>NC_082707.1:22544190-23756690 GCF_030144855.1 Hypanus sabinus
ATAAATTGCTAAGGAGATTTTTACCAGCATGCAACAAAGTAAATGAGCAGGGCAGGTCTTTATTCACACCGACGGTGGTGAATGCCTCTACCACCAGGGTTGCTGGTGTAGGAAAATATGTTAGAAACAGAGAACGGAGAACAGGTGGAACCGAGAACGTGGAACAGAGAGTGTGGAATATAGAACGTGGAATATAGAACATGGAATATAGAATGTGGAACAGAGAATGTGGATATATATTCCTTCGGCCCACAAAGCTGCACCAAACATGTACTTACCTTAGAACTACCTAGGCCTACCCATAGCCCTCTATTTTTCTAAGATTCATGTGTCCATCCAGGAGTCTCCTAATAGACCCTGTCGTTTCCACCTCCACCACCGCTGCCAGCAGCCCATTCACGCACTCACCACTCTCTGCGTAAAAAAACTTACCCCTGACATCTCCTCTGTACCTACTTCCAAGCACCTTAAAACTATGCGCTCTCATGCTGGCCATTTCAGTCCCGGGGAAAAGCCTCTGACAATCCACAGAATCAATGCCTCTCATTATCTTGTACACCTCCATCAGGTCACCTCTCATCCTCATGATAGAGGACTTAAGAGGCTCTTAGCCAGACATGTGAATATCAGGCAGAAGTGCTTCTTTTAATTAGACATTTAATTACTTATTTGATTAGTTCAACACAACATCAGGGACTGTTCCTGTGCTGTACTGTTCTATGTTCAATTATAATCCTGCCTGGTTAAATGGACTAGGGGATTATCTATTTCGGAAATGAAAATTGGATTGGAAATAACTTTATTGCAAATTTATGCTGCTGAATATTATACTTGTCATATTCAATTTTGCCTTTGAGAAACATATTTAGCTTTCAAGGAGAGCCCGTACTTTCCCAATTTCTTTTATAACTGAGGAATCCATAAAGATTTTGGCTGGAGCATTGACTGGTTATTATTATAGATTAGAGGAACACATGCAAAATGCTGGAGGAACTCAGCAAGTCAGGCTGCATCTATGGAATGGAATAAACAGTCGATGAAGGGTCTCAGCTTGAAACATCGACTGTTTATTCATTTCCACAGATGCTGCCTGACCTGCTGAGTTCCTCCAGCATTTTGTGATCTTGCCTTGGACTTCCAGCATCTGCAGATTTTCTTGTGACTATGGTTATAGGTCGGAGGTGTTTCTTGATCAAGGATTCCTAAGTTGAGTCATAGAGTCATAAAAGACTACATCACTGAAACAGGCCCTTTGGCCCATCTAGCCCACGCTGAATTATTAATCCGACTAGTCCCATCTATCTTCACCTGGACCATCACCCTCCATACCCCTCCCATCCATGTATTTATCCAAATTTCTCTTAAATATTGAATTGTACCCACATCCACCCCTTCTGCTGGCAGTTCATTCCACACCCTCACCACCCTCTGAGTGAAGAAGATCCCCCTCATGATCCCCTTAAACATTTCACTTTTCATCCTTAACCCATGACCTTGAGACTCACACAACCTCAGTGGAAAATGCCTGCTTGCATCTACCCGATCTAAACCCTCATAATTTTATACACCTCTAAGTGACATGTGATGAGGATGTTAGAGAATTCAGGGTGACTTGGATAGGCTGGGTGAGTGGGCAGATACTTGGCAGATGACGTTTAATGTGAATAAGTGTGAGGTTATCCACTTTGGGAATAAGAACAGGAAGGCAGATTATTGTCTGAACGGTGTAGAGTTAGGTAAGGGAGAAATACAAAGAGATCTAGGAGTCCTTGTACATCAGTCACTGAAGGTGAATGAGCAAGTGCAGCAGGCAGTGAAGAAGGCTAATGGAATGTTGGCCTTTATTACAAAGGGAATTGAGTACAAGAGCAAGGAAATCCTCTTGCATTTGTACAGGGCCCTGGTGAGACCACACCTGGAGTATTGTGTACAGTTTTGGTCTCCAGGGTTAAGGAAGGACATCCTGGCTGTAGAGGAAGTGCAGCGTAGATTCACGAGGTTAATTCCTGGGATGTCTGGACTGTCTTACACAGAGAGGTTAGAGAGACTGGGCTTGTACACGCTGGAGTTAAGGAGATTGAGAGGGGATCTGATTGAAACATATAAGGTTATTAAGGGATTGGACAAGATAGAGGCAGGAAATATGTTCCAGATGCTGGGAGAGTCCAGTACCAGAGGGCATGGTTTGATAATAAGGGGTAGGTCATTTAGGACAGAGTTAAGGAAAAACTTCTCCCAGAGAGTTGTGGAGGTGTGGAATGCACTGCCTCGGAAGGTAGTGGAGGCCAATTCTCTGGATGCTTTCAAGAAGGAGCTAGATAGGTATCTTAAGGATAGGGGAATCAAGGGATATGGGGACAAGGCAGGAACCGGGTATTGATAGTAGATCAAAATGATCTATGATCTCAAAATGGCAGTGCAGGCTCAAAGGGCCGAATGGTCTACTTCTGCACCTATTGTCTATTATCTATCCAATTTCCTCTTTTTTTCCTATGCTTTTGGGAATAAAATCTAACTTAGTCAACCAAATTGGTTACAAGTCTCCAGTTGCTTCCTTCAAGAGCAGGCAAGGAATGGAAGGAGCTGGTTAACTCAGCAGACTGGTAGGGTGAACACGAATCGGCTTGTCATTTAAGTTTAAAACAGTATAAACGGCATTTACCTAGTATCACGTAATCAAACCTTTCAACACTAAGTGTCTGGCAGATTTGCAGATAAATCATTAACAATCCAAAAAGTTGCAGATACATGGTACATGCTTTTAAATACCTTCTATGACATTGTTTAAGTTAACTGTTATCAACATACATTGTCAAATTCAAGGTTAAGTTTATTGTCATTCAATTGTACATATATGTACAGCTAAAGTGGGTGTCACAGTAGCATAGTGGTTAGCACAACACTTTACAGTACCAGCGACCTGGGTTCAATCCCCATGACTGCTTGGAAAGGAGTTTCCATGCTTTCCCTGTGACTGCATGCGAATGTGAGTCCAAAGACGTACTGGTTGGTAGGCCAATTGGTCATTGTAAAATTGTGCCCTGATTAGGCTAGGGTTAAATCAGAGGTTTGCTGGGCGACTTGGCTCGAGGGGTCAGAAGAGCCTATTCCACACTGTATCTCCATAATAAAACTAATAGAAATAAATGAAACAACGTTCTTCAGGAACCAAGGTGCAAAACATAGTACTTACATCACATACAGCACATATTAATACAATAATATTAACAGATAATTTTAGAAAATAGTCTGCAGATGTACAAGTTGACATAAGGTGCTGCTGGTGAAGTTGCCATAACTTTTCCTGGTGCATTCCGATGTAATTAGTGCAAATATTAGTTAGTGGTAGTAGTAGCAGTGTTAGTGTGATCACTTGAGTTGAGTATGTTTTCCTAAGAAGTTTTCTGGGGTAAATTTGTTTAATGGAGGACAGCAGTGTATGACTGTTTAACATGGAGAAGCTGATGCCTAGACGGCCACCACACTGTCCTTGACAGATCAGGGTCAGGGTCCAGCGGCACAATCACTGCTGCAACCTTTCCTCCACCTTCGGTATCATTGTGATGTGTCATCATTTTCCGCCAGTTCTAACGTTGAAGTCTTGGTTGGATCGCTCTTTGTCTGGAACCTGCCCCTTGACCTCACCGACCATTGGTGACCCTATCAGGAGCTGAACTCCGAAGGCATTCCTTTTGGGATCTCGGGAACTCACAAGTCTCTCCAGCTCAGCAAGGTGACAATCCTCGGAGAAGATTAGTTTGTAGATAACAGCCAATAATCCATTTCTGATGCCAGCTGGCCGATCTCATGCATACAAGTCAGATGAATCCAGGTTCAAATCCTACATCGTACATCAAATCTAAACTGATTGAGGGACTGTTGGTGGTGTTTATTTTTGTTTAGGGTCACACTTTAACCTTTTGTTCCCTTGGATGAATCAGAGTGGTGATGAATCAGCATATAGGAGGGAGATTGAAAGTCTGGCCGAATGGTGCGATAGCAACAACATCTCACTCAATGTCAGCAAGACCAAGGAGCTGATTATTGACTCCAGGAGAAGGAAACTGGAGGTCAGTGAGACAGATCTCATTGGGGGATCAGAAATGGAGAGGGTCAGCAACTTTAAATTTCTTGGTGTTATCATTTAAAAGGACCTGTCCTGTGCCTAGCATGTTAAGTGCCATTATGAAGAAAGCATGGTGGTGTCTCTATTTTCCTAGAAGTTTGTGAAGATACAGCATGCCATCTAAAACTTGTATAACTATGTGCTGAAGAGTATATTGACTGGGCGCATCACAGCCTGGTATAGAAACACCAATGCCCTGGAACAGAAAAATCTACAAAAAGTAGTGGACACAACCCTTTCCATCATGAGTGAAGACCTCTACACCATTGAGCACATCTACATTGAGACCTGACAGAGGAAAGCAGCAACCATCATCAGGGACGCCCACCATTCAAGCCATGCTCTCTTTCAGCTGCTGCCATCAGGAAAGAAGTTCAGGATCCTCAGTACTCATGCAACCAGGTTCAGGAACATTTACTAACCCTCAACAATCAGGCTCTTGAACCAAAGGGGATAACTTCACCCAACTTCACTCACTCATCAATTAAATGTTCCCACAATCTATGGACTCACTTTCAAGGACTGTTCTTCTCATGTTCTTGATATTTATTGCTTATTTATTTACTTATTGTGATTATTATTTTTTATTTTTGTATATTGCACAGTTATTTAACTTTTGCAGATTAGTTGTTTGTCCTTCCTGTTGGGTGAAGTCTTTCATTTGTTTGATTGTGTTTAGAACCATAGAACCCCAGAACATTACATAGAACAATACAACACAGTACAGGCCCTTCGGCCCACAATGTTGTGCCAATCCTTAAACCCTGCCTCCCATATAACCCTCCATCTTAAATTCCTTCATATACCTGTCTAGTAGTCTCTTATGTGCCATTAAAGTACAGAAACAGGCCTTCCGGCCCTTTTTGGCAGAACCGAACCATTTTTTCTGCCCAGTCCCACTGACTTGCACCTGGACCATATCCCTCCATACACCTCTCATCCATGTACCTGTCCAAGTTTTTCTTAAATGTTAAAAGTGAGCCTGCGTTTACCACTTCATCTGGCAGCTCATTCCACATTCCCACCACTCTCTGTGTTCCCTTTAAACTTTTCCCCCTTCACCCTTAACCCATGTCCTCTGGTTTTTTTTCTCCCCTAGCCTCAGTGGAAAAAGCCTGCTTCCATTCACTCTATCTGTACCCATCATAATTTTATATACCTCTATCAAGTCTCCCCTCATTCTTCTACACTCCAGGGAATAAAGTCCTAACCTATTCAACCTTTCTCTTTTCTTGTATTTACTCTGAATGCCTACAAGAAAATAAATCTCAGGGTTATAAATTGTGACACATACGTACTTTGATAATGAATTTAGTTTGAACTTTGGACTTTGGATAGGTATTAAGTGTTCTTTCAGAGAAGGAGATTGTCCCTGATGGCCTGACCAGTATTTAACCATTATCAACATCACTGAAAAATCTGACTCACTGCACCACACACAAAGTTTAATTTCATTTTGCATATATATTTCTCCACTGTAATTTATAGTTGTTTTTATGTATTGCACTGTACTGCTACATCAAAATAGCAAATTTCATGATATGTCAGTGATACTAAACCTGATTCTGATTCTGATTTTGATGCTGGAGGAGCTCAGCAGGTCAGGCAGCATCTATGGAGGGGAATAAACAGTTAATGTTTCTGGCTGAAACCTTTAACCTTGACCTCGTGATGAAGGGTCTGGCCCGAAATGTTGGCTGTTTATTCCTCTCCAGGGATGTTGCCTGACCTATAGAGTTCTTCCAGCATTTTGTGTGTGTTGCTCAAAATTTCCAGAACCCGCAAAATCTCTCATGGTTTTGAAACCTGATCTTTGGTTCTTTGTTTTTCATAAGTGGGAGACTGGTATACCTAATGAGGTTAATTATCATAAGATATAAGTGCGGAATTAGGCCATTCGGCCCATTGAGTCTGCTCTGCCATTTCATCGTGGCTGATCCCGGAACCCACTCAACCCCACACACCCACTTTCTCGCCATAACCTTTGATGCCCTGACCAATCAGGAAACTTCTGCCTTAAATTTGCCCACAGACTTGGCCTCCACCACATTCTGTGGCAGAGTCTTCCAGAGGTTCATTAAACTATGGCTAAAAAAATTCCTCCTTACTTCAGTTCTAACAGGCTGTGCCCTCTAGTTCTGGATACCCCCACTATAGGAAACATCGTCTCTACGTCCACCCTATCTAGTCCTTTCAACGTTCATTAGGTTTCAATGAGATCCCACGCATTCTTCTAAATTCCAGTGAGCACAGGCCCAAAGCTGCCCAAATGCTCCTCACACGTTAACTCCTTCATCCCGGAATAATCCTCTTGAAGCTCCTCTGGACTCTCTCCAATGACAAACACAGGGCCCAAAACTCTTTGCAACATTGACTACGTTAAAGCAGATAGCTGCAGAGTGGTGAGGGAATTTTGGAAAGGAATATGAAAGATACTTCAGAACTGTACCAGAATGCAAATCAAAACCAGAAAATAATCCTTATTTTCCATTTCTTTTTTGTAATTTTTTTATTGAAGTTCATCATCAAACAAACATTTCCATAAGATGTATTTCAGACATTGTACATATATATCATATAATCATATATATCACAAATATCCACAAAGTATTTATCTGGGGTATACACTTATAGAAAAGAGTGGAAAGAAAAACAAGCGAAAGGAAAAAACTATGTACAAGTAGGGAGTGATCTTTTTTTTTACAACATATTCATTGATTTGTGAGAATAAAATCAGGCCTATGAGGCATTATGTAGTTAAACCATTTTCCCCAGTATGAATCAAATTGTTCCAGCGTATGATTAACAGATGCTGTTATCTTCTCCATTTTGTAAACGTCCATTGTAATTTCCATCCATGTAAAGTTGGGCTCTCCTGTGATAACCATTTCCTAGTAATAACCATTTCCTAGTGATAACCATTTACCAGCCACCAATAGTATATTCATTAAATATTTATCTCTTTTCAACCATTCTTCAGGTATATATCCAAAATATATGGTCTTACTCTCTAAGGGTATTTCACATTTAAAGATGTCTTGTAGGGCATTGTGTATCCCACTCCAATAGTTTTTATTAACAGGGCAGTCCCAAAAAATATGATAATGATTTGCATTTCTAAGCTTTTTATATATAGTGCCACTTAATCCATATCTATAGCCTGTTACACACACAAAATGCCGGAGCAAGCTAGGCAGCATCTATGGAAAAGAGTAAACAATCGATTTTTCAAGCCTAGACCCTTCTTCAGGACTGGAAAGGAAGGGGAAGAGGAGGAAGAAACACAAGGTGGCAGGTGATGGGAGAAACCAGGAGAGGGGGAGGGGTGGTAAAGAGTTGGAAAGTTGATTGGTGGAGATAAGGGCTGGAGAAGGACGAATCTGATAGGAGAGGGCAGAGAAAGGGAAGGGGGAAAGGCACCAGAGGGAGGTGATGGGCAGGTAAGGAGATAAATTGAGAGAGGGAAACAGGAAAGGGAATGGTGAAGAAGAGGAGAGGGGACAACTACTGGAACTTGAGGAATTGATGTTCATGCCATCAGGTTGGAAGCTGCCCAGACGGAATGTAAGGTGTTTCTCCTCCAACCTGAGTGTGGCCTCATCATGGCAATAGAGAAGGCCGTGGACTGACATGTGGGAATGGGAGTGGGAAGTAGAATTCTTTGTATTTCCAGCATCAGCAGATTTTCTCATGTCTATAGCCTGTTATATAAATTAGAAGATTTTAGGCTCAAAATAAGCATGTATTTGAACATAGAACAGCAGAGGGACAATCTCTTCAGATGACAATGTTGTGCCAAACCAAGTCACTTTTATTGTCATTTCGACCATAACTGCAGGTACAGTGCATAGTAAAAATGAGACAATGTTTTTCAGGACCATGGTGTTACATGGCACAGTACAAAAACTAGACTGAACTACATAAAAAACAACACAGAGAAAAGCTACACTAGACTACAGACCTACACTGGACTGCATAAAGTGCACAAAACAGTGCCGGCATTACAATAAATAATAAACAGGACAGTAGGGCAGTAAGGTGTCAGTCCAGGCTTTGGGTATTGAGGAGTCTGATAGCTTGAGGGAACCAATTACATTAGTCCTCAAATGGCCAACTAAACTTCTGCCTACGCAATATCAATATCCTTTTATTTTCCACTCATTTATATGCCTAACTAAACGTCTCTTAAAAGCCCCTAATGTTTCTGCCTCTACCACCACCCCAGGGAACATATTCCAAACATACTCTCTATGTTAAAAAAACTTACCCTTCACATCTCCTTTAAAGTTACCCCCTTGCCTTAAATGCATGCCCGCTGGGTATTAGACATTTCAACCCTGGGTAAATGATACTGTCTATCTATGCTTCTCTCATAATCTTGTAAAGCTCTATTAGATCTCCCCTCAGTCTCCACTGCTCTAGAGAAAACAACTTAAGTTTGTCCAACCTCCCAAGTTTGTTTAATCTCATTTCCTCTATGCAAGTGTAAGGAGCATGAAATAATTGTTACTCTGAATCTGATGCAACACAAAAGATAAAGAACACGATAATACATACATAATAAATGTAAATACATTTGATAGCTTATATACATGGATTGATTGTATGTCCATAAAGTGATGCCTGGCTGTACATAAGGTGACTGACAGGAAATAATGAAGTAGTGGTAGAGTTAGTGGGTAGAGGAGTTGACCAAAGAGCTGATTGTGGACTTCAGAAAGGGTGAGACAAGGGAAACCGAGCCAATCCTCATAGAAGATCAGAAGTGGAGAGAGTGAGCAGTTTCAAGTTCCTGGGTGTCAATGTCTCTGAGGATCTAACCTGGTCCCAGCATATCGATGCAAATATAAAGAAGGCAAGACAGTGTCTATATTTCATTAGGAGCTTGAAGAGATTTGGTTTGTCACCTAAAACACTCGAAATCTTCTACAGATACACTGTGGAGGTCATTCTGACAGGCTGCATCACTGTCTGGTATCGGGGAGGGGGTGGAAGTTACTGCAGAGAAGTGAAAGAAGCTACAGAAAGTTGTAAAATTAGTCAGCATCATGGGTACTATCCTCTGTAGTCCCCAAGGCATCTTCAAGGAGCCATGCCTCAGAAAGGCAGCTCCATTATTAAGGACCCCCATCATCCAACACATACCCCCTTCTCACTGTTACCATCAGGCAGGAGATACAGAAGCCTGAAGGCACACACTCAGTGACTCAGGAACAGCTTCCTCCCCTCTGCCATCCAATTCCTAAATGGACATTTAACCTATGAACACTAACTCATATTTTATATTTCTGGTTTTGCACTATTTTTATTTTAACCATTATATATATATATATACACACACACACTTACTGTAATTAATTTCTTTTTTCTATATTTATCATGTATTACACTGTACTGCTGCCGCTAAGTTAACAAATTTCATGACATAAGCCTGTGATATTGAACCTGATACTGATGTTTTCAATATTTATTGCTTATTGATTTATTTAATATTATTTCTTTCTTTGTGTATTCGCAGTTTGTTGGATTTCTTTTGCACACTAGTTGAACGTTTGAGTTGGTGCAGTCTTTCATTGATTCTATTATGGTTATTATTCCATTATGGATTTATTGAGTTTGACCACAAGAAAATGAATCTCAAGTTTATATATGATGACATATGTGCACTTTGATAACAAATTTGCTTTGAACTTTGAACTAACAAAGACTAACAAACAACCAATGTGGAAAAGAAGGCAATTTGCAAATACAAAACAAAAACACAAATAATAATTTAAAAAAATAGATAGATAGATGGATAATTGCTGAGAACATGAGTTGTATAATCCTTGAATGTGAGTCCATAGATCATGGAAACAGCTCAGTGTTGAAGTGAGTGAAGTTATCCATGCTGGTTCAGGAGCCTGATGGTTGAAGGGTAATAATTATACTTGAACCTGGTGGTGTGGGACCTGAGGCTCCTGAACCTCCTTCCTGATGACAACATTGAGAAGACAGCATGGCCTGGATAATGGGGGGCTCCTTGATGATAGATGCCAGTTTCTTGTAGCAGTGGTCCTTGTAGATGTGCTCAATGGTGGGAGGGCTTTTTCTATGAGGACCTGGGCTGCAATCCACTACTTCCTGTTGGATTTTTCCTTTTATTTCTTTTCTTTTCTTTTCTTTTTCCCCATTGCAAAACTTTATTTTGTTGCAGGAACAATTATGATGAGCTACGTTGACCTTCATTAGGATTTTCCATTTTTTTTTTGCTTATCTGCTTGTAAACAATGCCAGCCACAGTTACTGTATTAATCAGTAGATCCCCATTGAACTCTGCAACAGGAGTCATGTCTTGTGCATTAACAACCAACTTATTTTCCCCTTCCAGGTTCATTACGGCCCAGAGCACTCAAGAATGGCTCTATGATTTCCTGGCTCTGAAGTTCATAAGCAGCCACTGAAATCCATTGTAGATTCTCTAGCTTCACAAGCAGTCACTTTATCTTTGTTTTCCGTTCCCTCAAAAACTTGCACTTCTTTCTTCTTGACATTGGTGCTCTCAGACCAGGTGATGATGCAACCAGACAGGATAGTCTCCACTGTTCATTTATAGAAGTTTGTCAAAGTTTTAGACAACGTCCCAAATTCAGATTCAGATTCAGTTTATTGTCATTTAGAAACCACAAGTGCCATGCAGTTAAAAAATGAGACAACGTTCCTCCAGAATGTTATCACAAAAACGCATGACAAAACAGACTACACCAGAAAATCCACGTAACGTTTGGCAATCCCCAATCCAGAGTCCGGAGAGGCTGCTGCGTATTAATATCGTGCTACCGTCTAGCGCGTTTCCCGGAAAGGAGCTCCAAATCCACCAGACAAAACAAGACTAAAAACTAAAGCTACAAGACCTGCACAAAACCACATAGTTACAACATATAGTTACAACAGTGCAAACAGTAGCATAATTGATTAAAAAAAAATAGACCATGGGCACAGTAAAAGTAGTCCAAAGATGTTAAAAGGCTATCAGTTCGAAAGAAACCACCACACAGTTTCCACAAGTCCCCAGGGTCCCTACAGACTCGCCATCCCACTCCGGCGACAGAAGGGAGTACCCCCGCTATGGACTTCCACGGCGCCGCCCAACTCAGCCTCGCAGACGCAGCACACACCGAAAGCGACCTGAGTCCGTCGAACCTCCGAGCCGACGACCATCCCCTCCGGCACAGTTTCTCCGAGCACCATCCCCTGCCGAGTGTATTAAGACGCCCCCGCCAATGGCCATCGGCAACGCGACCCCGAGGACTGGGGGCCTGTTCTTCTAGCAGAGTCCCGGACCTCACAGCAGCAGCAGCAACGAAGAAGGTCTTCCTGGAGATTTCCCGATGTTCCTCTGCACAAACTTATAAAAAGCAGGAGCCATGCATTCCTTATAAATGCAGTTACATCCTCTGATATATGAGCATTCCGTCCTCCATTCTCCATAATTGCTACTTCAGAATCAGAAACAGAATTAGGTTTAATCTCACTGGCGTATGCCATGAAATTTGTTGTCTTTGCAGCAGCAGTACAATGCAATGCATAACGGTAGAAAAAACTGTCGATTATAGTAACTGTGTATGTATGTATATATATATATATATATATATATATATATATATATAAAAGAGTTAAATTAAGTAAGTAGTGAGGCAGTGTTCATGGGTTCAATGTCCATTCTGAAATCAGATGGTGGAGGGGAAGAAATGGTCCTGAATTATGGAGTGAGTGCCTTCGGGCTTCTGTATCTCCTTCCTGATGGTAGCAATGAGATCAAGGCATGACCTGGGTGATGGGGGCCACCTGGTTGAGGCATCACTGCTTGAAAATGTTAATATGTTAGAGGCTTGTGCCCACGATGGAGCTGACTAAGTTTACGACTCTCTGCAGACTTTACTTACTCTTAGCTCTGTCCCAACATATCTAGGATGATTAATAATCAGTAAACACAGAGATTACTTTTAAATACCTGATATGAATCAGTAATCGTTATTATTCTAATTATTCTGGTCAGCAAACTGAACACTCTTGGTCTTGGTTTCTCTCTGTGTTCGTGGGTCATGGACTTTCTCACCGACCGACCACAGCAAGTCAGAGTTGGTCAGCACACCTCCACCACCCTCATCTTAAAAACAGGCACCCGGCAGGGCTGTGTGCTGAGCCCTATGCTCTACACACTCTTCACACATGACTGCACCCCCATCTACACCTCCAATTCCATAATTAAATTTGTGGACGATACCACAGTGGTTGGCCTGATCTCGGTCGAGGATGAAACAGCCCACAGGCTCCAGGTGGATCATCTGACGGAGTGGTGTAAGGACAATGACTGGTCCTTAACACTTTTAAAACAACAGAGATGATCATTGACTTCAGGAGATCAAAGGACAGAGTACACACCCGCCTCTATGTACATGGAAATGTAGTGGAAAGTGTGGAAAACCTAAGGTTCCTTGGAATTATGTTGTCAAACAGCTGACATGGACCACCAACACCTCGCGGACATGGACCACCAACACCTCGCTGACATGACCAACAACACCTCTCTGACATGGACCATCAACACCTCGCTGACATGGACCACCGACACCTCGCTGACATGGACCATCAACACCTCGCTGACATGGACCACCGACACCTCACTGACATGGACCACCACCACCTCGCTGATGTGGACCACCACCACCTCGCTGACATGGACCACCAACACCTCGCTGACATGGACCACCAACACCTCGCTGACATGGACCACCAACACCTCACTGACATGGACCACCAACACCTCGCTGACATGAACCACCAACACCTCACTGCTTGTAGAAAAGACACAACAAAGACTCCTCTTCCTCAGGAAGCTGAAACAGGCCAAACTCCCACAAAAGCTGTTGCTTAACTCCTACAGAATTGAAACCATCCTGACCAACAGCGCCACAGTGTCGTATGCCAGCTGCACAGCCGCTGAGCAACAAGACCTGCATCGCGTGGTGAAGACGGCCCAGTGAATTGTCAGGATGGAGCTCCCAGGATTGGACATCATCTACTCCAGCAGACTCAGGAGGAAAGCAATCAGCATAACCAGAGACACCACACACCCCGGCCACTCCCTGTTTGACCCACTGCCATCCAGCAAAAGGTTCAGGACACTAAAGCCAGAACAAATAGACTGAGGAACAGCTTCTACCCCAGAGCTGTGGCCTCCATCACACCACTCCCACAGAACAAAGGCTGAAACTGTGAGCACACACAAGGACTCAAATACCTGCACTAACGGCACTTTGTGCATTACTGTGATATTCTGGTGCTGCTGCAACTTATTTTCTGCTACTTATCTATTTAATTCTGTTTTTCTATTACTGTCTTGTTTTTATCTACCGCTTTATTTAATTGCCTGCGAGGAAGCCAAACAGAGTTTCATTGTATCTATTTATAATGACAATAAAGATCATTCATTCATTCATTTATTATGAATCTTATTTAAAACTCTATAATATTTAAGACAATACTCTCAATTGCCACTAGAGGGCACTTTGAGAACACGGAGGAATAGGGGTCTACAATTCAATTTAACCTACAGACTGTTCAAGAGTTGCAAAGAATGCATGCCCGGGAAATTTGTTTCTTTATTTCTGCATTATACTTTTCTTCAGTTTTTGACACCATTATTTCAACTGTCACCTGCGTGTGGCATTCAGGACTTTATAATGGGAGCAGTGGGCTTGAGGTGGGTGTGAAAATTAATAGTGAACAATAACCTCAAT
This sequence comes from Hypanus sabinus, assembly GCF_030144855.1. Classification (NCBI taxonomy): domain Eukaryota; kingdom Metazoa; phylum Chordata; class Chondrichthyes; order Myliobatiformes; family Dasyatidae; genus Hypanus; species Hypanus sabinus. The sequence continues at coordinate 22,558,099 of NC_082707.1, forward strand.
TGAGTGTTAGCGTCACAGAACACTGCAGGTCTGAAACAGACCATCAGCCCATCTAGTCCATGCTGAACCATTTATCTGCCTAATCCCATTGACCTGCACGATAGCCCTCCATAGCCTTCCCATCTCGTACCTATCCAGATTTCTCTTAAGTGTTGAAATCGAATCTGCATCCATCACCTCCACTGCCAGTTCATTCCATCTCTCACCTTCTTCTGAGTGAAGAAGCTCCCCCTCAGATTCCCCTTAAACATTTCACCTTTCACCCTAAACCCATGATTTCTAGTCATAGTTTCAACAAATCTCAGTGGAAAAGGCCTGTTTGCATTTCCCCAAACGATAAACCTCATATTTCAGAATCAGAATCAGGTTGCAAAATTGGTTGTTGTGGGGCAGGACCAATGTCTTATACAACTTCAACATAACAGATCATCTTCTCTACCCAATACATCGATCTATGAAGGCCAGGGTTCCAAAAGCTTCCTTTACAACCCTACTGTGATGCTTCTTGAAATGAATTATGGACCTGTATTGCCAGATCCCTTTCTTCTACCACACACCTCAGTATCCTACCATTCTTTGTGTGAGACTTACCCTACCTCACACTTGTCTGTTGAATTCCATCTGTTATCTTTCAGCCCATTTTTCCAGATGGTCCAAATCCCGCTGCGAGTCACGATATCTACCTCGCTGTCCGCTACACCCCCGATCTTGCTGTCATCTACATATTTGCTGATCCGGATCACCCAGATCATTGAAGGAGGTGACAAACAACAAAGGACTCAGTCCCGATCCCTGTGGCACTCCACTAGTCACAGGCCCCCAGTCAGTGAGACAATCATCTACTTCCACTCTCTGGCCTCTCCCATAAAGCCAATGTCTAATCCAATTACCACTTTATCCTGAATGCCAAGTGACTGAACCTTCTTGACCAGCTTCCCTTGCTGAAGTCCATGTAGACAGCACACACTGCGTTGCCTTCATCAGATTTCTGGGTAACTTCCTCAAAAAAACTCTATGAGATTGGTTAGACATGACCTACAATCCATGAAGGCATGATGACTATCCTTAATCAGTCCACGTCTATCCAAATATTCATATATCCGGTCCCTGGCAGTACCTCCCAGTAGCGTTCCCATAACTGATGGGAGACTCACCACCCTATAACTTCCTGGTTTTGCTTCAGAGATTTTGTTAAACAGTGGAACAACATTAGCAACACCCCCCCCCCCCCCCCCAGTCCTCTGGTACCTCTCTTGTTGCTAAGGATAATACAAGTATCTCTGCTAGGGTCCTGGCAATTTCTGCACACCTTGTCAGGCCCTGGAGACTTATCCACCCTGATTTGCCTCAGGATTGCAAACACCTCCTCCTCTGTAAGCGGTACAGGGTCCGTGAAGTTGATGCCACTTTGCCTCACTTCTGTAGACTCTGTGTCCATCTCTTAAGTGCAAAATACTTATTTTAGATCTCCCCCATCTGTTTTGTCTCCACACATAAATTACCATTCTGGTCTTCCAGAGAACCAGTTTTAACCATTGTAATCCTTTTCCTCTTAGCATATCTGTAGAATCCCTTAGGATTACCTTCGGCCTTCATGCCTTTTTTTCACCCTCCTGATTTCTTTCTTAAGTGTTCTCTCGCATTTCTTTTACTCCATAAGCACCTCATTTGTTCTACCTGCTATGCACCTCCTTTTTTCTTTTAACCAGGGCCACAAGATCTCTTGAAAACCAAGATTCCCTACACTCGTCATCTTTACCTTTTATTCTGACTGGCGCATACAGCATCTATGCTTCCAAAATCTCATTTTTGGAAGTCTCCTACTTCCAAAGTACTTTTGCCAGTCCACGTTAGCCAGATCATTTCTGATACCATCAAAATTGGACTTCCTCCAATTTAGAATCTCAACCAGCAGACCAGACCAATCTTTTTGCATATTTACTTTGAAACAAAGAGGACTGTGGTCGCAAAATACAAAGTATTCCCCTACACAAACTTTTACACGAAAGCTTGTCTCACTCCTTAATAGCATATCCAATATCACACGCTCTCTAGTTGGAACTTCTCTGTACTGATGACGGAAACTTTCCTGAACACATCTGACAAACTCTAACTCAGACTCTGCACTACGTCCCAGTCAATTTGTAAAAAGTTAAAATCACCTACTATAACAACTTTACGTTTCTTGCAACAGTCTGCAATCTACAAATTTGTTCCTCTAAATCCCTTGGACTGTTAGGTGGGCTGTAATAGAGCCCCATTAATGTGGCCATACCTTTTCTATTTCTCAGTTCCACACATAATGCCTCTCTAGTCATGTCCTTCAGTCCGTCCTGACTGAGTAAAGCAATGCTTTTTCCCTGGCTAGTAACGCCACTATTCCTCCTCTTGTTCTGATTAAAACAACAGACCCTAGAATATTGAGCTGCCAGTCCTGCCCCTCCTGCAACCAAGTCTCAGTAATGGCTACGATGTCATAATTCCGGGTGTTGATCCACGCCCTGAGCTCATCTGCCTTTCCTACAACACTTGAAATATACGCAGCTCAGCACATGGGTTGCACCAAGCTCAACCTTTTTTTTCCCTGACTTTGTCTGAAGTCTTACCAACAGCAACCTCCACAACCTCTGCACTCAGTGTTCTGGCACTCTGGTTCCCATACCACTGCTCTCGTTTAAACCCCTCTGTGCAGCATTAACAAACCTCCCCACTAGGATATTAATCCCCTTCCAGTTCAGATGCAAACTGTCTCTTGTGTACAGGTCCCACCCTCCCTGGAAGAGAGCCCAGTGATCCAAAAATCTTATCCCCTCCCCCACTAACTCCTTAGACACATGTTAAATTGTATAATCTTTCTAGTTCTGGTCTCACTAGCACGTTGCACAGGTAGCAATCCTGAGATCACAGCCCTGGAGATCCTGCCCTTTAACCTAGCCCCTAACTCCCTGAACTCCCTATGCAGAACCTCGTCACTCATCCTACCCATATCATTGGTACCTACATGGACCACAATCTCTGGCTGTTCACTCTCCTATTTAAAAATCCTGAGGACTTGATCTGAGATGTCCAGACCCTTGCATCTGGAACACAACATACCATCCAGGAAACTCATCCTCACCCACAGAACCTGCTCTCTGATTCACTGTCTAATGAATCCCTTATCACCACGATTGGCCTCTTCTTTCCCCTTCCATTTGGGTCACAGAGCCAGACTCAGTGCCAGAGACCCAACTACTGTGACTTTCCTCTGCTAAGTCATTCCTCCCAACAGTATCCAGCTGTTGTTGAAGGAGATGACCACAGGGGAACTCTGCACAGGCTCCTTAACCCCTTTCCCCTTCCTGACTGTCACTCAGTTTCCTGTATCCTGCACCGTGGATGTAATTAACTCTCTATGTGTCCTATTGATCAACACTTTCACCTCCTGAATGATTTGGAGTTCATCAAATACCAGCTCCAACACCTTACCACGATTTGTTAGATGCACTTCTTGCAGTTGTAGACATCAGAAACACCGGAGGCCTCCCTGCCTTCCCACATCTTTCAAGAGGAGCATTCTACTATCCAGCCTGGCATCTCTACCATTCTAACTGAAATCAGGCCATTCGGCCCATCGCCATTCCATCATGGCCGAATTTATTATCCTTCTCAATTCCATTCTCTTGCCTTCTCCCGGTAATGTTGACACACTTACTAATGAAGAACCTATCAAACCCCACTTGGCCTCCACTGCTGTCTGAATTCCACAGACTCACAACCCTCTGGCTAAAGGAATTCCTCCTCTTCTCTGTTCTAAAGGGATGTCCCTCTGGAGGTTGAGAGGTTCTTGATTAGTCAGGGCATCAGATGTTACGAGGAAGAGGCAGGAGAGTAGAGTGAGAGGGATAATAAATCAGTCATCATGGAATGCTGGAGCAGACTCAATGGGCCAAATGGCCCAGTTCTGCTGCTTTGTCTTATTGTTTTATTCTGAGGCTGTGCTCTCTGGTCCTAGAATCTCCACTATAGGAAACATCCTCTCCATATCCACTCTATCTAGACCTTTCAATACTCGATAGATTTCAGTGAGATATTCACCCTGAACTTCAACGAACACAGGCTCAGAGCCAACAAATCCTCCTCAAACATTAACCCTCTCATTCCCCAGATTATTCTCACAATCCTCCTCTGAATGCTCTCCAACGCTAGCACACCCTTTCTTAGATAATACCCCATGTGCTGCCAGTTCCGGTGCATTTGGGCTTGGGGGTGATAAAAACCCTGATTTATGCCAAAAGCTAGCCTGAAGATTGAAGTCAACGATCTGACTTTTGCCTTCAGTGAGGGAGGTGAGGAGAGGGCATTATTCCGGGTCACCACCTATCGCCTTCATTGGCAGTTTGAGTATTAAGCATTTAGCTGCCAGGTGAACGGGTTGAAGTTGGTTTGAGGTGTGTATTAAGCAAAGAAGGGGAAGTGAAAAGTAGAATCAAAGTTCTAGGTTCAAAGTAAATTTATTATCAAAGTACATGCATGTCACCATATACAGTACTGTGCAAAAGTCTTGGGTACATATATATTGTATAGCTAGTGTGCCTAAGACTTTTACACAGTACTGTAGTAATTTTATGTATTGCACTGTACTGCTGCCACAAAAAAAATCATGATATATGTGAGTGATGATAAACCTGATTCTGATATGGGTCCCTATTGTGGACCGAGAGTAGGAAGGGGACAGGGAGAGGGGAATCATGTTTGGGAAAAGGGGAAGTGAGAAGTGAGGGATTCGGAAGGCCCCAAAAGACATTCAATAAACCAATCGTTTGGAATCCAATGACCTTGGCTGGTGTCTCGGGGCTGGGTGTGTCCGCACCCAGGCCACCCCCCTGCCCTGGCACTCCTTCTTTGCCACCTGTCCCATACCACTCCCGCAGAACACTACCCCCGCCATTCCCAACATCCCATGCCACTCCCTGCCCTGGCACTCCTTCTCTGCCACCTGTCCCATACCCCTCCCGCAGAACACTACCCCTGCCATTCCCAACATCCCATGCCACCCCCTGCCCTGTCACTCCTTCTCTGCCACCTGTCCCATACCCCTCCCGCAGAACTCCACCCCCACCATTCCCAACATTCTTTACCCTTGCCAGATTTAGAAACTTGCTCACTGCTGCTTGTTTTTTTATATAAATTTTTTTAATTGAATTTTCAAATAGTTACAAAAGGAAAAAAAAATTATCAACCCTTTTCCCCCCTCCCCTTAACCCCTCCCACCTAACATATCCCTGTAGAAAGAAGAAAAAAAGAAGAAAAAAGAAAGAAAGAAAGAAAGAAAGAAAGAAAGAAAGAAAGAAAGAAAGAAAGAAAGAAAGAAAGAAAGAAAGAAAGAAAGAAAGCCTGGATATCGGAAGATCCCCACATGTTCCACAGAGTTCGTAATAACTTTAGTATATATATTTATTTATTTCCCCAAATAACCAATAGTTTTATCTTCAGAGCACCTATATATTTAATCCTATCTTTTGTAAATAAGGGCGCCAAACTTTCAGAAATATTTCATATTTATCTCTTAAATTATAAGTAATTTTTTCAAGTGGAATGCAGCTGAAAATTTCATTCTTCCAGCGATCTATACTTAAGTATGAATCTGATTTCCAAGTAACTGCAATGGCCTTTTTGGCTACTGCCAATGCAATTTTTATGAATTCTTTCTGATATTTATTCAGTTTGGATTTCGGTTTTAACCCTTCAATATTGCCTAGTAAAAATAATGTTGGATTATGTGGAAGTTGTGTTCCAATAAAAGTTTTTGTCCAAAAAGGTTGAATTTTAAAACAATACCAACTAGAGTGTAAAAAAGTACCAATTTCTTGATTACATCAGAAACATTGATCAGATAAATTTGGGTTTAATTTATTTATTTTTTGTGTTGTAATATATAATTGATGTAAAAAATTATATTGCACTAATCTTAACTGGACATTTGTTGTATTTGTCATACTGTCAAGACATAGTCTTGACCAACTTGTTTCTTTAATTTTAATATTCAAATCACTTTCCCATTTTTGACTTGACTTATGAATTCCTTGTTTAATTGCCTGTTTTTGAATCAATCTATACATACAAGAAATAAATTTTTTAATTTTTCCTTTTTGAATTAAAATTTCTATTTCATTAGGTTTCGGCAATAACATTGTTTGACCCAATTTATTTCTTAAATAAGCCCTGAATTGGAAATAACAAAAAAGAGTGTTGTTTGATATTTTGTATTTATTCTTTAATTGATCAAATGACATTAATATACCTCCTTGAAAACAATCTCCTATATATCTAATCCCTTTTTGAAACCGATTGTATAAAAGTTGGTTATCCATTGTAAAAGGAATAAGTTTATTTTGAATTAAAGTTCTCTTTGCTAGTAAAGATTTCTTTATCTCATCATCAACATTTATCTTATCCCATAAATCAATCAAATGTTTTAATATAGGAGATTCTTTCTTTTCCTGTATCCAGTTAGATTCCCACTTATATATAAAATCTTCTGGTATATTTTCTCCTATTTTATCTAATTCTATTTTAATCCATGCCGGTTTATCTTCATAAAAAAGATGTAATAAATCTAAGTTGATTTGCTTTATAATAATTCTTAAAGTTTGGAAGTTGTAACCCTCCTAGGTCAAATTTCCATGTCAATTTTTCCAATGATATTCTTGACATCTTGCCTTTCCAAAGGAGCTTCCTCACACATTTATTTAACTCTTTAAAAAACTTCTGCGGTAATTGTATTTGTAGTGTTTGGAATAAATATTGTAATCTAGGGAATATATTCATTTTTACAGCATTTACTCTGTCTACTAATGTTATTGGTAATGTAATCCATTTATCAAGATCTTCTTGAATTTTTTTCAATAATGGTAAATAATTTAATTTATATAAATTCTTTATATCATTATCAACTCTTATACCTAAATATTTTATACCATTTATAGGCCATCTAAATTGAGTTATTAGTCGACATTGACTATAATCTCCTTTAATAAGGGATAGAATTTCACTTTTATCCCAATTTATTTTGTAGCCTGATATTTTCCCATATTCTTCCAATCTAGAAGATAATTTACACAGCGAATACAATGGGTTTGTTAAATAAAGCAAAACATCGTCAGCAAATAAATTAATCTTATATTCCTCCTGGTTAACTCTGAAACCCATAATATCTGGGTCTGTTCTAATTAATTCAGCTAATGGTTCTATCGCCAACACAAATAAAGCAAGTGATAATGGACAACCTTGTCTAGTTGACCTTGTTAACTGAAATGATGTTGAAATTTGACCACTTGTCACTACTTTAGCTTTGGGATTAGTATTTAAGGTTTTAATCCATTTTATAAAAGATACTCCTAATCCATATTTTTCCAATACTTTAAATAAAAAATCCCATTCCGATCTATCAAATGCTTTTTCTGCATCTAAGGCAACTGCCACACTCATTTCCTCCCCCTTATGTGCCAAATGAATTATGTTAAGTAACCAAGTTACATTATCTGCCGATTGTCTATTTTTGATAAATCCTGTTTGATCCATATGTATTAATTTTAGTAAGTATTTAGATAATCTATTAGATAAAATTTTTACTATTATTTTATAGTCAGTATTCAACAAAGAAATAGGTCTGTATGATATTGGCTTTAAAAGATCTCTGTCTTTTTTTGGCAATACTATTAAAATAGCTGTCGAAAAAGATTCTGGAAGTTTATGCGTTCTTTCGGCTTGGAATATTAACTCCATAAAAGGAGGAATTAGTAAATCTTTAAACTTTTTATAAAATTCGGGTGAAAACCATCCTCTCCTGGGGATTGATTACTCTGAAGTGATCCTAAAGCTTCCTCGACCTCTTTTAATGTAAAAGGCATATCTAATCCCTTCTGTCCTTCTGAATTCAATTTTAGAAGAGTTATTTGTGATAAAAACCTTTCTTTCTCGACATTGTCATTTTGTGATTCTGATTGATACAATTCAGAATAAAGTTTCATTAATTTCTAAAGGTTTATAAGTAAATTTATTTACACTTGTTCTAATTGCATTTATCGTTTTGGAAATCTGGTCTATTTTTAACTGCCAAGCAAGACTTTTGTGTGATCTTTCACCTAATTCATAATATCTCTGTTTAGTTCTCATAATTGCTTTTTCTGTTCGGTATGTCTGAAGTGTATTATATTGTAACTTCTTGTTAACAAGTTGTCTTCGTTTTTCTTCTGTCATATATCTTTGAGATTCTTTTTCTAATTTTGTAATCTCTTTTTCCAATTGATCTATTTCTACCATATATTCCTTCTTAATTTTAGAATTATAACTTCTTATCTGGCCTCTCAAATATGCCTTCATTGCTTCCCATACTATAAATTTATCATCAACTGAATGTAAATTTTTATCTAAAAAAAACTGAATCTGCTTTTTCTTGAAATCACAAAAATCTTGACGTTTTAATAATATTGAATTAAATCTCCAACTGTAAATCGATTCCTCTTTATCCATCATTATCATTGTCATTGTTAAGGGGGAATGATCTGATAATATTCTTGCTTTATATTCCATATTTAGAAACTCGCTCACTGCTCCTTGTTGACAAATAAAAGCCTTAGGACTTAAGGACTGCTGCATAGTACAGTACTACCCTGAGTTTCTCTTTTTGTGGGCATTCACAGTAGATACAAACGAACACAAAAATATCAGTGAAAATGTGCACACGAAGTAAATATGGACAAACAACTGTGTAAAAGATGACAAATTGTGCAAGTTCAAAATTAGAAACATAATAATAATACTAAATAATTGAGTAAACAAATTATATTGAGACTATTAGTTGTAGAATCTTTAAAATTGAGTTAGTAGGTTGTGAAATCAGTTTATTATTGTGCTGAGTGAAGTTATCCACGCTGGTTTAGGAGCCTGATGGTCGTAGGGTAACGTTCCTGACCCTGGTGGTGTGGGACCTAAGGCTCCTGTACCTCCTGCCCAATGGTAGTATGGCTTGTACTGTAGTGGTCCCTATGTATACCTGTCTGGACATGCCCCCCCCGCTGACTGCTCCTGTGGCTCCTCCCACAGACCCTGGTATAAAGGCGATTGGAGGCACTGCTCCCCCCTCATTCTTCAGGATGCCGTGCTCCCTTTTGCTGCAAATAAAAGCCTATTGTTCACCTCCTGTCTCACAGTTATTGATGGTTGCTGCTTTGTTCCAGTACTTGTAAATACAGTCAATGGTGGGGAGGGCTTTGCCTGTGAGGCTCTCAGAGGCACCCTCTTCTCTCTTTCTGTATCCCACCTTCATTTTCTTGCAAGCATTTACAGGAAACTAAATAAATAGAATAGAATTTATGAAAAGACTTTTTTTGCACCAAATTACAACCTCTGCAGTCTCTTGTATAATTCTTTACATCAAAAAGAGAATTCGATGTATGTTACTTCTATGCACGTAACCGTGAAAGGTGGATGCCTGGCACTGGCTGAAAAGGTGCACAGAGCCCTTTGAGATGGATGCAATTAGCTGGAAGCCTGCCTTGTGCATGGAAGAATACATCTTCACTCGTGGATGCCGTTCGGCTCTGCTGGCAATTGCTGTTAGCTCCCAAAGGGAAACGTGCAGTGGCTGATTTGGCCCAGGTCATTAAAGTGTGAAGCTTGGAGCCAAGTTCCTCTCTGAGTTCACGAGAATTGCTGAGAAGCCAAATATTGTAGATGTTGGGAATTTAAAATAAAAACAGAAAATATTGGAAATACTTGGCAGGCCACCTCAACACAAAGCAGTTCAGGTAAGTGCTTTGAGAGATTAGCTTTGTTTGTCAAACATCCATTAAAATATCAAACTCTACAGTGAAATGTATTGCTTTGCAATACTAACCAAGATACTGTAAAGGGGGGTTTCTTCTTTTTCTTTGTTACTGCGCATGTTAATCAAAATGGTTTCTTTGTTTTGTTGAAAGTAGGAATGCTTCTTTGTTGCGAGAGAGTGCTGGAAGCTTGTTTGGGTTAAAATTTACTGATAACGAGAATTGTATTCCTTCGTTAACCAATTGGGATTAATGTTGTTCTTTCTTCTGAGTCTGTAAGCTATTGTTGGCGGGCTTTTGGGGAGATCGGCGCGAGGGTGTGAGAGAGAGAGGACACGATGCTGTAAACTGGGTGAGGAACAGACCCCAAGCGGGGGTCCAAGGCCGGGAGGTACCCCGAGGAGAGGAGACGAAGATAGATGTGCTTGGTGGACCACTTCGGGTGGTCCTGAGCTGCGAGTCGAGGAGTTCGGAGGGGATCGAATGGTGGCCAGAAGACTTCAGTAATTGAGCTCCAACGGTTGTGCACGAAGTGGTTTGGACTTTGATAAGTTTGGCGCCTTTTCTTTATTTTCTTTTCCTTCATGTATACTGTATCGTTATTAATCACTTAGTTATAGTAATCTTTATAAATTGTACTCATTTAATCTCATATGGTGTGCTGTCTGTTTTTGGGCGAGGCGGGGACAGCACACAGCATCCACACCAGCTGATTACCCAGTTTGGCGGGGCCGAAGGCTGCTCCCCCTAGACGGGAATGAGCTGAGCGAGCCTGAGGCGACCCAAGGGGTTACAATAGTCTGAGGAGGTGTTGGCCGCAAATGTCGTCGGGCTTCTGGCACCAACATAGCATGCCGACATTACCTAAGCTGTACGTCTTTGGAATATGGGAGGGAGACGGAGCGCCCGGAGGAAATCCACTTGGTCACAGAGAGAACGTACAAACCTCTCCGCGGGCAGTGGCGGGAATTGAGCCCTGACCTTCCGATTGCTAGCAACGCAACACGTTATGCTAACCGCTACGCTACTGTACCGTACTTTGCGGAACAGTACAATTTAGTCCAATAGGACGTTCGTTTACAGAGAACATAAGGAGCAGGTGTGGGAATCAGCCATTGGGCCATCCAGCATGCTCCATCATCCAATCAAATCATGGCTGAGCTTGTCATACACTTGGCTCCACCTTTCGGCTTTTGGAAGAGTACAGCACTGGATAGGCCTTTCGGCCCTCAATATTGTGCCAACCCTGAAGCCAGTTTATGCAACATAGGATGATAAGACCATAAGACATTGGAGCAGAAATAGGCCATTTGGCCCATTGAGTCTGCTCTGCCAATTCACCATGGGTAACTTATTACCCCCTCAACCCCATTCTCTAGCCCTCCCTCTGTAACCTTTGATGCCCTGATTAATCAAGAACCTATCAACCTCTGCCTTAAATATACTCAATAACTTGGTAAAGATAACAGGTGCAGGAAACCTTGGTTTTCAAGAGATATTGAGGTCCTGGTTAAGAAAAAGTTGGTGGTACAGGGAGGTAGGAACACATGAGGTATTTATGAAGCATTAGAAATGCAAGAGAATATTAAGAAGGAAATCAAGAGGGCTAAAAGAAGGCATGAGGTTGCCCTAGCAGATAAGGCGAAGCAGATAAGGGGGTTCCACAGATACGTTAAGAGCAAAAGGATTGCAAGAGAAAAAATTGGTCTTCTGGAAGATCAGAATGGTAATCTAAATGTGGAGCCAGAGAGATGGGGGAGATGTTAAATACATTTTCGCATCTGTATTTACTTGGGAGAAGGACACAGAGTCTGTAGAAGTCAAGCAAAACGGCAGTGAGGTTGTGGATTACAGAGGAGGAGGTGTTTGCAGTTTAGAGGCAAATTAGGGTGGGTGGATCTCCAGGGCCTGACAAGGTGTTCCCTCATTCATTTTGGGAGGCAAGTGCAGAAATTGCCAGGGCCCTAGCAGAGATATTTAAATCACCCTTAGTGACATAAGAGGTCCCAGACGAATGGAGGACAGCTTCTGTTGATTAAGAAAGGCTTTAAAAATAAACCAGGAAATTATAGGCCAGTGAGTCTGGCATCAGCAGTGGGAAAGTTATTGGAAGGTATCCTAAGAGTCTGGATATATGAGTATTTGGACAGACAGGGACTGATTGAGGATAGTCAGCATGGCTATGGTCATGTCCAACCAACCTTACAGAGTTTTTAGAGGAAGTTACCAGGAAAGCTGAAGAAGGCAAGGTAGAGGATGTTGTCTACATGGACTTTAGCAAGGCCTTTGACAAGGTCCTGCATGGGAGCTTGGTCAAGAAGGTTCAGTTGCTAGGCAGTCAAGATGAGGTAGTGAACTGGATTAGACACTGGCTTTGTGGGAGAAGAGGGTTGCCTCTCTGACTGGAGCCAGTGAGTGGTGGTGCGCCGCAGGGATTGGTGCTGGATCCATTTTTGTTTGTCATCTATTTCAATGATCTGGATTATAATGTCATTAACTGGATCTGCATAGTTGTGGATGACACCGAGATCGGGGTGTAGTGGACAGCGAGGAAGACTACAGAGCTTCCACCAGGAGCTGGACCAGCTCAACAAATGGGCTGAAAAATGGCAGATGGAATTTAATGCAGACAAGTGTGAAGTGTTGCACTTTGGTGGGACCATCCAGGGTCGGTCTTACACAGTGAACGGCAGAACACTGAGGAGTGTGGTAGAACAAAGGGATCTCGGAATACAGGTCCATAATTCATTGAAAGTGGCATCACAGGTAGATGCAATAGGGTCGTAAAGAAACCTTCTGGCACATTGGCCTTCATTGTCCTCGATGTATTGAGTACAGAAGACAGGATGATATGTTGAAATTGTATAAGATGTTGGTGAGGCCCAACTTATTGGAGTATTGTGTGCAGTTTTGGTCACGTACCTACAGGAAAGATGTAAATAAGGTTGAAGGAGTATAGGGAAAAATTACAAGGATGTTGTTGGACTGCTGGACCTGAGTTATAAGGAAAGACTGAATAGGTTAGGACTTTATACCTTGGAATGTAGAAGATTGGGGGGAGATTTGATAGAGGATTACAAAATTATGAGGGATATGGATAGAGTAAATGCAAGCAGGCTTTTTTACTGAAGTTGAGTAGGACTACATCAAGAGGTCAAGGGTTAAGGATGAAAGGTGAAAAACTTAAGGGGAACATGAGGGGAAACTTCTTCACTCAGAGGGTCATGAGAGTGTAGAAGGAGCTGTCAGCACAAGTGATGCATGCAAACTCAACTTCAATGTTTAAACTAAATGGGAAAAGGGCCTATTTCTGTGCTGTACTTTTTTTTAATGACCCTATGATAATTTACAATGACCAATTAACCTACTAACCAGTACATCTTTGAAATGTGGAAGGAAACCCATGTGCTTCATGGGGAGAATGTACCAACCCCTTAAAGGCAGTTCCGGAAATGAACTTTGAACTCCTGAACACCCCAGGTTCTAATTACATCACGCTAACTGCTACTCTACCTCGGCACAGTAATTTGCCAGTTTACAGTCTCCTTTGCAGGTTTTACTCAGCTCCTGAGACCTCAGAACAGGCCTATAAAGCCCTGCTGCGCCATCAAGCCTGTAGGAAACAAATCTGGAATACATGCTCCTTGCAATAAATCCTTTCCCACCCAAGCACTTCGTAGAAAAGCTTATCTTACTCTGGGAATTCTCCAATGTTTAAACAGGGGAATAAAAAGCTCCCTACATTTTATTGATAAAAAGTAACAGATCCAAAGAAGTAGTTATTGCTTCATATAAATCATGTTTATTTTTTGTGGGAATAAGTTCAGAATATTGTATAAATTGGCTGGAAGCAGTAGCATAACAGTTTGTGTAATGCTATTACAGAACCATGGACCTCAGTTCAATTCTCGCTGCAGTCTGTAAGGAGTTTGCACTTTCTTCCCATGACTCTAGTTTCCTCCCACGTTCCGAAGGGTTAGTCGGTTAATTGGTCACATGGGTGCAGTTAGGTGTGAGAGGAATGGGTTGGCCTGTTACCATGCTGTATCTCGAAATAAATAAAAATAACTAGAAAAACTATTGCTTGAAATACGTTTATGATAATAGTGAATGGATTTTATGCGCAGGAACATAATTCATATTTCATATATCAAACAAATTTCAGGAACAGTTACAACTATCAGAACTCTGAAATGTAAACAGAAAATTCTCTGCAGATGCTGTGGTCAAAGCAACACGTACAACACGCTGGATGGCCCCAGCAAGTTGGGCAGCATCCGTGGAAATGAACAGTCAACGTTTCCGGCCGAGACCCTTCGTCAGGACTGAAGAGGGAGGGGGCAGGGGCCCTATAAAGAAGGTAGGGGGAGGGTGGGTAGGAGAAGGCTGGTAGGTGTCAGGTTAAAAACCAGTAAGGGGAAAGATCAAGGGGTGGGGGGGTGAAGCAGGGAGGGGATAGGCAGGAAAGGTGAAGAAGGCATGTAAGGGGAAAGCACTGTGTAGTAGAAGAAGGCAGAATCATGAGAGAGGTGATAGGCAGCTGGAGGAGGAGGCAGAGGAGAACTGGGATGGGTGAACGGAGTGGGAGGGAATTACCGGAAGTTGGAGAATGATTTACAACCAACAGACTGACTTACAAGGATTCTTTGTAACTCATGTTCTCAGTATTATTTTTAATTAATGTGCATAATTTAATTTCTTTTGCATATTGGTTGTTTGTCAATATTTATGTATTTGTTTTCATAAAATCTATTGTACTCCTTTATGTTCCTGCAAATGCCTGCAAGTAAATGAATCTCATGTTAGTAAATGACTAACATATATGTCACCAACACCATCATCATCATCATCATTGTGTGTCGTGTTGTACGACATCATCATTACGCGTTGTGTCTTATGACGTTGGTGATCATGGTCTTTTGACCATGATTGATCTTGGGAAATTTTTCTTCAGAAGGGGTTTGCCATTGCCTTCTTCTGGGCAGTGTCTTTACAAGTCAGGTGACCCCAGCCATTATCAATCCTCTTCAGAGATTGTCTGCCTGGTGTCAGTGGTTGCATAACCAGGACTTGTGATATGGATGATATGGGGGGGGGGGGGGTGGCGGGTGCTACAGTTTTCCCAACGATGACCCACGGGCTAGTGGAGGAAAGGAGCACCTTACACCTCCTTTGGGTAAGGCACATTTCCACTCCACCACTTTAATGATAAATTCCACTTTAGCTTTATTTCTTACACTGTAAATGGGAAAGTGCTCTGCAACTCTTTGTAATTCAGTTACCACTGTTGCCCTCTGATGCTTCTATATGCCCCCAGTCATCAGCGCTAGTGATTGTGTATTCCCTCAGAAGCCAATTTATTAGATACACCTGCGCACCTGTTCGTTAATGCAAATATCTAACTTGCCAATCCTGTGGCAACAACTCAATTCATAAAAGCATGCAGACATAGTCAAGAGGTTCAGTTGTTGTTCAAACCAAATATTAGAATGGGCAAGAAATGTGGTCAAAGTGACTTTGACCGCGGAATGATTTTTGGTGCCAGATAAGGTAGCTTGAGTATCTCAGAAACTGCTGATCCTGGTAGTTTCACACACAGCTCTAGAGTTCACAGAGAATGGTGTGAGAGTCAAAAGAGGACATCCAGTGCACAACACTTCTCTGGACGACAATGCCTTGTTAGGAGAGAGGTCAAAGGAGAATGGCCAGACTTGTTCAGGTTGACAGGAAGGTGACAGCAACTCAAATAACCACACGTTACAACCATGCTGTGCAGATGAGCATCTTGGAATCTTAAAGTGACGGGCTAGCGCAGCAGAAGGCCATGAAGGTACACTCAGTGGTCACTGTATTAGGTACAGCGTGGCCTATGGGTGTGTATAATCATAGAAATTACCTCAGGAGAAAGCTGTTTGGACCAATGTTTCCATGCTGGATAAGTTATAATGAAATCTATTGTCGACTCATAATACATCAAAATCCTGTTCCTCCATGAATTGCCATGCAATACTGGATGTCCTATCACTGTTATAAGATGGGAGTAACTTCAATAACTATGCAGACAGCAAAGTCCCACAGATGGCATCAGATCAACGACAATAAGACCATAAGACATAGGAGCAGAATTAGGCCATTCAGCCCATTGAGCCTGTTCCACCATTCAATCATGGATGATTTATTTTCCCTTTCTACCCCATTCTCCTGTCTTCACCTGTAATCTTTGATGCTCTTACTAATTAAATGACTATCAATCTCTGCTTTAAATATATCCAATGACTTGGCCTCCTCATCTGTCTGTGGTAATGAAGTCCACGGCTTCAACACCGTCTGGCTAAGGAAATTTCTCCTCATGCTCATTCCAAAGGGACGTGCTGTAGCAGTGTGCTACACTCAGCGCTGCAATAAATGACAGGGAGTCGGTGAGCTGCAGTTGCAAAAAGAGATTTATTCAAACTTCACGGCCTCGCTTTAAAGCCTTCCTGATCCCACCCTCCCCAGGCGGGAATGCTGTAGGGGGCTGGGAAGTGGGTCACCACATAACCCTGCCCCTAGAACTGGCGATACACCCCCCAATGTCCTCAGTCTGGGTCGGACTCTGTTTGGGTGGTCTGCCTCTGCGCCACGGTGCTGGAATCTCAACCGGCTGCGCCACGTCCACATGGGCTGGTTTGAGTCGGTCCACCGTGAAAACCTCCTCTTTCCCCCCAATGTCCAGAACGTACGTGGACCCGTTGTTTCTGCTCACCGTAAACGGCCCCTCGTAGGGCCGCTGTAGTGGTGCCCAATGCCCGCCCCGTTGTACAAAAACAAACTTACAGTTTCGCAGGTCTTTGGGTATGCAGGTCGGGTTCTGCCTATGCTGTGAAGTGGGTATGGGGGCTAGGTTACCGAGCATCTCACATAGTCTGTCCAGGACTGCTGTGGGTTCTTCCTCTTGCCCCCTTGGGGCTGGTATGAACTCCCCGGGGACAACCAGGGGTGCACCGTACACCAACTCGGCCGACGAGGTGTGCAGATCGTCTTTGGGCGCCGTGCGGATTCCAAGAAGGACCCAGGGAAGCTCGTCCACCCAGTTAGGTCCTCTCAGGCGGGTCATGAGAGCTGACTTCAGGTGACGGTGGAAATGCTCCACTAGTCCATTCGACTGTGGGTGGTAGGCAGTGGTGTGGTGTAGCTGTGTTCCCAAAAGGCTGGCCATAGCTGACCACAGGCTGGAGGTGAACTGGGCGCCTCTGTCGGAGGTAATGTGGGCCGGTACACCAAAGCGAGATACCAAGGTGGCAATCAGTGCTTGGGCACAAGATTCGGAGGTGGTGTCGGTGAGCGGGACTGCCTCTGGCCATCTTGTGAACCGGTCCACGATAGTGAGGAGGCGCCGCGCTCTGCGCGATGCTGGCAGGGGGCCCATGATATCCACAGGAATGTGGTTGAAACGCCTGCGGGTGGGGTGGAACTGCTGCGGTGGGGCTTTGGTGTGCTGCTGCACCTTGGCCGTCTGGCAGTGCATGCACGTTCTGGCCCATTCACTGACCTGCTTGCGGAGTCTGTGCCAAACGAACCTGTTGGAGACCATCCGGACAGTTGTCCTGATGGAGGGGTGTGCTAAGTTGTGAATGGAGTTGAAAACGCGCCGCTGCCAGGCTGCCGGGACGACGGGACAGGGCTGGCCGGTGGTGACGTCACAGAGTTGGGTCCTCTCACCTGGGCCTATGAGGAGGTCCTGGAGCTGAAAACCAGAGACTGCGGTCCTGTAGCTAGTGATCTCCTTGTCTGCCTGCTGCGCCTCCGCCAATGCTTCATAGTCTACCCCCTGGGACAGGGCTTGGATGTTAGGGCGCGAGAGGGCGTCCGCCACGACATTGTCCTTTCCCGAGACATGCTGGACATCCGTCGTGTATTTGGAGATATAGGACAGATGTCACTGGTAGTGGGACGACCAGGGGTCGGATGCCTTCGTGAATGCAAAGGTAAGTGGTTTGTGGTCCGTGAACACGGTACCTGAAATGCCGGATTGCCAGGTATAGCGCCAACAGTTCCTGGTTGAAAGCACTGTACTTGAGTTCGGGTTGTCGTAGGTGTTTGCTGAAAAACGCCAGGGGTTGCCAGCGCCCCTCGATGAGTTGCTCCAGCACCCCACTGACTGCCGTGTTAGATGCGTCCACTGTGAGGGCGGTAGGGACGTCCGTTCTGGGGTGCACTAGCATCGCAGCGTTTGCCAAGGCTTCTTTGGTTTTAATGAAAGCGGCGGCGGACTCCTCGTCCCAGGTAATGTCCTTGCCCTTACCTGACATCAGGGTGTACGGGGGCGCATGGTTCAGGCAGCTGAAGGACGAAACGGTGGTAGAAATTTACCATACCCACGAATTCCTGAAGGCCTTTAATTGTGTTGGGTTGGGGGAAATGGCGGATTGCATCTACCTTAGCGGGCAGAGGGGTTGCCCCGTCTTTAGTAATCCTGTGGCTCAGGAAGTCAATGGTATCGAGTCCGAACTGGCATTTGGCCGGGTTGATTGTCAGGCTGTATTCACTCAGTCGGGCGTAGAGTTGACGGAGGTGGGACAGATGCTCCTGGCGACTGCTGCTGGCTATGAGGATGTCATCCAAATAGATGAACGCAAAGTCCAGGTCCCGTCTCACCACGTCCATTAACCGCTGGAACGTCTGTGCGGCATTCTTCAGGCCAAACGGCATGCGGAAGAACTCGAAAAGGCCAAACGGGGTGATGAGTGCCATTTTGGGGACGTCGTCAGGATGCATCGGGATTTGATGGTACCCTCGGACGAGATCTACCTTGGAGAAGATCCGTGCGCCGTGCAGGTTTGCTGCAAAGTCCTGAATGTGCGGCACAGGGTAGCAGTCCGGTGTGGTAGCTTCGTTCAGCCTGCGGTAGTCGCCGCATGGTCTCCAGGCTCCTGTCGCTTTGGGCACCATGTGCAGGGGGGAGGCCCATGGGCTGTCGGACCGCCGGATGATCCCCAATTCCTCCATCCTCTGGAACTACTCCTTCGCCAGTCGGAGCTTGTCCGGGGGAAGCCGCCGAGCGCGGGCGTGGAGGGGTGGTCCCTGGGTCGGGATGTGGTGCTGTACGCCGTGTCGGGGCATGGCCGCTGTGAACTGCAGTGCCAGAACCGATGGGAAATCTGCCAGGACCCTGGTGAAGTCGTTGTCGGACAGCGTGATGGAGCCAAGGTGAGGGGCTGGCAACTGGGCTACACCCAGGGAGAACGTCTGAAAGGTCTCGGCGTGGACCAGTCTCTTCCCTTGCAGGTTGACCAGTAGGCTGTGAGCCTGCAAAAAATCCGCACCCAGGAGCGGTTGGGCTACGGCGGCCAGTGTGAAGTCCCACGTGAACTGGCTGGAGCCAAACTGTAGCCGCACCGTATGGGTGCCGTAGGTCCTTACTGTGCTGCCGTTCGCGACCATCAGGGTGGGACCCGGTGCCCTGCTGCGGGTGTCGTAACTCGTCGGAGGTAAGACGCTGATCTCGGCTCCGGTGTCAACCAAAAGGCGGCATCCTGACTGCTTGTCCCACACATACAGGAGGCTATCCCGATGGCCAGCCGCCATAGCCATCAGCGGCGGCTGGCCCTGACGTTTCCCGGGAACTTGCAGGATGGGCTACAGCGGCGGACTTCTGCGCCCCACCGCTGGTGGTAGAAGCACCATTGTTCGTTGGTCTCCTCACCCCTGCCTCTGGGGTTAGTGGGCTCTGCGGCCGGGCTTGGTCTGGTCTGCTGCTGGGAGCGTGGCCTGGTGATCTGTGCGATGGATGCCCCACTCTCCTTCTTGGCTTTCCACAGCATGTCCGCCCGGGCCACCACCTTCTGGGGGTCGCTGAAATCCGCGTTGGACAGCAGCAGGCGTATGTCCTCGGGCAGCTGCTCCAGGAATGCCTGCTCAAACATATAACCATATAACAATCACAGCACGGAAACAGGCCATCTCGGCCCTCCTAGTCCGTGCCGAACCCTTAATCTCACCTAGTCCCACCTACCCGCACTCAGCCCATAACCCTCCACTCCTTTCCTGTCCATACACCTATCCAATTTTACCTTAAATGACACAACTGAACTGGCTACTACTTCTACAGGAAGCTCATTCCACACAGCTATCACTCTCTGAGTAAAGAAATATCCCCTCGTGTTTCCCTTAAACTTCTGCCCCCTAACTCTCAAATCATGTCCTCTCATTTGAATCTCCCCTACTCTCAATGGAAACAGCCTATTCACGTCAACTCTATCTATCCCTCTCAAAATTTTAAATACCTCGATCAAATCCCCCCTCAACCTTCTACGCTCCAATGAATAGAGACCTAACTTGTTCAACCTTTCTCTGTAACTTAATTGCTGAAACCCAGGTAACATCCTAGTAAATCGTCTCTGCACTCTCTCTAATTTATTGATATCTTTCCTATAATTCGGTGACCAGAACTGTACACAATATTCCAAATTTGGCCTTACCAATGCCTTGTACAATTTTAACATTACATCCCAACTTCTGTACTCAGTGCTTTGATTTATAAAGGCCAGCATTCCAAAAGCCTTCTTCACCACCCTATCTACATGAGACTCCACCTTCAGGGAACTATGCACTGTTATTCCTAGATCTCTCTGTTCCACTGCATTCCTCAATGCCCTACCATTTACCCTGTATGTTCTATTTGGATTATTCCTGCCAAAATCTAGAACCTCACACTTCTCAGCATTAAACTCCATCTGCCAACGTTCAGCCCATTCTTCTAACCGGCATAAATCTCCCTGCAAGCTTTGAAAACCCACCTCATTATCCACAACACCTCCTACCTTAGTATCATCGGCATACTTACTAATCCAATTTACCACCCCATCATCCAGATCATTTATGTATATTACAAACAACATTGGGCCCAAAACAGATCCCTGAGGCACCCCGCTAGTCACCGGCCTCCATCCCGATAAACAATTATCCACCACTATTCTCTGGCATTTCCCATCTAGCCACTGTTGAATCCATTTTATTACTCCAGCATTAATACCTAACGACTGAACCTTCTTAAGTAACCTTCCATGTGGAACTTTGTCAAAGGCCTTGCTGAAGTCCATATAGACTACATCCACTGCCTTACCCTCGTCAACATTCCTCGTAACTTCTTCAAAAAATTCAATAAGGTTTGTCAAACATGACCTTCCACACACAAATCCATGCTGGCTACTCCTAATCAGATCCTGTCTATCCAGATAATTATTAATACTATCTCTAAGAATACTTTCCATTAATTTACCCACCACTGATGTCAAACTGACAGGTCTATAATTGCTAAGCTTACTTCTAGAACCCTTTTTAAACAATGGAACCACATGAGCAATACGCCAATCCTCCGGCACAATCCCTGTTTCTAATGACATCTGAAAGATCTCCGTCAGAGCTCCTGCTATCTCTACACAAACTTCCCTCAAGGTCCTGGGGAATATCCTGTCAGGACCAGGAGATTTATCCACTTTTAAATTTCTTAAAAGCGCCAGTACTTCCACCTCTTTAATTGTCATAGGTTCCATAACTTCCTTACTTGTTTCCCACACCTTACACATTTCAATATCCTTCTCCTTAATGAATACCGAAGAGAAGAAATCATTCAAAATCTCTCCCATCTCCCTTGGCTCCACACATAGCTGACCACCCGATTCTCTAAGGGGCCAATTTTATCCCTCACTATCCTCTTGCTTTTAATATAACTGTAGAAACCTTTCGGATTTACTTTCACCCTATTTGCCAAACCAACCTCGTATCTTCTTTTAGCTTTTCTAATCTCTTTCTTAAGATTCCTTTTACATTCTTTATATTCCTCGAGCAATTCCTTTACTCCATGCTGCCTATATCTATTGTAGACATCCCTCTTTCCGAACCAAATTTCTAATATCCCTTGAAAACCATGGTGCTCTCAAACCTTTAACCTTTCCTTTCAACCTAACAGGAACATAAAGATTCTGTACCCTCATAATTTCAATAATGAGGCAGGGCTTGTGACCAACGAGAACTACGCAAGCGCAAAGGAAGGAGCATGCGCAAAGGAAGGAGCATGCGCAAAGGAAGGAGCATGCACAAACGGGAGCAACCAGAACTGCAAAGCCCAGTTACGACTGCAACCGAAAGTGATAGTGAATCTGAGGGAGAGTCAGATTCTCTGGAAAGATCAGACGGAGATGGAGTTCTTCTGGAAATATAGAAAAGACTTTGAGGCAAATAATGCGTAAATTAGGCACATTAAAAGTAATTAAAAGTAATCAAAAAGTAATTAAAAGTAATCAAAAAGAAATCAAAGAAAAAATGATAAATATGGAGATTATGTTTGATAAAATGACAAAGAGACAGGAAAAAATGGAAAAGAGAATTATAGACTTGGAAACTACAATGGAAGACATGGTTGAAAGAATGAACAAAATGGAAGATGAGAATACTGCTTGGACATCAGAAAGGAAACAATTTATGGAAAAAATTGATAAGCTTGAAAATTTTAGTAGATGAAACAATATTAAAGTTGTTGGACTTAAAGAAGATTAACAATTGTAGCGGTGTGCTACACTGCAATAACGACACGGAGTCGGTGAGCTGCAGTTGCAAAAAGAGATTTATTCAAACTTCGCGGCCTCGCTTTAAAGCCTTCCTGATCCCGCGCTCCCCGGGCGGGAATGCTGTAGGGGGCGCGTATTCACAGTCCTGTCCTGCGCGCGGGCCCCCTTGCTGGTGAAACAGGCCTGGTGCCCTCTTTGGGACTGGCCTCTATGCTGGCGCGCGCCGCTTTGCGAGCCGGTTCGAGTGCGCTGGGAAGTGGGTCACCACAGTGCTTGTATTCTGAGGCTGTGAAATCTGGTCCTAGTCTGCCCCACTATTGGAGACATCTTCTGCATGTTCACTCTATCTAGGCCGGGGGTCGGCAACCTGCGGCTCCCGAGCCATTTGTGGCTCTTTCACCTCTGTGCTGCGGCTCCCTGTGGCTTTGGGAAATAATTGGTCAGTATTTAATTAAAATGTATTTTATGTTAGTTTGTTAGCTTTTGAAATGTAATTCTAAATTTGAAGATTATGGTGATCTTGTACAATCTAAGTGTGGCGACACATTTCCTCACAATTAGCCAGCATTCCGGCTAAGGGAGATAGCCTACGGGGGTTTGTGAGTACGCGTCTTTTGCAGCATCTGCGTCCATGGGGGCTGGGTTGAGGGAGGCTTAAAAGCAAGGCTGTTTAGTTCGAATAAAGTTATTCGACTGCAGTTTACTGACTGCATGAGCACACCGCTACAACGTGTTTTTATTGCTATTAATATACGTCACCACTGCCAATACCTGACACCCGCCAGTGCGCGATTTCTTTAATTTTTCGATCCAAGGTAAGCCAACTATGGAGAATTCTAAAAAAAGAAAAGTGACTGAAGAAAACAGAACGTTTAATGATACGTGGACAGATTAATTTGCTTTCACTGTTGACGAGACTGGTTTACCGGTATGCTTAATATGCAATGAGAAACTAGCAAACAACAAAAAGTCAAATGTCGCAAGGCATTTCCAGAATAAACACGCAGCCTTTGCTCAAAAATATCCGGATGGAGATGAGAGAAAAAAAGCCGTTTCGGAACTGATGCGGAAGGTTGATCTGAGCAAAAATCATTTCCAGAAATGGATGAAGTCTAGAAAATCAACGACATACGCTAGTTATATTGCCGCTCAGGAAATAGTCAGGCACCGGAAGCAGTTTACAGATGGTGAATATATAAAAGAATCTTTCATTAAGATTTCAGAACATCTATTCACGGACTTTAAAAACAAGAGTGAAATTGTGCAGAAAATCAGGGATATGCCCCTCTCTGCAAAGACTGTCAAAGACAGAACCATAAAAATGGCAGAAGACATCACAAGACAGCAAATTAAAGACATCAATTCAGCTGTGGCCTACTCGATTGCCTGTGACGAGTCTAAAGACAAAGGTGATATTGAACAAATAGTGTTGTTCTGCCGGTATGTAAACTCTGCCGGGCCACAGGAAGAACTGATTGAGTTGATACCTCTAAAAGACCAAACACGGGGGGAGGACATCTGTGAGGCTGTCTTGAATTGTTTAAGAGCCAAAGGAATAAAGACCACCCATCTGGTGTCAGTAGCTACTGATGGGGGCACCGAATATGACGGGAACGCACAAGGGAATTGTGGCTTTACTGCAGAAGTCGCTGGACAGAAAGCTGCTGACTTTTCACTGCATCTTGCACCAAGAGGCACTGTGCGCTCAAACATTTCCTCCGGAATGCACAGAAGTAATGGATGTTGTCATTCAGATTGTCAATAAAATAATGGCAAAAAGTTTAAATCACCGTCAATTCCGTTTGTTACTGGACGAGCTGGAAATTGCATATTCTGATCTCCTGCTGCACAACAAAGTCTGATGGTTGTCCAGGGGGGAGGTGCTGAAACGCTTTGTCGCGTGTCTGGAAGAAGTGAAAACTTTCCTGGGCAGCAAAGGGCTCAACTTTCCTGAGCTGGAACAGCCAGAGTGGCTGGAAAAGCTACACTTCATGGTAGACATGACAGCGCACCTGAACACGCTGAACACAGCTCTTCAACGGGGTAAGGACGTACAGCCCTGCACATGTTGGAGGATGTTTTGGCATTCGAGCACAAGTTGACTTTGCTTGCCAGAGATTTACAGAAAGGCACATTGTCTCACTTCCCCAATTTGAGAGAGTTCAAACAAGGTCACGACATGATAAATTCGGAGTATTTACATTCTGCAATCATCGCAATGCAAACATCGTTTGGGAAACGCTTTTGTGAGTTCAGAGAGGAAAAAAACACATTATCCTTCCCGGTCACTCCCCTAAGCATCGATCCATCCCTACTAAATACGACTGCATTGTCAGGTGTGAGTCAACCTGAACAAGTATGATAAATATTTTAATTGCCTATTATTTTACGTATATTCATATGTTTTCATTGTTCAGTGAAATAGTCCTTTTATTTTTCAGGTTGACAGCTGGCTGACGTTATTTTTGGTTTGCTGCTGGCGGCAAATTTAAGTTTGGCGTTTTTCATAAATACAAGAAGGACTCAAATAGATGTTGAGTATTTTACTTAAAAGTAACCTTCAACCCAACGTCTTTTTTTCGGAGTTCAAAATGTTTTTGTTGCATGCAGAAATGTAATTTCATTTTCTCTGCAGGAGTTCATCAATTTCATAAATGCAACACATTATAGTTTGTTTATACATAGCATAAAGGCAAAACAAAACGTTGTATGCAGTGTTATTTCATTTTAAATGTCAAGCGGGTTTTGCGGCTCCCAGTGTTTTCTTTTCTGTGGGAAACGGGTCCAAGTGGCTCTTTCAGTGATAAAGGTTGCTGACCCCTGATCTAGGCCTTTCGGTATTTGGTTGGAACTGTACTGTATGCATTATCAAGCTGTAACAAATTTGTTGACGTGGAAAGGGGATCTCATTGAAACCCACTGGGGGTAATGGATATGGAGAGGATGCTCCCACTTGTATGAGAATTTAGCATCAGAGGGCCTTGGAATACAAGGGCTCCCCTTATAAACTGAGATAACGAGGGATTTCTTTTGCCGACAGGAACCAGAAGCAGAGTCAGGTGAGTTGCTTTGGATCTCCAGCATCTTCAGTCTTTTTTGTGCTCCACCCTCCCCCTTCCCAGCATCCTTTGCTGCATCCAGATTTACAAAATCGCTCTCCGCTCCACTTTAACAGCTATGGTACTGTGCAAAAGTCTTAGGCATATATATATATGTGCCCAGGACTTTTGCCCAGTACTGTATGTTGTGAAATTTGTTGTTTTGCAGATGGTGAATCTGTGGAATTTGTTGCCACAGAGGGCTGTGGAGGCCAAGCCCTTGGGTGTATTTAAGGTAGAGATTGATAGGTTCCTGGTCAATGAGGTGTTAAGGGTTGTAGAAGGAAGGCCAGGGAATGGGGTTGAAATTAAACCCCAGCGATGGTTGAATGGTGGAACAGACTTGATGAGTCGAGTTGCCTAATTCTGCTCCTATAGCTTATGGTCTTCTCAGCTAATGAGGTAGCCTGCGACTAAATTGCAAAAATGCCAGGGAAGCACTTAGCATGAGTGATTCAGTCGGCATGGTAGCGTGGTGGTTAGCGCAAACACCAGCGACCTGGGATCAATTCCCGCCGCTGCCTGGAAGGAATTTCTACGTTCTCCCCGTGACTGTGTGCTTTTCCTCTGGGTGCTCCAGTTTCCCCCCCACAGTCCAAAAACGTAGCAGTTGGTAGGTGAATTGGCCATTGTAAATTGTCCTGTGATAGGCCAGGGTGAAATTGGGGATTGCTGGGCGGCACAGCTCCAAGGGCCTAAATGGCCTGTTCTGTGCTACGCCAATAAGTAAATAGACCGTCTAAAACAAGCCTAACCACCTCTCCATGAGTCAAACATTTGCCCTGGCCAAGTCACCATAACATTTCACCAGAAAGTTAACAAGACCATGAATACCACAGCTTTCAGAGCAACTCAGAGCTTGATACCCCGTGAAAAGAGACACCTCAGAGCTTTTCCACCAGTTATAACACAGGGAGGCAGAATACTCTCCACTTGCCTGTGTAAGTGTGTTAGAGAGTGATTGTTGGGTTTGGCGCATTTACATTTAGCAAACACCTCCAGCCACCAGTCTTCAAATCTGAATGTCAATTGTACACTTAATTTAAATGAATTAAAAGTTCCTAAAAGCTGTGAATCCCAGACCAGACAATGCTGATTAAAATTCATTTAGATGTCTGTGGAGTGGGTGCGGATCAGGAGGTGTGAAGTTTGTGTGCAGTTTCAAAGAAAGCATTGTAAATATGGAATTTTCCTTTGATGTTTAGCACATAAAATATCGAGCCCCACCTTGGGCCAGCGAGACGCCTGCTGTATCTTGTTTTATTGAATAAAGAAACAGCTTTATAGCTACAAGTACTTTTCGCTGGTGACTTCATTCACGCAACAACGTGTACCGCTAACAACTCTTAACTTTAGCACAGTCCTGGACAAACAACCTCACACTACCACCTGAGACATTGACCTGTTCTGTCAGAGGTAGGTTGTGATGCTAGTGTGCCACAGCTGCTAGACTTGACCGAGCCATCTCAAAAAGCAAGATAATGGGAATCTGGCCACCCTGAAGTCACATGCCATACAGACCTGGAAGTATGTCTCCACTTGTCCATGGAGTGTCAGGAGTTCAGTGATGGCCCAAGTGCAGAGGGAGGGACACAGGCACAGAGTGAACAGTTCACTGAGTTTTAATAAGATCTTGGGCTCTTTTGACTTGCACTTCTCTGGCTTGGTGTAAAGGTTGTTCTTGAGGAGCCATCTGAGAACCTTCTGGACATGCTGAACGTGTTCCTGGCAGGAGCGGGAATACATAAGAATATCATGCAAAAACACAAAGACAAACTGATTCACCATGTCCGGAGCACATTGTTGACCCAGGGGCTGAAAGACAGCAGTGACATTGACTAAAACAAGATGAGAGCTGCTCCCAGTGGTTGCCCTCTGGTACAGGTTGGAGGGGTTCTTTGGTAAGGTGGATCTTGCCAGTGCCCAGAGGCTGACCATCCAGAGCTTTGATATCAATATTCTTTCTCAATTGTTGAGTGGGACCTCCCTATCTTTGAGCTAGAGAGATATCCATAAAGTTTCTCATGTCAATAAATGCCAGAAGCTCATGGGTCTGGGACCTCCACAACTGCATTACTCGATTAGGGGAAGATGCTTGCAGAGGAGATTTGACCCATCAGAATTCTCCTTCTTACTGACGGGTCTTGTGGGTCCTTGGGACTTAATGCCTGGAAGTATCCTGGAGAGCCAAAGCAGAGAGAGACAGCAACCTGTTTTTCTCTGTTAATCTCATTCTCTTCCCCAACTTCTTACTCCGACTTTTCATCTCCTTTTTCCAGTGCTGGTAAAGGGTCTCAGCCTGAAATGTCGACGGTTTATTCTTTTCCATAGATGTTACCTGGCCTTCTGAGTTCCTCCAGAATTTTATGTGTATTAATTTGATTTCTCGCGTCTGCAGATTTTCTTTTGCTTGTCAATCCTCCTCAAGTAGGTGCTGACCCTCTCACACAAGGGTTCTTCTGCGGACTGTGATCACTGGGTGATGAGATGTGGGGTGAAGACAGGTTGATGAGTAGGATGCTCTTTCTCTCTCTCTCACTCTCTCTCTCACTCTCTCTCTCTCTCACTCTCCCTCTCTCACTCTCTCCCTCTCTCTCCCCCCCCCCCTCTCTCTCACTCTCTCACTTTCTCTCCCTTCTCCCCACCCACCTCACAATAAGATCTCATGCTGGATCTTTGTGCTCAGCTCACGATGGGAAAGCAGTGATGCGAGATCTCTCATTCCACCCCTTTTCAACTGTAAGAGTGTGAAGATGTACTGCATAGTCTCTCACTGACCCTCTCCCTTGGTGCAGGTCCAGCTTCCTAACCCTGTACTGGAAAAGCAAACACTCTTGAAGTCAACTACAGATTGCTAGAAAGACTGGGCTGCAGGAGGACCTTGTCCTCATAGGGCACTGAACAGGCTGAGTGGGGGGGCGAGGGTCCATTAAGAGATTCAGAATGTCAGCTAGTTTATGCGTACCATTATTGAACAGATCTGATAACCTTTGATAACCTTTGATAAACAACACACACAAAATGCTGGTGGAACACAACAGGCCAGGCAGCATCTATAGGAAGAAGTACAGTCGATGTTTCAGGCCGAGACCCTTCGTCAGGACTAACTGAAAGAAAAGATAGTAAGAGATTTGAAAGTAGGAGGAGGAGGGGGAAATGTGAAATGATAGGAGAAGACCGGAGGGGGTGGGATGAAGCTAAGAGCTGGAAAGGTGATTGGAAAAAGGGATACAGAGCTGGAGAAGGGAAAGGATCATGGAATTGGAGGCCTAGGGAGAAAGAAAGGGGAAGGGGAGCACCAGAGGGAGATGGCAAGCAGGCAGAGTGATTGTGAGAGGGACAGAGAGAGAAACAGGAGAGAGAGAGAGAGAGAGGAAAAAGGGGAAATGATAAATTAAAAAAAGGGATGGGGTAAGAAGGGGAGGAGGGGCATTAACGGAAGTTAAGGAAATTAATGTTCATGTCATCAGGTTGGAGGCTACCCAGGTGGAATATAAGGTGTTGTTCCTCCAACCTGAGTGTGGTTTCACCTTGACAGTAGAGGAGGCCGTAGATAGTCATATCAGAATGGGAATGAGACGTGGAATTGAAATGTGCAGCCACTGGGAGATCCTGTTTCAAACCTGATGGCATGAACATTGATTTCTCTAACTTCTGTTAATACTTACTCGTCTGAGTAAGAGCTTCTTCCCCCAGGCTGTGCAAGTTCTGAACACCCTGTTACCACCCAGTATACATTATTTATGACGGCGCCAGTTGCATTATACTGAATGCACGTCATGTCAATTTGTACATCTACAGAATACTTTTTTACCTGTTACTACTACTGTGTTAATATTACTTTACATGCTGCATGTGATATATGTACAGTTTTTACACCTTGGCCCCAGAACGTTGTTTCGTTTAGCTGTATACATGTGAACAACAATAAATGTGAACTTGTGTCAACAGTGATCAACCCGATTCTGATTCCATTTGAACAGCGCTGTCAGTGTTCCTTCAATACACACTGTACCGGACCAGGTCGAGTAGGAAGCTCATCACCTCCTTCACAACAGCAATTCAGAATGGGCAAGACGTGTTGGCCTTGCCAGCGCAGGATGAAATGCTGAGATCTTCGAATGGAATCCTTAACTCTGTTTTTCTTTCCACAGGCGCTGCCTTGCAGAATATACATCTTTATTACAAGAGAAACCTCCACTCCTCTGTAGATGTGTTTTCTTCTAATACATCAAGCTTGAATGGGCACATGGTCCCTGGACTTAATGCCCAGAAAGGTGGCCCCTCTAATAATGTAGAATACTCTCATTTCTTCTCTGAGCTATCCAGATTATAATCTCATGTTCCTGCATTCAGACTTGAAGTCTGACTCAGTTTTTAAGAGTACGATCACAGAGTAAGGCCCACACCTAACTACCACCTCAGAGTATTGGCATCATTTCCACATACGTGCAGTTTGTTGATCTGCCTCTGTTTTATGACTTCGAGCATCTTAGTAACAGGAGCAATCAAAATGTTCCCGTCCTACAGCGCATAAACGCTGATTATGTTAGTTTACCATAAAGAAAATGAATTACCTTGGAGATCGCAAAGAGAAACACTGTACACAGACAAGATTTTATGCCACTAGGGAGAGTGTAGGGCCCTGGGAAGCATTGTGGAGTGGGGGGGAATTCAATTTGCAAGTCCATGGTTCTCTGAAAGTGGCCTCACAGGCAGGTAGGGTGATGGGGAAGGTCTTTAGACTATGGGGGCCTTCATCAGGCAGGGCACTGAGCTTAGGAGTTTAAAGCTTATATTGCAGTTATAAGACATCGGAGAGGCTACACTTGATGAACTGTGTTTAAATTTCTTACATGGAAGTCGTTATTAAACTAGAAAGAACACAGAAAAGATTTAGCAGGATGTTCCCTGAACTGGAGGGCCTGAACTTGCATTAGCTGGGGCTTTATTTCCTGGGTCAAACGGGATGGATGGGTGACCAGGTGGATAATGAGGGCATAGACAGGATGAAGCCGTACAGTCTTTTTCCCAGGGAGCGGTGCTTAAAACAAGAGGGTTTGAGATTGTGGTGAACTATGTGCCTGTCTGGACACGTCCCCTGCTGACTGCTCCTGTGGCTCCTCCCACAGGCCCCTGTATAAAGGCGATCTGAGGCCTGACGCTCGGCCTCAGTCTCCAGGACATAGTATGAGAGACACTCACTCCTGGTTCCTTCTTCCAGTCAATAAAAGCCGATATCTCGCCTTACGTCACAGTGTGAGTTATTGATGGTGCATCAGAGATCAGAGCTGGGAGATTCAAAAGGGACATTGGGCATAGCTTCTTCACACAAAGGATGGTGTAGAAATAGTGGTTGAGGTAGGCACATTAGCAACATTTGAAAGTTACCTAGATCAGTACATGGATAGGAGCAGGGTTCCCAGCTGGGATTCCATGTACCCCTTGCTTAATGGTATTGGTCTATGCCTCAAAAAGGGTTGGGAACCCCTAGTTTAGAGGGATATGGGCCAAACGTGGGCAGTCAGGACTAGCTCACTGGGCAAAAGATTTGGGCTGAGGGGCCTGTTCCATGCTCTGTAACCCTATCCTTTAACAAAAGGAACAAAAAAATCAGCAGGTTCAGCAGCCTCTTCAAAGCTCGAGCTTCAAAGTACATTTATTATCAAAGTATGTATACCATAGGCAACCTTGTGATTCATAGCCACAGGAATAGCGAAATACAGTAGAATCCATGAAAGAGCGTACAGAACAAAGATAGAATTCCTGAGAGAGAGTCTACAGGCTGTGGAATCAGTTCAGTGCCGAGGCGAGCGAAACCATCGACGTGGGCCAGCGGGGCCACAACTGCTCCTGAATTGGGACCCAAGACTCCTGTACCTCCCGCCTGATGGCAGCGGGTCAAATGCAGGCAGAGGGGATGAGCTCTGGTGGGGGATCTTGGCTGGCACAGAGTAGCAGGTCTGAACGCTGGTTCGTTTTTACTCTCAGGCTCAATGATCCAATCTGGCTTGAAGTCCATCCCGGTGCACTCTCTTCCAGCGATCGTCCACCTTCGTTCACTTCAGGGTGCCGTACCTGCATTCCTGAGAGTCAATTTCACCGGAGAAGGTCATACAATTGCTGATTCATTTAGACAGTTCAAAAGTATGTTTCTTAAAGGGAAATGTAATGTGGATTGCAGTTCAAAGAAGTATATCTAGTACTTTTGTGAGCTGCCCGCTAGACGTCACTGTATATTGCCAGCAACATCTTGGAAACCTTCTCATCTTTGGTTGGGGGGAGAAGAAATAGGCAATGGTTTTGGTCAAAGTTGCAGGTTTTGCTTCCCCCCCCCACCACCTCACCACGGACAATGCTCAACCCACTGAATTCCTCCTGCAGATTGTTTATTGTTCTGTATTCCGGCATCTGCAGTCTCCTGTATCTGCAGCCTTTTAACAAAATCTTCACAGGATAACATGTCAGTCTGAGTAGATGGAAGCGATGATTAAGCTTGACCTGTTGAGTGAGGACTAACAGAGGGGTTAATGTCATTGGCCCGGAGCCTTTCGCAGTAGTCGGGTTCTAGTGCAAGGTACCTTATGCTATTTAGACAATTTAAACACTGGCCTGTCAGAGGCGAGAGCCGATTTCACTCACTGTCCCAAATCTTCACTCCTCTCTCCAGGGTGCTGGAGCCTTTCACTGTTCCATTGTTGGGTGAATTTACACTAAGAATTCAAGGTATTGGTTGGGATGAGAGCCGACTTTGCTCGATCTCCATGGTGTTGAGGCTAAGAAGACTGCCCCAGCTGCTCTGCTCCATGCCCGCTAATATGATGAACTCAGACATCCCACCCTGCAAAATCTCATTTCAGGGAGGTAGCACCACCACCCCTGACCCCCACAACTCCATATCCCCCCCCCCCCCCCCGGTCAACCTCCAAGGGTGTATGTATACAGGACATTTGATTATGAAAGAACACAACAATTTATTTGATTATGAAAGAACACACACACACACACACACACACACACACACACACACACACACACACACACACACACACACACACACCTATTTGTTTCTCTATTTCTTTTTCAAACTTTCCTTGTACTGTGATGTGGCTTGCTTGGCAGATTTGAGAATTTTACTGCAAGTCTCAACCTCATCGTAGTCTGTGTCAATGAATTTGTTAATTTTGCAAGACATCAGATTCACAAGTGTTTTGTGAGACAGCTGACTTCTGAATTCTGCCTTAATGTGACGCACCATGCTGAATGCCCTTTCTACATCACAATTAGTATTTGGCAGCACCAAAAGCAGCTTCATCAACTGGCAGAGTCTGCGGTGAAGAATGTTTTATATTTTCTTTATTTGGAACACTCTGCCATGGTGCAGCAGGACACTAAAACTGAACTGATGGACAATGAAAGAGAGAGAGAGGTTGACTGTAAAGTCCACCCACAGAGAAAACTGACAGGTCCACTTAGCGCAGAGAGAGCGACCAATCAGGATGCTCTCTCTCGCTACGTTTGTCACTCTCTCTCTCTCTCACTCTCTCTCTCTCTCTCTCTCTCTCTCTCTGTCTTCCCCCCCCCCCACCCCTGCTCACTCGCTCTCAAAAAAATCGATTTCTGGGATATTGTATATAATTTGCGGGCGTCAGGGAGCCGCTATCAATAGAGGGAGACTCCCAGATCTTCCAGGAGAGGTGGGATGTCTGTGAACTGATTATCGAGGCTTTGGGTCTACTCCACGCTGCTCTAGATATTGGATCTGAGGACTCAATTTTGGTTTGAAATGCTGTTGTTCACTTCAATTGTTTGCATGATTTATTATTTTTTTCTTTCTCTAGTGCATCTAGTGTTAGACTTTTGTTTTTATTTTGTTTATTTTTTTAAATTGGGTTCTTTCAGGCTTTTTGCTTTATGGCTACTCGTGAGCAAGGAAATCTGAAGGTTAGATAATTTATACATTCTTTGATAATAAATGTCCTTGAATTTTGAATCTTGAATCGTTGGACTCTGGTATCTCCTGCCTGATGGCAGCAATGAGAGGCAAACTTGGCCTGGATAATGAATGAGAGTCCTCAATGATGGATGATGCCTTTCTGAGGCGTTGCTTGTAGTAAATATCCTCAGTGGTGGAGAGAGAAGGCCTCTGATGGAACCATCGCTCTCTGTAGCCTCTTGCATTCTTGTGCTTTGGATTTTCTATACCAGGCCGTGATGCAACCAGTATTCATTGTTTATCTCAAGGCACTTGTCAGAACCTCCTTAAATTTCAAAGACAGTAGACATAAGAATCTAAGAACAGAAGAAACAGGAGCAGCAGTGGGTCGTCTGCTCTGCCAAGCCTGCTCTGCTGCTCAATCATATCACCACTGACTTGCTCGTGGACTCCTTCACCTACCTGCCTTTCCCCCAGAATACTACTATACATGAAATTATATATGTCTTAAAATATATTTATTGAGGTAGCCTCTATGCTTCCCTGAGCAGAGGTATCACAGATTCCCCTCTCCTTGGGAAAAATAATTTCTCTTTCTTTCCTTTGTAAATCTACTTCCCCAAAACTTGAGGCCAAGTCCGCTAGTTCCAGTTTTACTCACCAGAGGAAACAACTGCCTCCATCTTATCTATCCATTCCATATTTTATACATTCCTATAAGATCCCTCTGTCATTCTTCTGAATTCCAGTGAGTATAGTGTCAGGCAACTCAATCTTTCCTCATAGGCTAACCTTCTCATCTCCAGAATCAATCTGGTGACCCTCCTTTGCACAGCCTCCAATATCTTTCCTCGAGTAAGGAGATCACTGCACACAGAACTTACCACTACGCTGTACAGCTGCAGCATGATCTCCCTGCTCTTAAATTCAATCCTTCTAGCAATGAAGGCCAACATCCTATTAGCCTTCTTGACAGCCTGCAGCACCTGCAAACAACCCTTTTGTGATTCATGTAGAAGCCCTCCCAAGTCCCTCCGCACAACAGTGTGCTGCAAACTATTACCATTTAAGTAACAATCTGATCTTTTATTTTTCCTTCCAAAGCGGATGACCTTTCATTTACCAATTTTGTACTCTATCTGCCGGACCCTTGCCCACTCACTTAATCTATCAATATCTCTCTGCAGACTTTCGGCATGCTTTGCACGATTTGCTTTTCCGCTCATTTTAGTCCCATCAGAAACTTAGGTACACTGCAGCAACTTGGCACAAAGGTAGTAAATTTGCATTGTATAAATAAGTACAGCTTCTGTGGAAACAAGATGTCAAAAATTACAATGCAAATCATTGGTATAGCAGCCATTCACAATACTTTCTTTATGGCACATGGGGTCATCTGACATAGTGGATTCTGGCTAATTGAGCCCTCAATTAATCACAGCAGCCACTTATTTGGGACAAGTCTTAAAGAACTAAAAGCTAATCAAGAAAATAGCTGGGACTCCCTTCATTTATTTGGGACACTATGCTACTTAATTGGGGCAGGAGACTGTTGCCAAATATTTTCTGACCAGCGTCAGTCGCATGCATGGTGTGTGGCCGTCCATTATCTACACTAGTTGTCTCTGTTGATTCTGTTCATTGAGTACACTGGATGAATTAGGAACTAATAACAGTTTTGTAGCACTGTCATACTATAGGAAGTGTTTTAATTTAAATATATAGAAACATAGAAAACCTACAGCATAGTACAGGCCCTTCAGCCCACAAAGCTGTGCCGAACATGTCCTTACCTTTGAAATTATCTCGGGTTACCCATAGCCCTCTGTTTTACTTTTTTATAAAAAAAATTTTTCATTGAATTTTCAAATGGTTACAGAAGGAAAAAAAAATTATCAACCCTTCCCCCTTCCCTTTAACCCCTCCCCCCTAACATATCCCTGTAGAAAGAGAAAAAAAAGAGAAAAAAGAAAGAAAGAAAGAAGCTGGATATGGGAAGATTCCCACATGCTCCACGGAGTTCATAATAGCTTTAATATATATATTTATTTCATTCCCTAAATAACCAATAATTTTATCTTCGGAGCACCTATATATTTAATCCTATCTTTTGTAAATAAGGGCGCCAAATTTTCAGAAATATTTTGTATTACTCTCTTAAATTATAAGTAATTTTTTCAAATCGAATGCAGCTAAAAGCTATATCTATTTTCATTTTCTTAATGTATGTTAAAATTCTTTTTCTTTTCACCCGTCCATTAAGCCCATTAACATTAAAACTTAAAAAATTCAGTTAGTCATTATTTTTAACAAGGTTACTCCAGTCTATAGTAATACCTAACTTTTCAACTTTCGTAGTACCTTGGGAAATCTTTTTAAAATTCTCCGTGTTGCAAGGTGTCTCCCCTCCCCAATTGTCCAGGCAAAGAAAGAAAGATTAAAGAAAAATAGATTATTGTGGCGACCCATTTCCTGGCACATCTGAACCGACTCACAATTAGATAGCCTACGGGGGTTTGCGAACACAGAGCTTTGGAGCCTCTGCGCCACAGGGGGCAGGTTGAGGGAGGCTTAAAGGTGAGGCTGAGGATTTCGAATAAAGTTTTTTTCCTTCGACTGCAGTTACCGACTCCGTGTTTCAATTTTAGCGCTGCGTGTAGCACACCGCTACAATTGGTGACCCCGACGGTCCAAACGATTTTTGGACCAGAAATGACCGACGCTGCCTCTGTTCATGCGGTTTCGTTGAAACTGCCGGGTTTCTGGATACAGCGACCGAACCTATGGTTCCAGCAAGCCGAAGCCCAATTCCACGTTCGCCAGATCACCTCAGAAGACACCCGCTACTACTACGTGGTCAGCTCACTCGACCAGGACACAGCGGCCCAGGTCGCGGAGTTCGTACAGTCGCCCCTGTCAGACGGCAAGTACATGGAATTCAAAGCCCTGCTCCTCAGGACTTTCGGACTCCCACGGCGCAAGCGGGCTGCCCGTTTACTGCACCTGGATGGTTTGGGCGACAGACCTCCATCGGCTTTAATGAATGAGATGTTGTCTCTAGCCGACGGACACACACCCTGCCTCATGTTTGAGCAGGCATTCCTGGAGCAGCTGCCCGAGGACACACGCCTGCTGCTGTCTGACGCGGATTTCAGTGACCCCCGGAAGGTGGCAGCCCGGGCGGACTTGCTGTGGAACGCCAAAAAGGTGAGCGGGGCGTCCATCGCACAGATCTCCCAGCCACGCTCCCAGCAGCAAACCAGTCCAGGCCCGGCCGCAGAGCCCGCCAACCCCCGGCCCAATGAACACTGGTGCTTCTACCACCAGCGGTGGGGCGCAGAAGCCCGCTGTTGTCGCCCGCCCTGCAAGTTCCCGGGAAACGCCAGGGCCAGCCGCCGCTGATGGCTACGGCGGCTGGCCATCGGGATAGCCTCCTGTATGTGTGGGATAGAAGGTCGGGACGCCGGTTTTTGGTTGATACTGGTGCCGAGATCAGCGTTTTACCTCCGATGAGTTACGACACCCGCAGCAGGGCACCGGGTCCCCCCCTGAGGGCCATGAACACAGTAAGGACCTATGGCACCCGTCAGGTGCAGCTACAGTTCGGCTCCAGCCAGTTCACGTGGGACTTTACACTGGCCGCCGTAGCCCAACCACTTCTGGGTGCGGATTTTTTGCGGGCTCACAGCCTACTGGTCGACCTGCCCAGGAAGAGACTGGTACACGCCGAGACCTTTCAGACGTTCTCCCTGGGTGCAGCCCAGTTGCCAGCCCCTCACCTCGGCTCCATCACGCTGTCCGACAACGACTTCACCAGGGTCCTGGCGGATTTCCCATCGGTTCACATCGCAGTTCACAGCGGCCATGGCCCGACACGACGTACAGCACCACATCCTGACCCAGGGACAACCCCTCCACACCCACGCTCGGCGGCTTCCCCCGGACAAGCTCCGACTGGCGAAGGAGGAGTTCCAGAGGATGGAGGAATTGGGGATCATCCGGCAGTCCGACAGCCCATGGGCCTCCCCCCTGCACATGGTGCCCAAAGCGACGGGAGGCTGGAGACCGTGCGGCCACTACCGCAGGCTGAACGAGGCTACCACACTGGACCGCTACCCGGTGCCGCACATTCAGGACTTTGCAGCAAACCTGCACGGATCTTCTCCAAGGTAGATCTCGTCCGAGGGTACCATCAAATCCCGATACATCCTGACGACGTCCCCAAAATGGCTCTCATCACCCCATTTGGCCTTTTCGAGTTCCTCCGCATGCCGTTCGGCCTGAAGAATGCTGCACAGATGTTTCAGCGGTTAATGGACACGGTGGGACGGGACCTGGACTTCGCGTTCATCTATTTGGACGACATCCTCATAGTCAGCAGCAGTCGTCAGGAGCTTCTGTCCCACCTCCGTCAACTCTGTGCCCGACTGAGTGAGTACGGTCTTACAATCAACCCTGCCAAATGCCAGTTCGGACTCGATACCATTGACTTCCTGGGCCACAGGATTACTAAAGATGGGGCAACCCCTCTGCCCGCTAAGGTAGATGCGGTCCGCCACTTCCCCCGACCCGCCACGATCAAAGGCCTTCAGGAATTCGTAAGTATGGTCAATTTCTACCACCGCTTCCTCCCTTCAGCTGCCCGGATCATGCGCCCCCTGTTCGCCCTGATGTCGGGTCCGAGCAAGGACATTACCTGGGACGAGGAGTCCGCCGCCACTTTCGTTCAAACGAAGGAAGCTTTGGCGAACGCCGCAATGTTAGTACATCCCAGAATGGACGCCCCTACCGCCCTCACAGTGGACGCATCTAACATGGCAGTCGGTGGGGTGCTGGAGCAACTCATCGCAGGTCGCTGGCAACCCCTAGCGTTTTTCAGCAAACACCTGCGGCCACCCGAGCTCAAGTACAGTGCTTTCGACCGGGAACTGTTGGCGCTCTACCTGGCAATCCGGCATTTCAGGTATTTCCTAGAAGGTCGGCTCTTCACCACGTTCACGGACCACAAACCACTTACCTTTGTGTTTACCAAAGCGTCCGACCCCTGGTCGTCCCGCCAGCAACGCCACCTGTCCTACATCTCTGAATACACGACGGATGTCCGGCACGTCTCGGGTAAGGACAATGTCATGGCGGATACACTCTCTCGCCCTACCGTTCATGCCCTTTCCCAAGGGATAGACTTTGAGGCACTGGCAGAGGCACAGCAGGCGGATGAGGAGATTCCGAGTTACAGAACCGCAGTCTCCGGTTTGCAGCTCCAGGACCTCCCCGTAGGCCCGGGTGAGAGGACCCTACTCTGTGACGTCGTCACCGGCCAGCCCCGTCCCGTCATCCCGACAGCCTGGCGACGCTGTGTTTTCGACTCCATTCATAACTTGGCGCATCCCTCCATCCGGACAACTGTCCGGATGGTTTCCAGCAGATTCGTTTGGCACGGACTCCGCAAACAGGTCAGTGAATGGGCCAAAATGTGCATGCACTGCCAGATGGCCAAAGTGCAGCGGCACACCAAGGCCCCACCGCAGCAGTTCCATCCCGCCCACCGGCGTTTCGACCACATTCATGTGGATATCGTGGGCCCCCTGCCAGTGTCGCGCGGAACGCGGCACCTCCTGACTATCGTGGACCGGTTCACAAGATGGCCAGAGGCGGTCCCGCTCACCGACACCACCTCCGAATCTTGCGCCCGAGCCCTGATCACCACCTGGATATCTCACTTTGGTGTACCGGCCCACATTACCTCCGACAGAGGCGCCCAGTTCACCTCCAGCCTGTGGTCAGCTATGGCCAGCCTTTTGGGGACTCAGCTGCACCACACAACTGCCTACCACCCACAGTCGAATGGGCTAGTGGAGCGTTTCCACCGTCACCTGAAGTCGGCCCTCATGGCCCGCCTGTGAGGAGCCAACTGGGCGGACGAGCTTCCCTGGGTCCTACTCGGCATCCGCACAGCGCCCAAGGACAATCTGCACGCCTCGTCGGCCGAGTTGGTATACGGCGCGCCCCTGGTCGTCCCCGGGGAGTTCCTA
This sequence comes from Hypanus sabinus, assembly GCF_030144855.1. Lineage (NCBI taxonomy): Eukaryota > Metazoa > Chordata > Chondrichthyes > Myliobatiformes > Dasyatidae > Hypanus > Hypanus sabinus. The sequence goes on from NC_082707.1 coordinate 22,597,522, forward strand.
CCAGCCCCACGGGGGCAAGAGGAAGATCCCGCAGCAGTCCTGGGCAGACTATGCGAGAAGCTCGGTAACCTGGCCCCCGTACCCACTTCACAGCACGGGCGGAACCCGACCTGCGTACCCAAAGACCTGCAGAACTGTAAGTTTGTGTTTGTACGAAGGGGCGGGCATTGGCCACCGCTGCAGCGGCCATACGAGGGGCCGTTTATGGTGCTCCGGAACAACGGGTCCACGTTCGTGCTGGACGTTGGGGGGAAAGAGGAGGTTTTCACGGTGGACCGCCTCAAACCGGCCCATGTGGACCTGGCACAACCGGCCAAGTTTCCGGCACCGCGGCGCAGAGGCCGGCCTCCCAAGCAGGTTCTGGCCCAGACTGTGGACATTGGGGAGTGTATCGCCGGTTCTGGGGGGGGGGGGGGTTATGTGGCGACCCATTTCCTGGCAGATCTGAACCGGCTCACAATTAGATAGCCTACGGGGGTTTGCGAGCACAGAGCTTTGGAGCCTCTGCGCCACGGGGGGCATGTTGAGGGAGGCTTAAAAGTGAGGCTGAGGATTTCGAATAAAGTTTTTTTCCTTCGACTGCAGTTACTGACTCTGTGTCATAATATTAGCGCTGCGTGTAGCACACCGCTACATTATAAAGAAAAAAAATTAAAAAATAACAAAATACCCCCCTACTAATGTTGTGAATAAAGAAAAAACACAACATTACCCCCCTCTGTTGTACGGGTCATGGCAATCGCCATGATTACACACGTGAATCCCGTAGCAATCAATCTGAAGTTCCCCCAGCTCTCCCGTAACATAAAAAAGTATATATGAGAAGAAAAAATAATATCGCTACCCTTGATTAATATTTCTCAAATTTTTACCTTTCTCCCCCTGTATCATATAATTAAGAATATATTTAAATATTCTTCTGTCCCTAAACATCCATCAGCTCCATTCACTGTCCCTGTCTTCATCTTTAATCTGTTTCACTTTTAAATCTTTGGCTGTGGTTAGCTAACATTTGGGAGTTCTTGTGCAAATTCTTCCGCATCCCGATAATCAGTAAAAGATCTTCTTTTCCTGTCATCCAAAAAAATTATCAGGGTTGCCGGGTGGCACAATATGAATTTATAACCTCTTTTCCCATAAAACTTTTTTCACTGGGTTAAATTCCTTCTTTCTCTTCAAAAGGTTATAACTTATATCAGGGTAGAAAAGAACTGTTTTCCCTTCTATCATCAATGGCCCGTTTCTCTTTCTGGCACGTTGGGCAGCCGCCTTCAGGATCTTTTCTTTATCTTGATATTTTAAGCATTTTATCAAGATTGATCATGGGTTTTGATCAACTTAAGGTCTTGATCTTAAGGCTCTGTGAGCCCTTTCAATTTCAATTAACTGAGTTCCTTCTTCCATTTCCAAAATTTCCGGAATCCATTTTTGAAAAAAATTTATTGGATCCTCTCCCTCTATACCTTCTTTAAGTCCAACAATCTTAATATTATTTCGTCTGTTAAAATTTTCAAGTACATCCACTTTTTCCAACAACCGTTTTCTTTCTGATGTTCAGGCAGAAATAGTATCTTCCATTTTATTCACTCTGTCAATGGTGTCTCCCATTGTTTCTTCCAAGTTTTTAATTTTCTTGTCCATTTTGTCCTGTCTTTTCATCATTTTATCAAACATAATCTTCATATTTTAATATCTTTTTTATTAGTTTTAATGCTTTTAATTCATGCATTATTTGCACCAAAGATTTCTTTATGTCTCCAATATCACCTCCACCTTCTTTCTATTGCTCTTCTTTGTTTGTCTCTTCATCTTCGTCTGATTTATCCAGAAAATCTGATTCCACCTCATATTCACTTTCACTTTCAGTTCCTGTCATAGCTGGGATTTGTAGTTTGGGTTGCTCGTGTTTGCGCATACCCCTTCCTTCATGCCCCTTGGGTTGCTCTTTTGTTTGGAGATGGTTGATGTTGCCGCAGTTTCCTGTTCTGTATCGCCGGAGGTAAAATGCACTTGAGCCCGAGGGTCTTTTATGGCAGCCGGCCTTGATGCTTTTCCAACTTGTGTTGTCTTCAAAGTAGTAGTTTTCTTCTGCTTCTGTTTAGGAGACATGTCTTAAGACAATCTTGAGTAGTTTATAAGTAATTTTTAAAAAGTATTTACTAACTTTTCTTCACTTAAACATTATTTTACTGTTTTTTTACGGGAGAGCTGGATTTCCATGTCTCGATCCTACGTCATCACATGACGTCCCCCCGCCCTCTGTTTTTCTGAGCTCCATGTACCTATCCTGGAGTCTCTTAAAAGACCCTATTGTATCCACCTCCACCACTGTCGCCACACACTCATCACTCTCTGCATAAAAAACTTATCCCTGACGTCTCCTCTGTTCCTACAAGGGATGATTGATAAGTTTGTGACCTACGGTAGAAGCAGTCAATCTTTGAAAAACTGGCACATTTATTTTTCAACACCGTCCCCTCCTACATTTACACACTTAGTCCAGCAGTCGTGGAGCATACGGATCTTGGACCTCCAGGAAGTGTCCACAGCAGGGGTGATTGATAAGTTCATGGCCTAAGGTAGAAGGAGATGAGTTATACAGCTCTCGTTACATGCACACGCAGGTCAACTCTTTGAGTGATTATGCAGAAAGTTTGAAGTTAATAACTTCTGTGGTATTTCTGTTTCAGATAATTGAAAATTGCAAGTGAGCACTGTCTGAGAAACAGGACAACATCGGCCTTCGTGCAGTCATCCGCTATCTCGGTCTCAAGAGCTTATCACCCAAGGAGGTCCATGAGGACACGGTGACAACACTGGGGTGGGGGGGGGGTGAAAAATAAATGCGCTAGGTTTTCTAAAATGGACTCCTTCTACCTTAGGCCAGGAACTTATCAATCACCCCTCGTATTTCCAAGCACCTTAAAACTGTGCCCTCTTATGCTAGCCATTTCAGCCCTGGGAAAAGGCCGCTGACTAACCACATGATCAAATCCTCTCATCATCTTATACACCTCTCATCCTCTGTTCCTCCAAGGAGAAAAGGCCAAGTTCACTAATATGTTTCTCGGTTTGTCTTTTTATTCTTCTTTAGCTATTTGCATGAAACTTCGGCTAATTGGGGCAGCCACTTTTCCTGGGGCAAACGTACTGGTCCCGATGTGTCCCAATGAACCAGAATCCCCTGTATGTGTGTATGCATAATGCTCCCTCTATTTCCTGGCATCTTCTAGCCCAGGGGTCGGCAACCTGCGGCTCCAGAGCCGCATGCGTCTCTTTCATCTCTGTGCTGCGGCTTCCCGTGGTTTGTTAGTTTTTGAAATGTAATTCGAAATTTGAAGATTATGGTGATCTTGTACAATCTAAAAACGTTGTGGAGACCCCATTTCCTGGCACATCCGAACCAGCTCACAATTAGCCACCATTCCGGCTAAGGGAGATAGCGTACGGGGGTTTGTGAGTACGTGTCTTTTGGAGCATCCACGCCCACGGGGACGGGTTGAGGGAGGCTTTAAAGCAAGGCTGTTTAGTTCGAATAAAGTTACCTTGACTGCAGTGTCTTTATTTTAGCGCTGCGTTTAGCACACCGCTACGTGTTTTTTATCGCTATTAATATACATCACCACTGCCAATGCCTGACACCCGCCAGTGCGCGCTTTCTTTAAATTCTTCGATCCAAGGTAGGCTAACTATGGAGTAACCTTCAACCCAACGTCTTTTTTTCGGAGTTCAAAATGTTTTTGTTGCATGCAGAAATGTAATTTCGTTTTCTCTGCAGGAGTTCATCAATTTCATAAATGCAACACATTTAGTTTGTTTATACATAGCATAAAGGCAAAAAAAACCATTGTATGCAGTGTTATTTCATTTTAAATGTCAAACAGGTTTTGTGGCTCCCAGTGTTTTCTGTGGGAAATGGGTCCATATGGCTCTTTCAGTGGTAAACGTTGCCGACCCCTGTTCTAGCCCATGCTTGCTCATCTTTGGAGCTACATAGTCAAAGGCCTGTCTGTGTGAGTGAGTGGATGGGGGAATGGGGCTTTTGCTTTGCCATTGAAGTTGCTGCTTGTGCTGCTCCACCTAAGGTGGCGGACATATGCTACGAACGGTGACATCCCCGGCTGAGTTGGTTGCTAACGGCAATGACGTATTTCTCCGTAGGTGGGACAAATAAACCTGAACATGTGGCTGAGACTGAGCGCTTGCAACGCTGCTGAGAACGTGAAGCGGGACGAATATGTAGCCGAACTCCGGTGGCGTGCTAGCGGTAGCCGACGCAATCGCAGCGCCTCACCGCCGGAGCTGTGCTACCTGAATTGCTGGCGAAATAGTATCCAGTTCCTTCGCTTTCCCAGTGCTTGTAAATTAAGCTTTCCGCTCAAATAAATTCAAGTCATCGCAAGCCCGAGCATCCGTGAGGAAACGTGATTTGTGTCTTTGTTTCCAGCTGGCAGTCAATCACTCAGGTACTCTACCCTTCAGGTGATAATCCATATTGCAAGTGTTTGAAAAATGTCAGATTTAAAATTGATTGCAATTCTTTTGCTTACTTAGTCCTTTGAGTTTTATTTTAATCTCTCACTTTTTTGTTTCCCACTCATTCTTTATCTTGTGGTATTGGATCAGTTATTGAGTTACACCCACCCTAATTACAACTACATTTCCAGTTTGTTAACTTACAATCCTGGAAACTGGTGGTTTAGAGAAATAAATGATTGCTTTCTCCAACTGCAGAAAACGTTGCCTCCCGGCCTTTTTTTTTTACCAGCTTGAGCTTCAGTCTTCAAAGTTCAAAGTAAATTTATTATCAAAGTACGTATATGTCATCGTAAATTAGCTGAGATTCATTTTCTTGTGGGCATTTATGGTAAATATAAAGAAACAGAATAGAATCAATGAAAAACAAGACAGAGAAACACTCAACATGCAAGAGACACCAAGCCATGCAAATGCAAAAAGTAAAAACAAACAAAATAATAATGCACACATAAATAAGTAACCGATAAGGAGAACACGCGTTGAGGAATCCCTGAAAGTGGGTCTATAGGTTGTGGGGTCAGTTCAATGATGGGGTGAGTGAAGTTGAGTGAAGTTATCCCCTCTAGCTCAAGAGCCAGATATTTGAGGGATATTTGTTCCTGACCCAGGTGGAGCAAGTCCTGAGGCTGCTGTACCTCATTCCTTATGGTGGCAGTGAGAAGAGAGCATGGCCTTGATGATAGATGCTGCTTTCCTTGTAGATGTGTTCAGTGGTGGGGAGGGCTTTACCCGTGATGGACTGGGCTGTCTCCACTACTTTCTGTAGGCTTTTCTGTTCTGGGGCATTGGTGTTTCCATACCAAGCATGGTGCCACTAGTCAGTATACTCTCCATTGTGCATCGATAGAGGTTGATCAGAGTCTTTGATGACATACCACATTTTTGCAAACTGCTAAGAAAGTAGAGGCGCTGCAATACTTTCTTTGCAATGGAACTTACGGGCTGGACCCACGACAGGCCTCCTGAAATGGTAACACTGAGGAATTTAAAGTTGCTGACTCTCTCCACCTCTTCCTCCGATGAGGACAGGCTCATGGACCTCTGGTTTCCACCTCCTGAACTCTATAATCATCTTCTTGCTCTTGCTGACATTGAGTGAGGAGTTGTTGATGTGGCATCACTCGGCCAGATTTTTAACCGCCCTCCTATATGCTGGTTCATCATGACCTTTGATTTTGCCAGTGTCAGTTGTATCATCAGCAAACTTAAATATGGCTTTGGAGCTGTGCTTAGCCTCACAGTCATTAAGTATAAAGAGAGTAAAACAGGGGGGTAAGCAAAAAATAAGCCACGTCAAAAAATGCTGAAAAATTTTATGTGCCAGATAGGGTAAGAGGTCTTAATGATGAGGTCAGACAACACAGAAACAGGCCTTTCAGCCCATCAAGTCCCTGCTGACTGTCAAGCAAGCACTTACATTAATCTCATTTAATTCTTCCCACATTCTAATTAACTGCCCACTCTGGTGCACACTAGGGGAATTTGACAACGGGCAATTAAACCACCAACCAGCATGGAATCATAGAGTAACATAGCACAGTAATGTAGCGGCTATCACAATGCTATACGTTGTCGGTGATCAGGGTTCAACTCCCGCTGCTGTCTGTAAGGCGTTTGTACATTCTCCACGTGACCGCATGGGTTTCTGCCTGGCGCTCTGGTTTCCTCCCACAGTCCAGACACACGCTGGTTAATAACGGTTGGGAGGTGGTGGGCACGCTATGTTGACGCCAGAGACATGGTGACACTTGTGGGCTGCCCCCAGCACATCCTCAAACTATGTCGGTCGTTGATGCAAAATGACACATTTCACCGTATGTGTCAACGTTTCGAGCAGAATCAGGTTTACTATCACAGAATATCGTGGAATTTGTTAACTTTATGGCAGCAGTACAATGAATTACATGATAAATAAATATAAAGAAACAAAGCTGAGTTATGTCTACTAAATAATTATTTCTACTAAACAATTAAGTTAAAATAGGGTAGATGTTCGAGTAGATTCTCTGAATGGAGATTCTCTGTATGTGAGTTTGTTTAATGTGGAGAGGCTGATGCATGGGCAGCCAGCACATGGTCCTTGACTGACGGGGGTCAGGGTCCATTGGCATGGAATGCAAGATGACCCTTTGCTGCCGCACCCTTCCTCTGCCTTCACTCTTGTTGTGATGCGTCATCATCTTCTGGCAGCTCCGCCGTTGAGTTCTTGGTTGGATTGCTCTTTGTCTGGAACCTCTCCCTTCACCTTACCACCATGGGTGACAGATGGCCAAGCTTCAGACAGTATTGCTCTTGGCATCTCAGGAGGTCACAAACCTCTCCACCACAAGGTGACGACCCTCAGAGAAGATATGGTGATGATTCAAACTTCTTCAGGAGTCAACGAATGTGATATAAAAATGACATTCGATTTTGACATGCATACACTCATAAACACAACTGCACATACAACCACATCCACACAGACACACATGTACACACAAATGCACACACAGAGAAAAATATACGCACATGCTGAAAAATGTAAATGTGCACGCACACGTTAATACAGACACGTTAACATACATATGGTGAGTACATATGCACGTGCACATGCAAACATGTTCACATAAACACACACACACACACACACACACACACACACACACACACACACACACACACACACACACACACACGCGCGCGCGCGCGCACACACACACTATGATTCTTCTCCTGGAGGCTGATCTGGTCACTTGTGGGCCTTGAGATGGCTGAAGAGGCCGATCTGTGATGCACAAGTCCTGTTGCAGTGTTGGCAGGTGTGGGTCATTGATGGGATGGTGGATGTAGCTGGCTGGTCCTTTCCCAGTCTTTCCTTATGTTAAAGCCACTTAGTCTCAGCGGCACAGTGGAGGTATTCTTTGAGCTGTGCAGTCCCCTCCTAGACAGCCCTTCTCCAGCTTTTCCTATCTGGTGCTAATTTATTCCATCCATTCATGTTGATGTGGCACTTCCTCAGGTGGGTCTTGATATTGTCCATAAACTGCTTTATCTGCCCTCCAGGAGTGCACTTTGCATTCTTGAGTTGGCCGAACCATGAGTTGTTTAGGGAGACAGGAGTCAGGCATATGGCTGATATAGCTAATCCATCTCAATTGGTGTCGAGTCACCATTGGAGTTAATGTTAGCTTCCTGCAGGATGCTGGAGTTAGTATGCCTGTTCTTCCAGTTAACTCTCAGAATTTTTCAGGGGCATCTTTTCTGGGGATTTTATGTGCCTGCTGTACGTTGCCCTTGACTCCACTCCATATAGCAAGGAAGGAAGGACTACATCAACCAGAAGCTTAGTGTTGGTACCCTGATCTTCAAAAACCCTCTTTCTCAGCCTGGCAAAAGCTCCACTCGCACAGCCTATACTGAGATTTATTTCAAGATCAATGTTGGCTCTTGAAGGAAGAAGGCTGCCAAGTTATGGGAAATAATCAGTGTTTTCCCAAGGGATGTTGACAACTGGGATGGGTGGAGGTTTAGGAGCATGATCAGGAGCAGGTCAATGCAGGACTTGGGTTTTTCTGACGTTTAGATCAAGTCCCAGGAGCCTGTATGCTTGTACACACACACACACACACACACACACACACACACACACACACACACACACGCGCGCGCGCACACCCACACACACACACACACACACACACACACACGCGCACACCCACACACACACACACACACACACGCGCGCGTGCACACCCACACACACACACACACATACACACACACACACACACACACACACACACACACACGCGCACACCCACACACACACACACACACACACACACACGCGCGCGTGCACACCCACACACACACACACACACACACACACACACACACACACACACACACATATATAATATATATATTATGAGTGTTGCTATACACACACATGCACACATGCACGCACTCACAAGCAGACACACACACACACACACTCATACAGCGGCACACGTTATGCACAGCCACACACAAACACAGAAGATGGCTCATTCTCACTGGACAAACATAAACAAGTTACAACAATGTTTCTCTGGCTCAGCGATCGCATCATTAAACAAGTCATTAGGCAGGAGACAGCCATTTTAAAATCGCTTTGTCTGTTTGACATCAAAATGTCATTATGATTGTGAGACGCCAACAAAAGAAAGATCCACCCACAAGAAAGTGCAATAAAAGTCAACACCATGGTCCTAATTTATGAGCCAGTTTGGCAAGTCAAAGCTTTAACTCGCTAATGTGAGCTGTCTCCTCTTTCTAGACACTCTTTAATTGCTCTAGCTGCCTCCCTGTACTTTACTTGGTTGTCAGCATTTGGTGCCAGAACACTGCTAGTCTAAATACTCCAGGAACTCTTTCCAACCCACAGGTGGTTTCGCAGTTACAAAGAAAGTGGGTAGTAATTAAAATTATGGCGTGACTACCCTGTCCTTTCGGCAGACTGCAGGGATTTAGTTAGAAACTGAGCTTAATTACTCCTATGAGTGATGCGACCTCAGCTTAGCTTGAAGTTCCAACCTCTTTAAAATCAGTTGGTGTACATGAATTAAAATTAAATTATGATCACTCAGCCGCCTTTGGGAGTTATATCAAAAAGACCATAAGACTATGAGTCATAGAGCAGAATTAGGCCATTCAGCCCATTGAGTCTATTTCACCATTCCATCAAGCCTGATTTAATATCCCTCTCAACCCCATTCTCCTGTCTTCTCCCCATAACCTTTGATATCTTGACTAATTAAGAACCTATCAAAATCCGCTTTAAACATACCCAATGATTTGGCCTCCACAGCCATCTGTTGTAATGAATTCCAAAGATTCACACTCTCTGGCTAAAGAAATTCCTCCTCATCTCCGTTCTTAAAGGGGATCCTTCTATTCTGAGGTTGTACCCTTTGGTTCTAGACTTCCCAACTTAGGAAATGTCCTTTCCACATCCACTCTATTGAGGCCTTTCGATATTTGATAGGTATAAATGAAATACTCTCTCATTCTTCTAAACTCCAGGGTGTATAGGCCAGAGCTATCAAATGTTCCTCATACATTAACACTGTCATTCAATTCAGATAATAAACTTGTCAAATGAAAATCAGATGAATCTCTCTTGAGTTCTTTACACTCAGTTGCCTAGCAAGTCTGTAATATCTTCCAATTCTGACAACTTTCCAGATTTATTATGCTGCCCTCTCTCTATAGAGGCTACCTGGGCTGATGAGGATTTTGAGCATTTTCTGTTTTTATTTCTGATTGCCTGCATCTGAAGCATTTGGGATTTTTACTAGAGGATCAATAATGTACTGCAGCTGCTGAAGTTCTGAACCAGAAACAGAAAGCCCTGGAAACACATGGCACATCAGGTTTGGGGTCTAAGGAGATAAACGAGACCCTCTTATGGCTAATGAAAGGTCCTTGACTCAGTTTCCATCTGTGCAGACATCATCCGAGCTCCTCAGTGTCTCCAACATCTTCTCTTTTTTACTTCGAACTTCACAGTCTGCAACATTTTAGTATGGCTCTTGACCAGTTTTGAATCTGAGTGTAATGAAGAGTAGGTTTGGAGCTCTGATTTGTTATCCTGCACAGATGCTGCTGAAGGTTGTCAATGATTTCCTGAAGTTCCTTTCCTTGGTGAAAACTGACCCAGAGTAGGAGCTGAAGCTTGACGATTTGGCAATTGACTTCCACCACCTCGACAGCAGAGTGTACAGGTTAACCAGGCGAGGCTGAGGATCCGTCCCTGAGTTACATGGGACAAGACTCGGAGGCCACTTTATTAATCAGAATGAGGTTTCATATCAATGTCATATGAAATTTTTTGTTTTGTGGCAACAGTATATTGCAGTACACAATAGTAAAAACTACAAATTACAATAAGAAATATATATAAAATTAAATTAAATGTGGTGCAAAAAGAGAGCAGAAAAAAGAAAAAAAAACACTTTCAGCTCCACATAGATGGCCACACGGATCTTCAAAAGGACCACCTATATCCCTTACTATCTTTTGGTTATTAATGTATCTGTAGAAACCCTTCCTTCACCTTGTCTGCTACAGCAACCTCATATCCTCTTTTAACCCTCCTGATTTCCTCCTTCTGTGTTGTCTTGCATTTCTTATACTCCTCAAGAACCTCATTTGATCCTAACCGCCCATAGTCCCCGATGCGTGCCTCCTTCTTCTTTTTAACAGGGCCTCAATATCCTTCAATGACCAAGGTTTCCTAAATCTTTTGCCTTGTCTTTTATTCTTACAGAAACACACAAACTCTGTACTCTCAAGTTTTTACTTTTAAAGGCCTCCACTTGCCAAGCACTACTTTGCCAGAAAGCGGTCTGACCCAATCCACACCTGCCATATCCCTTCTGGTGCTGACAAAATTGCCCTTTCTCCAATTTAGAACCTTAATCCCAGGACCAGCCCTAAACTCAACCACATTTAACTATTTATTTGATTTTCAGCTTTGATTGTAAGCTTCACATCTACCTTCGCCAAAGCCACTCCACTTGATGTCAAGCCTCTATGGTTCCCACCCACACATCCTCAACAACACTAATTTAAATCCCTACTCACCCCTCAAGAAACAAACTTTCTGCAAGGATATGGGTCCCCCCTCCAGATCAAATGCAGACTGTCCTATCTGAACAGATCTCACCTGTCCTGGAAGAGAGCCCAATGATTAAAAAATCCGAAGCCCTCGTGGCAGCTTTTTCATCTAGAGAGCTGCCAGAGGAAGTGGTTGAGGCTAGTGCATTAAAAACATTTAAAACTCACTTGGACATGTACATGGATAGGAAAGGTTTAGAGCAGGAGTTCCCAGCCTTTTATATGCCATGGGCCAACACCATTACACAAGGGGTCCGTGGACACCAGATTGGGAACTCCTGCTTTAGAGAGCTATGAGTTAAAAGTGGGCAAATGGGACTGCCTTAGATGGGCATCGTAGTCAGCATGGTCCAGTTGTTTCTTTGCTGCTTCAGTGTATGACTCTAATATTCTTCGATACTTCCTACAACATCCATATTCGTTGAAAAACTAATTAACGATTCATCGCTATTTTAATGTAGAAAGTGCACCAAGTAATTTTCACACTGTAATACAACAAGACAATAATCAATGAGAAATAAATATTAGCCAGGACATCACAGAGAGCTCCATACACTTCCTTAAACTAGTTCGATTGGATCTACTATGACCAATAGTCCAACCACATAGACACCGATTTGTTTGCCACAGCAGTCTCAAGAACTTTGCAATGTCTGTATCAACACTTACCAATTCTTACTGACGGATATTCTATCTGGAAGCATCACCGCTTGGTATGGCAACTGCTCTGCCTGCGACTGCAAGAAACTGCAGCGAGTTAGGGCAATGCAGCACATCACAGAAACTAGCCCCCCCTCTGTGGACTCTGTTTACACCTCTCACTGCCTCAGTAAAGCAACCTGTATAATCAAAGACCCCACCAACTCCTCACATTTGCTCTTCTCCTCTTTCCCATCAGACAGTAGATGCGAAAACTTCATAGCATTTACCGACAGGCTCAAGGGTAGTTTGTAATGCACTGTTAGAAGACTATTGAAAAGTTCAAAATTGGAATCAGGTTTAATATCACCGGCATATGTTGTGAAACTTGTTGTTATGTGGCAGCAGTCTGTTGTAATACATAATAATGAAAACTGTGAATTACAGCAAGAAGATATACATATATTTTAATAAGTAATGCAAAAAAAGTAGTGAGGTAGTGTTCATGGGTTCAATACCCATTCGGAAATCTGATGGCAGAGAGGAAGAAGTTGTTTCTGAAACATTGAGTGTGTGCCTTCAGCCTCGTGTACCTCCTCCCTGATGGTAGCAACGAGAAGAGGGCATGTCCTGGGTGATGAGGGTTTGTAATGATGGATGCCAACTTTTTGAGGGATCGCTCCTTGAAGATGTCCAGAATGCTGGTCAAGTTAGTGTCTTTCAGTGTGACAAGAGGACGTGACCTTATTATCCACTTTGGTATAATCTTGCCCCTAATAGTCTACCTGCTCTTCATCTTACTCTGATCTCTGTTTTTGTTTTACCTTGTTCTACCTCAATGCACTGTATAATGATTTGATCTATATGAACAGGCAGGACATGTTTTTCACTGCAGCTTGGTACATGTGACATTAATAAGCTGATTACAATTCCAGGTCCAATTTCTATTCCTGAAATTGGGTATCAATCGTATGCAAAATGTCCAATTCCCAACAATAATGCACTTTGTCTTCGCTGAAGTGTCAGAAGAAAGCATATGCTCAAGTCTTTGGAGTGGGTCCAAGCTCAGACAGCCACCATTGAGCCAAGGCATTACAGCATAGTGCTGGAGAGTTCTCATTCTTCTGGTCTTGACAAGGGATATAAAGGAAAAGACTTGCTTGCTTCACTATAATGTCAGATGTAAATCTTTATTAAAGAGCTGTGTCGGCTGGTGAAACATTTCCATGGAACTTTGCTTGGTCTGAAACAGAAATGTGCATTGGCCTGTTAGGTGACAGGACAATGATATGTTAAAATTACTTCACTCTCTTTTAATCAACAGTGCAGCACCATGGTTACAGTATCCTTGTAAAACAAAAGGTAATAATGGGGAAGTCCTGTTAACATCACTGTCGTAAGGATTTTATTTGAAAACTGAAAAGCAGTCGAAGTATTATGGGCCTTAGTACAATACCCCGTGCACTAACACCATGCTGTTCTTCCTGTATTTACAAATGACCAGCTTCGTTACTATGGAAACCAACTGGAAGATAAAGGGATCGATTTCCATGCAGGTTCAATGTTACCTATCCTCTTGCCTCTTCACTGTTGGATAATTAACATTCAGTGGCCATGTTATTAGATCCTTCTCATATCAAATAAAGCGGTCACTGAGCGTGTCTTTGTGGTCTTCTGCTGTTGTAGCCCATCCACTTCAAGGTTTGATGTGTTGTACAATCAGAGATGCTCTTCTGAACACCACTGTAGTCACGCGTGGTTATTTGAATTATTGTTGCCTACCTGTCAGTTTGAACCAGTCTGGCCATTCTCCTCTGACCTCTCTCATTAACAAGACGTTTTCACCCACAGAACCATAACCCACTGGATGTTTTGGTTTCTCGCACCATTCTCTGTAAACTCTAGTTTGTTGTGCATGAAAATCCCAGCAGATCAGTAGCTTCTGAGATAATCAAACCACCCTGTCTGGCACCAACAATCAGTCTAAGTCATTTAGATCACATTTCTTCCCCATTCTGATGTTTGGTCTGAACTTTTTGTCCATGTCTGCATGCTTTCATGCATTGAGTTGCTGCCACATGATTGGCTGATTAGATATTTGCATTAACGAGCAGGTGTACAGGTGTAAAGAACTTCCAGTTTAAGATGGTGCTACTGAAGGTGTGAGACAGCTTACTGGTGGTTCGAAAGCAAAGGAATTTGATTGAAAAGTTTATTAATAACACATTTTTTGAAGTAAATTGTGGTAAACTATCACTGCAAACAATGAAGAGGTGAGTGAGGGCAAAGCAGACTTGAGAGATGTGCCCTGCTGGTGTATGGCAAAATCTGTGCACTTGGAGTTGGAGTGAAAAATTCGGAGGAGAGAAGATGGGACAGAGGAGTTCTGATGCCCATCCAACTAACTTGAGTATGAGAGTGGATTGCTCTAATTGCCGAGTTTAATTGAAGATATCGAGAACGACTTATTTGGCAGTGAAATCTAGGTCTGAAGTGAATCGCTGAGTGGCGTGTTCTAGGCCCAGAGGGATTCACCACAGTGAGGCCCGGGTTCTAATGTAAGTTACAATCCACTGTTTGGATAATCTAAATGCTGGCTGTTATAGCTTTGAAATGCAGGCTGTCGAGAGCTGGGTGAGGTAGGCTCACTCTGGGCGCCAAGTCGATTTGGAGAGGTCAAGAATGGCTTCTCCAACAGTGAACTCTAGGTCTGAAGTGAGTCGCTGGGCAGCACATTTTAGGCCCAGAGTGATGTGACAATGTGGGGCCTGGGTCCTAGTTCGAGGTTCAGACAATTGAAAAGCTGGCCCAGATAGTCTGGGGTCTCCTCTCTCAGTGACGCTGTGAGACTGCGCCCCGGCTGCAGTGCTTCGTGTCTGTGAACATTGTGGCGATTTGCCCTGCTAATATGAGGAACTGAATACCAAGGCTTTGGGCCTTCTCCGGGCTGCTCCGGGGATTTGGATCTAAGGGCTCAATTTGGTTCGGAATGCTGTTGGTGCTCATTTCTGCTGTTTGCACGATTTGTTTTGGGTTTTTTTCTCTTTCTCTGTGGGCACTGGGGGGGGGGCGGGTGGTTGGTCTTATTATTTTTTAACTGGGTTCTTTCAGGTTTCTTGCTTTGTGACTTCCTTTGAGCAAACAAATCTCAAGGTTGTGTACGTTATACATTCTTTGATAATAAATGTACTTTCAGTCATTCGAATCTTTGAAGTGGCTACTGAGTGTAGTCCAGTGGTCTTCAAACTGGACATTTAGACATACTTATCAATTCCATGTACATTGACACACATACACTGAACAACCTACACAATTTGACAATGTACCAGGAGAGCCCACAAGTATCTCTATGCATTCCAGCATCAACTTCACATGTCCACCATGTTCAGCAGAACGACAGGCGGCTAACATACAACATGCAAAAACAGCAAAACAAACCCTTGCCCCAATGCCCCCCACCCCATCCACACACACAGTCTTGCATTCAACCCCAGGATAGACCAGCCCTGGCCCTTCCACCTCCAGATCATGGACCTGGATTCACAGACATCAACCTCATGACTCATTGACCTAGTCCTAGGATTTACCTCTGAACTCTCTGACCTCAGGGCTTCGACCTCCAGTCTTCAATGCATACCTGGGTTTACCAGCCTTGAGGCTTTGACCACCAGGACTTGCTGATCACAGTCCTCCAACCTCAGGCCCTGCTGACTGACCTCAGGCCTCCAATCCAGGGACTTGCTGACTTTGGACTTCTAGTCCCAGAACCTGCCAACCTTGGGAAATACCAGCCCTCATCTCAGGTCTCCATCCTTGGGCCTTGGACCTTCATCCTTGGGGATCATTGACCCTCATGCTCAGTGCCCACAGACCTCAGGCCTCCACCTTTGAACCACCAGCCTCTGAACTTGGAGCGCTACAACCTTTACATTTACTGCCCTTGATCTCTCACGCCTTTCATTCCCGACTTCCCAAAAACTATCCCTACAAACCTGAAAAACTAAGCCTGAGCCAATAACACTATGGACATAGCTGCTCGGTAATATCTAAAAAAAAAATTGGGGTAAATTGGTAAAGTTGGTAAATTGTATGTATGACAATAAACTTGACTTTGAGGTAGTTAACTGAATTAACTCCCAGTATTAGAATGGCATGAATATTAAATCTTCCAATTTCAGGTATTTGAGAATACTTTGTATTATTTCCAATATAAATCAATATATGATTTTAAAGGAGACACATAAGTTGAAATTCCTCTTTTAATCAGGCATCAGGCACCACACCTTACAATGAGCACTGTGTTTGATAATTAACACATAAAATGCTGGAAAAGCTCAGCAGGTCAGGCAGGATCTATGAAGGGAAAAGAACCATTAACATTTTGAGCTGAGATCCTTCAGCAGGACTGGAAAGGAAGGGGGGAGAAGCCAGAATAAAGTGGTGGCGGAGGGGAAGGAGTTCAAGTTGGAAGGTGATAGGTGAAGCCAAGGAGAAGGTAAGTGGATGGGGAGGGGGAATGAAGTGAGAAGCTGGGAGGTGATACCTGGGAGGAAAAGGTGAAGGGCTGGAGAAGAAGGAATCTAATAGAGAAGAGAGTAGACCTTGGGAGAAAGGGAAGGAGGAGGAGAACCAAAGAGAGATGATGGGCAGATGAGGAGAAGAGAAGAAGTAAGAAAGGAGCCAGGATGGGGATTGGAGAAAGGGAAGGGAGAGAAATTATCAAAAGCTGGAGAAATCAATGTTCCTGCTGCCAGGATGGAGGCTCCCCAGAGAGAATGTGAAGTGTTTCTCTGCCAGCCAAAGAGCAAGGCAGTAGAGGAGACCATGGCCCGACACGTCAGAAGCCAAAAATAAGAAGATGGGGGGAATGGGCGGAATAGGAGCTGATGAATCCAAAACATAAGAGATTCTGCAGAATTTGGAGATCTTGAGCAACATAGATAAGATGCTGGAGGAATTTAGCAGGTCAAGCATCATTTAGGGAATAAACAGCTGATGTTTCAAGCCGAGACCCTTCATCAGAACTAGGAAAGGAAGGGGGCAGAGACAAGAATAAGTCAATGGAGGGAGGGGGAGGAGGATAAGCTGGTGAGTCCAGCAAAGGGGAAAGTGGGCAGGATGAAGGAAGAAGCTGGGAGATGTTAGGTGGAAGAAGTAAAGGACTGAAGAAGAAAGAATCTGATAGGACCATAGGAGGAAGGGAAGGAAGCAGGGCAAAAGAGGAAGTTGACCAGTAGGTGAGGAGAAGGGGTGAATGGGCAAACCAGAATGGAGATTGGGAAAAGAGAGAAGGAGGGAGAAATCAATGTTCATGCCATCAGGTTGGTAACTACCCAGAATGAATACTTTCAAATCTCTTACTATCTTTTCTTTCAGTTGAACATGTCATTTCACATTTCCTCCTCCCCCTTCTACTTACAGATCTCTTACTATCTTTTCTTTCAGTTAGTCCTGACGAAGGGTCTTGGCCCAAAACGTTGACAGTGCTTCTTCCTATAGATGCTGCCTAGCCTGCTGTATTCCACCAGCATTCTGTGTGTGATGCATGAATAACAGGTGTTTCTCCTCTAACCTGAGTTTGGTCTAGGTTGAAGAAATCATGGTTGACAAGAGATAAGGAACATTTAGTCAAAAGGAAGACAATCAGAACATAAGACCATAAGACCATAAGACATAGGAGCAGAATTAGATCATTAACCAATAGAGTCTGCACCAGTATTTCATCATGGCTGATCCATTTTATTTTTGATCTCATTCTCCTGTCTTCTCTCTGTAACCTTTCCCACCCTGACTAATCATAAACCTACCCACCTCTGCCTTAAATACACTCAATGACTTGGCCTCTGCGGCCACCAGTGGCGACAAATTCCACAGCTTCACCCTCTCCAACCGTAGGAAACATTCTCCAACATCCACCCTATGCAGACCTTTCAACATTTGATGGCATTCAATGAGAACTCTCTTCATTCGTCTGAATTTCAGCTGGTAAAGCTCAGAGCCATCAATCGCTCCTCATGCCTGGAAGCATTCCCTCCTCTGACCCTCCTCCAATGTCAGTGAATTCTTTCTTAAACAAGGGACCCAAAACTGTTCGCAATACTCCAAGTGACACCTCACTCACCATTACATCCAGGCAGTTATGTTTTTGTCCTGTTGAAATGGATGCTAACATTGTATTTGCCTTCCTCACCACAGACTCAGCCCGTAAATTTACCTTTAGGAAATCCTGCACAACAACTCCCAAGTCCCCTCGGACATTTAAATTTTTTCCCTATCTCCCAAAGTGCATGACCATACACTTCCTGTTCCATTTGCCACTTCTTTGCCCAGTTCCTAATCTGTACAGGTCTTCCTGCAGCCTCCTTGCTTCCTCAACACTACTTGCCCCTCCACCTATCTTCTGCAAATTTAGCCACAAAGCCATCAATACTGTCACCCATATCATTGATATACAATGTAAAAAGAAGCAGTCCCAACACCTGCGGAGTACCGCTGGTTACTGGCAACCAATCAAAAAAGGCTTCCTTTATTTCTACTCTGCCTCTTTCCAATCAGCCAATGCTCTATCCATGCTAGTATCTTTATGTAATACCATATGGTTTTAACTTGTTAAGCAGACTCATGTGTGGCACCTTGTGAGAGGCCTTCTGAAAATCCAAGTACACAACATTCACTGTTTCTCCTTTGTCTATCTTGCTTGTTGTTTCTTCAAAAAAAACCCAAATAGTCAAGCAAGTTTTTCTCTTAAGGAAACAATGCTGACTTAGGCCTATTTTAACAAATGCCTCTAAATACCCTGAAATCACTTCTTGAATAATCGACTCTGATCTTCCTAACCACTGAGGTCGGGGTAATTGGCCTATAATTCCCTACCTCCACCTTTTTGAAGAGTGGAGTGAAACTTGCAATTTTCCAATCCTCTGGAACTATTCCAGAATCTAATGATTCTTGAAAAATCATTACTAAATCTCTACAATCTTATCAACTACCTCTTTCAGAACCCTGGGGTGTAGTTCATCTAGTCCAGGTGACTTACCTACCTTCAAACTTCTCAGTTTCCCAAGTACCTTCTCCCTAGCAACAGCAACTGCATCCACTTCTGCCCCTGGTACTCTCAAACTTCCGGTATTCTTCTATTTTCTTCCACAGTGAAGACTGATGCAAAATACTTATTCAATTCATCCACCATTTCCTTATCCCCTATTACTATCTCTCCAGTGTCATTTCCTTGTGATCTAATATCTACTCTTGCCTCTCTTTTACTCTATATATCTGAAAAAAAACTTTTGGTATTATTGGCTAGTTTACCTAAGTTTCATCTTCCCCCTTATGGCTTTTGTTTATTAAAAGTTTTCCATACCTCTCCCTTCCCACTAATTTTTGCTCTATAATATGCCCTCACTTTTGCTTTTATGTTGGCTTTGAATTAAGTAGAACAGAAGATTGTTCAAGGTTTAGGAAGTGAAGATTAGACAGATCTCTAAAGGGTTCTAAGGTAGCTAGGAAGAAGTTACAGAATGACCTCAGGGCTGCTAGAAGGGGGCATGAGAATGCTTCGGTGAGTAGGATTCAGGAAAACCCCAAGGCATTCTATATGTACGTAAAGAACAGGAGGATGGCCAGAGTGAGGACTGGACTTACCAGGGTTAGTAGAGGAAACATGACTGGAGTTGAATGAGATAAGGGAGATCCTTAATGAATAAGTTGTTTCAGTATTCGTCAGTGAGAGGGATTTATAGACCAGTGAGTCTTACTTCAGTGGTGGGCAAATTATTGGAGAGATTCCTTGAGGCAGGACTTATGAGTGTTTGGAGAAGCGTCTTCTGACTGGGGGTAGTCAACGTGGCTTAGAGAGAGGAAGGTCACGCCTTACGAGCCTGATAGATTTCCTTGAGGATGTGACACAGCACATTGATGTGGTGTATGTAGATTTTAGTGAAGCATTTGATTTGGTCGGCTCATTTGGAAAGTCACGAAGCATGGGAAATCAGAAGGTATGCTCGGAAACCTGACTGTGAGGGTGCAGAATTGGCTAGTCCATAGAAAACAGAGGGTGGTAGTTGATGTAGAGTATTCTGCCTGGAATTTAGAGATCACTGGTGTTCCACAAGGACCCGCTCTGAGACCCACCGCTCTTTGTGATTTTAATAAATGTCTTGGATGAGGAAATAGGAGGGCAGGTTAGTAAGTTTGCAGGCAACATGAAGGTTGGTGGTAGTGTGAAGGGTTGTTGTACGTAGCAATGCGTCAGAATCAGGTTTTATATCACTGACATATGTTGCAACATATGTTATTTTGTGGCAGCAGACAGGAGGCACCTAATAAAGTGGCAACTGAATGCATACTGTATGTGGAGGATGTCTATTGTGCCCACATTTATTGTTAAAGTTAATGGGGCTCTCCTTAAAGCATTCTGAGGTTCTAATAACTAGAAGTAACTAATCAGCATGTGAATATGATAGCCAACATGTAGTTCAGTCTGTGAACAGAGTCTATGACTAACACTGTAATCATGGAAAAAACACTTATCCCTATATTCTTAAAAATCTGCATAATATTATTGTATAGTATGTCTATCAATCTGGAGAAGTTTAAATAGGTTTTTAATTTGCTGCTGTAGTGTTTTGTTATATGTTGTGTCTTGGAGTGATAAGGCAAGAGTTTTTGACTTCAGTACAGTTATTAATTCAAAGCAATCAACAAGCCCACTGAATGGTTTGGCCTTCGCGTCAGCAGCACTGGGGAGAACAACCGACCTTAGTGACGTGGTTGTGCCTTTACCCTGGGAGTTGCAAACATTTGGCTTTTGAATGCAAACCGAACTGCAATGTCAACCGATTAACACTGATAACCTGAGAGGGTGGCAGGAGGGAGGTGGGAGGAGGGTTTGGGAAAAGGGAAACAACAAACGGCGACTCCAATCTGAACAAATTAACCCTGTTCCAGTGCTCAGCACAAATGTTAAAGTTGTCCATGAGATGGACAGCAAGCTAAAAACTTTACGTGTGAGTAAATTTTAGTGTAAAGATATAAATGTTGTGATTTGAAAGAGGAGAGGATATTTTTGGGGCCTACGTCTAGATAGCACAACAGTGGGAGAGCAAAGGGAGTTCATAAATGGAACGGAGAGCACTTGCGCATGGCTCACGTTGGGGGAGGTTACAAACTGTGACTTCAACAGTAGGTGGGAAATTTAAACTGAGGTATGAGTAGACTGAGGTAAGGTGGATCATTATACGCACTCAGCGGCCACTTAATTAGGTATACAGTATGTGTACAACTGCTCATTAATGCAAATATCCAATAGCCAATCATGTGGCAGCAACTCAATGCAGACATAGACAAGAGGTTCAGTTGTTCTTCAGAACAAACTTCAGAATGGGGAAAAAATGTGATCTAAGTGACTTTGATTGTGGCATGATTGATGACAGGGTGGTTTGAGTATCTCAGAAACTGCTGATCTTCTGGATTTTCAAGCACAACAGTCTCTGGAGTTTACAGAGAATGGTGTGAAAAAAAACATCCAGTGAGTGGCAGCTCTTAGGGTGAAAATGTTTTGTTAATGAGAGAGGTCAGAGGAGAATGGTCAGACTGGTTCAAGCTGACTGGAAGCCAACAGTAACTCAACTAAAAACACTTTACAACAGTGGTGTGCAAAAGAGCATCAGTGAATAGACGACATACTGAACTTTGAAGTGGATGGGTTACAGCGGCAGAAGACCATGAACGTACACTCAGTGGCCACTTTATTAAGTGCAGGAGATACCCAATTCAGGAGGTCACTGATTCTACTGTGTACTGTTTCTGAGTGAATTGGGGAATGTGCATTATGATTCAGGAATCTCAGATTTATAGAGTGTGGAAGATTAGTTAGCCAGGAGTACCCAGGCTTTTATTATTTAGGGGTAGTTACTTACTTAAGCCTATCACCCCTACTGGGGCATAGTCCTCTATCCTGGACCAGTCTTTCAAGTTGTCCCCAGGTGTAGCCCATCTTCTAAGATCCTTCCTCTCCCAGGGATTAGGTTTTGAAGTTTCTGTTGGTGTTTTTGTAGCCCAGGGCTTTAACAGGATGGGGTTGCTAGCCCCTTGCTCAACCCTTACTCCTTTCACAGCTGGGCTTGGGACCATTCATGGCCGAGTTCATTTAGGGGTAAATTATACATTATCTCATGTCATCCCAAAGAGTTGTACAGAACTAGTTAAGTACACTTTAAGTGTAGTTATTTCTATGTTGGAACTGCAGCCTCTAGTTTCTGCACAGCAAGATCTCAGGAGCAACAATCTGCTTTGGAGACATTGGTCAGAGTTGGCCTTGATGACAAAAAATGGCATCAAAACAGCAAAGTGGAGTTACTGGACACCTTAAATGCCACAGCAGTTGTTCTCTCTCCTAGTTTATCTCTGTAACCTCCTCTATTTCCATCCTACTCATCTCCAATCCTGACATCTCCCATACCCCTATTTCCATCTGCTCCACCATGGGTAGTTGCAATTTCAACCCTCTAAACTTAAACTTGGAAATCTGCTCCCTAGATCACTCCTCCTCCCTATTACCCCTACCCCCCTACTAGCTAACTTTTACAACCAAGCTTCAGGTAGCTAGTCCTTACGGCTCCTTAAACAGCCAATGTTAGAGTCCGTTTGTAATTCTCCTGAGGTGTTTAACTAAAGGTTGATTTGCAGCTTGAGTCTGTGGTGAGGAAGGCAAATGCAATGTCAGCATTCATTTCAAAAGCAAAGATGTAAAGCTGAAGTTTATAAAGCACTGGTGAGACATCACTTGGAGCACTGTGAGCAGTTTTGGGCCCCTTATCTAAGAAAGGATATGCTGACATTGGACAGGGTCCAGAGGAGGTTCATGAGAATTATTCCAGGAATGGAAGGCTTATCATCTGAGGAGCATTTGGGCTCTGGGCCCTTACTCACTGGAATTTAGAAGAATGGGTGTTGGGGGAGAATCTCATTGAAACCTATTGAATGTTGAAAGGTTTAGACAGAGTGGACATGGAGAGGATGTTTCCTATGGTGGGGGGAGCCTAGGACCAAAGAGCACTGCCTCAGAATAGAGGGATGTCCATTTAGAATGGAGTTGACGAATTTCTTTAGCTAGGGATTGGTGAATCTGTGGAATTCATTGCCACAGAAGGCCAGATCATTGGGTATATTTAAATCAGAGTTGATAGGTTATTGATTAGTCAGGGTGTGAGAGGTTGTGGGGAAAACGCAGGAGAATGGGTTGGAGAGGAAAATGGATCAGCCATGAAGAAATGGCAGAGCAGACTTGATGGGCCAAATGGCCTAATTATGCTCCTATGTCTTATGTTTCTAAGGAAAGTCCATCTCCCACCCCCCCCCCCCCCACCCATCCTCACCATATTCTACAGGGGTTGTATTGAGATCATCCTGAGCAGCTGCATCACTGCCTGGTTCGGAAATTGCACCATCTCGGATCGCAAGACCCTGCAGCGGATAGTGAGGTCAGCTGAGAACATCACCGGGATCTCTCTTCCCACTATTACAGACATTTACACCACACGCTGCATCTGCAAAGCAAACAGCATTATGAAGGACCCCACGCACCCCTCATACAAACTCTTCTCCCTCCTGCCATCTGGGAAAAGGCCCCAAAGTATTTGGGCTCTCATGACCAGACTATGTAACAGTTTCTTCCCCAAAGCTATCAGACTCCTTGATACCCAGAGCCTGGATTGACACCAACTCACTGCCCTCTATTTTGCCTGTTGTCTTGTTTATTATTTATTGTAATGCCTGCACTGTTTTGTGCACTTTATGCAGTCCTGGGTAGGTCTCTAGTCTAGTGTAGTTTTTTGTGTTGTTTTACATAGTTCAGTGTAGTTTTTTAATTGTTTCATATAGTACCATGGTCCTGAAAAATGTTGTCTCGTTTTTACTGTATACTGTACCAGCAGTTATGGGTGAAATGACAATAAAAAGTGACTTGACTTGACTTGACCTGACTATATCAAAGCCACTAAATAAATGAATGTATATTTTATTATTTTTGAAAAGCTTTTGACCAGAATTCTTGCAAGCCTTGCCTAATAGCAAGAGGCCATCCAACCTAATGGTATATGCCAGGATGTGTCATTCCCAGAAACTTCTAGGAGCACTGTTTATCCCATTTTATTACATACTTTTGTATTTCTTTTCTTTTGATCACTTTTCATTTACAAGGATTGAAGCTGTTCCCCTTAGTAACCAATCTGTGTGATAATTTACATCTACTTGAGAGAGCAAAAGGGATGTAATAAACTGATTCCACAGAGAGACTCTTCCTCAGTACTTGATTATAGAATCGGTCTGTATTGTGCTTTAGTTTCTGGATTTGGACTTTTACTACAGCCATTGACTAAGCTGCACACCAGTTTGACTTGGGAGTACATCGATAGACTTTCATTGACACTAACTATAACCTCATTTGCTCCTGTTCTCTGTCCTATCACAGACATTCCCTTTATTCTATCCACCTTTCCCCTTCTCTCAGTGTTTCATTTCTAACTTTTCCTGTAAATGATGAATGATCCTCGACCTCAGTTGTTAATTCTGTTTCTCTCTCCAGAGGACCAGAATAAAAAAAGCGAGGATGTAATGCTACGCACACAAACTGCTGGAGGAATCAGCAGGCCACTTTCATGAAAAAGAGTACAGCTGACTTAAGCTAAGGCTTTATGAGACATTGGTCAGACTGCTATTACAGTATTGTGATCAATTTTGGGTCCCTTACGTTGCAAGGATGTCCTGGCATTGGAGAGGATCCAGAGGAAATTCACTAGAATGATGCCTGGAATTAAAGGGTTAATGTATGAGGAGCGTTTGATGGCTTTGGGCCTGTACTCACTGCCGCTTTGAAGAATGAGAAAGGACCTCATCGAAACCTAGTGAATATTGAAAGGCCTAGATAGAGAGGACATGGAAAGAGGGTGCAGACTCAAAATAGAAGATGTCCTTTTAGAACAGAGATGAGGAGGGGTTTCTTTAGCCACAGGGTGGTGAATCTGTGGAATTCATTGCCACAGATGGCTGAGGAGGCTAGTCATTAGGCATATTTAAAGCAGAGGTTGATAGATTAGTGATTAGAAAGGGCAAGAAAGGTTATGGGAAGAAGGCAGCAGAATGGAGTTGAGAGAGATTACAGGCTCGATGGGACAAATGGCCTAATTTTGCTGTTGTTTCTTATGGTCCAGAGCTGCTGGCTGACCCTCTGAGCATTTCTAGCACTTTTGGGATAATTGTAATGAAGAAGTCTGGCTAAGCTGGGATTAGAACAGCTCTCACTTAGCAGAGAAGATAATAACTGAGGGGTATAAATTTCAATTTATTAAAATTCAGGAAAATGCTTCTCAATCAATGAAAAGTTCCGAAGCTCTCCCATCTTCCGAGTAAAAAAAGGCAGAAAATAAACAAAATGTAATTACTTGGAGTCCAAAATGGGATTATGTCAAATAACTACTCTATTTTGCACAGCATCAACAAGATTGGCTGAATGGCCTTCTATTGTCATAAGTTTCTATGATACCTAAAACTGGAAACTTCTGGTATTGAATTACTTTCATCTGTATTTAGTGTTGTGCTTCCAACAAGACCTGGGGGGGGGGGGGGTGGGCAAGGTAGCATAGTTCTTAGGATAACTCTTTACAGCCCATGTGATCAGATGATTGGGATGTCCTTAAGTAGCTTATATGTACTTCCGAGACCGTGTGGGTTTCCTCCAGGTGCTCCACTTTCCTCCCACGTTCCAAAGACATACGGGTTAGGGGTTGTAACTTGTGTATGTGCTACGTTGCTGCTGGAAGCAAGGCGACCCTTGTGGGCTGCCCCCAGCACATCCTCAGACTGTTGGTCATCGATGCCAAATGATACATTTCGCTCTATGCTTTAAAGTAACCAATAGAGCTAATCTTTAAACTTATTTAAAGACCAAGCTCCAATCTAGTCACGATCGCTCACCATGACAAGCAGAAGAATTAAGTGAATAATTAATCAGAGCAGATAGTTTCCTTTAAGGAGACAGGAATCATGTGGGCAGATTATGGAGAATGAGTTAGTGGTCCAGGTGTGGAATACATTTTACACAATACGTGCCAAATTTACACATGTCCCTGGAGCCTTATTCAATCCATGTGGAATCAAACTGTTATTCTTAAATCAGTGAGATTTGTTTGCTGCCGGCACTATTTATAAGAACTGAGATCCAATAGCTACTGGGTATACAACTAATGTCTGATTTTTACTATATTGCTGTCTGGGATTTTTTTTTTTGCACATCCTTGCATTTCTTCACCACTCGTTACCTAATCATTTATTAAGAAACATTTCTTAACAAATAATTAGTTTGACACTATGAGCTCATGAAAGTAAATTGACATTACCGGTTGAATCAACAGAATTTTAAAAATTTGGGACAATTATTTACATCAACTATGCGAAGTTACTCAGTTTTCTGGAATTTATGTGCTTTTATCTGTACTTACTGCTGTACTTTAGACAAGTCTGAATTCCAAGAGATTTTTTTTTCATCTAAAAAAATTTGAATCCAGCCCAGAATATCTTCAGAAGATTCAGGTAGTGTCCTTGTATTTGTTTTGCTTTATTCATTTGTGGAATTTAAGTAAAACGAACAAGGCTGGCATTGATTGCCTACCCTTATCTAAGCAGCTTTGTGGCCATTTTGAGGGCAAAGTGAGAGCCAACTATTTTGCTGTGGCATAACAGCAAGCCAGATGAACTGTTTAACAGTATCCAGTGATTCCTGACAACAGCAAAGCACATGAACTTTACATGGTATCCTATGTTGGTTGTTGTGTTTAAAAATTCCAGGCTTTTACTTACAGCCAGGATAAGTTCTGACTTCTACTTTGGATAGTTCTATTTTGCTTCTGATTTCATTCTGAAGCCCATTCCGTATTTTGCAATTTATCATTGAAGATTTAAATTAAAAAAAAATCCTTCCTGCTGCATAATATTTCCAAGGACGCAGATATATAAATCTGTGGGTGGGGGTGGGGAGGGACAGTAGCCAATTGAACAATTATAATTACAATCGCATAGATTGTGTTAGAAATCTGATTCATGCTCAACAGGGGTTGGTTGATATAAACCCCATTATCAAATGGATTATTTAGCCAGTTAAAACCCAAGGCCATTTAGCAACCTTGGAGACCCTCCAAAACATTGATTATTTTTGTATATTTTTATATGATGTTGTTAGCTGAGTGTGCTTTGAAAAAAACACACTTTATTTTCCTTAAATAATCTTAAAGAGGACTAATCATTTGATCCCAGAAAGCATCAGAGCCAAACCCAACATGTACTGTATAAAATGAGATTATGAGATGTTGAATGGAAACTTTGTCTGCTCAAGGACACAATGATGAATTCTAATGTAACCCTTTTTAACCCACTCCTCTTAATTCCACATTTCTTTTCAATTTCATCCTCTGTCCGGTCACTGTTGCTCTTTCTACCTTTCTTCTGGTATCTCCCTTTATTGTCTCTTTATCCCTCTATTTCCCTATCTTTCTCTCTCATTGCTCTCTCCCCCCTTTATCTGTCATTTTCCCCTTTCTTTTTTGGACCCCTTTTCATTCATTTGATCTCCTTCTCTCTCTTCATTGTCAATAAGGCTTGAAGGCCCAAGTGGCATCAGTTGGTGATGACAATGATTCCATATTCGGTTGCATCTTCTTTGCTGACAAAGTCAGAACTTTTGCCCTTCTCTGGTACAATACAGTGATTTGCAAGCCCGCTGCAGAGGCCATTAAGAGTTGACATGAATGAGAATGAGAATCAGAGTCAGGTTTATTATCACTGACAGCTGTTGTTGTTTAGTGGCAGCATTTAAAAATTTATTTTATTCAGAGATACAATGCAGTATAGGCCTCTCTGGCCCAATGCACTGCACCACCCAGCAACCCACCTATTTAACAAAGACCAGTTAACCCAATATCTGGTATGTCTTTGAACTGTGGGAGGAAACTAAAGACAAGGGGTGCCTACTGTTCCATGCTTAGACTGCACTTCAGGAAATCTGATCACTTGGATGTCCTTCTCCTACTTGCATACAGGCAGAGGGTAAAGAACAAAGCTTCAGAGATAAGAGGTGGTCCTGGGAGGCAGTGGAGCAGCTACAGGTTTGCTTCAAGTCAATGAACTGGGCTGTGTTGAATAACTTGTCTGTGGACCTGAGTGGTTGTTATGGACTTCATAAAAACGATAGTAGACGAGCGTGCCCCCACAAAATCATTCAGCGTCTTCTCCAACCTGAAGCCTTGGATGGGTCAAGAGATCCACAATCTGCTGAGGGCCAGATCAGCACCATTCAAATCCGGCAACCAAGGAAATTCAAAGAGGTCCAGGTACGATCTTCTGAAAGCCACCCCACAGGGAAGGTGGCAGTTCTGGACTAAATCTAATGCTCAATAGTTGTGGCAGGGCTCGAAGGCAATCACTTCTAACAAAGCGAAATCAAGCAACACACTGTAAGTGACAACAGGGCTTCATTTCCAAATGAGCTCAACACCTTCTATGCTCACTCTGACTGTCAAAACGTGGAGGAACCATTATGAACTTCCATAACCCCTGATGATCCCATCATCTCAGTCTCTGAGGCTAATGAGACCGCATCCTTCAGGAAGGTGAGTGCAAGGAAATCGTTTGGTCCAGGTGGGTACCTTGCCAAGTACTAAAGACCTGTGCTGATCAACTGGCTGGAGTGTAAGGGTTAGTGAGATGTGGTCATTCCAGAAGCATGGTGCCACTTGCCCAGCAAAATCTTTGTTGATTTGATATGATGCAAATGGTGCACATTCACTGTTTTCATGTGACCAACAATTCTAATCTTCTGAAACTAGAGCTCTCCATCCCAGGCACCCTGAAAAGGGTTAGTCTAGATGCAGGGTCTGAACCTGAAATATCTACTGTCCTTTTGCCTCTACAGATGCTGCCTGGACACATTGAGATCCTCTGGCAACTTGCTATAGACTTGATGTCCTAGTGAATGCCCTCAGCATCCTCTCCAATGCTATCTCATCTTTCCTATGGCTTCGTACATTCTACAGGATTTGAAATCAGTCAATGCCTGCTATTCTGACTGCCACGCCACTGCTGAGGCAGAGTTGAAAGTATAAGGTGGAGTTAGGGTATTCCTAGTTGAGAAATCCAGAAGAAGAACATTTCTTCTTCTTTGGAAACCTGCTGTTCAGCATGGAATAGATGAGCTGAAAGACCAACTTCTGTGCTGAGGTTTTCCATATCTCTAGGGTTCTGGTTTTAACATTTTGAGGTGACTGATGAGGTCCGTGCGGGATTCTTCCAGAGGTGGCTAGTTTGCGAGGTTGTTCCCTCCTTCTGCCCTCCTATGTGGGCTTCTCTGTGCATCCAATGCACTTGCATGTGGTTCTTAATGTAGTCCTGAAAGCTGAGTGTGCGTGGGACAGAGATTCCCAGGAATCAGATCTGGAATCAGGTTAGTTTATTGTTATGTACACCGGGGTGCAATGAGCTTCCTTCCTCCTGTGAAGCTCACAGAGTGAAGAGTCTCCATAGGATTAATAGACGCTGCAATAAATGAAAAACAAAAGAATTGTGCAAAGTTGTGGACGTGTGATGAAGGACATCCGGGGATATCGGGCTGGTAGGCAGTGTGGAAGAGGGCTGGTGGCCCACCATGTCAGTCAGCTCCCCCAAGTAGGTGGGTCTCGAGACTGCAAGTCTGGGACGTGAGAGCCGGTGATTCCCTCGGCACACGAGTCATCCAGTCCAGAGCTCGAGGCCCAGGGTCCTGTCGTTGGCTGTCGATACTGAAGATCAAAGCCCGAAGTTTGACCTGATGGCTGGAGCCCTAGATCTATGAGTCTGAAGTCCACTGGGGAGGTCACAAACCTATCCTGGAGTTGCTGGACTGTCTACGTGGGTGTGTTGGGAGGGAGGCTGTTGCTTTGTTGCTGTGTTGTTCTGCTGAGTACTGTGGGCATGCTACGTTGGTGCTGGAATGTGTGGCAACATGTGTGGAACGTGTGCCCCCAGCACACCTTTAGGGGGTGCTGGTTGTTAACGTGAACGATGCATTTCAGCGCACGTGGGATAAATCAATGAATCTGAAGTAGTGCAAAAACAAATGCTGAAGTGACTTTAACAGGAAATCTGACAGAGATAGAATTCGGAGTTTGGGAATGTGGCTGCACCACTGGGAAGGGGATGTGAAAGACGTGGAAACTCAGACTTCTGAAAACAGTGGGGAAGAAACTGTACTTGATTCCAGTTGTCCAGGAGCTACTGTAGTTTCTTCCAGAAGGTAGAAGTGAGAAAGGGGGAATGAGTAGGGTAGCAGGCATACTTGATGATGTAGTGAGAAGATGGTGGAGATGTTGGATTTCTTCGGGGGGAGCTTCACGCACATCCTTGAACACTTACCTTGTGCCCACCTGCTGATCTCCTCTGCACAGAGATCAGGATAAAAGGAGAGGGAAATTCATGTTCAGGCGCAAATGAGAGGGTGTGGTGAACTATGTGCCTGTCGGGACACGCCCCTGCTGACTGCTCCTGTGGCTCCTCCCACAGGCCCCTGTATAAAGGAGACCTGCGGCCTGACGCTCGGCCTCAGTCTCCAAGACCTTGTATGATAGACACTCACTCCTGGTTCCTTCTTCCAGTCAATAAAAGCCGATATCTCGCCTACGTCTCAGTGTGAGTTATTGATGGTGCATCAGAGGGTAAATTAGGAAGCAATGATTATGGGGTCATAGATGAGTACAGCACAGAAACAGACTCTTTGCCCCACCTAGTCATGCTGAACTATTACTCTGCCTAGTCCCGTCGACTGGCACCTGGACCATAGCTCTTCATTCCCTTCCCAAATATGCACCTATCCAAATTTCTCTTACATGTTGAGATCAAGTCCACATCCGCCATTTCCACTGGCAGCTTGTTCCACACTCTCAGGTGTTTCCCCTCAGGTTCCTCTTGAATATTTATCCTTTCACCCTTAGATCATGACCCTGGGTCTAGTCTCACCCAACCTCAATGGAAAAAGCCTGCATGCATTTATCTTATTTCTGCCCTCATTACTTGTATACCTCGATCAAATCTCCCGTCATGATCTCGGGAATTAAGTCCCTGCCCATTCATCCTTTCACTACAACTCAGTCCCTGTAACATAGAACTTGTTACAAAATGTGATGATTTTAGGAGGACAGAAATTCTGAGACAGGCATGGGATTAGGCAGCTTTAGTGTTGTTTGGAAATAGGAAAGAGTGGTTGCAAAAGCGTTGTTTCAAAATATGAAGGAGGAAATGCAAAACGCTATTTACTGTTGTTGCTGTAACTTGATTGCAAATGGATTGGGATGACGTTCATTTGAAAAGCAACATACTGATAACTGGTCATATATCAGAAATTTAACTTGCTTCTCTCTCCACAGATGCTGCCTGACCTGCTAAGCGTTTCTGGCATTTTTGCTTTACTTTGGTAATGCTGATTCCTCTGATCAATCATGTTGGTTAGCTGACCATCACCCACCCCCCACCCACACTTTCTATCTCCTCATTCACTGCCCTGCAAACACTTTAAACAACTTTTTCGAATAGTTACAGACACGAAGTACTGGATGAACTCAGCAGCTTAGGCGGCATCTATAGACACTTTGGGCCAAGACCCTTCCTCTGCACTGAGAAGGAAGGGGGGAAGATGCCAAAATAAAAGGGTGGGGGAAGGGAAGGGAGACTAGCCAGAAGGTGAAAGGTGAAGCCAGGTGGGTGGGAAAGGTTAAAGGCTGGAGAAGGAGGAATCCAATAAGACAAGAGAGTGGACCATAGGAGAAAAGGAAAGAGGAAGGGATCCAGGGGGAAGTGATAGGCAGGCAAGAGACAGCAGAGTTATAATACTGTTTACATTGTAATATCAGCTGAAACTTACGTGTTTTTGCACATTGTATTCTATATCCATACTTTTAACTGCTAATTTATATTTTTATAATTGTTGAATGTTGTTATTTATTGCAGGTCATGCAAACATCCCACAGCAAATTCCTAATACATGTGAATGTATTTGGTGAATAAAACTGATCCCTGATCCTTGATCCTTGTGCATCTACCCTTCTAATAATCAGTTTGGTGCTGGTGAACCTCAGCAAGTTCTGGCTGGTGGCCGATGAGTCAAGTCAAGTTTATTGTCATTTTGACCATAAACTGCTGGTACAGTACACAGTAAAAACAAAACAACGTTCCTCCAGGACCCTGGTGCTACATGAAACAACACAAAACTACACTAGACTATTTCAGACAGGACAGGGCTACACTAGACTATGTAAAACAACATAAAAACTGCACTAGACTACAGACCTGCACAGGACTACATAAAGTGCACAAAACAGTGCAGGGCAGTACAATAATTAATAAACAAGACAGTAGGCACAGTAGAGGACAAATTACAATATAATAATAAATGATGTAGGCGTCAGTCTAGACCAGGCATGGGCAAACTACGGCCTGGGGGCCATATGCGGCCCGTTAAGCTTTTTAATCCGGCCCGCAGAACTTGATGAAATTATATTAGTAAACCTTGTTAACGTTTTTTCCCCGCAATTCTGGCGTTTTCCCAATAGATGATGCACTCTATATACATTGACCTTTGTTGAGGTGTAGCGTATTACTCCACATTTGCGCTTTACTCTTTGTTCGGCTCGACCTATTTGTGTGAACAGGCGTTCAGCATCATGAACATCAACAAAGCCAGCCAAAGATCCAAGTTAACTGACCAACACCTCAGATCCATTCTGAGAATCGCCACAACAAAACTAAATCCAGACTTTGATGCGCTGGCTAAAAAGGGAGACCAACAACACTGTTCCCACTGAAATTAAAAATAAGTTTCTTCGTTGTGTTATGTAAAAAATGCATTTGAAAATATTTTTTTCAATAAGCCTTACATGTTACATGTCATTTCTGTTAAGTGATGGACATGAGTAGTGCGCAGGTGCACGTATGTTCTCAAAATAAAAAATGCGCTCCAGATCAAATAACGCGTTCCGCATACTGGCGCGCTGTCACTGTTCTGTCCTTGTGCTGGTCGTTGTTGAGTTCTGGCACAGGGGACAATTGAATAAGAAGGAGCAGGACAAGTAGACCTGCATCTCCTACCGTTTTTGAAATAAAGACAGTCAGGAGGAGAGTGATGATGATAATATCTTGAAGGATAACAGAATTTTCAGTGCTTTAAAATAATAACTGTTACTATTAAAAAAAGCTGTATTTTATTCATTTAATTTTCAGAGTTTTAAAAGTCATTTCAATAAATAGCTAAATACCATGGGACTTCAAAGACAGATATTTTGTTGTAATGCATTTGTTCATTTTCAATTGAAATTAAAGCACATGTTTTCTACATATCCCATGATATTTTATTTTCTCTTATGAGGTGTATTACCAAAACACTCCATCCATCTGCTCCTGGTCCAGCCCCCCTGTCAAATTTTAGAACCCTTTGTGGCCCACAAGTCAAAAAGTTTGCCCACCCCTGGTCTAGACTCTGGGTATTCAGGGGTCTGATGGCTTAGGGGAAGAAACTGTTACACAGTCTGGTCGTGAGAGCCCGAATGCTTCGGTACCTTTTGCCAGATGGCAGGAGGGAGAAGAGTTTTTGCGAGTCCTTCACAATGCTGTTAGCATTGCTGAAAGAAGGAAAACAACTAAATACTTTGTAAGTCACACTTTTCCTGGTAAATGATCATTGTAAGCCATAGTCTGTAATTTCCCTTTGGACTTGGAGGCAATTCGATGTAGCAGAATTGAGGCGAGGCGAGGTCACTGCCGAGAGTGAGGAAGAGCTGAAGTTCCATTGACTTAAGCGCTGTGCCGAATTGGAAAAGCCGGGTGCTGGCTGGATCGAGGCGGTGAGGGCCAAGTCCCAAAGCCAGACTGTACCAAAGCAAGTGCACCCAATGTTTGGATGACGATTCAGGC
This sequence comes from Hypanus sabinus, assembly GCF_030144855.1. NCBI lineage: Eukaryota > Metazoa > Chordata > Chondrichthyes > Myliobatiformes > Dasyatidae > Hypanus > Hypanus sabinus. Next base: position 22,631,323 of record NC_082707.1, read on the forward strand.
ACCATGTCATATAGAAAAGGTCAGGATGTCTGGAACTGAGGTGAGGGATGGGCCTCTTCAGCTCGCTGTTTGGCTCTGTGATGAACTAAGGGTCCGGGGATAGACTCTTTATCGGCCAGTTTAGAATGCTATTTGCTTGTACTCGTTGTTTACATGATTTGTTTTTTTTTGCACATTGGGTGTTTAATGGTCTTTTATTTAATGGGTTCTTCTGGGTTTCTTTGTTCCGTGGCTGCCAGTTAGGAGATGAATCCCAGAAGTTGTATAATGTATACACACTTTGATGATAAGTGTAACAAAACACATTGGTGAAGGTAGAGTAATGGATTTCAGTAAGGCATTTGATAAGGTTCCCCATGCAAGGCTCATTCAGAAAGTAATGAGGCATGGGATCCAAAGAGACCTTCCTTTGTGGATTCAGAATTGGCTTGCCCACAGAAGGAAAAGGGTGGTTGTAGATGGTTTGTATTCTGCATGGAGGTCGGTGACCAGTGGAGTTCCGCAGGGATCTGTTCTGGGTCCCCTCCTCTTCGTGATTTTTTTATAAATGACCTGGATGAGGAAGTAGAAGGGTGGGTTCGTAAGTTTGCTGATGACACAAAAGTTGGGGTGTTCTGGACAGTCTGCAGGGTGGTCAGAGGTTACAGCGTGACATCGATAGGATGCAGAATTGGGTTGAGAAGTGGCAGATGGAGTTCAACCCCCAGATAAGTGTGAAGTGGTTCATTTCGGTAGATCAAATTTGCAGACAGAATATAATATTAAAGGTAAGATTCTTGGCAGCGTAGAGGATCAGAGGGATCTTGGGGTTCGTGTCCATAGGACACTCAAAGCTGCTGCGCAGGTTGACAGTGTTGTTAAGAAGGCTTATGGTGCATTGGCATTCATCAATGATGGGATTGAGTTCAAGAGCTGGGAGCTAATGATAAGACTATATAAGAACTTAGTTAGACCCCACTTGGAGTACTGAGTTCAGTTCTGGTGACCTTACTGGAAGGATGTGGATACTATCGAGAGAGTGCAGAGGAGATTTACAAGGATGTTGCCTGGATTGGAGAGTGTGCCTTATGAGAATAAGTTGAGTGAATTCGGCCTTTTCTCTTTGGAGTGACGGAGGACGAGAGGTGACCTGATAGAGGTGTATAAGATGATGAGAGGCACTGATCGTGTGGATAGTCAGAGGCTTTTTCCTGGGGCTCAAATGGCCAACACAAGGGGGTATAGTTTTAAGGTGCTTAGACATAGGTACAAGGGGGATGTCAGAGTTAAGGTTTTCACACACAGAGTGGTAGGTGCGTGAAGTGGACTGCCAGTGATGGTGGTAAAGTCAGATACAGTAGAGTCTTTTAAGAGATTCTTAGATACGTGGAGCTTAGGAAAATAGAAGGCTATGCAATAGGGAAATTCTATGCAGTTCTAGAGTAGGTTACATGGTCAGCACAACATTGTGGGCCAAAGGGCCTGTAATGTGCTGTAGATTTCAATAATTCTATGATTCTATGTACTTTGAACTTTGATAAAATGTGGCAAGTTATGGACTAGGTAACATTCTATGAAGTTTGGCATCCATAATCCCAAAACAGCTGGGTTTAATTTCTACCAGAAATACCAGATTCTCATCTTTGAACACAGCAAGCATCTGATTCAACATATTCATTAGTCTGAGCTTTACCCAGTTAGCCATGGGGTAGGGTTTTGTCGGCAGGGCTAGAATCTATTGTCTGTCCCAGCTGGTGACTGGACTAAGTGGGATGCTATTTCAGAGGCTGTTAATAATCAACTACATTGGTAGGTTTGAAGTTACACGGTGGTCATACTACAAATTTCCTTCCCTCAAGCACATCCATGAAACATACAGGTTTTTATAACTGCCTAATAGTCTAGATTACAGCTGCAAACTTTTTAGTTACAAATTTATTGAAATTAAATTCTCCAGCTTCGAAGTCACATCCCGAGATCAATAACGCAGAGCTCTGGACAGTAGCCCAGAAGTCACATCTCCAGATCAATAACGCACATAACACGTTCACACGTAACCTCTCCAATATGTAACTTGCTGAGGAGCCAAGCTCAACAATAAGTAAACTTCAAATTATCCTGAGCTTTGCTACTCACCTTAAGAACTTAGAACGGTACAGCACAGTATGGGACTTTTGCCCCATGACTTTGTGACCATGTACATAAATCCACTCTACATTCCTCCACTCACTTTAAAAGGATGACCTCTGCTACTGGCCACATGCTACTTTTCTCAGCCCTGAGAAAAGGCTGCTGGCTGTTCACTGTCTATACCTCATACACTCAGTGCAGCTACCTTCTGTACCTAATGGAGTGGCCACTGAGTGTGGTAGCACATGGTTATTTGAGCCACTGTCATCTTCCTGTGAGCTTGAACCAGTCTGGCCATTTTCCTCTGACTTCTGTCATTAACAAAGCCCACAGAAGCACTGTCATTGGATCACAAACACGAGAATACTTACAGATGCTGGAATCCAAAGCAACACACACAAAATGCTGGAGGAACTCGACAGGTCTGGCAGCGTCAATGGAAAAGAGGAAACAGTTGATATTTCGGACTGAGCCCCTGATTTTTTAAAAAAATTTTCGTACTATTCTCGTAAACTCTGTGAAAATCCCAGGAAATCTGAGATACTCAAATCACCCATTGGGCACCAACAATCATTCCACGGTCAAAGTCACTTAGATCACATTTCTTCCCCATTCTGGTGTTTGGTCTGAACAACAACCAAACCTCTTGACCATGCCTGCATGCTTTTATGCATCGAGTTGCTGCCACATGATCGACTGAATAGATACTTGTGATATTTGCATTATGGAGCAGGTGTACAGATATACCTAATAAAGTAGCACTGAATGTCTATCAAGTCACCATATTACCCTCCTTCACTCCAAACATAAAAATCCTGGGTCGCTCGACCTTTCTGAATTAGCTCTCACTCACCAATCACTCTTCATCTATGGCTTCCCTCCCCTACTTGCTATGTTCACTCACATTTTCCTGTGGATTTGGAAAAACATGCACCATTGTTCCTTAATCTCACACCCCCATTAAACAGTTCTGTCACCTTGCCCCTAGATTCTGGAATTTTAACCCTAAACTCCACCATTTTGCTGCATCTATTTTCAAAAGAGCACGTGAAACTCATCCTTTAAACTCCTCTACCCACCTTCTAAATTTTGTTTGGCCTTCATCCTTTGTGCATTAAAGAAGCCGTAAATTACTGGTAGCAAACTTATCAAGAGTTGTGGTGAGGTAATCTTACAGCTCTATAAAACTCTGGTTAGACTACACTCAGTGTTGAGTTCTGGTTGCCTCAGTATAGGAAGAATGTGGAAGCTTTAGAAAGTGTGTCAAAGATGCTGCTTGGATTGGAGAGCATCTCTTCTTAAGAGGATAGGTTGAGTGAGCTGGGACTTTCTCTTTCGAATGAAGGAGGATACAAAGAGACTTTATAGAGGAGTATAAAATGATAAGAAGCATAGATGAATGAATGAATGAATGAAATTTTATTTTGGTCAGTACAGACCAAACAAAAAGCATCATTTTCAATGATGATTTCATAAGACAGAATTAAATAATTAAAATCTTTAAAACAGACCGAAAGGGTGTAGGCTGAAGCTACCCCTTATTACGCCTATCCCTCTTACTTATACAAAAACATATTTGGCATCAATCATCACATAAGATACAAAAAAAGTCATAATCTTTTAACACAAAATCCAATTCCAAGTATCATTTATTTACATTACTCCCATTCATTTAAAATCATGTATTTTAGATCCGTTCATTAAATTATTTTTAAATAATTTTTTAAACTTGTTAAATGTGGTGCATGTTTTTAAATTCTCACTACAACTGTTCCATAGATTCACCCCTCTGACTGAAATACAATGATTTTTTTACATTTGTTCTCATCCTTTGTTTTTGAAATACACATGTTCCTCTCAAATCATGTTGACTTTCTCTCATTTTAAACAATCTTTGGATATTTTGTGGTAACTGTCCATATTTTACTTTATACATAACTTGTACTATTTTAAAATCTATGAAACCTCTGAATTTTAAAGTGTTTAGTTGAATAAATAGTGGATTGGTTGGCTCACAATAACTTGTCTTATTTATAATTCGTATGGTTTTCTTTTGGAGTAGAAAAATTGAGTTTGTATTTGTTTTGTATGATTTCCCCGTACCTCAACACAGTAAGTCACGTATGGAACTATAAGTGAACAGCATCATGTATACACAGATTCCTAATTTAAGAAATCTTGCGCTTTGGACAGTATTGCAATAGATTCTGACAATTTTGCTTTGACATAATTTATATGTGGTTTCCAGCTTAATTTATTATCTATTACCACTCCTAAAAGTTTTGTTTCAAATACCTTATCAATTTCAATGTCATTTATTCTAAGTTTACTGTATGAGTTTGGTAAACAGTTTTCAAATATTATGAATTTAGTTTTACTTAGATTCAGTGATAATTTGTTAGTATCAAATCATCTCATTATAATTTTTAGTTCTTTCTCCACTGTATCCAAAAGTTGTTTCAGATGTTCCCCACTACAAAATATAGTTCTATCATCAGCAAACAATATACATTTTAATGTTTGAGGAACCATACATATATCGTTTATATACAAAATGAACAGCAATGGACCAAGCACTGAACTGTGTGGAACCCCACAAGTTACCCTCAAAAGTTTTGAATTTAAGTTGTTTATATGTACTGATACCTGTCTTCCAAATAACCAGTCATATGCCAGCCATCTAATACCATATCTTTCTAATTTTGTTAATAACAATTTACAGTGGTGTCAAATGATTTTTTTAGATCTAGGAATATTCCCACTGTGTATTCATTTCTTTCTATAGTGTTTGATATTTCTTCTACAAAATCTATTAACGCTATTGCAGTGGTTCTGTTTTTTTCTGAAACAATATTGCTGTTCACAGAGTATATTATGTTTTGTTATAAAATCATTTAACCTTCTCACAAGTATTTTTTCCAATATTTTGTAAAACTGTTGATAAACTTGACAGTCACTTCCTTTTACCCAGAGCAGCAATGGTTAGTATCAGGGTCTCCAACTGGTGCTAGGATTGCTCAGCATATTATTGGGACTCAACTGCTGGAACTGGAGACGATCTACATCTCTCGATGCCTACGGTGTGCTTGTGACATCATTAAAGACCCATCCCATCCTGGACACTGTCTGTTCAATCTCCTGTCATCTGGTAGGAGATACAAAAACAGCCAAGACAGTAAGACTGAAAAACAGATTCTTCCTAAAGGCTGTTGTACACCCTGGCTTGCCAATGGCCTTTGAGTATTATGGACTATCAAAGTCACTTGTTGCAAGTAAATCTGGGAATTTTTAAAAAAAATTAAGCCGTACCGCATGCATTGTAAATATCTGTTTTGCACGGACTGGAACAGCACTGCAAGCTCATTGTCTTGAGCAAGGTGGTTGGAGGAAAGTTCAGGGGAGATTTGTATTTATTTACTTAGGCGATTAGGCTCTTCTGACCAAATGAGTCACGTTGCCCAGCAACTACCTATTTAACCCTAGCCTAATCACGGGACAATTTACAATGACCAATTAACCTGCCAACCAGTACGTGTTTGGACTGTGGGAGGAAACCGGAGCACCCAGGGAAAACCCACACAGTCATGGGGAGCACATACAGACAGCACAGGAACTGAACTCCAAGCCCTGATGCCCCGGGCTGTATTGCGGCATCCCCATGCTAGAGATGTTAGAGGCAGGCTTTTACCCAGACAGTGGTAAGTGCCTGGAATGCACTTCTGGGGGTGGCAGACAATACTGATACTTTAGGATCATTTAAGAGACTTAAATATGCACATGGATGATGGAAGAACGGAGGGCTATGTGCAGTGCAGGAGGAGTGTTTAGATTGACCGTGGAGTAGGTTTATATAGGTCAGTACAACATTTTGGGCCAAAGGGCCTGTGCCGTGCTGAACTGTTCTATGTTTACGCTCTCTGTTCCAAATGTTCGGATTAGGACAGGTTTTCTGGAGATAAAACTTTTAATTTAATCTTCCACTCAATATTGTTACCTACATCACATCAGTGAGTACACTTCAAAAACCATTTCATTAGAACTTCGGTCATGCAGAGGTTGTGAAAGTTATTATATAAATGCAATCTTTTTTTTCTTTACTTTTGACAGCCAATGTTGAATAACATAATAAGGCTTGTGTTGTCTCCAACCATACTGCATTCTCTGGTTGAAACGGAATAGCAGTCTTATGTGTTTTAAAGTACAGTGCTTAGTGTTCATATAATTACATACCTTTTCGTAAGAGAACCTTTTACCCTTGACTGGAGCTTTCTGCTTTTGGAGTTAAGGGGCTGTTTCCTCTTGCTGAGTGAAAATTGATTTTGCATTACAGTGACTGTGAGAACATTACAATAGTATTAATCAATTGTCTTTAAAATGCTTTGTAATCTCCAATAGCTGTGAAAAGTGCCGTCTAAACCATTTATTTTTCTCCTGTGCTTGTGAGAGTCTAGGTTTACTCCTTTCCATAGATTCTGCCAGACTTGCTGACTTCCTCTAGCATTTTGTGCGTGTTGCTCTAGGATTGGAAGCTCATGGTCTTATGATAAGGGATCAGACATTTAACAGCATTGGTACAGTGACGATGGAGCTGTTAGATTACTAGGAAAAGCAACTGAGAGGTGTGGGCTAACAAGTTCAAGTTCCCCACCATGGAAACTTCGGAATTTAAATTTAGTAAATAACCTGGTTATGTAAACATATGCAATAATTTATTAAGATGATCATACAATTACCAGATTCCCTATAATCACTAACATATGTCATGAAATTTGTTGTTTCGCAGGGGTATCACAGTTCCGGGCGTAGATTTAATTACTATAAGTTACAATATAAATAAATAAATAAACAAACTGTGTGAACGAGGAATAGTGAGACAGTGTTCATGGACCGTACAGAAAGCTGATGGCAGAGGGGAAGATCATGTTCCTAAAACAAAGAGTGTGTGTCTTCAGGCTCCTGTACTTACTCCCTGATGGTAGTAATGAGAAGAGTACATGTCCCAGATGAAGAGGGTCCTTAGTGATGGATGTTGCCTTCTTGTGGAGACATTACAGTAAAGTCTATTTGTTCCCGGGTGGATGTAAAGATCTTGTTGCGCTATTCTCTAGAAGTTTTGGGTTTATGAAGCAGTATAGATTCCTCATATCAGCCATGCAGATGGTGGAAAGGCTTTAGGGTGTCAGGAGGTGAAACCCTCACTGTTGGATATTGAGTCTCTCCCTCTTCTAGCTATTGTGTTTACATGGCTGGTCCAGCAAGGTTTCAGGTCCCATCATACGTAGCTGATGGCAGGGGACCTGTTGACAGTAATGACATTGAACTTCAAGGAGTCTCGGTTATACTTTCTATTGTTGCGGATGGTCATTGTGTAGCGTTTTAACTGTTTCTTCCTGCTTACCGGTCCACGACTAACGCTGTCTAAATCTTGCTACATGCAGACATGCACTGCGACTGAAGCTGAACATTGCCCAGTGGTCTGCAACTGTTCCCATACGATGGAAGGAAAGTCACTGATGAAACAGCTGAAGATGGCTGGCTTCAGGACCCTGTGCTGAGGAATCGCTATGATCGATCCCCAATAATCACAGTCATCTCCTTACGTTTGAAGTATCGTGTGAATAATTTCCCTTTGATGTTCATTTAGAATCCTCACCACCCAGGACATTACTACCATCAGGGAGGAGGTACAGGAGCCTGAGGGCACACGCTCAATGTTTTAGGAACAGCTTCTTCCTCTCCACCATCAGATTTCTGAACAGTCCAGGAACACCACCTTGCTATTCCATATTTTTCTATTGTAAATGATAGCTTTTTAAGCCTCAAAATAACACATTTCCTGACATCTGTCAGGGTAATGAACGGGATTCTGATCCAGAGTTCATTCTCTCCAGGGCTCCTACGTGTCAAACTCAGTCGAATGCTTCCTTGATGTCAGGGAGAGGCTCTTCCACCTCTTTCAGCCCTATTTGGATCTGCCTTCTGTAAGATCGATCACCTTGTTGTGGTGGAGAGGCTTGTGAGTTCCTGAGATCCCGAGAGAGATGCCGTTCAGAGTTTAGCCATGTGGCGCTCAGCTCCTGCAAGGTCCCCCATGGCAGTAAGGTCAGCGGGGCGGCTCCAGACAGACAGCGATCAAACCAACGCCTCAGTGGTGTACCTAGCGGATGATGACGATGGGTCCCCAGTCAACTTGCGCTCCATACCATCAGATGCTGACCGCGATCCGTCGAGATGTGCTGTCGGCCCGTGCATCTGCCTCCCCGCGGTAAACAGACATTCTCCATTGAGGGAATCCATCCCAACAACCTGGTTACGTAGATCCTGGATTGGCCTTTACAGCCGGCTGAGACGCGCCAATAGGCAAACCCTTTGGAGAACATCACGGTCGACTCGCGTGATCTGGATCACGGCTGTGAGGAGCCAAAGCAGATTCACGTCTGGGATGCAGGTTATTGATCAGTTGCCACTATTGACGACAACTTCCGTCACTGAGCTGATAATTAAGAGTAGAATTAGTCAAACTGGATTTTTCCCATATATTGTGGACATACAATACCTGGGCAATTTTCCACATGGTTGGCAGACGTTGATGTTTTAATTGGCAATTAATTATTTGTTTATTCATTGAGATACAGCACTGAACAGGCCCTTCTGGCCCTTCAAGCTGCACTGTCCAGCAACCCCTAATTTAACTCTAGCCTAACCACAGGACAATTCACAATGACCAATTAATCTACCAACCGGTGCATCTTTGGATTGTGGGAGGAAACCAGAGCACCCGGAGGAAACCCACATGGTCACAGGGAGAACGAACAATCTCCTTACAGGCAGTGGCAGAGCTAAGCCCGGGTTACCTGTACTGTAAAGCTCCCGTGATGTTATTACATGTGTGGAGGTACAGTGAAGAGGTCTTGTTCATGTGCCATGCCAACTGATCATTCCATAAATAAGTATAGGGTGGCACAGCAGCATAGTGGATAGCGTAACGCCATTTAAAGCACCGGAGACTCAGGTTCAATTCCTGCCACTGTCTGTAAGGAGTTGTACGTTTTCATTGTGATTACATGGGTTTCCTTCAGGTGCACCGGTTTCCTCCCTCATTCTAAAAATGTACATGTTAGTAGGTTAAATGGTCACAAGGGCATAAATAGATGACAGGGCCTTGTTGGACCAAGGGGCCTGTTACCAAGCTGTATCTCTAAGTTAACCAAATTTTTAAAAATAGGTACATCAAGGTCATTCAAAATGAAAAGAGAAAAAACAGAATGAAATTTATGGTATTCAGAATATAATCTGAGTCCTGATGCATGTTTCTGACACAAAACATCGACCATTCCTCTCCTTCACAGATGCTGCTCGACCCGCTGAGTTCCAGCAGCAGATCTGTCTGTTGATGCAGAATGAAGTGTTACAGTCACAAGGAAAATGCTGTCTAGGTGGGCAAGCAACGTGCAAGGCCACGACAAGGAAGAGTGAGAGATCAAGAGTTCACGTTTGACACTATTCAGAGGGCACAGCCTCGGAATACAAGGAAATCTCTTTAGAACAGAGATCAGGAGGAATTTCTTCAGCCTGAGGTTAGTGAATCTGTGGAGGACGTGATTGGGTGCATTTATGCAGAATTGATAAGTTCTTGATTAGAAACGGCATTAATTATTATGGGGAGAAGGCAGGAGAATGGAATTGAGAGGGATAATGAATCAGCCATGATGGAATGGTGGAGTAAACTAGATGGGCTGGAGTCAACTTGATGGGCCAAATGGCTTAATTCCTCTCCTATGTCTCAAGGGTCTGATAGTATGGGAAGAGCTTGGCTAATGCTGGAATACAGATCTTCAGCTAGGACATTGCCTGGCTCCATAGACTCTTTGTCTCTGGTCTGTGCTGATAGTTTTTAATATCATTGACTGTAAAGGACAGGAAACAGCACTATGTGAATATAAATCCTTTCTAGGGAAACAAATAAAACTGCAGATGCTAGAATGTGAATCAGAAGTGGAAAATGGTGGAAGAACTCAGTCAAGCAGCATCTGTAGACATGGAAATCTGTTCAGTAAATGGTTCGTGAATGGATGAGACCAGAATTCCAGGTCTGGTGTTTGGGGTCTCGTCATTGGCGAGCCTAGTGTTCGGTGATCAACGCGTCCTGAGATTGGTGGCAGGGACCGAAGGCCTGGGGCCGAATCGGAAATCTGGGAGTCAGAGCTGGATGCCAGGTCCACTGGGAAGTCAAAACCTGATATCTAAAAGTTCGATGGAGGCTGGAGGCCTGTCCAGGGGCTAAAGGAGGGAGGAATGGGGCTTGTTTTCACTGTTCTGCTCTTTCTATGTTGTTCTTGCGAACGTTGTTACGTTGGCGAAGGAATATGTGAGGGCACCTGCAGTCGGCCTCCAGCACACACTCAAACATTTCACTTTATGTTTTGATGTACATGTGATAGTGGCGGTAGCATAGCAGTTAGCGCAACGCTATTAGTGTTTGGAACATTCCGGAATTCGGAGTTCAATCCCGGCACCATATGGAGGAGTTTATATGTATCTTCCCGTGATCAATTGGGTTTCCTCTGGGTGCTCCAGTTTTCTTCCACAGTCCAATTATCCTGTGATTAGGCTGGGGTTAAATAGGTGTGTTGCTGGGTGGTACAGCTCGTTGGGCTGCAAGGACCTGTCCCCTGCTGTATCTCTAAATAAATACATAAATAAATAACCTTATGTTTAGGGTTTAGGGTCTAGGGACAAGGATTCTTCCTCAGAACTATGAGATGTATGAGTGAAGAATTTGCACGCTCGAAGCAGAGCTTGGAGCAGTGTGAGATGTAAGAGACTACTAACCTGCTGGGTTCCTCCAGCATTTTGTGTGTGTTTAAATGGAGATGGAGGCGGAGACAGAGCAGGTGAGAGGAGCATTAGTACCGGCCATTAGTGAAGCCTTTTAAAGAATGAGGGTGTGAAAGCAATATAACCTGATAATGGGAAGTGATAAGAGTGCAGTTAATCTGAAACACAAGAGATTCTGCAGACACTCGAAATCTTCAGCAACACACACAAAATAATATTCAAAGTTCAAAGTAAATTTATTCACAAAAGTAGATATGTGTCACCATATACAATCTTGAGATTCATTTCCTTGTGGGCATACTCGATAAATCCAATAATGATAATAGAATCAATGAAAGATCACATTATGTTTTGTATCTCTAAAATGTTAAACTAATTGGAAGAAAAACAGGAGACCGAAATACAAGTCTAACTTAGTTTTTACTTTAAGCGAGGTGTATACCTATGATGTTGCAGTGTAATAACATATGCTATTTATGTAAGCTTACATATAACCCACAATGCATTATGTAAACAACAAAGAACACTTAATCAAACAATATATTTATAATATTACTGAAATATTAAATACATGGCTCTCCTCCCTACTTAGCTATAAACTCCAGCTCAATGTAGAATGCATCTCAACCTATATACACACTGAGACATGCTTGTGTTCACACTTTGATCTCTTCAGAACAAGTTTGCAGGACTAAAAGCTGAGACAAATTGAAGGCTCCTCAAACAAGGAGGAGGTTTGAGGTTTCACTCCTGGACAAGCAGTCCTGACAAGGGACTTCAGAAGTGATCAAAAGTAGGTACACACACACACACACACACACACACGCGCGCACGCACACCCACACACACACACACACACACACACACACACACTTTCCTGACAGTCCACAATGCTTGGAAGAGAACCTTTTGGCTGTGAAATAATCACAAGTTCTGAGGCCTTTACTGTGGTGGTTGTAGGAGTTGTCTCAGGAAGTTGTTCTGACAGCTCTCTGGACACATTTCTTCTCTAACAACTGACCCTGGTCTCCCCAACTGATCGATGTGTCATCTCCAATTGATATCAGATGCAGTCTCCACTGTGTAGGAGAGTGGTCCAGTTCTGTCCCTAATCTTTCTGAGTAACCACTTTTGATCACCTCTGTAGTTCCTTGTCAGGACTGCTCGTCCAGGAGTGAAACATTGGATCTCCTTGATTGAGGAGCCTTCAAATTTGTCTCAGCTGTTTGTCCTGCAAACTCCTTCTGAGGAGATCCAAGTGTGGACGCAAAGGGATGACCCAGGAACTGATGTTGGCTGTGGAGAGTGCTATATTACAATATTCAAGGAGGGAATTAGTGAGCCTCCGTTTCAGTGTTAGTGTAGTGTGTTCTGCTGCCATTGCTCACCACAACACTCTTTAGACTCTTGACAAACCTTCCCACCAAGCCGTTTGTAACTGGGTGATACGATGCAGATGTAATATGTCTCATTCCAGCCATTTTCAGGAATGACTGAAACTGTTGCACAACAAACTGTGGTCCATTGTCACCAATTGTGTATTCTGGAACACCAATCCTTGAGAAGAAGCTTCTCACCATTTCGACAGTGTGCAAAGCTGTAGTGGAGGCCATTGGGAACACTTCTGGCCACTTTGTAGCTGCACCCACTGCTACCAAAAACTTTTGTGCCCATGAATAGTCTGGTATAATCTACATGAACGCTCTGCCAGACAACTGTGGGCCATTCCCAGGGATGAACGGGCACTGCTATTGGCATCTTCTGGGAGCTTTGGCATTCCGCAGAGTGCATGGCAAGCTGCTCGATCTGCTGATCTATCCCAGGCCGCCAGACAAAACTCGAGCCAACACTTTCATTTTAACCATGCTTAGATGACTGGCATGTACCTCCTCCAGCAACTTACTTCTCACCTTGGATGCTATAACGGCTTTCAAGTCTCACGTAAGGCAAACTCCATTAAGGGCAATTTCATCCTGGTGCCGTCAGGGGAATTCCACCCCGTCAAATTCAAGAGAGTTTCTGATCAGTCAGGAGGCTGCTCACTGACTCCTGGACCTGCTCCAAAGGAAAGGGGCAGTGAAGGACTAAATGGAAGAGATCCACACTCTGACGGGTAAGACTGGGTGTAATGAGAGATCCCTCAGCACTGCTCTCCAGTGTGGGTTAAGTGCTGGGGTTTGGCACAGGATTGCAGTGTGTGAAGAGCAGGACAGCCTGGATAACCTGCTAAATCTGGCCATTCAAATTGACAACTGGGCAACTGAGTGGCACAGTGAAAGGAAGCCCCGAGCTTCCTACTCCTTAGATAACCATCTGTCTTCACCCTCTCCGTCATTACCCAGTACACAGTCCTCTGAGGTGTGTAGCTGCATGCACCTATCTCAGGAGGAATGAGATTGACACAGGAGAACAGCTTCCTGTCTCTACCGTGGTGATCCAGGATGCTTCTGGGAATCATGTCCCAAATGCCCAGTAAAAGAGGATATTTGTCAGCAGGAAGGGGAATTCTGATGGGTCGATTCTCCTTGCAAACATCTTCTCCCAGTGGAATAATGCTCCCAGCTTCCTTGTCCTGAGGGTCGCAGACCCATGAGCTGCAGGATTTAAGGACTCTGCAGCAGCCAGTAACCTCATGGATATCTCTCTGGCTCAGAGACAGAGAGTTGCGACTCAGCATTTGAGAGAGAATGCTGATGTCAAGGCTCTTGATGGTTGGCCTCTGGGTACTGGCAACATCCATTTTTCCTCATAATTCCTCCAATTTGTGCTAGAAGGCAACCATGGGGAATAGCTCCCCTTCTAACTTGTTGATTCAGCTGAACTACTGCTGGTGCTTGGCCTTCCCTGGGACTGGCATGCCTCTCTATCTGAGCTCAAACTCTTTTCAGTGTATCCCCTCTTGTGCCGTCCGCTAGTGTGAACATATTTGGTCTTCTGACCTTCTTAGGGTCTTCAGTTAGAAGAAGGCCACCTCCCTGCCTCCACACCAGCCACACGACTGTGCTTTGACCTCTTACCTGGTACTAGTCCTCCCAGAACCAGCTCGTTTCCCTCCCTTATCTCTTAAATGGTGGCCATGGAAGAGTACACCAAGGAATCAATGGACCTAGGATTTATCCATCCATCAACCTCGCCTGCAGGGGCAGGATTCTATTTTGAGGCCAGGAAGGATTGAAAGCTCTGTCCCTACTTTGATTATCAGCCCATCAAAAACATCACGGTGAAGAACTGCTACCCTCTTCCCTGGTTGCCTCTGCATTTGAAAATCTCCAAGGAGCGAATACCTTCTCCAAGATAGATCTATGCAATACTTATAACCTGGTTCATATCCGAGAGGGGGGTGAGTGGAAGACAGTGCCCAACACCTTCACTGGCTACTATGAGTATCTCAAGATTCCATTTGGACTGGCCAATGCCCCTGCTGGTTTTCAGGCCCTGGTCAACAATGTGGTGCAGGACAAGCTGAATCAGGTTGCCTCTTTGTATTTGGATGACATCCTTATCTATTCCCACTCTCGCGAGGAACACTTCCAGCATGTCTGGAAGATGCTCAGATGGCTCCTCAAGAACAGCCTTTAAGCCAAGCGGGGAAGTGAGAGTCCCATAAAGAGCAGGTGTTGTTTTTGGGCCGGATACGATAGTCACCGCTTCCAGCATTCAAATGGACCTGTGTAAAGTTCAGACAGTCACAGAGTGGCCCAAACCATCTACGGTCGAACAGGTGTGGTACTTCCTGGGGTTTGCAAACTTTGGTCGCCACTTCATCAGAAGCTTTAGTTCCATCGCAGCCCCTATAAATGCGTATGTTAATCAAAATGGCTTCTTCGTTTTGTTAAAAGTAGGAATGCTTCTTTGTTATGATAAGTGCTTTCTCTTGCAGTTTATTTGGGTTTAGAGTTGCTGATAACGGGGATTGTATTTATTTGTTAACCAACTGGGATTAATGTTATTCTCTCTTCTGGGTCTGTAAACTATTGTTGGCGGGCTTTTGGGGAGTTGGCGCGAGGAGTGAGAAAGAAAGGACGTGATGCTGTAAGCTGGGCGACGGAACGGACCCCGAGCAGGGGCCTGAGGCCAGGATTTTCGACGAGGAGAGGAGACGAAGACAGACGTGCCAGGGCTGATTGGTTGATCACTTTGGGTGGTCCTGAGCTACGAGTCGAGGAGGTCTGAGGGGATCGAATGGTGGCTGGAAGACTTCGTTAATTGAGCTCCAACGGTTGTGCACGAAGTGGTTTGGACTTTGATAAGTTTTGGCACCTTTTCTTTATTTTCTTTTCCTTCATATATACTGCATTGTTATTAATCACTTAGTTCTAGTAAGATCTATAAAGTGTAATCATTTAATCGCATATGGTGTACTGTCTGTTATTTGGCGAGGTGGGGACATCACACAGCATCCACACCAGCTGATTACCCAGTTTGGCGGGGCCGAAGGCTGCTCCCCCTAGACGAGAATGAGCTGAGCGAGCCAGGGGTCTACAGCCAGCGAGCCACATGGTCTAACAACAGTGGTGTCTTTAGTGACTTTATAGATCACATTGGAGCTGTGCTTAGCCACACAGTTATGAGCGCAGAGAGAGTACAGCAGTGGCCAAACATGCTTCCTTGAGCTACCGCTGAGGAGGAGATATTTTAACCTGTTGTCACTGACTGTGGTTCTATCAAGGACAAGCGCTGTCCTTGAACCTCCTTGTGAAATGCAGAAAGGGGAGGAGAGGGGAAGATGTTGCATCATTTTGGACTAGTTGGTGGAATTAGAGAAGGCTACATTCTTTTGAAGAAACTTTCTTTCTGGCTCTGTCAAGTTGTCCAAAAATTATTTCACAAGGAGTATTTACTTTTTCCCTTGTTTGGGATGCAGAACAATTAGGGGTGTTGTCACTCCCTGGTTTCATCATACATGTATTTCTGAATAAGTCCTGCCACACTTCCAAGCCCACATCAATGTAACAGCAAAATGTCCTCTTAATTCCGATTATCACTGCCTGCCCTGGGGGCTCAGGGTAAGAACTCCACCTCTTGCCAAGCCCCAAACCTAACTATGAACACAAAAGTAGCGAAGGAAGGTCATAACTTTAGTCTGAAGAAAAGTCAAAGTATAAAGAATGACCTTAAACGCAAGTGATTCTGCAGATGCTGAAAATCCAGATCAACACGCTCAACCTGCCCGAGGAACTCAGCAGGTCAAACAGTCCTGTTGACGGGTCTCGACCCGAAACGCCGACTATTTATTAATTTCCATAGATGCTGCCTGACCTTCTGAGTTCCTCCAGCGTTTTAGCGTGTTTATAATATGCCTACAGTATATGTTATACAGAGGACATAAGGTTTAAAAGAACTATATTTTTAGGAAGAAATATATTTCGACTGCTTTGAAGTTTTGCAAATGTTTCACTCGAGAGTTACAGGTACAGAGTCGGGTCCACACCTGTCGGAAAGAGTTAATACTGAAGTGACGTGAATGGGGCCGCGGTGCTTTCAAAAGACTTTTCGTAGTTATACTGGCGCTCGTGAACTTTCTGCGCTGCCATCGTCAACAGAAAAATGGCAGTATAACTGGGGTCTTAACAAAGAGTGGAAAGGAAGACAAACACCGACACGAGGAGGAAAACAGCAGTGAGGAGCAAATTGAACGCCAGAACAGTCAGATAGAGTGACAGAAAAAAATAAGTGGGGGAGGGAGGCGGGGATTAAAATTCCTCCGATTCCATATATGGCAATAACAGAAAGGCAAAGTGATTTCGTGTCCGTTCGCCGTTCTTAGGGTCACACAACTCAAAAACAAAAGGGGGAGAGTCAGCGGCCGATCAGAGGATGTGGGCGAAACTTGGATTCTGCCACTGGGATCCCACATTCCTCCAGTGCGTCTTGGCACTGAGCCGGGGCAAAGTCTCTCCCTCTCTTTGTCGATTTTCTTTTCACCACAGTCTCGCAAAAACTCATTTCCACTCACCCCGAAAGTGCAGCCCCGCTCAGAACTATTTTTCTCCCCTTCTCCCCGCGCTTGGTTTGTGACCCTCCCCTCCCACCGCCGGAGGAGGAGAAAAAAAAGAGAAAATTAAAAGTTGGGAAAGAAGGGGTGGGGGTGGGGTCAAAGTTTGTTGTGAAGTTGCTTGGGTCTTAAGTTTTGTTTACACATATATCGACGTGTGCGCGCGCGAGAGCGAAGTTGACAAAGGCTTTTTTTTCCGCGGTGAGTTTCACCGTTCTGATTTGCTCCGGTCAACTCGCCCCGGTCGGGGAGCTCATGAATAATTAAAGAGGGGGAGTTCTATCCAGCTAAAGCGACGCTGATTGAGCGCTCCTTGGAAATTGAGTTTCCTAACTTTTTTACTTAGCAAGAGTTTGGAGTGGGGCGATCATGAACGTTTTGATTCCTTTACGTCCGCACTTTTGAAGACTGGATTCCCTCGGAGGGGGGCAGGGAATTCTTTTTTTTTTAAAAAACAGAAAAAGTTTTAACTATTTAAAAAAAAGTTTTCGAAACTCTACTATTTAATTTTTTTTTTGAATTCATACACAAAGTCTGCCATGGATCCAAACCCTATCCCACCGCCAGGACAGACCATCGTTCGCGTCTTGGGGGACTCGGAGACCGACCTGGAAGCTCTATTTAACGCGGTGATGAATCCGAAACCGGGAACCGTCCCGCACCAGGTGCCCATGAGAATGAGGAAGCTGCCCGAGTCGTTCTTCAAGCAGCCCGATTCGGGCTCTCACTCGCGGCAGTCCAGTACAGACTCCAGCAATAACCTGCCCCAGTTGCAAGTGCAGCATATTCGCTCGCACTCCTCTCCTGCCTCGCTGCCCGTCAGTGCGAACCCCAACCCGCAACAGTATGGACACCTCCGGCAGCAGTCCTTCGATAACATCGACGATATCCCGTTGCCCCCCGGCTGGGAGATGGCCAAGACCCCCTCTGGCCAGAGATACTTCCTAAAGTGAGTATCAAACTTTTGTTTGCAACTTTTCACCGCCCTGAACTCATCAGCCTTTCTAATAGTATTACATATACTGTATTACAATATCAACACTGGATGTCAGATTGCTAATATTGTAGTCTGTTTCGCTGGAGACATCTCCCTGACGTTTTACCCTCCACCGTCTGTCCAACTCTTAACCCCCTCCCCCAGTTTGTGTTTATTTATTCAGAGCGACCTTAGTAACACCAACAAGATCTTGACAAGAGATTGGGTGGGCAGACACAGCTTGGGGATAAAAGTGCATTTGACCCGAGCTGTTCTTGTGAAAGGGATCGAGTTTGTTAATGGCATTAGTATTTGCTTTGTCACGGTCCGTGAGGGAATAGTGTGATCTTAGGAGGAGATAACCGTGCGAAATGCACCGGCAAGTGTCGAGAGTGCCAGTCTGGGCAAATCACGGCGTATTTTTACCCGCGGTTCATTGAGGACGCTGACTCGCATTGGTAGAGTCAAGTGAAAGGGCGGGGTGACTGTGATTGACAAACAGTTCTGTACCGTGTGCGACGCCCCAAGTGTCCAGTTTGTTTAAGAGTAATTTTTTTTCTGTTCTGAATGACATTCTGTGCTTGCCAAGGCTGGCAAAGGTGAAGTGACATTATGAGGAGGCCGGTAACGCTACTGGTCTTCTGCAGTTCCGGTTGGCACGGTGCTGTCATCGCAGACCTCTCTCAGATGGTTCCCGCAGAGATTTTGTCCGCGCCAGTGTTGCTCCACCTGTAATGGCATCGCCTTTAACAGCAGGACTGATGTGTGTGAAGTGATACAACTGGTAGAACCCCTGACGGCCAACTCCAGGAACCAAGCTTCAGTCCTACCCTCCCATTACTACCCTTGAGGAGTTTGGATGCTCCCCTGTTCCCGTGACCGTGGGTTTCTCCATTCCAAAGGTGTTAGTGCTGGTGGGTTAATTGACCATTGTAAAAAGCCCCTGGAGTATAGGTGCGTGGTATGGAGTGGATACAGGTGTGGACAGAATGGAATGGTCCAATTGGTATTGATTGGGTGGGCTGAATGGCCTACCCTTGAGCCCATGACTCCAATATCTCAATCTCTGATAACCCACTTTTGTGGCAACCTTGCTGTTGCTTTAGCATTTGTTTCTTTAGGAGGCTGTGTTGCTAGCTCACACTCAGCCCAGCGCAGGTGGAAAGACTGCAGGGAGCCAGCCGGATTTGAACCTGGAACCGCTCGCCATTGCAGATGCTACTACACCACCAGCTGGCAATGATAACCCACTTATTAATGAGATTCCAGCAGTTGTTGGAACCTCTACCCAGGTATAAATCTGCACTGAATTTGAATCCAGGGTGAAGAGTGATAATGCTCTTATCCTCCTTAGCTAAGCATCCTGACTCAGTCTTCCTTTTTTTTAGGGTACTTTGTTGTTCCTGTTTTAGGGATGAGGGAGCTAGCCTTGTGATTTTCCCTTGATCACATAACCTCTCACAGCCATTCTCATTGAGTCATACAGCATGGGAACAAGCCCTTCAGCCCAACTCGCCCATGCTGACTCCATTGTCTCGCAAACTGGCCCCTTTCATTTCGCCTTGGTTCATGTGACAGAAATAAACTAATTCCAGTTCCCATCTGCCCACCTTTGGCCTATAGCCCTCTAAACCTCTCCTATCTGTGTACCTGTCCAGTTGGCTTTTAAATGTGGCTGTTATGCCCGCCAGGAAGACGGTTCTGCAGCACTTCGTGGAGAGTGAAGGGCATGATGGGGCACGGAGGAAATCATGGTCATTCACTGTAACCAAGAAAGACCTCAGTTGTGACGACTACTCATACCACTGGACCTGGACTTCCGAGGTCGAGAGAGTGGAACTGCCCCAGGGCAATGGCTTTTCCACTTCTAAAAACTCTCCCACACTGGTTTCTTGTCATCGTCGGATATGATGGAAAACCAAGAGTGTGCCCGCCTCAACCACTATTTCTGGCAGCTCATTGCAAAGACACACCACCCTTTGTGGGAAGAAGCTGCCCTGATTTACATATTGCTGGCATATTAAGTGAATTAACCATCAAGACACTTTTTGTTCCCTTTGCAATTATGCATTGACAAAATGTACAATTTTAGCTAAGTTTATTAAATGGAATTTCTAGACCTAGCAATTTTAGTTTCTCTTGGATCTTGTACCAGGGTGTAAACTATCCTGTATCTGAAACAGCAAATAACTCTTGTAGCAAACATTACTAGAACCACAAAGTGATTCTGCCCAGTGTAAGTCAGCCTGCAGCCCACACAGTGACTTCTGATATTGGTGTAGACTACTTCTTTTGGCACACATTTTGATTTTGCCATCTGAGTTGATGGCACATAATTCATTCTTTATTAAAGATATAAAGTCATGAAAATGCTTCCAGTGCTGAGACACCAGTCTTCAATCTCTTTGCCCAATTGCAAGGGATAATCTGCAGTACTGTGCAAAAGTCTTAGGCACATACTGTATGGGTGTATATAGTAGTACTGTAGTAATTTTATGTATTGCACTATACTGCTGCCACACAGAAAAAAAGCAAAATTTCATGAGTGATGATAAACCTGATTCTGATATTGGTCTCTATTGTGGACTGAGATGGAAGGGGGCAGGGAGCGGTTGGGAAGAGGGACAGGGAGAGGGGAGGGAGCAGGAAGCACCAGAGAGACATTCTGAAACGATCAATAAGCCAATTGTTTACAATCAAATAACCTTGCCTGGTATCTCAGGGCTGGGTGTTTCTGCACCCATGCCACCCCCCTGCCCCAGCACTCCTTCTCTGCCACTTGTCCCACACACCTCCTGTAGCACTCCACCCTCGCCATTCCCAACATTCTTTGCTCCTGCCAGATTTACGTCTCACTCTCTGTTCCACGTTGACAAATACTGTACTGTACTAAAGTTCTAGGCACCCCAGTTATATATATGTACTTAAGACTTTTGCACCGTACCTTTATTTTACAGAAGACCGTGTGTTACGGGCGACTTCAGAAGTTATACACTTGTGAACTGTAGTCACTGTTGTTGGAAATACAGCAACCAGTTAGGATTCAGCATGCTTCCACAGGCAGCACTGTAGCAATGACCTGAGAATCTATTTTTAGGTGTTAGTGAAAGGCTAAATATCAGCCCTGACACTACTAATACTTCATTATTAATTCAGAGCATGCCAGTGGCAATGTCTGTCCTTAATTGTTCCTGAACTGAGGAGGCAGTGAAGAATTGACCACACTGAGTGCTCACAGAACACTCAGTGGCCACTTAATTAGGTACACATGTTTGATAATGTAAATCTAATCAGCCAATCATATGGTAGGAATTGAATGATAAGTGCATGCAGACATGGCCAAGGGGCTCAGTTGTTCAGCCCAAACATCAGAATGAGGAGGAAATGTGATCGAAGTGACTTTTACCGTGGAATGATTGTTGGTGCCAGGCGGGGAGGTTTGAGTATCTCAGAAACTGCTGATCTCCTGGGATTTTCAAACACAACGGTCTTTAGAGTTTACAGAGAATGGTGCGAGAAACCAAAAAAAAAAAAAATCCAGTGAGTGTCAGTTCTGGGGCAAAAATGCCTCGTTAATGAGAAAGGTCAGAAGAGAATGGCCGGACTGGTTCAAGCTGACAGGAAGGCGACAGTAACTCAGATAGCCACGTTACAACAGTGGCGTGCAGAAAACATCTCTGATTGTACCACATGTCAAATCTTGCAGTGGATGGGTTAGAGCAGCAGAAGATCATGAGCATACAGCCAGTGCCCACTTTATTAGTTTACAAGGTACCTAATAAAGTGCCGCTGAGAGTCCAGGTGACTCTGGAAAATTCCCTTCTCTGAAGTACAAGAGCAGTCCTGATGAAGGGTCTCGGTCCGAAACGTTGACGTTTTTTCCTCTCCATTGATGCTGCCTGACCTGCAGAGTCCCTTCTCTGTGTGTTGCGGAGAGAACCTGTTGAGTTACTACAACAATCCGTTACCTTCATGGTCACAATTGCTGTTATGAGCTGTGTTTAATTGGAGAAATTTGAATTCCACAGTGAGATTTGAACTCTACAGGTCATATTTCCAGACCTTTCCATGCAAACCCCGTCAGTAAAGAACTTTGGAGACACAAGACAGCTTGAGCGAATTAGGCCTTTTCTTTTTGGAACGAGGGTGGATGAGAGAGGACTTGATATAGGTGTACAAGGTTATAAGAGGCACAGATAGAGTTGAATGCCAAAGACTTTTTACCAGGGTGGAAATTGATAATACCAGGGAGCATTATTTTAAGGTGATCGGAGGAAAGCATAGGGAGGGTGCCAGAGGGAGTTTTTATTTTACGCAGAGTGGTGGGTGCGTGGATGTCCTGCTAGGAATGGTGGTAGAGGCAGATACATTAAGGGCATTTAAGAGTCTCTTAGGTAAAGTACCTGGATGAGAGAAAAACGGAGGGCTATGTAGGACAGAAGGTTTAGATTGATCTTAGAGTGGGTTAAAAAGTTGGCACAGCATTGTAGGCCAAAGGGCTTGTAACTGTGCTGAACTTTCTATGTTGTAAGAGATGCTGGCATCTGGAGCAGCAGGGCGAGCAGCATCTGTGGGGGGAGGGAAGTCACCGTTAACATTTTGGATGGCACATTGGGACCGAGAGTGGAAGGGGGAAATAGCAGGTATAAGGAGGAAGAGTGATAGGACAGAAGTCTGAGGTGATTGACCAGCAGGTCGAGCCAGGTAGGGGAAGGTCAGAGGTGGGTGTTGTTGTACTCCTCGCAAGGGACAATGAATGCGTGAAAATCTGAGGAGTACATGACACCGTGTTGTCCTCGATGGTGAAAAGACTGTCTGACCTTTCTCATGGTGAGTTGTTTTTCCCAAATGTCCAAGTAACTGCGGGATGCAGAAGTGCTCTGAACAAGCCCTTGGGCCCCCACAGTACCACAAACTCCCTGGGAAACTGTTGTTTCGACTGGCAGTGGATGGGAACATGCAGCTGCAAGTCTGTAAGATGACAACCCTGACAGGGACGGTAGGAGTATTATATGACATCAGACTTCTAAAACCATCAGGGCTCTTTTCTTGGCAGATTTTGTGCATTTTTTTTAATTGTTGTTGAGTCACGACACTCAATCCTCCAGCATAAGACTACCAAGTTAAGACACAGTAGCTTCTTCAGAACTATTCCCATCTGCTCCATACTGTAAATATACATCAGGAAGCAAGCAAACAGTTGTTTTGCAATGCCAGAACTTTAATTACTATTCTGAACTGTTTTGCTTGTGATTCAAACCTCAAGGGTGTGGAATAATCAAAAGAAATACAATTAACAATTGCTATAAACTCACTGAAGTGGTAATTTTTTTACTTCACAAAGTGTACGATTGGTGGGTAGTTATAGGCAGACCTTGAACTAAAACTTAAAAGTGCAAGAACAAATATGAAAGGTTGTGGGTTCATTCAGTGACAACTCTTGGGAGCCACTTTTTGCTGAGACTGAACTTAGTCATTCGTTCAATCTTTTCTGTGTTCCAGATCCAGTTTTCTGAAACACTACAGTGGTAGTTTGTTACAAGGTATTATTGAAGAAAATCAGCAATCCCATTAACAGTTCAGCTGCTTGTAAATCTAGCATCTTCCTGTTTCCTCTCAATTCCACCAGAAATAACAATTTGTCTTGTTGTCAACAGCTAGCACTTATCAAAGTAGCCACTAATCCTGTTTAATTCTGTGCGAGGTAGTGGAGTTTGGAGGCGCTGTTGTAAGGTTGTTTGAGTTAGTAATCCAAAGGATCGGTTGCTAGTCTAAATCTAGATGTTTGAATCCCACCTTTGGAGCTGGGAAGTTTTAAATATAATTTGTTCAATTCCAGAATGAAAATTTGGTGCTTCCCGTAACAAACTATTTGGCCCATTAATTCTTTTTGGGGGAGGAAATCTGCTATCCCCAGTTAGCTTAACTATTTGTCAGACTCTAGAACTCCAGCAATTGGTTTAGCGCGGTGGCTCAGTATTAGAACGGCCCTGGTTTAATCCTCATCTCTGGTGCTGACTATTTGGAGTTTGCAAGTTCTCCCTGTAACCATGTGGGTCTCCTCATGGTGATCCCATTTGCTAATTTAATTGGCCATTGGCCTCTTGTGTGTAGATGTGAGTGAATTAACAGAATATTTGATGGATTAAAATGGGATTGGCGTAGGTTTGGTGTAACCTTGTGCTTGATGGTTGACATGGTTGAAGAACTGGTGTTTTCTACACTGTTTGACTAGTATGGCTAACTTTCATCTGTCCTTTGAAAAGGGCCTCCATGTCACTGTCTCAGTTCAGTACTGCAGATCTTGAATAACTGGAAAAAAAAGCTAGAAATACTCAGTGTGACAGGCAGAATCTGTGGAGACACAGAGTTGATCACCTTCAATATGGACATTTCTTCCTGCCTTCTCCTTACCCTATAATGCAGGGGTGCCCGGCTTTTTTTTATGCCATGGACCAAAACCAATAAGCAAGGAGTCTATGGACTCCAGGTTGGGAACCCCTGCTATAAAAGGTTTAAAAAGAAGCATAGATGGGAGCGCAAAAGGTGGGACTGAACAACCAAATGACCCAACTACTAACCACAGCCACCACTCACTTTTGCTCACACTGCACCAGAATACAAGACCATAAGATATAGGAGCAGAAGTAGGCCATTTGGCCCATCAAGTCTGCTCCGCCATTCAGTCGTGGGCTGATCTGATTCTTCCGGTCACCCCCACTCCCCTGCCTTCTCCCCATACCCTTTGATGCCCTGGCTAATCAAGAACCTATCTATCTCTGCCTTAAATACACCCAGTGACTTGGCCTCCACAGCTGCTCGTGGCAACAAGGTCCACAGATTTACCACCCTCTGACTAAAGTATGAGGCTCCCAGATCAGCCTCTATGGCCACTGAAGACCCGTCAATAGACAGCCCCTTATGAGAATATTAACTGTGTTTCAAGTGATCACACTGATGGGAATATAGTCAGTTGATGTCACTTTTCTTTTCACACAGTGATGCCTGGATTTAGCTCATTGCTGTTAATGACTTCATGTCCAGGGCCAGTTGATCTTCCATTCATTATAATGCAGATGACAGTACTAATGTCAAAAGCAGATCAGTGCTGTCACAACAGATGTTAGACTTTCCTGCTGGAACCTACTGGGGTGCCAGTTAGTGACATCAAATTAGGACAGGCAAATAAAAAGCACCAGCCTCTGGTCCCACACCACCAGCTTCAGGAACAGTTATAACTCTTCAACCAACAGGCTCCTGAATCAGTGTGGTTGACTCCACTCACCTCATCACAGAACGGACTCCATATAGTCTATGAACTTGTCAAGGAGTCTACATTTTACTTTCTCAGTATTATTTATTTAGTTAAATTTGCACAGTTTGTCGTCTTTTGTACAGTTTGTCTCTGTGTTTAATTTTTCATTGATTCTGTTGTATTTCCGAGTTCTACTGTGAATGCATGTAAGAAGCTGAATCTCAAGGTAGCAGTGTATATGTACATGGATAATAAATTAACTTTGAACTTTAAATGGTTCCAACGCCTTTGTATATGTACAGTGTATATGTACATGGATAATAAATTAACTTTGAACTTTAAATGGTTCCAACGCCTTTGTATATGTACAGTGTATATGTACATGGATAATAAATTAACTTTGAACTTTAAATGGTTCCAACGCCTTTGCTCAAGATCCCTATGTCCTGATCCACTAAATGTTAGGGAAAGAAGGATGCATGAGTAATTTTATATTTGACTCTGTCGAACACTGGTACTTACGAAGTGGTAATTAAGCAATATGATTCTAATGACATCCTACCCTATGAGAACAATCAGTAGAACCCTGAGATTGAAAGGCTGCATAAAATTCTTAGCTAAATGTGTTGTGTGTGTGTGTTTGTGTTTGAGATTTTTAAGAATGGTTAACATTATTTAAATGAAGTTGATAAAAAGTTCTTATTTCACCTTGATAAACATGTGTTTGCACGTATATGCATTTGCTTTCATGTATTTAGTTTCAAGTGAGTGTAAGTGTGCATCACATGAAACTTCAGAGGCTAGTCTCTGTCCTGGGCACTAGCCTCCCCTGCATCCGGGAAACCTCCAAAAGGCGATGCCTCATAAAGTCAGCATCCATTATTAAGGACTTCCATCACTCAGGACATGCCGCCTTCTCATTGCTACCATCGATGGAGGAGGTACAGGTGACTGAAGATACATACTCAACATTTCAGGAACAGCTTCTTCCCTTCCACCATCAGATTTCTGAATGGGCAATGAACCCATGAATACTGCCTCAGTATATTTTTCTCTTCTCTCTTTGCACTATTTCTTTATTACTCTTTTTATTATTAAGTATTGCAATGTACTGCTGCCGCAAAACAGCAAATTGCATGACATATGTCAGTGTATTAATCTGGTTTCTGGTTCTGCGTGTGTTGATCCCTGTGTCTATCACACACACAGCTAGGTGTGTGTTTGACAAGTGAACAAATAGTGAGGCAATAAGAACTCAAACTCTTGTAGCTCATTGTCCATGTCCTGAAATGTTTCCCCAGGTTTCTACAAGATGTTTGACTCCCTATGAAAATTGTTAATACTGTGATTGCTTTTGATTTGATGACTTATTGCAGAGTATCTAGTGCCCACATTCAAGTCATGGGATGATTCAGCAGAACTTTGCAACTTTTAACAGACTGACTTAATACTATAATTATCCACATGACATTGCCCAGACTTTTTTCTGGTATTCTCGGGAGAGAAGTCTATCATAGGCTCTTGTTCTCTGTGGATAAAGGCAGGATGTTTTTCTGAATTGTGGACAGTTTTACCTAACAAAGTGTTATTAAAATCCTCAAAGCAATGAGTGCAGAGAACTGAGGATCAGTCACAGCTTGGTGCAATCATCTACATATGCTACTCCATCTTAACCACTGTAGTTCACTACAGCTCTCTTCCTTTTTAACTCTGGTCCCTCATCTCTATCTAGATATTCTCTAAATTCCTCTGATCTTCTCCATAAGACCCACCTCTGACTCCCATTTCCAAACATGCTTTTCTCAACACTTTCTTTTTCCATCCCAATCTGTACCCATGATTGCTGCAGCTCTACTTCATCTCTCCTCTTGGGTTTCTGCCCCTTTCATGCCTGCACGGTGGGGCAGGAAAACAAGGTCACCATTGACTCCCTCTGTGACTTGTGATCTCACTGCTCTTCCTCCTCCTCCTTGACGTCTCTTTGATATGATGTGCCACATCTCCCCACCTCAGTACCAGTCGTGTTGATGCTGTTCTTACATGGATTTACACTAAACGTCACATCGTTGGCAGAGAGATCTGTAAATGGTTTTATTTCCCTCTCCGTTCTGCGAGGAGTCCCTCAAGGATCTGTCAATGACCTTGTCATCTTCCACATGCATGCTTTGCCCTGTGGTGATTTCATTCTGAGCTTTCTAATGTTCAACGATGGCATCTCTCCACCGCTCCAGCATCGGGTGTGTTTACCAGTTACAAAATGGAGTGCAGCAACTTGTTGAGACCTCTCTGAGGACAAGGGTGTGTCACTCCCTTAAGGGGACCCTCCCTTTGAGCACCATATTGACTGGGAAATATGTTGCCTATTCATTATTGTTGTTGGATCAGAATCCTTCCTCTCCTTATTTAATATCACTGCGGACATGCCTCCAATGCAAGGACAACGGTGGTGCAAGATGTAGGAAGTTTTGAACTGAACATTTAATGATATCAGCAGTTTGTTCACAAAAGAAATGGGTAACAATCTCGTTTGGACATTTCCTGTGCCTTTGCACATTTAGATGGGCTGAATGGCCTAATTCTGCTTCAGTGTCTTGTGGTCTAGAAGGCTTTGGGTAGCATTGTAGAAAGAGGAGATGATCTCTCTATGCCCCATGAACCTGCCCCTCCATTCAGAAAATGGCTGACCTGCACCTACTTGCATTTATCTATCATAATTCTGACCCAATAAATGTCTATCAGTGTTCTCTTCATGGAAAGCCCAGACATTGCCTTTAACTTCCCTCTATAGTCTTTAGTGTGATGCAATATCTATGAGTCCACTGGAAGCCTATAGGTGGCCTGTCCTGGGTTTAGAGTTCGGTCTGTGTGTACGTTGGTAGGCAGGTGGGTGGTCGGAGGAAAGGGGCTTGTTTTGCTGTTTGTTATTCTGTTGTTGTTAGTATTGCTCTGCTGAACATTGTGGGTATGCTAATTTGGCACCACAATACCTGCCAACACTTGCGGGCTACCTTCCGAAACATCCTTCGGTTGTGTTGGCTGTTAACGCAAATGGTGCATTTCACTGTATGTTTCGGTGTGCTTGTGATCAATAAATAAGTAGATAAGTTATTCCAGTCACCAACCTTACTTGCTATCGGCTAAATTAAACTGCCCACAACGTTGGGCTCTTATGCAACACCCAAGTTGAGCTTCTGACCCTGCATCCCCTCCAGCACAAAATGTACCCATGCATCTCCACAATACTGCCTTTCCATTTTTTTTGGTGGAGACACACTTCACATGAATATTGTGTATCCTGAATAAGCCAGGACAAAGGAAAGGACGAAGAGCATTGACAGGTTTGCAATGAGCGCTTTCCATTGTGTTACTGACACCGTGGGGGTTAGATGTTGGATTTTAGAATGGATTCACGTACATATTATTGCAGTCAGTGGCTAATCTGTCTGTATTTATCTCACCAGTTTAATTTGCAGAGGATTTGGAGGGCATGGGCCAGAATTATCAGGGGTATTGTTACCTATTGGGCTCTATATTGTAAATATGTTTATGTTTATAGAAAGGCTTTGGCACAACTTGCCAAGCAGGTCTGACCTAGAGCTTGTTGGAACATGCCTATAAAGGAAGCTGAGGCAGAAGACCTGGTTGTTTGAATTGACTTTCTGTTCCCAAGTTAGCTTTAAAAAGTATACGCATCTTCAGGAATTCTTAATTTTATGAGTCTATCCAATTTTCTATTTTAAAAACATTGCAAACATTGCTACTTCGCAGCTCCAAGGACCCAGGTTGGACCTGACCTCTGGTGTGGTCTGTATGGAGTTTGCATGTTCTCTCTGTGATCTCATGGGTTTCCTTTGCGTGCTCAGGCTAAATCCCAAATCCACAGCCCTCCCCCCAAAAAAAGCGTATAGATCAAGCTGCCAACAGAAGTGGTGGATACGGGTTTGATTTCAACAAGAGAAATTTGGATCAGTACATGAATGGGAGGGGTTTGGAGGGGTATAGTCCAGGTTCAGGTCGATGGGACTAGGTAGATTAATAGTTTGGCATGGACTAGATGGGCTGAAGGGCCTGTTTCATTGCTGCAGTGTTCTATGACTTTATGAAGTTGGTTATTTAATTGGCCATTGTAAATTGCCCCTAGTGTCTAGATGATCGCAACTCACTAACCATAACTGTACATCTTCGGAATGTAGGAGGAAACCCACTCTGTTGTATTTCTTTGTGAATGCCTGCAAGACAATGAATGGTGACGTACTGCTAGTTATAAAGAGCATAATAAGAACAAGGATCAGGAGTAGACAATCTGGCCCGTTGAACCTGCTCCGCCATTCAATAAGATCATGGCTGATCTGACCATGGACTCATCTCCACCTACCTGCCTTTTCCCCAGAAGGCTAAATTCCCCAACTATTCAAAAATCTAACAGTTTCATAAATATATTTAATGAGGTAACTTCTACTGCTTTACTGGGCAGAGAATCCCACAGATTCACCACTCTCTGCAAAAAGCAGTTTCTCCTCATCTCTGTCCTAAATCTGTTCCTCCAAATCTTGAGGCTGTGTCTCCTAGTTCTAGTTTCACTTATCAGTGAAAACAACTTTCCTGCCTCTATCTTAATCTATCCCTTTCAGAATTTTATGTTTCTATAAAATCCCTTCTCATTCTTCTGAATTCCAGTTAGTATAGTCCCAGGAGACTCAATCTCCCCTCACCTGGAATCAACCTGCTGAACCAATACTGCACCACTGCCATGGAAAAGCTCTTTATCATAGAGAACTATCTCTTAACCACTGGTGATATGGACTAACTGCCCAGAAGTGAGATAAACAACAGTCAGTCAAAGCTGTGGAGGCAGATGTTTGTCTGTTATTGTCACGTCTCTTTCCCTTTATACGAAGTGGTATCAGGTCTTTCTGGCTGAACCAGCCCTCACTGTCCAATTGCACCCATGTAGCCAATTGACCTACTGCCCCGTATGTCTCTGGACTGTGGGAGGAAACTGGAGCACCCAAAGGAAAGCCACGCAGTCACAGGGAGAATGTGCAAACTCCTTAAAGGCAGCGACGGGAAATGAACAAGAATCGCTGTCTCTGTGGGATTGTAGCAGTTAGCGCAGGGCTTCACAGTGCCAGCTGTAAGATCGCGGTTTGGTTCCTGCCACTGAGACCAATGAACCTACTAACCAGTATAACCATTTTCTGTAAACTTTAGAGACAGTTGTGTATGAAAATCCCCAAGAGATCAGCAGTTTCTGAGATACTCAAATTGCCCCATCTGGCATCAACAATCATTCCATGGTCAGTCACTTAGATGATATTTCTTCCCCATTCTGAAGTTTGGTCTGAACCTCTTGACCATGTCTACATGCTTTTATGCATTGAGTTACAGCTGCATAATTCTCTGATTAGATGTTTGCATTAACGAGCAGGTGTTCAGGTGTACTTAATGAATTGGCCACTGATTGTGTTTTGTATTTCTGCAGAAAAAGAACTTCCTCATATGTAAGGAGAATTACTGTGATCGCGTAAAGCTGCTGTGGTTTGCAAAATTACTGGGATGGTCAGTCATCATACATTGTGAGATTTTTACAACATTGTCAGGTTTTTGGATTGTGGACAGTACAGAAAGGTCACAGCTATTTTGGTTTAGATCGTATGTAACCAGTTCTTGTTTTAATGCACTTGAGCCTTTGTGCGATGAAGGCTGGAGTGTGCAAACATCCCCTGTAGTCCCAAGCTTGCCCATACTGTACATGAAGCAGTTAAACTTAATGTAGAGGCGACCAGTAATGCTGGTAGAACATAGAACAGTAGAGCACAGCAACAGGCCCACTGGCTCGCAATTCCAATTTAAACTAAATCTCCCTCCACATGTTCCCTATTCCTTCATTCCCTGCATTTTTTATGTGTTTGTTTACAAACCTTTGAACTGTCACTATCATATCTGCTTCTATCACTTTCCCTAATAGCCTGCTGTAGGCACCTACCACTCTTTTTCAAAAAAAAACTTGTTCCCTACATCTCCCTTAAACTCTTCCTCTTGCGTTAAATGCATGTCATCTAGTATTTGACCCTGGGAAAAAGATTCTGACTGTCCATCCTATCTTTGCCTGTCATCATCTTATAAACTTGTGTCAGGTCTCCTCTCAGCCTCTGAATAATTCAGAGAAAACAACCAAAGTTTATCTAACCTTTCTCAATAGCACATGCCCACTATTCCAGTAGGCATCCTGGTAAATCAGTTTTGTACCCTTTCTAAGGCTTCCATACCCTTCCTGTAATGGGTAGGGGTAGGGAGGTGACCAGAAATGAATACAATACTCCCCCTGTAGCTTCACTGTGAAGATTTTGGTAGTTGCAATGTGAACAATATCATGAGATATAAGAGGTAGTGTCTTCTCATTCTGCACCCCATCCTTTAGGACATAGGTGTCAAACTCAAGGCCCGCGGGCCATATCTGGCCCGGCGTACAATTATATCTGGCCCGCAAGATCATTTTAGATAGATCTATTATTTTAATTATTAATGGCCCGGCGATATGAAGCCTATGATTGTAAGTTAATACCAATCGTAAAAATAATGCTTGCTCAGCAGTCTACTTCATAAGAAATGGAATTTGTGAAGTGAAACACTTTGTAGTTATAGCAGAGACTGAGACACATGAGAACAGGCTGAAAAAACGGAGGCAATGAAAGCTGCGTTCGCACGCGCCCGACTGATCCGGCCCGCATGAAGCTGCATTTTGCCCAATCTGGCCCATGACCTAAAATGAGTTTGACACCCCTGCTTTAGGAGAAGAAACTAGACCTATTTATGCAAAATCTTCATAGGTGGCTGATGGTTTGGAAGTTATTAAAGTCAAAGTGAAATTTATTGGTTTTATCACAAGCAGCGGAGTGGTTAGTCCTGACAAAAGCTCTTGGCCTGAAGCATCCACTGTTGACTCCTTTCCATAGATGCTGCCTGGCCTTCTGACAACATTTTGTGTGTGTTGCTTGGATTTCTAGCGTCTGCAGATTTTCTCTTGTTAGTGGTTGGCGTAATGCGTTACAGTGCCACAATCAGGGTTCATTTCCTACTACTGTCCTGCAAGCATTCTCGCTGTAACTGCGTGGTTTCCTTCAGGTTCTCCAGCTTCCCCCACGTTCCAAAGACATACGTGTTCGTGTTATTAAGTCGTGGGCATGCAATTTTGGCGGCAGAAACGTGACTACACTTGTGGGCTGCCCCCAGCGCATATTTGGACTGTGATGGTTGATGATGCAAATGACACATTGTATGTTTTGAGATATATGTGTCAAATAAGCTTACTTTTACGTGTATGCCCGGGATGGCTTGGCCAGAGGCTGTGGAACAGGTTTGCTAGGACAGTTCATCACTAGTCTGGAGGAGTTCATGCTGTTCTCATGAAAGCGAAAAAGGTTGGGAAGCGATTTGATGAGAATGTCCAAGATCATGAAACAGCTAGATTTAGCAAATGAGGTGGAAAGTGTTCCTGTTGTCAGGTTAAAGACCAGAAGGTTGTGGTGATTGGGGGGGATAAACGAAAAGCAACCAGATACAAACCACTTCTCCAAGTTGACTGGTTTCCATCTGGGATGCACGGACAGAGAGGGTGGTGGAAGGAGATTCAATTGCACTTTCAGCAAGGAACCTGATAAAGTACTAAAGAAAGAAACAGAAACAGTTCTGGGCCAAGTGGAGACCAGGAATGGGACAATCTATAGTGGTCTTACAAATGGTTATGTGGACTTCTTTCTGTGCTATCATGATCTGATCATTTCAAACATTCTCCTGGCAAAGAAGATTCTCCTGAGTTCTTCAAAGGATTTATTCATGATTATTTAAATTTATGACCTCTAGGTTTGATCTTTACCCACCTAGGTCATCAGATCTGTAATTATAAAATGTCCATCAGTACCTCCATTCTCTCCTCCCACCCGTCCTCTGTTCTTGTCTGTTCTGGAAGAAAAAGCCCAACGTCAACCCTTGCCATCAACTATGTATCTAAGACATAGAAAACCTACGGCACAATACAGGCCCTTCAGCCCACAAAGCTGTGTCGAAAATGTGCTTACCTTAGAAATGATCTAAGCTTACCCATAGCCCTCAATCTTTCTAAGCTCCATGTACCTGTCCAGGAGTCTTTTAGAAGACCCTATTGTATCCGCCTCCACCACTGCCGCCGGCAGCTCATTGCATGCACTCAACACTCTCTGTGTAAAAAAAACAACTTACTCCTGACATCTCCTCTGTATCTGCTTCCATGCACCTTAAAACTATGCCCTCTCATGCTAGCCATTTCAGCTCTGGGAAAAAGCCTCTAACTATCCACACGATCAATGCCTTTCATCATCTTGTACACCTCTATCAGGTCACCTGTCATCCTCTGTCGCTTCAAGGAGAAAAGGCTGAGTTCACTCAACCTATTCTTATGAGGCATGCTCCCCAATCCAGGCAACATCCTTGTAAATCTCCTCTGCACCCTTTCTATGGTTTCCACATTCTTCCTGTAGTGAGGCGACCAGAATTGAGCACAGTACTCCAAGTGGGGTCTGACCAGGGTCCTATATAGCTGCAATATTACCTCTCAGCTCCTAAACTCAATCCCACCATTGATGGAGGTCAATACACTGTATGCCTTCTTAACCACAGGGTCAACCTGTGTAGCAGCTTTGAGTATCCTATGGACTTGGACCCCAAGATCCCTCTGATCCTCCACACTGCCAAGAGTCTTACCGTTACTACTATATTCTGTCATCATATTTGACCTACCAAAATTAACCACCTCACACTTATCTGGGTTGAACTCCATCTGCCACTTCTCAGCCCAGTCTTGCATCCTATCAATGTCCTGCTGCAACTTCTGACAGCCCTCCACACTATCCAAAACACCCCCAAACTTTGTGTCATCCCCAAACTTACTAACCCATCCCTCCACTTCCTCATCCAGGTCATTGATAAAAATCACAAAGAGTAAGGGTCCCAGAAAAGATCCCTGAGGCACACCACTGGTCACTGACCTCCATGCAGAATATGACCCGTCTACAACCACTCTTTGCTTTCTGTTGGCAAGCCAGTTCTGGATCCACAAAGGAATGTCCCCTTGGATTCCATGCCTCCTTACTTTCTCAAAAAGCCTTGCATGGGGTACCTTATCAAATGCCTTGCTGAAATCCATATACACTACATCTACTGCTCTTCCTTCATCAACGTGTGTAGTCACATCCTCAAAAAATTCAACTGACTGTTTCCTTTTCGGGATCAAGGGGTCCAAAGTCAGAATCAGCCAATGAGCCACAACGAAGGGATAGTATTGGGTTTGCTGTCTATGAATTTCTGAACACAAACAGAGATCTTTAGCCTTACCCAATATGGATAGCTATGGGTATCCTCACTAAACTGAGTTACACTGTAGCCACCTATTCTTCAAAGGCTCGATAACTTCCCTGTTGATCCTCCATGATGAGATTAGCTGCCAATACTGTTGTTTGCCAAAGGTCCCTCCTCTCCTTACCAAGGCAGAGGTACTTCCCGCTAACAAAGTAGATTAAACATGGTCCATTCATTTCTAGTAATACAATTTATATTTATATAAAATTCTTAGAAGCACATTTAACACTCAGAACATTTCTATATTATAAACGATTTCCAAATTGCAAAGAATTTCCAACACACAGGTATAATTTTGATAAACTAGAAAGACGTATCTAAAGTTTGCAGATGAATGAGTCATCCTTTGAAGAAACCAAAGACAGAGGATTAGATTTTTGTCACCTCTTCTTTTTTGTCATTCTTCTTGTCATTCCTCGACCATTCCTAACAAGTCTGATTACTTTCTAATGCTTATACTGTTTTTTGCTACTTGGTGATGTACTTGGTGATTACTTAGAAGGATGAGAGGGTTTCTGATTGAAACATATAAGATTATTAAGGGTTTGAACACGCTGGAGTCAGGAAGCATGTTCCCGCTGATGGGTGAGTCCAGAACTAGAGGCCACAGTTTAAGAATAAGGGGTAGGCCATTTAGAACAGAGATGCGGAAAAACTTTTTCACCCAGAGAGTGGTGGTTAAGTGGAATGCTCTGCCCCAGAAGGCAGTGGAGGCCAAGTCTCTGGATGCATTCAAGAGAGAGTTAGATAGAGCTCTTACAGATAGCGGGGTCAAGGGATATGGGGAGAGGGCAGGAATGGGGTACTGATTGTGTATGATCAGCCATGATCACAGTGAATGGTGGTGCTGGCTGGAAGGGCCAAATGGCCTACTCCTGCACCTACTGTCTATTGATGTCACATGCATGCGATATTTTATAGTCTCATTCCTCCAAGTGGGTGAATGCGCCGTTTAATTAAGCCGAAGCGGATCCCCTTGTTGTCGCTTGATTAAATGATGGGCCCATGATGACCCTATTGTTTGCTTGCTTATGACAAGAGGCTGTGTAAGGAATACTGGTTGGAAGTTTAACTTACTCAGAAAGAACTCTTTGACCCCAGGAATTGTCAGCTGCTGTGTTAGAAAGCTGAGCTTGGCAAAAAGGCCCCCTGGGATCCTGGACGTTGACTATCCATCACATGGCTGGTTCTATAGCAAGGAGTTGATCAACAGAGTCAATTTGAAAGTAGAGTCTGATTCAAGAGAAACAAACTTCACAATCTCCCAATAAAAGCAGGAACATTTCCTTAGAGCAATGCTACAAGTGGGAACAGGCTTCATATAAATTTAGTAATTTACTAAATAAAATTGCTATTTTAAAATAAAATTAATCATAAAATTTCATAGCATTAATATGTGTACAGTATTGGTTTGGATCAATAATTGATCCCCAGCTAACCCCATTCTGTATTTGTGATAGAATGGGTTTAGCTGGGGTTTGTGATCCAGCCTTTGTGACATAGAAATTCTCACTCAATGTCAGCATGATCAAGATTGTAGACTTCAGGAGAAGGAAACGAGAGATCATTGGAGGACCAGAGATGGAGAGGGTCAGTAACTTTAAATTCCTGGGTGTCACTATCTCAGAGGACCTGCCCTAGACCTACCATATAAGTGCAATTGCAAAGAAAGCGTGGCACCCTCACTGCTTCCTTAAGAATTTACAGAGATTCGGCACGTCATTAAAATCCTTGACAAACTTCTGTCGGTGTGTGGGAAAGGGTGCTGACTGGCTGTGTTACAGTCTGCTATGGGAACATCAATGCCTTTGAGTGGAAAATCCTACAAAAGGCAGTGGATTTGGCCCAGTGCATCACAGATAGAGTCCTCTCAACCAGTGAGCACATCTGCATGAAAAATTATAGAAAAGTAGCCTCCATCATCAAAGATCCTCCAGGCCATGCTCTTTTCTCACTGCTGCCATCAGGTAGAAAGGTACAAGTGCCTCAGGGCTCATACTATCAGGTTCAAGAACAGTTACGGTAATACCCCACAACTATCAGGCTCTTAAATAAATGGGGATAACTACACTCATTCCATTTTTGGTGTTCCACAACCAATGATCTCACTTTAAGAGCCCTTTATCTGGTTATTTCAGGCTCTCACTATTTATTTATATTTGCATTTTCAGTTTATTGTCTTCTCTGCTCCACTTGCCCTTTCATTGATCCTGTTATAGATACAGTTCTATGAATTTGCAAAGTCTGCCCACAGAAGAAGAATCTCAGGGTTGTAAGTGGTGACATGTATATACTCTGATAATAGATTTTACTTTGAAGTTTTTGAACTTTTTTTGACTAGATTACAGTACTCTCATGTTGCAGAATACCATGTACTTGTAATGATACAGCTGGATAATATTTAAATGAACCTACAAAGCACATGATTGGAGTCTCTAATTTGTGCGCCGCATGTATTACACCACAAAGGATTAATTCCAACCATCAGGAAAGCTCTGTCTCTGGACAAAGCCATATTATCTTCTTGTATGTTATGTAGTTCCTAAACCTTTGTTCTGACATGAGAACAGCTTGAGTCATGTATCGCACTGCAATCCGGTGCTAAGTGGGGCTTATAGCTGAGGTCTGCTTTGAATCATGTTGGAAAATAATGGAGCGGCTTATGGAAACACATTTCATAGAGTTTGAGCTGTTATGCTTTCTCTTGGCATATTATTTGTGGTGAGTTCTGAAGGCAATCTTGGGGGAACTTGAATCTCAAGGTCGAGAAGAAAATATTAACGTGGATTTTATGCAAGGTTTTTCTGGTATTTTCTCCTGCTGTTAAAATGATGGTGGTGGAAGAAATGTGTGATTAAGTATAAGATGTCTGAAGCTTTATAAGGCATTGGTCGGACCACACTTGGAGTATTGCGAGCAGTTTTGGGCCCCTTATCTCTGATTTTAGATCAGAGTTGACATTGGAGAGGGTCCAGGCAAGGTTCATGGGAATGATCCCAAGAATGGAAGGGTTAACATATGAGGAGTGTTTGATGGCTCTGGGCCTGTACTTGCTAGTATTTAGAAAAATATGGGAGGGTTGAAATATCATTGAAGCCTATCGAATATTGAAAGGCCTGGTTAGAGTGGATGTGGAGAGGATGTTTGCTATAGTGGGTGAGTCTTTGATTAGAGGGCACAGCCTGAGAATAGAAGGAATTCCCTGAACAGACATTAGGAGGAACTTCTTTAGCCAGAGCACGGTGAATTTGTGAGATTCATAGCCACACGAGGTGTGGAGGTCAAGGTCATTGGGCATGTTTGAAGCAGAGGATGGTAGGTTTTTGATCAGTAAGGGCATCAAAGGTTATGGGGAATGACAGGAGAATGGGGTTGAGAAGGATAATATATCAGCCATGATGGAATGGCAGAGCAGACTCGATGGGCTGAATGGACTAATATGATCCATTCAGTCTTATGGTCTATAAGTATTCCCTAAAGTCTGAGTTCACCTTAAACTGTTAATTCTAGGGATGTAGATCCAGTTTGATCATTAAGGAATGAAAGGGGTCACTGGCTTCAGGTTTTCTAGTTGGGTAGTTGGCTAGTTGGGTAGTAATCTAGCCTTTGAATTAGGAAATTCTGGGTACAAGTTCCATGTTGGAGCTCTTACATCAGGTTAACTGCACATTGATAGGGAGTACACCTATCAAGATGCTTTTCTTCCAACTGAACATTAAACAAGTTGGCCTTTCAGTGTAGGCAAGACATCCCACAACATTATTTTGAAGAAGTATGGTGGTTTTACACATAGCATCTTCATCAAAATTTAATGCTTCATCAAGTTTTCTGGAAAAATGTTGAACTGCACACAATCGTGATCTTATTCTGCAAGTCTGGTACACTGTTGTGATCTGTTTCCTCTGTTGAGAGTATGCTGCATTGATACTTTGTTGGTTGGGAAGTGACTTGACCTGATGTGGAAGGGCAAATTTCCTTTCATCTTCCAAACAAGAAATAACTGGAAGGTCACCTTGACCCAAATCATGAGCAGGATGTTCATAGGATCCTGTAGAACGCTTGTTAATGGCCGTAGCGGTTAGTTCATCACTATTATAGCTTGGGGCACTATTATAACATTTCAGAGTTCGGAGTTCAACTCCAGTGCTATCTGTACATTCTCCCTGTGAACTGTGTGGGATTCCCCCGGGTGTTCTGGTTTCCTTCCATAGTCCAATCATGTACTGGTTTGTAAGTTAATTGGTCATTAGATATGTTAAATTGGTGGGCTGCTGGATAGTGCAGCTCATCGGGCAAAAAGGGCCTGTACCATGCTGAACGTCAAAATAAAATAAATAAAAATAATTAAGGCTGACGTTGCCCTCCAGTGTCTTATTCAAAGTTCACAGTAAATTCATTGTCAAAGTGTATACTGTATTTACCATATACTACCTTGAGATCATTTTCTTGCTCAATGTTTATTTAAAGGAAAAAGGAATTACAATAGAATTTTATGAAAATCTATAAATAAATAGAGACTGGCTGCCAATCAATGTGCAAAAGAAGACAAACTGCAAATTAAAATAATCCTGTGAGCATCAGTTGTAACAAGTCCTTAATGCTGTAGGTTGTAGAATCAATTCATGAAAGTGGTGAATGAATCTATCAGCACAGTTCAGAAGCCTGATGTCACCTGAACCCTGTGGTGTGGGATCTGAGGCTTCTGTATCTCCTGCCAGAAGGTAGCAGCAAAAATATAATGGACATTCGCTGTCCGGGGCCAGTCTGTCCTTTTTGCCAAGCTCAGCTTTCTAAGCATAGCAGCTAACACTTCTACAGATCAAAGTATTGTTTTAGAGTGAGTTAAACTTCCAGCTAATATTCTTTGTTTAGCTTCTTGTCGTAAACGGGAGTTAATCTTCAGCTCTAATGTAAATGGCAAGCAATAATCAGTCTGAAGTTAAAAGCTCAGTTTTGCAAACAAACAGCACAGAGTTGCTTGTCCGCAGCATTGACGCTAACTGCTCAAGAGTTGCAGTGTAAACCAAAGGGGTTATGTTAATTAAGTGTGTGTCAAATCAGACTGGCTAAGTTATTTAGTTCTTGTAGACCAGATTGATACTATCACTTAATACATCAAATAGGTGATCTATTAATAGTTGGAATGTCAGTGTACTCAGAGATTCAGCCTCTCAGCAGTAATAGTGGGTATCTGGATATCTGTCTCCAGAATGTTTTAGACCGTGTGTATATAAAAGTATCTGAAAAAATATCATGTGTATGAAATCACCCAAATGGCAAAAAGCAGTATAAATGTAGAGAATGGTCAGGTTTATTAGGAATGGTTAAAGAGCAATAAGAAGAATGACAGAAAGACAGGGTGACTAGAATCCATTTTCTGCCTTTGTGTAAGATTCATGCATCTGCAACTTGTTGGTACAGCTTTTTAGCTTATAGGAATTGTCCCTGTGTTTTGGAAGTCATTTGTGCTTTAGAGATTGTTTGTAATTTGGAAATATTTTATAATATAGAAATCCACTGTGAGTTTTAAATGTACTTTGGTAATTTTGTCTAAGTTTGTATGTGAATTACTGAAAATATGTGCTTAACAAATTTGTTAGCGGGAAGTATCTCCTTTTTTTGTGGCGGTGTGGGATGTCCACTGCTAAATAGTAAGTATTGGCAGCTAAGCTCGCTGTGAAAGATCAACAGGGAAGTGAACTGGACTTTGAAGAGTAAACAAGAGAGATTCTGCAGATGCTGGAAATCCAGAGCAACACACACACAGTGCTGGAGAAACTCAACAGGTCAGGCAGCATCTATACAAGGGATTAAACAGTCAATGTTTCAGGTCAAGACCCTTTGTTAGGACTGGAAAGGAAGGGAGACGATGCCAGAATAAGAAGGTGGGGGAAGGGGAAAGAGTACAAGGTAGAAAGTGATAGGTGAAGCCAGGTGGGTGGGGGAGGGTGGATGAAGTAAGAAGCTGAAAGCCGATAGGTGGAAAGGGCAAAGGGCTGGAGAGGAAGGAATCTGATAGGAGAGGAGAGTGGACCATGGGAGAAAGGGAAGGAGGGGCACTAGGGTGTGGTAATAGGCAGGTGAAGAGAAGAGGTGAGAGAGCCATGGTGGGGAAATAATGAAGAGGGAAGGAGAGGGGGAAAAAGTTACCGGAGGTTTGAAAAAATTATGTTCATGCAGTTTAGGTCCTTTATGACCTTGAACACTTCTTTCAAATTTTCTCTCAACTTTATTGTATCTCTGGAAGTCTCAAGCCATGACTTATCTCCAAATGTCTCACTTAATTCAAAGCTCAAAGTTAATTCATTATAAATATACATATACACCATCATGTACAGCCCTGAGATTCGTTTCCCTGCAGGCATTCACAGTAAATCCAAGATTCTGTAATAGAATCAATGAAAGACTGCTCCCAAAATGTGAAAGACAGCAAACTGAAAATATGAAAGAGAAAAAAATAGTTGAGGAGTACACACTGTTCCTGAACCTGCTGGTGTGCATCTTAAGGCTCCTGTACCCTCTTCCTGATGGCAGCAGCGAGAAGAGAGCGTGACCTGATGTTTTCCTGCGACAGCGCTTCATATAGGTGTGATCACTGGAAGGGAGGGCTACACCCATGATGGACTGGGCGTATCCACTACTTTTTGTAGGATTTAATTAGCAATCTCCCAACATTTTTTTAATATACTGTAACGAAATTGAAGAAAGGAAGAACAAAATTAATTTAATTTTTAAAACTCATTGTTCTCCTGTCCCAAAAAGGGATTTAAATTCACTAGCTTTATAGCTGCAGGTGTGATTAACTTCATAGAGCCAATGTGTGCACATATTATTTCCTCTCCTTATACATATCTCTTCAATGATTATCGAGTGTCTCCTGCCCATGCATGCCCCCAGAGGTACAATACTATCTGCCGATGCCGGAAAATGCTCGATTCCTGAAGGCTGCTGTTGAATAGGCAAGCCGAGGTCATTGCTGATGTTATGATATTGAACGAGTGAAATTACACCACTTGAGTGATGTGGAATTTTAGAATGAAAGCGAATAGATAGAAATTTGGACTTTGGGCAAGTTGAGGCTTATGGGGAACAGGCAGGTATGTCGTGCTGATGCCTGGTTTCAATCAACCGATGTTTTTTTGAGAGGTGCTTAGGTATCAGAGGTTCTTGAATTAACAGGATGCTGTTCTTGTGTTCTGATACAGTATATAACGTGTGTCTGTATTTTTTTTGTATGTGTGTGTTTGTGAGTGTGTATACTTGTGAGAGAGGGAGAGAGGGTTGTGTGTGTGGGGTGGGGGGGGGGGGTGTGTGAGAGGAATGTAAATAGGACTTGTAGGGGCAGGCCTGAATACAAACTGGCACCAATCCAACTAATTTTAAGTGTTTGGCAGACTGTAATAAATGAAACCTGTTTGACAGAGCCCCAAACCGCCACTGTTTCACAGTCCCACCATTTCCCTCCTCTGGATTCAGTGACTTCTGTGTAACTTTTAGTTTTTCTTTTGCCTTGAACTGTTTTATCGTGCACACCTGCCAGTGATACTCCGGTCTGGAATCAGCAGGCTCACAGGATTCAACCCACTTAAGCAGCAGTAATTCCTTGTGCTCATTTATTGGGAACCTCCACTCCATCTAGAAATGAGGTGGGAACTAAACTGGCGGTTGATCATTCTGAGTCTAGATAAGTTATCTCCTGGTTTGGTTTAGAATGCCTGAAGGGGGGCCAGAGAGTATTTTCTCTCGTTTCAGTTCTCACGTTCACATGGTGATGGTACAGTAGCTGGCGCAACACAGCACCAGCAACCCAGGTTCAATTCCTGCTGCTATCTGTGCGTTCTCCCCATGTCTGTATGTGTCTTCTCCAGGTGCTCCGGTTTCCTCCCACAATCCAAACACGTTCAGGCTAGTAGGTTAATTGGTCACGTGGGCGGTGTGGGCTCGTTGGGCCAGATGGGCCTGCTGTAACTCTAAAAGGCCAGTAACATCACAAAGGATCCTGCCCACCCGGCCGATGGACTGTTTGTCCAATTCTCATCAGGGAGAAGTCTACGTAGCATTCACGCGAGGACCACCAGACTCAAAAACAGTTACCTTCCCCACGCTGTATGCTGTTCAATACACATCCACCTATTAACCCTCCTATCCATACCCCCTACCACCATAACTTCATCATTTCCTGTCAGTCACCTTATTTATGGACACTCCTGTGCCCAGTGACACTTTATGGACAATTTATGTGTATAAGCTATCTTATATATTTATATTTAGTGTGTTTTTATTATAGTGCTCTTTATCTTATTCTGTTGCTTTTTGGGCAGTATCAGACCCGGAGTAACAATTATTTTGTTCTACTTTACTGTGTACTGGAAATGACATTAAAAAATCTTGAAATCTTGAATCTTAGATTTTAAAAAAAGTAATTTTGCTTCCCAGCAGGTGTGAGTAACTGGTGAGAGCAGACTTTAATGAGGTCTCACCCACTCTGTTCCTGCCTCTCAGGTTTATACATGTTGGAAGTGTGGTACAAGCTGAGCCCACCAATGTTGGGGGATCTTTGTGACACTGCTCATTTTTATGTTAGTATTTATGATTTCAAACTTGCATGCACCAATAAAAATGTTCATAGTGAGCACATTGTGTTTGAAGTAGGCTTCGATGTGTTTGAAAATGTTAGGATTCAAGATTCAATGTTGCGTATTGTTCTACTGGTGGGATAATCTAACATCCGACACTGCAGAATCTTCCTTCTACAATATAGGCGTAACGTCTCTAGCTAGACCTAACAGGTGTGCAAGAGGGCCTGGTTAAAGAATACTTAAACAAAATATGCTGGAGGCCCTTAGCAGCTTAGGACACACTCTTGGGAAGAGAAAGAATTAAAATTTCGGCTGAACCCTTTGTGAGAATTTGAGGTATGGTTTGCTGTACACGCTGATGAAACAGAGAATGTCGAGAATACTTATGGGGATGTTGAGGGGACTTGAGGAGCTGAGTAGCTTTCATCTCAAAATAAAATTATGACTCTGACTAATTAAGTGCATTGGTTAACCCAATTGATTCAACTAATGTTGGTTTGCTGGCATATATATATTTATCTCTCTATCTATGTATCTATCTATTTACTTATTTAGGGATACAGTGTGGAACAGGCCTTTCCGGCCTAGAAAGTGGCTCTGCCCGGTGACCCATCTTATTTAACCCTAGCCTAATCACAGAAATTTACAATGACCAGTTAACCTGCTAACCCATACACTTCAGACTGTGGGAGGAAACCGGAGCACTTGGAGGAAAGTGAAATAACAAATAAATAAATAAATAAATAAATAAATAAATTCCTCTCCCGTGAAATAAATAATTACTCAACCTGCTGCTGGGAGACTCCTTGAAGAGTCAAAAATCACAGCACAAGTTGGATGAACTGCTTTGAAGAACCCTCCTCATATTCATCTGATAGATCTTTGGTTCCTGTTGTCAGTCTGGAATTCTTGAGTTATAGGGAAAGGTTGAATAGGTTAGGACTTTATTCCCAAGAGTGTAGGAGAAGAGGGGAGATTTGATAGAGGTATCTAAAATTATGAGAGGGTAAGATGCAAACAGAGTTTTTCCACTGAGATTGGATGAGGAGATTAGAACTAGAGGTCATGGGTTAAGGGTGAAAGGTGAAATGTTTAAGGGGAACCTGAGGGGAAACTTCCCTGTCACTCAGAGGGTGGTGACAGTGTGGAACGAGCTGCCAGCGGAAATGGTGGATGCAAGTTCATTTTCAACATTCAAGAGAAGTTAGGATTAGTAGACAGATAGGAGTGTTATGGAGGGCTGTGGTTCCGGTACAGGTCCATGAGATTAGGCGACATAATAGTTCATCATGGACTAGATGAACCGAAGGGCTGTTTCTGTGCTGTGACTCTAATTCCCCAAGAAAACATTGGGCAAGGTGGCTGTGTCTCAAGCAGGGTCTCCCCGTCCTGAATCGTCAGACTTTAGAGTAATGATTTCCAGTCAGGCTCACCTCTTGCTTCATTGTCTCTTGTCGTCTATCCTCCTGTTCAGTCTGACTGGGGAATACTACCATCTCCCTCCTGGTCTCTAATATTAACCCTCACCCCCTCTCGTTTGCCAGTTTCAACCCAAGGGTCTGCTCAAAAGTCAAACCAGGACTCTGGAATGAGCTGACAGTGACACAAGCCAGTAAATCAAACTCGTTTATTGTCACGCAAGCGAGATGTATACTGCCAAATGAAACAACTTCCTGCCCGATCAAAGTGCACAGCACAGTACATGTAACTCACACACAACACGTAAAGTAATAGTACTACAAATAAATTAACAAGTAATAAATATATTCCAAAAG
Source organism: Hypanus sabinus (assembly GCF_030144855.1). Lineage (NCBI taxonomy): Eukaryota > Metazoa > Chordata > Chondrichthyes > Myliobatiformes > Dasyatidae > Hypanus > Hypanus sabinus. Next base: position 22,676,243 of record NC_082707.1, read on the forward strand.
ATTGACATCTAGCATAAGGTGCATTTATGACACAAGTTAAGAAGTAAACACTATAACACTACAGGTGCTTCTTACGAAATGACACCTGGGTGTTGGCAGGGAGTTCAATAGTCTCACGGCCTGAGGAAGCTGTCTCTCATTCTAACAGTCCTTGTCCTAAAGCTGGGGTACCTCCTGCCTTATGGTGGGTGGGGGGGGCAAAGAGATTGTGTAATGGTTGGGGGATCCTTGACAATGCTAAGGGAAAATGAGATGAGCAGAACGTGTGGGTCAAGGGAAACGGGGGAAAAGGTTTAAAAACTAACTGAATATAAGGGTCGTGAGCGTGAACTAAGTCACTGGAGAGACACTGAAGCAAGTGGATATAGAAGTGTTTATTTAGCAGAAACGTGAGGCACCCTTGGAAGAAGCGGCCTTCCCGACCCAATATTACATGACATTTTTATATGTGAAAGATCAAAGGGAACAGCAGGGCAATTCTATAGTTACAATATATCCGCGATGCTTCCTTTGAATTGCATGTCATTTTTGAACACCTCCCTCTTTGCATGCGCGCTCCAGACACCAAAATGAGTGTTAATCCCCACCGGCTGCATTCATCCATATGTAGGCATCAGAGCTCTAAGTGGAGTGTTTCTTTATTTGCAATTGACCCCAGCCTGCAGATCCAAGAAGCCCGTTGTTCTGAGTTGAGTTTTAAATTCAGTCTACCATCTATATTCAAATCTGGAGAATGGCTGCTGTTGAAATCTATATATCCTAATTCCCGAATGTGCCCTTACAAGGGCCAATGTGAGAATGACATGATTCGTCATCATTCAGACATACAGCACAGAGTCAGGCCCTTTGGCTCAACTGGTCCACTCCAACCTAACTGCCCACCAAAGCTATTTGCTAGTGTTTGGCCTTAACCCCTCCAACCAAAGGACCCGTTTTAAAGCCCTGATAAAGAGTCATACTCCAAAGCATTAACTCTTTATTCCTCTCCATAGGTGCTGCCTAACTTGCTGAGTTCATCCGTGTTGTCTTTAAAAAAATTGTTATTCACCTACATAACATTCTTTGTGAAAACCAAAAATTGTCCCTTCAAGCTCCTATTAAATTTTTTCCCTCTCACTATAAACCTGTGCCCTCAAGTTTGTGATTTCCTACCCCTGGGACAAAGTCCATGTACATTCCCCCTATCTATGATCCTCATGATTTTATATATCTCTATAAGATCACCCCCCAGTCTCCCAAAAATCCATGTGAATAAAGGACTAACCTGCACAACCTCTCTATAACTCAGCCCCTTGAGTCCTGGCAATGTTGGAGATCTAACTACCTGTGGTGGAAGTAACTGATCCCAGGGTGTGACTGCTCCACAGTACATGTTCCTGTCAGAATTTACCTTTAGTCAACAACACTAGAGCCAAAGTTCAAAGTAAATTTATTATCAAAGTACATACATGTCATCATATACTACCTTGAGTTTATTTTTTTTGCGGGCATTCACAGGAAAATAAAGAAATGTAATAATAGACTTTGTGGAGAACTATACACAAAGATTTCAAACAGACAGTGTGTAAAAGAAGACAAGTTGTGCAATTAGATAATGGTGAAAACATGAATTGTAGAGTACGTAGATTGTGAAATCAGTTTGGTGAGTGAAGTTATCCACTCTGGTTCAGGAGCCTGATGGCTGAAGGGTGTTACCTTTTCTTGGGCCTGGTGGTGTGGGACCTAAGGCTCCAGTACCTGATGTCAGCAATGAGAAAAGAGCGTGGCCTGGATTGTGGGGGGTCCCTGATGACGGGCGCTCCTAGTGAATGTACTCAGTGGTGGTGGGGACGGCTTTTCCTGTGAAGGACTGGTTCATGTCCAACACTTTCTGTAGACCTTTCCTTTCCTGACCATTGGTGTTATCACATAGAATGGGGTATTATCACAGTGGTGTTCACTGTGTGTTCCCATTTTCTCCCTCTCTGTAATACAAGTAGCTTCTTGGCACTTAACAAGTAGGATGTCCTGATGTTATGAAGGGTTTTCTTTAAATGCACTTCCTTGTTAGCGATTCTGCTGGTCGTTAACAGTGAATATGTTGGGGCTAATATGAATGACATCAACATAACCTGCCCATCAAAACTGACAGGCCTCATTTAAAACATTTGTACTCTAGCCAGATGCAGTGTAAGCTCCTATGTTACATGAATGTTATTAGGGTGGTCAGGACCTGATGAAGGGTCGGGAGCAAGGTGTTGAAAGCCTGAGGTAAATAGGTACTGACCAGCTGGATGCCGAGTTGTGATTCAAACTCAGAAAGAAGGTCACTGCTGACCTATATGGTGGAAAGGCCAGTCCGCGGCTGACCTTTACGGTGGAAAGGCCAGTCCGCGGCTGACCCATACGGTGGAAAGGCCAGTCCGCGGCTGACCTATACGGTGGAAAGGCCAGTCCGCGGCTGACCTATACGGTGGAAAGGCCAGTCCGCTGCTGACCTTTACGGTGGAAAGGCCAGTCCGCGGCTGACCTATACGGTGGAAAGGCCAGTCCGCGGTTGACCTATACGGTGGAAAGGCCAGTCCGCGGCTGACCTTTACGGTGGAAAGGCCAGTCCGCTGCTGACCTATACGGTGGAAAGGCCAGTCCGCGGTTGACCTATACGGTGGAAAGGCCAGTCCGCTGCTGACCTTTACGGTGGAAAGGCCAGTCCGCTGCTGACCTTTACGGTGGAAAGGCCAGTCCGCTGCTGACCTACACGGTGGAAAGGCCAGTCCGCGGTTGACCTCCGCAGCTGACCTATACGGTGGAAAGGCCAGTCCGCGGCTGACCTATACGGTGGAAAGGCCAGTCCGCGGTTGACCTATACGGTGGAAAGGCCAGTCCGCGGCTGACCTATACGGTGGAAAGGCCAGTCCGCGGCTGACCTCCGCAGCTGACCTATACGGTGGAAAGGCCAGTCCGCGGCTGACCTATACGGTGGAAAGGCCAGTCCGCGGTTGACCTATACGGTGGAAAGGCCAGTCCGCGGCTGACCTATACGGTGGAAAGGCCAGTCCGCGGCTGACCTATACGGTGGAAAGGCCAGTCCGCGGCTGACCTATACGGTGGAAAGGCCAGTCCGCGGTTGACCTATACGGTGGAAAGGCCAGTCCGCGGCTGACCTTTACGGTGGAAAGGCCAGTCCGCGGCTGACCTTTACGGTGGAAAGGCCAGTCCGCGGCTGACCTATACGGTGGAAAGGCCAGTCCGCGGCTGACCTCCGCAGCTGACCTATACGGTGGAAAGGCCAGTCCGCGGCTGACCTATACGGTGGAAAGGCCAGTCCGCGGCTGACCTATACGGTGGAAAGGCCAGTCCGCGGCTGACCTATACGGTGGAAAGGCCAGTCCGCGGTTGACCTATACGGTGGAAAGGCCAGTCCGCGGCTGACCTATACGGTGGAAAGGCCAGTCCGCGGCTGACCTATACGGTGGAAAGGCCAGTCCGCGGTTGACCTTTACGGTGGAAAGGCCAGTCCGCTGCTGACCTATACGGTGGAAAGGCCAGTCCGCGGCTGACCTATACGGTGGAAAGGCCAGTCCGCGGCTGACCTATACGGTGGAAAGGCCAGTCCGCTGCTGACCTATACGGTGGAAAGGCCAGTCCGCTGCTGACCTATACGGTGGAAAGGCCAGTCCGCGGTTGACCTATACGGTGGAAAGGCCAGTCCGCTGCTGACCTATACGGTGGAAAGGCCAGTCCGCGGCTGACCTATACGGTGGAAAGGCCAGTCCGCAGCACACTAACATTTCCAGCTCCCCCCAGTATCAGAACCAGGTATGTTTTCAAGTTGTAAAATTTGTTATTTTGTGGCAGAAGTTCAGTGAATTAGACTGTTTGGCTAAGCAGAGCTCCAGTGCCATATTTAAGTTTGTTGACAACACCTCTGTCGGAGGCTGAATCGAAGGTGGTGATGAACCAGCATTTGGCAGGAAGATTGAAGATCTGGCTGAGCGGTGCCATAACAACAACCAATGTCAGCAAGACCAAGGAGCTGATTATTGACTTGAGGAGGAGGAACTGGAGATTCTTGAGCCAGTCCTCATCAGGGGACAGAGATGGAGAAGGTCAGCAACTTGGTGTTATCTATGGTACATGTTGTTACCTTTTCAAAAGACCTGTCCTTAGAAGTTTGTAGAAATTCGGCACAACATCTCAAACTTTGTCAAGCTTCTATAGATGTGGTGGAGAGTATATGATTGGCTATATCACAGCCTGGTATAGAAACACCATTGTCCTTGAATGAAGAATCTTACAAGATGTACTGGATATGGCCTAGTTCATCACAGGTAAAGCCCTCCCCACTATTGAGCACATCTAGAAGGAGTGGTGTCACAGGAAAGCAGCATCAATCATCAGGGACCCTTCACCACCCAGGTTATGCTCCTCTTCTCACTGTTCCATCAGGGAAAATGGTATAGGAGGTTCAGGACTCACAGTACCAGGCTCAGGAGCAGTTATTACCCCTCAGCCATCAGGCTCTTGAACCAGAGGGGATAACTTTAGTCAACTTCACTTGCCTCATCACTGAACTGACTTAGTTATTATTATTATTGTTTCTTTTCTCCCCCTTTATTTTTGTATTCGCACAGTTTGTCTTTTGCACACTGGTTGCACGGTCTTTCATTCATTATTATGGTTATTATTTTACTGAGTATGCCCACAAGAAAATGAATCTCGGAGTAGTATATAGTGACATATATGGACTTTGATAATAAATTTACTTTGAACTTTGAAATATACTGTAAGTTACAAAAAGAAATATAAAAGTCAAGAAGTAGTGAAAAAACGAGAACAAAATGGTGATTCATGGGTTCATGGCCATTCAGAATTCTGATGGCAGAGGGGAAGAAGCTGTTCCTAAAATGTTGGATGTGTTCTCTTGTACCTCCTCCCTGATTAATAAGAAGAGGGCATGTCTGGGTTTTGGGGATGCTGCCTTCTTGAGACATTGCCTTTTGAAGTTGTTCTCAATGCTGGGGAGTCTAGTGCCCATGATTGGCCCCTCCCCATCTCTCCAAATCTCATACTGATCTCCCTGACGCGTTAGGAAACTCTGTCAAATCAATCTGCTCAATTTCTGTTGTCTTTAATATCCTCCCTTGCCCTGAGATTAAACCCATGCGCTCTGCCCAACTGGATGTTGGGAGTACAGGGAAAGCGAAAGAGAGTCCGGAATTTAGATACATCTTTTGAACTTTGGAGTCAACAGGAAGGACAAAACTACAAAAATAGCAGCCCTTCTGGATCTCTGACCCTCTGAGAGATGACGGAAGTGTGTCTATATTTTGAGACAAAGGCCTCCTGGGCTCCTATTAACTTTAATCTGTTTATTTCATCAGTTGCTGTGCCCCTGAGATGGGGGAGCCTACATGGTGCCTGAGCAGGGTGTTCGATTCACATCTGGAATCCATTGGAATTTTTTTTTCAGAAGATCATTGATGTAATATTTGGCTGATATCTATGGTGACCCAGCCGTTCAAACTAAATGGGCTGCAACTATAAATTATTATTTTTTTTAAAGATGCGTGCTATTGAGATGCAAAGATGTGTTTTATGTAAGTGTTGTTTATGGGAAGTCTTAGACCGTAGGACACAGAAGCAGAAGTAGGCCATTTTGAAGTCTATTGCTAACGCACCATGAGGTAAACAAACCTTTTAGAATCATCATCAAATTGCAGAATTGTTTGCCTGCAGCCTTTTATTTGGTAGAGTTTGGGGGAGGAATCTCTATCCGATGCCAATAGCTAAGCTTATGGGTCAGAGGGAGGCATGTAAAGAGAAAAGAAATCTTGGGAGAGGGTCTTGAATAAAACAACCTGCCACCTTGATGTATTTAGACTTTTTTCCTAGTATCTACACTCAGGGGCCACTTTATTAGGTACACCTCTACACCTGCTCATTTAATGTAAATATCTAATCAGCCAGTCATGTGGCAGCAGCTCAAACCACAAAAAGCATACAGACATGGTCAAGAGGTTCAGTTGTAGTTTAGATCAAGCTTTAGAATGTGAAATAAATGTGACCTGAGTGATTTTGACTGCAGAATGATTGTTAGCATCAGACGGAGTTATCTGAGTATCTCAGAAACTGCTGATATCCTGGAATCTTCATGTACAACAGTCTCTAGAGTGCAAAAAACCAAAAACAAAAAATCTTTCAGTGAGTAGCAGTTTTATGGGTAAAAACGCCTTGTTAATGAGAGGGGTCAGAGGAGAATGGTCAGGCTGGTTCAAGCTGACAGGAAGGCGACAGTGAATAAAATAATGACAGTGGTGTGCAGAAGAGCATCTCTGAATGCACTACACGTTGAACCTTGAAGTGGATGGACTACAGCAGCAGAACACCACAAACATATCTTCAGTGGCCATTTTATTTGGTACAGGAGGTAAATAATAACATAGTCACTGAGTGCATATCTTTTACCACCTTTACACTCCCACTCTAGGACTTCCCAAGTTGAGGAAAGTGAGTGACTTTTGATGTAACTGTTAATAACAAAGTAGGAAGAACTTTGACTGATATATCGGCGGAACAGTGAATAGAGGCACTGCTTCACAAAGCCAGAGACCCTAGGTTCAATCCTGACATCGGGTGTGGTCTGTGTAGAGGCTGCACATTCTCACTGAGACTGCGTTCATTTCCTCTGGATACTCTGGTTTCGCACATCCAGAAAATATGTGGGTTGGTGGGTCAATTGGACACTGTAAGTTGTTTCTAGTATAGGTGAGGGATAGAATCTGGTGCGATGCAAAGGGAATAAAATATCAGGGGCATAAATGGCTGCTTGCCGTTTGGTAAGGATTGGAAGGGCTGAGGATCTGTTTCTTTGCTGCAGCTCCCTATGTAACCCTCTTCCAGGCTTCCTTTAACCTTGTCCGTTGTGTTCCCTGTGATTCTGATGAAGGCTGAATTAACAGGAGGAACCTTTCTCTCGGCAAACAGGATTAGAAGGAAGCTGAGGAGGATGACTTTCACCCTGTGTGGGTCTTAAACCCAGTGCCCAATAGTGGGCATTGAACCCCTCATTAAGTGTACAGTGCTTCTGGATACGTCTCTTCAGCTACAGGACTGGAGGCTTAAGCTGAGAAATGGGAGTGTGAAACTAGCTCAACTTGGGCAAAGACCATTGGCCAGATGGCCTCTCGATTCTATGATTTCTGTGATCTCAATATACTCTGTAAACGCTTCAGAACCAATAAAGCTCACTTAAACTGTTGTCAATGGCAGCAATTTGGGAAAGACAGCAACCATTTTATGTACAGCAGTCTCCCATGCCTTTGTGTAAAAGGCCAAATAATCATTTTTTAAAGTAAGTGATTATTGAGGCATGGGAACATCCCTCTCATTCTTTGAAGTCATTCCACTGAGAAGCAAATCTCATTCTAACACTTGACCCCAAAAACCTTGCACTTCCATCCATGGCGGAGTCTCCCAGTGGGAATGGAGCAGAGGGACCATAGGACATAACCTCTGACTGGCTGGTGAATGTACACCACACCAGCTGTAGTTTGGCATTGATAATCACTAAAGATCTACGTGCCACTACTCAACTCAGTTCACTTAAGTAAATTGTTTCCAACCAGGCTCTGCGTTGATATCTAATCCTTCATACTGAATGAAACAGGCCCCGAAGCTCCTAGTCTTGTTTGAACAAACTATGTGTAACTTTGGTTACTCTTTAGTGGTGACTCTGAAATACACAGCCTAAACCTAGGGACTGCGGAGTAGATTTTTCTTTTTGAGCACACTGATGAATTCTGGTTCGGTAACTCTACACGAGGTTACTCCTGTCCTAGTTTTATTTTTGCAGTAGATTCAAGGACCATTCTTTCTGTTCTTGACTTGTAACAACTTCCTGGATTAGCCTGTTGACTTCCGATATGGTCTTTGTCCCAGTGCGCTTGCTGTCAGAACGCTGGCATTAAGGAGAATTAACCATCTGTCTTTCTCATGCAGTAATTTCCTCCCAAGTTTTATTGAGAACAAGGCGGCCCAATGAGTTTCTGCTTCATGACCTAACTTTATTCCAAGTTTTTTTTGGCCTCTCAAGCCTCCATTCCCAGAAGATGTTAACTCTTCCTGGACGAGGGACAGATAAGGTGCTGGATCTTCCATGATCTCACCCAGCGACCATTTACAAGACTGTTTTGTCTGCATGGGGGATGGATTTTCAATGAAGCTAATTTTTCACGTCCTAATGTGAAGATGTACTCGGTCACAGAAATTGAGATTAGACTGGAAACCCACAGTGTAGTAAAGACAGGAAGTACTGGAAACACTCAGTATGTCAGGTAGCATCTGTGGGAAGAGAAACAGTTAATGCTTCAGTTCTTAGACACAACAGTTCTTTGTCAGACAGTGCATTAGAGCACTGGCCTTAATGGAAGGCATTAGGTTAATCCAGGAATTTGTCAGAAAGTGAGGACAGAAGAACTCATGTATGGTTATTGAATCAGTTCTGACAAAGGGCCTTGGACTTGCCACACTTCACATCCAGAAGTTCCAGGACCGGGAAGAGGAGGTCCAACAAGATGGTGCCAACGACCAACAGCGACATCCTGCAGACAGCTCAAAAAACCTCTTCTTCTTTTTAACTTGCTTCTGCTCCTGAACCGTGATTGGTTGCAGGCTGTAAGGTCCAATTTGATGATGTATTTTTGAGCCGACTGAGTGATCTGATGCTTCTGCTATCTCCTGGGGAATACAGCGAGGTTGAGAGCATGGAATGCAGCTATCGTTTCACAATGGCGAAATGGCTGGCTCTATTACTCCTCGCTGATTAAATCAACGAGGGTGAGAATAGAAGGTGAGCGGGTGTTCAATGCCTTCGGCCTGTGTTTGACTGGTCTCCCCCTCACTACTGCCAGGGGAAGGAGCAAGTGTCTTGGGTGCTATCATCTGAGCAGGTGCGGCTTGCGGCCGTGGGGCCCTTTCTCAGGGGGATTCTGCAGTTTGATGTTTAATGTCCTCAGAGCTGGACGTACTCTGTGGACTTGCTTTTGGAGGACTCATTGGTTCGTGGTCCATGTGTATCTGGTTCCTCTTTTTTGCTTTTTGCATGATTCATGATTTGCTTTGGTGTGGAACTGGCTCTGTGGCTGAGGCCTGTAGTCACTGACACAGCACTAAACTGAATGATGGTTGTTTTCAGAACTCTCTGGTTTGATGTTCAATATTCTGCTTGTTATTTGCTTATCCTTTGTAGATTGCGCAACTTGGTTTTCTTTCGAATGGTGGGTGTTTGATGATGTTTTCTTTAAATGAGTTCCATGGTGTTTCTTTGTTTCACTGCTGCTTGTGGGAGGATGAATCTCGGGGTTGTGTATTGTACACGTCATAATCGTCATCATTATGTGCCGTGCTGTATGATGTGGACGATCGTGCTCTTTTGAACGTGATTCTTCTTGGCAAATTTTCCTGCAGGAGTGGTGTTGCCATCACCTTCTCCCGGGCAGTGTCATTACGAGATTAGTGACCCCAGCCATTATCAATACTCTTATCGTATCTGCTTCCACCATTTCTCCCGGCAGGCCATGCCAGACACAAACTGTTTGGAACATAGAACAGCACAACACAGTATAGATCCCCTGGCCCATGATGTTGTGCCAATCTTTTGACCCCCTCCATCAATCTACCACATTCCTACTACATGACCGTCTATTTTTCTTTCATCCATGTTCCTGTCTAAATGTCCCTAATGTATCTGCCTCTACCACCTTCCCTGGCAGTTCATTCCATGCACTCACCATTCTCTGTAAAAAAAAACACACATTATTCCCTGATGTCCTTCCTGTACTTCCCTCCATCATGATCATCATTACGTGCTGCATCGTTTTGATGTGAGTGATCATGGTTTTATCCATGACCATGATTGTTCTTGGCAATTTTTTCTACAGAACTGGTTTGCCGTTGCCTTCTGGGCAGTGTCTTTACAAGACGAGTGACCCCAGCCATTATCAATACTCTTCAGATATTGTCTGCCTGGCGTCAGTGGTCGCATAACCAGGACTTGTGATCTGCACCGGCTGCTCCTACGACCGTCCACCACCTGCTCCCATGGCTTCACGTGACCCTGATTGGGCTAAGTGGGTGCTACACCCTGCCCATGGGTGACCTGCAGGCTAGTGGAGAGAAGGAGCACCTTACACCTCTTTATGGTAGAGACTTATCTCCATCCCACCACCCAACTCTATATGTACTTTGATACTAAATTTACTTTGAACCTTTGTTGAACACCATTTCCTTCCAAGTCTTCCATGACCAGTGGCACCCTAGAGACTGAACGCATGGTCAACATGGCTTAATTTGCCCGCACTGATGTCAGCTTGTTGCTCTGAGATACTAACTGTGTCCTCTCTCCACCCATGCTGCCTGATCTGCTGTGCATGTTCACCATTTTCTGTTTTCTTTCATATTTCACTTTCTACTGATAATCTAGCTTCTACTTTGTACCCTCGAGAAAAGGAGGTATTTGTTAATTCATTTATGACAACTAAAATACAAAGTTCAAAGTAAATTTATTATCAAGGTACGTATATACCACCCTAAGATTCATTTTCTTGCAGGCATTCACAGTGGATTCAAAGATAGACAATAGAATCAATGGGAAAACTATCCTGAAACCAAGAGTAGCAAAAATCCGATGTGCAAAAGAAGACAAACTGCCCAAATACAAACAGAAACCTACAATAAGTAAATAAATAATGTGAAGACGTGAGTTGTAGCGTCCTTAAAAGTGAGTCCGTAGGTTGTAATTGGTAATCATTTCAGTACTGTGGTGAGTGAAGATCTTCAATCCGATTGATAATTTAGATTAACGTTTGAAATTTCCTTCTCCATTAACTCAGGAAGTAGTTGCTTACTGTTTGAACCTAGATGTTAAAGGCAGCAAATTTCCCTGATAGGTCAAATTCACAGTGGGTGGAAGAAAGAAGCACTTGTTTGATTCATTTGCTGTTCCCAATTAGCGGAAGCTTTAAGACCCAGAAGGCACAGGTTCAAAACTTGGGGTGAAAGATACAAGAGGAGCTTTCTTCTCAGAGGTGAGGATACCGATCCTCCCCAATTTACAATACGGTTCCGCTCTGGAAAACTGTTAGTAACCTAGTCAGTTCATGAGTCTAGAAATGAGGCCGCAAAATCGAGTTCCCACTTGGCTGAAGATGCCTGCAGCTATGCTGCAGCCAGCAAATCCATCCTACTGTTCTCCCAAGCATTTGTTCACTGATTGTACGTAAGTTGGGCTCTTGTAAAAGCATCGACTATTTTCTAAATTGGAACTAATTGATAAATTGGACTCGGGAGTCAGTGCAGGATTCCCTAAAGATTCACTTGCACGTTGAGTCAGTGATAAAGAAGGCAAATGCAATGTTAGCACTCATTTCAAGATGATTAGAGTATAAAAGCAAAGATGTAATGCTGAGGTTTAATAAGGCATTGGTCAGACCGCACTTGAAGTATTGTGAGCAGTTTTGGGCCCCTTATCTAAGAAAGTACATGCTGGTATTGGAGATTGTTGAGAGGAGGTTCATGAGAATGATCCTGGATATGAAAGGGTTAATGTATGATGGCACTAGTCCTGTATGCACTGGAGTTTAGAAGACTGAGGAGGGATTTCACTGAAACCTATTGAACATTGATAGAGTGGATGTGGAGAAGATGCTTCCATAGTGGAGAATGTTAAGATCAGAGGGCCGAGCCTCAGAATAGAAGAATGTCCCCTTAGAACAGAGATAAGGAGGAATAAGGTGTTGGAGATGGTGAAACTGGAGTACTGTGTGCAGTTTGTGGCAGATCTACAGGAAAGATATTAATGAGCTTGAAAGAGAGCAGAGAAAATATACAAAGATGTTGTCAGAACTTGAGTAGCTGAATCATAGGAAAAGGTAGGACCTTATTCCCTGGAATGTAGGAGACTGACTGCCTGTTATGCCTTCGATGTTTTGGGCCGAGACCCTTCGTCAGGACTAACGACTAATGAGTTAGTCCTGACAAAGGATCTCGGCCCGAAACGTCGACAGTGCTTCTCCCTATAGATGCTGCCTGGCCTGCTGTGTTCCACCAGCATTTTGTGTGTGTTGTTTGAATTTCCAGCATCTGCAGATTTCCCCGTTGTTTGATCAAGGTTGTGGTCCTCTTAGAGAGTAGGAGAATGGCGGGGGGGGGGGACTCAAAATTATGAGGGGTATAGATAGGATGAATGCTTACTGACCTTTTCACCTCTGGCTGGTTGAGACTCGAATTAGAGATCATGGGTGAATGATGAAACATTTATGGGGAATCTGAGCGGGAAGCTTCTTCACCCCGAGGGTGATGTGCGTGTGGAACAAGCTACCAGTGGAAGTGGTAGATGCAGGTTCAACAGTAACAATTATGAGAAATTTGGTTAGGTACATGGATAAGAGGAGTACAGTTGGCTATGATCTGGGTGTAGGTAGATGGGATTAGGGAGGAGATGAGGCCAACACAGACTAAATGGGCTGAAGGGCCTGTTTCTGTGCATATATAAAATGCTTTATGACCCTAAATGGCAAGAGTTGGGTGTGCTGTGGTTCTGCTGGCTTGTAACTTGCTCTGGACTTGCCTGAGTGGATTGCTTTGTGTGGAAGTTGTACGGGGGAAGCTGCTGTCCCGAGTCTTCAGAAATGTACAGATAAAGCCTGCTAGTTCCTCCTCCTCCACCACAGGGGCACTGGCTACAATTTCCCAATACGACTGCAGGGCTATTTAGGGACTGGCTGAGAGACTTTAAGAATGGGGCGGTTGGGGTGGGGGGGGGGGGGGGGTTGATTATTTTTTCAGCCTTCCTGTCACTGACAGCAGAGTTATTTGAAATCTGAATCTCTAGTGCGGTTACTGCCCTGGTGGAGGGTCAAGTTTTCTCGATGCAGAATCACGGTTTTGGAGCATGCAGTTCTGAGAGACACTTACCGAGTCTGTACTAAAGCATTGCAGTTTTCTGAATTCCATATTTCCTTGTGAAGGGGAAGGACGTTCACCCATCAGGTCTATGCTGGCTCTCAGAGCAACCACACCTCACCACCCCTACACCTAGCTTTGATTCTGCACTCCTGGGCTTCATTGCGTACAACGGTTTCTTCAAAAAACCCAAAGTTGTGTTAGGCTAATTGAGCGAGGTCGAGTTTAGAGGATTGTTTGCAGTTCTGGTCACCTACCTTCAGGAAAGATATCAATAAGCTTGAAAAAGTGCAGAGAGAATTTACACGGCTGTTGCTGGGACTTGAGGATCTGAACTATAGGGAAAGTTTGAATCGGTTGGGACTGGTGGACAGAAGAGTGACCTTGTAAAGATATACAGAATTATGAGGAGATACAGACAGGGTGAATAGGTCAAAGTCAAAGTGCATTTATTATCAAAGTGTGTATACTATATATAACCTTGAGATTTGTCTCCTTACAACGGCCACAGAACAGAGAAACCTGAAGTAACCTATTTAAAAAAACCGTCACACACCCAACGTGCAGAGAAAAATACAAATCGTGCAAACAAGTAGCATTCAGAAGTGAAGCTCACAGAAGGGAGTTCACAGCCACAAAGCCAGTCATCGCTGCAGCCTATCGGAGAACCCATTAGTTGCAGGCCACAGCCTCAGTTCAGCACAGAGACGAGTACAATTCAATAGTCGAATAGTTCAATAGTTCCATTTAATATCAAAGAATGAATACAACATACATCCTGAAATTCTTGTTCTTTGCAGACATCCACAAAAACAGAAGAGTGCCCCAAAGAATGAGTGACAGTCAAAACATTAGGACCCCAAAGCCCCCTACTCCCCCCTTCCACGTACAAGGGCAGCAAAGCAACAAACCACCCCTCCCCCCAGCACCAAGCAAGCACAAGCAAAGCCCCCAAAAAAGACCATTGTCTGCAGTCCAACAAAAACTAATCAATCCCTGACAATTTGATATACCACAAGCTCTCTCACCCTCCCTAACAAAGGGACACACAGCAAGAGGGGAGTCTACCAAGACAAAAAATAAACATTCACTGATTCAAAGTGTTAAAGTCTGCTGTGTTGCTCCCCCCCACCCCTAAGTTTTCCAACTCAAGAATCGGCAACAAACTCTCCCCCACCAATGAGAGAAAGAGGGAGGGCGATAGCGATTTGCTGAGTAAAGACCTCCAATGGCCAATCCTCTGCTCCTGATATTCTGTTTTCGCCCGTGACGCTCCAGCCGGTGGCACCAGCATAGAATCAGCTCATCCCCAGGGCGGCAAAGCCTTGGACACCCGAAGGCATCGTCTCCTCGGGAGGTTGGTGAGCCTGGGAGCGGGTCCTATCACAGCAGAGAACCGAAGTTTGAGTGTAGCTCTCGGTCAGGGTCTTCGACAGAACCCCATCCACCTTGAAAAGGGAAAAGAGAGACGTTAAAGGTAGAAATTCGTGAGCAGTGACCTGAACACTGGCCTGTCCTTCTCCTCCAGCCTCAATACCCTTGATCTTTTCAATCTGACCTGGCCTGGTGATAGGGCTGTTAAACATGGAAAGGGACAATATAGGAGCAGACCCTTTGGCCCACAATGTCAGCACAATTAAACTAAAACTTTTCTGACTGTACACGATCCATATGCCTCCATCCACTACATGTTCATGTGTCCATCTAACAGCCTCTTAAACACCTCAATCGTACCTGCTTCCACCACTTCTCCTGGCAGGCCATGCCAAACACAAACCATTTAGAACTAGAACAGCACAACACAGTATAGGTCCTCCGGCCCACAATGTTGTGCCAATCTTTTGACCCCCTCCAACATCAATCTAACACATTCCTCCCATATAGACATCTATTTTTCTTTCAGTCATGTTCCTATCTAAGTCTCTTAAATGTCCCTAATGTATCTGTCTCTACCACCACCCTTAGCAGCTCATTCCATGCACCGGCCATTAAAAAAAACATATCTCTGAAGTCCTTCCTGAACTTTCCTCTGTCATGATGCGCTGTGGCGTATTGAAGTGGGTGATCATGCTCTTATCCACGACCATGATGGTTCTTAACTAATTTTACAGAACTGGTTTGCCATTGCCTTCTTCTGTGCAGTGTCTTTACAAGATGCTGTAGGTGACCCCAGCCACTACGCTCAACAACAAATAGTTTTGAAAGTGTTACTTCCTCAAAATTTATTTTTCAAGAGTCTAGACTGCTTGAAGTTGAACACAAATATAATTTCAGACGACTTGTACCATGTATGAATTTAGAGAAACAAGAAAGTAACTTTTATTGAATGTAATGTTTAATTGCATAATGGTGCTGACACTTTACAATAGTTCAACTAAGCTAAAAATGTTTTGTTGACAATTTCCATTTGTACTCAGTGTCTGAGGCTTCTGGCTTAAATGTCCAACAATAATCAGCCAGCATTGATGGATTCCAGTTGCCCTGATATTGTTTCTCCATGACTGCAATGTCCTGGGGCAAACTTTCACCATGCCCATCATTGACAGTGCCAAGATTTGCAGGGAAGAAGTCTAAATGGGAATGCAGGAAATGAGTCTGTAGGGACATGCTGCACTTTCTGGTTTCATATGTTGTCAACCAGTGCCCTGCAGTTGCCAAGAAAATTTTCAACAACATCTCTAAATGCCTTCCATGCGATTTTCTCCAGTCCCACTAGAAGTTCTTCAACTTGCCTGTCTTTGATAACCTGTTTGATTTGTGACTCAACAAAAACGCCTTCCTTTATCTTGGCATCAGTTATTCTGACATGAATTATGAATTGAAATAACAAATATAGATGAGTTCAAAAATAACGGTGTGTGATAGGGAAATTTCAAGGCGATTTTCATGATCAGTGGCCCAAAATCCACAAGATACACCCAAAAGTATTCAGGAAGAAAAATCTTTCTTGTCCAGTGTTATCAATACTCTGCAGAGATTGTCTGCCTGGCGTCAGCGATAGCATAACTAGGGCTCGTGATATGCAGCAGTTGCTCATACGACCATCTACCACCTGCTCTTGTGGCTTCAAGAGATCCTGATCGTGGGGGCAGGGTGCAAAGCTGGTGCTACACCTTGCCCAAGGGTGACCTGCAAGCCAGCTGAGGGAAAGAGCACCTTACACTTCCTTTGGTAGAGACGTATCTCCACTTCCCTCAAGTCACCTTAAAATTGTCCCCTCTTATGTTAGCCATTGCTACCCTTGGAAAAAGTCTCTTGCTGTCCACTCTATTTATGCCTCTTACCATCTTGTACATCTCTCATCCTCCTTCATTCTAAAGAGAAAAGCCCCAGCTCGCTCATCCTACCCTCATAAGACATGCTCTCTAATTCAGGCAACGTCGTGATAAATCTTTTCTGCACCCTCTCTAAATCTTCCACATCATTAGGAAGAGGGAATGGGATTGATAGGATTGTTCTGATGGCTTCGAGTATGGCATGCAGTGATGAATGGTCTTCTTTTGTGCCGTAATAAGAATAGCCCCTCCAATATATTCCCAGTGTATCTGACTAGCCTTAGAAAAGTGCTGGCAGTCCACACAGGAGGGAGTGGGGAGAACTCATTAAGAGTGTCATTGAGGGGTTTGCAGAAACTCTGGGGAGGGGTGGGATGGGTGTGCTCGAAAGGAGAAGACTGGCAGAGCTCGTCGAGAGGTTCTGTGAGATTGCAGGGGTAGACTGGCACCTCTGTGGGGAACAGTGGGAACATTTAAAATAAAAGTCCCAGCAATATAATGGTCTCAATCTGCTGAATACACCCGGTAATAAGATGCAGGCTCGATGAATTCCAGGTTTGTGGGCCAGAGGTCATGTTTGTTGGAAGGCGGATTTATTTTATGTGAATGCTTTGCTACCTACCAGAACTGCAGAGGAAAATTTCAGAGTAACAGGATGCGGTTCTAAAAATACAGAGGGATAAACCTTTTCAGCTGTGTGAGTGTGCCTGTAAGAGACTCTGTGTGTGTGTGTGTGTGTGTGTGTGTGTGTGTGTGTGTGTGTGTGTGTGTGTGTTTGTTAGGGGTGTGTGGGGTGGACTTGCGCATATGTGTGAGAGTTAATGTGCAGTGTGTGAGCAAATCTGTGTGTGAAGAGGAAATGTGGTATCTTTTGTGCAATAAAGTAACGTGTGTGTGTGTGTGTGTGTGTGTGTGTGTGTGTGTGTGTGTGTGTGTGTGTGTGTGTGTGGGAGTGTGTGTATGCGTGAGTATTTATGTGTGTGAAGTCTGTGTTGAAGTGTTCAGGTCTTTGCGTAAATGCAGGTTATATTTAAGTCCAGTGTATGTCTGTAAGGGATGTGGGAGTGTTCGGCCATTGTTTCAATTACTTTAGCTATCTTCTATAACAAGCCTCCTTATATAAAAATCTGTGTGATGATGTAAGCAGTCCCATTAACTTTTATTGCTGCAATCCCTCCAGCAATTTCTGTCCAAGTATAAACCTCTGAGTGTGCAGTGAGAAGGCCCTGCCCACGAGAGAAGTCAATAATAAGTTTCCAGTGGCCCTTTTTCATCCTTACCTCGCTACTATTGAACTGGGGGCATCGCTTACCTACTTTTGCAGGGTGGAGCAGTGGGGAGAGTGTCGGGACTTGGACTATCTGGGTCACTCCTGTTTGGAGTGGGCCCAATGGCCTTCACCTTTCTGTCAATCTGTGCCACAGGTCAGAATGTCTGTACTTCATTGTTGATTGAGGGACAGATGTTGTCTAGGGCAATGAGGTGAATTTCCCTGTCTTTTTCCTCCTGTCATCCTCAAAACATTCTAGATCCCAGACACTCCCCTCAGGGAGCCTGATGACGTACACTTAACATTTTAGGAACGGCTTCTACTCCTCCGCTGTCAGGTTTATGTACAATCCATGAACCCGTGACCATTACCTCCCTTTTTCTTCTTTTGCACTATTTATTTATCTTATTTTTAGTTGTAGCCTACAGTAAATTTTGTGACTTGGACCGTCCTGCTGCCTCAAAACCAGCAACTTTCACGACATACTCAGTGCTAAGAAACTTGATTCTGATTGTGAATGAGTGCTCAAGTATCTCCTGAAATGAATTTCCCTTAACAATGTGGCTCTCCGAGTACTTTACTCCAGAGGTATGCATAGAAGTCCCAGGTGGGACGTCTTGGAACACTATAGCACGGAGACAGGCTGTTCAGCCCATCATGTCTGTGCCTGATCCTATCAACCTGCATTCAGACCATTGCCCTACATACGGTCCCATCCATCTACTACCTATCTAAATTTCTTTTAAATGTTGAGATCGACTCACCATCCATCACTTTTGCTGGCAGTTTGTTCCACACTCCCATTAAAATCTGATTGAAGAAGTTCTTCCTCATGTTCCCCTTAAAAAATTTACCTTTCACCTATGGTCCATGACTTCAAATTCTCGTCTCACCCAGCCTCAGTTGAAGAAGCCTGCTTGCATTTACCCTGTCTATACCCCTCATAAATTTATATGTCTCCATCAAATCTCATTCTCCTACACTCCAGGGAATAAAGTCCTAAACTATTTACCACTTTCCTGTAACTGAGGTCCACAAGTTCTGGTAATATCCTTGTAAATTTTCTCTGCATTCTTTCAATCCTTTCATGTAGGTAGATGATCAGAACTGCACACAATGCTCAAAGTTAGGTCTCACCAATGTCTTGTACTACTTCAATATGGCCCCCCAACTCCTGTACTCAATACTCTGAATTATGAAGGCTAATGGGCAATAAGCTCTCTTTATGACCCTATCTATCTAGATGCCATTTTCAAGGAATTATGGATCTGTATTCCCAGATCCCTCTTCTTCTGCATTCCTCCATGCCCTACCGCTCATCGTGTAAGCCCTATCTTGGTTTGTCCACCCAAAGATCTCACACTTGCCTGCATTAAATTCCATCTGCCATTTGTCAGCCCCTTTTCCAGCTGGTCCAGATTCCGCTGCAGGTTTTTGATAGCCTTCTTCACTTTCCGCTATGTCTCCAATCTTGGTGTCATCTGCAAATTTGCTGATCCACTTTATCACATTACCTTCCAGATCATTGATATAGCTGACAAACGGCGTACCCAGCACTGACCCCTGCTGCACAGTCACGGGCCTACAGTCAGAGAGGCAACCATCTCCTACCATTCTCCATGGAACCAATATCTAATTCTGAATACCCAGCAAACGTAACCTCACAAGTAGGACTTTGTCAATGTAGAAAACATCCACTGCCTTTCTTTCATCAACTTTGATGGTAACTTCTTTGACAAAAATTTATACATTTGGTTGGTTATGATCTACCGTGCCCAAAGCCATATTGACTATCCATAATCAGTCTCTGTCCATCCAAATAATTATATATCTGGCCCATTAGAATATCTTCCAATAACCTTCCCACTATTGATGCCAGACTCACTGGCTTATAATGTCTTGTCTTATTCTTAGAACTTTTCTTAAACAACGGATCAACATTAGCTGTTTTCCAGTCCTCTGGCACCTCACCCATGACTTGAGCTAGCAATACTTGTTACTCACAAAGCCAGTGTGTTGTCCCCTGAGAATGAGGCAGAGATTACACGTCCCACATGTTGACCAGCAGCGATGAGTGTGTCTCCAGTGGTGCATATTAGGCCAGGGCTCTGACTGACGTGTCCTATTCTTTTGTACCATTCATTTTCTTTTCTCCCACCCGGTCTCAATTCCACCCCCCCCCCCCCCACCCCCCCAGCCCGAATCCTTTTCCTTCGGGAAGAGCTAATGACAAGTGCTGACTCATTTCCTGCTTCCAGTGTGACTTGGGCAGAACTGAAAACCTGTTTGTTTCACTCGGTCAAGCTCTCCCCACAATGCTTTTGTTTTAAGATATCCTTGCAGAGGTTATTATAGGACAACAGTTTCTTTGTAACAGGACATTCTGTATTCAGAAGGCTGGCGTGACTTGTATATATAAATTTTATGGAAGCAATTTAAGCTGAAGGCAATGTCATGTGGACTCTATTTCAACCTACCAACTTTCTGCAGAATTACTTTGCTTTTTCCCTTGAACTAAAAGATGGCTATATATTACAAAGAGTTTTTCTTTGGCTGAACTTGTCGGTTTTGCAGCAGCTATTCCAATGCACATGTCTTGCAGGCTTAGGAACACTATATGCTCTCCTCACACAGTCCTGCACCCAGGGTGGGGCTAGCTATCATATTTAATGATAAAGATTAGCTTGATCTGTCACATGTACAGAACATTGAAGTGTACAATGAAATGTGTCATTTGCATCAATGGCCAGCGCAGTCTAAGGAGATGCTGGGGGCTGTGTGCTTCCAGTGCCAACGTAGCATGCCCACAAATTACTAACCCTAACCTGGACATCTTTGGACTGTGGGAGGAAACCAGAGCACCCAGAGGAAACCCATGCAGCCATGCGGAGAATGTACAAACTCGTTATAGGCTGCGGTGGAAATTGAACCCTCATCTTTCAATCACTGTACTGTAAAGCATTATGCTAACCACTGTGCTACAGTAATGCCCTGATCATCCCGATACAGAGTTGCGATCTGACATGTCGACAATTCCATTCTCCCCGCAGATGGTGCTTGATTCGCTGAGTTCCTCCAGCAGGTTGTTTGTTACTCTGGGTTCTGTCACCTGCAGTCCTTTGTGTGTCTATCGTCGATCTTTCACTTGAGTAGCAAAGCTACTTTCTTTGGATTAGAGCAGTTGTTGGGAATGGCTAAGCTCTCGACAGGTCTGGAGAGGTTAAGAAAAGGAGTGGTTCTCATCAAGAGCTGGGTCACAGATTCAAGGTGATGCCAACTTTGAGACATTGGAGACGGCAGGTGCAGAATCTGAACCATCGTTTTTGCCTCTACAGACGTTGCTTGACTCACTGAGGTCCTTCAATTTGTTTCATTCCGACACAAAGCAAAATATCCTTTGCAAAGAAGTTGATAACGATATGGAATGAACTACCTGAAAAAGCAGTGTAAAAAAGACATGACTCCATCGGTTTCAAGGGGAAACTGGATTACTACAGCATCTCCCTGAGTTCCTGACCATTAGTTACTTATTTATCCTACACTGTCCAGGAGCCCACCTATTTAGCCCAAGCCCAATCACAGGACAATTACAATAACCAATGAACCTACTAAACTTTGGACTGTTGGAGGAAACAGACACTTTCACAGAGAGACAGAGAGACAAAGGCACATACAGTACAAGCGTCTTACAGATGACACTAGAAGTGAATTCCAAACTCCAGAATACCCTGAGCTGTAATAATGTTGTGCTAACCACAATGCTACTGTGGTGATCTAGTGCTCAGTTTTCCTGGGAAGCGTTTTGTGTAGTGAAACATCATGAATTGAAAATGATTTACGGGTATTTTATTCCCGTACATGGAGAGTTGTGCTGTTCAATGTGAGACTCAGCTTCATAAATGAATGGCGCAAGTCTGTAACTAGGGGAGTTAGGATGGTGGTGAATATTGGTAGCTCAGGTTGAAGCGTTTGATGTTGTAGTGTTCACAGAGCTTAGTGATTAGCTTGCAGACGTTTCATCACCAGTCGAGGTGACATCCTCAGTGTGCAGTTGTTAGTGTTTCCCTCTGGGAGTGCTCACGTTTATATAGGCCCCCGTTCACTTGTCCCTGTCCTGATTGGCTACCCCTTCAGTTGTCCTTTGAGTGCTATTGTCTTGCATTTCTTTGCTCTTAGGGGTTCAGAGATGGCGTTAATTTCGATACATTTGTTTACGGGGTTATCAGAAGAGAACGACGCTTCTAAGAATTCTGATGCCTGCTTTGTGTTTACCTGCGTTGGTACCTCTGTGGTGTCCCAGTTAAAGCGGTATCCTCCTCGGTCACCATATACCGAGATCAATGACAATGGATCACGTCTCTGCACCGTCAGTTTGTGTTCCCGTAAACGAGTTGAGAGTTTATGTCTTGTCTGGCTGCCATGGTTCTTGTTGCAGTCTCCACAGGTGACCCTGTACAACACATTGCTTTTGTCCGTTGTCTTTACTTGTACCTTGGTTCTTGAGACAAGCTTCCTTAAAGTCACCGTTGGTTTGTGAGTGATTGTGATGCCATGAGGTTCGAGCAGTCGAGCTGTCATTTCTGAGATATTCTTGGTGTAGGAAATTATTGCACTAGAAGGAGAAATAACTCTTTTTGGTGGGGTGTGGGGAAAGTGGACCAACTAATCCATTGGGACCATCTGGTTTGTTTTTACAAATGTCGCAGTAGTTCCCTGAACTGGTGTGTCAAGCCGTGAAGATTGAAACACTGCCTGACTATGACATCTTTCAAGTAAGAGAAAGAAAGATGGGTGGTGCCGTGTTGCAGCTGATGCTGTCTCATATCTCCAGGTGACCCAAGGTTCAATCCCAACCTCGGGCACTGCTTGTGTGGGGTTTCCACATTTCCCCCGGTGAGGTTCCTCCCTCATTGTTAAGATGTGTGGGCTGGGAGATTACCATAAGTTGCCCCGGTGTGTGGGTGAGTGGTAGAAGCTGGGGGAGCTGATGGGAATGTGGGGAGAGGAACAACGGGATTAGTGTAAGTTCAGTGAGGATGGTGTCTGGACGGTCTGGGTGGACTCAGTGGGTTGAGGTGTTTGTGGGTCTGTGAGGTTCAGACAGCGTCTTCATGGATAAAGAATTGGCTATGACTGCAAGGTGCGCTCCAGTTCAGACAGCCTTGAGAAGGAATCGTGTGCGTGACAAATGACAAAGGATATTTCTGTTTATACTGCAAAATGTGAGTGGCAGGATGGAGTCTGTGTTGAATAGATGATGCTGATATTGATGTTTTCTGTGGGGTGGGTAGGGGGGAGTAGGTTTTCTCCTTTTTTCAGAAAAAAAAGACAAGGGTAAATGTAAATGCTGGTTTTATTTTCCATGGTGATTTACGATTGAATCCCGAGAACATGTGGCATTTGCAATGAGACGTTCTGGGAACGCAGAGCTAGGAGTGGAAAATAACAATTAATTGAAAGCCTAATAAAAATTAATCTTGCGGAGCTGGATTCCTGGTACAAAAGTCAGGTGGATGTTTAAAAAAAACATCCCAGTTCAGAGAAGAACAGTGGAGTTCTGGCAACCATCTTTCTGCTGTCAAACACCTGTATCCAGGCTGAGTGAATGATTCAGTACTAACTGACAGGAGAAACTGGATGGGACATTAGATGGGCAGAAAAGATCCAATGACTGAACTTCAAAGAGGCCCTTGTCCTCTTTGGCTACTAGCTGTACAGAGAGGCTGGACAGTTTGGGATATTCTTTTCTGGAGTCTCAGAAGCTGAGGAGAGACCTGAACAGTTTATAAAATTATGGGAGGCATAGATAAAGTAGTAAGTCAGAATCTTTATCCCAGGGTAGAAATGTCAAATACTGGGGAATCAGAGTCAGGTTTATTATCACTGACATACAGTACAGTGCAAAAAGCTTAGGCACATATATATAGCTGGGGTGCCTAAGACTTTTGCACAGCACTACTGCCAGGGGGAAAAAAATAAATTTCATGAAATGTGAATGATGATAAACCTGATTCTGATATGGGTCTATTGTGTCTGAGAGTGGGAAGGGGGCAGGGAGAAGGGGAGTCATGGCTGGGAAAAGGAGAAGGGAGAGGGGAGGGAGCAGGGTGCACCAGAGAAACATTCTGCAATGATCAATAAACCAATTGTTTGGAATCCAATGACCTTGCCTGGTATCTCAGTGTTGTGTGTGTCTGCACCTGTCCCACCTCCCCCCTCCCCACCCTGGCACTCCTTCTCTGACACCCCTCCCACAGTGTTCCACCCTTGCCATTCCCAGCGTCCTTTGCTCCCACCAAATTTACAAACTCGTTCTCCGCTCCACACTGACAAATACATTGCTGTGCAAAAGTCTTAGGCCTAAGATTTTTGCACAATACTGTATGTCATGAAATTTATTGCAGCAATACAGTGCAATACATAAAAATACTATAAGTTACAATAAGAAATATATAAAAATATGTCATGCAAAATAGTGGGCTGTTGTCCCGAAACGTTGATGGTATTCTTTTCCGTAGATGCTGCCTGGCCTGTTGAATTCCTTCAGCATTGTGTGTGTTTAAAAATAGTGAGGTAGTGTTCACGGGTACATGGACTATTCAAAATCTGATGTCTGAGGGGAAGAGGCTGTTCCTAAAATGTTGAGTGTGTGCCTTCACACTCTTGTGCCTCCTCTCTGATGGCAGTAATGAGAAGAGGGCATGTCTGTGACAGTGGGGGTCCTTAATGATGGACGCCACGTTCTTGAGGCATTGCCTTTTGAAGGTGTTCTCGATGATGGGGAGGCTTGTGCCCGCGATGGAGCTGGTTGAGTTTACAACTTCCTGCCGATCCGGTGCAGTGGCCCCACCGTACCAGGCGGTGATGCAGCCAGTCGGAATGGTCTGTTGAAACTTGTGAGCCTTTGGTGACATATCAAGAATCCTCAGCCTCCTAATGAAGTATAGTCGCTGCTTTCCTTAGACCATAAGACATAGGAATAGAATTTGGCCACTTGGTGCATCGGATCTGAACCACTTTCCCATATTCCTCCCTTAGTAATTGCATCAATATGTCAGGCATAGCTTTCAGATGGGGGGAGGGGTTTAGAGGGGACATGTGGGGAAAGTTTATTTAGACAGGGGGAGTTGGATGCCTGGAACAGCCTATCAGAGGTAATGATGGAAATGGGTATGAATGTGGCATTCAAGAGGTTTTTAGACAGACTCATGAAAGGATGGATATGGAGGAACTACTGTAATTTGATGTCAGGCCTAGCACTGACATTGTAGGCTGAAGGGTCTACTCCCTGTGATACTATTCCATATTCTGTGTTCCTGGCCAATATTTACTCCTCTGGCTCTCACCATCCGTGGAGCTTATTGTGCACAAGTTCCTGCATGGAAAGTGATTTCAGAAGAGGAGCCTGAAACAGTGAGGTGTGCTCACAAAGGCAAGCCTTTCACTGCCGCTGCCTGTGACCTGTGCCGTTTCTCAGCTCATTGCTCCTGCCACTCACCAGTTAACTCAAGTGTCCCTAGTTGGTTTTGATGTGGCCGTTCCAGATTAATCAGGCTGGGGAGGGGGTATAGATTCAAGATAAAGAACACCATAGTTTTTAAAAAACACAATCGATACAAGTACATTAGACAGCTTATATACATTGATTGGGTGTCCATAAAGTGACACCAGGCACAGGAGTGCCTGTACATAAGGTGACTGACAGGAAATGATAAAGCAGTGCTGGTGAATGGAGGGGTGAAGAGATGGAGGGAGGTTGGCTGCAAGGTCTTCATATGAGACGGGGACAGATGGCCTGACCTGAGGAGCAGCTGGTGATTTAGTATGCCCAAGGGAGTGGTGATATCTTTGAGTGTTTCCTGGCCAAGACCTTACTGACGTAGAACGATGCATCAAGCTCTAAAATCCCTTTCCCCTCCTCCGACTGCCATTAAGACTTTGTTAATACAAGAATAAAAACAGAGAGGCTGAGTAATAGATGGAGCCAAGTGCCAATAAACATACTGAGAAGCATTACCCAGTGGTGGACGTATACACATTGTACATCCAAGATGAATAAAGACTATTTTGTAATAAGATCTTTCAACCTAAATTCCACTGATGGATTTCTGTTGTCTTAAGGGGAAACAGGATAGATACTAGAGAGATCCCAACCAGATTCTAATCAATCCATTAAAAGAAAACTCCACAAGTCATCTGAAGGCAGTCTTTGTTTTAGTTTGGCTTTAATTTTTAATTGGTTTCAACCCTTGAGAAAGCTATGCCAAGGAAATGTACTGCCTGTCCAACTGATGAGGTTAGGGTTAAGTACGCAGGTTGTTGTGTGGTGTAGCTCGTTGGGCTGGGAAGGCCTGGTCTGTTCCATATCACTAAATCAATAATCAGTGCAGGATTCAGAACCCTTGGGTCATAATGGTTTTGATGACTGGGTACAATCTGTGGACACTCATCTTGCTACTTGAACAAATGGCCACTCAACCACATGGAAAAGATTCTACCAAACTGCAGAGGCATTTTCTGTCTTGGTCTACAAATTACAGGAAGGCAAGGGAAGGAACAACCCCTTGCAGGCTGCCCCAGCACATCCTTGGACTGTGTTGATCATTGACGCAAAATGACGCAGTTCACTGTATGTTTCAATGTACGTGTGACAAATCACGATAATCCTTAATCTTTAAATCCTTTAAAAAAACATCTAACAAGTGGTTGGTTTCAGCGTAAGCTACAAGGCAAAGATCTTGCAATGTGGATTTTTATTAATAAATTTCCTGACTTTGCAAATTTGATCTGCATTGTTAGTAGAGGTAGAAATTCTTGATGGCAAGTTGAATTATTCAATGGTTTGCTATCTTAACAAGTGTACCATTCAAGTTTGATTAATGGATTGCCCCATGACTCTATTAAGTGTTCACTTTTACCAGCAGTGGTTTACTCACCAGTTATCCCTACTTGGGCATAATCCTGCAATGCAACTATTACGTTGTAGTTCTTGGACTGGGTGCATCTTGGAAACCTCCAACAGCATTAACCTACAGATCAAGTGGTTATTTTCATTTCACTTTTGCCTTTAAGGTATCTAGTTAATGCTTGTTTCAATAAAGGGCAGATACGTACAGCATTGCAGTCACACAAATACTGGTCTGAAAGGCCACAGGAAGTTACCGACACAATGAAGGGAGCCATGCACGCTGCCGGAGATGGAGCACCTTCATTGCTGCCCTAAACACCAGTGGCATAATGGACAGAAAGAAAGAAGAGAGAGTGGCTTCTCTGCTCACCTTTGAATCAGAGGCTGTGGGTTCAGATCTTGCACCAGAAGTGTCAACACAAAGACCCACATTGATCCTTCCAGTCCCAGGTTCTACTCAGTTGGATAGATTGTGAAGACAATATTACCGGATTTCGGGACTCCAAGTTCCTGAAACAGACACTTTTCCAAGTTTCATCACGAGAAAGTATTACCAGGCAGACAGAAGAAATAACTCAAGAATGTTCAATAATTCAAAGTGTTCCTGGAAGAAATGCAACATCTCCCCTGGCTCCTGGCCTATTGACTACTCAGGATGGAGGACGAGTCTGCAGGATAGTATTGAGAACCTGGAGGCCATGCTTGGGAAGCATATAAATGTCCTGTGTACGTGGGCAGCAGAAGGTGTGTGCCAGCTCATACCGTATTCACCCATCAGCCTGTTGGCCATGACCTGTCTAATTTGCTATGTCCATGGAAGTATGTACCATTCCTGTAGAGGTCTCGTAGGCCACATTAGTGGGCGTGGGAGTAAAAGTACGGTAAGTCATCCTTGATCTCATAAAACAGCCCAAGATGAATACTGAGGCCGAGTAGCAGTTGTGGTGGTGCTATCTTTTGGTTTAAACATTAAATGGAGGTGATAAAACATGGAGATATAAAGTATCACATTCTGAAGAAGAAAAAGTGATTGATGATAAAGGGCAAAGACAAAGCAGACAACCAGTGACTTTTTCCCAGGCAGAAATGGGCATAAATTTAAGGCAATTGGAGGAAAGTATAGGTGCGATGTCAAGATAGGTTTTCTTACACAGAAAGTGAAGGGTGCGTGGACTGCCAGGGTGGTGGTAGAAGCAGATTAAGGATATTTAATAGGCTCTAAGATGGGCACAAGGAGGAAAAAGAAAAGGAGGGCTATGTGGGAAGGAATGGTTGAAGTGGGTCAAAAGATTGGGTCAATGTCTTCAGCCGAAGTGCCTATACTGTGCTGTACTGTTCTATGTTTTCCTTGTGTACTGGTCAGCACTATATCAGACATCTGATTATCTTGTTCTTTTTGTGCTACTGTTTCTAAGAGCATGCTTTGCACAAATTGGTCTTTATAACAACAACATTGTAAAGTGGATTCATGAGTTGTGAAGGGCTCAAGGGTGTCTTGAATGGATGAAAGATGCGAAATAATCATGCAAAAGTTCAAAGTTCAAAACAAATTTATTATGAAAGTACATATACGCCACCATATACTACCCTGAGATTAGTATATGCGGATATGCTCAGTAATTCCAAGAAACGTAATAGAATCAGTAGACCACACCCAACAGGGTGGACAACCAGTGAGCCAAAGACAACAAACTGTGCAAGTGAAAAAGAAGGAAAAAAGAAGTAGTAGTAATAATAAAAAATAAACAGATGAGAAATAAATTTTGAGAACATGAGATGAAGAGTCTTTGAAAGGGAGTCCATTGGTTGTGGGAACAGTTCTGTGATAGGGCCAATGAAGCTGAGTGAAGTTAGCCCCTCTGGTTCAAGAGCCTGATGATTGAGAGGTTGTAACTGTTCCTGAATCTGGTGGTGTGGGCCCTGAGGATTCTGTACCTTCTTCCTGATGGCAGCAGCGAAAAGAGAGCATGGCCTAGGTGTGGGGGTCCCTGGTGGTGGGTGCTACTTTACTGTGACAGCACTCAGTATAGATGTGCTCAGTGGAGGGGAGGGCTTTACCTGTGATGGACTGGTGCCATATTTATAACTTTTGTAGGATTTTCCATTCAAGGGCAGTGGTGTTTCTGTACCAGGCTGCGCTGCAACCAGTCATTATAATCAAGTCTTTATTTTTCTTTAGTTTGGCTCAGTTTAAACTCCCCCTCCCCCATCAGGACCTGGCAAAAGGCAGACCACAGCCTTTAAACACTGCTCCGTAACATCTGGTCCCCACTAGTAACTATATTATACAATGGTCTTAAGTGCTGACTACAGCTGAATCACTTCACTTCCTGTTTAGGCTGGTTGGCTCTGCATATGTGAGTTGGAAGTGAATTTAACTTCACGCAGCACTGTCTGCCAAGAACTTTTAAATTGAATATAATTTTTGTTTTTCAATTCTGAATCTCGGCCGACCGCTTTCCTTATACCAGCAGGCATTGGACTTGCTCTTGTGATGTGCACAGACCTAATATGGTGACACACTAGCCAGGCAGCTTTCACCAGCGTTTAACACTGACACGCTCACTTTATATGTAATCTGCAGCTGTGATACTCTTTATCGGGCGATCTGGTCTCAGTGGGGGAGTGGAAAAAGAGTGGAGTGATTGTTAAAAGGAGCATGGCTATAACAGAATAGGGAGTGAATACTTTTGTTCTTTTTTCTCAAGAGAACTTCCTACCTTCTTCTAGCTGAGAACACAAGAAGCAAGCCTGCCCTGTCAATCAGTATGATCATGGCTCATCTATGCTGACCTTACCTCCTCCTCTGTGCCAGGGCCCCATAATCCTCAATTATCGATCTTTTGGAAACTTATCTACTTCCACTTTAAATACTGCTAACGAGCAGGTTCTACAATTCCCTGGACAGAGAGTTCCAGAGATTTGTCACCATCTGTAATAAGAAATTTCTCTGTCCCTCCATCTTGTAATTATGTCCCCTTGTTTGAGGTTGTCCAACCAATGAAAACTCCTTAATATCCATCCTTGGATATGTCTTAATAAGGTCATCCCTCGTTCTTCTGAACTCCAAAGAATACACATCCAAGCTCTCAAGGACAACACTCTCATTCTAGAAACTAGACTGGGGAACCTCCTATGGACAATCTTCTTTGATTTGCTTAGATCAGACCATGAATATCAGATCAAGACAGATAATATCAGTTCAGGAACTTAGTGTTCTGCTTTCTTAAGGATGGCTTGGAATGAGCAATTGATGCAAGCCAGGCCAACTTCTTGAGATTGAAGATTTAAACATTCTTCATTCCATTGACTTCAGTAGTGAAAATGCACTCAGAATATTTGTCTGATATTACTTCTCATTAAGTACTGGAAAAGGGTTTTT
Source organism: Hypanus sabinus (assembly GCF_030144855.1). Taxonomy (NCBI): domain Eukaryota; kingdom Metazoa; phylum Chordata; class Chondrichthyes; order Myliobatiformes; family Dasyatidae; genus Hypanus; species Hypanus sabinus. The sequence goes on from NC_082707.1 coordinate 22,706,020, forward strand.
GGATGGAGGATGTGAGTGTTTTTCATTGTTGACACCCAACACTCACATATGGTTAGATGCAGAATGAGGTCGACTTACTCTCACCCGCAGAATAAAGACTGGCAGGATCTTGGACGTTTTTTGCAAGGTTGAACTGAAGGATCTCTCATGCTTTCAGAAGATGAACGCAGATTGATATTAATGGCAGTTGTGTTTATTTTTACATCTGGTGTTTATGGCTGGTTTTCTTACATGCCACTAATCAATACATTTGAAACAAACTCTATGACATAACTCTTCACCTTCCCCCAGCCCATTTCCCCCCAACCTATCACTTCCCAGCTCTCTACTTCATCCCTCCCCCCACTTCTTATCCCCCCTCGACCATCCCATGTTACTTCACTCCTGATGAAGGGTTTCGGCCTGAGACATTGTCACTACCTCCTCCCGTAGATGCTGTCTGGCCTGCTGAGTTCTGCCAGCATTTTGTGTTTTTATTTATTTCCAGCATCTGCAGACTCACTCGTGTTGTCTATGACTGAGAGGTAGGGAACTGTTTTTTTATCAATTCAAGCCTTCCTTTTAATTCTGTTTGCTTGAGTTTATACAGAGATTCTGCTGGAAGTGCAGAGTAACACATACCATCTATCACTCCCCCCCCCCCCACCCCAGCTTTTCACTTCATTTCCCCTCCTTATTTAGCTGGCTTCACCTATCAACATTCCCTCCTCCCACCTTCTCATTCTGGCTTTTTTCTCCTTTCTTTCCATGAAGGGGCTCTGCCTGAAACAACAACTGTTTATTCCTCTCCATAGATGCTGCCCGACCCGAGTTCCTGCAGCATTCAGTGTGCATTGCTTGTTGTTTATAACGTGTTTGAGGCCTGATGGTGTGTGGTTTTCAGCTATCTCAGAATGGGACAAACTTGAACCGGAGACACACTGGAGTTCCTTTGGAGTTGCTGGATTTCTGGCCCTGGGAGTTTCTTCACCTCATGGAATGTAGTAATCGGGCACCACTCTTTAGGAACAGGAAATAATCACTGACTTTGCCAAAGACACTTCCAGAAGTTGGTATAACACAGATGGAGGTCATATTGGTACAATACCACCAAAGAGTCTTACGAAAGATTTTGAGTGTCATCTAGAAGGACAGATACACTAACACCAGTGTACTGGAGGGGGCCAACGCGAACAGCATCTCCACCATGATAAAACAATACCAATACTGATGGGTAGGTTGTGTCATCCGTATGCCAAACTCACCACTCCTCAAACAGATCCTTCACTCCCAGTTGAAAGCAGGACAGTGAGCCCTTGGTGGTGACAGTGAGCCAAATATAACATCAAAATCAGCCTGAGGAAATCCAACATTCCATCTAAAAACTGGGAAGACGTTGCACTCAATAGAGATACCTGGAGGGAATGTGTTCAAGAGGGAGCTGCGTTACATGAGAAGAACCTCTGTTGTGCTGCAGAGAACAAGCAGCACCTAGGAAAGGAGACACTAAGCAACCAAAAGACCCAACCGCTAACTCCAGACACCACTTATCGTTGCCCCCACTGCTCCTGGACATGTGAATCCAGGATGTAGAAGGAGCATCATAGTTTGGAGCTGCTTTGCTGCTCGAGGGCCAGGACAGCTTGCAATTGTTGAGGGAACAATGAATTCAAAATCCTGTCAAGGTATTTTACAGGAGAACGTCAGGAAGCAGTCTGTCACCTGCTGCTTAATAGAAGTTGAATGACAACGATCTGAAAGACCAGAGTAAATCAAGAACAGAATGGTTTAAATAGAAGAGAACCCACTGATAGACAACCCCTTAGGGAATCATACTCAACTGATCACGTGAAACTGCATTTGGCCCATTGACAGCATGGAAGTCGTTATTAAAGTGGCACAATTTCCCATAACCCTGCAAATGTGTTGTAAGTATCTAACCAATTTCTTTAAGAAGCCTTGGTAGGCTCTGTTCATTTCACATCCATGGACTGAGTTCCAGGTTATCTCTGTTTTTTTGGAGAAAGACCCAGTTGGTAACAGTGGCAGGAGAATTCTCTAAGCCACTCTTTACCCAGCTTGCTGCCTTATAACGTCCTGCTCTCTTGTTTATCCCAATCTTTTGCTTCTACTATTTATCCTGCAGTACTGGGTTGTTACTGTGTCAAGTGTGATACAAGAAACATCTGTGTGGCAGAGTTTTACTGTTTGGACCCAATCCCAGACAATTCACAGAGATCAGTTTAAAACTAGAAGTTGAAAAAACACGAGTATTTAAAAAAAAGCCTTTGGCAGTGCAATTCAAAGCAGTCTTTTTATTAGTGTCCGATTTATATTGAATACTGATTTCTTTTAAAACGTGAAGGCAGTGGAGTGGGATGCCATTTTGCCCATGTTTGTTGGCTGTATTTACACAGCTGGGGGAAGCTTGATTTATGTCTGCTCATCTGCTGAATGCAGAGTGCGCACAAGCCCGCAGTGTACCTGGGTCTAAGGGGTGGGAGTGGGGGGTGTATGGAAGGCAAGATTGCTGATGTGGCCTTGCTGGTGAGGTATTGCTGGCTGCTTTGCACGCAGAAGGGGGCCTGACCCATGTGTCAGGATTCAGCCTGGTCTGAGCTGCTGTGCCTCTGACCATTGCATTACGTTGACATTCTGAAAGAGCTGATTGTGGACTTCCAGAAGGATAAGACGAAGGAACACATACCAATCCTCACAGAGGGATTAGAAGTGGAGAGAGTGAACAGTTTCAAGTTCCTGGGTGTCAAGATCTCTGAGGATCTAACCTGGTCCCAACATATCGATGTAGATATAAAGAAGACAAAATGGCGACTATACTTCATTAGGAGTTTGAAGGGATGTCAACTCAAACACTCAAACACCCCTCTATAGATGTACAGTGGAGAGCATTCTGACGGGCTGCATCACTGTCTGGTATGGAGGGGCTACTGCACAGGACCAAAAGAACCACAGAGGCTTGTAAATTTAGTCGGCTCCATCTTGGGTACTAGCCTACAAAGTACTGAGGATGTCTCAGAAAGGCAGCATCCATTATTATGGACCCCCAGAACCCAGGGCATGTCCTTTTCTCACTGTTACCATCGGGTTGGAGGTACAGAAGCCTGAAGGCACACACTCAGCAATTCAAGAACTACTTTGTTCACTCTGCCATCCAATTTCTAAATGGACATTGAACCCGTAAACACTACCTCCTTCCAGTCCTTCCAGATGAGGCGACACTTCACCTGTGAGTCGGCCGGTGTAGTTTACTGCATCCGGTGCTCCCAGTGTGGCCTTTTATATATTGATGAGACCCGATGTAGACTGGGAGACTGTTTTGCTGAACACCTACGCTCGGTCCTCCAGAGTAAGCAGGATCTCCCAGTGGCCACACATTTTAATTCCACGTCCCATTCCCATTCCTATAAGTCCATGGCCTCCTCTACTGTCAAAGTGAATCCAAACTCAGGTTGGAGGAACAACACCTTATATACCGGCTGGATAGCCTCCAACCTGATGGCATGAACATTGACTTCTCTAACTTCTGTTAATGCCCCTCCTCCCCTTCTTACCCCATCCCTGACATATTTAGTTGTTTGTTTTTTTTCTCTCTCTGCCCATCACCCTGTCTGTTCTCCATCTCCCTCTGGTGCTTCCCCTCCTTTCTTTCTCCCAAGGCCTCCTGCCCCATGATCCTTTCCCTTCTCCAGCTCTGTATCACTTTCGCCAATCACCTTTCCAGCTCTTAGCTTCATCTCACCCCCTCTACTTTCAAATCTCTTACTATCTTTCCTTTCAGTTAGTCCTGACGAAGGGTCTCGGCCTGCAACGTTGACAGTGCTTCTCCCTATAGACGCTGCCTGGCCTGCTGTGTTCCACCAGCATTTTGTGTGTGTTGTTTGAATTTCCGGCATCTGCAGATCTCCTTGTGTTTGCTCACTTTTTTAATATACATTATCTCTTGTTTTTGCACAATTTTTAATCGATTCAGTATATGTATACTGTCATTAATTTATTTATTTTTCTCCTATATTATATATTGTATTGAACTGTTGCTGCTAAATTAACAAATTTCACGACACATGCTGGTGATAATAAACCTGATTCTGATTTAGTGCACTGAATGCAATAAAAGCACAGAGCTGGACTAGACTGATGACTTACATACTGTTACACTAGTTGCCATGTCAAGAAACTCTCTGCTGTTCAATAAGTTCAGCTCTGCAGAAGGAGTAAACTTAATACAGGGAAAGGTTGAATAGGTCAGGAATTTATTCCCTGGAACATAGGAGAATGAGGTGAGATCTTCTGGAGTTTATAAAATTATGAGGGGTATGGATAGAGTAAATACATGGAGGCTTTGTCTCGTGAGATTGGATGAGACTAGAACTAGAAGTTATAGGTCGAAGCCATTTATGGGGATCCTGAGGGGAAACTTCTTCACTCAGAGGGTGGTGTGAGTGTAGAATGAGCTGCCAGCAGAGGTTGTGGATGCAGGTTCGATTTCAACGCTTACGAGAAGTTTGGGCAGGTACTACACAACTCTGTCAAGCAACCTCTCACTCTCCTTTGGCCCAAAGAGAACTAGTTTTTTCTCTTCGGAGTGAAAGAGGATGGGAGGTTGCTTGATGGAGATGTTCGAGAGGCACAGATCAAGTGGACAGCCATAGAGGAAGCCTTGGGGAGGTCTCCAACCCTTTGGGCTGAAGCAGAGTGAGAGATTGCTTGGTTGTTCTCTTTTCCCAAGGTGTGTGGCTTGGAGGACAACTTCCTGGTCATGGTACTTTTGCTGCCCTTTTCCATTGGAGCTCAGGCCTTACTGTGTGGACGTAAGTGTGGATGTGACCTCCTCCACATCCAAACATTGCCTGGTAACAGACCCTGAGATGCGTCTTCCTTCTCTAGAGCAAACACCCACAGCCACCAGTTCAAAAGACAGCAGCAACTCTTGTGAAAACCACTTGTTACTAGTTTTTGCTTTTAGGCCGGGAGGGGTCAGGAGTGTTTAGTCAACAACAAAAAAAAAATCCTTGTGATCTTCTTCAAACCAAGGTTGCAGATTGATAATTCCACTGGCATGCTAGCACTGGTTTGATGATTCAGTAGCAGGAACTTCAAAATAACAGCAGAGTTTTAATTAGTAGATTAAATTGGATCCCATTTCCAGCTTGTTTAACAAGGTTAAGTGATGTTGTAACACTAAATGTTGAGCCACTAGGTGTCAAGCTTCTGGAATATATTTTATTTGTTAATTTATTAGTGGTAATATTATTTTATATGTTGTGTGTAAGTTTTATGTACTGTGTTGTGCTCCTTGGCCTGGAGGAATGTTGTTTCATTTGGTGGTATACAAGTATACAGTTGAATCAGAATCATGGAAAGCTATAGCACAGAAACAGACCCTTCAGCCCATCCAGTCCATGCTGAACCATGACAGTGAACTTGAACTTGAACTGTTTAAAAGCTTGATGTGTTGGGATGCTTGACCTTTACTGAAGTGGAGAGTATTGACAAACTGTGTGACGTGACAAATAATACTCATCTAAATCAGGAACACACCTCAAATGTTGAAGGAACTCAGCAGGTCAGGTAGCATCTTTGGAAAAGAGTAAACAGTCGACATTTCTTCAGGATCACAAGGAATAGGCATCTTCATTTGCTGGATTACAGAGGGATTAGAGCTGCTGGTTAACTCTTGAGATGGTCTGGTCAGGAGGAGAAATGTAATACTCTGAACATTCTGCTGCTCCTTTTGTCTCCAGAGGTTTGGACCATAAATATATTCAAAACAGAGTTTCAAAGATTCTGTTTAGGCATCAGCCCAGCTCAGTGGTGCGGTTAATTGAGCTGCTACCTCACAGATCCCAAGTTCAATCCTGAATTATGTTTGCTCGTTCCTCATTGCTGTGTCGTATGATGTGGGCGATCATGGTCTTTCTGTGACCATGATTGTACTTGGCAAATTTTTCTACTGAAGTGATTTGCCACTGCCTTCTTCTGGGCAGTGTCTTTACAGGATAGGTAACCCCAGCCTTTATCAATACTCTTCAGAGATTGTCTGTCTGAGATTGAGATATAGCACAGAATAGGCCACTCCAGCCCTTTGAGCTGTGCTACCCCACAATCCTGAGATTTTAATCCAAGCCTAATCATAGAACAATTTACAATGACCAATTAACCTACCAACTGGTACATCTTTGGACTGAGGGAGAGGAAGCTGATTACACAGATCGGAAGGAGTGAGGCAATGTAAACATTTGAATTCTCGGGTGGTAATTTTACAGTTGGGCATAGGGAATGTCCAGCGTAGCTGTTTCTATGGATTTGCCTTTAGATTGTCAGGCAACGTGTGAACTTGCAAGATGGGTTGCAGTCATGCTTATCGAACTATTTTTGCTGATGTATGATTGATTGCAAGGAAGTTCCGTTGATAAAGGGACACAGTGTCCCTGTGTGCGATGAAGAGGCTAATCTGCAGGGACTTGTATCTGTCTCCCAGAGTCTCGCCAGCACGAAGAACCAATGCCAACTATTGTTATTGTTAGGCAATGATTTGGTTGGCTGTTCCTCTAATGAGTGACTCACATTCTACTGGATAAACTGGCTTTCTGATTCTCTGTTCTTGTTTTCTCTTCCCTGAGTCACACAATAGGCGGTAGTAGCTGTAAGTCGTCTTGAATCGCAGGTACAAAGGGAATAGCTACAAGAGGAAATGGATGATCCATTCAGTGAAACGTTCCCAGAAGGTGCAAGGCAAGCCCTTTAAGCGACACATGTTTCTAGCTTGTCTCTACAAGTAAATTACGAACATCATGAGGAAATAGCTTATACTAGTGAGACCATTCAGCCCAAAAGAGCTCTGCTAGCTGCAGGAGCCTCTCCTCACCCCTCTTTATTTTGGCATATACACTCAGTGGCCATTTAATTAGCTATTACCCAGACCTAATAAAGTGGCTTTGAGTGTATGTTTTTGCTGCTGTAGCCCATCCACTTCAAGGATCAGTGTGTTGTGCCTTCAGAGATTCTCTTCTGCACAACACCGTTGTAACTATGGTTGAGGCATTGTTGCCTTCCTGTCAGCTTGAACCAGTTTAGCCACTCTCCTCTGAACTCTAGTATTTACCCGCAGAACTAGTGCTCACTGGATTCTTCTGTTTGTTTCTTGAATCATTCTCTGTAGGCTCTAGATAGTGTTGTGCATGAAAATTCCAGAAGATCAGCAGTTTCTGAGATACTCAAATTACCCCGATCGGCACCAGCAATCATTCCACAGTTAAAGTCACTTAGATCACTTAATCATTTCTTACCCATTTTGATGTTGTCTGAACAGCAATTGAACCTCTTGACCGTGGTAACATGTTTTTATGCTCTGAGCTGCTGCCACATGATTGGCTGATTTAATACTTATAAGGTGTATGACTACTTAATAATGGGGCCACTGAGGTTGAGCACACCCTTATCCGAAAACCTCTGAAATCCAGAGTTCGTCTGAGCTCTGAGACGGCGCCACAAATGGAAAATTCCACAAGGCGCGGGAGAGGTTTCTCTGCGCACCACAGACAGTTCTGAGAAGTGACCTCACATTTCAAAGTTCAAGATTCAAAGTAAATTTAATATCAAAGTCACCATATACAGCCCCGAGATTCACTTTCCAAGATCCATCAGAGAATCGATAAAAGCCTGCGCTCAACAGGAGGAGCAAACAACCAACGTGCAAAACACACAAAATTGTGCAAATACAAAAGAAAAATTAGAACTAATGATAATAAAAAAAAATTGGGAATATGAGATGAAGAGTTCTGAAAAGTGAGGCTGTAGATTGTGGGAACGGTTCAGTGATGGGGTGAGTGAAGTTGCCTGCTTTGGCTTGGGAGTTGATGGTTGAGGGGTAATTGTTTCTGACCCTGGTGGCATGATTCCTGAGGCTCCTGTACTTTCTTCCTGATGGCAGTAGTGAGAAGGGAGCATGGGCTGGTTGGTTGAGGTCCCTGATGATGTGCGTCGCTTTCCTGCGACAGCACTCTGTGTTAATATGCTCAGTGTTGGGCAGAGCTTTACCCATGGTGGACTGGAACGTATTCTCTGTTTTAGGGCATCGGTGTTTCCATACCAGGCTGTGATGCAGCCAGTCAACGTAGTCTGCACCATATATCTATAGAAGTTTGTCACAGCAAGCCTGTAAGGAAGGTGGTGCCGTGCTTTCTTCGCATGTGCTGGGTCCAGGATAGGTTCTGTAAAATTATAACACCTCTCCCCTTCAGATCCCTGATGAGGACTGGCTCATGGACCTCCAGTTTACTCATCCTGAAGCCAATAATCAGCTCCTTGGTCTTGCCGTCATTGAGTGAGAGGTTGTTGTTGTGGCATCACTCAGCCAGATTTTCAGTCTCCCTCCTATATGCTGATTCATCACCACCTTTGAGTCGGCCGACGGCAGTGCTGTTGTCAGCAAACTTAAATATGGGATTGGCTTAGCCACACAGTTATAACTGTTGTGGTGAACTATGTGCCTGTCTGGACACGCCCCCTGCTGAATGCTCCTGTGGCTCCTCCCACAGGCCCCTGTATAAAGGCGATCTGAGGCCTGACGCTCGGCCTCAGTCTCCAGGACATAGTATGATGGACACTCACTCCTGGTTCCTTCTTCCAGTCAATAAAAGCCGATATCTCGCCTTACGTCTCAGTGTGAGTTATTGATGGTGCATCAACTGTGCAGCAAGCAGAGCAGGGGGCTAAGCACACAGCCTTGTGGTGGTACATATGTAATGAGCAGAAGTTAATGGATATTAGAAAAACACTGCATAAAGTGAAAAATGAAGATCTCAATTGTGCATTGAAAGAGTAGATTCATTAGTGTTGGAGTGAATATGTGGTGCTTAATGGTGTACTGATCATGCTATCTTAGTTTTCGCTGCAGCTCTTCTTCTCCTGGAATGTCAGAGGTACGTTTTTACACAGCGTTCAGAGCAGGGGACGCACTGCCAGGGCTGGCAGTCGACGCTGATACAGTAGGGATTTTTACGAGACTGTTGGGCACATGGATGATAGAAACATGGAGGGTTATGTGGGAGAGAAGCCTACATAGGAGGGACTGACCATGGAGTAGGTTGAAATGTTGGCACAACATCATGGGCCGGAGAGCTGTACCGTGCTGGCAACTATATTCTGTGTTACTTCCTGACAGTGTCACGGAGCAGCTTTAGATGCACAGAATGGCAATGCTTCTGTTAAAGCCTTTTTTTTCTGAAGCAGTATTAAACATGAGGAACTTCTGAAGGCATAGAGCAAATCCTGTCTTTGCCAAAATGTTGCTCCTCCCCTTGTACTGAAAAGTGTAGTGCAACGCCTGTATTTATTCTGTGGGTAGTGGGGGAGGATTTTATTGAGTCAGTATGGAACAGCACAATATCGATAATAAACCCCAGTTGTGGAATCAGCAAGTTCTGTGTACTCTGATCATTCCTAGACCACAAAAATGTGAAGCGCACCTTTTAAGTTAATAAGTTTGCTTGCAAGTGTCTGCGACCCAACAGCAAGGTTGCAGTTGCCAGAGGGACTAATCCCAAATCTGAGCCAGCCAGAAATGATACAAGGTGTAGCCAACTAAAGGGAATTAATGGGAAACTAATGGTAATTTAGATTCGAATTGAGTTGTGCTGAGTAACGCATGTCGGAACAATCCTGAGTCAAAATGGTAGAAAACCCAAGTACTTGATGGAGACTTTGTAGAGGTGTACAAGATGATAAAGTGGACAGCCAGAGCCTTTTTCCCAGGGCAGGGCAATGTGGGGAGACTTAGGGTTTAATATGATTGGAGTAAAGGGGGTGGGAATGTCAGAAGTAAATTCTTTTACATAGAGAGTGGTAGGTGTGTGGAACAGGCTGCCAGGTGTGGTGGTAGGGGCAGACATATTAGGGACATTTAAGAAACTCTTAGATAGGCACGTGGAAAATAGAAAAACAGAGGGTCATGGAACATATATATAGAATAGTACCCCAGAGGAATAGGCCCTTTAGACCATGGTGTTGTGCCAAACCAATAAAATTAAATGGCCAACTAAACTAACCCCTTCTGCCTACACAATCTCCATATCCTTCCATTTCCCTCACATTCATGTGTCTATCTAAATGTCTCTTAAAAGTCTCTAATGTTTCTGCCTCTTCCAGCACATTTCAGGCACCCACCACTCTCTGTGGTTTTTAAAAAATAATTGTCCCTCACATCTTCTTTGAAATTACCACCCTCACCTTAAAATACATGTCCTCTGGTGTTACACGTTTCAACCCTTGGAGAAAGCTACTGTCTGTCTACTCTATCAATGCCTCTCATAATCTAATAAACCTCTCTCCTCAGCCTCTGTCATTCCAGAGAGAACAACCCAAGTTTGTCCAATGTCTTGTTAGAGCACATGTCCGCTAATCCAGGCAACATAGAGGCTGCCTTAACCTCTATCAATCTGTGTCGAAGCTTGAGCTATGAACTTGGACACTAAAATCCCTCTGCTCATCAATACTGTTAAGGGTCTTTCCCCTACTGGGGTACTGCCTCTCTACATTTGACCTACCAAGGTGTATCACTTGAGGGAAGGGCTAGATTGTTTTTAGAGGAGGTTGAGAGGTTGGCACAACTTTGTGGGCTGAAGGACCTGTACTATTATTTTCACTCAGTTGGTCAAGCAGCATCTGTGGAGGGAGAAATAAGTAACATTTCAGATTTCCTGCAAGTTCAGTCTTTTTGATCTCCATTGAAGTGCTGAGGAAGGGCTATGCTGTTCTTCAGACCGAGTAAAGTATAGAGGTTTTCACTGGAACCCTGGCGAACATTTACTCCTTAATTATTAGTAAGATAATCAGACATGTGGTCTCTATCATCTTGTTTGTGGAAGTTTTACTTTGCACATATTTCTTCTTGCTCTTCCTATATTACAAGTGTATCAAAATCTTCATTCATTGCAAAGCACTCTAGCTTACTCTGAAAATCTGTTTAAATGCAAGTCTTGCCTTTAACGCCTTTGGTGAATTTCAGAATCAAATCTTAGTGTGCTGTTGCTGTTTTAAATTCCTACATCTTATAAAGATCAGTAATGTTTTCGGGATTCTGAGTTCAGAGGCTGCCCGCAGTGGAACAGAAGCTTCTTTGTTTATCTGTGGGGATGAAGTGTATCATCTTTCTCAAACTGATTGATTAAAAGCAAGTTTTAAACCTTGCAAGCTTCAGCATCTTATGCTTTAATCCTCTTGGCTAACAGATCAGAAGAAGTGGTCAGGAATACCAGACGTAAGAGGAGACGTACAGTAAGAGACTGCAGACGCTGGCATACTGAGCAATACGCAATCTGCTGGAAGACCGTAACAGGTTGAGCAGCATCTGTGGGAGGAAGGGAATTGTCAGCATTTCGTACAGTCTTCCAGCTCTACCCCTTCTCACTGCCCCTACCTTCCTGCCATATCATACCCCTCCTCAGTCCACCATACACCTCGGAGTTCGTTTCTGCTACTCAACTTTTCTCTGTTCTGGCTAATCTGTCTCTCCGCTCTCAGTCCTGAAGCAGGGCTTTGGCCCGAAACTTTGACAGTTTCTTTCCTCCCACTGACGCTGCTGAATTTTTCTAGCTGACTATGCGTTGACACCAGACATCAGTCCCTTTATGTTAAAGAAATATTTAAATATCTTTTGCCCAACCACAAACGGCTGGCCAAACCTGGTGCACAAACAAATCAAAAGCAACATTGAGGTTATTTTCTTGAGGAGGCAGTCCATGTTTGGGCTGGCTGTACATTTGGTGTTTCCTTTGAGAGGGATTCCTTGTGTTTGGACCTGAGTTAAGGAGAGAGGCACGTATTATAGACTGTCTCTTTGTGAAAGAGTTAAAGTGAGTGCAGATTTGGGCCAGAAGGCTTGTGGTGATCTGTTTTTCATGGCAAAGGACCATTTTTTTCCAGCCATATGCAAACAGCAAGAGTCTGACAGGATTTCCTGAGTATTCTAACATTCTAAACTGGAAAAAAGCAAGTTGTGGAATATTTTGCAGATCTGTCTGAGCAATCTTGCTTCATTGTGAAGATCTGTAGAATAGGCAAGCAGTTCAAACCCTGTCAAGACCCCTGGTGCCCTCATCAACTTCTTCCCCACCCCCTTTAAAGCCTCATTTTTTTTGCAAGGTCGCACTTTGACAGATGCCCACTGAAGACACCAGTTTGCTTATCGCAAACAAAGTGTATTCTTCCTGTCATTGTCTGTGGGGCCAGTTTTTTTCCTACACAAGGTCAATTTAAGGGTCATACCTCCAGTTGGGTGACCAGATTCCAGCAGAGTGGGCTGAATTTGACCAGAGTGAAGTTCTTTCCACATTGGAGCGTGTTGGGATCATCCTGCCTTTATTGAATAGGTTTGCATCTTCGTTGTTATGGATGTCCAATTGCTACCCTCCAATCCAAATGAGAGAATGTCCTTAGAGTTTAAGGGATACCAGGTAAGAGGAGAAAGGTGGAACAGGATGCTGAGAAGGAATGAATCAGTACACAATACGCTGGAGCAAGGGCTCCCGACCTCTTTCATTGCCGTGGACCCCTACCATTAACTGAGTGGTCTGCGGACCCCAGTTGGGAACCCAGCAGGTCAAGCAGCTTCTGTGGAGGGAAATGGTCAGCATTTCGGATCAAGTCTCTTCATCTGTCCAAGTGAAGGGTCTCGTCTCAAAATGTCAGCTGTCCATTTACCTCCATAGATGCTGCCTGACTTGCTGAGTCCCTCCAGCATTTTGTTCGCGTTTCTTTTGGATTCCCAGCAACTACAGGCTTTCTCGTGTTCTGTGGGGGGAAAATAGTCGACATTTTGGATCAAGAATCTTCACCCGACCCTCTGTCCAGATGAAGTGTCTCAACCGGAAATGTCAACTGTCCTCGAGAGGCGCTGCTAGACCAGCTGAGTCTCTCCAGCATTTTGTGAGCTTGCTCTAGATTCCAGTGTCTGCGGGCTCTTGTGTCTCCATTAAGGAATGAATGTTCTGATCTTGCTTCCAAGTCCCAGATAAATCCACCTTGATATTTTTTATGTGAGATACAGAGCACTGCGTGAATAGCAGTTTATTCCTTCCTGCATTTCCGGTAGTTTTTAGATTTTCTCAAACACCGTGCCAGTGGATGCATAGATTTACGTTGTTGGCCGTCATTAAGTTCAGAGGCTGCTACTGTTTGGAAGCTTTGATGTGAAAGTTATAATGAGGGGAAAATACTCGTACTAGAGTACAGTCCAAGGAGTTTTCTGTCTGGTGAAGTGCTTTCTAAAATGCAGTTGCTGTGTGATCCAGGAGCATCCTATCTGTACAGTGAAGGGAAGTAAGCGATCTGACCCTCATTGAAGGCTGGGTGAGGAGTGAGTGCCAACTACTGCTCTGCTGTAACCTCTAAGTCAAAGTGTTGTACGTTCAAGTCCCACTAGAGGCCCAAGCACAAAACTTTGGCTGATGCGGTCGCCCAGATGAGACACTAAATTAGTGCCCTTTCTGCCTTTTTAGATGGTGAAGAGCAGGTGCTCGTGGCAATGCTTGCACCGTACTGAACATGACAAGTTACTGCTCGCAGGGGCTGCCATGATAGAGTCATTGGAGGTCTTCTTCTCATAAATACTGATTGACATGCAACACTTTTCTTCCAGTGTCAGTGATCCATCTCATCCACCTGAGAAGGCGAGCATGGTTTCAGTTTAGCTCTTTGTCAAAACCCAGCTCTTCTGACAGTGTCGCACCCCCTCAATACTGTATTGGGTTGGCATCGCGTACATAGTGCCGAGTGCAAGGATTAAACTCTTGGTCTTCCAAACCTTTGGGAAGCTGGATGAACCCTTTCAGTGAAGTATTCAATTTTGTTGCATTGCATTCCTGCTGGAAAACCAAGCAGGGACACAGATTAGATTTATGTCAAATACCGTGAGAAGTGTTGTTTGTGTCAAGGATGTACTGGGGGCAGCCTGTGGGTGTCACCACGTTTCCTTCTCCAACTCAGCATGTCCTCAACTCACCCATGCCCATATGCCTTTGGAGCGAGGGAGGAAACTGGAGCACCCGGAGGAAATACACACAATCTCGGGGAGAATGTACGAACTCCTCACAGATAGTGGCAGGAATAAAACTCCAATCCTACCGTTGCCACTGTAAAGTGTTACATTAACACTTCCATCCTTGCTTTATAAATTTAATTTATTCTCATTTTCTTTAAACTCTCTTGATTTCTAATCCTTTCATAACTCCTCACTAAGTCTGAACACCTTGCTGTCTTTTTTTTTACGATGCTCTTACATTCTTTGACTTCTTTATGAAGTGTCTGTCAGGTCCTGTGCAGATGGGTTTGCTGATCATTTTTGCCTACAGCAGACTTTCCTGGTGCTAAAGTTGTTCGTGTAGTGAAGCTAGGTTGACGTTAGGTTACTGGTGCGATAGTGTTAACTGTGCTGTGATCAGTTACCATGATCATTTCCATCAGGTATGTCAGTATCATTGTCTTTAGTAGATTAGTTGCCCTTAACGTACAGAAGATCTGTAACAAGCCAACTTCTACAGACTGGAAGAGGTGTCCTGTCTAACTAGTGCAGGGGACATAATTCCTCTACTGTACCCTCCCTGTCATTTGGCATCATACATTGCCAATAGTATATTTACTTGTTCACGGAAGCTATCCAGAAAGAGGAGCAGGGATAGTATCTGCAGAATTTCTAGGCATAATAGTTAGGGCCCAGTAGTGCCCTGGCTTGTGCCTTTGGATGAAAGTACAAGGCTTAGAAATGGGCAAAATTGAGGTGAGTTTGCATGTTGTCCGTTACTGCCTAGGTTACCTCCCTCGTCTAAAAGGACATGCAAGTTGGTAGGCTCACTGGGGCACTGCAAATTGCCCCTATTGTAGGTGAGCGGTAGGAGAATCAGGAGCTTTTGTGAGCAGGTACAGAACATCGTACACATCCACTGGTCTTCCTTGATAGATTTTATCCAAGCCCTTAAAATGTCAAAGTTAATTTATTATCATATACTACCTTGAGATTCATTTTTCTTGCAGGCATTTTCAGGAAAAGAAGAAATGCAGTTGAATTTTATGAAAATCAATACAAAACCAGACTAATACTGAATAATACCAATGTGTAAAAGAAGTCAAACATATTTTATTTAGAGATACAGTGTGGCTCAGCAACCCACCTACTTAACACTAGCGTAATCATAAGACAATTTACAGTGACTGATTAACCTACTAACCTTTGGACTGTGGGAGGAAACCAGAGCACCCAGCGGAAACCCAGGTGGTCATGGGGAAAACATACAGCTCCCTCAGGCAGCTATAATATGAACCTAAGACTTTTGCACAGTACTATATGTAATAAATAAATATCTGCCCCAATTAACCAAAGTTGCACAGAAATAATTAAAAAATATAAGGAAGATAAACTACTGTTTAATTGAGTAACAACTTGTGTATTTAATTGAAATACAGAACAAACTAGAACACTACCAATACTTCTGCAGTACTATAAAGCTGTGTATTCGTTCCAAATAATTATTAATGGAGGAACTCATCTGCTATATTCTCTCAATTGACTGTAAGTGTACAAAATCAGTTCAGACACCCAGTGCAGATAATTGACTTCCTTCATGAAATGTGTTGGGCCAAGAGTTCTCAACCTGGAGTCCATGGACTCCTCGGTTAGGGGTCTGTTGGCATATAAAAAACATTAGGAACTCCGAGGAAATCTGCAGATGCTGGAAATTCAAATAACAACACACACAAAATGCTGGTAGAACACAGCAGGCTAGGCAGCATCTATAGGGAGAAGCGATGTCGACGTTTCGGGCCGAGACCCTTCATCAGGACTAACCGAAAGGAAAGGTAGTAAGAGATTTGAAAGTAGAGGGGGGAGGGGGAAATACGAAATGATAGGAGTAGACCGGAGGGGGTGGGATGAAGCTAAGAGCTGGAAAGGTGATTGGCAAAAGTGATACAGAGCTGGAGAAGGGAAAGGATCATGGGACGGGAGGCCTCAGGAGAAAGAAAGGGGGGGGGAAGCACCAGAGGGAGATGGAGAACAGGCAAACAACTAAATATGTCAGGGATGGGGTAAGAAGGGGAGGAGGGGCATTAATGGAAGTTAGAGAAGTCAATGTTCATGCCATCAGTTTGGAGGTTACCCAGCCGGTATATAAGGTGTTGTTCCTCCAACCTGAGTTTGGATTCATTTTGACAATGGAGGAGGCCATGGATAGACATATCAGAATGGCATGAACATTGACTTCTCTAACTTCCATTAATGCCCCTCCTCCCCTTCTTACCCCATCCCTGACATATTTAGTTGTTTGCCTGTTCTCCATCTTCCTCTGGTGCTCTCCTCCTCCTTTCTTTCTCCTGAGGCCTCCCGTCCCATGATCCTTTCCCTTCTCCAGCTCTGTATCACTTTCGCCAATCACCTTTCCAGCTCTTAGCTTCATCCCACCCCCTCCGGTCTTCTCCTATCATTTCGCATTTCCCTCTCCCCCCTCTACTTTCAAATCTCTTACTACCTTTCCTTTCGGTTAGTCCTGACGAAGGGTCTCGGCCCGAAACGTCAACATCGCTTCTCCCTATAGATGCTGCCTGGCCTGCTGTGTTCCACCAGCATTTTGTGTGTGTTGTTATTAGGAACTCCTGCTTTATGTGATTGCATCCTCCAAATTTTCATTTTCATTGTAACATTCAAGATGATTGTCGATACCTTCAAATTCTTCGTAGTTTCTAACTTGTTGAAGTAGTGAAATTGTTTCAATGTCATGCCTGGCCGTTTCTGGCATCTCCAAGCTTGCATGCCTGAAACTGCGTTGAGCAAAATAGTTCCAAATTGTCTTACTGCTTATTTCTCACCAGCTATCAGTCACAAAAATGTGTTTGTGCTTTTTTGAACACAAACACATGCTACTGTCACTATTTAAAAACTGATGGCTCAAAGTGTGGTCTGGTGTCTAACAGCTATGAACACAGCTGATGCTAGTTAGAAACTGTTCAGCAACAATCTTCTGCCCTAATTAAGCATCGCGTTGTCCCAAATAAACAAAGGGAATCCTGGCGACTTTCTCACTGTAATTTACAGTTTTAAAAATTTATTGCACTGTTCTGCTGTCACAAAACAATAAATTTCATGACATATGTTAGTGATATTAAAACTCTGTTCTGATTCAGTTGGCGCCAGCACTTTAACTATGAATGAACTCATTTGTTGAACATTGTGTATAAGTGGGCAGCAGTCCGCTGATGGAAGGACACAAGCCCTTTTCAGTTCCACTCAAGCTCTTTCCTACTTCCATTCCATGAATATTGACTCTTGTTCCTGCATTATGCAATGTGATCTCTGACCCACAGAGGCCAGCCCTGTTTACAGAGTCTGATCGAAGCAAACCCGGTGAGTGGTCCCTCTTTAAAATGGGCTCGGTGCCTCAGTGCACATCATGTGAACAACACTAGCCTCTTCATTCAGACAGGAACCCACAAGCACAAATGTGAGTCTTTTCCTATAATTTTATTTTGCTTCCTCGCAGAACCCTTTTGGTAGTTCCTTGGTGTCTCTGAAAAGGATCAAATTTTAGTAACAGACTTTGGCATTTCTTTACACATTGAGAATATCTAGCCAAAACTAGAAATTGGGTAGTTGGCTTGTATAAGTTCACAAACTTTCAAAACTCACAAGGAGTCTGAAGCTGTTTTGTTTTTGACTTTGAGTCGTAGAGTCAAACAGCCCTTTGGCCAACCAGATCATGCTGAATAAGATGCCCTATTCATGCTTGTCAAACTTGCCCATATCCCACTAATCTTTCCTATCCATGTACCTGTCCACCTGTCTTTAAAAAGTTGTTATTGTACCTGCTTCAAGCACTTGTTCTGGCAGCTCATTCCACATACATGCCACCCTCTGTGTAAAAATATTTCTCCTCGAGTTCCTGTCATCTTTCCCCTCTCACCTTAAGCCTAGGCCCTCTCATTCTTGATTTCCGTACCCTGGAAAGAAGACTGAGTGCATTCTCCCAGTCTCTGCCCCTCATGATTTTATATACTTCTGTGGGATCACTCCTCATTCTTGTACATTCCAATGAAAGAAGTTCCAATCTGCACAACCTCTCTCCGTAAGTCCCTCAAGTCCCAGTAACGTCCTCATAAATCTCCTCCACACTTTTGTTCAATTTAATCACACCTTTCTCATAGCCGGGGAACTAGAACTGAACACAATATTCTAAATGTGGCCTCATCAACACCCTGTACAACTCAGAAACAGAAGCAGAAATGGGTGTATTATTACTGACATTTCAAGTTCAAGTTTATTGTCATCTGACTATGCATATATACAAGCAAATGAAACAACGTCCCTCTGGACCACAGTGTATCCACTATGCTTATATCACACACAGCAAATAAAACAAAATATTACCGCAAATAAGTTAATAAAATCTGATGCAAAGTGTATGTAGTGCACAGAACAGATAAGCAGTAAAACAACTTGCTCCACTAGTGATGAGACCTCAGTGGTGGCAGGGTTTTGTGGGAGATCATATCCGCTCACTTAGACGAATCTAAAAGATACTATGGCACTATATTGTCAGTGAGTAGTGAGGTTCACTCCTGGATGCTTGCTGACATTAATCCCTCAGATGAAATCAGGAAAGATGGGATCTTATGAATTACTCTCAGAATTGAAACCTACCAAATATTGAAAGGCTTAGCTAGAGAGGATCTTCTTATTAGTGGAAGAGTTTAGGACCAGAGGACGTTGCCTCAGAATAGAAGGATGCCCCTTTAGAACAGAGATGAGGAATAATTTCTCTAGCTGGGAGAGGTAAATCTGCAGAATTCATTGCTATAGACAGAAGTGGAGGTCAAGTAATTGGGTATATTTAACTCAGAGGTGGATAGGTTTTTGATTAGTAAGGGTGTCAAAGGTTATGGGAGAAGGCAGGAGAATGAGGT
This sequence comes from Hypanus sabinus, assembly GCF_030144855.1. Classification (NCBI taxonomy): domain Eukaryota; kingdom Metazoa; phylum Chordata; class Chondrichthyes; order Myliobatiformes; family Dasyatidae; genus Hypanus; species Hypanus sabinus. The sequence continues at coordinate 22,724,965 of NC_082707.1, forward strand.
TGAGAGAGATAATAAATCAGCCATGATGGAATATGGAACTGACTCGACGGGCCGAATGGTCTAATTCCGTTCATATGTCTTATGGTCTTATAGAAAATGCCAGTGTTTGTTGCCTCTCCCTAATTGCTTCTTGCTAGGCCATTTCATTTAACTATTTTTATTTGGGACTAGATATAGGTTAGATCTGCTGAGGAAACGGCTTCAGAGCTTTCTGCAGCAAAATGGCTTCTCATAAGAATTCAATTAATTCATGGCCATATTACTGATACCAGACTTTGAGGCCAGATTAATTTGAACTGGAATTCACCAAAATCTGTTTTGGAGCTTGAATTCGCACCTCTGGATCGGTCAACATCCAGACCCAAAAGGTGATGATCCCATGATCAAATTCACTGCACAGTGTGGGATCCAACAATGCAGAAATTCCTCCTTTCCCCAAGTTGCCAAGGGGGGCCATACTAGGAAACAATAGCAATAAAGAGTTCAAAGTACAAAGTAAATCTATTTTTAAAGCACATATACGTCACTGTAGCGGTGTGCTACACGCAGCGCTAAAATCACGACACGGAGTCGGTAACTGCAGTCGAAGGAAAAAACTTTATTCGAAAACTTCAGCCTCACTTTTAAGCCTCTGTCAACCGGCCCCCCATGGCGAAGAGGCTCCAAAGCTCTGTGCTCGCAAACCCCCGTAGGCTATCTATTTGTGAGTCGGTTCGGATACGCTAGGAAATGAGTCGCCACATAACCCCCCCCCAGAACCGGCGATACACCCCCCAATGTCCACAGTCTGGGCCAGAACCTGCTTGGGAGGTCGGCCTCTGCGCCGAGGCACCGGAAACTCGGCTGGTTGCGCCAGGTCCACATGGGCCGGCTTGAGGTGGTCCACCGTGAAAACCTCCTCCTTCCCCCCAATGTCCAGCACGAACGTGGACCCGTTGTTCCGGAGCACCATAAACGGCCCCTCGTATGGCTGCTGCAGCGGTGGCCGATGCCCGCCCCTTCGTACAAACACAAACTTACAGTTCTGTAGGTCTTTGGGTACGCAGGTCGGGTGCCGCCCATGCTGTGAAGTGGGTATGGGGGCCAGGTTACCGAGCTTCTCGCGAAGTCTGCCCAGGACTGCTGCGGGTTCTTCCTCTTGCCCCCTTGGGGCTGGTAGGAACTCCCCGGGGACGGCCAGGGGCGCGCCGTATACCAACTCGGCCGACGAGGCGTGCAGGTCGTCCTTGGGCGCAGTGCGGATGCCGAGTAGGACCCAGGGAAGCTCGTCCGCCCAGTTGGCTCCTCGCAGGCGGGCCATGAGGGCCGACTTCAGGTGACGGTGGAAACGCTCCACTAGCCCGTTCGACTGTGGGTGGTAGGCAGTTGTGTGGTGCAGCTGAGTCCCCAAAAGGCTGGCCATAGCTGACCACAGGCTGGAGGTGAACTGGGCGCCTCTGTCGGAGGTAATGTGGGCCGGTACACCAAAGCGAGATATCCAGGTGGCGATCAGGGCTCGGGCGCAAGATTCGGAGGTGGTGTCAGTGAGCGGGACCGCCTCTGGCCATCTTGTGAACCGGTCCACGATAGTCAGGAGGTAACGCGCTCTGCGCGACACTGGCAGGGGGCCCACGATATCCACATGAATGTGGTCGAAACGCCGGTGGGCGGGATGGAACTGCTGCGGTGGGGCTTTGGTGTGCCGCTGCACCTTGGCCGTCTGGCAGTGCATGCACGTTCTGGCCCATTCACTGACCTGTTTGCGGAGTCCGTGCCAAACGAACCTGCTGGAAACCATCCGGACAGTTGTCCGGATGGAGGGATGCGCCAAGTTATGAATGGAGTCGAAAACGCGGCGCTGCCAGGCTGTTGGGACGACCGGACGGGGCTGGCCGGTGGCGACGTCACAGAGTAGGGTCCTCTCACCTGGGCCTACGGGGAGGTCCTGGAGCTGCAGACCGGAGACTGCGGTTCTGTAACTCGGAATCTCCTCATCCGCCTGCTGCGCCTCTGCCAGTGTCTCAAAGTCTACCCCTTGGGAAAGGGCATGAATGGTAGGGCGAGAGAGCGCATCCGCCATGACATTGTCCTTACCCGAGACGTGCTGGACATCCGTCGTGTATTCAGAGATGTAGGACAGGTGGCGTTGCTGGCGGGATGACCAGGGGTCGGATGCTTTTGTAAACGCAAAGGTAAGCGGTTTGTGGTCTGTGAACGCGGTGAAGTGCCGACCTTCTAGGAAGTACCTGAAATGCCGGATTGCCAGGTAGAGCGCCAACAGTTCCCGGTCGAAAGCACTGTACTTGAGCTCGGGTGGCCGCAGGTGTTTGCTGAAAAACGCCAGGGGTTGCCAGCGACCTGCGATGAGCTGCTCCAGCACCCCACCGACTGCCGTGTTTGATGCGTCCACTGTGAGGGCGGTAGGGGTGTCCATTCTGGGATGTACTAGCATTGCGGCGTCCGCCAAAGCTTCCTTCGTTTGAACGAAAGCGGCGGCGGACTCCTCGTCCCAGGTAATGTCCTTGCTCGGACCTGACATCAGGGCGAACAGGGGGCGCATGATCCGGGCAGCTGAAGGGAGGAAGCGGCGGTAGAAATTGACCATACCTATGAATTCCTGAAGGCCTTTGATCGTGGTGGGTCGGGGGAAGTGGCGGACCGCATCTACCTTAGCGGGCAGAGGGGTTGCCCCGTCTTTAGTAATTCTGTGGCCCAGGAAGTCAATGGTATCGAGTCCGAACTGGCATTTGGCAGGGTTGATTGTAAGACCGTACTCACTCAGTCGGGCGCAGAGTTGACGGAGGTGGGACAGATGCTCCTGACGACTGCCGCTGGCTATGAGGATGTCATCCAAATAGATGAACGCGAAGTCCAGGTCCCGTCCCACCGCGTCCATTAACCGCTGGAACGTCTGTGCGGCATTCTTCAGGCCGAACGGCATGCGGAGGAACTCGAAAAGGCCGAATGGGGTGATGAGAGCCGTTTTGGGGACGTCGTCAGGATGCATCGGGATTTGATGGTACCCTCGGACGAGGTCTACCTTGGAGAAGATCCGTGCGCCGTGCAGGTTTGCCGCAAAGTCTTGAATGTGCGGCACAGGGTAGCGGTCCGGTGTGGTAGCCTCGTTCAGCCTGCGGTAGTCGCCGCATGGTCTCCAGCCCCCCGTCGCTTTGGGCACCATGTGCAGGGGGGAAGCCCAGGGGCTGTCGGACCGCCGGATGATCCCCAATTCCTCCATCCTCTGGAACTCCTCCTTCGCCAGTCGGAGCTTGTCCGGGGGAAGCCGCCGAGCACGGGCATGGAGGGGTGGTCCCTGGGTCGGGATGTGGTGCTGTACGCCGTGCCTGGGCATGGCCGCTGTGAACTGCGGTGCCAGAACCGATGGGAACTCCGCCAGGACCCTGGTGAAGTCGTTGTCGGACAGCGTGATGGAGCCGAGGTGAGGGGCTGGCAACTGGGCTGCACCCAGGGAGAACGTCTGAAAGGTCTCAGCGTGTACCAGTCTCTTCCTGGGCAGGTCGACCAGCAGGCTGTGAGCCTGCAAAAAATCCGCACCCAGAAGCGGTTGGGCTACGGCGGCCAGTGTGAAGTCCCACGTGAACTGGCTGGAGCCGAACAGTAGCTGCACCTGGCGGGTGCCATAGGTCCTTACGGTGCTGCCATTCACGGCCTTCAGGGGGGGACCCGGTGCCCTGCTGCGGGTGTCGTAACCCGTCGGAGGTAAAACGCTGATCTCAGCCCCAGTATCGACCAAAAACCGGCATCCCGACCTTCTATCCCACACATACAGGAGGCTATCCCGATGGCCAGCCACCGTAGCCATCAGCGGCGGCTGGCCCTGGCGTTTCCCGGGAACTTGCAGGGCGGGCGACAACGGCGGGCTTCTGCGCCCCACCGCTGGTGGTAGAAGCACCAGTGTTCATTGGGCCGGGGGTTGGCAGGCTCTGCGGCCGGGCCTGGACTGGTTTGCTGCCGGGAGCGTGGCTGGGAGATCCGTGCGATGGACGCCCCACTCACCTTTTTGGCGTTCCACAGCAAGTCCGCCCGGGCTGCCACCTTCCGGGGGTCACTGAAATCCGCGTCGGACAGCAGCAGGCGTATGTCCTCGGGCAGCTGCTCCAGGAATGCCTGCTCAAACATGAGGCAGGGTGTGTGTCGGTCGGCCAGAGACAACATCTCATTCATTAAAGCCGATGGAGGTCTGTTGCCCAAGCCATCCAGGTGCAGTAAACGGGCAGCCCGCTCGCGCCGTGAGAGTCCGAAAGTCCTGAGGAGCAGGGCTTTGAATTCCGTGTACTTGCCGTCTGCCGGGGGCGACTGTACGAACTCCGCGACCTGGGCCGCTGTGTCCTGGTCGAGGGAGCTCACCACGTAGTAGTAGCGGGTGTCATCTGAGGTGATCTGGCGAACGTGGAATTGGGCTTCGGCTTGCTGGAACCATAGGTCCGGGCGCTGTGTCCAGAAACCTGGCAGTTTCAACGAAACCGCATGAACAGAGGCGGCGTCGGTCATTTCTGGTCCAAAAATCGTTTGGACCGTCGGGGTCACCAATTGTAGCGGTGTGCTACACGCAGCGCTAAAATTACGACACAGAGTCGGTAACTGCAGTCGAAGGAAAAAACTTTATTCGAAAACTTCAGCCTCACTTTTAAGCCTCTGTCAACCGGCCCCCCATGGCGAAGAGGCTCCAAAGCTCTGTGCTCGCAAACCCCCGTAGGCTATCTAATTGTGAGTCGGTTCGGATACGCCAGGAAATGAGTCGCCACATCACCATATTTAACCCTGAGTTTTGTTTTCTTGTGAGCATCCATAGAATAATAACCATAGCAGAATCAATGAATGGCCAGCTCAACCTGGGTGTTCAACCAGTCTGCCAAAGACAACAAGCTGGGCAAATACAAAATGAAAGAAATAATAATAATAATAATAATAATAATAATAATAATAATAATAATAATAATAAATAATTAAGAAATAAATATTGAGAACATGAGATGAAGGAACTTTGGAAGTGAGTCCATAGGTTTTGGGAGCATTTCAGTGACGGGCCAAGTGAAGTTATTCCATTTGGTTCAAGAGTCTGATGGTTGGTGGTGGGGTGGGGGGGGGGGGGGGAAGCTGTTCCTGAACCTGGTGGTGTGAGTCTTGAGGCTTCTGTACCTTCTTCCTGATGGCAGCTGCGAGAAGAGAGCATGTCCTGGGGGGGGGGGTGGGGTCCCTGATGATTGATGCTGCTTTCCTGCGACAACTCTTCATGTCAATGTGCTCTGTGGTGGGGAGGGTTTTACCCGTGATGGACTGGGCCGAATCCACCACTTTTTGTAGGATCTTCCGTTCAAGGACATTGGTGTTTCTATACCAGGCCATGATGCAGACAATATACCCCCCCCCCCCCCCACTACATATCTATAGAAGACTGAGTATGGGTAAGAATATGCATAAATCAAAATCTTCCTTTCCTTTCCCAGGCATCTGCTGCTAAGAATTAATTTGAGGCTGTGTTTAGGATTAATCTCTCTCGCCCTGTTAGTGACAATTAAGGCATGAAGGAGGTTGCTTTGATGGTTTCAGTGCTGTGATCGAAGGACCTACTTCCTTTGGAAGAGCTCTTTCATTAATAATGCTTTGAAACTGATAATTATCTGCTGTGGGCTATGTTAGAAACTGGAAGTAGTATTTAATGTATAGAAGAAATTTAGATGAATCTAAACTTTGAACTGCAGTGGAGGTAAGGGAGGGTGTGGAAAGTTCCCTCTAATTTACCAACTCAAGCCCTTGAGGTATTTGTCTGCCAATGATCTTGCATGTAGCTGCATTAGTTCAAACATTGTTACCTTTTATTCAAGAGGATCAGGGATTTACTTTAGATTACTCTGATTAAACACAGGCGAGAACTTCATCTCCAACGAACCAACTATGTGAAAGGTGAATACGACATTGGGCCAAACTTCTTGCAAGGGACCAAAGACAAATATTTCCCTTTAAGTGATCCATGGGACCTGAGGATAGATCTATTCCCATATGTTGTTAGTCCTTAACTGCCCTCTGAAATTCCCCAAGTAAGTATTTGTCTCCACAGGCAATTGACAAGGTACAAAAAGAGCCACTCCATTCAAAGACATTGGCTTCCTGTGGAAGAATTCCAACAGGCTGGGCTAAAATCCCTTTTCACATACTTGTGAAGGAGGATAACCAGGACATTTATTTTTTAAATCTATTATCTTTTGCCCTCCTGAAACAGCATTATTGAAGCAGATGTATGAGGTTGAACAGGCCTATTTACCCTTTATTCCTCAGGAGATACGTGGGTTAATTCTTCAAGCTCAGTTTTACTGTCATTCAGCCATACCCATGTATACAGCTGAATGAAACGACGTTCCTCAGGGACCAAGATGAAAAACACAGTATATATTATCACATACAGCACATAAACTAATATTAACAAGTATTCTGTAGATATTCACGTTGAGAAAGTGGATATACGATATATAGCTAAATATGGAACTGTCTAATGCTATTGGCACTGTCATTAATGGTGTGTGCTGGGTGGTATTAAGGTGTTCAGAAGTCTCACAGCCTGTGGGGAGAAGCTGTTACCCAGCCTACCAATCCTTGTTCTTATACTGTGGTACCTTTCTGCCTGACGGTAGGAGTCAATGAGGATGTCGGATGGATTGGAGGAGTCCTTGACAACACTCAGGGTCCTGGGGACGCAGTGCGACTGGTACATGTCCTGTATTGGGGTGTGGGGGACTGAGGTATATTTTCATCTCTCTCACCTGCCTGGATGGGATCGGTGGTTGTTAATGAGTGAAGGGGTATTTATTATTTAGAGATACCGTATGGAACAGGCCCCTCTGGCCCAAGGAGCTGCACCACCTATTTAACTCCAGCCCAATCGTAGGACCATTTACAGTCACCTGACCAGTACGTCTTTGGACTGTGAGAGGAAACCAGAGCGTCCGGAGAAACCCATCTGTCCACGGGTAGGACGTACAATTTCTTACAGATGTCGTCGGGATTAGACTCCGAACTCCGACACCCCTAGCTGTACTGGCATCGTGTTAGCTGCTACTCTACTGCGTCATCAGCCTAAAACACAAATTCTCCTCTCTTCACAGACCCTGACTGACTGAACAGGGTGACCCAAGAGTCATCGGGTCAGTCAACATGGAAACAGCCTTTTGCTTGTAAGTCTGTCCTTGGCTAGAAGTGTAACATTAAAAATTAACTGGCCATTTCACAGCCATGTTGTTGGGTTAAACAGAGGACAAGTTTAGATTGTGGAAGGTTGGAGTGAGGGTCATGTGTCATGCAGTCATAGAACACTAAAGTACAGAAACAGGCCCTTCGACCCATCTAATCTGTGCTGAATAGGCCCTTCTGTCTGATACAATTAACCTGCACCCAGTCAGATATCTCCACACCCTTCCCAACTCTGTAGTTATCCAATTTTCTTTTTAAGTGTCGAAATCAAACCCACATCCACCACTTCTGCTGTTAGTTCATTCCACACACTCTCATCACCCTCTGAGTGAAGAAGTTCCCTCTCAGGTTCTCCTTAACCCATGACCTCTTGTTCTAGTCCCCACCACCACCACCTCAGTGGAAAAAGCCTGCATGCGTTTACCCTTTCTCATAATTTTGTATAATTTTAGTTGAGAAAAAAGATATTGCACAGGCTTCTGGGTAAGAAGACCTTAGAATGTGTCTCCAAAGCTGGGATAAACTTGAATGGTGGTACCTGTGAGGAAATGAAGAGCAAATATTGGTTTTGTGTTTACAAAAAAGAAAACGTAACCTGTAGGTGTAAACTTGGAGCTCCATGTGGTTCCATGGGATTCCCACATTAATCTCTCTGGCCCTGGCATCTGCCTTTCTAGAGCCTGGATAGCTCAGTTGGTAGAGCATCAGACTTTTAATCTGAGGGTCCAGGGTTCAAGTCCCTGTTCAGGCGTTCTGTTGCAAACGCACAATGTTTTGACCTGAAGGTCTCTTTTCTGAGCTATACAACTCTTTGAGAACTGCGTTGCCAGATTGCCAGTTTTTGTGGTCACCTCCATTTCAGTTGGTGTCAGGACGCATTGGTTGACAGGCGGCTCTGAGGAGCTGCTCTGAAGGGGCAGTGCTACAGCAGGCAGCTGCTCATTCCTCCATTCTGGCTGCCTTTATTCCTGCTCTCTGTTCTCGCCCACCCCCAGCCTCTTCACTCAGTGCTGGAGCATTTTAAAGGAGTGACCTTTGCGAGACCTCCTTATCAATTGGAAACTATGACAAGGAGGAGAGAATTGCTCACCCTGGAAAGAAATTCCGAGACAGCAAGTAATTGCTTGCTTCTAAATTGTGCCAGAGTGCAGCGATAATCTTGGGTAGCCTTTATTTAAGAAATAAATTTAGCAGGGTCTTGTCAGAGTTGAAACCGTACTGATGAAGATGGATTGCATGTCGCCTTGTGTTAAATTCACTTACAAGGTTCTTCGGATTTTAGCAAAACGATCAGAATGGCGTAAATTCAGAAAAGAAAATAGAAGGAAGATGAGACTGCACAAAGTATTTTCTCCAGCGTTAGCCCTGCTTTTTTGTAGGATAGACCTTATTAAACTGGAGAGAGTGGAGAGAAGATTTGCAACAATGCTGCTAGGGCTTAAAGGCTTGAGTTAACCGGAGAGGCTGGCCAAGCAAGAACGTTATTCCTTGGAGCATAGGAATTTGAGGGGTGATCTTAGAGGTATTGTGAGGAATAGAGAGGGTGAACACATACAGTTTTTCCCAAGTGAGAGTGAACTAAAAACTAGAGGCAGATATTTAAAGTGAGAAGTGAGGGATATAAAAGAACCTTGTGGGGCAACTTCTTCATGGAAAAGGTGGTGCCTATATGGAGATAGCTGCCAGAGGAAGTGCTACAATAACAGCATTTAAAGATCTTTGGAGAAGTACAAGGATAGGAGGGCTTAAATAGATATGGGCCAAATGAAGACAAGTGGGATTAGCTTGGTGGGCACCTTGGTCATTACGGCCCAGTTAGGCTGGAGGGCCTGTTTCCATCCTGTGTTACTTTATGACTCTATCAGCAAGCTACCTAGCAGAGAGATAATGTGAATTTGTTGTTAGCAGTTTTTAAAAAAGATATCCTCTTGCCTTGTGGATGTACAGTTAAGCAAGTGTCTTAAGTACAGCCACTGCATCTCCTTGGCTGTGAAATCTTTGGGAGTAAAACACAAGTTATTTCCCTGCTTTGTATAATGAAGAAATATGAGGAGGAATGGACCATTTTGTCTCTCAAGTCTGATCCACCATTTGATTATTCATCTGCACTGAACTGAGACTAAAGCTATGGCCTGCAACTTATGGACTCCTGGACTGGCTGCAGTTCTGAATGTCAGTTGTTAACTTTTATTGTTTGCATGATTTGAGTTTTTTTCCTGCACAATGAGTGTTTGACCATGTTCTAAAATGGGTTCTAATGGGCTTCTTTGTTTTGTGGTTACTGTAAGGAGATGAATCTCTGTAAGGATATAATGTACGTTCTTCGAACTTTGATAAGATCATGGGTGGTCAGATCTAGGTCCCCATTCTCTTCCCTGTACTCTATAACCTTTGACTCATTTTAAACCTGAGCAAAAGGTTGGAAATTTATGCAAGGTCACAAATTAAATCCTACAGTAGCTTTAACTTGGGTAAAATAGTGCAGAAGGAATGGTGCCAGATCTCATGTAACTCCTTGGGCAAGAAACCAACAGCTTGGCAAAACAGGTGGAGTTTAAGGGAGCGTGGCTTCAAAGTAGAGATGCTGGGAGGTGTAGGGAGAGGTTTTGAGAGATGAGGGATTTACCCGTGCAGGCAGTGCTGGAGAGATGAAGAAGCCAGGATTCGAGGCGTGTGGAGACGGAACACATTGGCCCTTGGGCCTGAGGTGGTAGGCCAAACTAATTAGACAAGTGATTAATGCCTAACTAAATGAATGCAATCGACCCACACAAGGTCCATAGCCCTCCATTCTCTGCACATTCATGAGCTTATCTGAGAGCCTCTTAAAGGCCTCTTTAATACTTGTTTCTATTACCACCCTTGGCAGCACATTTCATACACCCATTGCTCGCTGTGTAAGAAGAATTGCCCCCTCATCTCCTTTAAAGTTAACTCTCTCACTTTAACTTCTTGAGCGGAAGGACCTGTTCCTATTTTGTACTGTTCTGTTTTTACACGTTATAGTAAGGAGGATCTTTACTGAAACGTGGAAGATCTTGGGGATCTTGATAAGGTGGATTTGGAGAGGATGATTCTGCATGAAGGAGAATCTATATCTGGGAGTTAATGTTTGGTAACAAGGGTCATCCTCTTCAGGAAGAGATGAGGTAACCTTTTCCTTCCAGAGGGTCACGGGTCTTTGGAATGCACTTATCTCAAGGGCGGTGAAAGAAGACGCGGAAGGCAGTTGTAGATAGATTCATGTTAAGTGAAGGGATGAAGGGTTACTGGGGTAGGTGGGAATGCAGAAGGCAAGGAGTTAATTACATCAGCGAATAGCAGAGCAATCAACTGTCCACCCCTGCTCTGAATTTACACTTGAATCATTGGCTATAAATATCTTGGGATGACCTGAGGTGCTAGGTAAAGGGAAGCATTGAATAATGTAGCTATTACACTCATCTTTACACCCATCTATAATGGGGCTGAGATTAATGGTTTTAGGCACACTCTTAATCCTGGCTATTACAAAACTTTCCTAAATGAAGTCATTTATATGGCGCATTTCCCAATTACAGGATGCCCCGAGGTACATTAGAATGTAGAACAGTACAAAGCAGAGTAGGTCCTGTGGTCCATGATGTTGTTCTGATCTTTTAACCTATTCTGAGATCAATCTAATCCTTCCTTCCCACATAACCTTTCACTTTTCTTTAATCCATGTGCCTGTCTAAATATATCTAATGTATCTGCCTCTTCTAGCAACCCTGTCAGCATGTTCCACATACCCACCACTCTCTGTGTAAGGAAAAAAAACTCTCTGGCATCCCCTCTATACTTTTCTCCAATCTCCTTAAAATGATGCTCCCTTGTACTAGCCACATCTGCCCTGAGAAAAAGTCTCTGGCTGTTCACTCTGTCTTTACCTCCTACCAACGTGTACATCTCTATCAAGTCGCCTCTCATCCAAAGAGAAAGCCCTGGCTTGCTCAACCTGGGGTAGTGGTCAGCACAATTGCTTTTCTGTGTCAGTGATCAATGATTGGGTTTCAATTCCCACTGGTGTCCGTATGTTCTCCGCATGACCATGTGGGTTTCCTCCAGGTGCTCCGGTTTCCTTCCACATTCCAAAGACGTATGGTTAGGATTAGGGTTAATAAGCTGTGGACATGCTGTGTTGGCGCTGAAGTGTGGTGACACTTGTGGGCTGCCCAGCACAATCGACTCCAATTTGATTTGACATAAATCATGCATTTCACTGTATGCCAAGTCATTGGGTATATTTAAAGTGTCGGTTGATAGGTTCTTGATTAGTAAGGGCATCAAAGGCAGGGGTTTGAGAGGGATGATAAATCAGCCATGATAGAATGCAGGAGCAGACTTGATGGGCCAAATGGCCTAATTCTGCTCCTTTGTCGTACGATCTTATAGTCTTATGGTATGTTTTGATCTTTTGATGTACATGTGACAAATAAAGCTAATCTTCATCTTTTTCCTTGCTTAGCTAAGTACATTGCAGTCAGTAGCATGCTATTATCAAATGCAGTCACTGCAACGGTGCAGAAAGTAACTGCCCCTTTAAACAAATGATTTACCCTCCACTTGCCACTGGCAGGTTTCTCATTATAGATTTGCGATTGGAAGGATTTTGGCCCCCGTCACTGTACGGCAACAAAGGAGATCTTGTCTCTCTTTAACTGGAATGTACGTGTGTTGCTGCAGTTCAGCCTGAGTTTCTTATTTGAGAAAATTATTTGCAGAAATGGTTATGTGAATCTGTCGTCATATGAATGGTTGTTTTGTATTGTCTGCATACTTGTATTCTTGTATTCTACAATCTGGTCCTGTTCAAAAGCACTCTGTATTCAGAACAAAGGTTGTAAATGTGTCCTTTTAAAAAAAATAATTAGAGGTGGGTGGATGATTGGTCCTAAATTTACCAGAGGTGGTCAGAATGAGGTGCCCCTCAAGAAAGAAAGGATTTGCCTTTCAGAACACCGGCCAATCTGTGCTCAGCAATCTAAACAGCAATGAAAGGATAACTAATTCATTTTATTGATGTTGATAAAGATTAAATATTGGCTCCCATGCAGGGAAGAAGTGCCCTCTTTAGAATAGTATCATGGGATATTACTACCTGGACAGATCTTGCATGAATGTGCCATTTGAAAGATTACAGCAGCATTCCAACGGTATCCCTTTAGAAGTATCACTGTTGTCATGAGCTCAGAGAGGCCATAGATTTATTTCAGCCAACTTACACAGGAAAATATAGCTTTATGTCCTTATTCATAGCATTCACATCATTAAAGCTAAACCCTCGAATATTCACACAAGAGATTCTGTAGCTGCTGGAAATCGAGAGTAACACACACGCAAAATCTGGAGGCAATGAGCAGATCAGGCACCATGCATGGCAAGGAATAAACAGTCGATGTCTTGGGCCAAGGCCTTTCACCATGACTGGAGAGGAAGGGGGAAGAAGTCAGAATAAGGAGGTGGGGAGAGGAAGGAGTACCAGCTAGAAGGTGATTAGTGAGGCCAGGTGAGGGGAAGGTAGGTGGGTGGGGGAGGGGTGACAAAGGTGGGAGGTGAGAGATGGAGAAAGTAAAGGGCTGAAGAGAAGGAATGGGGGCACGAGGGGGAGGTGATAGGCAGTTAGGAGAAGAGGTGAAGTAAGAGATGAGTCTGAGTGGGGAATGGAAAAGTGGGGAAATTACTCTAAGTTAGAGAAATATATGAGATTCAGATTCATTTACAAATCCATAACAACTGGGGTTTCTGAGTAATCCGACAGCAGTTATTGAAGTTTTAAACATTGAAATCTATTTCAGTGACATGAGGAACTATATGGCCTCAGCCCTGTGCTGAATAATCCCATCATTTTTGTTTGGTGACAGGTCAGCTGAAAGTCCGATAGAGTGTTGAATAAACAGAGCACTGAACTAAATGGAAAGTGTATCGTCAGGTTTGAGGTCTGTTTCAATTTGGGAAAGGTGGGGTGGTGGGGGGGGGGCAGTCTTGGCAGCTTCCATGGAAACAGGTCCGAAAGTAGCAGCTTAGTGGCAGACAGTGATTTATACAGGGGCAGATAAAGTGGCAAACAGCAGCTGTGCTGAGCGCTCGGTGCAAGGTTGGGGGGGGGGAGAATATAGGGGAGGGCACTGGGATGCGAGTGGGGGAGATGGATTGGAGCCACCCATGGTGCTTTGCAACAGCTGTCAATGCCAGCGAGAGCTGGACGGAGTTCATGACAGGCCAGAAGTATTTTAGGAGTGCTCTAATAATATACTCGTAAAAAAGTGCTTTGAATGTGGCAAACCCTTCGCATTTGCTAGTAAGGCTGAAGACTGCACTGAAAGTTTTGTATCTGCTTCAGACTGATGCTTGCATCCAATTTAGTATAATTAGTTTCAACAACAAATTAGCCTGGTTTCTCAGGAAATTTCCTGAGTGTTATTATATATACACACACACACAGAACGGGTTCATTTTATGAGGCACTGAGTGATGAAGGGCACATTTGCATTTATGACATTGTTGACTTGGGCGGACTGTCAGCCACACTGCATGATTGGAACACGCCCCTTGCGACTACATCTCCTTTGACCTGCCCCACAACCCCCGCATGAGTCACTCCACATGAACCTATTTATGGTGCACCTCCCATAGCCTGTCAGATAGCACACTATTTCTTTGTAACCTGTTGAATGATTCAGCCCCTTTTCCCATTTTCTCTGGCTTGGTTAATAACTGATCAAGGGAACTGTTTAAAGAAAATTAACATGGCAAGCCATTTTCCAGCGGCTCGCTGGCAGGACTGTCCCTGGGATTAGCACTTCATTCCCAGAAACTGCTGGGCAATTCTAGAAAGTCGACAATCTTCACTGAGCCATGAAGTATGGTTGCAGCTCTATAAAACCCTGGTTAGACCACTCTGGGGGAATTAAGTTCAGTTCTGGTGCCTCATTATAGGAAAGATGCGCAGGCTTTAGAGAGGGTGCAGAGGAGATTTGCCAGGATGCTGCCTGGATTAGAGAGCATGTCTTACAAGGATAGGTTCAGCGAGCTACAACTTTTCTCTTTAGAGTGAAAGGAGGATGCAAGGTGACTTAAAAGAGGTGTACAAGAGGCATAGATCAAGTGGATAGCCAGAGACTTTTTCCCAGGGTGGAAATGGCTAATACAAGGGGGCATAGATATAAGGTGACCGGAGTAAAGAACGGGGAGGGTGTTGTCAGAGATAAGTTCTTTTCACAGAGACTGTGAGTGCATGGATTGTCCTGCCGGGGGTGACGATAGAGGCAGATAAATTTGGAATGTTTAAGACAGGATGAAAGAGAAGTGGAGGGCCATGTAGGATGGAAATGTTAAATCACAACATCGTGAAAGGCTTGTATTGTGCTGTACTCTTCTATGTTCTTTGTTAATGTATAGATGAACCATACTTTTATGCTGCTTGAAGTCAGTGCATTTCACTGCTGCATGTTACTTGGTTGTATTTTTTTGAAGTTTGAGGGAAAACCGGAGTACCCATAGGAAATCGGAGCACCAAATTTCTTGGTGTTCACCTGACGGAGAATCTCACCTGGTCCCTCAACACCAGCTCCTTAACAAAGAAAGTCCAGCAGCGTCTCTACTTTTTACGAAGGCTGAGGAAAGTCCTTCTTCCCCCACCCCCACCCCCCCCCCCCCAATCCTCATCACATTCTACAGGGGTTGTATTGAGAGCATCCTGAGCAGTTGCATCACTGTCTGGTTCGGAAATTGCAACATCTCGGATCACAAGACCCTGCAGCGGATAGTGAGGTCAGCTGAGGAGATCATCGGGGTCTCTCTTCCCGCCATCACGGACATTTACACTACATGCTGCATCTGCAAAGGAAACAGCATTATGAAAGACCCCACGCACCCCTCATACAATCTCTTCTCCCTCCTGCCGTCTGGGAAAAGGCTCCGAAGCATTCGGGCTCTCACGACCAGATTATGTAACAGTTTCTTCCCCCAAGCTATCAGACTCCTCAATACCCGAAGCCTGGACTGACACCTTGCCCTACTGTCCTGTTTATTATTTATTGAAATGCCTGCACTGTTTTGTGCACTTTATGCAGTTCTGTGTAGGTCTGTAGTCTAGTGTAGCTTTCTCTGTGTTGTTTTTTATTACGTAGTTCAGTCTATTTTTTTGTACTGTGTCATGTAACACCATGGTCCTGAAAAATGTTGTCTCATTTTTACTGTGTACTGTACCAGCAGTTATGGTCAAAATGACAATAAAAGTTGACTTGACTTGACTTGAAATCCACATGTTTATGGGGAAAACGTAAAACTCCTTACAGATAGCGGTAGGAATTAAACCCCGATCTGGATCTCAGGTGCTGTAAGACGTTGTGCTCAGTGGAACTGGCCACCAAGATTCTGCAAAGCCTGTGACTGACACCAAAAATGTTCAGATTAATTAGCTTATGTGACTGATAGATATATCTTAAATAAAAAGCAACCCTTCTTTGGAAGCACATTGGATATGGTGGAGGAACATGAGGCTAACCATTGAGTTCCTTTAGGTTCTAGTGAAAGGGGTCCTGTGGTCAAGAGAGAGTGATGGAAGCTGTTAGCCCCCAGTACATGGGCAGGCGCTGGGTGTAAGGGGACTCATCCAGAACTGCAGAGTGAAGAGAATTGACCACGTGCCTGATATCACCCATTAGTCCCCACCCACTCATGACCTCAGTGGGCAAGGAAGACAGAAGGGAAAAATACATGTCCCACCAGCTCCTGACAGCTGCATATGACACTGATCTCCATTTCTTTCCATGACTGCCTTATCCATTCTCTGGGGCTTTTTACAGTCTTCCTTTGAAGCTCAATTAACATGCTTCTGTTCAAAGGCACGTCCTTCTCAAACCGAGTCTGATGCATCCTTGCCAATTGAAGCAGCTGTTCTAGGAGGAGTTGCCTCAGCTTCTCGCTGATTCAGTCAGCGGCCATGTGGACAGGATTACTGAAGTATACTCACTATCTATCAGGTTTACACAGGAAGTGGGGCAGTGCGTTCAGTCCTGGACACCCCATTATATGAACATTGCGGAGACTTTGGAAATGGTGCAGGAGAGGTTTACCAGGATGTTGCTTTGCTTCCTTCTTTGTCAGCCCTTTTACCTCTTCCAGTAGATCTCCCAGTTGCTTACGCCCACCCACCTTCCTCCTCACCTGGTCTCACCTCTCACCTGCAAGCTTGTATTCCTTCCCTTCCCTCCACCTTCTTATTTTGATTTCTCCTCTTTTCCTGTCTGGTCCCAGTAAAGGATCTCAACCTGACGCATGGACTGCTTATTCCCCTCCATGGATCCTGAGCTCTTCTGGAATTTTGTGCGTGGCGTGAAAGGGCACGTGCCAGGAGGAGAGGGCGGACAGACTTGGGTTGCTTTCTCTGGGGTGCTAGTGGCTGAGAGCAGACACGATGGAAGTTTATAACGTTGGAGGCATGGATGGTGTAGACAGCCAACATTTTTTGCTGGGGTCAAAGTGTCAAGTAGAGGACATGCATTTACAGTGAGAGAAAGTAATTTCACAGGAGATGTGTGAGTCAAGTTTTTTTACACTGTTGGTTGCATGGAATGTGTTGCCAGCCATGGTGGTGGAGGGGAGAAGCTCATGGACAGGTGCACGAAAGAGGGATATGAATCATGTGTGGGCAGAAGGGATTAGATTAATCAGGCAACATTATCTTAATTAGCTTGGCATAACATTGTAGGCAAAGGGCTTGTTCCTGTGCTGACTCATTCTATGTTCAATGTTCTAAGCCCCTTGAACCGGTTCCTTCATTAACTTAGATGGTGGCTTCAACTAGTTAACACCGATTCATTGACCTTCGTTTCTGAAAATTACCCAAAGTTGTCCACAATGCCAAAGGGAAAAGGAGCAGAATGAAATTCCTCACTGACCGCTGGACTGCAACACACTTGTTCTCGTTGTCGATGGAAGTTCAGTGGGAAATGTGTTGAGCAATTTGTAATGGAACACTTCTTGGGGCTGTAAGTATGGAAGTCTGAACCTATCACTGTTCAGACTGTGCACAGTTTCAGTTCTGTCTGTAGGTTTGCTCCAAGTCTTTGGAGACAGTGGGACCAATTGTACCTGAGGGAAAAGTTGCAGGAACATTTGACCCGCATTTCCACTGCCTTCGTGAACTAACCTTTGTTTCTTTAGTGGGCTGGGGAGACTCTGATCATTACCAATGGGTGTCTCCTGTTAGACGTGTGCCAGATAAAGCAAAATGATTTTAATCTAATGTGTGTCAAGAACATTGGACACTCCTTGACGTTGTTGCTTTATCAGTCGGTATCTTTTGTTTTGTTGTGCTCTGTTTTCTGCCGAGCATTGTCAGCATGCTATTGTTGGCGTCGGAACATGTGGCACATCCTTAGGTTAGCAATGCATTTCTCTGTATGTCTCAACGTACATGGGACAGATCGGAATCTGAATCAGTTTCCTGTTCTGTGCACTGGTCCATAGTCAGTTATCAAATTACATATTGGCATGTCACGTTGAGTCGTAGAACACTACAGCATAAAAACAGGTCCTTCAGCCTATCTAGACTGTGCTGAACAAGTAATCTGCCTAGTCCCATTTAATCTGAATCCAGACCATAGCCGTGCATAGACCTCTCATCCATGTACCTATCCAAATTTCTCTTAAATGTTGAAACCAACCCCACATTTACCACTTGCGCTGGCAGCTCATTCCAAGCTCTCATCACTCTCTGAGTGAAGAAGCTCCCCCTCATGTTTGCCTTAGACTTTCACCTTTTTCCTTAACCCATGACTTCTTGTAGTCTCACCCAACATCAGTGGAAAAAATCCTGCTTGTATTTACCCTATCTATACTCCTCATAATTTTGTATACTTCTATCAAATCTCCTCTCGGTCTTCTACATTCTAGGGAATAAAGTCTTAACCTATTCAAGCTTTCCCTATAACTCAGGTCCTCAAGCCTCAGCAATATCCTTGTAAATTTTCTCTGTTTTCTTTCAATCTTATTTACATCTCTCTTGTAGGTAGGTGACCAAAACTGCACACAATACTCCAAATTAGGCCTCACTGATGTCTTATACAACTTCAACATTACACCCCATCTCATGTACTTGATACATTGATTTATGAAGGCCAATCTGTCAAAAGCTTTCTTTATGACTCTATCTACCTGTGACACCACTTTTAAGGAATTATGGATTTGTATTCCCAGATCTCTTTGTTCTACTGCAATCCTCAATGCCCTACCGCTCACCATGTTTAGACCTAACCTGGCAGGTCCTTACAAAGTGCAAAACCTCTCACTTGTCTGCATTAAATTCCATCTGCCAATTTTTCCCATTGGTTCAGATTGCACTGCAAGCTTTGATTGTCTTCCTCACTTTTCACTACATCCCCAATCTTGGTGTCATGCGTACAGTTGCTGATCTGGTTTACCACATTGTCACTCAGATCGTTGATATAGATGAGCAAATAACAAAGGACTCAGCACCAATACCTGTAGCTCACCACTAGTCACAGGCCTCCAGTCAGAGAGGCAACCACCTATTATCACCCTCTGACTACTTCTGTGAAGACAATGTCTAATCCAATTTACTGCCTCATCTTGACTGCCTAGCACCGGAACCTTCTTGACCAACCTCCCATGCGGGACCTTATCAAAGGCCTTGCTAAAGTTCCTTAGACAATATCCACTAGGTTGCCTTCATCCATTTTCCTGGTAGCTTCCTCGAAGCAAGCTCTATAAGATTGATTAGACATGATTTACCACTCACAAATCCATGTTGACTATCCCTAATCAGTGTCTAACCAAATACTCATATATCCGATCCCTTGGAATGCCTTCCAATAACTTATGTGCTACTGATGTCAAGCTCACCGGAC
This sequence comes from Hypanus sabinus, assembly GCF_030144855.1. Lineage (NCBI taxonomy): Eukaryota > Metazoa > Chordata > Chondrichthyes > Myliobatiformes > Dasyatidae > Hypanus > Hypanus sabinus. The sequence continues at coordinate 22,744,044 of NC_082707.1, forward strand.
TATAATCTCCTGGCTTATTTTTAGAGCTTTTCTTTAACAACAAAACAACATTAGCTATCTCCCAATACTTTGGTAACTCACCTGTGGCTAACGCTTTATAAAATATCTCTGCTAGAGCCCCTGCACTTGCCTCACACGGGGTCCAAGGGAACACGCTGTCAGGCCCTGGGGATTTATCAACCCTAACTTGCATCAGGACAGCAAACTCCTCCTCCTCAGGTAGCAAACGGAATTCCTTCTGCTTTTTGTGCTTCCCTGTTGAAGTGATATCCCCTGCTTGATAGAATTTGGAAACTGTGGTGACCTGATTATATCTCCTTCCTGACACCTTCAGTTCTGCCTCTTTGGCAGGAACATGATTGCACTACCTCCTGACAAATCTGTATGATCGTTCCCTCATATCCCCCCCAACCCCCCGCACTGCCAGTGTTCACTAGTCAGGACTGAAGTCTGCTCCATGTTATCACTATAAAGCTACCTTGAGATCAGAGCCAGGCAGACAAGGAAGTAGTCTTTCACTTAACCTGGCATGGAGGTTTAACGCTTCTTCAAGGGGATGATTTAACTGGCACTTTCAAGTAGATTTCTGTTAAGGAATGGATCTGAAGATAAAGTGGGTAAAGGGAGAATGAGGCACTGATTGGTCATGAGCTAACTGAGGGGCGGCCCAAGCTTGAGGAACTGATTTGCCCACCCCTGTGGAAGGGGGCCTTTTCTGAGTGTGGTGGTGGAGGTTACTGAGGCACAGTGCTGGTTTCCTGAGCTCACCCCTCACTCCTCAGTAAACTCGGCCTTTATGGGAGGGAGAGGACTTGCATGACCTCTGCTCTGCTTCAGACCTGGTTTCACACTGTGCCGGGTTCACATTTCTTTGTCATGGGTTTACGTGTGCAGGGTACAAATGCCATGAAAGTGAGGTCTTCACTGCAGCAGCAGCACAGTATATTACAAACATGACAAACACAACCGATGTAAACCTAACATAAATTCCACATAACTTGCACAACAAAGTTAACACATTCAAGTGTGCTGAGGGATCACATCAGATCAGGCAGCATCTATGGAGGGGAATAAACATTTGCCGTTTCGGGCTGAGACCCTTCAGCAGGACTGGAAAGGAAGGGGGAAGAAGCCAGATCAAGAAGGTAGGGAGGAGAGGAAGGATTACGAATAGAAGGTGACGGGTGAAACCAGGTTGGTGGGGGAGCGGGGGGGGGGGGAATGAAGTAAGAAGTTGGGAGGTGTTAGGTGGAAAATGTAAAGGGCTGGAGAAGACAGAGTCTGATAGGAGAGGAGAGTGGATTATAGGAGAATAAAAAGAATAAAGAGGAAAATAAAACGAAAGAGGCTTGTGACTACATATTAAGCACAATGAACCTTGTTATTCCTCAGCATTTTCCACAAATTGACACATTTTATTCAAACATAGAATAGTTTATTAGGCATTCACCCCTTATGCCTCGTAACTGTGTCTCACACTCAATAGTTCATTCTCACTTTGTGTAGGCTTGGTTCTTGGCTCCTGAGTCCTACTGCATCCAGGAAGTGGCTTCCTAGATGTTGAAAGGCCAAGATGTAGACCTGGAGAGGATGTTCCCAATAGTGGGAAGGCCTGGAACCAAAGGGCACAGCCTCAAAATACAAGGACATCTCTTGAAAGCAGAGATGGGGAAGAATTTCTTTAGCCAGAGGGTGGTGAATCTGTGGAATTATTTTCACTGATGGTTGTGCAGGGTGTTATTGGGTATATTTAAAGTGGAGGTTGAGAGGCTCCTGATTTGTAAGGGTGTCAAAGGTTCTGGGGAGATGGTGTGAGAATGGGTTGAGAGGTAAAATAATTCAGCCGTGATTGAATGGTAGAGCAGACTCAATGGGCTGGATGGCCTGTTTCTGCTCCTCTCTGTAATAGTCTTATTACCTTATATTCCAAAATCTATTTTTGTTCCATCTTTAGGCTTGGTACAATTTAGAACTGAGATCCTCCCATCCCTGAAAGCCACAGCTCAATTCCAGCTCCCGGATAAATCCTGAGCCCTTGCACAGGCCTCCTCTAAGATGGGGGCTGGTGAACTCTGCTGACCCCACCGTCGGCAAACCCCCCTCTCCCCGAGGGGACGGGCTGGTGACTCCTCAGCTTATAGACATTCTTGCCGTGCCCTGAGTTGCAGGCAGGCAGCTGTGGAACACCTGTTGGAGGGGAATGTGCTGTGACTTGCTGCTACTCGAGAGAGATGGAGGTGTGGGGGGTTGGTCTTTGGTTAGTGCTGCAGGTCCAGTTGCTGTGGTGACTGAGCCTTGTTTTCCCTTTGCATAAGTAATGGTGCTGATACACAGTTGACAGAGTGGTTTAAACTCTGGGTATAGTGAAGAAACTACACATCCTCTTTGGCATAAAGCAGCCAACGGGCTAATACAAGAACGAACATTCGAGTCATTGTGGAAAACTTGTCTCAACCATTTGTGTCATGTTATTAAAATAGGTGGTGGAACAGGTGTTAGCTCTTTGCTTACATACCACAAGCATCCATGGTAAAATATTCCCTTAACTTGATCTATATACTTTGTGTAATCTGATCCTGCAATACTTCTATACCAGTGGCTTCCATTCTTCCTCTCTGTTCAGGTCAATGCAACCAGGTGGCCAGTAGTTATGTGTTTATTGACATGAAGGTCTTGGATAGAATTGATGAGAAAATGTGTCCTCTTGTAGGAGATTGAGAAGGAGGTAATGCTGGTGCAGAGACCAGTGGAATTTGAGGGGAATATTTCTGTAACAGCATGTTCTTATGATCTGGAATGCGCTGGCAGAGAGACTGTAAAAATCAGAATCAGGTTTATTACCACTGATGTACAGTACTGTTCAAAAGTCTTAGGCATCCTAGATTTTGTAATATGGTTTCAGATAGTATGGCTTCCACAGAGCCCTGATCTCAACATCTTCGAGGCTGTCTGGAATTACTTGGAAAGACAGAAGCAATTGAGACAGCCAAAGTCTGCAGAAGTGTGGCAAGTTCTCCAAGATGCCTGGAACAACATACCAGCCAATTTTCTTATTAAACAGTACGACAGTGTACCCAAGAGAAATGATGTAGTGTTAAAGGCAAAGGGTGGTCACAACAAGTACTGATTTGATTTCTTTTTTCAGTTTACTGCTCTTTATAGCAATGTTTTTATGTTTAGAAACTGTTCAGTTCATTACTTTTGAAAATATCTTAGCTTTACAGAATTTTCTTTACATGTGCTAAGATTTTTGCACAGTAATGTATGTCATGCAATTTGTCGTTTTGTGGCAGCAGTAGAGTGCAAGACAAAAATTTCTATAAGTTATTATAAAAATAAATGAATAGTAAGGCAGTGTTCATGGGTTTGTGGGTGATTTAGAAATCTGATGGTGGAGGGGAAGGAGCTGTTCCTTAAACGGTATAGTCCAACTGGAATTTTACGGAGCTGCAACCTTACCTCATGGCTCTTGAACTCAATGCCATGAAGAATGAAGGCCAATACACCATATGCCTTCTTCACAACCCTATGAAAAGGAAGCTTTAAAGAAGGAAGTTGATAGGTACAAAAGAAAGGCAAGGGCTAGAAGACCTTTAAGAAACGATTAAGGAAATTGGAATGATTGCACAGCAACTTCATAGTGTTGGCACAGGAAAAATGGGACAAGTAGCCTACAGGCTGTAAAGTGGTATTGATCACAAGGACTTGATGCCGGCTATCCATTTCATTAGTTGACCTCACAAGTCTACGTTACCCCCTTCGTCATCGGCACTGTCACAATTGAATCGTAGAATATTTCTCACAAAAGCAGAACTTTGGCTCAGTGTGTCAATCACAAAAGAAGTCACCCTGCCAAACCCTGCCTCCCAGGACTCATTCTCCAGCATTGTGGACAATGCTTCCTCAAGTATGCATTCAACTGCTATCTCTGTATGAAAAGTGATGCTAGGTCTACCAATGTTCAAGGCATTGAGTCCGAGACACTTCGCCATCCTCCGCGTGGAAAACACCTTCCCCCCCCCCCATCTCTTCTCTCATCTTCTCTCTTGATTACTTTAAAATTTGAATTTAAACCCTTACTTATCTGTGGGAGGCGGGGTGGAAATATGTCTTTACCAAAGGAAGTGTAAGGAGCTCCTTCCCTCTGCAAGTCTGTAGGTCACCCCTGGGTAAGGTGTAGCACCTGCTTAGGCATCCCACCCCCCCCCCAACCCCCACCGATCAGGGTCACGTGAAGCCACGGGAACGGGAGCAGGTGATGGATGGTCGTATGAGCAGCCGGTGCAGATCACAGATCCTGCTTATGTGACCACTGACGCCAGGCAGACATTCTCTGAAGAGTATTGATAAAGGCTGGGGTCACCTGTCCTGTAAAGACACTGCCCAGAAGGCAGCAATGGCAAACCACTTCAGCAGAAAATTTTGCCAAGTATAATCATGATCTTGGAAACCTACCTATTCTGTACAGAACTCTCATAATGTTACATATCTCTCCCCTACACTCAACTATGTTCCAGTATAAACAAGTTTAGCTTAACCAATCAGTTTCCCCTTCATAGCAGCAACTGTAACTCTCCTCTGGGGCCTCTTCAGCTTAATTTGAAGACTCGTCAGTCTGCCCTGTTCTGACTTGGGCTTTTGCAACACTCAGGCATTTTCCTTATGCTTCCAGTTGCTTTCTGGAGGCAGACCAGTGGTCTACATTTGATGAAAGGAGAGATTGGAGAGTAGTCACAGAAAAGTTGTTCAAAAATGTGAAATTTTGTTAAAGGTGGAGAGAGTTTGAGAGCCATTCTCCAATAGACACCTGGCTTTGGGACCTTCAGGTACCGACTCAAATTATATAGAACTTCTCAGGCTATTTTGAATCAGCCAGCACGGTTCAATATGGCCCTCCTCCCACCAACCTCAATCTCACTTTGTTGGCATAAACTTTGCTGAACTTCTTCAGCTGTGTATTGGAGAGTATATTGTACAGTCTGGTATGAGAACACCAGTGCCCTTGAATGGAAAATCCTACAAAAAATAGTGGATACAGCCCAGTCCATCACAGTTGAAACCCTCCCCCACCATTGAGCATACTGATAGGACACGGTGTTGCAGGAAAGCAGCATCTATTATCAGAGACCCCACCACCCAAGACATGCTCACTTCTCGCTGCTGCCATCAGGAGGGAGGTACAGGAACCGGTGGACTCTCACCACCTGGTTCAGGAACAGTTATCACCCCTCAACCATCAGGCTCTTGAATGAAAGGGGATAACTTCACTCAGCTTCAGTTGCCCCATCATTGAAATGTTCCCAGAACCTATGGTCACAATCTTAAGGACTCTTCATCTGATGTTCTCGATATTTATTGTTCATTTATTTATTTTAGTATTTCTTACATTTTGTACTTGTAGTTTGCTGTCTTTTGCACACTGGTTAAACGCCCAAGTTAGTGCAGTCTTTCATTGATTCTTTGAACCTTTAAATGGGTTTGAGCCCGCTGGCAGTCACTCAGTGTAAGAGATGGTGCTGGAAGATTGGAGATAAAACAGAAAATGGTGGAAATACTCAGCATGCTGGGTAGCATCTGTGGAGAAAGAAATGGAGTTAACATTTTGGGCCTGCCTTCAGAAGGATCAGTGAACCAAAACTTTAACTCTTTTTCTCTCCATTCAGATAGTAGAGCATCTGCCTCACAGGCCCAAAGGTCTGCCTTCAATCCTGACTTCAGGAGCTGTCTGTGTGGAGTTCGCACGTGCTCTCCGTGGCCGTGTGGCATTCCCCCAACTGCTCCAGTTTCCTCTAGCGTCCCAAAGATGTGTGGCTGGGTAGGTTAATTACCAATTGCGAACTTCCCTGGTGAGTGGTAGAATTCAGCAATGTTCCAGCAATTTTAGTATTTTCTTTTGCAGTGAAATGTATGTATGTAGTTGTTCAGAGATGCAGTATGGAGCAGATCATTCTGACCCAATGAACCACATTGCCCAGAAACCCACCTATTTAGCCCTAGCCTAATTACTGGACCATTTACAGTGACCAATTAACCTACTGACTGGCATGTCTTTGGACGGTGGGAGGAAACCAGAGCACTTGGAGGAAACCTACACGATCATGGAGGGAATGTACAAACTCCTTACAGAGTTGAACTCTAAACTCTGGAACACCCTGATTTGTAGTAGCACTCTGCCGTGGCCTCACCAGTCCCGACGAAGGGTCTTGGCCTGAAATGTGGACTGTTTATTCCTCTCCATAGAGGCTGCCTGACCTGCTGAACCTTGTGTACTCCCGATTGTGAAATCCTCCAGCATTTTGTGTGTGTGTTGCTCTGGATTTCCTGCATCTGCAGAGTCTCTTGTGTCATTGTGTTAACCAATTATATTTCCCCCTTCATTTCCCCCTCCATGGTCTGGAGTTCTCAAACTGAAAGGCTGATTGAGACAAAACTCTCAAGAGCCTGGCCATGCACTTGCAACTTGGAAAATAACACTGGAAAGTGGGTCTACTCTTTATTTTAATTGAGTTTTTTCTTGTGAAGTCTGTGTATCATTTATGGTTTTCATGTGCTCGGTGGATGTGATGCTGCTGCAAAGTCATTGCACCTGTGCACATGTGTAGTTGTGCATGTGACAGTAAACTTGACTTTGACTTTGGGACAGCTCTTCTGGAGCTGGCATGGATTCACAGGTCCAATGATCCATGATGCAAACCTTGATGATTCAGGAACCTTAAATTAAACTACTGGGAAGTTTACATCAGCAGTTTTTATTTTGCTTGTTTGGGATGAAGCCCATAGTTTTCCCAAGAGGCCCACTCCACTTGCCTCAGTCTCAAAAAGCCTGGCCTACCAAGTGTGGGCAGGGGCACTGCTGAAAGTTAACTTGCTTAAATGCGTGTGGCTTACCAGCTAGGAAGACTATCCATCCAGTGAAAGGCAAAACAGAAGTTGAGAGGGCTATGTGGATCTGTGGAGAGGGAGTTTCCTATAGTGGGCGAGTCGAGGCTCAGAGGTACAGCCTCAGAATACAAGGATGCCCCTTTAGAACAGAACAGATGAGGGATTCAGCCAGAGGGTGGCTAACCTGTGGAAGGCATTGTCACAAGATGGCCGTGGAGGCCGAGTTACTGGATATATTTAAAGCGAGAGGTGTCAAAAGTTATGGGGAGAAGGCAGGAGTATGGGGTTGAGAGGGTTAATAAATCAGCCATGATGGAATGGCAGAGCTGACACGATGGGCTAAGTGGCCTATTCTGTTCCTGTACCTTATGGTCTAATTGGCACAGAAGGGTTTAGGCCTAGATAATAACAGCTATGATCATACTTGGCTTGAGCGGCCAAGTGGCCTATTCTTCCTCTTGTTTTACGTCTTATGGTCTTCTGTTTTTCTGTGAAGTACGTCCTGGCAGAAACTGAGTGTTCTGCTCTGCGTGAGCAAAGGAGCTACCTGATTGACAAGCAGCCTCTGCTCAGTTGGAAGTTCAGACACTCTGCCGGCAGTTTGACCCTGAGGAGACACTGTGCATTTTGGGCTGTTTATTTCTCTGCGTCAGTCTCTGACTGATTTAAGGACTTCTGAGTCAGCGAGTATGGGCAGCAGCCACTGCCAAGTGACTCACAACTTCCATAAGGCCTTAAGGAACAGGAGTAGAATTAGGCCACTTGGCCCATTGATTCTGCTCCTCAATATAATCATGGATGATTTTCTTTCCCTCTCAACCCATTCTCCCTTCTCCCTGTTACCTTTGAATAATAAGAACTTAATCAATCTCTGCTTTAAATATACCCAATGTGTTGGCCACCACAGCCATCTGTGGCAATGAATTCCACAGATTCACTACCCTCTGGTGAAAGAACTTCCTCCTCATCTCTGTTCTAAAGGGACGTCTTTCTATTCTGAGGTCCTTGACTATCCCCCTATTAAAAACATTCTCTCCACGTCCACTTGCCTTTCAATATTTGATGGGCTTCAATGAGATACCCCCCCCCCCCACTCATTTTTCTAGTCCAGCAAGTACAAGTCCAGAGCTATCGAATGTTCCCCATATTTTAACTCTTTCATGCCCAGGATCACTCTCATATTCGACGGACTCAGAGTCCTTTCGATGGACTCGGGTCACTTTCAGTGTGTGCTGCGTCTGCGAGGCTGAGTCGGGCGGCGCCTCGGAAGTCCATAGCAGGGGTACTCCCTTCTGCCGCTGGTGTGGGATGGCGAGTCTGTAGGGACCCTGGGGACTTGTGGAAATTGTGGTGATTTCTTTTGAACTTACAGTCCTTTAACATCTTGGACTATTTTTACTGTGCCCATAGTCTGTTTTTTTTTAAATCAATTATGCTATTGTTTGCACCGTTGTAACTATATGTTGTAATTATGTGGTTTTGTGCAGGTCTTGTAGCTTTAATTTTTGGTCTTGTTTGTCTAGTGGATGTGGAGCTCCTTTTCGGGGAACGCACTAGACAGTAGCGCGATATTAATACGCAGCAGCCTCTCTGGACTCTGGATTGGGGATTGCCAAACGTTAGGTGGATTTTCTAGTGTAGTCTGTTTTGTCATATGCTTTTGTGATATCATTCTGGGGGAACGTTGTCTCATTTTATAACTGCATTGCATTTGTGGTTTCTAAATGACAGTAAACTGAATCTGAATCTACCCTCTCCAATGCCAGCCCATTCTGGGACTCAACAACGCTCACAATACTCCAAACGTGCTCTGAACAATGCCTTATAAAGCCTCAGTATTACATTTTTTGCTTTCCTTCCCACTCGCTGCAGCCCAGGCGCACCTCTGTTGCATGTGCATGGGAGTACACGTGCATGTACTCTGTGGGTACGAGTATGAAGGAGGCAAGGGTGCTAGGTGGGGGGCAGGACTAGTTAGAAAAATGTTTCAGAATAGACCACAAGCCTTCCCTTGGTGGAAAAACCCACACCAAAATGCAACAGATGGCCCGTGTAAAAGATGAAAAACTTTATTTTGGACAGCCTAATTCTACACAGGTGTTGGTACTATGGCTTTGAGGGATTTTGTTTCAAGAGGCAGCACAGGGCTTTGACAATTTGCAGGGAAGACCTCTTACATTCTTACTCCACTCCTGCCTTTGATGAGACAAGAGGCCGAGCAGGTTTGTCGGGCTTGGCATTACAAGCACACACAGCTGAGTCATTTGGTAGATTTTTAAATGCCCTTGCCTTCTGCTGAGGCGCTGGAGAGAAATGGACGATCTCTTTCGGATAGAAGGACGTCCCTTTAGAACAGAGATTTTAAGAGATGTTAACTCTTTTGGAGCTGGATTTCAACAGGTACCGCCTGCAAAAAGACTTTGAGCCTCCTCCTTTCTTGTTTTATAATTGCCCTAATCAAACCTCTCAAGCTTTACAAGAGTAGAACATGGAATAGGTCAGCACAGGAACAGGCCCTTCGGACCACAATGTTGTAACAAAATAATTAATGCCTTCCGTCTGCACATTGTCCCTGTCCCACCATTCCCTGCACATACAACTGTCTACCTTGGAGCCTCTCAACTGCCCCTATCATATCTGCCTTCACCATCACCCCTGGCAGCACATTCCAGACACCCACCTGTTCAAAAAAAATTTGCCCGCACATCTCCTTTGAACTTGCCCCTCCCCTAACCTTAAGTGAATGCCCTTTAATTTTGGACATTTTGACGCAAGGGAAAAGATACCACTGACCACTCGATACATGTCTCTCATAATTTTAGGAACGTCTATCTGCCCTTCAAGATCCAGAGAAAACAACTCTAGTTTGTTCAACCACTGCTCAGAGCGAATCAGAATCAGGTTTAATTTGTAACTGACATGTCATGAAATTTGTTGTTATACGACAGCAGCATAGTGCAGGGATAACAACTTAATATAACTTAGAGTAAAAATAGATAAAATGAACAATGCAAAAGAGGAATAGCAAGCTAGAGTCTGGGGTTTCATGGAATGTTCAGAAATCTGATGACAGAAAGGAAGAAAGTGTTCCTGAATCTTTGAATGTGAGTTTACAGGCTCCTGTATCTCCTCCCTGATGCTAGCAATGAGGAGAGGGCATGTCCCGGGTGATGTGGGTCCTTAATGATGGATGCATCTTCCTGAGGCTCTGTCTTTGGAAGATGCCCTCTAATCCAGGCCACATTCCGGTACCTTTTCTATTGCTATTCCTCGGCAAGGCAGTGAGCTGGGTAGGGGGACATTTCACCTGGGCAGGATAGCCCTTGCCTTCTTCCCATGGATGTCAATCTTTAGCTGGGCAAGAGAAACCTCAAGGCTGCCTGATCTGCAGAGTGGTTCCAGCATCTCCTGTTTGTTATTTCATACCTCCACTATCTTAATTGGAAAATCATCAAGTGCTTCCTGTCCTATAGACCATGTTCAAGTTTCCAGTAATGTGAGTTCAAATCCCAGCAGTGCAGCTGGGGAGTTTCATTCAAATTGTTCAGTAACTTTTGGAAATTTAAGGAAACATGTCAGTGTTGGTTCAAAGTTCAAAGTATATATATTATCAAAGTATGTGTATATTATACAACCTTGAGATTTCTCTCCTTATGGGCAGCCACAAAACAAAGAAACCTAAAGGAACCCATAAAAAGGAAGACCATTCCACATCAAGTTAGCAGGGGGAGAGGGGGAAAAAAATACAAACTGTGCAATTAACGAGAGTAAGCAAATGGTGCCAGTAAGCCAGGTAGTTTGAGGAAAGGCACTAACCCTTTGTGACTCTGGATTTACATCACTCACTCTCACTCACCTTCTGAGTGGCCTGAAAACAACTTGTAATGAATAGCAAATTCACGAGGCTGTTGCTAGGAACAGGCGTCATGAGCTAAAGGGAGAGGTTGGGCGGGTGAGTGTAGGAGACTGAAAGGTGCTTACGGTTGCGGTCAATATTCATAGCTTGAATTGAGGCATTTGATGTTGATGTCGCCGAGCTTGGCGGTTAGCTTGCAGATGTTTCATCACCGGCCGGGTTGACATTCTCAGTGCGCAGTTTGTAGACTGAGATGACGCTGAGTCCCTCCAGCATTTGGTGTGCATTGCCCTGGACTTCCAGCATCTGCAGAATCTCCGGTGGTTTCTATAGTGGTCGCTTCTTATTCCTCATGTAATGCCCTCCAGGCTAACAAATTTCTCCGCCATATCTTCCTGTGTATCATCCGATTTTAGTGTGACCTCTGGAAGTTCCTTCCCAGCTTCTCTCCTGCACCTGTCTCTCAACTTCTCCTGCTTTGAGATCCAGACTAAAAGCCCCTTTGCAGACCGAGGAGTACGCCAACCAGAAACGCTCTAGCGCAGTCAGAAATGTTTATTGCTTCTCTCCTCAGAGCGGAGGAACGCTGAGATGGTCTGGCTGCGTAGCCTAGCACCATGCAGTTGCCATGACAAGTTTGCTGAGCTCCTACAGGGCCCTGCTGTGTGCGTCACAGTGATGGTGAGACTTCCACGATGGCAAAAAAAAAAAGCCCCCAGTCTCATCGGCCCCGAGATTGGATCTAGTCTCCCATTCAAGGGGCAAAAGGGCAGTGTTCAGACAACATACGTCACACCATTGCCAAGAGCTTTCACTGAAGGCAGCTGCCTAACCATGGTTACACATCTGGAGACCATGGCAACAGCTCCTCCGGGGCTGGCCTTCAAAGTTCAAGGTAAATTTATTATCAAAAGACAAATATGTTCCCATGCACTACCTTAAAATTCATTTTCCTGCAGGCATTTACAGCAAAATAAGAGAAATACAACAAAATTTACAAAAAAACTATATAAGCAAAAAATGGCAAACAACCAATGTGCAGAAGATGACAAACCGTGCAAATAAAAATAAAACTGAGAACAAGAATTGTAAAGAATCATTGAAAGTAGTCTGGAGATCATAGAATCAGTTCAGAGTAATGGTGAATGAAGTTATCCATGCCAGTTCAGGAGCCTGATGATTGCAAGGCAGTAAATGTTTCTGAACCTGGTGGTGTGGGCCTAAGATGTCTGTACTCCTGCCCAGGGTTAGTAGCAAGACCTGCATGGTGGAGGCCTTTGGTGATGGGAGCTGCTTTCTCGAGGCAGTGCTCGATGTGAATGTGTTCAATGGTGGGGAGGACCAGGTCTACGATGGACTCAGCTGTTTCCATCACTTTCTTTTCTGCCCTTTTCTGTTCCTGAGTATGGATGCTTTCATACCAAGCTGTGATGCAACCGGTTAGGATATGGAAGTTTGTTAAAGTTTTTGGAGACTTGACGAATCTACGCAAAGCTCTCGGAGAGAAGATGCGAGGCCGTGCCTTCTTTATAATATATCCCATTTCTTAACAAAATAAACTGATTTCAAATTGAGCCAGAAACCCTGAAGTTAATCATACACACAAGCCTGGGCTCACCTGAATGGATGTATTTTGATTATGCTATATCCACACATTAAAGCCTCCCAAAACAGTAATTACCTGAAAACACACGCACACACGCAGTCACATCACAGACCAGTTGTACCGGCTCATCCGAGAACCCTTTGTTTGTTAACTACACAATACCTCTCTGGTTTGTCCTCTCTGAATTGAAGTGCTTATGCAACAATATCAAGTCATTTCTCTGACACTTCGCATTTCCTTGTCTATTATGTTAATATTGACAGATTGATGTGGGCATAATAATACAAACTGTTCACCATCTACCTGCCAGCCTTTCTTTTTATTTATTTACAAGATGAGGGCGTTGCCAGCAAAGTCAACATTTAAAACCCATCCCTCCTCGAGGTGGTGAGCCAACTTCCTGAACGGCGGCCGTCGCTGTGATGGAGCTGCTCCCAGAGGAGGTAGTTCCAAGATATTGACACAGCAATAATGAGGGAATGGTGATACACACGCAGCAGCCACTGTATTAGGTACACCCGCCCTTCTGTTCCTTAATGCAACTATCTAATCAGCCAATCATGAGGCGGCAACACAGTACATAAAAGCACGCAGACATGGTCAAGAGGTTCAGTTGATGTTCAGACCAAACATCAGAATGGGGAAGGAACGTGATTCTCCCCGAGATGGCGTGGGTTTCTTTTGGGTGGTCCTGCTTCCTCCCGTACTGCAAAGACATACGATTATGATTAGTGTATTGTGTGGATGCTATATAGCAACACGTGCCCAGTACATCCTCGTACTGTGTAGCCCGTTGATACAAATGATGCATTTCACTGTATAATTTGAAACTTTGGGACACGCACAAAATCAAAGGGTAAACATTGTGCAGTTAAAAAAAAACCCTCTACAATAGCCCTCAACGTTGGAAAATTCTTTAAAGCATTACAAGCAGACAAATATGTTTTGGGCATGTGAAGTACAGGCAGCAAATGAAGCTAATTTTGAAAAATAAAGCTATTCTTTTCAGAAGAGGGATAGCATGGTAAAGATCTGTAATGCTGTATTTGGTGAATTCCTCTCTTAATATCATTTCACATGAGGGATTATGCTCTTGTCCATATTTGGCCTAAGGCTGTGTGTGGTCTAGAGGTGAGTATTCCCCATGAGTCTGAAGAGGGACATTGGTGAATATGCCACTTGAGAGTAAGTGGCATTGGAAAGTACAATTGATGACACTTTCCATTGCTTTGTTAATAATAAAAAGGGTGCTAACTAAATGCTTTTACGCTGACATTAGCAGAATGTTTTCTCTTAGACTTTGGCTCTTGGTTTTAATTTTCAATGAAGTCAGTTGGAAGCAAAAATGATAGAAGTTCAGAAGCCGTATATGATTGATACAGCCCCACAAGTGGCTGCAGGTTAGCTGATGGGTTGACTGGTTTTAATGGTAGATAAATACTGGCCAAGAAATCTGTTGAGTCGGCAGCACTGAATGTGAATTAGTTGCATTGCTCGAGCAGGCACACTTTTGTCCAATGGGATTGCAATATCATCACACACATAATCATAAGGAGAAAAGCAAATTTCATGCTTGAAGATACCTTACAAAAAATCTTCCTGAAACTGATCTTGGCAGGAGATTGTCTTTGTACAGTAAGACTAAACAGTAATTTTTTTGGGGGGTTAAAAATCTTTAGTATTACATACTCAGTGGAGGGTGGGAAAGAAGATGAATGAATGATTAGGAGATGCTTAGTGTCTCAGAGGTACAGTGAAAGATTGGGTTTGTGCTCCTCCCAACAAAAGTGATCAATCTAAAACTCAAGGCATTGTCTTTGTCTCTTCAGACCCTCCAAAATGGACCACCCCACTTTGACAAAACAAAACAGCAGAGATATCCCAGCATAAAAATCTGCTGACGTTCCTGAAACGTTCACAATGTTGCCAAAGACAGTGGTCGAACTTCGCACGCTCCTCTGCATATATGTCTTCTTGCAGTGCTTTGAGGAATTTTCCAATGGGGAGGGTGACTGTACATGGGATTTTTTTAACTGTGCAATATTTCCCCTTTGGTTTCATGCGTGCACAGTGCTGCTTTTAGCAGGGCCACAGCACAAATGTCTCTTGGTGCTTGCAAATTGCTAGTTGTTTTCAGCAGATCCTCTGTCCCTCTTTTCCCACTCTGAAGTTAAAAGCCCCCATCCCGAAGTCTGTAGCTTCTGTCGACACACTGTTTTGTCAATGCTAGTGGTGCCCCTGTGTACTGTGTACTATGTCTTCCTGTCAGCCTGACCCAGCCTGGTCATTCTGCTCAGACCTCTCCGAAGCACAGAATTGCCGCTCCGAATATGACAACGGAACCTCTTGACCATATCTGCGTGCTGCCTTGAGATGCTGGCACACGATTGGCTAACTCGGTATCTGTATTAAAGAGAAGATGTATAAAGTGGGTGTACCTAATAAAGTAGTTACTGAGTGTATACGCCTGTTAATCCCGTCCCAATATTAGATCATAACTGAGCTTCCAACTCACTTTCCTGTTCAAAGCCTAATCCTTTGATACACATAATCCCCCAAAATCCTTCCATATCTTTGGCTCTTCTGGGCGAAGAGAATTCCAAAGATGCACAGTCTGTTAGGTGAGGACTGTCCCAAATAAGCCTCTTATTCTGAGTCCAAGGAATAGAAGGCTTGAGCACCTCATGAGTTCCTCATCGCCTCTTTCCATTGTGGCCTTCCATTGGTCTGCTAGGAAACACGACAGCGCATTTGCACATGGCAAGATCCCACAAAGACCAATGGAACGACGACCGGATATCAATTTTCTTTTGTACCGATAACCAAATACAGTTTAGCACGGCTAGAAAAAGCTTTGAAGTGACGAGATACTTAACATCCACCTGAAAGGGTGGATGGGGACTGGATTCAGCATCATACCAACATTGAAGCTTTCAATGGGGGGGGGGGCAGTTTGATTCCAGTAGAGTGCAGCAGAATCCAGGCAGATTTCTGAATGGACAAAGAACTAACCCATGAGCACCGCTCACTGTTTTCACTCTCCATTTGCACTAGTTCAATTTATACTGTATATCAATTTCTTATTGTAATTTATAGGTTTTTTATGTATTTCACTGTACTGCTACAGCAACACCACAAACTTCACGACATACGTCAGATATTAAAGCTGCTTCCGATTCTGACTCCTGTTCCCAGCCATAACGATAGAAGAAATGCATTAGGGTCTCGGGAGTGAGCAGAAAAGTGGAGCTGAGGATGAGGTCAGATCTGAAGTCATCTTATTAAATGGTAGACCAAGTTCAAGGCCCCACATGACCTGCTCCTGCTTCTGTTTCTTTCATTCTTTATTTTTAGACCATGGGACACAGCAGCAGAATCGGGGCATTCAGTCCACTGAGTTTGCTCCACCATTCCATCATTACTGATTTATCATCCCTCTCAACCCCAATCTCCGCCTTCTCCCCGTAACCTTTGATGCTCTTACTAATCAAGAACATATCAGTCTCTGTTTTAAGCATACCCAATGACTTGGCCTCCACAGCCATCTGTAGCAATAAATTCCACAGATTCACCACCCTCTGGCTAATGGAATTCCTCCCCATCTCTGTTCTAAATGGTCGTCTCTGTGCCCTCTGGTCCTAGACCCCGTCCCTCTAGGAAACATTCTCTCCACTTCCAGAGTTTACTTTGTACCTGCCTTCCTTATGATCATCTAATGGAAATGCCCGTCTGAGTAATAAGTTTCAGTTGAATGTTTAAAAGGGAATTGGGTGTAACCACAGCAGTTGTTTTCACGGCATGAGTGAGTGTGGTCTCAGCTCAAAGATGAAGGTGCAAACATGTCCAGACAAGTTCTCTGGGCTGCACAGTGGTAACACAGCATTGTTCTCTTCTGGTGGGTGGAGGTAGTTTTACACTGAGATCACAGACTGTTACAATGGACTGATTTCTTCATTAAAGTGAGAGGGTTGGGGTGGGTGTGACAGCAAAGAAACACCCTGTGAGCTGTGGGTTCTCAGTTTTCATAGGAAGGTTTCTTCTGAAGTAACAAAAGATTTTGCCAATTAGACTGTCTGTTAACAAAATCTGCAGATGCTGGAAATCCAAAGCAACATTCACAAAATGCTGGAGGAACTCAGCAGGTCAGGGAGCATCGATGGGAAAGAGTGAACAGGTTTTGTTTTGGGCCAAGACTCCTCATCAGGACTGGAAAGGAAGGGGGAAGGAGTCAGACGAAGAAGGTGGAGGGAGGGGAGAAAGAAGTACAAGGTGGTAGGTGATAAGTGAAACTGGGAGAGAGCGAAGAAGGGGTGAGGTAAAGAGCTGGGAGGTTGATTGGTGAAAGAGATAAAGGGCTGAAGAATGTGGAATCTGATAGGAGAGGACAGATGACCATGGAAGACAGGGAAAGGGGAGGAGCACCAGAGGGAGGTGATGGGCAGGTAAGGAGATAAGGTGAGAGAGGGAAATGGGAATGGGGAATGGTGAAGGAGTGAAGGGGCAATTACCGAAGTTTGAGGAATCGATGTTCATGCCATCAGGTTGGAGGCCACCCGGATGGAATATTAGGTGTTGCTCCTCCAATCTGATTGTGGCAAGTCTGTTGCCTTAGTTTGCTGAGGTGTTAATATTCAGCTTAGCAAACCATACTGGCTCTCCGCACCATAATTTTTGGGTGTCGTCATGATCTGATTGAGTGTGAAACTAATCGAGTGAAATTTTGCTGCAAAAGGCTGGGTCCAAAAGCATGGGAGCCACTGCAGTGCAGTAGGGAATGGCTGGAGAGGCTCTCTTGGACAAATAAGTACTCACGAACAACACACCCAAAATGCTGAAGGAACACAGCAGGTCAGGCAGCACCAGTGCAGGTGAATAAATACTTTATGTTTTGGTCTCAGACCCTTCATCGGTACTGGAAAGGAACAGGGCAGAAGAATTGCAGAAAGGACCAGTGAGAGAGAGTCTCACGGAGCTGCCGTGGAAGAGAGGAGGAAAGCTTTTTCAGGGTAGGCATACCTCGAAGTCCTCGCACTGGAGTAGCAAATCAGGGCAGATGCTGGAAATCTTGAATATGAGATCAAACTCCATTTATCCCCTTGAGTACCTGTAAATTGTCCCACTTAATCATTTTAAAGGAAATGTCGCTATCGTTGCTGATGTAACCCTAATGTACACCTCATTAGAACATCTACATTGTCACCTTGCTGATTCTGAAATTTACCATGTTGCATCAGAACCATAGATAGTTCACAAATCCCCAATATAAAGCATAAATCTGGAAAAGATTCCGCAACCTTGGTGAGAGAAAAGGAGTTGGGAGTTTAGGATAATGAGCTTTAATTGGTGGTAAAATGCTATGGGATGTCCTAACACTATGAAAGATGTCGGTTCCAGTATGGCAGTTAGTTGAATAGGGTAAGAAGTGAAGTGTGGGGAGGTCTACGTGTGATGGGCCATTATGAAGCTGTTGCATGTCTGGCTCAGTGACTGGGCTCCTAGTGAACTTCTAAATTTGTAGACCAGTCTGGTGAACCTTTCCTGTCCTTTCTGTATGCTAAGGAGGCCAAGGCTGTTGTCACTTCCCCAGATGTCACTCGCCTAGGTGATACACAATTGAAGTATGCTTTCCTTACTCTTATATTTTCAGAAAGATTTGATTCCGGGAGTAAACAAGTTGCAGTCGTATGGGACCTGGGTCAGATTTCACCCTGAACATGTTTGGTTGCAAACCTAAGAATGGATGTACTTTCCATATATTTTGTGCTACTTAGTGAAGACAGATGGTATAACAAAACTCACAGCCCCCCCATCCTGGACAATTTCTCCCCTCTCCCCCCCCCCACCCTATATCCATCAGGTAGAAGTTACAAAAGCAGGCACCACCAGACTCAAGGGTAGTTTCCACCCCAACTGAGCAGACCTCATGTACATTTAAGGTGAACGCTTAACCTAACAATTTACCTTACCGTGGCCCTTGCTCCTTATTGACTGTCTGTACTGCACTTTCTCTGTAACTGCAGCAATGTATTCTGCATTCTGTTATTATTTTCCCTTGTATTACCTCGAGGTACTCATGTTTTAGCAATGATCTGTATGGATGGATTACAAAACAAAGTTTTTCACTGTCAGTACACGAGTCAACAGTAAACCAATACCAGTTCCAATAATTCCTGTCATGCTTTTGGTCTGATCACCAGGGCGTGCCAGAGTTCTCCATACTCTGACACTTCTCCCCGATTATTAGTTGATTATTTTCAAATGTGCCTCATTTTAGTTAGCAGAGCACCTGTGCCATGTTTAGTTTCTCTGTTTATGTTCCCTGTTTTGTTTGTCTTTGGTCAGTCTTGAGTTTATCTTAAGTAGTGATTCTTGAGTCCTAGCCAATGTTCTCTTCTAAACAGTCCACAAGTAAAGATTCTGCATTCAAATCCATCCTTGTCTCTGGTCTCCTCTGCACTTGTGTCCACCTGGTCTGCATCTCTCCTCCAAGTCCACTAGTTAAAGATATGGAACTTTATAAATGAGGAGACGAGTCCATGATCGTATTAAATGGGAGAGCGGGCTCAACAGGCCAGATGACCTACTTCTGTTCTCATGGTTCAGACCCAGCCTGGCCAACTCTCCTGTTAATATCCCAAAATTTTGGCTGTGGCACGTACAGTGTCAAAGAGTGCAGATTTGAAATCTCAGTAGAGATCAATACAGTGTGACAGAAACAATTCTTTCTTTATCAATCTTTTTAATTGAGTTTTGAGTAAATAAGCATAACAATGATAATGTTACAAAGAGATCAGGATTACATTATTAACGGTTAACGTATACAGAAACAGACTCCGAGTAACGTGTGTAATCTAAGCCTCCCAATCTCTTAGTGACTAAACATGAAAAAGATTCAAAAAAAAGTTTTTTACAAGAGAAAAAAAAATTCCCCCTAAACTCAAAAAAAACAAAATAAAAACAAAACAAAACAAAACAAAAGCTGGGCTGCCATGTTTCATTGGTTAAAATCATTACTTGTCATTAACTCTGCTCCTCTGTACATGAACAAAAAGTTATTGAGAAGGATTCAGAAAAGGCCTGCTTACATCATATGAAAATGGTGAATAAGTGGCCTCCAAGTTTCTTCATATTTAACTGAAGGGCCGATAGCGCCACTCCTAGTTTTTTCCCAAGTTTAAACATGTTATAGTTTGGGAAAACCATTGAAATATAGTAGGGGGATTAGAATCTTTCCATTTAAATAAAATGGATCTTCTGGCTATTAATGTAATAAATGCAATCAAATGGCAAGCTGAAGGGGATAATTGACTAGAGTCACTGGTAATCCAAATATTGCAGTAATAGGATGAGGTTGTAAATCAATATGCAAAACTGCTGAAATAATATCAAAAATATCTTTCCAATATTTTTCCAAAAGAGGGCAAGACTAGAACATATGTGTCAAGGAAGCTGCCTCAGACTTGCATCTGTCACAGACAGGATTTATATGGCAATAAAAATGAGCTAACTTAACCTTGGACATATGTGACAGAAACAATTGACCAAAACAATTGCACGGAAGTGGATAGTGGATCGTGGACTGGATGAATGTGCTGTGTTTATTTGGCAACAGAAAGGGATCAGAAGGCATTGAATCTAACGTCCAGCTTTTATTTTTGTTACAGCCATGTAGACAGGATAACAACATGGCACGATCCCCGGAAGACCATGAGCCAGATGAATCTGAACACAGCCGGCACATCAAACCAGTTGCAGCAGAGATCCATGGGCTTGCCTCATCCAAACCCTGGTGAGTTGCTACAAACCGCGGAGCTAATGTCTTAAGCAGCTCTCAGATATTGTTGCAGAAATTTAACTCCTAACAGTCTCAGTGGGGTAATCAGCCCATTCCATATAACTTGGACTGAGCTGCCTTCATCCCATCCCTTCTACTTCCTGTGTATCTGACCACGTTTTATCTGGACCTCTGGTTGATGCATGACAGTGGAGCCTGAAGCTATGGTTTTCTCACAAAAATACCCCTTTTGACACACACTTTGACTATCTTGAGAAAGATGGTGCAAGTATAATGATACACCATGATTAATACATTTGTGGAAAACAGAAAAATTAGTGGCGTTTTGAACAGTGATGAAGCTTATCTAAGGCTATGGCAAGATGTACACTCAGTGATCACTTTGTTAGATATCTACTGTACCTAATAAAATGGCCACTCTGTGTGTGTGTGGTCTTTTGCAGGGGTAGTCCCCCCCCCCCCCCCCGCACTTGCATGTTTAATATGGTGTGCGTTCGCTGGTACTCTTCTGCACACTACTCTTGTATTGCCTGCCTATTTGAGTTACTGTCAGCTTGAACCAGTCTGGCCGTTCTCCTCTGATTTCTCTCATTAACAAGGCGTTTTTGCCCACAGAACTGCCACTGACTGGATGCTTTTTGTTTATCACACCATTCACTATAAACTTTAGACTGCTGTGTGTGGAACTCCCTGGAGACCTGCAATTTCCGAGATACTCAAACCATCCCATCTGGCACCAACAATCATTCCACGGTCAAAGCCAATTTGATCACACTTCTTCCACATCTGATGTTTGGTCTGAACCTCTCGACCATGTCTGCATGCTTTTATGTATTGAGTTGCTGCCACGTAATTGGCTGATTACATACTTGCATGAATGAGCGGGTGTACCTAATAAAGTGGCCTCTGAGTGTAGACCAGATGGGAAGTTGGACAGAATGTGAGCAGGTGGAACGTAATCCTGGTCGGTGTGAATTGATGCATTCTGTATACAGATGTGCTATCTACTGCAATGAACGAAGAATCGTTGGTAAACAGAGGGATCTTAGTGTTCAAGTCCATGGTTCCCTGAAAATAGTAACACAGGACCATAGAGTGGTAAAGAAGGAAAGTGATATGCTTGTTTCTGTAGAATGGAATATAAAAATGGAGATGTTGTTGTATAACTTTAAAAGTTGAACTGCATTTGGAGTATTGTGTGCGGTTCCAGTTGCCATATGATCGGGGAAGATGTGATTGCAATGGAAGCAGAGCAGATTCACCAGGACTTGCCTGGACTGTGGGACTTCAGTTATGGGGAGTGAATGCATAAGCGGGATTTGTCTACCCTGGAGCGAAGATGGGAGCACTCTTAACTGGTTGCATCACTGTGTGGATCAGAAAAAGCTGCAGAAAGCTCAGGCCTCTTCAGGAGCACTAACCTCCCTGCATCAAGGCAATACCTCAAAAAGGTGGCATCCATCATTAAGGACCCTCATCATCCAGGACACCAGGACATGCCCTCTTCTCACTGCCACATTTCAGGAACAACTTCTTCCCCTCTGCCATCAGATTTCTGAATGGACAATGAACCCACGAACACTACCTCACTTTTTTTTTTGCTCTCTTTTTGCAATATTACTTTATGTTTCTTACAGTAATTTATAGTTTTTTAAAAATGCTATATATATTGCATTGTACTTCTACCAAACAACAACAAATTGCTTGACACAAGCAAGTGATATTAAACCTGATTCTGAGATTGAGATAAAATAATAAAGATTAGGTCGGGTAAATGGTCAGAGTAATTTTCCCATGGTAAGGGTATCTAAAACAGGAAGGCATAGGTTTACGCAAGGGGAAAGACTTTTAAAGGGGATCTGAGGAAAACATACTTACATAAAAAGTGGTTAAATATCTGGAACTCGCTGTTAAGGTCGTATTTAGTCAGATACAATTAAGCTTAGACACGCTCTTGGTGGTGGACATATGGACTCAGTGTTGCCAAATGACAAAGGACAAGTGTTTCCTCACTACCTGTGACTTAGCAAGGTGTCATTTTAGAGCAGTGGAACGTGAGGAAGGTGCTCTTTGCCAGCAGGACTGCCACACATTGATCCATTGTGAAGTGTATTGCTGGGATTAGAAATTAATAATACCACTACTAGCATTTGCGTTCGTCCTACACTGACCTGAAGATTCCAGGAAACGAACGCTAATCTTCTGTACTTCAGAGCAACCTGAAAGAAAAACATCAGGGCAGTAAAAACTAATGTTCTTCACTTTATTTAAATTATTTATTACAAAGAGTATTTGTGGAGGTAAAATGTGTTGATTGACTGAGAGTCCAGTTGAGTAGGGATGTGGTCCGTTTCCCAGTCAGCATTGCATCATGAGGATGGATCAATGACAGGAGTCATGGGGCAGAATCATTGGATGTTGGGATCATGTGATAAATCCTCAGCAGTACATCCTATCAGAGACAGCACAAAAGCCAACAAGCAAAACGATGGCTTCACTGAGCCTCTTTCAAAATATCCCCGATAAGAGAAAAGAAGCATAATATTGAGCTTTGAATACCTAAATAATTCCAGAATTGGATGATACCTGATGAAAATGATTGGACATCTGGTAAATGGCCAGAATTGATTGTGATTCTTCGGAGCAACCTGACCTTTCTAGATTGTCACATAAAGACATCAAGTATCTTTGCTGCTGGCCTCTACTCCAGTGGTTGGAGTTTCATATAGGCTGATTCTTGGAGGCCCATCATTCTATCTTAAAGACACTACTTGAAGTCATAGGTCCACCTTTCTCCAACTGCATCTTCAGGACATTCTTTCCAACATAAGGTCAGAAGTGGAAATGTTCAGATCAAAGATTAGCTTTATCTGTCGCTTGTATATTGAAACTTCAAAAAATACTTTGCTTGTCTCAACATCCATCTGAGTCTGGAATGTGCTGGGGGCAGGCTGTAAGAGTCACCACGCTTCCGGCGCCAACCAGCAATTTACTAACCCTAATCTGTACATCTTTGGAATGTGGGAGGGAACCGAAGCAACACAAGGAAACACAGATGGTCATGGGAAGAATGTACAAAGGCCTCGCAGTCAGCGGTGGGAATTGAACCCTGACCTGGTGCTGTAAAGTGTTAAGCTACCATACCTCCCCAGTCATTGATGACTACCCGTTATTTAATTCCATTTCCAATTCTGCGGCCCATGTCCAGAAGCAGCAAGACCTGGACAACATTCAGGCAAGGGATGATGAGTGACAAGTAACACTTATGGCACAGAAGTGCCGGGCAATGGCCATATCCTCCTGAAAGTGGTACCTCAATTACTTAACCCTTGGCATTCACTGATATTACCACCCCAGAGTTCCCTTCCATCAACATCCTCGGGTGACCATTCACCGGAAGCTCACTTAATTAGGTCAGAGATGGTACATCTTGAGATGAATGTCTCACTGCAGAACCTCTCAGCTTCTATAAGACAGGAATTCGATAAAAACTAGCTCCACTTGCCTGAATGAACGCAGCTCCCAACACTGTTAAGAAGCACACCATCTGGCACAAAAAGATCAACTGATTGGCACCATCTAAACTTTCAGTCATTGGTGCCCAGTATGGCAGTATGACCCATCTACAAAATATAGTACTTCCAAACACCACAGCTTCTCTGAGGAAGGACTCGGGCAAAAGGTACATGGTAACACCAGTGCCCCTATTTTCCTCCTTAAGTTACACTGATTTGCTTGATGCAATGAAGGTTGAACTGCTCCCTGTTACTTCTGTCAATTGGTTTCCCTCTAGTGAGGGAGATTGCGGTGTTGCATTGACGCAAAGAGAATTGGGAAGGAGCAATGGCACAGCCTTGTTTGACCTTAGTCTCTGGTGGACCCCAGTAGTTGGAAGCATGGTTTTCATATCCTCATACATAATGGTAACAATTCTGTGCAGAAAGCAAGATTGGGAAGGATGTTCCATTTTCCTCATGGTGATGAAGTCATTGTATTTTGTATGGTTGAAGAAGGCCATGTACAAAAGCCAGCTGCTTCCTCTGCTTCACTTTCATTTATAACAGCTCAGTACATCACTGTACAGCGCACAATGTTCTGCCAACCCTTTAACCTACTCCAAGATCAAACTAACACTCCCCTCCCACTCTCATTCTCTTTCGTCCACGTGCCTATATATAAGAGTCCGTTAAATGTCCCTAATGTATCTGCCTCCACCAACATTGCTGCTTGTGCGTTCCACACACTGACCACACCGTTTAAAATAAAAAAACTTCTTTTGACATCCTCCAATCACTTTAAAACTATGCTCTCTCATATCAGCCATCTATCAATACCTCTTAACATCTTATACACAACTTTGCTTGCATTCGTGGAATGATAGGGTAGTGTTTCTTGTAGCTCTTAATAGACTGAGATTTCCTTTAAGACTTTTGGAGGAGCATTTCAGCCACCAGGAGAAGATGGCTGTGGAGGGACACTGGCAGTTACAGAGTGCCCAAGTAACACAACACAGAAACAGGCCATTCAGCCCACTTGTTCATGCTGATCAAACTAGTCCCATTTGCTTACGTTTCTCCCATATCCCTCTAAACCTGCCTATTCATGCAATTATCCAAATATGTTTTTTAAAAATGTACCTCTTTCAACCACATCTTATGACAGCTCGTTCCACATAAACACCAGAGTTAGCAGCGAGGCCTCTCTTAGTGCCTCCTTTTTTGAAGACAGTGGATTAAGTACACTTCTTGTATCTCCTCTTCACAGATGAGGGAAATAATTCAAAGTACTTGCATCTGATGTATTTCCTTGCCATATTTTAGTAGCTCAGGAGGGATCCTGATTTGCCTCTTACTGTCTTCTGTATTATCTTTGTAGTACTCTATTCTGACATTCTGTTATTGTTTTACTTTGTTCTACCTCAATGCACTATGTAAAGATTTGACCTGTATGAACAATATGAGGTTTTATTTGTACCTCAGTACATTGTGTCAATAATAAACCAATTCCAACTCAGTTCTGAGTGCTGTAGGAGCCCTGTTTCTACTCTGCTATTTCTAACTTCTTGTCAGACTATGGTGATGCCAAGATTGTGCTGGATGTTGATATTGTGTTGATGGATGGAAACTGGCTCACTTGTGTCAAAAGCAGGGCTTTGATTCTATTCTTGATTGAGATTCAAGTCCCTACCAGAAACAATCATATAATCTGATCTAGGAACCCAGTGAGAGGGTGCGGTACTATTGGGAGTGCTGTGGTTTGCATTTGTCATTACTCCGAAGTACCCTTTACATTCTCAAGTAGAAGTTAAAATAGCCAACGACACTGCTTTAAGAATGATTAGATTTGCCTTGGGCCCAGACCAGGATTTATGCTTTAACCAAAATCTCTGATGTCAGATGATCATTGGTCATAGAGCACTTGGGGCGTCCAGGAAGTGATCTGAATTTCACTAGTACTCTCTTTCATTACTGGTTTTGGGAGCTTGCTGTGTGCAAAGCGGCTTCCCCATATCCTCTTTTACAACATAGAAGCACGATAGATTCCGCAGACGCTGGAAATCGGAATTAACATGCACAAAATTCTGGAGGAACTCAGCGACTCTGGCAGTGTTTGATGCCTGACCAGCTGAGTTTCTCCTGCGTTTTGTCAAGATGCTGCCTGACCTGTCGAGCTCCTCCAGCAGTTTGTGTGCACCACCCTGTATTACAGCCGTGCTCTGGGGCCTGAGGACACTATCTAAATGTGATGCATTCTTTATGGGAATAGGTCAAACAAATTGTCTCTGTTCAGCCTGTCAGCCTGTATTCCCGTAAGTGCTGTGATGGTCTGCCAAGAGAGCTGGAAACCAGAGTAAATATTAACAAAGGTTTGTAACTTGAGTACTGTTCCCTCCCTGGGGCTGAAGTCCTTACACTGCCAATCTCTCCGCCTGTCTGTCCGACAAGTGCTTAAAGCTGCCTGTTGCATAAAGAACTCCATCTGTAAAGAGTTTCCAAATGCAACTCTGAATCTAAAACCATGCAGGTTCAGTTTTGGGGCTGCTGTGATGAAACAGAAAATGTGTTAGCTAAACTTTTTGTTTTGTTTTTCAGACATGTTACTTTTCCCCTCAAAGCAATGAATGTTCAGTATAGATGCCCAGAAGAAAACTTGGAAAGGCTTTCTGAAGTTTATTGTTTGAACCCATAGTTATTATGATCTGGAATGGATTACTTGAACAGAATCTTTAATCCCCGAGTTTACTCCACTTTATGGTGATACAATGTCTTCTCTGCAACCAACTCAGTCCATTACAGGCAGAGCCCTCCCACACCACTGAGCACATTTACAAAGAGCGCTGCCACAAGAAAGCAGCATCCATCATTAAGGACTGTCATCATCCAGGCATTCCTCCCTCCTCATTGGGAAGGAGACAGAAAAGCCTTAGACCCCACATCACCAGGTTCAGGAACAATTATCACCCTTCAACCATCAAAAGCCAAAGTAAAATTTAATATCAGAGTACGTACAGTACATGTCACCACACACACAACCCTGAGTTTCCTTTTCCTGTGCGCATTCTTAACAAATCTAGAGAACAGTAACTTTAAACAGGATGGATGAACAGAAAACTGTACAAGTGCAAATATAAATAAATAGCAATAAACGACGAGAGCATAAAATAACAATATAAAGAGTCCTTAAAGTGAGACCATCAGGACTAGAATGAGTCTAGTTACCCTCTTTTGGTCAAGAGCCTGATGGTTGGGGGGTAGTAACTGTTCAACCTCATGATGTGAGCCTTGAAGCATTGTACTTTCTACCATGGCAGCAGCAAGAGAAGAGCATGACCTGGGTGGTGAGGATCTTCGATGATGGATGCTGCTTTTCTACGGCAATATTTCATGTAGATGTGGTCAATGGTTAGGAGGGCTTTTACCCATGATGCACTGGGCTGAATCCACGACCTTCTGTAGGATTTTCCACTCAAAGGCATTAGTGTTCGCAAACCAGGCCGCACTGCAGCCAGTCAGAACACTTTCCATCACACATCTATAGAAGTTTGCCAAGGTTTTCGATGATGATCTCTGCAGTCTCCTGAGGAAGCAGGGGCACTGTCATACTCTCTTTGCAATTATATTTATCTGATGGGTCCAGGCTCTTATACCAGTATAGATAACCACTCCCTTCAACAGTGAACCGATTCCACAAACTGGATTCACCTTCAAGGACTCTACAACTCGTGTTCTCAGTACTATTTATTTACTTGTTTATTTGCACAATTTGACTCCTTTGCTCATTAGCTGTTGTCAGTCTTTCTTTACCCATAGTCTTTTATAAATTCTAGTGTATTTCTTTATTTTCCTCTAAATGCCTCTAAGAAGATGAACACGAAGGTAGTTTATGGTGACATACAGTATATATACTTTGATAATAAATTGACTTTGACTAACTCCAACTGCTCACCTCTTCCCCTTTCACTTGAACAACTGTGTCAATGCTATTGGAATTCCTGTTCAGTGTCAGATTTCACAGACAGAAGCTCGCCATCCTGAGGATTGATCAGAAACCCTTTTCACACTGGGCTTGCATAGGGTGGATTCTGGAATTTGGTCTTGTTGAAACCTATACCTTAATTCCCAATAAGACCTTGAATCTAGCACTAGGTGAAATTCTATAAACCCAGAGTTATCTGGTTGGATATCAGAACCCTCCAGAATCAGCCTTGGGTAAGCATAAAAATTAAAACAGAAGAGCTAAAAAGAATCGGCATGTCCATGATCGGTTTTCCTCCATTTCTGGAAGTGAGCAGAGTGGAGGAAGCTGACCTACAATGTGCTGGATCTGGACTGATCTCATGTCGGCGCTCTCTACCAGCAACAGAGTTTCCCGTTCCAGAAATGTGAAGACCTACGCTCTCCGGAGGAAGAGTCTCACTGGCTGACAGGCTGTGTTTTGTTTAAGAATTTAAGCCTGCTCTGTTAAGTAGGGCATCCCATGGCACCATGGCAAAAGAGGGCAGCAGAATTCTCTCTTAAATCATGGGCGGTGCCTCCTCTCTCTTGTTAGTCATCTGCTGTTTCTGGGAGCGTGCAGTGCTTGATTTGGACTGCTGCATCCCAAAATATATTTGTTGGCTGTAAGGTGCTTTGCAATCCTGAGGTTCAGTTTAATGCAAATATAATTGTCGTACTTGATTACCCATGAATACAGGTGCTTGAGACAGCGTTACTCTTGGGCCAAGGTGCAGAACACAGTACCAACAGTCACACACAGCACAAAGCACACATAGCACATGAAAGATGTCAGTAAAATACAGCCACGCGGAAAAAAATGTGTAGACGGAGTCCGCGAATGCTGCAGAAGTCTGCAGTCGCCCACAGCTTGTCTTTTGCAGAGTGAACACTAAGGGGCACTGCTGACTCCAGACTGGACGCTGGCTCCGAAGCCTCTGTGAACATGTGACTGCGGCTTGAGGCCTCGAGTTCATGAATGCCACAGAAATCTGTTAGGAGGAGTCTGGCATAAGTGCGAGCTATTTTCTTCATTGTCGATGTGTGCTCCTTCTATTTGTCAATGCAGATTGTGTTTTGTTTTTCGCACATGTCTACACATACCCTCTATTTCACGAGTATGGCATGAGAGCATGCAGTGAGTACTGGAGCCCTGGAGGTAGTCCAGAGGGCCAGTAGCATGGAAAATCTATTGGTATCTTCAGTAGATCGAGATGTAAGTTAACTCACGTGCTCTTTCAGTTTTAAGGAATTGGTTATTTGGGACTTTTTTGTCTCACTTTGAAATGCAAGGAGCTCTGTTGACTTTGCAAAGCATCGATTGGGCTAGGTGTGTTTCTCCCTTGCATCATCAAACCCAACACCAATTCCTTCCTCTCTCACTCCTATCATCACTCCCAGCTTTTGGTAACTATATCCTGCTGTTCCTAGTTACGAACACAGTAACTGGGAACAGCATAGTAGCATAGCAGTTGAAGTACTGGTTTACAGTAGTGGTCACCAATCTTTTTAAGCCCAAGATCCCCTACCTCGGCCTGAGTGAAAGGCAAGATCGACCTACTAAATCAGTTAGTCACATGCATGTGCACCAGGCAGAAAAGACCGGAAGTAAAACCCCGCAACCTGGAAATAGAAACAATGTATGTACACCAGGGGTCACCACCCTTCTTTGCACCGTGGACCGGCTGACGGGGTAGGGGGGGAGGTGTTGATATCAATCACGACCGGAATACAGCAATACTCGAAGGGGGTTCCTTATGTCCAGTCTATTCCACAATTTAGTTTTCGTGGCTCTCAGCACTTCTGTCCCACTTGCTCGCATTTTTTCCGCTGAAAAAACTCAACAGGTTTGTCTTTATGTGCAGGGTGCTTGGACTCAGGGTACCGAAGCAGTTATGAGTGCTTTGTTGCCTCATTAGACAGCCTCCTCTCTGGGCCCGAACTCCAGCCTCCCGCCCGCCCGCCGCCAGACGCCTTGCCCAGGTGAGGCAGGTCGTGGGTGGGGTGAGAGGGCAAGGTAAGGGCCGGAGGTCCCCGTACCGGGGCCACGGCGGTCGCAGTCCAGAGAGAGTGACCAACCGAGCGAGGAATGCGACAGGGTGCGTGCCCACCCCCTTGTAGGATCTATCAGCTGACAAAGGTTTGTCTCGAGGGGTGACTTTCAGTAGATCGCAGCGAGGTAGCTGCTCTGCTACTTAGGAAACCCTGAGACCGAATTAGGTCATCTGCGAATATTTAGCACCGGGTTCCCCACGAACATTCGGTCTGGTAAACAGATTTAGAGACGGTGCCCATCTGTCCGCGCTCCAGGCCAGACCCAGCGGCACTTCCTGCCGGCCACACGAGGCAGCCGGTTACCTGAAGCCAACCAGTGATCCCTGGCGCGAGGGTATCACTGCGTTTAGGCGACTGATGACCTCGTGTGTGTTCAAGTTCAACAGTGGGCGTGACAGGGAATGAGGAAAGGTGCAGCTGACTCATATCGCCAAATCGTATCATTTCCTTGTGGCCCAGTGGTTGGGGACCGCTGAAATACACTGTGTAGTGCGAGGTGGGGGAGCTACACGCATGCGCACTAGGCCGAAAGAACGGAACTAAAACCCCGCAACCTGGAAACAATCTCTCAACAGTATTTGTGTATTTATTTTTCATTCTTTTTTCGGGATCTACTGGGGAAGTCTCAAAGATCGACCAGTCGATCGCGATCGACGGGTTGGTGACCACTAGTTTACAGTGTCAGCAATTAGAAGATGAAGGATCAATTCCCAGCACTGTCTATGAGGAATCTGTACATTCTCCCATGCCTGCATGGAGTTCCTTCGGATGCACTGGCTTCCCCCTACATTCCAAAGATGTATGGAAGGAGTTGATGGAGACATTTGCGGGCTGTCCCAGCATTTACGTGGACTGTGTTGGACATTGACGCAAATGACACATTTCACTGTTCGATCTACACGTGACAAATAGAGCTAAACTTTAATTTTTATCCCCCTTCAGATGCTGGAAATATGAAGGAAACAGAAAATGTTTGAAATACTCAGCAGGTGAGGCAGCATCTATGGTTAATGTTTTAGCTCTGGGCTAAAAAGTGGGTTAGTTTTCAGTAGTAGAGAAGGATTAAGGATAGGGTGAGACCAAACGTGGCAGTTAAAAGCACGTTAAGTTTCAGATTTCCAGCATTTGCAGAATTTCACGTTTGTAAAAAGCTTCTTTGTGCTTTGTGTTGTTTTTAGTAGGTCAGTAGAACATGTCCAACAGGCCAAACTATACCACTGATTTCCTTCTGGTATCACAGTTGGCAGAGTTCCATCAACAGACATCATTTAAAGAGAAAGATCTTAGTGATTAATTTATTTGTCACATGTGCATCGAACATAGAGTGAATAATTTTTATTGTGTTAATATTAATGTTATTTTTTATACACAGTATGTAATATATGTGCTGTGTTTTGCACGTTGCTCCAAGAGGAACGTTGTTTCGTTCAGCTGTATACATGTGCACGGTCGAATGACAATAAACTTGAACTTGAAGTGTGTTGCTTGCTTCAAAGTCCAACATACTCTGAGGGGCAGCTCACAATTATTGCCATGCTTGCGACACCAACATGGCACGACTACAACTTGCTAAACTGAATGTCTTTGGGATGTGGGAGGAAACCAGAGCACCCAGAGGAAGTGCACGTGGTCACAGAGATAAGACACGAACACCTCACAGAGGATGGTGGGAATTGAACCCCGATCGCTGGCACTGTGAGGTGTTATGCCAAACATTATACCACAGAACTGCCCCTTGGACTGCTGTGCCATTCCAACAGATCAACTGGTTTATTGGAATCAAGAACGTCACAAGGAGATGAAATCTGTTTTATTGTCAATGCTTCAGGTTTTTGGGAAATTTCTAATGATAATTAACTCACAATCTCAATATTTATCGTTCCTTTCCAACTTCTTCAGCCTTCACTGACTTTGAACAAACAACACTGGAGCTAATTTACAACAGGATTCCAAGTTAAACCAGCATTGGGTACAGTGTAGGCATGGGAAAATGATTGCCACCAGATGACAGGCTCGAAGGGCCAAATGGCCTACTTCTGCACCTATTGTCTGTTGTCTATTGACACTGATTGGATTACGATGTCAGAATAACAGACGTTAAGAGAAGCTTACACCATTAAACTTAGTTTTTATTTTCTGGGACACCAGAGAAATTCTGCAAAGCCAGAGTTGCTGCAGCATGCAATAATATCTGGACTATTTGTAATGATAATGGTGTGTGGGGTAAACTTGTGGAGATATCTCCTTGCACCCACTATTTTTTTTAGTGACCTTGTCAGGACACTTGCTGGTGGTAACCCACCAGATCAAACGTTTGCCCCATCTTCCAACCAATGGATAAACTAGTTCTAAAACAAACACACAAAATAGTTCTTAAATTTCCACCTGAAGTTTCTCCTACTGTGACGACTGAGGCATTGCCTTTGAGGTTGCACTTCTGCTCCATGAAACCCTAGAGCAATATGGAATACTAGCAACCCTAACTCTGGCTGAGCTCGCGGTGTGTAGGAAGTAGGGCCAGGCATAGAGCCGTGTAGAGCACAGAGGAGTCGGTGGTCACGGCAGCAGTTGTGTTACTTTGCCCATTTCAGATAAGCAGCAGAGGAATAGGTCCTGAACCCTCAGGATGGTCTGGATGTTCAAGACAACCGTCATCGTCCTTGTGCCGTTCTTTGCTCCTCATCATACCCGAGGGGCACATACCGTGTGTGGGGCACTGGAGGACCAGCTAGAGTTCCAGACCATTGATCTGGATACAAGCATTAGAATTACAAGATGGCTAGGAATTGAAATTAAATTGATTAATAAACCTGGAATATAAAAAAAAAGTTAGTCCTAGTACTGGTGACATTGAAACCAATAAACTTGCTGTAAAAGCTCATGTAGTTTACTGATGAATGTCAGAGAATGAAATCTATCTTCCTTACTCATTCAGCCTCACTGACACTTCAGGCTCACCAACGTGGCTGAACTGTATCTTCGGTTCATGGAATTTGGGCTACAAGTATCTGCAATACAAGCAAACATAGATATTTAGGAGAAAGCTGACAACAGCTAGAATTCTTAGACTGCTTTTTATGGCATTGAAACATACAAAAGTACTTAGGTGCAGGGGCCAATGTTGCACAAGGCATGAAGTGAATGGACAGTTGTGTGTTAGAAGGAGGAGATGTTAGAGCGAGACACAGAGTGGACAAATCAAGGCACGGAAGATCAAGAGAGGGAAAAAGGGCCCGAAACGGTTGTCCAAGAGGAAGGGGATTATTGAAGATGTGAAGAGAAAGGTGGCGGTGAGGACTCCTTGCCGAAGAAACTAGCATGGAGGTGACGGATGAAGATCTCAACATCACGATATCCCAGAGTCCAGAATCGTACTTTGCAGGAGTTTAGTCCAACGTTGGCCACGCGATGAGACATCAGGGTGGGTAACCAGATCCTTGGTCCAAGAGGTAGATCTGAAGGGGAGAAGAGGCCCAGGGATCTCAGGGAGGGAATTCTAGAACAATATTTTGGCAGCTGAAAACATAGATGTTGCATTTATGGGCATGCTATGTTGGCAATGGAATTATGGCAGCTCTTGGGGCTGCCCCTGCATATCCCAAGAGTGTGTTGGTTGTTAACACAAACAACACATTTCACAGTGTGTTTCAATGTACATGGGATAAGTAAATCTGCATCTGTAAATAATGAAGCAAATTATAGATCAGAACTAAAGGAAGACAAGTGGCGTCAAAGATATGTGGGGTTAGAGGAGGTTAAATATGTTAAAATCAAATTTGTTGTCAAATGCACACAAACGTGTGTGCTAAGTGCAAGGAAAGACTTCTAGCAGCATCACAAGTACATGGCATCTGGTGTACAACATTCACAAGAAATACTTTATTTATTGAGATACAGTTCAAAATAGTCCTTGCAGCCCTTTGGGTTGTGCCGCCAGCAACCCCCGGATTTAATCCTAGTCACAGGACAATTTACAATCACCAATTAGCCTATCAACCGGTAGGTCTTTGGATTGTGGGAGGAAACCAGAGCACCATGCGGTCATGGGGAGAGTGTGCAAACTCACTACAGGCACCAGTGGGATTTGAACCCTCGTCGCTGGTGCTGTAAAGCGTTGTGCTAACCGCTACGCTACTGTACCGGCCATATTTAACATTCTCAGTTAACTACAGAGATTAGCTTTATTTGTCACATGCACGTTGAATTGTTAGTTAGCAACTTGATTGCTAATTTAATTGGTTCAGCAATGTGGCCTGATTAGCCTGTTCCTGTGCTGGACGGCTCTGTATTCTAAAACTCAAACGTAATTTTGCGGAATGGGGGCAGCTTGCAAGTATTGCCATGCCTCTGGTGCCAACATAGCATGTGAGTAGCTCTCTAATCCTAGCCCGTACATCCTGGTAATGTGGTAGGAAACCGTCTTGCCCCAAAGAAACTCACACAGTGCTGCCAAAGATGCCAGTTTAAAAATTGTCATCTAGTTTCCAAGACTTACACAAATCCTTTGAGTATTTTGTGTTGTCTCTGTAGGTAGGATCAGTCACGTGGACACATGATCCATTCCACCCTTGTATGATCAGTGGTGTGTAACGAGTTAAAGTGCATGATTTGTTTGGGCAAGTTTGAAGAACAAGAGATTCCTGTTCAACCTGCCCTTCAAGGAAGGGGGAAGCTCAGTACAGGTGAACGGCAGAGATGACAGAATGAAATTCTGTTCTTGTTTCGGAAGTTTAGTTTCAGGTTCACGACCTGGTAAAGGCAGCTAAAAGTCAGCGCAGTAGGTTTTAACAGAGCTGCTTCAGCAAGAGGCAAAGGAAGGTTTGTAGTGGGAATTGTGTGGAGCTTCTGGACCTAGAACAGTCGGAGAATCAGATTCAGCTTTCCGCTGTTTGTGGCTGCTCGATGCTGGTTTTGCTAAACTCCTTGGTAATTTTTGAGGTGTTTCTGTTTGAGGATTTAAGAACGTAAAGGATTGAAACAAGATACCTAGTGAGTCATGCACAAATGCAAGAAGGTGCAGGTACTGAAATCTGGGGTAATACACAGAGTGCCATGGAACTCAGCTGGATAGGCAGTTGCTGTTTTGTATCAAGGTTCTTTATCTGCACTTGAGTCGTACAGCACTGAGGCAGGCCCTTTGGACCAGTAAGTCATGCGGATCTATAAGCAACCATTCATACCAATCCTGCAATGACCTTATTTTAGTCTTTTTGCATTCCATCTACCAGTCAATCCAGATGAAAGCTAATTTTCTGGGGTTCATGAGCCTACCAGCCTTTGGGATATTGGACAAAACTGGAGCACCTGGATAAAATCCCCGTGGTCACAGGGAAGACGTGCAATCTCCACACATCCATGACCAGAGATCAGGATTGGACTTGGGTCTCTGCGCCTGTGAGGCAGCAACTCCACTGTGCTGCCCCGAAATGAGATATTTCACTCACCAACCACTTGGCACATCACCAAATTATCCCTGGTGATGAGTGTTGGGAGGGTGTTGTCCTGGGAATGTGGGCAGGATAAAATGGGTCAGGGCAGGAATCCGGGAAAAATGGGGGGCTTAATACCATCCATCCTCAAGGACCCTCACTATCTAGGACATGATCTCGTCTCACCACTGCCATCAGCAGGGAGGTATAGAACCTTTAGGTCCAATACCACCAAGTTCAGGAACAGTTATTAGTCTTCAATCATCAGTCTCCTGAACCTGTGTGGATAACTCCATCTACATCAACTCTGAACTGATTCCACAACCTATAGACTCACTTTTGAGGATGCTACAATTCACATTCTCAGCTTTATTATCTACTTATATATTTACTGTAATTGTTACTGGTATTTCTTTGTATTTCCACAATTTGTTTTCTTTTGCACTAACTGTTTATCGGTTTTTGTGTCGTTCTTCACTGGTTCTATTGTTCTGCTGTGAATGATTACAAGAAAATGAACCTCAAAGTAGTACATACAGTACTCATAGTGCTCCCGGTGTCGAGTTTGCACGTTCTCCCTGTAACTCCCTGATTTCCCCCAGGTTCTCCCAAAGATGGTAAATTACAAAAGCAAACACGAGGAAATCTGCAGATGCTGGAAATTCAAGCAACACACACAAAATGCTGGTGGAACGCAGCAGGCCAGGCAGCGTCTATAAGGAGAAGCACTGTTGCCGTTTCAGGCCGAGCCCCTTCATCAGGACTAACTGAAAGGAGAGATAGTAAGAGGTTTGAAAGTAGTTGGGGGGGGGGGGGGGAAATGCGAAATGATAGGAGAAGACCGGAGGGGGTGGGGTGAAGCTGAGAGCCGGAAAGGTGATTGGTAAGAGAGATTCAGAGCGGGAGAAGGGAAAGGATCATTGGACAGGAGGCCTCAGGAGAAAGAAAGAAAAGGGGACGGGAGCACCAGAGGGAGATGGAGAACAGGCAGAGAGAGAAAAAAAGGGGGGCAAAACTAAATAAATCAGGGATGGGGTAAGAAGGGGAGGAGGGGCATTAATGGAAGTTAGAGAAGACAATGTTCATGCCATCAGTTTGCCTTCTTACCCCATCCCTGATATATTTAGTTTTTTCCCCCTCCTTTTTTTCTCTCTTTCTGCCCATCACTCTGTCTGTTCTCCATCTCCCTCTGGTGCTCTCCTCCCCCCTTCTTTCTCCTCCCGTCCCATGATCCTTTCCCTTCTCCAGCTCCGTATCCCTTTTGTCAATCACCTTTCCGGCTCTCAGCTTCACCCCACCCCCTCCGGTCTTCTCCTATCATTTCACATTTTCCCCTCCCCCTCTACTTTCAAATCTCTTACTATCTTTCCTTTCAGTTAGTCCTGAAGAAGGGTCTCGGCCCGAAACGTCGACAGCGCTTCGCCTTATAGATGCTGCCTGGCCTGCTGTCTTCCACCGGCATTTTGCGTGTGACTGGTAAATTAGTTGTCTTCTCTAAACTATCCCTGGTAGAGGTGGATTTCGGAGGTTAGGAAGGGAATTAGTAGATGAGAAAGCATTCTGTAGGGTATGGGGAATCAGATTCATGAGGTTGCTCTGGGAACCAGCATTGATTGAGTGGGCTAAATGGTCTCTTTCTACATGCTCAAACAATACTGAAACTTGCTTATTCAGAATATTTATCGCCATTACAATGAACTGGATATGAGGATATGCTCAGAGCAGACAGATCATTGTTAGCAAACAATATCTGTTTACAGAATCTATTTAAAGAGAAGAGGAAACAAAACTGTAATAAATTCTCTCAAAAAGCAGGCTACTTTTCCCAGAAGAATGCAGGTAGTGGAGGATAGTGACATATAAGTGAAGAGCTTAAATTAACCTCATTTACTTATGTGAGCTTAATTACAAGGAGACTAACATATTCATTAACACTATAGCTAGCCCTTGCAACTTCCCCGGCTAAGACCCTACCAATGGGACAACATCCCCTCTTGTAAGGAATGAAGTTTAACTATTTGCCAACCTCTGGTGCGTTTGATCTTTGTCAATCAATTACAAGGTGTCTCCATACCTGGAAGACCTTTTCAGCCTCCTGGTGCAGCCCCAAAGTACAAGGGCCTCTCTGTGCAGCTCAGGTGACGCTAGAAATGATAAGTGGGTTAAGAACTTTTAATTGGCTTTGCCAGAAGAAATTGCTTGGATGACAGAGCGGTAGAGCCACTGTCTCACTGTGTCAGATACCTGGTTCAATCGTGACCTCTGGTTCTATGGAGTTTGCATGCCCTTCCTGTGGGTTGCTTCCTGGTGCTCTGTTTTCCCTAAGACATGTATGTTGGTAGGTTAATTGATCGCTGTAATTTACCTCAGTGTAGCTGGAGGGGATCTGATGGGACTGTGGGGAGAATAAGGTGGTCAGTATAGACTCAAAGGGCTGAAGGGCCTGCAACTGTGCCGTCTGACAGTATGACTATTTTTCCTGAGGAGCCAGTCACAAGGAAACGGAGTTTGGAATCATGATTGAAAGAATGACAAAACAGTTTTCAGAAAAAAAAACATCTGTACACAGAAGTTTGTTTGAACCTCCGGCACTCCTGCGCAGGGAAAGTTTGAAAGACAAAATTGTTTTCAGAGAAACATCTGTACACAGAGCTGTGTGAGCACATCATGCGGTCCTGCACGGGGAAAGGTTAAACTGGAAGCTTTTGCATCTCCTGCAGTGCAAACAATTGTGCAAGCAATTGAAGGAGAGGAACAGGGCAGTGTGGAGAAACACGGTAGGCCTAGGCTTCAATGCTGGAACTAGGCCTGGCTTCCTTTAGCAAAGATCTGACAACTCTTGCTCAGTTTGTTCCGATTTTATAACTGAGCATGATCTGCAAGATCTGATTTTTTAAAGTTCCATGCTGATTACAATCCGAAAGCAATTTAACCCTGGATTAAATATTTGTTATAGAGACAGACCAAATATTTAGCCTACAGTCACTAGGTTTTGACTTGCGGTGGTAGTGAGAGAAGGAGTGTGTACACACTGGAGTTTGCAGGCAAGAAACGTCAGAGGGCCTCGACCTGCTTCACGTTCGGCTCTGTTTAGAGATCAACTGGCTTATTTTAAACACGACACAGCATTAATACTGTTAAAGTCAAGGATCTTGTGAATTGTTTAGAACTTTTTTCCAGTCTTTGAAATATGAAGTTGTCTGCCAGCTGAGTTGGACCACCAGCTCCTGGATGTCGTGACTAACTCAGAAAGGCATTGGCAGATGGAGCCAGGCATGTGTTTTTGATCAGACATCCCATGCATTGCACCTGATATTACCTCTGCATCACAGTCTGCGGAGCAGTGATCTACCAGGCGACAGAGAAACCCCAGGAATGTCAGTTTGGCCAATCGTGGATAAGTCACTCAGCCCTCATTAAAACTTAAATGTTTCTATGTTTCTGCAGGATTTGTGCAGTCATTCATAGAGGGATGGATTAATGCTGAGAAAAGCCAACGCAAAATCACTATTATACAGTCACGCTTTTTTTTCCCCTTCTGAACCATACTCACTATGACATGGCCCATTGGATCCATGTCAGCTCTCAGAGCCGACCCTACTATCTCAATACCCCTCTCTTCTCCCTGTAAGCCGTTCGCTCTCACACTGCTGATGTTCCTGCCACACACCTACGATGGGCGGGGGCTGTTGGTGATGTACAAGAGTTTGGGGGTAAAGGAATTCAGTTTGCATCACTCTGGACGGTGCTGGATGGGTTAATCTCACATCCCAGTGGAGTGATTGCATTGAGCAGCAGGCAGTGATGTCACTGAGTTCAATGCTCCTTTTAGAGTTCTGGAGGGAATTTGGATCATGTTGCATTTGGGATGCTTGCCAAAGGGCATTCCCAGGACAACACGGTCTTCCCGGCTCAGGGCTGGGCTGGGATACTTGCCATAAAAAATGACTGAATTACCTTAATCTTCCAAGTCCATCCCATAGCATCACCTCTTCCCCCCCCCCCCCAACCCCACTGCTTCCCACTCCTCAGAACACCCCCGTTGGCCCTCTTGCCCTGTTCTCCCTGGCCTTATGACTTTACTCCACCCATCCCACTGAAAATGATGGCCTCCCCATCCCTTTCCTGCTTGTTTCCCATAACCCGTGGCTCCTTATGGACCACAAATCTGTTTGTCTTGGCCTCGAAAGTATTCAGTGACTCTGTTTCCACAGTTCATCCTGGTGGAGTCATCCAAGAAATCAGTAGCCTTTTGAGAAGTTCCTCTTCAACCCTCTCTTAAAAGGGAAACCCCCTATTCTGAAACTCTAGCCCTCATTTCCAGGTTCCTCTCCTTACCCTTTTAAACTCCATCTGAATCTTTTTTCTCCAGTCCTGATGAACCGTCTCCATCCAAAATGGTGACTGTTTACGCTTTTCCATAGATGCTGCCTGGCTTGCTGAGTTCCTCCAACATTTTGTGTGTGTTGCTTGGATTTCCATCATCTGCAGATTTTCTCCTGCTTCCATCTGACCCCTCTATGTTTTAATAAGACCACCTCCAAGTTTTCTAAACTTCGATTAGTACTGGCCGACGTGTCCTCATTCGTAAACCCTTCATCCCACAAATCGATCCAGTAAACCTTTTCTGAACGATCTCCAGTGCAAGGACGATCCTCCTTATAGAAAACTCTGAGAGTACATAGCACCAGCTGAAGGACAGCTTCAGTCGCCCTGTTACCAGGCTCTTGAACGGGCCTCTCACACACTAAAGATGAACTCTTGATCTCTCAGTCTACCTGCACTGCACTTTCTCTGTAATGGTAACACTACATTCTTTATTCTGTTTTCTTCCTTCACTCCCACAATGTACACTTATATGGAATCAGCCTCCTGGGGGGCAAACAAAGGCTTTCCACTGAATCACAGTACGTGAAGATAACAAACCAAATTCAATTCCAAAACTGTACGCGGGTGTGATCTCACTATTGCCATGTGCAGCTGCAGCACGATATTCCCCTTTTTATAATCCATCTCCCTTGCAACCATCCCACTTGACTTCTACCAACAAAGTTTCTGGGGGAACCTAGGCAGCACCAGCAGGGAATGGACAGTCGATGTTTTGACAGACATACTTTACTGATCCTGAGGAAAATTTGGTTTTGTTACAGTTACACAAACCAAGAATAGAATAGAAATATAGCAAAATAAAACCATAAATAATTATATGATAATAAGTAAATTATGCCAAGTGGAAATGTCCAGGACCAGCCTATTGGCTCAGGGTGTCTGACTCTTCAAGGGAGGAGTTGTAAAGTTTGATGGCCACAGACAGGAATGACTTCCTATGATGCTCAGTGTTACATCTCGGTGGAATGAGTCTCTGGCTGAATGTACTCCTGTGCCTAACATTATGGAGTGGATGGGAGTCATTGTCCAAGATGGCATGCAAATTGGACAACATCCTCTTTTCAGACACCACCATCAGAGAGTCCAGTTCCACCCCCACAACATCACTGGATTTACGAATAAGTTTGTTGATTCTGTTGGTGTCTGCTACCCTGAGCCTGCTGCCCCAGCACACAACAGCAAATGTGATAGCACTGGCCACCACAGCCTTGTAGAACATCCTCAGCATTGTCCGGCAGATGTTAAAGGACCTCAGTCTCCTCAGGAAGTAGAGACAGCTCTGACCCTTCTTGTAGACAGCCTCAGTGTTCTTTGACCAGTCCAGTTTATTGTCCATTCATTTCCCCAGGTATTTGTAATCCTCCACCGTGTCCACACTGACCCCTTGGATGGAAACAGAGGTCACCGGTACCTTAGCCCTCCTCAGGTCCACCACCAGCTCCTTAGTCTTTTTCACATTAAGCTACAGATGATTCTGCTCACACCATGTGACAAAGTTTCCCACTGTAGCCCTGTACTCAGCCTCATCTCCCTTGCTGATGCATCCAACTATGGCAGAGTCATCAGAAAACTTCTGGAAAACTTTGGAGCAAGTCTCTTTATTTAGATTGTACACATTATCAATCATATGAGGGGTCTTGATCTGAAGTATCAACTCTTCATTTCCCTTTACAGAATCAGCACTGGAATCTGCTTCATTATCTTTGACTTCAGTTAAGTTGTGAAATTTGTTGGTCTGGTGCAGCAGTACAGTGCAAGCATAAGTAATTACTGTAAGTTCCAATAGAAAATAAACAGGGAATAGCGAGATATTTTTCACGAGTTCATGGCCCATTTATAAATCTAATGGCAGAGGAGAAGAAGCAGTTCTGAGAAGGTTGAATGTGGATCCTCAGGCTCCTGTGCCTCCTTTCTGATGGTAGTAATGAGTTAGATAGAGCTCTTAAAGATAGTGGAGTCAAGGGATATGGGGAGAAGGCAGGAACGGGGTACTGATGGTGGATGATCAGCCATGATCACAGTGAATGGTGGTGCTGGCCTACTTCTGCACCTATTGTCTATTGAAATGAGGATTCCTTGTGAGTCTGTAGGCTGTGGGAACAGTCTGCTGATGGGGTGAATGAAGTTATCCCCACTGCTTCATGAGCCTGATGGTTGAGGGGTCCTAAACCTGCTGGAGTGAGTCCTGAGGCTTCTGTATCTTCTTTCCGATGGCAGTAGTGAGAAGAGAGCATGGCCTGGCTGGTGAGGGTCCTCAATGATGGCTACTGCTTCCCTGTGATAGCACTCGTGTAGATGTGCTCAATGGTAGGGAGGGCTTTACCTGTGATGGACTGGGCCATATCCATTACTGTTTGTAGTATTCTGTTCAAGAGCATTGTTGTTTCCATACCAGGCTGTGATGCATGCAGTCAATATATTCTCCACTACGCACTTACAGAAGTCTGTCGGTTCGAGATGTCATGGCAAATCTTGGCAGACACTTATATGCTGATTCTGTGACAGATCCTCAGAAATGATTACAGAGGAATTTAAAGTTGCCGACCCTCTCCACTTCTGATCCCCAATGAGAACTAGCTCATGAACCTCTGGTCACCTGATCAGCGATCGCGAGCACTGTAAAGTTATGGTACCACAAGCTGTGATCTGTGATCTGGGCAAGCATCAGTTTCTGTGCAGCCCAGGATATTCCTGGACTGTCAGCAAACCTGTTCTCTCTGGTATAACATTCACGCAGTAAGATTGTGAGGTGCCGTTGTGATAGGGCACTCACA
This sequence comes from Hypanus sabinus, assembly GCF_030144855.1. NCBI lineage: Eukaryota > Metazoa > Chordata > Chondrichthyes > Myliobatiformes > Dasyatidae > Hypanus > Hypanus sabinus. The sequence continues at coordinate 22,786,323 of NC_082707.1, forward strand.
CAGAGGCCCTCTGCTGTTCAAATAGCAATAGACAGGTTCACTGCTGACCAGGAGATTTAAGATGTCGTTCTCGCACTTTGGAATGAACAATTATGGACCGTTCTTTGCTGACCTTTTTTTATGTTGAAATTGTTTCTCACACAGAATGATAGACACAACACAAAGCTAGGCCCTTTGGCCCACTGTGTCAAACCTATCATCAAGCTACCAATTTTACACTAATCCCACCCTAATCCGTTCCTTTATCCGCTGTCCAGATGAAGGGTCTCGGCCCGAAGTGGAGACTGTTAGCTCTTTTACGTAGATGCCGCCTGGCCTGCTGAGCTCCTCCAGCATTTTGCGTGTGTGCTTATTATCCACCCCATCCCCCCTCCCCCTCAATTTGCAGCAAAACCCTACGACGGCGGGGGCTGATTTACAGTGGCCAGTTGCTCACGGGGGGGTGGGGGGTGGGAGGGAGTTGCAAATTCCACACTGAGATCGGGGTCGATGGAGGAACAAGCTGTAACTGTGTCACGGTGCTGTCCTCCCTTGGCGTCTGTCTCCAGTACAAAGGGAAATCGGCTGCTGTTCAGGATTGTGAACGGTGGAGAAGCCAAAGGGATGGATGTCCAAGTTTATGTGACTCATGTATCTACTTTCTGTCTGTCTGTATTGTATTTTATGTTGTATGTCACGGTAATTGGTCATGTGGGTTTGGGCTCAGGAGAAGTGAATGAGATTACTCACGTATTCACCCTTTATGTTAGCTTAGTTAGAGAGGGGGTGGATGTTTTTTGTTGATTGCTAATTTCACTATTACTATGTTAATTTTGTTACTTTTTATCGGTTTTTGATCGTCTGTCTTTGTTGCTCACCTTTGCTGGTTTTGTGGTAAAGGAACTGTTCGACTTGGAAGCTTGTCACACGTCGTTAATTCCTTCATTCAGTCTCTCAGCGGCTTTACTGTCTCAAATTGCCATCACAAGATGGATGGCCGAGTTTATGTGCTCTAATTTAAAGAGATCCCCCAAAAGTGGTCAGGTCGATCGATACTCCTCCACGTAGCCAGGATGCAGTCTGAAGTTAAGTTGTTACATGTACACTCTTTTCAGGAGATGTTAAACTGTGGGACAATGTGCACGTCAAACTTCGCAGGTTTCTTTCTCTAGGAAAAGGAACACTGAGATGTGAACAAGCAGAGGCCTTTAAGATTACAAAATATTCAATGAAGTACATCTTGAGGCACAGTCGCAGCAGTGTGTACTATCTACAGGATGCACTGCAACAACACATCGAAGTTCCAAAGGCAGCACCTTCCAGATCCACGACCACTACCATCTCGAAGGATGAGAACAGCAGATACCTGGGAACACCACCACTTGGAAATCCCCCTCAAGTCACTCACCATCCCAACTTGGAAACCTGTCACTGTTCCTTCATTGTCACTGGTTGAAGATCATGGAATTCCCTCCCCAACAGCACCGTGGGTGTATCTGCACCTCAGGGACTGCAGCAGTTCAAGAAGGCAGCTCATCACCACTTTCTTAAGGGCAACTAGGGATGGGCAATAAATGCTGGCTTTGCTGGCGACGCCCACATCCCGTAAATGGATGAATTTGAAAAAACTTGATTGCACGATGGGCTGATAGTATGTAGAATGGATAGGATTGATACAGGATTAGTGCAAGTGAGTGACACCCTTGTTTGTGCCGTTTACCAGGAGCATTGTATACGGAAGGCGCAGAGCATTTTTGAGGATCCCTGGCACCCATCCCACGGTCTCTTTGACCCACTTCCATCAGGTAGGAGGTACAGGAGTGTCAGGACCAGGAGTGCCAGTCTGGCTGTGAGCCCAGTGAACCAGAATCAAAAGTTCATTTAATATCAAAGTACGTATACCGTACATAACTCTGAGATTCATCTTCTCCAGGTAGCCACGAAACAAAGAAACCCATGGAAGTCATTCAAAGAAAGACATCAACCCCCCCCCCCAAAAAAAAACCAAATCTCGCAAACCCCAACCCCCAACACCCTCCCTCGCACATGAAAAACCTAACAGATCACTCCACACAGAAAATCCAGAATCAGAATCAGAATCAATTTTGATATCACTGGCACATGATGTGAAATTTGTTAACTTTGCGGCAGCTGTACAATACAGTAGTACATGATAATATAGAAATAACTGAATTACAATAAATACATATATAATATGTTCCTAAAGGTTGTTATAATGGGGGGTGGTAATCAGGACAAGTTCCCACTTCCTATTAAATGCTCCCAATGGTGTGCATCTCAAATAGCCTCTGACAACCAAGTCCAGCTCCTGGCCTTCACGTGTGGCTTAGCTACTTAGCCCGGCAAAACAATTTCTACTGACAGGAGAAGGGGCGAAGGCAGGTTACTGACGCCTTAAAACCACTTTGGGCAGATGGGGCTCATCTGTTGTGGTTGGCAGCTCATCTAGGAGAAGGAAAACTCTGATCTCAAATCTCTGCTGCCTTACGGTTTACCGACTCATGGGGAAGGCTTCAGGAGTAAACCCCGAGGGAAAGTTCTGGAGCTGGAGTCCCTGAGGCAGTCCTACATCGAGTTCAATGCTGACTGGCAACTCCTGCGATGCTGCTGGTTCCAAACTGTATCGGTCCCTGCTGTTCCTTTGGGCTCATCAGGTTGTGGAGAGGGGGAGCTTGCTCTCCATATCGTACTTCCCAGGCCTGTGTATCTAGACAACTAGGATGCAATATTCATGGACAGAGGCCTCGGACAGATACGTATATATAAAAAATTTAAATTAATAGGTAGTGCAAAACCAGAAATAAGGAAGTAGTGAGGTGGTGTTCGTGGGTTCAATGTCCATTCAGAACTTGGATGGCAGAGAGGAAGAAGCTGTTCCTGAATTAATGCGTGTGTACCTTCAGGTGTCTGTACCTCCTTCCTGGTGGTAGCATAAGAAGAGGGCATGTCCTGGGTGGTGGGCATTCTTAATAATGGCCTTAGCCTTTTTGAGACATTGCTCCTTGAAGATGTCCTGGATTTACAGAGGCTAGTGCTCATGATAGAGCTGTCTAATTTTACAACTCTCTGCTGCTTACTTCGATTTTGCAGTGCCCCCCCCAGAAAAATGAATACCTTGCCACCACTAAGGTCTCATCATAAGGACAGCGAGCTGTTTACTGTTTATTTGTACCATACACTGCACGAATTTGTAATTATATTTTATCAAACTATTTGTGGAAATATTTTGTTTTGTATGCTCTGTGTGATGTGGCTGCACTGTGGTCCAGAGGAATGTTGTTTCGTGTAGTTGGATATACGTACAATTGGATGACAGTAAACTTGAACTTGAACTTGTTTGGTGCTTACCATGGAGTTGGTGGTCAGAAGGGTCTGCTTTCATGCTCTGTTCCATTATCAGACCAGATGAATGAGAAAAAACATCAGGTCTCAGTGAATATACACATAGGGAATTCACAGGAAACTCCTTTGCCTAGAAGATGTGGAGTTACACATAACACATGCAGATGTACTTTCGAGAACTTGATAAACATGCACAGAGAAGGGAATTAGGCAACGCATATGGCAGGAGGGAGAAGATGCACACAAGCACTGCCTGGATCAGATGGGCTGAATGGTCTGTAGTGATACTGTGTACATTGAATCTGTTTCTATGAAGTGCTTCTGGGAAATGTGAAAATGTATCACGTAAATTATACTGCTATTTTTATCAGGGTGATCTTAGCTCAGACAACTTATCAGAGGATCTATCCTGGGACCAACCCGTAAGTGTCAAAGCAATGCCTCTACTTTCTTGGAAATTTGTGTTAAGTTTGGCACATCATCAAAAACTTTGACAAACTTCTATATATGCATAGTGGAGAGTATCTTAACTGGTTGCATCACTGCCTGGTATGGAAACGCCAATGCCCAGCAACTGAAAATGCTACATTAAGTGATAGATACAGCCCAGTCCATCACAGGCAAAACCCTCCCCACCGAAGATCACATTTGCCGGGGGTGCTGCCACAAAAAAGCAGCACCCATCATCAAGAACCCCCACATCCAGGCCATGCCCTTGTCTTGCTACTACCACTGGGCAGGAGATACAGGAGCGCCACCAGGTTCAGGAACAGTTATCACCCTACGAATTCTGAATTCACTCTCCACAACTCTGAATTGATTCTATGACATACAGACCCACTTTCGAGGTCTCTTTACAACTCATGACTTAAGTATTTTTTAAAACTTACGTAATTTGTTTGTCAGTCCTTGTTTATGTATAGTTTTTCATAAAATCTATTGCTTTTTAAAATTTTGCTTGTAAATGCCTGTGAAAGAATGAATGGCAAGGTAGTATATGGCAACTTAAGTACTTTGATGATGAATTTCTTCTGAACTTTAAACTTTGAATAGATTAATTCTGAGAATTTGCCTGGAGCAGAGTGTGGAGCATTGAGGAGAAGGGGTCCATATTCTGTCATTCCCATGGCATGGTCCAAAGTAATGAGCACTTGGGAACTGAAAATAATATTTTTACCGCAGCTGATTATTACCATCGGTTTTAACCACTTCCCTTTCTCCCCAGTGATGAGCCAACAGCAGATGACTCCAAACACCACTGTGACTCCGTCTGGAATGCCCTCCCAAAACCCTCGGATGGCCATGATGAGCCTCTCCAGCGCCATGACGGTGCAGCAGAAACACCAGCAAAAGATGCGCCTGCAGCAGATCCAGATGGAGAAGGAGAGAATCAAACACCTGCAGCAAGAGCTCATGAGACAGGTAGCTAGCTATCCCTCCCGCTGGCTGGACCACTCCAACGACAGCCGGTTGTTCTGCGGATATTAATGAGCTGTGCTGCCTTTAGAGAGATAGGGGTGTGCAGGGATATTAGTATTGGTTCATTACCGTCAAGTGAGGAGGACCATCTTTAGCCAGAGGGTGATGAATCTGTGGAATTCATTGCCATAGCTGGCTGCTGAGGCCAAGCCATAGGGTATATTTCAAGTGGATATCAGACAGATAGACAGACGGACAGACAGACATACTTTATTGATCCCGAGGGAAATTATGGGAAATTGGGTTTCATTACAGTCGCACCAACCAAGAATAATGTAGAAATATAGCAATATAAAACCATAAATAATTAAATAATAATAGTCAAAGGTTACAGGAAGAAGACAAGAGAATGGGGTTGAGGAATAATAACCACAAACAAGAGAAAATCTGCAGATGCAGGAAATCCGAGCAACACACGCAAAATGGGAAAAAGTACAGGAGTTGGAGAGCAGCAGGGGTCGCAGTGGGGGGGGGGGGGGGGAGCAGAGAGAGGGAGTGTTTCACTGAACTCCCATTGAAAAGGAGATTTAAACTTTTTCAGGTAGGCATTCCTGGAAGACCTGCTGAAGGGTTTCGGCCCGAAATGTCAACTGTACTTTTTTTCCATAGATGCTGCCTGGCCTGCTGAGTTCCTCTAGCATTTAGTGTGTGTGTGTTGAGGGATAATAAATCAGCCATGATCAAGTGGCCGAACGGTGTAATTCTGCTCATACACAGGATAGACAAAGGAGAGTCATTGGACTCTGCTTACTTGGATTTTGAGAAGGCCTTTGACAAAGTACCGCACATGAGGCTGCTAACCAAGATAATAGATATTACAGGAAAAAAAATACTAGTATGAATAGAAGATTGGTGGACTGGCAGGAGGGAAAGAGTGGGAACAAAGGGGGCCTGTTCGGGTTGTCTGCTGGTGACCAGGGGTGTTCTGCAGGGGTCTGTATTTGCATATGTCAATTATTTGGATGATGGAATTGATGGCTTTGAGGTGATGTCTGCAGACAGTACAAAGGTAGGCGGAGGGGCAGGTAGTGTAGAGGGAGCAACGAGTCAGCTGAAGGACTTGGGCAGATTGGGAGAGTGGGCAAAGAAGTGGCAGGTGGAATCTAATGTCATATACTTTGGTAGAAGGAATAAAGGTGTAGACTATTTTCTAAATGGGGAGAAATATCAGAGGTGTAAGGGGATTTGGGAGTCCTTGTGCAGGATTCCATGAAGTTTGGCTTGCAGATTGTGTCAGTGGTAAAGGGTGTAAATGACAATGTAAGCATTCATTTCGAGAGGACTGAAGTATGAGAGCAAGGATGTGATGTCAGGCTTTATTGAACTTGGAGTATCATGAGCAGTTTTGGGCTCCTTATCTAAGAAAAGATGTGCTGGCGTTGGAGAGGATTCAGCGGATGTTCATGAGAATGATTCTGGGAAGAAAAGGGTTAACGTATGAGGCGTGTTTAATGCCTCTGCACCTGTACTCACTTGGAGTTTACAAGAATGAGGTGGGGCGTCTAAATGAAACCTATCAAATATTGAAAGGCCTAGACAGAGTGGATGTGGAGAGGATGTCTCCTGTAGTGAGTGAGTCTAAGACTAGAGGGCACAGCTTCAGAACAGAGAGATCACCATATGGACAGAGATTAGGAAAAGTCTTTAGTCAGAGTGTAGTGTTTCTGTGGAATTCATTCCCACAGATGGCTGTGGAGGTCAAGTTAATGAAAATACTTAAAGCAGAGTTTGATAGATTCTTGATTTGTCAGGGCATCAAACGTTATGGGGAGAAGGTAGGAGAATGGGGGAGAGCGGGATAATAAATCAGCCATGATGGAATGGCAAAGCAGACTCAATGGGCTGAATGGCCTAATTTTGCTTCTATCTCTTATGGTCTTAACACTCTAGATGGCCCCTCAAATTCCCATGACATTTCTTCCCCATCTATGTCCTCTGGTCCTAGATTCCCCAATCCTGGGAAAAGACTGTGTGCACTCACCTATCTATGCCCCTCATGATCTTAAATACCTTGACAAGATCACCCTTTGTTCTCCTGTCCTCTAATGGATAAAGTCCTAGACTGCTCAATCTCTCTCTGTATGTCCGGGTACCATCTTTGTAAACCTCATCTACGCTCCTTCCGGTGTATTGCCCTTTTTGTTTTTCTTTCTCTCTCATGTTCCCTCCATTTTCCCACCGTACACCCGACATCCCCTCCCTTTTTCCCGTTTTCTTCTTTCGCCACAACATAGGGGAGAATTACAAGTTTACGGTACTGTGAAAAACCCTTAGGTACATAGATATATGGTTAGGGAGTCCAAGACTTTTGCATAGTACTGTAATAACCGCACTCTACCGTTGGCACAAGAAAACAAATTTCATGACATGTGAGTGATGATAAATCTGATTCTGATATGAATCTCTATTGTGAGAATGGGAAGGGGGCAGGGAGGGTTCAATCATAGTTGGCAAAAGGGGAAGGGAGAGGGGAGGGAGTGGAAAGCACCAGAGAGACATTCTGTAATGATTAATAAACTAATTGTCTGGAATTGAATGACCTTGCCTAGTGTCTCAAGGCTAGGTGTGTCTGCATCTTCGTCACCCACCGCTCCTGGCACTCATTCTCTGCCACCTGTCCCATACCCCTCCCATGGTGCTGCACCCTCACCATTCCTAAAATTCTTGGCTCCCGCCAGATTTACAAACTCGCTGTCTGTGCAATGTTGTCAAATACAGCACTGTGCTTGGGCACTCTAGTTATATATACGAGCCTAAGACTTTTGCACAGTACTGCTCACAACCAATTTTGTCAGCATGTCTTTGGAATGCAGAAGGAAACCAGAGCCCTCAGAAAAAGACAGAGCACGTAGTCACACATGCTGTCCACACTGACAGCACCTGAGGTCAGGATTGAACCTGTGTTGGTGGAGATGTATATTTATTTACATTTTTCTTATTGACATACAGCACAGAATAGGCCCTTCCATCCCTTTGAGCCCCACTGTCCTGCAATACTCCAACTTAATCCTAGCCTAATCACGGACACCTTTCAATGACCAGTTAACCTACCAACCTCCTATTATATCTTTGGACTGTGGGAGGAAACCGGAGCACAGAGGAAACCAACACAGTCACGGGGAGAACATGCAAACTCCTTACAGGCAGCGGCAGGAATTAAACCTGGGTCACTAGTACTGTAAAGCACCACGCTACTACGCCCCAGTACTCAGTACTCAATGTGTTGTATATCACTGTCTGATGCCTGCCAGCTACGTGACAACAATGCCAGTGGAGATCCTTTTTTCCTTATCCCTGTGTCACTTCTCACACAACAGGAAACCAGAGGAAGAACAACAGAGACAATCAGAGTAAACAAAAAACACACTTGCTGTGATCGATCACAGCCATACTGTCTCCAAGGCAAATCCTGTCAGGAATATTCCTGTTTTTTTCAGGAGGAGTTCTCCTTGGCCTCCGTCACAGAAGTGGAATAATGGGGAGAGTGCAGCTTCACAGGGGCTTTAAGCAGAGCAACACACACAAAATGCTCGAGGAACTCTGCAGATCAGTCAGCGTCTACGAAAAGGAATAAAGAGTCGAGGTTTTAGGCTGAGGCCCTTCAATGGGGCTGGAAAGGAAGGGGAAGAGGCCAGAATATGAAGGTGGGCGGAGGGGAAGGAGAATGAGCTAGAAGGTGATAGGTGAATCCCGTTAAGGGGGGGAAGATGGATGGAGGAGGGGAGGAGGAAGTGAACAGCTGGGAGGTGATAGGTGGAAAAGATAACGGGCTGAATTAGAAGGATTCTGATAAGCAAGGAAAGTGAACTATGGAGAAAAAGGAAAGGAGGAGGGGCACCAGAGGGAGATGGTAGGCAGGTGAGGTGAAGAGAAGAGGTAAGAGGAGGGTCAGAATGGAGAATGCAAAAAGAGAGAAGGAAGAGGGATGAGAAATTACAAGGGGCTAGAGAAATTGATATTCATGTCGTCAGGTTGGAGGCTTCCAAAATAGACCATGTGTTGCTCCTTCAACCTTAGAGTGAGCTGATCATCTCCCGCGGAGGCCACTCTCTCAGCTTTGGGCAGAGATACTGAACGTGTCATTCTCTGATAATTTGACAGGAAATTATTTGGCAGAAATGATCAGTGATTCTTTACATATGCATTACAGTCCTCTCTCCCTTTGCCAATCTCACACTCTTGTTCAGCTCCCTCTGTACTCATAACTTGTCCAGAGCTTCTGTGGGAGAGATCAACTATTTTGTGTTTTATATTTGCAATTAACTTGGATCACTTTGTAGAGATCCGTTCTTACCTTAACACAAGAGTCTTTTTCTGTTAACCAGTGTCAAAAAAAAGCCAAATTAAATTCACTGTGATTCAATGTTGTAAAACATTGAAACTTGAAAACTTCCAAGGGTGGTGAATAACGTTTATAGGTACCGTATGTCTCAGTTAAGATATTGGCCATTTGGAACAGGCTTTGAAGCTTTGGACTTCTCTGAGGACTGTGGACACTCAGGAAGAGCAGCTTTGACTTGGAATCCCCATGAATTACATGGCTATTTTGCCGTGAATTTGCATCTGTGTCTATGTGCACAACATGGGCTGAATAGACTTAGCATCAATTGATGTATACAAGGCCAGTGTCGGACGACACAAATGCAAGCAGAAGTCTATAGTCTGGAGTCTAGACGATCTGCAGATGAACCCATTGTGAAATTCTCAAAGGGGCACAGTGTGCTGTAGATTGCCATATTTAAGGAACTGAGGGAACTGTAATGCCAGGGATGAGGGAAAGCAGGCTTGAGGTACAAGACCAGCCACCATTCTCTGTAATATCAAATGCTAGGGGGCTTGTATTTAAAGTGAGAGGGGGAATGTTTAACAGAGATGTACTGGACAGTTTTTTGACACAGAAGACAGGTCTCAGGGGTGGTGGTGGAAGCAGATACAACAGTGGCTTTTCGGAGGCTTTTGGATAGGTAATGGAGGGATGTGGATCATGTGAAGACAGAAGAGGTTTAGTTCAATTTGGTACCGGGCCCTGCACAGACATTGTGGGCCGAAAGGCCATTTCCTGAGTTGCACTGTTCTATGTTCTAGTGCTTTTATATGCTTATGAAGCAAAGGAGCAGGTTCAAGAAGCTGGGACAGCATATTTCATGAGTAACGTATAAACTGTTTTCCAGGAGAGAAATTTGTAAACTTCCTCATTGAGGGTGCTGAGAGCACTCAGCTGAATTGGTGCATGCGAGCTCAATTTCAACGTTTAAGAGAGGTTTGGATAGGTACTTGGGTGTGTAGGGCTGTGGTGCTGGTGCAGGTCAATGGGAGTAAAGCAGTTTAAATGGTTCGGCACATGTTAGATGGGCTGAAGGGCCTGTTTCTGTACTCCTACTGTTCTATGACTCTGTGACCCATAATGGTCAATATTTCAGCCAGTCAAAATACTTCCAATCGGTGATGTGCAGGTTGCAATGGAAAGGGTTTCAATTTTGCCTGCCAGTGGAACATGCAACACATCAGCCGCCAGCTTCTGTTGTATTGTTTTTTTAAGAGAGGAAAGCAATTTGTGTAGTGAAGTAAAGTGAGCTGCTGACTGTGTGATCCCTGTTTCAAAACAGTACACAAAGCAATGGTCCACCCAGATCTTAATCCCATTTCTGAAGAGTTCAGATTACAGGATTGATCACACACCCCCCCCCCGCCCCACAGTCATATCCATTTCATTCCTAGCCAGGAATGTAGGTCCTTTTGCTTCAAGAGAAAAAAGGACCTACATTTACTTAGCCCTTGTCACATTCATTTCAAGACCTCCCAGGGTGCCTGAAAGACAATGAAGTGCATCTGGAGTGGAGTCACGTGATACTGTGGTGGTCATTCGGTGCTTAGCAACTTCCCGCTGAAAGAAGCACGTTTTGATATCAAGGTAATACATCAGGTTTCAGTGATTGATCAGGTACCAGGAAGTGCTCGCCTCTTCTGTAAATTAGGGCCAAGTGATATTTCATACCAGCTGAGAGGGCAAATAGGGCTTCACTTCAATTTCATAGAACATAGAGCATTAAACATTATAGCACCGTACCGGACCTTTGGCCCACGATGTTGTGATGACCTTTTAACCAACCCTAAGATCAATCTAACCTTTTCCTCCTATATAGTCCTTCCATTTTTATGTCATCAATGTGCCTATCTAAGAGTTTTTAAATACCCCTAATATATCTGCCTCTCCCCATGGCTGGGTGTTCCATGTGCTTACCCTTATATTAGCCGTTTCTTGGGAAAAAGTCCCAGGCTATCCACTTGATCTATACCTCTTATCTCATATTCCTTTATCAAGTCTCCTCACATCCTGTACTCCAAAGAGAAAATCCCTAGCTCACTCAACCTCTCCTGATAAGACATACTGTCTAATCCAGGCAATATTCCTGCTAGATCTCCTTTGCACCCTCTCTAAAGCTTCCACCTCCTTCCTATAATGAGGCACCCATAACGGAACACAATATTCCAAGTGTGATCTACAACATTACCTAGTGCCCATGATGCAGCTGCCTGGGTTTACAACTTTCTGCAGCCTTTTCTGATCCCGTGTGGTAGCCTGTCCTTACCAAACGGTGACTCAACCAGTTAGAATATAGTCCACATCTGTAGAAATTTGCACGCCTTTAGTGACATACCAACTCTCCTCAAACTCCTAATGAGATATAGCCGCTGTCGTGCTTTCTTTGTAATTGCATCAATATGTTGGGCCCAGGATAGATCTTCAGAGATGTTGACACCCAGAAACTTGAAACTGTTTACCCTTCCTACTGTTGATTCCTCAATCAGGTCTCATTTGTGTTCCCTCAACTTCTCCTTCCTGAAGACCACATTCACCTCCTCGGTCTTACTGAAATTTATAGATTTATAGATGATGTTTAAGCTGTGCTAAGCCACACAGTCATGATTGTAGACTAAGAGCGGTGGGCTAAGAATGCATCTTGGTGTATTGCAGTGTTGATTGTCAGCGAGGAGATGAGATGCTATTTCTGATTCACACTGACTGTGTTCTCATGATGAGGAAGTCAAGGATCCAGTTGCAGAGAGAGGTACAGAGACCCGGGTTCTGGAGGTTGTTGATTAGTACTGAGGGTAGGATGGTGTTGAATGCTAAGCTACAGTCTATAAACAGCAGCCTGACAGAAATCCCATTTTCTTCAGTAAGCGTCTTCTTGTTTGGCGAAAGATAAAAGGGACATGAATGTAGAGACTAATTTTACGGCACCTTGTTGTTGGATGCAACTAGCATATCATCCAAAACAAACCGAAGACTGTGCCAATGGATCATAAGGGCCAGTTGTGTCCACTGGGCCTGTTCCTTCGGTGAGGTAATTAATGTCCTTACTCAAAACAGTCGTGGGTTTCTCTTAGCTGTGAGACAGCAATGGTGATTGAATGGAAGGCATGTTTGAGAAGCTGTCTGGTGCAGAAAGTGAAGACGGTAACTGTCTACGCTCTCCGCAGTGATGGATGCACTGCTAATTGTCACATGGCTGTGATTTCAAACTGGAGGTACTGAGTTGTTTGTTATGGCCAGCTGGTTCTCTTGCTTGTATCAGAATCAGGTTTATTGTTGCTGATATACAATGGAAAATGTGTTGTTTTGTAGCAGCAGTACAGTGCAAGACGTAAGAATTACTACCAGTTATAAAAAATGTGGTGAAGAAGAATATTGAGGTGATGCTCATTGGGGTGATGGAGCATTCAGAAATCTGATGATGCAGGGGAGGAAGCTGTTCCTAACATGTTGAGTGTGGCTCCTACATTTCCTCCCTGATGGTGCTAATGAGAAGAGGGCATGTCCCAGATAGTGAGGGTCCTTAGTGATGGATGCCACCTTCTTGAGGCTTGGCCTTTTGAAGATGTCTTTGATCATGGGGAGGCTTGTGTCTGTGATGGAACTGGATGAGTTTATAGCCCTCTGCAGATTTTTCCGATGCTGTGCATTGACGCCTCGACACCAGATGGTGATGCCACGCGGAACATCTGTAGAAGTTTGCGAGAGTCTTTGGTGGCAAACAAAATCTCCTTAAGCCCTGATGCTGGGATGCCTCCTTGCTAGATGTGAGTGAGTTGTCGAGGTACTGTGGGAAGAACTCTGAACTGATCCTGCCTCAGGAGCACTGGATGCCCCCACTGGTACAAAGGGTGGGTGAATGAGACTGGCACTATGACTCAGCAGTTAATGCCACGGCCTCCTGGCTCCAGGAGGTGGGTTCAAACCCGACCTTGGCTGCTGCCTGCGTGGAGTTTGTCTATGTTCCCCGTGGCAGTGTGCGTCCACCCCCCCCCCCCACCAGTACTCCGACTTTCTCCCAAATCTCAAAGACACATTGTGTGGTTCAGAATCAGAATCAGGTTTAATAATACCAGTATATGTCGTTGTCTCTGTGGCAGCAGTACAATGCAATACATGATAGCAGAAAAAATGTGAATTGCAGTGTGTATGTGTGTATATATAAAATAGTTAAGTTAAATATTTAGTGCAAAAATAAAAATAGAAAAGCAGTGAGGTAGTGTTCATCCGTTCAATGTCTGTTCAGAAATATGACGGCAGAGGGGAAGAAGATGTTCCTGAATCATTGACTGTGTGTCTTCAGTCTTCTGTACCTCCTTCCTAATGGTAGCAATGAAAACAAGGCGTGTCCTCTGTAATTAACTAACCTCTGCAATTATTAGGAAATTGTTAGAATTGGAATTGGTTTATTATTGGCACATGTTCCAAGATGTACGTATTGAAAAGCTTGTCCTTTCAGAATGAGGTAGATTGTGAGGGAAGAGTCCATTGTATTGTATTAGGGAACCATGTCATAGGGAACCCTTTACCTTTCCTACCCACCTGGCTTCCTATCACCTTCTAGCCATCCTCCTTCCCTCCCCCGCCACCTTTTTATTCTGTCATCTTTCCTCTTCCTTTCCAGTCCTAAGGAAGGGTCTTGGCCCAAAATGTCAACTGTTTATTCATTTCCACAGATGCTGCCTGACCTATTGAGTTCCTCCAGCATTTTGTGTGTTTCCATTATTCTTTGCAGTTTCCTGTGGTCATGTGAAAAGCAGTTACCATTGCTGGGGTACAGGGGAACAACAGGGGAAGGGCAATGGGAACAGGTCCCTGAGAACCAGAATGCATTTGATGAGTGAATTGACCACCTTCGGTGTCTTTACAAGCTCTAACTACACATGCTGTTGCTAATGTCAGGGAGTGATGGATATTATATACCACATTGAACTTAGAGCACAGAATCAGACCATTCAGCCCAACAGATCTTTTCTGGTGCATCCAAGCCTGTACCTGCGGGAGTTTAGAAGAATAAGGTGGATCAAATATTGAAAGGCCTAGATAGTGTGGACATGCAGAGGATGTTTCCATTAGTGGCTAAGACCAGATGGCACAATAGACGGGCACCCTTTGAGGACAAAGATGAGGAGGAAAGTCTTTAGCTAGATGGTGGGGAATCTGTGGAACTCATTGCCACAGGTGGCTGTGAAGGCCAAGTCATTGAGCAGATTTAAAGTGGAGATTGATAAATTCTTGGTTAGTAAGGATGCCAAAGGTTAAGGGGAGAAGGTAGAAGAATGGGGTTGAAATAAAAATCATCCACTGGAAGGAATGCAGCACAAGATCAAGGATACAACATTGTGTGTGTGTGTGTGTGCGTGTGCATGTGCGTGTGTGCGTGTGCGTATGCGTGTGTGTGCGCGCGCGTGTGTGTGCGTGTGCATGTGCATGCATGCATGCGTGAGTGCGCACAGGCGCTTTTCTGTTCGTGCCTTTTGAGATTCCATTCCTTAACGGAGTCAGACGTTCTCAAGATTTAGGAGCTAATTGTTTCTAGTTACTATTGTCTCTTTAGGGTTGACACTTGGTTACAGCTTCTATGTTTCTTTCAGGAGAAGGCCTTGTATAATCAGATTCCCAGTCAGATTCCCATTGAATCGGAAAACATCCCCACAGCCCAGAATGCTGTCTCTACACCAACTATGACACAGGAGATGCACGTCATCACAAACAATGGCTCTGACCCCTTCCTCAGCAGGCAAGTTGTATTTCGGTTTACAAGAGACAGATTCTAATGACCTTCGCTATTAGTTTCAGAAAATGTTATACATTCATGTGCATATAGTAAACTGGACTTGTTAATAAGTGACTTCCATTTCTCCTCCACTCCTCCATCCCTTTTCTTTTCCATCTCCGGTGTTGCAATTCGCTCTGGTCTTCCATACACAGTGGACCATACCATTCACGCCAGGCAAGTGCAGACAGTGGTTTAGGATTGGGAAGAACACCTGAAGACTTCCTGGGTCATGTGGAGGAGATGGATACAGGTGAGTTCAGATTCGTTGGGCAAGTCTTCTTGAAAAAAAGTACTTTGAGAGTACTTATCCTTAATTATGGAACTAGTTTATGGAGGATTTGTCTTTGGTACAGCTGGCATTCTCAAATTGCACTATTTATAAATGAAAGCAAAACAGTCAATTAAAACACACTTTTAACTCCAAATGAAATCTAACAATTTTTAGACATGTCCATTTGAAATGCATGCACTCTACTTGGTTACTGTGTTAGGTCGTTGTGCTCTGGATCAGGAATTTTCATTCCAATGGGAACAGATAAGCTGGTCTGTTGGACCTCTCTACAATGTTAGTGAGCAAAAATGATTGGAAGTTTATGCATTGTGTTGAAATGTATTAGAATTCCATTCAATGCGACTGAAAAGGAAATGGTTTGGTGCATCGGAATTCCATACAGTGTGAGTAACGACAAGCAGTGTAGACCATTGGAATTCTATCAAGTCCTGAATTTTGGGAAATGAAATTTGTTCAGTAATGTATCATTTTGCTCTGTCTTTTCATGTCTTCTGTTGTGGCACAGCCCCAGATTCCTTCCAGAGTTCAGAAAATAAATGGAAAAATGGTTTGGCTCTTTGGAATTCAGTGTAGTTGTTGGGTTTCCGTACAATTCAATTGGCCAGCAATGAAAGTACAATCCACCAGCTGTTGGAGATCTGAAACAAAAAGTACTGAGGCTGCATCTGACCAGGGAAGGATGAAAGGTTGCAAAATGCAAACAGACTTACAAAAGAGACTGACCATCAAGACTTTTGTTTATTTATTCAATTATGGGATTGCTGCCAAGGCCAGTGTTTATTGCCCATCCTAAGTGGCCTTGAGAAGGTAGTGCTGAGATGCCTGCTTCAAGTTGAGGTTTGTTATTCAGCCATGCACTTGAATATAGCCAGATGAAACAGTGTTTCTCCAGGGCCAAGGTGCCTACACAGTACCAATAGTCACGCACAGAGCAAGGCATGTACAGCACGTAAGATTATGATAGCGGAAAAGCATGCACTTACTATAAACATATAGCCCAAGTCCTTGAGTGTCATGGCATGTAGATTGGTGGTGCATGGGATGTTGTCCATGTTCCCTCAAGAACAAGTAGAAACAATTGCAGAGGTTAAGTGAAAGATTATTTCAACCAAGAAAAATGCTAACATTTCAGGTATATTCCAGTTCCTGTAGCATTCAGAATTTTTTTTTCTCTCTCATACAGAAATTGATTTTTTTTTTTGTTTTTGTTTTTTTCTTGCATGCTCTGACCTTATTGTAGGTGCAAGGGGATTGAGTAACCTGGAACCCACTTTGGGCATGGACAGTAAATAGATTGCGCTAGATTCTCGAAACAACAGACATTCTGAGCAGGTTGAACTGGTCAGGCAGTATCTGTTGGGAGAGAAACAAGGGTCATTGATCTGTTATTCTGTGTGTGTGTGTGTGTCCCTTATCTGATGAGTGTCTCCAGTGGTTTCTGCTTTACACAAGAACATAACAAATAGGAGCAGGAGTAGGCCATCTGGCTCATCGAGCCTGCCCCGCCATGCAATAAGATCATGGCTGATCTGTCCGTAAACTCAGCTCCAGTTTAATTCAGACTTCCTTCATCTACAAATTTTTGGTCTTCATTGGACCTGATTCCTTCTACACAGTGGAAATGATCAAACATCAGCACAAAATACTGGAGGAACTCAGCAGATCAGGCATCATCTACAGAGGCTAGTAAACAGATAAAGTTTTGGGCCGAGACCCTTCATCAGGACAGTTGCTGTTTTACTGCCCTCTGTAAATGCTGCCTGGCCTGCTGAATTCTGCCGGAGTTTTGTGCGTGTTGCTCAAGAGTTCCACCTTCTGTTGTGTTTATGATCAAACATTAGTTCCTGGATGATTTAGCTAGTTTAACTTACCAGTGGTCCTCCAGTACTTTGGGAGATATCAGAGATCTGCTGATGTATAGAGCTCAGATACAAACTAGGCAGTCCACTCCCAGCCGAGTCTGCAAGAGCTTGAGATATGAAACGAATTGCTTGTATTATGAAATAAATAAAATTGTTTAAGACTGCTCCTTGGTCAAAGTTACAGCATAAATAAAAAATGTTCGTAATGCCTTTTTTAAGGAAGAATCTAAGACTTGTTGGCTTTGGGCTTGTGCGGGGCTTGTGCCTCTTAGTGGAGCTCCATGTAAACCTGATTTGTTCTACTCACAGGAGAAATGGGGCAGACTGCCATGACCACAACTCAGCCCAGCCGCTTCCCCGACTTCCTGGACTCTCTGCCGGCAAGTAACGTGGATCTCGGGACCCTGGAAGGTGAGGACCTGATGCCAAGCCTGCAGGAGCCCTTTGGGTCGGACATCTTGCCTGACGTGGAGTCCAGCCTCAACCCGAAGGAGACTTTTCTCACTTGGTTGTAATCACTGTGGGAAGCAAGAGAAGAGAAGTGAAATAGGAAGTGAGATGGAGTTACCCTTTCTGCTTGGATCAGAGGCAAAGTGTCTCAAGTAGTGCTTTTTGTTTGCCTGAAAACTTTTATGTTCGTTCCTTCACCCCAAAGTGGTATATGCTTGTCTCATTTAACTAAAGGCGGCTAGCAGTATTTTATATGAACTATATCCTAGAACTATCTCAATGTCTTTGAGCTTCCAAGTAATCATGGGATTAACCTCTAGTAGAAGATCAAAGATTCCACTGCTTGTCCTGTCTTGCATGGCCAAATGGATAATTCTTTTTCTCCTTTTAAAACATTATTATATTATTAGTAACTAAAGGAGGAAAAAAATTGAACCTAAGAGATTAACTGTTTGTTTTGCAACTGGAAGTCTTTTTGGTTCAAGACTGAAAGAAAGGTTGGGTGGGAGAGGGGGAAGGTGGGGTGGGGGGGGGGGGGAGGTGGGAGGGAGCATTCATACCCAAATTGTTTTGGTGACCTTTTTATCAGGAGATTGAAGTGATACCAAACACTTCTCATCTATTTAATATGAACAGAGCTTTAAAATCGTTTGTATTGTTCAATATATAAAATAATGTACAAAAAGGTGGGCAAATTTGGAGTCCAAGTCATGACGATAGTAGCCATTTGCACGTGAGGCATCTCTGCAAATTTGGCTGTTCATGTGGCAGCCATATGTTACTCTGTTATCTGCTGTTACTTCTCATGACCTAGACACCACTGTTAATAGGTTTCTCACAATCACACATCCTGCCTTTGCCTACATATTTAGTGGAGGTGTTAAGAAGCACTTACTGTAAAGCAGTATTTAATACCTCTGTAAAAAGAGTGGACAGGGCAACATGGTGTAAGCATGCTGTAACCCTTAATTTCACCATTACCTTTTTGGCATCTCAATTTTCAAAGCTTTGATATTACAATGTAGCTAAATGTAATGGTATACCCTTATAGTTTGTTGTCATAATGCTATATGCTGTAAAAATAGACTTTTGCAAAAAAAAGCTACCACATTTTTATCAAGTGACAACTTAAATCATTTTTTAAGAAAACTTTTTTTTAATTATTATTGTAAGGAAACTTGGATTTTGGATTTTTATCACATTGAATACTCGAATTGTTATACTTTTTTAAAAAAAGTTGGGATTTTCATCGGCTCTTAAGTAAAAACCTGGAACGATAGAGAGGGAAAAGCCGCAATGGATTGGGAAAGTCCATGGAGGAACAGGACGGATGACACAGTTTGGAAGTGGTAAGGTAATTGGAATTGCACCTTTGTTGTGATGCATTGTGGGTCAGAGTCCATCTTTGTTGTAATACATTGTGAGTCAAAGTCCTTATGAAGATGCCCTCGATACAAAATAAAGCTTGGTACGCTGTTCTAAATAGTCCGTTCCAATCTGACTTGACCAAGATGACCTTCTTCAGGAAATTGGACAAGAAAATCAGTGGGGGTGGAGGGAAGGGTGGGAGAAAGTGGTTGATATAAAATGAATTGGCAGTGAATGGTAATCATTCATTTTAACTACAAGCAAGGAGGTTGGGCCTGCTGAGTGTAACTTGTACCCTTCACTGAAGGCAGTGCCTGATGTATGGGGCTTTACTAAAAACTCTGCGACCCATATTGTAGCTGCTCTTTGTCTGTTTATGCAATTGTCCAACACCCATACTTAGTAGAAGTATAAAGTTTGGGCACTGGATTTGCAAGATCTCCTTACCCACCTGGTATCCCCCCCCCCCCCCCCCCCCCCCCCGACCTCCTTTGAGGAGCAGCTACAGGAAGGTCGCTAAATGAAAAAGAGAGGAACAGAAAACAATGTAGAATTGTACAGAGAAAGTTGATGAGCTTGTTTTATGCATTGTGCCCAGTTAACTCTGTGCTTGATACTTGGGACCTCTGTAAGTGAAATATCCCTGGAACAGGCAGTGCAATGGAAGTCAGGCTTTGATTAAAGTTGTTTGAAGGCAAGATGAGGCCTTGGAGTCATTATCCCATCACCACAACCTTGGCTCGACACTCCCATTCCCTTGCCTTTATTGCATGTGTTTCTGGAGGTGTGTGGAGTTTTGGGTGGGTGGGACTGTGCGTGTTAGGGTAGACTTTGTGTTAGTGAGGATTTGCATTTGAGGGAAGTAATCTCTTCATGCTTACTCTGGCCAGTGTTGGGAGGGAAGCTGAGGAGTGTGGGGTGTCGGGGGAAGACTTCAAACCCGGGTCTTCTCCTGAACTCTGTTCCTCGCACCAAGAGGTGAAAGGACAGAAAATGCTGAGCGGCCAGAAACAAATGGGGTTAAGGAAACTGTCCTCACCTCTCTAATATAATCCTGAATTTTTGACTTCTTTCATACATGGGAGGCTCTTTCCTTACAGAATTGGCACTGTGTCTGATATTTTTTAAAGAAGTTTGGAATCTTAATGTGAGTTGAGTGAATTGCACTTTTAGACGTCATAGTTAACTAGTCTCAATTATTATTGTAAATTTGTGTTAATCAACTTACCTTTTAATATCTCTTACTGAACTCCGCTGATGCTTCTGCGTTATCATTGTATACTCAGATGTGGGCAATGAGGAGGATCTTTGAATCAAACAGTCAGAGTTTAAGCTGCCAAGGCAGTGATATCACTTTGGGAAGATCACCCCTTCAAAAGCGGGTGTGAGCTCCTTTGTGATAGACTTTGGCCGATAGATCTAGAACTGATCCAGAAGAAGTCTGTACAGTCACTATTGCTGGTCATCCCCTCTTCTTCTGGGGGAGGGGGTGGCGTGATATTTATCTCAGCTGATAGGGTAGGGGCAAAAATCATTGGGTGCAGAAATTGGTCTTTGGGATGTACAAGTGTTGGCTGCCGATTGTATTCGCCTCCATGCTCCCTGTTGCCGCAATGGAAAAGGCAACTGGTAGCCAATACTCGCGTCTAGCTCCAGCCACTAAAGAAAAATTTCTCCACTCGGCAGTGTTGAGAAACTGCACTGAAGGTACAACACAGGATTTGTGAAATGGAAATGCAGTGGGGAACAGATGGGAAAGTCAGGATAACAACAATATTTTTTAATTACAGTTTTTGATAATCTAGAAAAGGAGCACAAATGCAAATTGGACAGTTTGCTTGTAAGCACATCTGTCTGAGCTTCTGAGAACTGTTTCAGTAATCGAGATTATCAGTTTAAGATATATTACTTCTGTTGCACTGCAAGCATTTTTGTCACTCGATTTATTCATAAGGTATGGAAGTGTATCGTGTTTGTGACCTTATTTTTTGAACTCGGGTTATTTTATACTGAGATGTGTGAACATTGCTGTAGCATGGTAAACATATGTGTTGTATGTAAACACAGTTCAGTTCTGGTTTAAATCCTTGCAGTCCTGTACTACAAGCTTTAAAAAAATAAATATAATTGGATTGTATCTTCTGAGTGCTTGTTTTCATTTTACCATCTATAAGGATGAAGACATTGTTCTTAAAATCTTACCATGGGATTTACCTTGGCCTATCAGCTCAATACCCACTCAAAGCTCATGGTCGAAGTAAATTTATTACCATTGTACATACATGTCAACATATACAAACCTGAGATTCATTTTCGTGCAGGCATCCTCAATAAATTCAGTAACCATGGTAGATTTCCTGCCGCTGTTTGTAAGGATTTTCTATGTTCTCCCTGTGACCGTGTGGGTTTCCTCCCACAGTCCAAATATGTACCGGTTGGTAGGTTAATTGGTCATTGTAAATTGTCCCGTGATTAAACTGGGGGCTGCTGGGTGGTGCAGCTCAAAGGACCAGAACAGCCTACACCGCACTGTATCTCAATAAAAGAATCCATGAAAGACCACACCAACAAGGTGGACAACAAACTGCAACTACAAAAAGAAAAAAAATAATAATAAATAAATGAGCAAAAATCATCAAGAACATGAGATAAAGAGCCCTTGAAAGTGGGTCCAACAGTGCAGGAATGGGGCAAGTGAAGATCTCCCCTGTGGTTCAAGAGCCTGATGGTTGAGAGACAATAACTGTTCTTGAACCTGGCAGGGTGAGTCCTGAGGCTCCTGTCCCTCCTTCTTGATGGCAGCAGTAAGAAGAGGGCCTAACTTTGGTGGTAGGAGTCTCTAATGATGGATGGTGCTTTCCTGTGACAATGTTCCATGTAGATGTGCTCAGTGGTGGGGAGGGCTTAACCCCTGATGGACTGGGCAGTATCCACTACTTTTTGCTGGATTTTCCATTCAAGAGCATTAGCATCCTTAGCAGGCTGTGGTGAGCCAATCGATATACTCTCCACCACACACCTATAGAAGTTGTTAAAGTTTTAGATGTCATGCCGAATCTTCTCAAACTCTTAAGGAAGTAGAGGCACTGCCGTGCTTTCTTTGTAATTGCACTTACATGCTGGGCCCAGGATAGATCCTCTGTAATGATAAAACTGAAGAATTTAAAATTGCTGATTCTCTCCATGCCTGATCTCCCTATGAGGACTATTTCCTCCTCCCGAGGTCAATAATCAGCTCCTTGGTCTTGTTGACAATGAGTAAGAGGTTGAAATGGTACCACTGCCAGGTTTTTAATCTCCCTTCAATATGATTTGTCACCACCTTTGATTCAGCCTACGTCAGAGATGTTGTCAGCTATGCTTAGCCTCACAGACACAAGTGTAAAGAATACTCTACAAGAGAAGGCACTCAATTTAAAACAGCTCCAGAGATGTGGTGCTTAGAGCTGCTCTGTATTCCAGGTGTGTGCCCTTGTTTCAAGCCTCCAGATATACACTCAATGGCCTCTTTTGTTAACAACCTCCTGTACTTAATAACTTGGCCACTTAGTGTACGTTCATGGTCTTATGCTGCTGTAGCCCATCCACTTCAAGGTTCAACGTCTTGTGCATGCTCTTCTACACACCACTGTTGTAACATGTGGTTACAGGTATAACGTCCACGATATGTTCTGTGAAATTGGACGTTATGTGATTTGAACGTTGCGTGAACGCCATATTATATACTTTGCCTCTTGCTGCTGCTATCACTAGGAGCGGTTTTGCTGCGTTTGGAAGCCATGATGCACTTTATGGTAATATTTTCAAAAGAAAATTAAACAGAGAGATAACGCTACTACACTCAAGAAACGCACCATACATGAGATTGGTTACGTCCACTACGTTACATTCTTCGACCGGGACTACAGACGTATATGCAATCGGATACTTGAGTTACTGTCACCTTCCTGTCAGCTTGAACCAGTCTGCCCATTCTCCTCTGACCTCTCTCATTGACAAGGCACTTTCACCCACAGAACGGCCACTCACTGGATGTTGTTTCGGGGTTCTTCGTACCATTATCTGTAAATTCTAGAGACTTGTGCACGAAGGTGCAAGGAGATCAGCAGTTTATAAAATATTCAAACCACCTCATCTGGCAGCAAAAATCATATCACACTCAGAAGTCACTTAGATCACATTTCTTCCCCATTCCCTCACTTAGATCACATTGGTGATCTAAACAACTGAACTTCTTGACCATGCATAGTTTATATATTGATGAGGACATCTGCAG
Organism: Hypanus sabinus; assembly: GCF_030144855.1. NCBI lineage: Eukaryota > Metazoa > Chordata > Chondrichthyes > Myliobatiformes > Dasyatidae > Hypanus > Hypanus sabinus. Next base: position 22,809,489 of record NC_082707.1, read on the forward strand.
ATGCTGGAAATTCAAGCAACACACACAAAATGCTGGTGGAACACAGCAGGCCAGGCAGCATCTATAAAGAGAAGCACTGTCGACGTTTCTTCCTATAGATGCTGCCTGGCCTGCTGCATTCCACCAGCATTTTGTGTGTGTTGTTAGTTTATGCATTGATTTGTTACCACATAATTAGGTATCTGCAATAACAAGTAGGTGTACAGATGTACCTTATACAGTGATCACTGAGTGTAAATGTTAATTCTAAACGTAAATACAGTATGAGAGGGAGGAAACATTCAGCTCTTTAATCTCTTCATTATTAAAAGCTCATCTGTATTCTGCAGCAGAATAGGCTTATTATCACTGATGTGTTGAAAAATATGTTGTTTTGCATGAAAAATATTACTATAGATTACCATAAGAAAGGAAGGAAGACAGAAAGAATAAAGAGAGGACAGAACAAAAGAAAAAGTGATAGATACATAGATAGATAAACAACCTGTCCTCATACAAAATGCTCTCTAATCCAGGCATCCTGGTAAATCTCCTCTGCGCCTTCTCTGAAGTTTCCACATCCTTCCTATAATGAGGCGACCAGAAATGGACACAAATTTCCAAGCTGTAATGCTACTTCGTGGCCTGTGAACTCAGTCCCCTGACTATTATAGACGAAGCTGGCATCTATATACAAGTTGTAGAAAGTTAATGTTTGAGCACCAAGTCCTAATGGGACATCACTGCCTACATCTTACTGCCCACAAAACAACTCAATTTTCCAATAGCTAATCTTCTATCCACACTAACATACAGTATTACCTCCTCCACCATGAGCCCTTTTTTGTAATCATTTTATTAAAACTCTTATGTAGAATATTCCCACTAGTTCCCTTTTATCCACAGTGCACAGTCGTATTTTTGCCACCTGATTATCCTTCCGAGATTATATGTGGTGCCTAATGTAATCTACTCTCACTGTATTGGGGACGGCTTGTAATTGAGTTTTGTGATTTTGAATACCTGATTTTTTTTAATGCACCCCGTTTGGAATGTGGGTGAAAATTGCTCTGAAAGGTTTAGAAGGAAACAAGTAGGAGTTGGGATGGTTATGCCACCCACATATCCTCAAACTGCTCCATTGTTCAAAAAGATCATGATTGATTTGACTTCTTTTTTTCACTGGGTAACTTCTTTATTCTACAAATGCCCAGCTTTCTCGGATTGAATAGACAATGGCCCTATTTGCACCACCCCTTGGAATAGAAAATTACAAATCTTCATGACGCTTGGATGCAATAAGTTCTTTATCCTGTCTGACAATTTGAATCCATTGTTCCTTGATGTAACTTTATCTATGAAGGGAAACAGTATTGAAATCCCTCAGAGCTTTATATCCTTAATGTGACGCAGGAGAGCGTTGTGCCCATAGAATCCATGCTGCCTTCCAGCAAAGCAATCCCATCCGATCCATTCCCCCTCGTCTTATTCCCCTGTGGAGCTGTAACTTATTCTCTCTCACTCCACTCTGATTTTTCTACCAGTTACCCACACCGAGAGACAACGTACAGCGTCCAGTTGACCTGCCAGCACATCACTAGGACATGGAAGGGTACTAGAGCACCCAAAGGACACCCAAGCAGTCACAGTGAGGACATGCAAACTGTGCAGACAGTACTCAGGATTAGGATTGAATCTGGGTCCCTGAAAGTGAGGCGGCAGCACTACCTATAGCACCATTGTACTGTCCTGTGTATCAATATTGCACTCTTCCAAATTCCAAATGAGAATGGGTCCAATCTGATCAAACATTCATCACTCCATAACTCCTTTACTCTGGGAAATGACCTAATCAAACTTCGGCATTATGCATAGAAGGTCTGTGAATAAGTAGAGCAAAACTCTATGTCTAACTCTAGGCATGGTCCCACCAGCTCCCCGTACAGAGCCATGTAGCACTAGAACACAAAAACAGGCCTTTCAGTCCCTCTATTCCATGCTGCCTGACTCATCTACCTACACCCAGACTGTATCCCTCCAAACCCCTCTCATCACTGTACCCATACAAACTTCTTTTAAATGTTACCATTGTATATGGATTTCAGCAAGGCATTTGATATGGTTCCCCATGCAAGGCTTATTGAGAAAGTAAGGAGGCATGGGATCCAAGGGAAAATAGCTTTGTGGATCCAGAACTGGCTTGCCCACAGAATGCAAAGAGTGGTTGTTGATGGGTCATATTCTGCATGGAGGTCGGTGACCAGTGGTGTGCCTCAGGAATCTGTTCTAGAACCCTTACTGTTTGTGAATTTTATAAATGACCTGGATGAGGAAGTGGAGGGATGGGTTAGTAATTTGCTGATGACACAAAGGCTGGAGGTGTTGTGGATAGTGTGGAGGGCTGTCAGAGGTTATAGTGGGACATTGATAGGATGCAAAACTGGGCTGAGAAGTGGCAGATGGAGTTCAACCCAGATAAGTGTGAAGTGGTGCATATGATGGCAGAATATAGTATTAATGGTAAGACTCTGCAGTGTGGAGGATCAGAGGGATCTTGGGGTCCGAGTCCATAGGATGCTCAAAACAGCTGCACAGGTTGACTCTGTGGTTAAGAAGGCATATGGTGTATTGGCCTTCATCAATCATGGAATTGAATTTAGGAGCTGAGAGGTAATGTTGCAGCTATATAGGACCCTGGTCAGACCCCACTTGGAGTACTGTGTTCATTTTTGGTCATCTCACTACAGGAAGGATGTGGAAGCCATAGAAAGGGTGCAGAGGAGATTTACAAGGATGTGGCCTGGATTGGGGAGCATGCCTTATGAGAATAGGTTGAGCAAATTTGGCCTGTTCTCCTTGAAGTGAGAGAGGATGAGAGGTGACCTGATAGAGGTGTACAAGATTATGAGGCATTGATCGTGTGGATAGTCAGGGGTGTTTTCCCAGGGCTGAAATGGTTGTCACAAGAGGACACAGGTTTAAGGAGCTGGGGAGTAGGTACAGAGGAGATGTCAGGGGTAAGATTTTTACTCAGAGAGTGGGATGGGTTGCCGGCAACAGTGGTGGAGACGGATACAATAGGGTCTTTTAAGAGGCTTTTAGATAGGTACATGGAGCTTAGTAAAACAGAGGGCAATAGGTAAGCCTAGTAATTTCTAAGGTAGGGATGTGTTCAGCACAACTTTGTGGGCCAAGGGGCCTGTATTTTGCTGTACGTTTTCTATGTTTCTATAAAAACACATCAACCACTTCCATTGGCAGCATGCTCCACTCTTGCACCACCCTCTGAGTGAAAGGGCTTCCCCTCAGATTCCTCTTAAATATTTCATCTTGCTCTTAAACCTATGACCTCTAGATCTATTCTCATCCAACTTGAAGGCAAAAAGCCTACATGCATTCACCCTTCATAATTCTGTATACCACTATAAGATTTCCCATCAATCTCTTGTGTTCCAGAGAAAAAAGTCCTACTCTATTCAGTCTTTACTTATAACTTGGTCCTCAAGACCCAGCAGCAAGCTTGTGTATTTACTTAGCACTCTTTCAAGCCTATTGACATTTTTCTGTCATTGAGGTCATAATGGAAACTTAAAAACATTACCCTACCTTTTAAGAAGGGAGGGAGGAAGAAGAAGGGAAATTATAGGCCAGTTAGGCTGAATTCAGTGGTTGGGAACATCTTGGAGTAAAATATTAAGAATGAATTTTTGGGCTACTTGGAGGCATATAATTAACTAAGCCAAAGTTGGCATGATTTCCTTAAAGAGAAATTTTGGCTGAGAAATTTGTTGGAATTGTTTGAGGAAATAACAAGCAGGATAGACAAAGGAGAGTTAGTGGATGTTGTATGCTTGGATTTTCAGAAGGCCTTTTACAGGGTGCTGCTCATGAGGCTGCTTAACAAACTAAGAGCCTATGGTATTACAGGAAACATATTGGTATGGGTTGAAGATTGGCTGACTGGCAGAAGGCAAAGAGTGGGAATAAAGGGGGCCTTTTCTGGTTGGCTGCCAGTGACCAGTGATGTTCTCCAGGGATTGGTGTTGGGACTGCTTCTTTTCATGTTATATGTCAATGACGGAATTGATGGTTTAGTTGCCAAGGCTGTGGAGGATACAAAGGTAAGTGAAGGGCAAGCAGTAAGAGTGTGGAAGAACTTAAATAGATTGGGAGAAGGGGCAAATAAGTGGCAGATGAAATATATGTTGTGAATTGTATAGTTACACACTTTGGTAGAAGGAATAAAGGCATTTTCTAAATGGGGAGAAAATTCAGAAATCCAAGATGTAAAGGGAATTGGGAGTCCTCCAGTAGGATTCCCTGAAGGTTAGTATGCAGGTTGAGTCGATGGTATGAAAAGGAAATGCAATGTTAGCATTCACTTCAAGAGGACGAGAATATAAAAGTATGGATGTAATGCCAAGGCTTTACAAGACATTGGTCAGACCACACTTGGAGTATTGTGTGGTCGTATCTAAGAAAAGATCTTCTGGCATTGGCATGGGTCCAGAGAAAGTTCATGAGAATGAAGCTGGGATTGAAAGAGTTAATGTATGAAGAGCACTTGATGGCTCAGGGTCTGTACTCACTGGAGTTTAGAAGAATGGAGGGGGATCTCACTGAAAACAATCAAATATTGAAAGGCCTAGACAGAGTGGATGTGAAGAGGATGTTTCCAATGTTTCTGGGAGTCTAGCACCAGAGGGCAAAGTTCAAAGCATGCATACTATATACAAACTTGAGATTCATCTCGTTACAGGCAGCCACAAAACAAAGAAACCCAAGGTAACTCATTAAAAAAGAAGAACGTTAAACGCCCAACGTGCAGAAAAATTATGCATCATGCAAGCAAGGAAGTAACATTTAGAATTGAAGTTCATGAAAGTGAGTCCATAGCTGCAAAGCCAGTCATGACTGCAGCCGATTCAGGAGCCCATTAGTTGCAGGTCACACCCTTACTTCAACACAGAGATGAGTTCATGGAGCAGTGAGCTGAACCATCCCATCCCTCACCTCTGGCCCCAACACCCTGGGGCCCAGGCCCCACTGCCTCAACTTGGCCTGTACCCAACCTTTCCATTCAGGCTCGGCACTCGGATCTTTACTCACTCTCGGGCCCAGGCCGCACCGCCATGACTCTGCTTCACCTCTGCTCACCTTGGTTCTACCGAATCGAATTGCCTCCAAGCCCGCTCCAGCAATGGCCACACTCTCATACCCAGGCCAAGCTGTCCATACGCACCACACATCAACCATCCTACACCTTTGAGGCTTCAGTTCACACTGCAAAAATGCCAGATTGCACAGCCGGTTCAACAGCTCAACTCTAAAAAGGAAGTTACAGGCGATTGATTGTAGTGATTGTATCCGAGAAAAAGCATGAGTAATACAGTAATTTATCATTTTGCTTGCTACCCACAGGTTGTTGCTGTGCTTCAGCAGCACTATCTTAAACTGGAAGCCTCAGACTAGAGGGATGACCGTTTATAACAGAGATGAGGAGGAATATCTTTAGCCAGAGGGTTGTGAATCTGCAAAGTTCATTGCCTTGGATGGCTGTGGAGGCCAAGTCATTTGGTATACTTAAAGCAGAGACTGATAGGTCCTTGAGTAGTCATTGCATCAAAGGTTATGGGAAGGAGAAGGCAGGAGAATAAGGTTGAGAGGGATAATAAGTCAGCCATGATGGAATGCCAGAACAGACTTAGTGGGCTGAATGGCCTAATTCTGTTCCTATGTCTTATGGTCTTTTGGTTTTCTTCTCTATTTTAATATTTCAGATAAAATGAAATAAAGATAAGCTTTATTTGTCATACCTACAGTACATCACAACATTGAAGCATACAGTAAAATCTGTCATCTGTGTCAATGGCCAACACAGTTTAGATGTGCAGGGGCAGTCCGCACTCTTCATCTTGCTTCTGGCATCAGTGTAGCTTGCCCACTGCTTACTAACCCTGACCTGTGTGTGGGAGGAAAGCAGAGCACAGAGGAAATCCACGCAGTTACAGGGAGAACGTAGAAACTCCTTACAGACAGAGGCAGAATTGAACCCGGGCCACTGGTGCTGTAATAGCATTATGCTGACCACTGTGCAACCATACTAATCTGTAGCCTTTTGTGAAAAATGCCCAATCTTCCATTCCCTTCTTAAGTTCTTTCTGTAATTGCAAGCTTAAAATGACATAGAGACTCAAGAAAACCTGCAGATGCTGGAAATCCAAAGCAAGGCAGACAAGATTCTGGAGGAACAGTAGGCCAGGCGTGGTGCATGGCCAGGCATCCCTTGACACTGTGGGTTTCTGTCATCCTTGCCCACTTAAGCAATTGTTTGGTTTACTGTCTATTCTTCCTGCTACACTGGAAACCTCACATTTCGCATCCTCTCTGTGAGAGGGGTGTAACTTTGAAGGAATATAGCAAACCCACACAACATACTTGCCAAACAAGCTTTTCTTGTTTTCTGATTTTGGCAAAGCCCTTTCTGATGAATTCTCAATGGCGCCACTTACAAGGGACTCACAGGGAACGTCAAGTACAGGATATACTTTGCTGAACGTGGCTGGTTTACTTCCTGATGTTAGACCTTGATAAACATCAAATAATTTTGTGGTATTGTCAGTTATCATCATTGTTTTATTATTAACAAATAGCCCAGACAGTCATTCACAAAATAGCTGACACCAAAAAGATAAACAGATAAAACATTATTGTCATCTTTCAGATTTAAAATTAGATTAGAGCAAGATTGTGCAATGATTATTGAGGATAATCCTTGGAGATTATTAATGGAGATTACTAATTCATAGAGCCAGTTGGCAGAACAGGCACTGGGGCATACATTGTATTTGGAGATTGTGTATCGATTGCACTGATCAGCAGGATTTGGAATTTCTTAGCAAAGTGGGAAGTGTATCCATTAGCAACACACACAAAATGTTGGAGGAACTCAGGGAGTCAAATCAAAATCTAATCAAGTTTAATTATCATCGAACCATGCATGAATACAGCCAAACGAAACAGTGTTCTTCTGGGGCCAAGGTACAAAACATACACAGCACATTCAAATTAGTGAGCAAAAAACATAGTCACTCAAAGAAAAACACATACGTAGCCCAAGTTCCTGAGCGGCCTGTCCCATAAATTGATGGTACAGTTGCTGGCAGGGCGCAGGTGCACACAATCTAGCCTGTCAGGTAGCATCTAAGGAGAGGAATAAACAGCCCTGAGAGAACTGCGAGCATTTTGCAGTGGGATCCAGGCTATTGACTGAGAGCTTTGCCTGCAAATATTAACACACTCCCAGGATTAACACACTCTTTGTAAACCCTGCCTGTTTAAATGAAAGCTGGGTCACATACACAAGTATCTCCATCTGTACCTTGGAGTCAAATCTTGTCTGATTCCGTCCAGATAAATTACTTCAGAATATTTTTGACAAATAAATTAAATACTAGCATTTGTTCTTGATCTGGTAAAATTATTCTATAAATTCTTGCTAAATATTGAGATTGCCATTTGTTTAAAATAATTCTTTGAGTAAGGGCCAGCTAAACTTAAATCCTTTTTAACAATAGCCAGCACCTATGGGTCATAAGTGTTATTTAAAGTTTTTAGTACCAGTGTAATAACTTTAAAATACTTTTAACAGCTACCATATGTGTCTACTGGAGATGGCAAGGATTTATAGTGTGGGAATGTGTGCATTGCTATTTTTAACTAACTGTTGTTGCCAAATGCAGTCCAGCTGTTCAATCCAAATTCTTGCCTGTCTACTTAAAACTGCCTCTCTCATACCTAATCTTCCATCATCTGCTCGCAAGACACAAAACGCTGGAGGAACTCAACGGATCAGGTAGCATCTATGGAGGGAAAAACACAGTCGACGTTTCAGTCTGAGACCCTTCATCAGGAATGGAATGAAGGAGGGGAGACAGCCAGTATAAAGAGGTAGAGAAAACAGATGGAGCTAGAGCTGACAGGTGATAGGTGGATCCAGGTGGGGAGGGGTGACTTGCAGGTGAGAGATGAGGAGAGTGGGAATGATGTAACAAGCTGGGCGATAATAGGTGGAAGTACAAAGGGCTGAAGAAGACAGAATCTGATTGCAGAAGACAGTAGACCATGGAATAAAGGGAAGGAGGTGACAAGGGGAACTGGAGGGAGAAATCTGTGGGTGATGAGCAGAACAAGGGGCAGGGGAGGGGAAGAAGATGGAGTAATGGGGACTGGAAGGATAAGTAAAATAGAACAGGGAGCAGAGGGGACTGGTTACGGCTCTGGGCCTGTACTCACTAGAGTTTAGAAAAATGAAGGGGGATCTTATTGAAACCTATTGACTATTGAAAGGCCTAGATAGATTGGATGTGGAGAGGATGTTTCCTACAGTGGGGGAGTCTAGGACCAGAGGACTCAAAATACAAGGATGTCCCTTAGAAGAGTGATGAAGAATAATTTCTTTAGCCATGGAGTGGTGACTCTGTGGAATTCAATGCCACTTTCGGCTGTAGAGATCAAGTCATTGGGTATATTTAAAGGGGAAGCTGAAGAAGACAGAATCTGATTGGGGAAAACAGTAGACCATGGGATAAAGGGAAAGAGGGTGTAAATGGTTATGGAGAGAAGGCAGGAGAATGGGGTTGAGGGAGATGGGCTGAATGGCTTAATTCTGCTCCTGTGTATTGTGGTTTCTGGTCTATGGTTATTGGAAGCTAGAGAGGTCGTTTTCCAGCATCTGAAGTTACTTGTGTCTGCAACATGCACTTGCCACTCCCTGAGAGAAGACTAACTGTCTCACAACTTGACAATAATTGCCTGGAGTTTAGATATAATAAATTTCATTTATCTATAAACCTGCTGCAGTTTCCTGCTCCATGTAAACTTGAAGTGATGGCAAACAGGCACCGAAGACCCCCTCTAGCAGGGCCAAGCATGGTCCTGGTCTGATACCTCAGTGCAGTAGATAGGGAGTGCCATACCGTTGGGAAGCGACATCGGCTGTGTGAGATTCTAACTCAAGCCCCCACCTATCCTCTGTGGATCCTACAATACTACCTCCATCAGACATAGGAGCAGAGTTAGGCCAATCAGCCCATCGAGTCTGCTCTGCCGTTCCATCATAGCTCATTTATTATCCCTCTCAGCCCCAGTCTCCTGCCTCCTCTGCAATACCTTTGACACCCTTACTAATCAAGAACCTATCAACCTCGGCTTTAAATATACCCAATGACCTGGCCTCCACAGTTACCTATGGCACAGATTCACCACCCTCTGGCTAAAGAAATTCCTTCTCATCTCTGCTGTAAAGGGACCACCTTGTAATCTGAAGCCCTTTGATTTTAGACTCCCACACTATAGGAAGCATCCTCTCCACATCCACTCTATCCAGGCCTTTCAATATTCCATGGATTTCAAAGAGACCCCCCTCCTCATTCTTCTAATCTCCTTATACGTTAACCCTCTCATCCCTGGGATCATTCTTGAGAAGCTCCTTTGGAACTTCTCCAATGCCTACATATCCTTTCTTAGATGCCTTATAAAGCCTCACCATGACATGCTTGCTTTTATATTCTAGTCCTCTTGAAATGGATGCGAACATCGCATTCATTCGAAGATGGGCAGGGATGCAGGGGTTTATGTCCTTTATGCTCTCAATCAACCTCGCAAAAAAATAAATTTATCTGACCATCGTCGCATTGTTAGTTGTGGAATTTCAGTGCTGCGTTTCCTATTGGGACCACATTCAGTCACATTCGTAAGCACAAGAAATTCTTAATCGAGAATAATACAAAAAAAATACTGGAGGACCTCTGCAGGTCAGGCAGTGTCTCCAGCGGGGGATGAACAGTCAGTGTTTTGTGCCGTTGGGACTGGAAAGAAAGGGGAAAGAAGTCAGAAGGTGTGGGAGGGGAAGGTGAACAAGTTGGCCCATGGTCAAAGAGGCAGAGAGCAGCAGACGTGACAGAGAAGGAGCAGTGAGAGGGTCTCACTGAACTTCTCTGGAAGAGAAGATTTAAGGTTCTTCAGAGTAGGCATACCTCAAAGAGACTTCGCCGCAGAGTAAACTATCTGTAAAGCACGCTGATGTGACTCAAGACAATGAATTTATTCATTTGTTTTCACGTTATTTATTTATTTTGTAATTTCTAGTAATTTTCATGCCTTTGCATTGTACCGGTGGAGCAAAACAACAAATTTCATGTCATGCTGTGCCATTGTGGGAATGCCATGTTGGCACTGGGTCGTGTGGTGACTCTTGGTGGCTGCCTCAAACATGGCCTCAGATTGTGCTGCTTGTTAGTACAAACGATGCAGTTCACTACATGTTTCGATGTACATTTGATTAATAAAACTAAGACTGACCCTAAATATAAGACAGCAATAATAAATCTGATTCTGAGCTGCATATAATTCAAGTCTTTAGTTTCTTTGTCCAGCTCTGACAGAGTCAGCTCATTGTTCCTTTCATCCTCGCGTGGGTCTCCCCGTTCCAGGGACCTAACCTGCTCTTCCAAGAAAGGCAAAGGTGCATATGCACTTTTCCTAAGGTGATCTACTGCATTTGGTGCTCCTCTGCATCAGTGAGACCAAGCAAAGACTAGGTGATAGGTTCACAGGGCATCTGCGCTCCATTCACAATGGTCATCCAGAGCTCCAGAGCTCCAGCTGGCAGCTCCCCTTCCCATTGTTTGTCCTCAGCCTTCCCCACTGCCAATGCACGTGAGAGGAGCAACCCCTCATATTGTGCCTGGGAGGCTTGCGACCCTATGATGTAAACCCTTCTTTCCTGTGATTCCTCCTCATAATCCACCTCCAATCCTGATGAAGGCTCTTGACCTGAAACGTTGACTGTTTTTTCCCCTCCATAGATGTTGCCTGACTTGCTGAGTTCCTCCAGAATTTTGTTGGCATTGCTCAATATTTCTAGCATCTGCAGAATCACTGGTGTCTCTGGCCCTCCCGTTTCTGTTCCCTTTCCTATGCACTGCCGCAGCTCCCCATCTCTCATTGCCATCTCCCTGTCCCTCCTGGTTCCATCTACCTCCTATCCACACACTTGATTCACTAGATCCCCTCCATCATCTGATTCCATCTCCCCCCTAATGGTTCCCAATGTCACCTTCTTTACTTACCAGGTTCCATCACTGGTAGCATTAGAGTACACACTTACCACCCTCTGACCTTTATCTTCACTCTCCCCATGTTCCACCTGACTCCATCTCTACTTCCTTCCTTTGCTCTCTTTCACCTTCCACCCAACTACCTCTCCCTTCCAGCTCACCTGGGCCTCTCTGCCTTCACCCCTCCTTTGTCCACCAGCCACCGTTATATCACTTCCGTTCTCCTCTTCACACTGGCTATCTTCCCTCTCCTCTCTCAGTCCTGATTGTAAGATCTTGACCTGAAATATCAATGTCTCTCTTCTCCTTTTACTGTTGCTGCTCAACCCAGGGAATTTCTACACCAGGTTGACTCTTGGTGCTCCAGAATCCAGCACCAGCAGTCTCCTCTGCTTCCTTAAGTATATCTGGCCCAGTGACTCCAACCATTCCTGGCAGGAGCGAGCTCCACTTTCTCACAAGTCTCTGCCGAAAAACGTTTCTGCTGAGTAACCCGCTAGCTTTCCAAGGGTACAACACAGAGCCTCTGATTTTTGTCACTTTGCAGGAGTCTTCTGGAAGCGGTATGTTAACATACCAGATAGTGCAATGCCAGAGTCCAGAGTCCATAAGACATAGGAGCAGAATTAGAGCATTCAGCCCATTGAGTCTGCTCCGTCATTCCATCATGGCTGATTCCGGATCCTACTCAACCCCATATACCCTCTTGTTAAATCCACTGATGCCCTGGCCGATCAGGAAATGATCAACTTCCAGTTTAAATATACCCGCGGACTTGACCTGCACTGCAGTCTGTGGCAGAGCATTCCACAGACCCACTACTCTGTGGCTAAAAAATTTCTCCATACCGTGTTCTAAAAGGTCACCCCTCAATTTTGAGGTTGTGCCCTCTAGGTCTGGATACCTCCACCACAGGAAACATCCTCTCCACATCTACCCCATCTAGTCCTGGGTACAATTCCTGCCGCTGCCTGTAAGCAGTTTGTATGTCCTCCCTGTGACGGCGTGGTTTCCTCCAGCTGCTCCGGGTACCTGCACATTCTGAAGAAGTAAGGTTTAGTAGATTACTTGGTCACACGGGTGTAACTGGGTGACATGAGCTCGTTGGGCTGGGAGAGCCTGTTACTGTGCTGTATCTCTAAAAAAATAAGAAGCACTCTGTTTCTTTGTGTTTATTTGTCTTTGTTTCTATCTGACCAAACTGATCACCATGGAAGGTGCACTGTTGAAATTTAGTGAAGGATATTGTTTTAAAGGAGACATGGAAACATAGAAACATAGAAAATAGGTGCAGGAGTAGGCCATTCAGCCCTTCGAGCCTGCACCACCATTCAGTATGATCAAGGCTGATCATCCAACTCAAAACCCTGTACCTGCTTTCTGTCCATACCCCCGATCCCTTTAGCCACAAGGGCCATATCTAACTTCCTCTTAAATATAGCCAATGAACCGGCCTCAACTGTTTCCTGGGGCAGAGAATTCCACAGATTCACCACTCTCTGTGTGAAGGAGATTTTCCTCATCTCAGTCCTAAAAGGCTTCCCCTTTATCCTTAAACTGTGACCCCTCGTTCTGGACTTTCCCAACATCGGAAACAATCTTCCTGCATCTAGCTTGTCCAATCCCTTTAGAATTTTATACGTTTCAATAAGATCCCCCCTAAATCTTCTAAATTCTAGTGAGTATAAGCCTAGTCGATCCAGTCTTTCTTCATATGAAAGTCCTGCCATCCCAGAAATCAATCTGGTGAACCTTCTCTGTACTCCCTCTATGGCAAGAATGTCTTTCCTCAGATTAGGGGACCAAAACTGCACACAATACTCCAGGTGCGATCTCACCAAGGCCTTGTACAACTGCAGTAGACCCTCCCTGCTCCTGTACTCAAATCCTTTTGTTATGAATGCCAACATACCATTTGCCTTTTTCACCGCCTGCTGTACCTGCATGTCCACCTTCAATGACTGGTGTACAATGACATCCAGGTCTCGTTGCACCTCCCCTTTTCCTAATTGGCCACCATTCAGGTAATAATCTGGGTCTGCAGGATGGTCTGCACCTGGGCTGGACTGGAACCAATATCCTAGGGGGAGCGTTTGCTACTGCTGTTCAGGAGGCTTTAAACTAATAATAAGGCTTTTAACTAATAACAGATAATAATCTATTTTCCTGTTCTAACCTCACATTTATCCACATTAAATTGCACCTGCCATGAATTTGCCCACTCACCTAACCTATCCAAGTCACCCTGCATCCTCTTAGCATCCTCCTCACAGCTAACACCGCCACCCAGCTTCATGTCATCCGCAAACTTGGCGATGCTGCATTTAATTCCCTCGTCTAAATCATTAATATATATTGTAAACAACTGGGGTCCCAGCACTGAGCCTTGCGGTACCCCACTAGTCACTGCCTGCCATTCTGAAAAGGTCCCGTTATTCCCACTCTTTGCTTCCTGTCTGCTAACCAATTCTCTATCCACATCAATACCATACCCCCAATACCATGTGCTTTAAGTTTGCACACTAATCTCCTGTGTGGGACCTTGTCAAAAGCCTTTTGAAAATCTAAATATACCACATCCACTGGCTCTCCCCTATCCACTCTACTAGTTACATCTTCAAAAAATTCTATAAGTTTCGTCAGACATGATTTTCCTTTCACAAATCCATGCAGACTTTGTCCGATGATTTCACCTCTTTCCAACTGTGCTGTTATCACATCTTTGATAACCGACTCTAGCATTTTCCCCACCACCAATGTCAGACTAACCGGTCTATAATTCCCCGGTTTCTCTTTCCCTCCTTTTTTAAAAAATGGGATTACATTAGCCACCCTCCAATCCTCAGGAACTAATCCAGAATCTAAGGAGTTTTGAAAAATTATCACTAATGCATCCATTATTTCTTGGGCTACTTCCTTAAGCACTCTGGGATGCAGACCATCTGGCCCTGGGGATTTATCTGCCTTTAATCCCTTCAATTTACCTAACACCACTTTCCTACTAACATGTATTTCCCTCAGTTCCTCCATCTCACTAGACCCTCGGTCCCTTACTATTTCCAGAAGATTATTTATGTCCTCCTTAGTGAAGACAGAACCAAAGTAGTTATTCAATTGGTCTGCCATGTCTTTGTTCCCTATGATCAATTCACCTGTTTCTGACTGTAAAGGACCTACATTTGTCTTGACTGATCTTTTTCTTTTCACGTATCTATAAAAGCTTTTATAGCCAGTTTTTATGTTCCCTGCCAGCTTTCTCTCATAATCTTTTTTCCCTTTCCTAATTAAGCCCTTTATCCTCCTCTGCTGGTCTCTGAATTTCTCCCAGTCCTCAGGTGTGCCACTTTTTTTTGCTAATTTATATGTTTCTTCTTTGGACTTGATACTATCCCTAATTTCCCTTGTCAGCCACGGGTGCACTACCTTCCCTGGTTTATTCTTTTGCCAGACTGGGATGAACAATTGTTGTAGTTCATCCATGCGATCTTTAAATGCTTGCCATTGCATATCCACCGTCAACCCTTTAAGTATCATTTGCCAGTCTATCTTAGCTAATTCACATCTCATACCTTCAAAGTTACCCTTCTTTAAGTTCAGAACCTTTGTTTCTGAATTAACTATGTCACTCTCCATCTTAATGAAGAATTCCACCATATTATTGTCACTCTTACCCAAGGGGCCTCACACGACAAGATTGCTAACTAACCCTTCCTCATTGCTCAATACCCAATCTAGAATGGCCTGCTCTCTAGTTGGTTCCTCGACATGAAGGTTCAGAAAACCATACAGCATACATTCCAAGAAATCCTCTTCCTCAGCACCCTTACCAATTTGGTTCATCCAATCTATATATAGATTGAAGTCACCCATTATAACTACTGTTCCTTTATTGCACGCATTTCTAATTTCCTGTTTACTGTCATCCCCAACCTCACTACTACTGTTAGGTGGCCTATACACAACTCCCACCAGCGTTTTCTGCCCCTTAGTGTTATTCAGCTCTACCCATATCAATTCCACATCCTCCAGGCTAATGTCCTTCCTTTCTATTGCGTTAATCTCCTCTCTAACCAGCAATGCTACCCCACCTCCTTTTCTTTCCTGTCTATCCCTCCTGAATATTGAATATCCCTGGATGTTGAGCTCCCATCCTTGGTCACCCTGGAGCCATGTCTCTGTGATCCCAACTATATCATATTCATTAATAACTATCTGCACATTCAATTCATCCACCTTGTTACGAATGCTCCTTGCATTGACACACAAAGCCTTCAGGTTTGTTTTTACAACAATCTTAGCCCTTATACAATTATGTTGAAAAGTGGCTCTTTTTGCTTTTTGCCCTGGATTTGCCTGCCTGCCACTTTTACTTTTCACCTTACTACTTTTTGCTTCTACCCTCATTTTACACCCCTCTGTCTCTCTGCACTTGTTCCCATCCCCTGCCACATTAGTTTAAAGCCTCCTGAACAGCAGTAGCAAACGCTCCCCCTAGGACATTGGTTCCAGTCCAGCCCAGGCGCAGACCGTCCTGCAGACCCAAGTGTGAATAAAGGGCCTGAGAGATCACTGGGGACCAAAGTCACCCCAACCACGAACTGTTCCAGCTAACCATCCTGGAAATGGTATCACAGCATAAAAGCCAGAACCAAAAGGCTCCGGGACAGCTTCTTCCGCCAGGCTATCAGACTGATTAATTCATGCTGATACAATTGCATTTCTATGTTATAGTGACTGTCCTGTTGTACATACTATTTATTATAAATTGCACATTACACATTTAGATGGAGATATAATGTAAAGATTCTTACTTCTCATGTATATGAAGGACTCAAGTAATAAAGTCATTTCAATTCAATTCAATTCAAGTTAACCGGTGACACTTCAAATGGAAGAAACTGTTTCCCATGCTGACTCTTCTTGTCTTTATGCATTGGAGTCTCCTGGCTGATGGTGGAAAGTCAAAGAGGATGTTGGACGGATGGTTGGGATCCTTAATAATACTGAGGGCCTTGTGTATGCAGCGCTCCTGATAAATGTTGCCGATGGATGGTTGGGAGACTCCTCTCAGCCGCTCTCACAGTCCTTTGTAGGGACTCCCGGTCCAATGCTCAGCTGCTCCCGTACCAGCTGGAGATGCGACCTGCCAGGATGCCCTCAGTAGTGCTCCTATAAAATTCAGTTAAGACGGGGAGAACCTTGCTTACCTCAGTCTGCTTTGGAAGTGGAAGTACTGTTGCATCTTCTTATTCAGGGAGGTGATACTGATGGACCAGGTGAAGTCATCTGTGATGTGAATTTCCAGGAATTTGGTGCATTTAGCTCTTTCTATGGAGGAACCATGGATTCGTTTAGGGGGATGGTTCATCTGCACCTTCCTGAAGTCCACAGCATTTCCTCGGTCTTCTGCATGTTCAGACTTCGGTTGTTCTTCTCACACCACTTCACCAGCCACTCCAGTTCTTCTCTGTCCTCTGACTCATCATTGTTGTTGAGGTGGCCAACTATCGTTTTGTCGTCTGCAAACTTGATGACGCGGTTTGAGCTGAATCCTGCAACGCAGTCATGCGTCAGCAGTGTGAACAGCAGTGAGGAGTGCCTGTGCTCAGCATAATGGGACTAGAGACATTGCTATCCACACTGACTGTCTCTGGTCTTTTTGTTTAGAAGTCCAGGATCCAGTTACAGAGGGAGTTGTTGACCCAGCAATGGCAGTTTTCCTCGCCAGTTTCTGCAGTATGATGGTGTTAAATGTTGACATGAGAAAATCTGCAGATGTTGGAAATCCAAAGCCACACACACAAAATGCTGGGGGAGCCCAGCAGGGCAGGCAGCATCTATAGAAAAGAGTAAACAGTCGATGCTTTGGGACGAGACCTTTCTTCCATAGATGCTACCTGGCCTGCTGAGCTCCTCCAGCATTTTGTGTGAGTTGTGTTAAATGCCGGACTGAAGTCTATAAACAGCAGTCTGACATATGAGACCCCATTTTCCAGGTGGGACAAGACAGAGGCTACAGCCCTGTCAGTGGACCAATTTGAGTGAAAAGTAAACTGGAAAGGGTCCACCGTAGCCAGGAGAAAGGCTTTGATGTGGTCCATGACCAGCCACTCCAAGCATTTCAAAATGGTTGATGTTAATGCCACAGGACGAGAGTCATTTAAACAGTTTACTGTCATCTTCTTTGGCCCTCAAATGATGATTGCCATGTTGTAAACCGAAGGGACAATGGGTTGATCCAGAGAGATGTTGCATATATCCATCAGCACCTGAGTTAGCAGGGCTGTGCAGTCTTTCAGAACCCGACCTTGTATGAAGTCAGACCCCGCAGCTTTGCGTGGGTTGACTCAGGTCAGGGTCCTTCTCACTTCAGATAGAGCGTCCGCTCCCCTGAGGAGAGGGGTGCTTCCTCACCAGCACTTTGTTCTGTGCATCAAAATGGGTTTAAAAGGCATTCAGCCACTTCTTCTCCCAATCCCCCAAGGCCTAAGTCCTTCTGTAACCTTCATATTTCCTCAAAACTACCAGCCCCTCCACCTATATTCAAATCACCTGCAAACTTTGCAACAAAACCATCAGTTTGAAGTCATTGACATATAACGTAAAAAGAATTGGTCCCAACACAGACCCCTGTTGAAATCTACTAGTCACTGGCAGCCAAGCAGTGAAGGCTCCATTTATTCCCATTCTTTGCCTCTGGCCAATCAGCCACAGATTTATCCATGCTAGAATCTTTCCTGGGTCTGTAGCTTGTTAAGCAGCCTCATGTGTGGCACCTTGTTCAAGGTCTTCTGAAAATTCAAGTACACAACATCAACTGATCCTCCTTTGTCTATCCAGCTTGTTATTTCTTCAAAGAATTCTAACAGATTCGTCTGGCAAAAATGTCCCTCGAGGAAACCGTGCTGACTCTGGTCTATTTTATCAGGTGTCTCCAAGTACCCTCAGATCTCATCCTTACTAATCATCTCTAACATCTTCCCAACCACAGAGGCCAGACTAACTGGCCTATAATTTCCTTTCTTCTGACTCTCTATTTTCTTCAAGAGTGAAATGATGGCAATTTTCCAATTTTCTGGAACCATTCCAGAATCTAGTGATTCTTGGAAGATCATTACTAATGCCTCCATAATCTCTTCAGCTCCCTCTTTCAGAACCTTGCTGTGTACACCAAGTTGTCCAGCTGACTTAACTACCTTCAGACCTTTCAGTTTCCCTAGAACTTTCTCTCTAGCAATGATAATTTCACACACTTCATGACCCCCAGTTCCTCGAATTCGCACCATACTGCTTGTGTCTTCCATAGCGAAGACTGATGCAAAGTGCTTATTCAGTTCGTCCACCATTTCTTTGGCCCCCTTACTACCCCCCCCCCGCATCATTTTCCAGTGGTCCGATCCCACCCTCACCTCTTTTTTACACTTCATGTATCTGAAGAAACTTTTGGTATCCTCTTTAATATTATTGTCTAGCTTACTATTGTATTCTATCTTTACCTTCTTAATGACTTTTTAGTTGCCTTTTGTTGGCATTTGAAAGCTTCCCAACCCTCTGACTTCCCACTAAGTTTTGCCCTATTATATGCCCTGTCTTTGGCTTTTATGTTGGCTTTGACTTCTCTTGTTAGTCATGGTTATGTCATCTTGCCTTTAGAATAATTCTTCCCCTTTGGGTTGTATATATCCTGTGCCTTCTGAATGACTGGCAGAAATTGCAGCCATTGCTACTGCCATCATCCCTGCCAGTGTTCTTTTCCAATCAATTCTGGCCAACTCCTCTCTCATGCCTCTGTAATTCCCTTTACTCCACTGTAATACATTTGACTTTAGCTTCTCCTTCTCAAATTTCAGCTGAATTTGATCATATTATGATCACTGGACCCTAAGAGTTCTTTTACTGAAAGCTCTCTAATCAATTCCAGTTTATTGCACAACACCCAATCCAGATTAGTTGATCTTCTCGTGGGCTCAATCACAAGTTGCTCTAAAAAGCAATCTTGCAGGCATTCTAGAAATTCCCCCTCCTAGAATCCAGCACCAACCTGATTTTTCCAATCTACCTGCATATGGAAATCCCCCATGACTTTTGTAACATTGCCCTGTAAGCAGGCATTTTCTATCTCCCATTGTAATTTGTAGACCGCATCCTTACTACTGTTTGGGGGTCTGTATACAATTCTCATCAGGGTCTTTTTACCCCTGCAGTTCCTTAGCTCTATCCACAATGATTCAACACTTTCCAACCCCTTGTCACTTCTGTCTAATGATTTGATTTCATTGTTTACCGACAGAGCAATGCTGCCTCCTCTGCCTTCCTGCCTGTCCTTTTGATACAACGTGTACTCTTGGTCATTAAGCTATAATCTCTTTCAGCCATGATTCAGTGATGCCTACAACATCATATATGCCAGTCTGCAACTGCACTACAAGTTCATCTACTTTATTCCATTTACTGCACACATTCAAATATAACACCTTCAATCCTGTATTCACCCTTTTCAATTTTGTCCACCTTTTACGTTGCAGCTCATCCTGTTGACTGCAATTTTGCCCTATCAACAGCCTCTTTTCACTACACCTTGCCTCTGTTTGTGAACCAGCTACCTCATCTTCAGCACTATCATCCACCTTTCCAACGGTACTTCTTGCAGTGAAGTACAGGCAGCTCAGGACACCGGTCACACCATGCTCAAAATTTTGATTCCTAACTTTATCTGAGCTCTTACCAACATCTGCCTCTATTCTTCCTCGGCTGTCCATCGATTTCGATGTTGACTGTGCTGAGAGTTTTATCTTCTCCAACACGCCTTGCACAGTAATAAGACAGATGGTGTCGTGCCCCCACCACACAGTCTCTCTGGGCTTCCAAATCTGATGCTAAGTGGCTCACAGGAGTGTAACAGACTGAGCGGATAAGGAAGCTGCTCCTCAGTGACAATTAACTAGTCTGGTGATGCTGTCCGCTGACCGGCACTCCGGTTCCTCCGCACGCCACCACGGTGGCTGTACCATCGACCCTTTTGGATTCATCTGCCACAGACACCATCAGACGCCCTGCTGCCGGCATCTCGTTGGGCGCAGCCTTTGCCTGAAGAGGCAGAACCTACAAAGTAGCAAAGGCATGCTTACCTCCTTGACTTAGCTAGCCACGATCCGACTACTAGATCTAGTCTGGTAGTATACCGATGGAACATCACCTTCACGGCTAGGTTAGAACTGCCAGAGAACGAATCTCCCCTGCACTTCGCTGATGTCCGGCCAGTGCCACTCCTACACCACGATGGGGTCTCTATAACCCCTCTACTAACTGCTCTGGCACTCTGGTTCCCATCCCCTTGCAATGCTCATTTAAACCCCACCATGCAGCATTAGCAAACCTTCAGGTCCAAGAAGGCATATGGTGTGTCGGCCTTCATTATTGGGGGATGAAGTTCACGAGCCACAAGGTAATGTTGTAGCTCTATAAAATTCTGATTAGACCACACTTGGAATATTATGTTTAAATCTGGTCCCCTCGTCACAGAAAACATATGGAAGCTTTGAAGAGAGTGCAGAGGAGAATAACTAGGATGCTGTCTGGATTAGAGAGCATGTCTTGTAAGTGACCTAAGACTTTTCTCTTTGGAACAAAGGAGGATGAGGGATGATGATAGAGGAATATAAGTTGAGAAGAGTCATAGATAGAGTGGGCAGCCAGTGTTTTTACCTCAGAATGGCAATGAGGGTCATAATTTTAATGTGATTGGGTGGTGTTGGAGGTAGGTATTTTACACAGAGATTGGTATATGCATGGAATGCACTGCCGGGGTGGTGGTAGAGGCAGATACATTAGAGACATTTAGGAGTCTCTTACATAAGCACATGACGATAGAAAAAAAGAGGGCTATGTGGGAGTGAAGAGTTAGATTGAGTTTGAAGTATGTTAAAAGGTCAGCTCAACATCATGGACCTGTACTGTGCTGTACTGTTCAATGTTAATATTCCTTTGGTGACCAGAATCGTGCACAATATTCCAAGTGCATCCTCACCAACATTTTATACAACTGCAACATAATTCCCCAACTACTACAGCATATTTCAAGTTCTCCCACTCCTATACTCAATGGCCTGAAACTGGATCAAAAGGGAATAGCTGCGGAGAGGGGGGGGGGGAAATCAGAGTTCAATTCTGACATCATCTGTAGGAGTCTGTACGTCCTCCCCTTGCAATGCATGGATTTTCTCCAGGTGTTCTGGTTTTCTCCAGCAGTCCAATGAAGTACCGGTTATTTGGTCAATTGGTCGTTGTGATTAGGTTAGGGTTCATCGGGGGTTGTCGATCGCTAGGCGATGTGGTTCGAAGAGCAGGAAAGGCCTGTTATGATCCGCACCGTAACTCTGAAATAAAATGAACGCTCCGACAAAAAATTATGGTGGGCCTTCTTTATTCCACTAGATGGCAGCATTTTCCATCCTGTACAAAGGTGTTTTGCTCTGCCACAGTTTGAGAGCGAAGAAGCAGCTGAGAGAAGTTGAGTGATGTAAGGCTCTGGAAAAATAAAGCATGTATCATCAGGTCCTCACTTGAGAGATCTTGCTGGTTTTTGTCTTTTGCATAGATGCTAAAGATCCAGGGTTGCGTAGCAGTTAGTGAGATGCTATTTCAGCGCCAGAGACCCGGGTTCATTTCTGTTGCTGTCTGTAGGAGTTTGTGTGTTCACCCCATTACTGTGTGGGGTTTCTCTAGGTGCTCCGGTTTCCTCCCATATCCCACAGATATTTGGATTAGGTGAGGAAAAGTAGGAGACCACATAGACCACAAAGACATTGCACTCTAAATCCAATGTAATACACAAGCAATAGACAATAGACAATAGGTGCAGAAGTAGACCATTTGGCCCCTCGAGTCTGCACCGCCATTCTGAGATCATGGCTGATCATTCACTATCAATACCCAGTCCCTGCCTTGTCCCCATATCCCTTGATTCCCCTATCCATCAGATATCTATCCAGCTCCTTCTTGAAAGCATCCAGAGAATTGGCCTCCACCGTCTTCCGAGGCAGTGCATTCCACACCTCCACAACTCTCTGGGAGAAGAAGCTCTTCCTCAACTCTGTTTTAAATAACTGACCTCTTATTCTCAATCCATGCCCTTAGTCCAAGCACTTAGCAAGTATTACAGAACAAGTCTAAGAACAAAGTAAAGTAATCGATGCATTACTTGCAGCACACATATCTCATGAATGAATAAAAAAATGTTCTTGCCGTAAGGTCATTCATCTGAAATTTTAAATTGGTTTCTCTCCCCACAGCTGCTGCCTGATCTCCTGCGTACTTCTAACATGTTTCACTTTGATTGCCAGTTTCTTCAGGATAACTTTGCTCATGATTAATATGGACTGAGATAACTTTACCTTTCCACTTTGTAATCTCGTTTTACAAAGTGTGGGTGATTTCCATTCCTTTTTGAAGTGGTTTTTGTAATACATCATTAATTGCGTCTTTCACATACTCATTGTTTGGTATTGCTCACCCAAGTCTTATTTTCCATTAAACATTAACAATTGTGCATGGAGTCCAAATTAATTTGGCTGCTTACTGTTGTTATGAAGGATGAACAACTCTGATGGGCAGAAGGGTGCAGAGTCACCCATGACCCCCCTTTTGGAGAATCGCAAATCGCTACTATTTCGATGTTGTTATCAAGGAAGTAAGAGAGACAAAGGAAATCTGCCAGGGCAGTTGTAATTGATAACAGCTCATGAAAGTTAATGAGAGAGAGAGAGACACACAACTAAGAGTTACCCAGGGTGGATCGTCTCCTAGTGACAAAAGCGGAGATTTACTGCTAGTGTCTTTTGGAGAAGGATTGTTTACTTGGTACTGTTCTATTCATTGAAAACCCCTCAGGGGACAACCAGAGTGGGCTGGTTTGATGGGTTACATCATCCCAACCTGACTGACACCTGAGACCCCGTGAGTGGGGATAAAAGTGAGGTCTGGGGTAACACCCCTCAGAAGCACCAGGAGAAATGTTAGTGAGCATCAGAACCCCCATGAGACGGGGTGGGAGATCAGAGACCGAACGATGGTTCGGTAAATTTTAACTCACAGTGTTTTGTAGCGAGACCGGTGGGGGCTTGTGTGTGTGTCCACCCTTGCCTGAGTGACGAGTTCACCATGGAAGAACGGTCTAGCTAAAGGACGGAGGGGTCATACGTGATTGGCCACAACAACGCATCGACGGATCAAAATCGTAAAGGAAGGTTGGCAAGACAATAGCTGTTACTGCTTACACATTCTCTCTCTCTCTCTCTCTCTCTCTCTCTCTTCTCTCTCTCTCTCTCTCTCTCTCTCTCTCTCTCTCTCTCTCTCTCTCTCTCTCTCTCTCTCTCTTTCTCTCTCCAACAATTGAAACACAGTGACCAACAGCTACCGCAGCCTGCATGAACAGAACTGAACTTTATATTTCCATCTGACAATTCATTATCCCCTAGACAATGATAGAGCTTGTTTCTTATTGATTATTATTACACTCGCACTTTCAGGTTTAGTATTGTTGGTGTATATTATCTGTATATTTGCATTGATATTATTTTTGTATATTTTTACTAATAAATATTATTGAAAATAGTATCACCGGACTCCAATGGACACTTCTATCTTTGCTGGTAAGACACCCAGTTACGGGATACGTAACACCGTCCACACTAATTTCCTATGCAACAAAGGCCTTTTGTTCATGACCTTTGAGACATAGAGAGATACATTGAGAAAACATGCCCTTTAGTCCAAAGACCTTGAACCAGATGTCAAGCACCTATTTTAACTCTAACCCTTATTATTCTCATTTTCTTATCAATTCCTCCTCTACCACTCATCTACCCACTAGGGACAGCCTACATTGACCAATTAATGTACCAACACATAATTTTGGAGATGTGGAGGAAACCATGGGGTTAGAAGGAGAACGTCCAAACTCCACACAGCTTCTCGTGGTCCAGCATCCTAAGCCATGGGCAAATGCTTTGTCTTGAATCCCATTCAGGACAAATCAGAGTAAGCATGGTCTTATGAAACAAGCACTTGCCCTACAGAGGGAGACAGAGGACACAGTGTCAGAATAGAGGAAAATCGTTTTAGAATGAAGATGAAGAGGTATTTCTTTACCAGAGAAGTGGTGAATTGTTGGAATCCGTTGCCACAGGTGGCTGTGGAGGCCAAGTCATGGGGTATATTTAAGGCAGAGGTTGATAGATACTTTATTAGTCAGGACTTGAAGGGATACAAGGAGAAGGCAAGAGATTGGTGCTGAGAGGGAAAATAGATCAGTCATGATGAAATGGCAGAGCAGACTCAATGGATCGAGTCGTCTAGTTCTGCTGTATCGTACGGTCTTATTGATGAGGAACTGCCATGAACTCATTGTGACATATGCAAGATATTAAGATCAACTGGTACTAATGATGTTGAGGGATTGCTTCTATTGAAAGAGAGTGTAGTGCAGAGCATTTTAAATAGACCAAAGCAGAATAAAGAATAATGATGACTCAGTTGTTGGTAGAATTTCAGATGGTAATGAGCAGGCATACAGGAGTGATCCTCAAAGTCCACTGAAACAAGTCAATTAACTTATAGTATCTTTTAGGTGTTGCACTGTACTGCTGCTACAAAACAACAAATTTTATGACTCATGGGTCAGTGATAATAAATCTGATTTTTTTTTGAGTTGATAACTTTTGTAATGTAGTGACGAATGTGATGAAGATAACAGATAAAGGCAGGGCAACGGATGTTGCATACATGGATTTTCGTAAAACTTCCAACAAAGTTCTTATTGGCAGGCTGATCTAGGAGAATAAGAATATGGGATCCTAGGACTCTTGGTAGACTGGATTCAAAGCTGGTTTGATGTAGAAGATGGAGAATGGTGGTGAAATGGTGTTGAATGGAGGTCTGTGACCAGTGGTGTTCCCCAGGGATCACTACTGGGTCATCAGCTGCTTGTCATATGTTTGAATGATTTAGGCAAAACCTAGGTGGGCTGGTTAATATGATACAAAAGTTGGTGGAATTGTGAATTGTAAGGAAGTTTGTTAAAGGATACAGCAGGATATTGACCAACTGAAAATATGAGCAGAGAAAGGTTGGATGTGAAGTCCAGTCAAGTGTGAGCTATTGCGCTTTGGGAGGTTAAGTGTAAGAGAAAAGTATGCCATAAGTGGCAGAACTCTTTGGAGTATTTTACAAGGGAACTTGGGCTCCATGTCCATAATTTCCTCAAAGCAACAACTCAAGTGGATAACATGGTAAAGAAGGTATATACCATGCTGCTTTCTTTGGCCAGGGTGTTGGTTGTAAATGTTGAGAAGACAAGTTGCAGCTGTATAAAACTTTGGTCAGGCCACATTTGGAGTATTGTTTGCAGTTCATAGAAAGATCTGGAGGCTTTGGAGAGGGTATAGATGAGGCTCACTAGCAGGCTGCAGGGATTGCAGGATACTCAGTGTTATTATTTCCAAGGACATGTCTTGGGCCCAGCATGTAAGCACAATTACAAATAAAGCATGGCAGCACCTGTACTTCCTTAGGAGTCTGAAAAGCTTTAGCATGCCATCTAAAACTTTGACAAACTTCTATAGATGCACAGTGGAGAGAGTATTGACTGGCTTCATCACAGCCTGGAATGGAAACACCAATGCCTTTGAATGGAAAATCCTGCAAAAAGTAGTGGATACTGCCCAGTCCATCAGGCGTAGAGCCCTCCCCACCACTGAGCACATCTACTTGGAACATTGTCACAGGAAAGCACCATCCATTATCAGGGACTCCCACCATCCATGTCATGCTCTCTTCTCACTGCTACCATCAGGAAGAAGGTACGGGAGCCTCAGGACTCACACCACCAGATTCAGGAACTGTTATTACCCCTCACCTATCAGGATCTTGAACTTCACTCAACTTTACCTATCTTATCACTAAAATGTTCTCATAATCAATAAACTCACTTTAAAGGACTTAGGTTCTCAACATTTATTGCATACTTGTTTATTATTTTTATTTATTTCTTCTTGTATTTGCACAGTTTGTTGTCTTCTACACACTGGTTGGGCAGTCTTTCATTGATTCTGATATAGTTATTATTCTTTTATGGATTTATTGAGTGTGCTTGCAAGGAAATGAACGTCAGGGTTGTAAATGATGACATATATGTACTTTGATAATAAATTTACTTCAAACTTTGAATTTTGAACTTTAGTTAAAGGAGAGATTGGCAAAACTTGGATTGTTTTCTCTGAAGTCTTGGAGGCTAAGGGAATTACCTGATTGAAGTATATAAAATTCTGAGTTACAGGGAGGATAGATCGTCAGCACATTTTTCCCCAGAGCACAAATGTCAGATACTGTCAGATAATGTCAGAGAGCATAGGTTCAGAGTAAGATGGGAGAAAGTTTAAAGGAAGTTTACATAGCAAATTTATTTTACACAGAATGTGATAGGAACCTGGAACAGGCTGTCAAGGGAGGTGGGTAGAAGCAGATACTGGGTCTATTACTGGGCAATGAATATAATCAGCTGAGAGACCTCTCAGTGAGTAAGCATGTCGAAGAAAGTGGCCACAACTCCCAATCCTTAGCATAGCCACAGAGAAAGCCAGGAGCTGACAATATGGGAATGTATTTAATTATGGAAGGACTAATTATGACAGCATTAGGCAGGAATTTGAGAGTGTAAATTGGGAACAGATGTTCTCAGGGAATTGCACAGTGAAATGTTGAATTTGTTTAGCGAGCTCTTCCATGGGGTTATGGATAGGGTTATCCCACTGAGACTGGGAAAAGATAAGAGGATAAAGGATCCTTAGTTGACAAGAGAGATGGAACATTTAGTCAAGAGGTAGATGGAAGCATACTTAGGAATTGGGCAGGGCTTTTGAGAGTTGTAAGGTAGCCAAGAATGAACAAAAGAAAGGACTTTGGAGAAGGGACATGACAAGGCCTTTGGAAGCAGGATTAAGGAAAACCTCAAGGTATTCTACATATATGTGAAGAACAAGAGGATGACTAGAGTGAGGGTAGAACTGATCAGGGATAAAAGAGTCTGCTTTTAGAGGAGGTAGGGGAAGTCTTTACTGAATACTTTGCTTCAGTATTCATTGGTGAGAGGGATCTAGATGAATGTGGATTCAGTACAAAACAGGTTAATAAGCTCGAGCATGTCAAGATTAAGAAAGAGGTAGCATTGGGGGATCTGAAAAACATCAAGGTAGGTAAGTCGCCAGTGCCAGATGCCATACTAGGAGAAGTGAGGGAAGAGATTGCTGGGGCTTTGACAATAAATTTTGAGTCCTCACTAGCTATGGGAGTAGTACCAGAGGATTGCAGGGTGGCAGATGTCTGTTCCATTGTTCAAGAAAGATAATACTGAAAATCCTGGGAATTATAGACCGGTGAGTCTTACATTGTGTGAACTAGAGCTTTTCTCTTTGGAGCACCAAAGGTTGAGAGGTGACTTGATCAAGGTGTATACAATTATAAGAGATACAGATAGAGTGGTCAAAATGTTAGCACCTTTTTCCCAGGGCAGCAATGGCCACATCCATTTAAAGGTGGTTGTTCAAAATTCAACAAATTCAAAGTTCAAGGTAAATTTATTATCAAAGTACATGTATGTCACCATATACAACCCTGAGATTCATTTTCTTGCAGGCATACTCAATAAATCCATAATAGAATCAACGAAAGACTTCACCACCTTGGGTGTTCAACCAGTGTGCAAAATAAACAGACTGAGCAGGTACAAAAATAAAAGGAATAATAAGAGTAATAAATAAGCAATAAATATTGAGAACATGAGATGAAGAGTTCTTGAAAGTGGGTCCATAGGTTATGAGAACAGTTCAGTGCTGGGGCAAGTGAAGCTGAGTGGAGTTATCCCCTCTGGTTCAAGAGGGGTAATAACTGTTCTGGAACCTGGTGGTGTGAGTCCTGAGGCTAATGGCAGCAGCAAGGAGAGAGCATTTGCAGCTTGGTGGCAGTCCATGATGATGGATGCTGTTTTCCTGTGTTGACCCTAGATATAGATGTGCTTATTGTTGGGGAGGGCTTTACCCGTGATGGGACAGGTCCTCACTAATAATAATAGCAAGAAATTTTAAGTTGCTTACCCTCTCCACCTCTGGTCCCCTGATGAGGACTGGCTCAGGGACCTCTAGTTCCCTATCCTGAAGACAATAATCAGCCCCTTGTTCTTGCTGACATTGAGTGATAGATTATTGTTCGGCACCATTCAACCCAATTTCATAATCTCCCGCGCACGCACGCACACACACACACACACACACACACACACACACGCACACGCGCACACGCGCGCACACGCGCACACACGCACACACACGCACACACACACACACACGCACACACACACACACACACACACACACACACACACACACACACACACACACACACACACACACACACACACACACCAGAATCAAAATACATGATAAATTGTGAATCAATGATAATTAATCCCTGGAGCATCCCATTGTGCTAATCTCATAACATGAAAATAACTGATATATTCTAACATCAAAAAGCAAAACAAATACCGATGCTAGAGAACGGAAATTAGAATAGAAGATTCCAGAAATACACGACAAGTGACCCATCCATAAAGGTAACATTTCAGGTTGGCAAACTTTCATCAGAGAATTTCAATTAATAGTTAGCAATATTTCTCCCTCCACTAATGCTACCTGTTCTGCCAAGTATTTCCAGCATTTTCTATTTTTATTCACACTCTATTATTTTATCTTCAAGAACAAAACCCTTTAGCCACCCAAATATATTAGTAACCCCCACCCCGTGAGCTAGCTTGCTCACAGAATGCAAAGAGTGGTTGTAGACGGGTCATATTCTGCATGGAGGTCAGTGACCAGTGGCGTGCCTCAGGGATCTATTCTGGGACCCCTACTCTTCATGGTTTTTATCAATGACCTGGATGAGGAAGTGGAGGGATAGGTTAGTAAATTTGCTGATGACACAAAGGTTGGGGGTGTTGTGGATAGTGAGGAGGGCTGTCAGAGGTTACAGCAGGACATTGACAGGATACAAATCTGGGCTGAGAAGTGGCATATGGAGTTCAACCTAGATAAGAGTGAGGTGGTTCATTTTGGTAGGTCAAATATGATGGTAGAATATAGCATTGATGATAAGACTCCTGGCATTGTGGGGGATCAGAGGGATCTTGGGTTCTAGTCTATAGGACACTCAAAGCTGCTGTGCAGGTTGACTCTGTGGTTAAGAAGGCATATGGTGCATTGGCCTTCATCAATCATGGGATTGAGTTTAAGAGCTGAGACGTATGTTGCAGCTATATAGGACCTGATCAGACCCCACTTGGAGTACTGTGCTCAATTCTGGTTGCCTCACTACAGGAAGGACATGGAAACCATAGAAAGGGTGGAGAGGAGATTTACATGGATGTTTTTACTTACTTACTTACTTACCCCATCCCTGATATATTTGGATATTTTCCCCCCTCCTTTTTTTTCTCTCTTTCTGCCCATCGCTCTGCCTGTTCTCCATCTCCCTCCGGTGCTCCCCTCCCTCTTTCTTTCTCCTTAGGCCTCCTGTCCCATGATCCTTTCCCTTCTCCAGCTCTGTATCCCTTTTGCCAATCACCTTTCTGGCTCTCAGCTTCACCCCACCTCCTCTGGTCTTCTCCTATCATATCACATTTTCCCCTCTCCCTCCTACTTTCAAATCTCTTACTATCTTTCCTTTCAGTTAGTCCTGACGAAGGGTCTTGGCCTAAAACGTCAACAGTGCTTTTCCCTATAGATGCTGCCTGGCCTGCTGCGTTAAACCAGCATTTTGTGTGTGTTGCTTGAATTTTCAGCATCTGCAGATTTGCTCATGTTTGCTTTAAAAGGATGTTGCCTGGATTGGGGAGCACGCCTTATGAGAACAGGTTGAGTGAACTCGGCCTTTTCTCCTTGGAGCGACGGAGGATGAGAGGTGACCTGATTGAAGTGTACAAGAATATGAGTGGCATTGATTGTGTGGATAGTCAGGGGCTTTTTCCCAGGGCTGAAATGGCTAGCATGAGATGACAAAGTTTTAAGGTGGTTGGAAGTAGGTACAGAGGAGATGTCAGGGGTAAGGTTTTTACGCAGAGAGTGGTGAGTGCGTGGAATGGGCTGCTGGCAGCGGTGGTGGAGGCGGATACGATAGGGTCTTTTAAGAGACTCCTGAATAAGTACATGCAGCTTAGAAAAGTAGAGTTCTATGGCTAAGCCTCGGTAGTTCTTAGGTAAGGCCATTTTGGCTCAGCTTTGTGGGCCTGTATTTTGCTGTAGGTTTTCTATGTTACTGAGAAATAATGTCAATTCAATTATCTAATACCTTTTCCCAAACCAGATATACTATATCCACTGGTTCCCCTTAGTCCACCTTGCCAGTTACCTACATAACAGTGCTTTCCCTTCATAATTATAATTTTATAAGTGCCATGTTCTCAGTGATCTATTCCATGTAATTGGCTGACTAATTATGCTAACTGAATAATTCTTCCTATTTTTCTTTACTTCCTTAAATAGTAACATTATGTTTACTTCTTCTAATCTGTAGAGATATTTTAGAATATAGGGAATTTAGTAAGTTCAGTACTTATGCATTCACTATCTCTGCAGCCACCTCTTTATGAACTTACAAGTATAAAGCGACTAGGTCCAGGGAGGTTATTTGACTTACAGTACTGTGCAAAAGTCTTAGTCACACATATATAGTCAGAAAGCCTAAGGTTTTTGCACAGTAATGTAGTGATTTTATGTGTTGCTCTCTACTGCTGCCACAAGAAAAGAACAATTTTTCTGACGTAGAACATTACAGCACAGAAACAGGCCTTTTGGCCCTTCTTGGCTGTGCTGAACCATTTTTCTGCCTAGTCCCACTGACCTGCACCTGGCCCATATCCCTTCATGCACCTTTCATCCATGTACCTGTCCAAGCTTTTCTTAAGTGTTAAAAGTGAGCCCGCATTTACCACTTCATCTGGCAGCTCATTCCACACTCCCACCACTCTCTGTGTGAAGAAGCCCCCCCAATGTTCCCTTTAAACTTTTCCCCTTTCACCCTTAACCCATGTCCTCTGTTTTTTTTCTCCCCTAGCCTCAGTGGAAAAAGCCTGCTTGCATTCACCCTATCTATACCCATCATAATTTTATATACCTCCATCAAGTCTCCCCTCATTATTCTATGCTCCAGGGAATAAAGTCCTTTCTCTGTAACTCAAGTTTCTCAAGTCCCAGCAATATCCTTGTAAACCTTCTCTGCACTCTTTCAACCTTATTAATATCCTTCCTGTAATTAGGTGATCAAAACTTCACACAATACTCCAAATTCGGCCTCACCAATGCC
Source organism: Hypanus sabinus (assembly GCF_030144855.1). NCBI lineage: Eukaryota > Metazoa > Chordata > Chondrichthyes > Myliobatiformes > Dasyatidae > Hypanus > Hypanus sabinus. The sequence continues at coordinate 22,840,997 of NC_082707.1, forward strand.
TTATACAACCTCACCATAACATTCCAACTCTTATACTCAATACTTCGATTTATAAAGGCCAATGTACCAAAAGCTCTCTTTACTACTCTATCTACCCATGACGCCACTTTTAGGGAATTTTGTATCTGTATTCCTAGGTCCCTCTGTTTTACTGCACTCCTCAGTGCCCTGCCATTTACCTTGTATTTTATACCTTGGTTTGTCCTTCCAAAGTGCAATACCTCACACTTGTCTGTATTAAACTCCAACTGCCATTTTTCAGCCCATTTTTCCAGCTGGTCCAGATCCCTCTGCAAGCTTTGAAAACTTTCCTCACTGTCCACTACACCTCCAATCTTTGTATCATCAGCAAATTTGCTGATCCAATTTACCACAATATCATCCAGATCATTGATATAGATGGCAAATAACAATGGACCCAGCACTGATCCCTGTAGCACTCCACTAGTCACAGACCTCCACTCAGAGAAGCAATCCTCCACTGCCACTCTCTGACTTCTCCCATTGAGCCAATATCTAATCCCATTTACTACCTCACCCTGTATACCTAGTGACTTAACTGACCTCCCATGCGGGACCTTGTCAAAGGCCTTACTGAAGTCCATGTAGACAACATCCACTTCCTTCCCTTCATCCACTTTCTTGGTAACCTCCTCGAAAAACTCTAATAGATTTGTTAAACATGACCTACCATGTACAAAGCCATGTTGACTCTCCCTAATAAGCCCTTTTCCATCCAAATACTTGTAGATCCTATTTCTTAGTACTCTTTCCAATAATCTACCTACTAGAGATGTCAAATTTACTAACCTATAATTTCCTGGATTACTTTTTGAGCCCTTTTTAAACATTGGAACAACATGAGCTATCCTCCAATCCCCCAGCACCTCACCCGTGGATGCCGACATTTTGAATGTTGGAGTTTTTTGAGGAGTGTAGATGAGGGTAAGCCAGTGGATGTAGTGTACCTAGATTTTCAGAAGGCATTCGATAAGGTGCCACATAGGAGATTGGTGAGTAAAATCAGAGCTCATGGCATTGGGGGCAGGGTTTCAACATGGATAGAAAACTGGTTGGCAGATAGAAAGCAAAGGGTAGCAGTGAATGGGTGTTTCTTGGACTGGCTGGAGGTGACTAGTGGGGTACCACAGGGCTCTGTATTGGGACCACAGCTCTTTACGATTTATGTCAACGATTTAGATGAGGGCATTGAAAACTATATCAGCAAGTTTGCTGACGATACTAAACTGGGTGGCAGTGTGACATGCGAAGAGGATGTTAGGAGAATACAGGGAGACTTGGATAGGCTGGGTGAGTGGGCAGATACTTGGCAGATGTCATTCAATGTGAATAAATGTGAAGTTATCCATTTTGGAATTAGGAACAAGAGGGCAGAATATTGTCTGAACGGTGTAGAGTTAGGTAAGGGAGAAATGCAAAGAGACCTAGGAGTCCTAGTTCATCAGTCAGTGAAGGTGAATGAGCAAGTGCAACAGGCAGTGAAGAGGGCAAATGGAATGTTGGCTTTTATTACAAGGGGAATTGAGTACAAGAGCAAGGATGTCCTTTTGCATTTGTACAGGGCCCTGGTGAGACCACACCTGGAATATTGTGTACAGTTTTGGTTTCCAGGTTTGAGGAAGGACATTCTGGCAATTGAGGAAGTGCAGCGTAGATTCACTAGGTTGATTCTTGGGATGGCAGGGCTGTCTTACGCAGAGAGATTGGAGAGATTGGGCTTGTACACACTGGAATTGAGGAGATTGAGAGGGGATCTGATTGAAACGTTTAAGATAATTAAAGGATTTGATAGGATTGAGGCAGGAAATATGTTCCAGATGTTGGGAGAGTCCAGTACCAGAGGGCATGGATTGAGAATAAGAGGTCAGTTATTTAAAACAGAGTTGAGGAAGAACTTCTTCTCCCAGAGAGTTGTGAAGGTTTGGAATGCACTGCCTCGGAAGACGGTGGAGGCCAATTCTCTGGATGCTTTCAAGAAGGAGCTAGATAGATATCTGAAGGATAGGGGAATCAAGGGATATGGGGACAAGGCAGGGACTGGGTATTGATAGTGAATGATCAGCCATGATCTCAGAATGGCGGTGCAGACTCGAGGGGCCGAATGGTCTACTTCTGCACCTTTTGTCTATTGTCTATTGCCAGGGCCCCTGCAATTTCAACACTGGTCTCCTTCAAGGTCTGAGGGAATAATCTATCAGGTCCTGGGGATTTATCTACTCTGATTTGCCTCAAGATAGAAAGCACCTCCTCCTCTTCAATCTATATAGGTTCCATGACCTCATTACTTGTTTGCCTTATTTCCATTGACTCCACGCCAGTTTCCATAGTAAATACAGCTGCAAAAAACCCATTTAAGATCTCCTCCATTTCTTTTGGTTCCATACTTAGCCGACCACTCTGATCTTCAAGAGGACCAATATTATCCCTTACTATCCTTTTGCTTTTAATATACCTGTAGAAGCTCTTTGGATTATCCTTCACCTTGACTGCCAAAGCTACCTCATGTCTTCTTTTAGCCCTCCTGATTTCTTTAAGTGTTTCTTGCACTTTTTATACTCCTCAAGTACCTTATTTGCTTCCTGTTTCCTATACATGTCATACATCTCTCTCTTCTTCTTTATCAGAGTTCCAATATCCTGAGAGAACCAAGGTTCCTTATTCTTATTCACTTTGCCTTTAACCCTGACAGGAACATACAAACTCTGCACTCTCAAAATTTCTCCTTTGAAGGCCTCCCACTTACCAATCACATCTTTGCCAGAGAACAACCTGTCCCAATCCACGCTTTTTAGATCCTGTCTCATTTCTTCAAATTACGCCTTTTTCCAGTTTAGAACCTCAACCCATGACATCTGCTGCTCCCCCTCCCATTTCAGAATGCTGTGCATGTGATCAGAGACATCCCTGACTCTGGCACCCGGGAGTAACAAACCATCCGGGAGTCTCTGTCGCGACCACAGAACCTCCTGTCTGTACCTCTAACTCTCAAGTCCCTTATCACTACTGCTCTCCTCTTCTTCTCCCCTCCCTTTTGCACTGCAGAACCAGATCTATCTTTATTGATGATCAAGTGGAAACTAATGGTGTTATGATCACTGAAACCAAAGTGTTCCCTACACACATTTCCGTCACCTGTCCGAACTGGTTTCCTTCTATTATTGCATCCTCTAATTATCTAATATATCTCTAGTCGGTACCTCTATATATTGATTTAGAAAACTTTCCTGAACACATTTTACAAACTCTAACCCATCTAGACCTTTAACAGTATGAAAGTCCCAGTCAATATGTGGAAAATTAAAATCCCCTATGATCACAACATTCTGTCTCCTGCAGTTGTCTGCTATCTCTCTGCAGATTTGCTCCTCCAATTCTTGCTGACTATTGGGTGGTCTATAATACAACCCTATTAATGTGGTTATACCTTTCCTGTTTCTCAGCTCCACCCATATGGCCTTGGTAGACAAGCCCTCTAATCTGTCCTGCTTGAGCACTGCTGTAATATTTTCCCTTACTAGCAATGCCAGCCTCCCCACCCTTCATCCCTCTGCCTCCAGCACGTCTGAAACATCGGAACCCTGGAACATTAAGCTGCCAGTCCTGCCCCTCCTGTAGCCAAGTTTCACTAATGGCTACAATGTCATAATTCCACGTGTCAATCCACGCCCTCAGCTCATCAGCCTTCCCCACAATACTCCTCGCATTGAAATAGACACACCTCAGAAGATTATTACCACCACACACAACCCTTCTATTTGTGACTCTGCATGAAACTTTAACATAATTTATTTTCAGCCCCGCTTCACTATCTACTCTGTCACTCGGGTTCCCATCCCCCTGCAAATCTAGTTTAACCCCCCCCCCCCCATAGTACTAACAAACTTCCCTGCAAGGATATTGGTCCCCCTGTAGTTCAGGTGTAACCCATCTCTCTTGTACAGGTCCCACCTGCCCCAGAAGAGGTCCCAATGATCCTGAAATCTGAAACCCTGCCCCCTACACCAGTTCCTCAGCCACATGTTCATCAACCAGACCATCCTATTCTTACCCTCACTGACACGTGGCACAGGTAGCAATCCTGAGATTACCACCCTCGAGGTCCTGCTTTTTAACTTCCTACCAAGCTCTCTATGCTCACTCTTCAGGGCCTCCTCACTCTTTCTTCCTACGTCATTGTTATCGAGGTGTACCATGACATCTGGCTGATCACCCTCCCACTTCACAATGTTGTGCACATTATCAGAGACATCCCTGACCCTGGCACCCGGGAGGTAACAAACCATCCGGGAGTCTCTGTCGTGACCACAAAACCTCCTGTCTGTACCTCTAACTCACAAGTCCCTTATCACTACCGCTCTCCTCTTCTTCCCCCCTCCCTTCTGCACTGCAGAACCAGACTCAGTGCCAGAGATCTGGCTTCCACAGCTTGTTCCAGGTAAGTCATTCCCCCCCCAACAGTATCCAAATCGGTATACTCGTTGTTGAGAGGAATGGCCACAGGGGAGCCCTGCTCTGCCTGCCCTTTCCTTTCCCTCGCCTGATGGTAACCCAATTACCTGTGTGCTGCTCCTTTGGCGTAACTGCCTCCCCGTAGCTACTATCTATAAACTCATTCTCCCGAATGATCTGGAGGTCATCCAGCTCCTGTTCCAGTTCCCTAACGCGGTTTGTTAGGAGCTGCAGCTGGATGCACATCTTGCAGGTGTCATTGTCAGAGACACTGGAGGTCTCCCTGACTTCCACATCCTGCAAGAGGAGCATTCCAACATCCTACCTGGCATATTCTCTACTCTACATACGGGAGTGATGATAAACCTGATTCTGATGTGGGTCTCTATTGTGGACTGAGAGTGGGAAGGGGTAGGGAGAGGAGAATCACGGTTAGGAAAGGGGGAAGGGAGAGGGGACAGAGCAGGATGCACCACAGAGACATTCTGTTATGATCAACAAACCAATTATTTGGAATCAAATGGCCTTGCCTGGCATCTCAGAGCTGGATGCGTCTACTCCCGTGCCACACCCACCCCTGGCACTCCTTCTCTGCCACCTGTCCCACACCCCTCCCATGGCACTTCCTCACCATTCCCAACATCCTTTGTACCCTCCAGGTTTACAAATTCTCCACTCTACTTTGATAAATACAGGACTATGCAAAAGGCTTGGGCACTTTGGCTATATATATGTGCCTAAGACTGTTGCACAGTAGTGTACTTTAACCTTGTATAGACTGGAATTGATTTTTTCTGATATTACTCTTCATGATATGCAGGGAATTTCTTGCATGGCTTGCTCTTAAAGACAAATGTAAAATCCATTTAGCCTGCACTAATGGTCACTGTGAAGATATAGCAGGACTCTAAGTCAAAGGAAGTGAACAATTATGCCAAAGAGAAGCAAAGACTCTGGCATGTGTTTAATAATTCACAGAAAAAGATACAGAACATGATTTGCGCATGTTTGTTTATTACAGCAAGCTCCCATTTTTCATAAGACATAGGTCTTCCAAACAAGAGCCTGGAGAATGGGCCAAAGTCTTGAACCAACTGGATTAAGCACAGCACAGATAAAGGTTCTCTGGAGATTGGTCTTCTCGTGGTTCAGAATGTAAACTGGAGAATTCTTCCCTAAATGAGAAGAAGAATTCAGGTGGGATAAGACTCAGCAGAAGCATTGTAGATGACCGGACATTTCCCCGAATTAAGTATTTTTTCTGTTAGCTTCGATAGGCAGCAGTTCAAGTGGAATGGCAAACTGTGACAGCCGACCACAAATAAATAGATTTATCCCACAGTGGGAATGAACTTTCCCATGGCATTATGGCTGAAGGGGGGGATTTGTAGGTTCATCACGAGTCATAGAAATTGCCTGAGTTTCTGATTTTCTGGAACCAATAGAATTGAAATTCAAGCAATTTCTTCAACATCAGAGCCAATGCAATACCCCAGACCTTCAGCTGAAGAGCTGATTCCAGAGACCTATATTAGCGAGACAACTTGAGTCAGAGAAAAAAAAATTACTCATCTTAAAAAATACATTTTCCTTTTAAAACAGAAGTTTTCTTGAGTGAAACTAGTATCTTCCCTGACCTAGAAATTACTGATTGAAATATTACAGTGATTCTACTGTTTACAGATGTGATTCATACAGGAGCCTCTAGCAGTCTAGTGGTGAGGTTAAAATCACTGCCCTAGGAATGTGACTTTGCTTCAGTGGCTTCTGCCACCTTTTCTCCTGGGAACAAAAGAAAGGGTGCTTTTTTGGAAGTCCATTTGTCAAACTCTGCTTTAGCAACACAAACTTGATTACGGAGCAGTTTGATTCCGTCTGTTTCAGCTTCTAGGCTATAGAGGGAGTGGGAGAGAAACAAAAGGCTTATATTAACTCAAAAATTCAAAGTTCAAGGTAAATTTATTATCAAAGCACATATATGTAATCATATCTACTATCTTGAGACTCATTTTCTTGAAGGTATTTGTGGGGGGGAAAAGAAATAGAATACAATTAATGAAAAAGTACTAAAATATATAAATATACTAAAAAAGTAACAACATACAAACAAAGACCATAAGACTATAAGATATAGGAACAGTTTTAGGCCACTTAGCCATTGAGTTTTCTCTGCCATTCCATCATGGCTGATTTATTATCTTTCTCAATCCCAATCTCCTGATTTCTCTCTATATCCTTTGATGTCCTGACTAATCAAGAAACTATCAACCCCTGTATTAAATACACTCAATGCCTTGGCCTCCACAGCCGCTTGTGGCAATGAATTCCGCACATTCACCAGCCTCTGGCTAAAGAAATTCCTCCTCATCACTGTTCTAAATGGACATCCTGATGCACCATCAATAACTCTCTCTGAGACGTGAAGGCAAGATATCGGTTTTTATTGACAGGAAGAAGGAACAAGCAGTGAGTGACCACCATACTACATCCTGGAGACTGAGGGCCGGCTCAGGCCTCAATCACCTTTATACCGGGGTCTGTGGGAGGAGCCACAGGAGCAGTCAGCAGGGGGCGTGTGCAGACAGGTATATGTAGTTCACCACACATCCCTCTAATCTGAGGCTGTACACTCAGGTCCTAGACTCATTCACTATAGGAAACACACTGTCCACGATCACTCTAGCCAGGCCAATACTCAATACTCAATAAGTTTCATTGAGATCCTCCCACATTCTTCTAAATACCAGCAAGTACAGGTCCATGACCATAAAACATTCCTCACACGTTAACCCTTTTCATTCCCAGAATCATTCTCATGAACCTCCTCTGGATCCTTTCCAACACCCTTCCTCAGATAAGTGTCCCAAAACTGCTCACAATACTGCAAGTGCGGCCTGATCCTTGTCTTATAGCTCCTCAGCATTACATCCTTGCTCTTGTATTCTAGTCCACTCAAAATGAATGCTAACATTGTATTTGCCTTCCTTATCACTGACTCAACCTGCAAGTTAACCCGTAAGAATCCTGCACAAGGACCACCAAGTCCCTTTTGCCCTATCATCAGCTTGTTCTTCTTCACAGTCTCACTATATACACTGCATTTATTTGTATACCAACTGCCCCACATTTAGCCCTGCCAATCTGGTTCCCGGCCTCCTGCAAAATTAGTTTAAACCCTCCCCAGCAGCTCTATCAATTGTGCCCCCAAGAATATTGGTCCCCTGTGGGTCCGGTGTAACCTGTCCTCTTTGTACAGGAATTACTTTCCCTAAAGAGATCCCAGTGATCCAGATATATGAAACCCTGCCCCCCCCCACACCATTTCCTCAGCCACTCATGCATCTGTACTATCATCCTGTTCCTGCCCTGACTAGCATCTGGTACTCTTCAGCCTCGTCCTTAACTGCCTATACTCACTGCACAGGACCCCTTCCCCTTTTCTACCTGTGATTGGTGCCAATTTGCACCACAACCTCCTGTTGCTCACCCTTGAGAGTACTCTGCAGCCACTCTGAGATGCCCTTGACCCTAGCACCTCGGAGTGTTTCTTGCAGCCACAGAATCTCCTGACAATCCCCCTAATTTTCGTGTCTCCTATTGCTATCCCACCACCTGCCTTTACCCTTCCCTACTGAGCCTCAGATTTGACCACAGGGCCGTTGGTTGGCTGATGCTGCTGAGTCCTGATAGGACATCCCCTCACAGCAGTAGCCACCAGTACACATATTGCAGAAGGGAATGGCCACAGAGGAACCCTAGACTTACTGTTCACTCCCCTTACTTCTCCCAATGGTCAACCACCTACTATCTGAAGCCTCCCCTCACAGTGTGACCACCTCAGTAAAGGTCTCATCTATGAGGTTTTCAGCCTCCTGGATGACCTTGAGTCCATCCAGTTCCAGCTCCAGTTCCTTGACCTTAGAATACGTACACAACGCTGCTCTGCAGTTGTATTTTTTGTGCCTTGACCTTGTCAGTCAGGAGCTGAAGTTGGGTGCACTTCTTGCAAATGTAGTCATGATGGAGACTATTAGGTAACCTGCATTTCACTGCCTTAACTCCCTACAGTGCTTATAACTTCGGGTCCAATTTCTCAAGCTCAAGTTCTATAATGAACTGAATGACTCCAAAAGACTCCACCTCTGCCTGTTCTTGCCAAAGCCTGACCACTTAAACACTGAAGAAGACAAACTATGCAATATAAAAATATTGAGAATACTGGTTGTATAAAAAATATAGATTGCTGTTTATAAAATGTGCAGTTACTCTTATTATTTGCATTCTGGATTTTTTAATTGTGAGGTATATTGGGAGAAAGGTGTGTGAGGACAGGGAACTTCTCTGGTAGATCAGAACTCTGAGGCCTTAACATAGATCCTTTCTTATCAAGCGTATGCCTCCTGTATTGAGGTTAAGGCAGAGCTCTAGGAAAGGACATTGCAATGGACATTTGGACAAACCAGGCAGCAGCATTTCAACCATCAATTTCATTCCAGGCTCGACCTTTAGTCACAATGGATTCAATATCAAAGATTATAAGAAGCATAATGGCATTGTAGTATATTATTCTTGTTGAAAATAACAGGCTAAGATGTATTCAATGTTCACTCAAGAGGATCCACTACCATCTTGAGAATTACATTTGTATTCCAGTGCAAACAATGAGCTGATTTGTTTTAAGTATCAGGGTTCATCCACTTGGGGATGCAACTGGGGCAACGAAGAACAAGTTTGCAACTTTCACTCACTTCCAGTGTGCCAGGGAAACCGGCAGGCCTGTCTTTCCCCTTACATTTAGTTTGGGAATTGCAGAAGTTAAACTTGGCCCTATTAAGTTGTTCGCCACCAGTAGCAAACACGATGTGTTTCTTGTTGAGTTCAGCGCTTTGTGAAGAAAAGCAGCACGCATTATTGGTAATGCAACCTGCAAGGTTAATGGAATCACACACCAAACACGAAGACTGTTTGACCAATTGCAGCAATGCTAGTCCTTTGAATGTACTATCCAAATTGGTTGCTCTATTTGTCTGCATTTTCAAAAATTCTTTTCCCATTCTCTTCTGTCATTTTCCATTGAACACACTTCCATCCCCCATTTTAGACAGAACTTCACTCGTGCTTTATCAAAATCATCAGCAACATCAGCATTTATTCTCCAACCGAATCACTTCTGAATTGAAGCCATGGTTGACAGTCAATCACATTAGCAGCTCTGCAAGGTCTTTAGTGAATGAGGTGTGCCTTTATAACAAGTCAGTGGCTTCATTGTTGCTGTATTGTTTATTTTTCCTTCATAAAGACTGCCCAAGTTTTAGATTTTTAAAAATTTAACTGCTTGTAAATTTCAAGTTCATTGTAACTGGCGTGCATACGCTCAGTGACCACCTTGTTAGATACCTCCTGTACCTAATAAAGTGGTCACTGAGTGTATGTTCATGGTTTTCTGCTGCTGTAGCCCATCCAATTCAAGGTTTGTTGTGTTGTGCGCTTGGAGATGCTCTTCTGCACACCACTGTTGTAATGCATAGTTATTTGAATTAATGTTACCTTCCTGTCAGCTTGAACCTTTCTCCACTGACCTTTCTCTTTAACAAGGGATTTTCACACACTCAATTGCCATTGCCTGGGATTTAGTTTTGTTTGTTGCACCATTCTTGTAAACTCTACAGACTGGTGTGCATGAAAATCCTAGGAGATCAGCAGTTTCCAAGATACTGGAACCACCCTGTCTGACACCAGCAATCATTCCACAGACAAAGTCACTGAGATCACATTTCTTCCCCATTCTGAAGTTTGCTGTGAACAACTGAACCTTCTGACCAGGTCTGCACGTGCTCATGCATTGAGTTGCTGCCACGTGATTGGCTGATTAGATATTTACAATAACAGGCAGAGATGCAGGTGTACCTAATAAAGTGGCTATTGAGTGCAAATACTGTGCAAATCAGCTTTTGCTCAGCTTCAGAAGTGGGATTTGAACTCAATATTTACTCTGAATGAGCATAGCAACCATTATATCCATGGTATAAGGGGGAAAAAAACAAAGCACCTATCAACAGTATGCGAGTTGTCATCAAAGCCTTATGGTTCACCGTCAATGGCTTGAACTCAGTGTTGTTTCCAATCACTTCAGGATGATAGTCAATATTTCATTGAAGGTCTCAACTGTTTGCCTTTAATCCTATAAAGATAATGTACTGCAGATAATGGAAATCAGGAATAAAAGCTAATAAATAATGCTGGAAATCTTGAGCAACACAGATAAAATGCTGGAGCAACTCAACCAGTTAGGATGAGATGCTGAGTTCCTCCAGCATTTTGTGTGTGTGTTGCTCAAGGTTTCCAGCATCTGTTGAGTTTATGAACAGTTGCCATCATCTTTAAGAGTAATAAAGTGGATCACCTGAATTGCAGCAGGAACAACAGCTGCACTCGCCACAGATAAAACCAATCAGCCCGTTGATCACTTGAATGGCACAGAGGGCGAGCTGGACTCCACTCATTACCAGCAGGAGAGCGAACAACGTTACGTGCCAGGGGACAATACTGGGAGGCTCTATGCATTCATCCCACATCGTGTGATTCTGCAGGTAATCACTGGTAAGACAAGCAGACAAAACATAAACCCATGAAACTATTGGCGGACATTTCACAGTAGGAATGGAGGCCATTTGGTCCATCAAATCATCCTGTCCCATTAGTCCAGCATTTCTTCACTTTTCCAACAGTTCTGGAACATCTTCCATACCAACACATCCAGCTGACTCTTTTCATTTCTGCTTTTTGTGTTATGGAAATGAGCCCTTACAGAATTCATAAGTTACTACCTAGAAGAATTGAGGAATGGAGTAAAATTCATTCTCATGGAACTAATGTGAAAATAAAGTAAATTAATAAATGCAGTATTAATTTTCTTTCAAGTTTGTTTTTTTTTACCCTTACACAGATGATGGGCTTCACATTACAGACAACTGTGGTACAGACTGACTTCCTTCACTGTGATTCTGAGGTTGCCTGAATAATAAAAATTACACCCGAATCTTTTCTCATTGCTCATTCAAGCTCTGTATTTCAGATAAGGACAACTCTCAATTTATTAGACTCAGATTGGAAGCCATTTGGCCTATCGTGCCCATGGCAACTCTCTGTCCCGGCCATTCAAAATGGTCATGGCTATTCTGCCAGAGGCCTCAATTCTTCTTCTTTGCTAGTTGCCCTCAGCCTCAACTCCCCAGAACTAGGTCTATTTCTAGGACCTCACCTTCACAATGCTCTATCGGGAGACAAAACCCAAAGATTCACCATCTTTCGTGAGAGTGCTTTACAGAGCTAAGTGTAATATGAGAGGCAGATTTAACTGATCCATGAGAGAGGACTTAAGCTGGTGGAAACAAAATTCTGGTCAGTGTAAAATGGCTCAGTGTCAAAATGGCTGAATGAAAACATTAATTCTGTAGTAAAGGTTGACTAGGAGTTGAGAGCAGGGAGGTTGTCATGGTTTATGATAATGTTGGCTATCTCTTTGTAGATTATACTTGAGTGATTAGTCTCAGCTGCCATGTCCAATTGTTTGGAGCAGACGGGAAGTAGTCAGTTATCTTTACTTCAGGGCTTATCAGACCTAACTAAAGAGACAACACTAATGTTTATTTTGTTTTATTGTTTCTCCTTAATTGTACCTGGACTTGAGTGCAGCTGGTATGTTTGGGTTTATATGGCTAGGTGTATAGTGAGTTTAATTCAACCATACATGAATATAGTCAAACAGAACAGTGTTCTTCTGGCATCAAGGTGCAAAGCATATCACCAACAGCACACTGCACATTGCATGTAGCACAAATAGCATATATGGTTACTATCTCAGAGGAATATACAGTCACAAAGAGACAAAAAAATTTATATAGACCAAGTCTCTGTGTTTTCCTGGTGCAGCTTCCACCAGGTGAGCACCAGAGGGCAGCACCAAGCAAAGAGATGTATACGGACAGATATGGAAAAGTTCTGCTGTTTTGTCAGTGTTGTATCCAAATCCAGTAAGAAATCCTCCCCTTTGTTGGAATGGCACACTGCAGACAAAGGGGAATTTTTAACCAAATTAGGGACCATTTCTGTATGGGATTGGCAGGGGAGGTTTGCTGCATTGTTGTACTAGGCTGGGATGTCTACCCTTAAGTTGCTGATCTATAGACAGAGGCCTGGACAATGGGTCCAGGAATATGATTAGAAATCCTACCACAGTAATGCTGGATTCCATAACACACGGGCAGATTTAGGCCATTTGGCCCATTTATAGGGTGGCATGGTAGCATCGGGGTTAACACAACGCTATTACAGCTTTGGACATCGGAGTTCGGAGTTCAGTCCTTGCATCCTCCGTAAGAAGATTGTACATTCTTCCTCACACAGGAAGAGTCTGTGTGGGTTTACTCTAGTCTTCTGCCACAGTCCAAAGACCGATCGGTTAGTAGGTTAAATGGTCATTGTAAAGTGTCCTTTAACTAGGCTAGGGTTAAATAGATGGGTTGTCTGGGTGACATGGCTCATTAAGACGAAAGGATCAGTTAAGCGCTGCATCTCTAAATAAATGAAAAATTAAATAAAAGATTCTGTTCCACGATGGCTGATTTATTTTCCTTATCAATACCATTCTCCTGCCTTCTCGCCCTTACTAATTAAGTAGAATTTGTGGAAGTGGGTGGTTGATGGTCAGCATCGACTCAATGGGCCAAAGGACCTTTTTCTGTGCTCTATCTACTCTTTGATGCAATGAACCTTTGAGAACTATTCCAACACCAAAGGTGGTGATTTGGCCCTTCGATAATACGAGGGCCCCTAGAAGGTGGTCTCATTGGTTGCCTTCCGCCATATTTTCCTCGTGGCCCTGTAAATTATTTTAGTGAGTACTTGGTCCATAATGACAGATGAGGAAGCTTGTTAACTCAACAACCATTTTACTGTGATAAATACAAAACAGACCAGGCACCATGACCCAGAGAGTGAACCCTACCAGACCCATACAGACAGGGGAGGTGACCATCACACAACCCGGTTACAGTTAGGGTGACCCACAAATACACAAGCAAATAACTGCATAAACCAAGCTAAATTGTAACAATAAATGAACTGGAACTTGCCACCGTAATCCCACAAAAGCATTTTAACACAAGGACAATAAGTGGTGCTGGTCACTAGACATGCAAGGACAGGCTGTCGATACACCCCCTGGAGCGTCACATTATATTCCCATAAATGGCTAACCAGTTGCATTTTGAAAAGGCCAATTGAAACTGCTTCACCATCCTAACAGACAGTTAACCCCAGATCATCTCAATAAAGCAAGGGGAAAGTACATTGAAGCATGCTAAATTTCATAAAGTTGGAACACAGAACATTACAGCGCAGAATGTTTGTGTCAATGACTCTCAATGTGTATAAAGTGATATTAAGGTCACCACTTTAAAATAGTCACATTCACTTAATCCCAGAGTAGCTGCAATAAAGGATGCCAGCTCACATGAGTAACAGTTGTTAATTCCCCTTGGCTGAATTTATGTCGCTAAGATTCACATTATGTTTTGAATCTCACAAGGATATACCTTCAGTCAGTTCTGTATGACACTACACCATCATTGCCATGGATGGCTGTGGAGGCCAAGTCATTGGGTATATTTAAAGCGGAGGTTAATAGGTTCTTGATTAGTAAGGATGTCAAAGGTTACAGGGAGAAGGCAGGAGAATGGGGTTAAGAGGGATAACAAATCAGCCTTGATGGAATGGAAGAACAGACTTGACAGGCCGAATGGCCTTATTCCGCTCCTATGTCTTATAGTCTCATGCTCTTATGAACTAAAAGAATATCCTTGGGTGAAGCTCCTATTTCTCCAGACTGGTATAATGAGGTCATCAAACAGTGAGGTCTCTTACCCGTTAATGAAGGGGTAGATATAGCTACTGTTGCTCTCTGTGGTGGTACATTTTGGTCCAGTGTTGAGACCCACCGCGGAAACAATGAAGCAATAAGCAGCTCCTGCCACTCCGATCCCGGCAAAGATCACAGAAGAAAAATTCTAGATGAAGACAGGAAGTTGATTAAAAGATGATGTTAGTAAATGGAACGGTTCAAGGAGTTTCTTAACTTTTGGCATTCAAAATTTATCACTGTCTCATAAGCAGTTGACATAATCAACGACCCCACTCACCCAGGACTTCCTCCCTTCTCCCCCCCCCCCACTCATTGGGAACTTTCTCTGTTACTGCAACAGTTAATTCTGCATTGTGTTATTGTCTTCACTTGTCCTACTTCAATGCAGAGATGTAGTTAAATGAACTGTATACAGTAGGCTGACATGCAAAACGAAGATTTTCAACTGTACCTTGGTATACGTGACAACAAAAAAAAAATTAATCATTTACCAAATGATCTTTCCTGTTAGAACAAGTCTTTTTAAACTGTTTTGTTAAAAATGCCTGCTAATGTGACCTTGTTGTGGTGGAGCAGCTTGCGAATTCCTGAGAGCTGAAGATTCGAAGATTCCAAGCACGTTTGTTATCAAAGAATGTATGAATTATACACCTTGAGATTTGTCTGCTTACAGGCAGCCACAAGGCAAGAAACCTGAACCCAATTCAAAAAAAGAGACCAGAAACCCCTGCGCAGAGAAAGGGAGAATAAAAAACGCAAATCATACAAGCAATAGAAGCGAGCCAACAGCATTCCAAACCAGATTGAGTCCTGGACTCACTCCTGGAATACCCAGAGTAGACCGGTCCCAGTTCATCATACAGTGGGGCAAACGCAGAACAGCCAGATCAGTTCACAGCTTCAGCGCTGCAGAGAAAGGAATGAACGTTCGCGGGAGAGTGAGCGAAATCATCCCAACCTTCCCCCCCAGTCCCGACACTTGGGCTTCCAGTCTATTTGGGCTGGTGCTCAAATTGTCCAAGCACCGGGTAGTGCCTCATCCTAGGGCCCGGATCCTGGCGCCACGTTTCGCTTGGGTCACCCAGCCCAAAGCCATTCTTGATCTCACCAAATAAGCTTAGCGCTTGGTGCAATCCAACCTTGCAGCTGGGTTAGGTGGACAGGCGTCGAAACTCCTTTGCATTGACTCTTCTCCAAATTGCTCACATCATCTCCGGCAGTGATGCCAACACCGACTGGCGACCTCGACGCGAACACATTGAGCCTCACAGTACCCCAGCATGGCTCATCCCCCGATGGAGCCTCGTCTCGCTCTCTGCGGCCATAGTTCAGCACAATTTACTTCAGTGAAGATGTTTTTGGTCAAATCTCTTGGCTTTCAATCTGTCGGTAAGCTGTTGCGTGCCTTTGGTAGCGCCATCTTAAACCGGAAAGTCGACGGCATCTGGGGTTTAGCCTATTGGTAAGGCCAAGATGGAGATTCCAGACAAAGAACAATCCAACCAAGACTTCAGCAGTGGCAGTGGCTCATCACAATGGCAGTGGAGGTGGAGGAAGGCAGCAGTAGTGAAGGGTCCTCAGTTGTCTTACATTCCATGCCGCTGGGCTCTGAACCCGACTTGTCAAGGACTGTGTGATGGCCATTGCATATCACGTTAAACAATGTCACGCACTGACATTCTTCATTGAGGGAATCCATTCTAACATCTTAGATTATGTCCCATGGTAAACAGCAAGTGGCGAAGAGGACAGGATTGTGAGGTTCAGAAGCCCCTCATCAGAATACGTGGATTTTGGTTTGGTCTCTACAGCCACCCGAAGACCCACCAATAGACAACCCTTAAGGAGAACATCATACTTGACTTGAGTGATCGCCTTACTATTACTTACACATAAATTTGGTTTCTTCAGAAGTTCACTGGGGAGAGCCACATTCCTGAATTTCTGCAATGCACCTTGTGCAAAAATAATTGAACCTATGCTTCAAATGTTTAAGTGAAATTAGTTCAACCTGATTACATTATATCTGATGACATCCAGCTTGCCTTGAGAAAAATTATTTGTTTCCAAACCTCAGTCACATCCTCTTCCATAATCCCACAAACTATTCTCCTCATTTGTATCAAAGTGCCTTTGAGTTCATATGAGATGTCTTTGATATGACTCTGTTTCTCTGTTCATAGATCAGGGGTTCCCAGTCTGAGTTCCACAGACTCCATGGTTAATGGTAGTGGCATAAAAAAAGGTTGGGAACCCCTACTGTAGAAGCTGCCTGACCCACCAGGTGTTCCCAGCATCTTCTGTTCTTCTTTATATATCAGAAACCACATGACCAAAATTTTGATGGAATGCAGCAGGAACTCAGAAGGTCAGGCAGCAGCTATGGAAAAGAATGAAGAGTCAATGTTTCTGGCCAAGATCTTTCATCAGGACTGGAATGAAAGGGGAAAAAGTGAAAATAAGAAGGTGGGAGGTGTAGAGTTTCCAACTGAAATGTTAACTTTATCTTTCCTCTTTTAGATGTTCCTTGACCCACTGACTTCCTCCAGCAGATTGTTTGCTATTCTTCAAATCTTTGATCTTTATTGGCCTTTTGAATGTTTCCTTAGCAGTTGATTCCTTCTGGGTCTTATGGCTCAGTGTAGTTTCTATCCTTACTGGTTTAATACTGGGTATGTCCCTTCTTTAGGGACCATACAGTATATTAAACTGATTTTTGGAATAGAGAGTTGGGATAGGAATTTCTAGAGTCACTCTCAAGGACTCTACAACTCATGTTCTCAGTTTACTTATTTACTTTTTAATTATTTGCACAAATTGTCTTTTATGTACACTGATAATAAATTTACTTTGAACTTTGAACCTTGATTCCCTTGCACTACCAGGCACTCTCCTAATCATAAACAGAACTTCTATTGTTCTGTGTAATAAATTCTGAGAAACTTCCAAAAGTTTTTTTACTGAAAACAAAGTAATAAAAGCACCATTAGCTCAAGGATATATCTTGAATTTATCAAATTCTGGATACTACATATTAATTCATAAATTAATTGAAGATTTTATGCTTTCTAATTGGGCGTGCACCTCCTGGTGAGATACAGAGTGATCTGAACAAGAGAGGCCAGGATTTAATCAATTTGTGCATTGTGCAGTTGTTGATCATCCCCACACCAGCAGTTGGGGAACAAGAATGGTGGTCTCAAAACCAAAATAAATTTATTACCAAAGACACAACATATCACCACATACTACACTGAGATTTATTTTCTTGCTGGCCTCCTATCCACGCACCTGCCCAACTGTAACTCTGTTTAAATGTTGCTTATCTTCTGCCTCCCCTGAGTGTGTTTCATGTACATATCACCCTTGATTTAAAGAAACTTGCTTCATAAATCCCCTTTAAACTTTAAAGCCTAGTCGTGTAATAGTTGACGTTTGCAACCAGGGAGAAAGACTTTACCCTATATGCCTCTCACAATCTTATATACTTCTATCAGGTTGCCCCTCAGTCTCTGACACTGAGGCAAGTCTGATGTGTTATGCAAATATGCCAGACATATTTCTATCAGAAATTTGCATGGGGTACAGGTCCTAAGTATCAGGAGCTGTGATAACAACTTTTTCAACTGGTACAAGGATAACAAAGATTTAGAAGGTTGTGGCCAAATGCTGGCACATGGAACTAGCTTGGATGGGCACTGTGGATGTCAAGTACCAGTTGGGCTGAAGTGCCTGTGTCTGTCCTGTGTGGCACTATGGTTGGGATTAACAGTTGGTGAAGCTCTCCACCAGTTGGGAAATGTTTGCGGATTAATTGATGGAGACGGGTTGCTAGAGTTAGCTATTAAGTTGTATTCTGTAACTGCATGCAAATCAGCTGATCGTCATCTGTCAATGTTAGCAACAAAAAGAAACAGAGAAAATCTTCCCCCCCCCCCAGAATGAATTGGCCTCCTTGACAAGAGCCCGTGCCAGTAATATGGATCCCAGTGCACTGTAGTTGGTTTAGAATCATAGAAGCCCAGCAGCACAAAGAAGACCATTCAGCCCTTTGAGACTCTGCCAGCAGTCTGGTCAATCTTGTTCTTCTTCTCTTTCCCCTATACCCACAAGAAAAGGGAAAAGAGGAGGCAACCACCTAACCGCTCAAGCCTGTCCCACCACCCAATGTGATTGTGGCTAATCAACCTCAAGCCTTAAATCTCCCTCATTGTCAGATCTTCAAAGCCTTCAATCTCTGATCTTACAAAAATTTGTCTACTTCCACAATTTGGGGGAATTCCATCTGCAAGAAAGAAAATGCCTACCTTTACTTTAAATGACTGGCTCTTCATCTGGCCCTTCATTCTAAACTCTCCCCTTAGTGAAAATATCTCAATAACTACCCTATAATCCCCCCTTATGTGTCACATGTTTCAAAAAGAGAACATTTTATGAACAGCTTTTTCCCTTCTACCATCAGATTTCTGAATGATCCACGTGCCACAATGTGCACTGGCAATATCGGAACCCAAGAGCAGAAGAAAGACACTCCAACATAGAGAACCGTCAGAGTTTATTCATAAGAATTCCAACAGAACATCAATGGCTCGGCTGAGCGACACCATGAGATGCAACATTCTCAAAACCAGGTTCCCACAACTAGTGCCAATCAGACATCCGCTTAAATAATATAAGTACCACAGAATTCCTGAGCCTGTCAAAATAACCTTAACAAGCTGAAACAGAAAACACCAGGAGACCGCGTTACTAAGAGCAAGTCGCTCAAGAAAAACACAAGGAAATCTAAATGAATAACGACTCTTGTTAAAGAACAATTATCAATTTCAGGTGCTCTAAAAGCATTGGAACCCAACATTCTCTGAAACTCCGTACGGCTCCTTATACCATGAATTCATGAACACTTCCTCATTATTTTGCTCTCTTTTTTACACTATTTATTTTTCTGCTTTTTTATTTTTAATGTATTTCTTATTGTGACATACAGTTTTTTTTATGTCTTGCACTGAACTGCTGCCACAAAACAACAAATGTCACAACTTATGTCAGTGATGATAAATCTCATTCTGTTTCCTTCTTCTGGCCTCTATTCTTGGACAGGCTCCTCTTGATGTTTTTCACATATTGAACTGATTTCCTTTTGAAATCCACAACTGAATCTGGATCCACCATCCTTCCATTCCTTGAAGGGCAAGGTTGTTTTCACTCATCTGTAGTCTTGGTCATCAGCTCACACAAGAACAGTTTCTCTGCACTTGCCCGCTCAAAATTCATTAAAACTTGGCACGCCATGACTAAATCTCACTTCAGTCATCCCTGGCTGAACCTAAGATCCCTCAACCCTGAAACACTTCTAATCTTAAGCAACTCACACAAAATACTGGAGGAACTCGGCAGGTCAGGCAGCATGTACGGGAATGAATAAACAGTCGACTTTTCGTGCCGAGACCCTTCTTTGGGACTGAGAAGACGTTCAAATGAAAAGGTGGGGAGGAAGGGAAGGAGGCTAGCTGGAAGGAACAATTCTGCTGCTAACGCTTCCAGAAACCCAGCTTTGATTCTTTCCTCAGGGTGATTCGTGTGGAGTTTCTACATCCTCCCTGTGACTGTGTGAATTTTCTCCAGGTGCTCCAGTTTCACCCCACATCCCCAAAACAAGTAAATTGGTTCATTATTGTGACATCTACCAAAGTTCAATGAAAAGCTTTGTTTTGCCTGCCATTCAGGCAGATCCATAGAACCATAGAACACTACAGCACAGTACAGGCCCTTCAGCCCTCCATGTTGTGCTGACCCATATAATCCTTTAAAAAACTATTAAACCCACACTACTCGATAACCTTCCATTTTTCTTTCATCCATGTGCCTGTCCAAGAGGCTCTTAAATACCCTTAATGTTTTAGCCTCCACCACCATCGCTGGCAAGTCATTCCAGGCACTCACAACCCTCTGTGTAAAAAAACTTACCCCTGATGTCTCCCCTAAACTTCCCTCCCTTAATTTTGTACATATGCCCTCTGGTGTTTGCTATTGGCGCCCTGGGAAACAGGTACTGACTATCCACCCTATCTATGCCTCTCATAATCTTGTAGACCTCTATCAAGTCCCCTCTTGTTCTTCTACGCTCCAAAGAGAAAAGCCCCAGCTCTGCTAACCTTGCTTCAAATGACTTGTTCTCCAAACCAGGAAACATCCTGGTAAATCTCCTCTGCACCCTCTCCATAGCTTCCACATCCTTCCTATAATGAGGTGATCAGAACTGAACACAATACTCTAAGTGCGGTCTCACCAGAGATTTGTAGAGTTGCAACATGACCTCTCTACTCTTGAACTCGATCCCCCTGTTAATGAAGTCTAGCATCCCATAGGCCTTCTTAACTACCCTATCAACTTGCACAGCAACCTTGAGGGATGTATAAATTTGAACCCCAAGGTCCCTTTGTTCATCCACACCCTTAAGTAACTGACCATTAATCCTGTACTCAGTCTTCTGGTTTGTCCTTCCAAAATGCATCACCTCACACTTCTCCGGATTGAACTCCATCTGTCATTTTTCTGCCCAACTCTGTCTATATCCTCTTGCAACATTCGACCACCTACAGCTCCATCCACAACTCCTCCAATCTTCATGCCATCTGCAAACTTACTCACCCATCCTTCCGCCTCTACATCCAGGTCATTTATAAAAATCACAAATAGCAGGGGTCCCAGGACAGATCCCTGCAGCACTCCACTAGTCACCGACTTCCAGGCAGAATACTTTCCTTCCACAACTACCCTCTGCTTTCTTTCTTTAAGCCAATTTTTTATCCAAACAGCCAAGGTTCCACTTATCCCATGCCTCATGACTTTCCGGATGAGTCTCTAATGAGGGACCTTGTCAAATGCTTTGCTAAAGTCCATGTAGACCACATTCACTGCCCTACCCTCAACAATTTCTTTTGTTACCTCTTCAAAAAACTCAATCAGGCTTGTGAGGCACGATCTTCCCTTCACAAAGCCATGTTGACTATCCGTGAGTAGACTGTACTTCTCCAAATGCTTGTAAATACTATCCTTAAGAATCCTTTCCAGTAGTTTGTAGACCATCGATGTATGACTCACCGGTCTATAGTTCCCAGGTTTCTCCCTATTACCTTTTTTAAACAAGGGAACTACATTTGCCATTTCATTACAACTGTGTTTTGAGGCAGTACAAAGGGAAACAGTAACAGAATGCAGAAAAGAGTGTTACAGTACAGAGATTGTGCAGTGCAGCCAGACAACAGGGTGCAGGATGATAGTGAGGTCTTACCGTACTAGTCTTATAAAATGTAGATTGTTGATTTAATGTTCATTGTAAATTGCCCCTAGTGTAGGTCTGTTGTTGGATAATTAGACTGGAACTGAAGTGAGAGAGAATAGGTACGGGATATTAAAGGGGTCAATGGGAATCTAAGGAAGGCTAGTATAGACTTGAAGGGCTGAATTGCCATTTTGTATATCTTACAATACTTAAATATAACAATAAACTTCCTCTATACCCTCATTTTCAATTTTGTATTTTGTACCCTTCATTGTCCATGTATTAACAGCATGAAATATTCACACAATTTGATAGTAAGTCAAACAGTAATCAGGCAGGGAGGGAAGAAGTTTGGGGGGTGGGGAGGGAGGTGATAAAGGAGGTTTTTTTGTCCTGAAAATGCCAGTGTTCCCTGCAATTCTCACCGCAAATCTTTTACCGCAGTCTTCATTTCCACAACACCCACAGCAGTCGTTGTTTTCCATTCCCATGAACACCAGGATTGGGAACACCATCTGTGAAAAGTTTCCAAAGGCAACATTAGACAGGCCAACAAAAGGTCTCAATAAAAGCTGAAGTCGACATTGAGAGAGTGCTATCAGAAATGTTCTGCGTGATCAAATAATTTAATTGCACTGACATTATCTCAATATATTTCCCTTAAAACTAAATGCTAATCTGAGTTATAGCATCTGTTAAAACAATACGTAGAAAAATGTGTGATGTAGAAAACGTTGACAGGTTTCCTCTGAAAGTATTGAGACCACATTCTATGGAATTCCATTTAAAAATATATATATATATTTATTCACAGAATGTAGATGAAACTGGCAATGCTACTCTTATGGTCTATCTCTGGACTGGATAGTGAAGAAGCTATTTGGCATTCTTGCCTTCATTGGTCAGGACATTAAGTACAGAAATTGGGATGCCATATTTCAGCTGTACTAGTGGTTGGTCCAATTCATCATAGGTAAAATCCTTCTCACCATTAGAGCATGTCTACACGAAGCGTTGTTGCAGGAAAACGGAATCCATCATCAGGGACCCCCACCATCCAGGTCATGCTCTCTTCTCACTGCTGCCATCAGCAAGAAGGTACAGGAGCCTCAGGACCCGCATCACCAGACTCAGGAACAATTATTACCCCTCAGCCAGCAGACTTTTAAACCAAAGGGAATAACTTCATTCAGTTTCACTTGCCCCATAACTGAACTGTTCCCACAATGTATGGACACATTTTCAAGGACGCTTCATTTCATTTCTCTATAGTTATTGCTTATTATTTGTTTATTTTAGTATTTGCACAGCTTTTTTAACTTTTGCACACAGGCTGGTGCAGTCTTTTGTTGAATCTATTATGGTAATTATTCTAAAATGGATTTATTGTGAATGTCTGCAAGAAAATGAATCTTAGGGTTGTATATGGTCACATATGTGTACTTTGATAATAAATTTACTTTGAACTTTGGTGAGACCCACTTGGAGTATTGTGCGTGGTTCTCATTGCCCAGCCATAGGAACGATGTCATTAAACTGGGAAAAGGGCAGAAAAGATACCAGGACTGGACAGTTTAAGTTTTAGGGAGAGGCCAAATAGGCTGAGGGTCTTTACCCTAGAGTGTAGAGGCTGAGGAATAATCTTATCGAGTTGTAAGAAGGGCAGAGATAAGGGGAATGATCGGAAACGTTTTCCCAGGTGCGGATGGACACAGATTAAGGGTGAGATGGGAAAGATTTTACAGGGATTTAAGGGTATATTTATTACACAGAGGGCAGTGAATGTATGGAATGAGCTGCCAGAGGCGGAGATACTTAATACATTGAAAGACTAGACAAGTACATCGATAGAAAAGATTCAGAAAGATATGAGACAAGCTCAGATAAATGTTTTGGTCAGCATAAGAGGAGATGGACTGAAGAATTTGCTTCCATGTTGTATTACTCCATGACATCATTGTGACCATACTGAGGAGGTGGTTAAGACGTTGGTGGGTTTGGAATTACATATGGACCAACCTAGGTAAGGATGATAGGCCACCCACACAAACTGCTGGAGGAACTCAGCAGGCCAGGCAGCATCTGCGGAAAAGTGTACAGTCGATGTTTCAGGTTGAGACCCTTCAGCAAGACAACAGGCTTTCCTCTCTAAAGAATATTAATGGGACCAGATGTCTTTATTTTGAGCATTAGCCTTTTGCCTTCTTTTAAAGAAAAGGTTTGCTTAGTTACTTTAAGCTGCCAGCTACCACAATAGGGTTCAAACTCAAACAGGTTGAGAACTGTGACTCTATTTAGCCAATAACTTACTGCGACCCCTGCTAACATTGAATAAATCCAATCCATTATTAGTGATTTGCACGTATTATCACTGGGATTAGTTTCATAGCAAATTATTTGTTTCAATTTTAAATAATTAATTATTGGACATAGTTAATTCGAATATTGTTCAATACTTACGTCTAATCTTTAAAATAGCCAGCCCTGCACCTGCTCTACAAACTTTAAAAGATTTCCAAAAAGTGGCTTACCAACAATCCCGAGCCCAAAATCCCACTGAAGCACCAGACACTGTCCGCCAGTTTCTCCGGGGTGTTATACCCCGTTTCTCCATTCGGGAAGAAAAGCAAGGTGTTTGCAATAATGCACAGAAGAGACAGAGGGACCAGGGTGATGCCAAGGCATCGTGCACACTTATTGTAACACATGCTGCCTGCTGCAGAGTCTGGTTTCCCCCACTGGCGTCAGTTCTGTCCTCGCTCGCGCTCCGACCAGGACACGGGCAAAGCTGCGGAAGGGTGTGTTTCGTCCCGCTTGGGCTGAGCCTGGATAAAAATGAGGCAGTCGCTTTTGCTTGGTGGTCCTTTTATAGGGCAGTTGCAGATAAGATATTGATGGCATTACGTTAGGCCAGACATTGCCCTGGTTACGTGGGGAGGAGGGCACGGTGCTGGAGAGGAGGTTGGCGGGGGAACCAAAAGGTCCTCATTTGCCATGGTAACTATCTGTTATAGTTAATAATTCACTGGTGACCACTGGTACATTCAGAGTTCATATGGCCATCTGTGTAAGATTTATTAACTAACCCGCAAAACTGAACTACTAGGGGCTCAGTTCATAGCTCCACCCAGGGCAGTCATTTTAAGGAATTAGTCATTTTCTGAAAACAATATCATTATTTACTCTTTCAGTGTCATCTTCTTCCCCGCCCGATCTTGGCGCCCAGTCTTTTCAAAGGTTGCCCATATACTGCGGGGGTTGATGGAGGGACTGAGATCGAAACGGTAGGATTGCGCCTTCAGAGTGACGAATCGATACTGTGTTAACACTGCAGGGGTAACAGGTAGAATAAGGAAACAAGTTCACAAAGTGCCGGCTGTTCTTTCCTCACTCAGCGTTATCTCCAGCTTTGAATAGATGCAATATTTCCATGAAACAGGCTGCTGATATGATTTATCTCCCCAAGATTCCCCCCCCCCCCGGGGAACTTTGAAGACTGCAGAATTTCACTTCAAGAAAGGAGTAGATAGAAAATAAACATAGGACATATCATCGCATCACAGAGACAAGCCCTTCTGCCCACAAATTCAGTGCTGAACATGATGCCAATGAAACTATTAAACAATTAAACCAGCTCATGATCTCTATCCGTCTACCCTGAATATCCATGAGTCTATCTGACGAGCACCACTGTCGTATCTGCTTCCAGCACCCACCCACCCCCCCTGCGCCAGCACGTTCCTGCCACCTACCACTCTCCGCGTACGCGAATACTTGTCCTTTAAACTTTCCCCCTTTTGCCTTAGGTGCAAGTCCTCTGCAGCTAGACATTTCTAACCTGGGGAAAAGATCCTGGCTGCCTTATCAACAATTGTCATGATTTTTAAACCTTGCCTCTGGTGTGGGCCCACAGTTATGGATGTCAGAAGGAACCTGACTGCACTCACGCTTCCTCTAGCGACCAAGAAAAAGGCCACTCGGCCCACTGAGTCTATGATATTGAGTCAGATCTATCCTGTTAATCCCAGCTCTCCATTTCTTCCTCTGCAATCTATTCTCTCTCACAAAGTCATTAACTCACAGCCTGATTTCCCAAGCAGGCATCCACACAGGAGGGGTAACTTACAGAAGCTGGTTTACCATTTCCTTGGGAATTGGGAGGAAATCCAGGGAGGACGTGCAACTTCCACCGGAGGTCGGATTGAGCTGTCAGGCAGCAGTGATGGAGCCGGGCTGGTGGGCAGCTCGGATCAGGAGCTGGAGACCATAGGCGGGGAGGAGAGTTGGGTTGGTGAGGGGGTGGGGGAATTGGTGAGAGATGAGAAGGGAGGGGTCAAGTGCTCATCTGCCTGAGAAGATGTGTATGTGTTTGTCAGTGTTTGTATGGTGTGACACACAGAGGCATGGGTATGTAGATAACTCATAAGTAATTTCATATATTGCAATACATAGCTGCCGCAAAAAAACCATGATGTATGTGAGTGATGATAAACCTGATTCTGATATGGGTCTCTATTGTGGACTGAGAGTGGGAAGGGGACAGGGAGAGGGGAATCATGGTTGGGAAAAGGGGAAGGGAGAGGAGAGTGAGCGTGAAGCACCAGAGAGACATTCTGTAAAGATCAATAAACCAATTATTAGCAATCAAATGACCTTGCCTGGTGTCTCAGAGCTGGGTGTGTCTGTACCTGTGCTACCCCCTTCCCTGGCACTTGTTCTCTGGCTCCTGTCCCAAACCCCTCCCACTGTGCTGCACCCTGGCCATCCCCAATGTCCTTTGCTCCAGCAGATTAACAAATTTGCTCTCCGTTCCACACTGACAAATGCAGTCTGGTGCAAAAGTCTTAGGCACCCCAGCCATATTATATATATACCTTAATTAGTAAAGGTGACTGGGAGAAGGCAGGAAAATGGAATTGAGAGAGAAAATAAATCAGCTATGTTTGAATGGCAGAACAGAATCAATGGGCTTAATGGCATAACTCTACTCTTATGTCTTATGGCTTTTGTGTGTGTGTGTGCGCGCACGCGCGTGCATGAACCAATGCACTTGTAGGTATATGTATGCATGCATGTATATGTGTGTGAGAGTAGTTACTTTATATCCTCCTATGTACTTTATGTACTGAGTCTGAGATGTCCCCGTCCCTGGCACCTAGGCCTCAGGCCATCTGGGAATCTCATTCTTGTCCACAGAATTTCCTGCCTGTTCCCCTAACCCATGTATCATGTCTCTCTACTGCACTCCTCTTCTTCCCCTTTTCCCTTCAGAGTCACAGACCGACATAGTGCCAGAGACCTGACCACTGCGGTTTTCCCCTCCTAGGAAGTCCCCTCAGCAGTATCCAAAACAGTATCACCTGCCATTGAGGGGAATGGCCACAGGGGTACTCTGCACCGATTTCCTGCTGTGATTCCCCTCCTGGTGGTCATCCAGTTGCCCGTATCCTGCACCTTGGGTGTAGCTACTTCCTAGTATGTCCTGTTGATCAGCCCCTCAGCCTCCTGAATGATCCGGAATTCATCCAGCTCCAGCCTCCAATTCCTTAATGTGGTCTGAAAGAAGCTGCAACCGGACGTACTTCTTGAATGTGCACTGGCGGTCTCCCTGTCTTTCCACATCCTGCAAGAGGGGCATTGCATTGACTACCTGACTGCTCCAGATGTGCATAAATAAATAAATGAAAACATCTACCTACGGCCTCCACCGCTCCCCGCTGAAGCCGCGATGAGCCAAAGCCTGAACTCCCCACTCTGCTGAAAGGGCACCTCTTTCCTCTCATCGACCAGTACCCAGTATGACAGTTGGCACGATGAAGCCATGTACAGTTTCCATTTCTCCAACTGTACGCAGAGTTGGGAAAGAGAAACAAACAAAAGACGACTGGGCGAGAGAAACGTACAAAATGCTGGAGGAGCTCCACAGATCAGGGAACACCTCTGGAAGGGGATAAAGAGTTGCCACTTCACCTGCATCGGGCAACTCACTCGTTCTTTCTACAGATGCTGCCCACCCTGTTGAGTTGCTCCAGCATGTTGTACGAGTTACTCTGGATTTCCAGCATCTGCAGAATCTCTTGTGTTTAGACTTGCCAGCAGGGAGGAAGAGAATATGAGACAACACACTTTTCTGAATTAACATTAATAGAAGAATCTCAAGGATAGAGGAATAAACTACAAAAATGGTAAGAAAGGTGAAGAATATACAAAATGACCAGCATTTATCCTCTAACTAAACTTACACAAACATTTAGAAGGGAGCCTTCCATAATACTCAAATATTTGGCAACTTGAATGTAATTTTTCTGATTATTTAGCTGGTGTTTTTCTTTTTCAATGATGGTGGAAGCATTACCAGGGCGTTCTTCCATCTGCCTCCACACAATTTCACTTCCCACTTTAGAAGCTGTGGTACTGGTATTGGTATTGGTTGCAGCAAACACAAAAAGCTGGAGGAATTCAGCAGTCCAGGCGGCACCTATGGAAGTGAACAAACAGTCGACATTTCATGCCGAGACCCTACTGCGGGACTCAATTGGTATTGGTTCATCATTTTGATATGTTCCAAGATATAGCGAGAAGTTTGTCTTGTTTACTGTTTATATCCATCAAATTATTACACTGAGCAAGAATAAGGCATAACAACAACAATACAGATTAAAGTGTAAAGCTACTGGAAATAAAGAGTCAACATTTTAGGCTGAGATCCTCCATCAGAATTGGAGAGGAAGAGCACAGAAGCCAGAATAAGAAGTTGGGGGAATGAGTATAGGACAAACAGGCAGATGATAGGTGAGACCAGATGAGCAGGAAGGTAGGTGAGTGGGGTAAAATTGAGAAGCTGAGAGGTGAAAGTTAGAAGAGGTAAAGGGTTGTAGAAGAAGGAATCTGATAGGAGAGTACAGTAGATTAAGGGAAGGAGGTAAGGAACCAAGGCAGGTGATGGGCTTGTAGTTAACCCCCTCTTTTCACCTTCTTATTCTGGTTTCTGCCTCCTTTCTTTGCAGGCCTGAAACGTAGACTATTTTAACCCATAGATGTTTCCTGATCTGCTGAGTTCTTCCACCATTCTGTGTGTTGCTTTGATTAGTGCCTTCCATTCCAAGTAACCATTAATCTTGTGCCTCAGCATTTGTATGTTACCCTCCCTACTACAGTAGTCTCACAGATCCATAATTGACAGGGTCCATTTTTGTGCATAATCATTGACTTTAGAAAGAAGAAGTTGGGTGGCCAAAACATACTTTTAAAATGTCTTAGGATTTATTTCAGCCTGACTATCAGTGATATTTTATGATCATTCCTTGTCTTCCCAATTTACTTTTTTATCTCTCACACATTTTATACTTTTGATGGACTTCCCCAATCTTTAGTTCTCTCTACCTGCTTTATGCTTAATTTCTTCTTTCTGTCCAACCTTCAATGTCTGCCAAGGATTGGGATTTGGGTAAGTGTTCTCAAGCTAATTAAATCTAAGGAGCAAGCAGTTTCTGGAAATAGTTCAGAAGGTGCAGGATAGATAAGTACCATAGAGGAAGAAGTTCTCAAATGGCAGGGCTAACAAAAGAAGTTAAGGACTGCATAAAAGCCAAGGAAAGGGTATATAGGTAGCACGAGTGACTGGGAAGTTGGATGATTGGGAAACTTTTAAAATCCAACAAAAGGCAACTGAAAAAAGCTATAAGAAGGGAAAAGATGAAATATGGGGGCAGACTGGCTGATAATGTAATGAAGGATACCAGAAGTTTTTCCAGTTATATAAAGAGTAAAGGAAGGTGAGAGCTGATATGGGACCACTGGAAAATGATGACTGTGAAGTAGTAATGGGGGATAAAGAAATGGCAGATGAACTTAATGAGTACTTTGCATCTGTCCTCACTGTGGAAGACACGAGCAGTGTGTGAGTGGTCTGTGAGTGTCAGAGAGCAGCAGTGAGTGCCACTGCTAATACAAAGGAAAAAGTGCTAAACAAACTCAAAGGTCTTAAGGTGGACTACATCCTAGAGTCCTGAGAGAGGTTGCTGAAGAGCTAATGGATGCATTGGTCATGATCTTTCAAAATTCACTTGATTCTGGCATGGTCCCGGAGGACTCAAAGATTGCAAATGTCACTCCACTCTTTAGAAAGGGAGAAAAGCAAAATAAAATAAATTATAGGCCAGTTAGCCTAACCTCAGTGGTTGGGAAAGTGTTGGTCTATTATGAAGGATGAGGTTTCGAGGTACTTGGAGACTAATGATAAAATCAGTCAAAGTCAGCATGGTTCTCGTAAGATGAAATCTTACCTGACAAATCTGTTAGAGTTCTTCGAGGAAGTAACAAGCAGGGAGTGGCAGGTGATGTCATTTACTTGGATTTTCCGAAGGCGTTTGATAAGATGCCACACATGAGGCTGCTTAACAGGATAAAATCCTACGGTGTTACAGGAAAGATACTGGCATGGACAGAGGAATGGTTAACAGGCAGGAGGCAGTGAGTGGGAATAAAAGGAGCCTTTTCTGGTTGGCTGCCGGTGACCAGTGGACTTCCTCAGGGGTCAGTATTGGGAGCGTTACTTTTCACATTGTCGATGATTTTGGTAATTTAATTGACAGCTCTGTGGCAAAGTTTGCAGATGATAAGAAAATATAGAGGGGCAGATAGTGCTGTGGGAGCAATGTGATGTTGCAGGACTTACACAGATTGGGCGAATGGGCTAAAAGTGGCATACGGAATACAATGTTGGGAAATGTATGACAATGCATTCTGGTAAAATGAACAATAGTGCAGACTATTATCTAGATGAAGAGAAGGTTCAAACATTAGAGGTGCAGAGGGACTTAGGAATCCTTGTGCAAGACTCCCAGAAGGCTAAATCACAGGTTGAATCTGTGGTAAAGAAGGCAAATGTAACGTTGACACTTATTTAGGGGGGAATAGAATATAAAAGCAAGGAGAAAATGCTGAGCCTTTATAAGACACTAGTCATGCTTCACTATGAGTATTGTCAACAGTTTTGGGCCTCATATTTCAGAAAGGAAGAATTGTCATTGGAAAGAGTCCAGAGGAGGTTCATGACGATGATTCTGGGAATGAAGTGGTTAACATATGAAGAGCGTTTGACAGCTTTGTTTTGAACTCATTGGAATTTAAAAGAATGCAGGGGGATCTCATTGAAACTTACCAAATGTTGGAAGGACTGGATAGGATGGATGTGGAGAGGATGTTTCCTATGATGGGGGTATCCAGAATAAGAGGACACAGCCTGAAAATTGAGAGGTTGTGGCGACCCACTTTCTGCGCAGGCGAACCGACTCACAAATAGCCAGCGTGCGGGGGGAGACTTCAGTAATGCACCTCTGACATCATTTCTGCCCGGAGAGGGTGGGCGCTAGGGATTTAGATGCCAGCGCTGCGAAGTTTGAATAAACTAGTCTCCAAACGACTTACCGACTGCGTGTCATTGTCCCTAGCTCTGTGTGTAGTACATCGCTACATTGGTGACCCTGACAGTCCAAACGGGATTTGGACCAAAGATGACCGACTCTTCATCTGTTCACGCAGTTTCGCTAAAACTGCCGACTTTCTGGACGCTGCGACCACACGTCTGGTTTAGCCAAGCAGAAGCCCAGTTCCAGATTTGGCAGATATCCTCTGATTCCACGCGTTACTACCACGTGGTGAGCGCCCTTGACCAGGAGACGGCCGCCCAGGTTGCGGATTTCATACAGTCTCCCCCGGAAGAAGGCAAATATGAGGCATTCGAAATGCTGCTCATTGGGACCTTTGGCCTCTCATGGCGTGAGCGAGGTGCCCGCCTGCTTCACCTGGACGGTTTGGGAGACAGGCTGCTGTCAGCATTGATGAACGAGATGCTGTCCCTGGCTGACAGACACAAGCCCTGCCTCATGTTTGAGCAAGCGTTCCTAGAGCGACTGCCCGAGGACATACATCTGCTGCTGGCTGACGCAGATTTCAGCGACCCCCGGAAGGTGGCGGCCCGGGCAGACGTGCTGTGGAAAGCCAAGAGGGAGAGCGTCCGTTGGTCAGATTATCAGGCCACGCGCCCAACAGCAGACCAGTCCAGGCCCAGCAGGGGGGCACACACAACACAGAGGCAGGAGTGAGGAGGCCAGTGAACAGTGGTGTTTCTACCACCAGCGGTGGGGCACAAAAGCCCGCCGTTGTCACCCGCCTTGCAAGGGCCAGGGCCAGCTGCTGCTAATGACTATGGCGGCTGGCCACCAGGACAGCCTCTTGTACGTCTGGGACAAACAGTCGGGACGCCGCTTCTTGGTCGACAACGGAGCGGAGATCAGCGTTTTGCCCCCGACGGGGTACGACACCCGCAACAGGAAGCCAGGATCCACCCTGAGGGCCGCAAATGGCAGCACGATAGGGACCTATGGCACCCACACAGTACAGCTGCAGTTCGGCGCCAGCCGGTTCACATGGGACTTCACACTGGCCGCGGTGGCCCAACCACTCCTGGGGGCGGACTTCTTGCGAGCTCACAGCCTGCTGGTCGACTTGCAAGGGAAAAGACTGGTACATGCCGAGACTTTCCAGACATTCTCCCTGGGTGACGTCAAGTTGCCAGCCCCACACCCGGACTCCATCATGCTGTCGGACAACGAATTCACCAGGATCCTGGCAGACTTTCCATCGATTCTGGCACTGCAGTTCATGGCAACCATGCCCAGACACTGGGTACAGCACCACATTCCAACCCAGGGACACCCCTCCACGCCCGCGCATGAAGGCTCCCCCCGGAAAAGCTCCACCTGGCGAAGGAGGAGTTCAAGAGGATGCCAAAGCAGCCGGTGGTTGGAGACCATGCGGTGACTACCGCAGGCTGAACGAGGCTACCACTCCAGACCACTACCCCATGCTGCACATACAAGACTTTGCAGCAAACCTGCACGGGACAAGAATCATTTCCAAAGTAGACCTCGTCCGAGGATACCATCAAATCTCGGTGCACCCTGAAGACATCCCCAAAACAGCACTCATCACCCCGTTCGGCCGTTCGAGTTCCTCCGAATGCCGTTCGGCCTGAAGAATGCCGCACAGATTTCCAGCGGCTAATGCACGCGGTGGGACGCCACCTGGACTTTGCATTCATCTATTTGGACGACATCCTTATAGCCAGCAGTTGTTGTCAGGAGCATCTGTCCCACCTCTACCAGCTCTACTCCCACCTCAGTGATTTTGGCCTCACGATCAACCCGGCCAAATGTCAGTTCGGTCTCGATACCATCGACTTCCCGGGCCACAGGATTACCAAAGATGGGGCAACACCTCTGCCTGTCAAGGTAGACACGATCTGCCACTTTGCCAGGCCCAACACGGTCAAAGGCCTACAGGAGTTCATTGGTATGGTGAACTTCTACCACCATTTCCTCCCCTCAGCAGCCCGTATCATGTGCCCTTTGTACACCTTGATGTCGGGTAAAGGCAAGGACATTACTTGGGACGATGAGGCCGCGGCCGCTTTCCATATAACCATATAACCATATAACAATCACAGCACAGAAACAGGCCATCTTGGCCCTCCTAGTCCGTGCCGAACTCTTAATCTCACCTAGTCCCATCTACCTGCATTCAGCCCATAACCCTCCACTCCTTTCCTATCCATATACCTATCCAATT
Source organism: Hypanus sabinus (assembly GCF_030144855.1). NCBI lineage: Eukaryota > Metazoa > Chordata > Chondrichthyes > Myliobatiformes > Dasyatidae > Hypanus > Hypanus sabinus. Next base: position 22,874,305 of record NC_082707.1, read on the forward strand.
TTACCTTAAATGATACAACTGAACTGGCCTCTACTACTTCTACAGGAAGCTCATTCCACACAGCTATCACTCTCTGAGTAAAGAAATACCCCCTCGTGTTTCCCTTAAACTTCTGCCCCCTAACTCTCAAATCATGTCCTCTCGTTTGAATCTCCCCTACTCTCAATGGAAACAGCCTATTCACGTCAACTCTATCTATCCCTCTCAAAATTTTAAATACCTCGATCAAATCCCCCCTCAACTTTCTACGCTCCAATGAATAGAGACCTAACTTGTTCAACCTTTCTCTGTAACTTAAGTGCTGAAACCCAGGTAACATCCCAGTAAATCGTCTCTGCACTCTCTCTAATTTATTGATATCTTTCCTATAATTCGGTGACCAGAACTGTACACAATATTTCAAATTTGGCCTTACCAATGCCTTGTACAATTTTAACATTACATCCCAACTTCTGTACTCAATGCTTTGATTTATAAAGGCCAGCATTCCAAAAGCCTTCTTCAACACCCTATCTACATGAGACTCCACCTTCAGGGAACTATGCACTGTTATTCCTAGATCTCTCTGTTCCTCTGCATTCCTCAATGCCCTACCATTTACCCTGTATGTTCTGTTTGGATTATTCCTGCCAAAATCTAGAACCTCACACTTCTCAGCATTAAACTCCATCTGCCAACGTTCAGCCCATTCTTCTAACCGGCATAAATCTCCCTGCAAGCTTTGAAAACCCACCTCATTATCCACAACACCTCCTACCTTAGTCTCATCGGCATACTTACTAATCCAATTTACCACCTCATCATCCAGATCATTTATGTATATTACAAACAACATTGGGCCCAAAACAGATCCCTGAGGCACCCCGCTAGTCACCGGCCTCCATCCCAATAAACAATTATCCACCACTACTCTCTGGCATCTCCCATCTAGCCACTGTTGAATCCTTTTTATTACTCCAGCATTAATACCTAACGACTGAACCTTCTTAACTAACCTTCCATGTGGAAATTTGTCAAAGGCTTTGCTGAAGTCCATATAGACTACATCCACTGCCTTACCCTTGTCAACATTCCTCGTAACTTCTTCAAAAAATTCAATAAGGTTTGTCAAACCTGACCTTCCACGCACAAATCCATGCTGGCTACTCCTAATCAGATCCTGTCTATCCAGATAATTATTAATACTATCTCTAAGAATACTTTCCATTAATTTACCCACCACAGGCTTACTTCTAGAACCCTTTTTAAACAATGGAACCACATGAGCAATACGCCAATCCTCCGGCACAATCCCCATTTCTAATGACATCTTACAGAGCTCCGTCAGAGCTCCTGCTATTTCTACACAAACTTCCCTCAAGGTCCTGGGGAAAATCCTGTCAGGATCCGGAGATTTATCCACTTTTAAATTTCTTAAAAGCGCTAGTACTTCCACCTCTTTAATTGTCATAGGTTCCATAACTTCCTTACTTGTTTCCCACTCCTTACACAATTCAATATCCTTCTCCTTAGTGAATACCGAAGAGAAGAAATCGTTCAAAATCTCTCCCATCTCCCTCGGCTCCACACATAGCTGACCACCCTGATTCTTTAAGGGGCCAATTTTATCCCTCACTATCCTTTTGCTTTTAATATAACTGTAGAAACCTTTCGGATTCACTTTCACCTTATTTGCCAAACCAACCTCGTATCTTCTTTTAGCTTTTCTAATCTCTTTCTTAAGATTCCTTTTACATTCTTTATATTCCTCGAGCAATTCCTTTACTCCATGCTGCCTATATCTATTATGGACATCCCTCTTTTTCCGAACCAAATTTCTAATATCCCTTGAAAACCATGGTGCTTTCAAACCTTTAACCTTTCCTTTCAACCTAACAGGAACATAAAGATTCTGTACCCTCATAATTTCACCCTTAAATGACCTCCATTTCTCTATTACATCCTTCCCATAAAACAACTTGACCCAATCCACTCTCTCTAAATCCCTTCGCATCTCCTCAAAGTTAGCCTTTCTCCAATCAAAAATCTCAACTCTAGGTCCTGTCCTGTACTTCTCCATAATTATATTGAAGCTAATGCTATTGTGATCACCAGACCCGAAGTGCTCCCCAACACATACATCTGTCAGCTGACCTATTGCATTCCCTAACAGGAGATCCAACACTGCCCCATCTCTAGTCGGTACTTCTATGTATTGTTGCAAAAAACTATCCTGCACACATTTCACAAACTCTAAACCATCCAGCTCTTTTACAGAATGAACTTCCCAGTCTACGTGTGGAAAATTAAAATCTCCCACAATCACCACCTTGTGTTTACTACAAATATCTGCTATCTCCTTACACATTTGCTCTTCCAACTCACGCTCCCCAATAGGTGGCCTATAATACACTCCTATCAGTGTTACTACACCTTTCCCATTCTTCAATTCCACCCAAATGGCCTCCCTAGAGGAGCTCTCTAATCTATCCTTCCAAAGCACCGCCATAAGATTTTCTTGGACAAGCAATGCAACACCTCCTCCTCTGGCCCCTCCTACTCTATCACACCTGAAGCAACTAAATCCAAGAATATTTAGTTGCCAATCACACCCTTCCTGCAACCATGTTTCACTAATAGCTACAACATCATAATTCCATGTATCAATCCATGCTTTAAGCTCATCCACCTTTCTTACAATGCTCCTAGCATTAAAATAGATACATTTAAGATACTCTCCACCTCCTCCTCTCTTTTCATCCCTAAGAATGCATTCAAATTTATTATCCTTTTCTTTCTTCTCCCCTACATCTTTGGGCTGAGCGCATCCCTTCTCCATCACTGCCTTTCCTCCCTCACACACTGTCTATTTACTTGCTCTACTGGTGAACTAACCTCCTCTCTCATAGTTTCCTCAAATTGATTCCCACCCCCCCACCCCCATCTTACTAGTTTAAAGTCTGCCCTGTAGCCCTAGCAAACCTCCCCTCTAGGATATTGGTCCCCCCAGGATTCAAGTGTAACCCGTCCTTCCTGAACAGGTCACGCCTGCCCCAGAAGAGGTCCCAATGATCCAGAAACTTGAATCCCTACCCCTGCTCCAATCCCTCAGCCATTCATTCATCCTCTACCTAATTCTATTCCTACTCTCACTGTCGCGTGGCACAGGCAGTAATCCTGAGATTACTACCTTTGCGGTCCTTCTTCTTAACTGCCTTCCTAACTCCCTATACTCTCGTTTCAGGACCTCTTCCCCTTTCCTACCTATGTCATTGGTACCTACATGTACCACAACCTCTGGCTCCTCACCCTCCCACTTCAGGATATCTTGGACGTGATCAGAAACGTCCCGAACCCTGGCACCAGGGAGGCAAATTATCATCCGATCACCTCCACAGAACCGCCTGTCTGAACCCCTGACTATCGAATCCCCTATTACTATGGTCCTCTTTCTTCTATCCCTACCCTTCTGAGCTACAGGGCCGTCCTCTGTGCCGGAAGCCCGGCCACTGTCACTCCCACCAGGAAGGCTATCCCCCCCAACAGTACTCAAACATGAGTACTTATTGTCAAGGGGTACAGCCACTCGGGTACTCTCTAGTACCTGCCTCTTCCCCTTCCTGACCGTGACTCACCTATCTGCCTCCCGTGGTCCCGGAGTGACCACCTGCCTATAACTCCTCTCTATCACCTCCTCACTCTCCCTGACCAGGCGAAGGTCATCGAGCTGCAGCTCCAGTTCCCTAACTCGGTCCCTCAGGAGCTGCAGTTCGGTGCACCTGGCGCAGATGTGGATGTCCGGGAGGCTCGGAGACTCCAGGACCTCCCACATCCGACACCGAGAACAACAAGCTGCCCTCACACTCATACCTCCCAAATAAGTGAAAATAACAAAAACTAAAAGATAAGACCCCGAGCCCAAGCCCTACACTCTGCTCCCGGTGCACTCCGCTGCCCGCAAATGAAGCTGCCCGCTTCTTAAGACTGCATTCTTTTTATATCTTCCCTCCTTCCCGGGCCTCCTTCATGTGCCTGTGCAGTCCCGCCTCTCAGAACTCCGATCTGAGACGCAATTGGACAATTTGAAAATGGCCGCCGCCGCACTTCCTCTCAAAGCCTCACTGTCCTCTTCGTTAAAGCCAAGGAAGCCTTGGCAGATGCCGCGATGCTGGTGCACCCCAGAACGGACGTTCCGACTGCCCTCACAGTGGACGCATCTGACACAGCAGTCGGTGGGGTGCTGGAGCAGCTCATCGAGGGGCGCTAGCAACCCCTGGCATTCTTCAGCAAGCACCTACGACCACCCGATCTCAAGTACAGTGCTTTTGACTGGAAGCTGCTGGCACTGTATCTGGCAATCCGGCATTTCAGGTACTTCTTGTTGACCTTCGCGTTCACAAAGGTGTCCGATTCCTGGTTGGCTCACCAGCAGTGACATCTGTCCTACATCTCCGAATACACGACGGACATCCAGCATGTCTCGGGAAAGGACAACGTTGTAGCGGACGCAGTCTCCAGACCAGCTGTCCGGGCCCAGTCCCTGGGGGTGGACTATGCAGCACTGGCGGAGGCGCAGCAGGCAGACGATGAGATGCCCAGCTACAGGACCGCAGTCTCGGGTATGCAGCTGCAGGACTTTCTCGTAGGCCCAGGTGACAGGACTCTCCTGTGCGACGTGGCTACCTGCCAACCTCGTCCCATCGTCCCGGCAGCCTGGAGGCAGCGAGTTTTCGACTCCATACGTGGTTTGGCGCACCCATCTATCAGGACAACCGTCCAGCTGGTCTCCAGCAAGTTCACGTGGCACGGACTTCGTAAGAAGGTCAGTGAATGGGTCAGAATGAGCGCGCAGTGCCAAACAGCCAAGGTGCAGCGGCACACTAAAGCCCCGCCGCAGCCGTTCGAACCCACCCACCGGAGGTTCGACCACATTCATGTAGATATCATGGGCCCCCTACCAGTGTCCTGAGGAGCGCGGTACCTCCTAACTATGGTAGATCGGTTCACGAGGTGGCCAGAGGCGGTCCCGCTCACCGACACATCTGCCGATTCCTGCGCCCGAGCACTGATCACAACCTGGGTAGCATGCTTCGGGGTACCGGCCCACATTACCTCCAACAGAGGCGCCCAGTTCACCTCCAGCCTGTGGTCGGCTGTGGCCAGCCTGTTGGGAACGCAGCTGCACCACACATCTGTCTACCACCCACAGTCGAACGGACTAGTGGAACGCTTCCACCATCACTTGAAGTCGACTCTCATGACCCGCCTGAGAGGACCTAACTGGGTTGTCGGGCTTCCCTGGGTCCTGCTTGGAATTCGTACAGCACCCAAAGAGGATCTACACGCCTCGTCGGCTGAGTTGTTGCACGGCGCACTCCTGGCTGTCCCGGAAGATTTCATACCAGCCCCAAGGGGGCAAGAGGAAGAACCCGCAGCAGTCCTGGACAAGCTATGCAAGAGGCTCGGCAACCTGGCCCCCGTACCGACTTCACAGCATGGACGGACCCTGACCCATGTACCCAAAGACCTGCAGAACTGTAAGTTTGTGTTTGTACGAAGGGGCGGACACCGGGCACCGCTACAGCGACTGTACGAGGGGCCGTTCAAGGTGATCAACAACAATGGGTCCACGTACGTTCTGGACATTGGGGGGAGAGAAGAGGTTTTCACGGTGGACCGACTCAAACCAGCCCATGTGGACTTGGTGCAGCCGGTCGAGGTTCAGGCACCGCGGCGCAGAGGCAGACCTCCCAAACAGAGGCTGATCCAGACTGTGGACATTGGGGGGTGTATCGCCAGTTCTGGGGGGGGGTGGGTTATGTGGCGACCCACTTTCTGCACAGGCGAACCGGCTCACAAATAGCCAGCGTGCGGGGGGAGAATTTGGTAATGCACCTCTGACGTAATTTCCGCCCGGAGAGGGCGGGTGCTAGGGATTAAATGCCAGCGCCGTGAAGTTTGAATAAACTAGTCTCGAAACGACTTACCAGCTGCGTGTTGTTATTTCAGCGCTGTGTGTAGCACATCGCTACAGGGTGACTTTTTAGAATAGAGGTAAGAAGTAGTTTTTTTTTAATTCAGAGAGCAGTGAATCTGTGGAATGCTCTGCCACAGACTGCGGTGGAGGCCAAGTCCGTGGGTATATTTAAGGCGGAAGTTGATTGTTTCCTGATCGGTCAGGGTATCAAAGGATATGGCAAGAAAGCTAATGTATGGGGTTGAGTGGGATCCGGGATCAGCTATGATGGAATAGTGAAGTGGATGTGATGGGCTGATTGGCCTAATTCTGCTCCTATGTCTTATGGTCTTCTGAGGAACTCAACCCACTAAGAACCTCCACGTTGTTTATTAATCTCAGTTAATATTTAGGAAACTGACATCTACTGCTACAATAAATCTTATTATATCTCTCAGCTCTGCACTCACATATCTGTGCTTCTGTCTCCTGTTGACTGTTAGGAGGTCTGTAATACTACCCAGAAAAGTGAAAACACCTCATTTATTCTGCATCTCTACCCTCGTGCCTCGTTTTAGTGTCATCATGGGCAGGAGCCTCCATAGTATCCAGGACACCTTCAAGGAGTGATGCCTCAAAAAGATGGCATCCATCATTAAGAACCCCCACTACCCAGGTTATGCCTGGTTCTCATTGCTACCATCATGAAGGAGATGTGCCTGAAGCAGGAACAGCTTCTTCCCCTCTGCCGTCAGATTTCTGAATGGAAATTGAACCCATGAACACTAACTACCTCACTACATTTTTATTTCTACTACTTAATACTATTTACTATTTAATTTTAACTATTTGATATATACACTTAGATTTTTTTCTATTATTATGTATTGCATGGTACTGCTGTCACAAAGCCAACAAAATTCACGACATATGCTGGTGATATTAAGACTGATCCTGGTATCGTTTTTCTGGACTGAAATAATGCATTTCCTGACCAATGCCGCCTCCTGTTTTACATCCCTGTCTCTCCTGAAAACTCCACACCCTGGGATATTCAGTGATAGTATCAGTAACTCGTCTTTGAGATTGTCTCCCACACCAGTTAATTTATTTACATTAAAGTAGATGCAATGTTGCTCAATGTTCTCCTTCACCAAGGCAGTCTACACGTCTGCTTCTCTAGCTCCCACTGATTATAGGATTATGTGGTATCACCTGAAATGGTGAAAGGTTCACTGCATTCTCATTTGTAAGTTTGAGCACTATGGCCTCCTTAAAAGAGACTTCCAAGGCATCCTCCCTGAGTTAAACAGTGAGGTTCTCCTTAATCGATATACAGAGCAGTCATCTCTATAACATCTCCTCATTTCACCTGAAACTTCAAAGACTTGCCGGTCCTGCTCTTAGTTCAACCAGATTTATGTGATTTTAATATAATTTCATGTGCTGAACAACTCTCCAAGTTCATCAGCCTCACTTGCTGCCTACCCCCTCTTGCCATGCTTCCGAGGGAACTGTTGGATCTGAAGGCTGTGTTAAGTCAGCGGGTCAGATTGGGCCTTGGGCTCTACATCAGTTCAGGCATCATGCTGTGGTCACTGTAGCCTCTGTGGATCAAGCCAGACCTCGGGCTCCACATCAGGTTGGACCTTGGTCTTTGATCCTGCTGCCTTCATGGGCTGGACCTCATGTAAAGTGGGGCCTTGAGCCCAGCTGCCTGTGATGACTGGGTGTCCTAGTGGTGAGGCATCTAGCAGGTCAGGTCTTCACTCCGGTAGACCTTGGGATCCTTTTTCCAGGAGCAGGTCTCGATGGTGGGGGTTAGCTGAGGTCGGTGCCAACTTCGACTTGAAGCAGCAACTCGAGTTGGTAGCTCAGCTCCTGGAGGACAGAAGATTGCCAAACATATAAGAAGATTTAAAAGAGCCTGTCTTAGTTTGTAGGGCACCAAGTTCCGTCCTTGCCCCTTCAAGACCTTCCTGAGCAAGGTACAGTAGCACAGCTGACAGAGCCACTGTTTTTGCAGCTCCTGTGACTCAGGTTTGGACCTGACCTCCAGTATTGTTTATTTATTTAAAGATACAATGTGCAAAAGGCCTTTCTGGCCTACTGAGCCACATCGGCTGCCAAACCACTAACCCTAGCCTAATCACAGGACAATTTACAATGGCCAATTAACTTACTAACCGGTTTGTCTTTCGACTGAGGGAAGGAACTGATGCACATGGAATAATGTACAAACTTACTTACAGAGGATGCCAGAACTGGTCTCTGAACTCTGATGCCCCAGCCAGTAATATTGTTGTACTAACCACTAGGTTACTGTGACACCGCAGAGTAGTGAAATCTACCATGTCTGTTTTACTGTGTGAAGCTTCTACAATGTCCTCATATCTGTCTGGCTTTCCTCCAAGGTCTCCAGATTCTGTCCACATTTTCAAAATATACAGGCTGATAGGTGAATTGGCAACTGTAAAATTACCCCTACTGCACAGATCGGTGATTAAACCTGACAGTGGACAAAACCCTGGATATACCCTCTTCTTTTCGCCACCATCAAGGAAGGGGAGCAGGACCCTGAAGACACACATTCAACACTTAAGGAACAACTTCTTCATTACCACCATCCAATTTCTGAATGGGCAATGCACCATCTACACTACCTTACTATAGTTTGTCTTTTGCTCTCTTTTTGCACTTCTTATTTAATTTTAGTTATATATATTCTTGTTGTAACTTGTCATTTTTTATTATCATGTGTAACCTTCTCACGGTAGGTTCATAAGTTGAGTTAGTTATTACTGTGAATACAAACTAACAGCAAACTAACTCCATAAAGCATGGGAAATACCGATGTAAAGGTAATTTCCATTAAATAAACATGTCAAGGGTAAATATGATTCTGGTAAACACAACTATAAAAGTTTGAGTGAACTTTCTAAGGGAAGATGAAGGCAACTACTTGTATGAACACTGACACACCCATACAAATATGCCATTCGCCAGGAAGCAATAATTTAACTCACACCAATATAAACTTAGATTGAAATTGTATTGATAAAATATTCTATGCTATAACAAACAGAATAATATTATATAATACAAAATAAAGGTAAAGCCCCATCATCTATATATAACTATTAGTCTATATCATGCAGCTTATTCATGGAGCTTATTGTTGCATACTCAGTCTAGCTTGTTTCACTTCATTTACTCATGGTAACAAAATGGTTTTGACAGAAAACCCAGTCCAAGCGAAACATAAATAAAATTCCATGCCATGTCCAAGGAGAAAGGGGTCGAGCTTCCTCCAATGGCCTGTGCTAACTAAAAGTTATCTGCACATTCTCCGTGAGACCACTGTCTACATGAGGATTTTTCGACAGCAGGTGGGTTCTGTGAGCATTTCCACATGTCCTTCTGCTATGTCGGTTGTCCATTTCCATTCTCCTTCTTCAATCCCATGACCCCCATAGAAAATGGTCCCTCCTTCTTTTTCCCGCACTCTCTCTAGAACGTTCCCAAGACAAATCCAATTGACTCATTTAATAAGCCTAACTTATTCAACTGAATTTTTGTTTTAAACAATTGTATACAGTAATTAAAGGAAGGCTTTCCATTTTGAGAAAATCTGCAGAAAATAAAATATCCAAGTGCATAAATGTATTAATAAAATAATGCCTGGTCTTAAACCAGGGTAATACCTATATTTTGCACTGTACTGTTGCTGCAAAACAACAAATTTACCAACATACGCTGGTGATATTAAACCCAGTTCTGATTCTGAGTATGTGAAGAGAATAGACAATCTGAGGGAATCAGTGGTCTGAAAAACCTGTTTCTATGCTGTATCTCTCTATTGGTTTTGTGTGTTGAAGTTACTAAATAACACATTTGTTATGATACCTTATGGAAATCCCCTTACAGCATTCCAAAGTGCAATATAACCTCAATATGACTGTCACGTACCCTGTGACGGGTTAAAGAACCAGCAGAAATTGAAAGCACTTTTGAGTCTGGTATTGCTATAAAGTAATAGTGTTTATTAGTAACTATGCAATACAGTACTATAAATGCAAATATATTAAACAGGTTAGCACTGATCTATATGAACATATGTGTGGAAATAGGAACAAAACTAGGCTCTTTCAAACCTAGGGGTGAATGGGTACAGTCTTACGATGATGAACAGAGTTCAGTTCAGGTCGAGATAGTTAGTTGAGTAACATTGGAGCGAGAGAGAGAGAAAGAGAGCGAGAGAGAGAGAAGTGAGAGGTGAGAGGTGAGCTGATGCCGTCGATCTTCTCATTGTCTTCCGAAATCCTGTTGTGGTCACCGACTGTGACCATAACACGTACGACCATTCTTCAGTGATGGAATTATCACCCACACGAGGGTGGACACACAAATAATTCCACACTGCTTGCACCTTTTCACTCTGTGAGCCACTGATCGATTTCCCTGAATCGATCCTCCAAAACCCCACCTTCCTGTGGGTGCAACAAAGCTCGTTCAGTGTCTGAAACCATGTGCTTCTGTGTCCACCAGCTGACCTGGTATTGATTTCAGCATGCTAAACACCAGTTGTCCATAAAACTACTCCACTCTTCTCTTTCTGTAAGAGCTTTATAAGCAGGCAAGTGTCCTTGTGGAAAGGTAAACAACTTGTAGAGAAACCATAACATCAATCTTTCGAGCAGCTTCTCTCTCTCTCTCTCTCTCTCTCTCTCTCTCTCTCTCTCTCTCTCACTGCATTGGACGCCTTCCTCTCTCTCTTAATAGCAGCACAATTCATAGGGTCAATTCTGGACCCCATCACCAACTAGAGTCATTTCTGAACCCCGTCACATGAGATATACAGCGAAAAGCAGGGCATGACATTTTCACTGACTGCACTGGATAACTTACTCAGGCATAGAGTAAAACAGCATGGAAACAGGCCATTCAGCCCAACACATTTATGATAACCAGAAAACTAGCTCAATTTGCCCAGATTGGCACATATCCCTCGAAGCCTTTCCTATCCACATATCTACACAAGTTATTTTTAAATGTTGTTAGTGTACCTGTTTCAAACACCTTCTCTGACAGATCATTCCATATACAGACCAGCATCTCAGTGATTAAAATCCCCCTCAGGTCTCTAAATCCTTCACCACTAACCTTAAGCCTACACCCTCTGGATTTTAGTTACCCTTCTCTGGGAACAAGACTAGTGTGCTCATCTTGTCCATGCATGATTTTATACAGTTCTATCATGTCTCCTTTGGCCTCGGTCCCTAAGGAATAAAGTTGTAATTTTCCCTAAGTCTCCCTACAACTAGGGCTCCCAACTTCTGGCAGCATCCTCATAAATCTCCTCTGCATTCTTTCCAGTTTAAATCGTGTCTTTAACAAGGTGACCAAAAATGTTCATAATACTCCAGATGCAGTCTCAACTCCTCTACTCAAGCCCTGACTGATGAATGTTACTGCTTTCTGAGCACTAACCAGCCTACCTGAACTACTATTGGCTCTAAGCCATTGATGTCTAGCCCCTAAACACCAGAGTAGCCTCCCTAAACATCACCACCATTTTTCTCTCCTGGAACCCAACTTTGATTAGCTTTTAGTCAGGTGACCTAACTAATATTTCTTCTTCCCTGATGACAATTTCTATCAACAATGACTGATGGTCAGTATGAGCCTAAAGGACTGCAATTACTACAAGCTTGAATGACTGCAGTAGTTTGGGCCTTGGACAGATGGAGAAGGATTGTTTGATTGGTGGCTCAGGCTTAAAGGGCCAGTGAACTAGTCCATATCCTATTGTGACCAGGTGAACTAGTCCATATCCTATTGCGACCAGGTGAACTAGTCCATATCCTACTGTGACCAGGTGAACTAGTCCATATCCTATTGTGACCAGGTGAACTAGACCATCTCCTATTGTGACCAGGTGAACTAGTCCATCTCCTATTGTGACCAGGTGAACCAGACCACCTCCTATTGTGGCCAGGTGAACCAGACCAGCTCCTATTGTGACCAGGTGAACTAGTCCATCTCCTATTGTGACCAGGTGAACTAGACCATCTCCTATTGTGACCAGGTGAACTAGACCATCTCCTATTGTGACCAGGTGAACCAGACCACCTCCTATTGTGACCAGGTGAACCAGACCACCTCCTATTGTGGCCAGGTGAACCAGACCATCTCCTATTGTGACCAGGTGAACTAGACCACCTCCTATTGTGGCCAGGTGAACCAGACCATCTCCTATTGTGACCAGGTGAACTAGTCCATATCCTATTGTGGCCAGGTGAACTAGACCACCTCCTTTTGTGACCAGGTGAACCAGACCAGCTCCTATTGTGACCAGGTGAACTAGTCCATATCCTATTGTGACCAGGTGAACCAGTTCTTCTCCTATTGTGACCAGGTGAACCAGACCATCTCCTATTGTGACCAGGTGAACTAGACCACCTCCTATTGTGACCAGGTGAACCAGACCAGCTCCTATTGTGACCAGGTGAACTAGTCCACCTCCTATTGTGACCAGGTGAACCAGACCAGCTCCTACTGTGACCAGGTGAACCAGTCCATATCCTATTGTGACCAGGTGAACTAGACCATCTCCTATTGTGACCAGGTGAACCAGTTCTTCTCCTATTGTGACCAGGTGAACCAGACCATCTCCTATTGTGACCAGGTGAACTAGACCACCTCCTATTGTGACCAGGTGAGCCAGACCACCTCCTATTGTGACCAGGTGAGCCAGACCATCTCCTATTGTGACCAGGTGAACCAGTTCTTCTCCTATTGTGGCCAGGTGAACCAGACCAGCTCCTATCATGATCAGGTGAACCAGTATTTCTCCTATCAAGACCAGGTGAACCAGTCCATCTCCTATCATGTAGTGTTTTCATGCAATCAGGTGGAGGAGTTTCTTTGGGGGTAATTCCAGAGCAGCAGAGGGGTCTTGATGAACAGCGTTGGGAGTATTAAATTTAGAATAAAGTGGGCAAGAAAGGTTCATAGAAAATAGAACAGTCCAGACTCTCTTGTGTTTATCACTTCTCTCTTCATCTTTTCAGCACAGTCTTCATCTAGTCGCTGTCCTGTTGTAAAATATGGCAGACTCTGCACCATCCATTCCATCACCAACCTTCATGTCATCTGCAAACCTACTAACCTATGGTTTCAATTCCTCTTTGAACTCATTTATAAAAATCATAGAGCAGGGATCCCAGCGGATATCTGAGTGCTGTGGAAGGAGAGAGAAAATGCACAACCTCTCCCAGTTCCATCTGTCTCTCTCACCTCATTCTTGCTTGCATATATTGCTCCATGTTCCTCCGTGTGTTTCACTAGATGTTCTTTCTGCCTCTGACATGGAGAGCCTATTTTTCTCACTCTGTTGGTTTCCGTGAGTACATACAAAATTGGTGAGGAGATAGAGATAGAGAATAAAGATGTGGAATGGTCTTGGTAGATTTTAAATTCAGGATAACAAGGGGCTGGGATCAGAGAGCAGCTATATAGTGGGGAATAAGGCCAGAGGAGATGCACACCCTCTCCCATTCTCAGCTCCGTCTCTCTCCTCGGCTGTGTTTGCTTCTGTTGCTCAATGTCTCTTGTGGCTCTTCACCAGATATTGTCTCTACCTCTGACACAGAGATTCATTGTTCTCTGTCTGTCAGCTTGCAATAACATGCATGACATCAATAAGAGGCACATTTGGGCAGTGGGCTGAGACTATTGGAGCTTTACCGGTCAGCAGATGTCAGAGAACACCCACAGAACATACAGCATACAACAACAGAAACAGGTCACTTTCATATGAAATGGGCAAGGTCCTCGATGGATCTACCAGCTTTATCATAGAGAAGGAAATGAAGACTTTGGAACATGGAATAGTTAATAGGGATGTCCTGGTGATAATCTGCATTACAGGAAAAGATGTGCTAAGTGTCTTAAAATGTATTAAGATTGATAAATCTCCAGGGCTAGATTGAAAAGGTCAGGGTGCCGAGTGTGAGGCAAGAGGTGGGTCAGTTCAGCTTGCTGCTCGGTGAAGTTTGTTCTTTTCTGTGCTGAACCAGTGCCACAACTAATGGGCTCCTGGATCTGCTTTCACAGCTGTGGACTCACTTTCATGAAATTCAGTCGTCTGCTTGCTTTCGATGTTTGCATGATTTGATTTTGTTTTGCATATTGGGTGCTTGGCGATCTTTTTTAATGGGTTCTATTGGGTTTCTTAGATTTGCAGCTGCCTGTAAGGAGACAAATCTCAAAGTTGTATATAGTATCACAGACAAGAGAAAATCGGCAGATGTTGGAAATCGAAGTAGCACACGCAAAATGCTGGAGGACCTCAGCAGGTCAGGCAGCCTCTGTGGAAAAGAGTAAACAGTTGACGTTTCGGGCAGACACCCTTCATCAGGACTCACCATACATACTTTGTATACACACTTTGAGGAAAAATTGCACTTTGAGCTTTGAACATTGTATCTCCATGAACACTGTTGGAATGTAAGAAAAACTTGGAGAAGACCTGACTGAAATAAATGCATCATCGTTAGTGATGGGCGAAGTACTGTACTGGATGACTGGAGGGTTGCTAATGTTCTGCCTTTATTTAATAAGGACTACAAAGAAAAACCTGTATACATCAGTGGTAGACAAGTTACTAGAGATGATTCTAAGGGATAAGATATATAATCCAAAAGGACAGATATTGATCAGGGATAGTCATCAAAATTATTTTGAGTAAGTAACCAAAAAGTTTGATGAGGACTGGGCAGTAGAGTAGAATGCGTATGTACTTCAGTAGAACCTTTGACAAGGTTCTACATGGTAAGTTGCAGGAAGTCCAGGGAGAGCTCTCTAACTGGATGTACAATTCACTCAATGGTAGGAAGCAGAGGATGATGGTATCAGTTTCCTCTCAGAATGGAGGCCTGGTATCAGTGGCGTGCCCCATTGCTTTTTGACATCTACGGTACTGCGCCAAAGTCTGAAGCTCATTTATATAGCTAGGATGACTAAGGTTTTTACACAGGACTGTTAATGTCAATGTGGAATGGAGAGTGAGTCAGTATATCTGGTGGGAGCAAAGGATGTTGGGAATGGTGAGGGTGGAGTGGGAGGGGTGTGGCACATGTGGCAGACAAGGAGTGCCAGGGGCCAGAGGGAGGGGGGCTTGTGGGTGCAGACCCCTCCAGTCCCAAGACACCAGGCAAGGTCATTTGATTCTAAGTAATTGGTTTATTGATCATTACAGAATGCCTTTCTGGTGCTTCCTGCTCCCTCCCCACTCCCTCCTCTTTTTCCCAACTGTAATTCCTCTCTCTCGGCATCCTTCCCACTCTCAGTCCACCATAGAGACCCAGATCAGAATCAGGTTCATCATCACTCACGTGTGTCATGATTTTATGTCATGTTATGTGGAGATACATGTGGGCCCTGTCTCAGTGTCTGCCACAGCTCCAGGTGACCGTAGCAGATGCAGCTGCTGTAATGATGCCGGATCTTGCTTTGTTTAACACTGACAAGGGCCCTTAGTGAGGGACTGCCGTGCTAAACATTGTGGAGATAACAAGTGACAGCTGTGGTGTCCTAGGCCAATCCGTTAGTGCCCTAACAGGGGAAGGACAGTCAACCACCAAGCCAGGGAGAGACCACAAAAGGAACTCAGTCCCCAACACCAACAGTGCTCGCTCTGTCCAATCTGACTTCTGACCAGACTATAGAGTTAGTAAAGACAGCCTCAAGGTCAGACAAACAGCTGGTAGCAATCCACATCGTCAGCACTGGTGACCAATAGATGTGCATAACAGTGTTGTTAGGGGGCAGGCAATGCAATATGTTAGTTTACACAGGAGCATTGGGATCGATAACCAACCTACCAATGACTGGAGAGGCTATTTATATTATGTGAGTGAGAGAAGGAACAGTGAAGGCAGAAGGAAGTATGTCACAGGTATTCGAAATTGGCCGCGTGCATCTTCCAATGGAGTTATGGGTCTGTCCAAATAATGAGCATACTATCCTTGGAATAGACTTGCTGAGGGAGGCAGGGGCTGTTCTCGACTTCAGAAAGGGAAAAATAACATGGACATGTCAAGGGCAGTGAACACGTAGAACAATAGAGTACACAACCTATCCAGCATAGCGTGCAACTGCTGTAATCAACAGGGACTGGAGCCACGATGGTGTCCACGGGCTACTTTGTCAGCAGTTCCAGTGTTGTGGGCTAGATAAAAGCAAGATTGTGGTTGGACAAAGATAAGCCCAGTTAAAATAGAGGGGGATCGGTATGAATCCCATAAACAGTACCCTATGAAAGCTGATCCACTGTCCAGAGCTTAGTGAAGGATTAAAACACCAGGGGATACTAAGAGTGACATTGTCAACCATTAACTCGCCCTTATGGCCAGTAAAGAAACCAGGTGGATCATATCGGTTAACAATAGACTATAGCTCCCTCAATAAGACTACACCGAGATGCTAGTCCTGAATGGCCTGCTCCAGAAAATAACATTTTCTCAGTCCTGGGCATTGCTAATGGATTTTGGGGTTCCCAGTTAGCACCTGAGTTCCAAGACCAATTTGCCTTCACCCCAGGTGGGCAGCAGTATACATGGACCACACTGTCCCAGGGAATCCACAATAGCCCAGCCATTTTTCATAGGGCTGTGGCACAGATTTTGGGACAGTCCAGTTGAACACCCTACCTTTCGACCTTCTTACAAAACATAGGAGATCTTCTAATTGCCTCAGAGGATGATGCAGGTCATTTAGGAGCGATAGCCAGTGTTTTAGACATTCTGTGGGACAAGGGGTTTAAAATCAGCCCCTACAAGGCGCAGATAGGGAAATGAACTGTTCAGTATCTAGGATGCATGATTTTGCAGAGGAAGAAGGACGTGTCAGATGACAGACGTTTTGCAATCAGCTCCATGCCCCAACCAGTCAACGTAAGGGGTGTGAGGAAGGCAACAGGCAGAAATAATGCCTTAATTTCATACCAGAGATCTCAGCACTGGTGGATTCAATACAGGCCTTAATCAAAGGAGGGAAGCTCCCTCTGGAGGAAGTAAAATGAGGGTCAGATGAAGAAAAGGCTTTTACAAATGTCACTCTGGTCTTGGTTTCTGCACCTGCTCTACGGTTACCTGATGCAGCTCCCCCCCCTTTACTGCAACAAATGAGGGCGGGGTTAACAGCAGTGGTGGTGCAGGCCCACAAAGGCACACAGATCAGTGGCATATCATTCAACAAGGCAGGCACCCATTGTAGCAAGAACTCTCCAGAGTGCAGCAGCATTGGACTGTACGGCACGGGTAGCGAGTGTGAAGAAGTGAACCTATTGTGACGGTGGGACAACTCATGCTACACATGCCCCCTTACCATTGAAGAGGCCCTGAACCAGGGAGGCTGAGAGCAGAAGAGCAGCTTGGGAGGCATCCCCAGAAGACAAATCAGTGAAAATAGTAAAAGACTGGAATGAACCCCCAAAACATCTCCCTAACAAAGGGGGGGGGGTGCACATGAATGCTAATTGGAAATAGAGCAGGATGGACGTCATCGTCCAGAATGGCAGCCTAAAATAATAGCTCCTCCGGAGAAACGTTTATTTTGCCCTGTTAATCCACCAAATACAAGATATCTCAAAAATATCTGAACTGGAAAGGGGGGCAAGAATGGGGAAAAGGAATGGAGATGAAAAAAAATCATCACTGAGGAGCCTGTGGACAAGGGGGGTGTAATGAGCGGCTCTCCTACACGAACGCGTGGTAGCGAGGCTGATGCTTGGCCTCGTTCAGGTGAAATGGCAAATTAAATAAAACTTCTGGAAGAGATATGGGAATTCCAAAAAGACATAAAACAGCAACTAAATGATATCGAGTCAGAGCTCACCAATGTTAATCAAAAAATAACAGTGGCAGAGACATGAAATGAAAAGGTAGAAGATCGCATACAAAACATGGAATGGATGCTAAGTAAGATGATAAAATTGTTAAATCTACAAGAAGGACTCAACAATCTACTCGACCAAGAAGGAAGGTCGCAATGGAAGAATATCAGGATATATAACGTTCCCGAAGGAGCAGAGGGGTTGTCTATGGTGGAGTTTGTAGAATAGTTACTACAGGGCAAGCTGGAGGTTCCCCCGACTACAGAACTTGACATTGCAAGAGCACACTGCGCGCTCATCCCGAGGCCTTCTGGAGACAGGGAAGATAAGTCACGGTCAATAGTAATCAGATTCCTTCGGTACAAAACCAAAGCAAAGGTTCTGTGCAGGGCCTGGGGAAAGAAGAAGGTATTTTTGAACAGGAAATTAATATATTTTGATCAAGATTACCCCCCCCCCCAGTGATCCCGCAGAAACGTAAGGAATATTCTGAAGCGAAGTGAGTCTTAAAGCAAAGAAAGATTAGCTTCCTGTCTCCGTACCCTGCTAAACTGCAAGTGTTTGATGAAGACGGGACACGGCTGCATCAGACAGTGGAAGAGGCGACTGCAGACGTGAAGGACAGAGGGTTGCCCGTCAGCGTGATCAAACCAAGGGAAAGCCTGGCTGAGCAGCTATCCCACTCTGCTTGGGAAATAGTGAGGGAATCGAGAAAACAGGGGATGGGAAGAGGGCGAGAGAAAAATATCAGGAAGAGACTATGAGTTTTCAGAAGTCAGACCTCACCCTCTCCAGGAGAGCCATAAGGTCTGACTAATTTCAAAAGTGTTGATAAGCTAAACAGAAGCAAAAATGGACGATGCTACACTTATCTCAAGAAGTACATATTACAATGTGGATTTTATATTACTCAATTATTTTATTTTTTTTATTCATTCATTCACTCCTTTCTCCCCATTTAAATGAGAATATATACATTGGAGGAATACACAAGGAAGTCTTATCTGTGTATTGGACATAGATTTTTTTCACTTACTTTTATGGGTACTGAAGTGGTGGCCCTCAACTCACAGGTAGGAGAGGCTATCCCCCACAGCTAGATGTTTCCTCTAGCTCAACCCAGGGTCATCTACTAGATACCTCAGCCTTTGAATCACACTTTCTTTACTTTTTTTTCATTCGCGTTTCTTGGTTTTTATTTGCTCACGGAGTAGATCAATCAAGCTCTATTCTGCTAATTTCAATGATATACTGACAGATAAATACACATGGCTAAGGACAAGGCAATATTCATTCCTTTTAATGTCAATGGGCTGTTAAATCTAATCAAATGCAGTAAAATTCCATCAAAAATAATGAAAGAACGAGCCCATGTAGTATATTTACAGGAAACTCACTGAAGTGATAATGAGCATGGAAAACTAAAGAGAATAGGCCTCACTAATTTGTTTTTCTCCTCATATAAATCAGGACATAGGAGAGGAGTTGCTATTCTCAGCTCAAGCAAGCTAAATTTTGAAAAAGTATTCAAAATGAGCAAGGCAGATATATTCTGGTAAGGGGGAATATAGATGGAAATTTAGTTACTCTATTGAATATATACGCACCCCCAGGAAGTGATATTTCTTCCAGAAAATTACTAATATTATGGTAACGGAAACAGAAGGTCTCCTGATATGTGGGGGAGACTTAAATTTACAATTACAACCAAAGTTAGACTCCTCCAATAGAAAAACCTATGAAACGAAATCTTTACATAAGGAAGTTAACACACTTTTTGAGGATGTTGGTCTAATGATATATGGAGGGACCTTTTCCCCAACAGAAGGGATTACACTCATTATTCTGCTCCCCATTCTGTATATACAAGAATAGACTATTTCATAACATTTGGAAAAGATAAAGACAAAATAAACACCTGTGGAATTGGGACAATAGATGTAAGTGACCATGCACCTATATATTTATCTGTTGATTTTGACCTACAACCAAAGAATACTATTTGGAAACTAGATTCAAGTCTACTCAATGATCCCTATTTTAAGGAACAAATTAAAAAAGAAATTGGTCTTTACTTAGAATTCAATGATAATGGAATTTCACCTCCCATTCTATGGGATACTCTGAAGGCTGTCTTAAGAGGGAAAATTATAGCAATATCTTTATATAAGAAAAAAAATAAAGAATATACAGTAGAGGAATTACAAAATAAGCTGAAGGAACTACAAAAAAACACAAATCGAGTTTGGCACAGGATGCATTAGAAGAAATTGAAAATTTAGGAATGAAATTAATAGTTTGGCTACACAAGAAATCAGGAAAAATTTAATGTTTCTGAAACAGAGACATTATGAAAGTTTATCTAAATCTATAAAAGTACTGATGTGGAAACTGAGAACAAGGATAACAGAAAATACAATTCATAGAATTAGGGATCCAAGAACAAAAGCAATAAAAAAAAAGCTTTTGAAGTGTTTTACAAAACTCTATACTCTGAAGTTCTAGGGGGAAGCATAACCCAAACTGACACTTTCCTGAATTCTCTAGAGTTACCCACTTTAAGCGAAGAACAAAATAGAACGATGACTGCTGAATTAACTGAAGCTGAACTAAAAGCTGCAATTAGTAGGCTTAAATTAAGCAAGTCACCAGGATCAGATGGATATACAGCAGAGTGGTATAAAGAATTTAAAAATGAGTTAATTCCTGTTTTACTCCCCACTCTGAACTGGGCTCTAAGAAAGGCGCAAATGCAACCCAGCTGGAAGGAGGTACTAATCTCAGCTATACTGAAAGAAGGCAAGGATAAAATGGTAAACACAAAGTACACTGCAGATGCTGTGGTCAAATCAACACGTACAAACAAGCTGGATGAACTCAGCAGGCCGGGCAGCATCCGTTGAAATGAGCAGTCAACGTTTCAGGCTGCGACCCTTTGTCAGGACAGGACTTCGTCCTGACGAAGGGTCTCTGCCCGAAACATTGACTGCTCATTTCAACGGATGCTGCCTGACCTGCTGAGTTCATCCAGCTTGTTTGTACGTGTTGAAGGATAAAATGGAATGTGGGTCATTTAGACCAATATCTGTTCTTAATGTAGATTATAGATTATTTATCTCCATCATGGCCAAATGATTAGACGAGTTTCTACCCACACTGATACATAATGATCAGACTGGTTTTATACAACAAGACATCCATGAGAGCCCTCATCGAGTTCCAATACGCAGATGACAACAGTGTTGCAGCTCTTTCAGAAAACCACCTACAACAGATTCTGATTGCCTTCAACCGTGCATACACGAAACTTGGACTTACCGTCAATTCCAAGAAGATCATCTTCCAACCGTCACCAACTGAGACAAATTGGATTGAACTATCAATTCAACTTGGCGAAATAACCCTGGAAAACATGGACCACTTTCTATATCTTGGAAGTCACCTCTCCTCCAATGTCAACGTTAATGATGAGATCCAACATCATCTTAAATACGCTGGAACAGCTTTTGGATGTCACCGAACAAGAGTCATTCATGATCATGACATCAGAACAGACACTAAAATGTTAGTGTACAAAGCAGTGGTGATCCCAACACTCCCGTATGCATCAGAAACCTGGACAACATACTGACGACATCTGAAGGCACTTGAAAAGTTCCATCAACGTTGTCTTCGAAACATCTTAAATATCAGCTGGGAAGATAGAAGAACCAACGTCAGCATGCTAAATGAAGCAAAAACAACAAGCAGTGAAGCCTATGTCATCAAGAACCAACTAAGATGGAGTGGTCATGTGTTCGGATGAAAGACGAATGGCGGCCGAAACAAATCTTCTATTCCCAGCTTAAAGAAGGCAAACGTAAAAGAGGCGGACAACAGATGAGATTCAAAGACGTCTTAATAGCCAACATGAAGAAACGTAACATCGACATCAACAATTGGGAAACCAATGCCAAGGACAGGAAACTCTGGCAAGCCATCATCCGAGAAGGAACGGCAACTTTTGAAGCCAGCAGATGTGCAGAATTAGAAGAAAAGAGAAGAAAATGGAAAGTGAGGCAGCAACAACCAAAGCCCGATCTGCCATCTGGAACTACCTGCCCTGAATGCAGAAGAACTTTCAAAGCCAAGATTGGACTCATAAGCCACTTGAGAGCCCGTAAATAGATCAACAGAACGAAGACCATCATCCTCGACCTCGAGTGATAGCCACCACGACAATACAACAATGCCAAACATAAGGCAATATAGAAAGGACACTTCAAATTATGGATCATATACAAAAAATTAAATTGACGCAATAGTGATTAGCATGGACGCTGAAATGGCATTCGATCCTGTTAATTGGAATTTTCTTTACAGAGTTTTACATAGATTTGGTTTACATGACACAATTATCAAAACTATACAGTCAATGTATGACAATCCTACTGTTAGGATTAAAATAAATGGATATTTATCAAATAGTTTTACCCTAGGAAGGGGTACAAGACAGAGTTGTGCATGGTCACCGCTGCTCTTCGCATTATATCTGGAACCATTAACTCAATACATCAGAAAAAATGAAGGTATCAGGGGAATTACTGTTAAAGGGACAGAGCAGGGCCTGTTACATGGATGACATTTTGATATGTCAACTGTTAGGGGTCACCCTAGTTTGGAAAAGGGGTCCAGAAGAAACCCTATGAACTGTGCTGCTATTAAGAGAGAGAGAGGGAGGCATCCAGCGCAATGACAGAGAGAAAGAGAGAGAGAGAGAGAAAGAGAGAGAGACAGACAGACAGACAGACAGAAATTGCTCGAAAGATTGATGTTATGGTTCCTCTGCTGATTGTTTACCTTTCTCCGAGGTCACTT
This sequence comes from Hypanus sabinus, assembly GCF_030144855.1. NCBI lineage: Eukaryota > Metazoa > Chordata > Chondrichthyes > Myliobatiformes > Dasyatidae > Hypanus > Hypanus sabinus. The sequence continues at coordinate 22,896,996 of NC_082707.1, forward strand.
TGTCTGCTTGTAGAGAGTCTGCAGGAAGTTGTGGGTGAAGCAGGTTGATGGACAGCTGATGTCCAACATGTGGAGATAAAAAGCAGATCCGCTGGGCCACAGGCAGACACACCAGGACACACCACGAGACACACACAATGTTGGACTCTGAACGAGCTTTGTGCACCCACAGGAAGGTGGGGGTTTTGGAGGATCGATTTGGGGAAATTGATCAGTGGCTCACAGTGTGATAAGGTGCGACGGGTGGGGAATTACTTGTGCGTCCACCCTTGCCTGGGTGATAATTCCACCACTGAAGAACAGTCATACGTGCTATGGTCACTGTTGGTGACCACAACAGGACTTCGGAAGACAACAGGAAGATCGATGGCAATAGCTCACCTCTCACCTCTCTCTCTCTCTCTCTCTCTCTCTCTCTCTCTCTCTCTCTCTCTCTCTCTCTCTCTCTCTTCAATGTTAATCAACTAACTACCTCGAACTGAACTGAACTCTCTTCATCATATCGTAAGACTGTATCCATTTACCCCGAGGTTTGAAAGAGCCTAGTTTTGTTCCTATTTCCACACACACTTGCATTTATATTACTGTATTGCTTAGTTACTAATAAACATTATTAGCTTATAGCAATACCAGACTCCAAAGTGTTTTCCATTTCTGCTGGTTCTTTAACCCAGTCATGGGGTACGTGACACAACCAACATACCCTTTACTTAACTTGATGCAATCCTTTGAACAATGTGGTAGATTATCAGGATACAAAATCAACATAGATAAATCCCAATTACTCTCATATTACTATAGCCCACCAAGAGAAATTGAAAGTAGATATCCCTGGGCATGGCACACAGAGTCTTTCAAATATTTGGGCATCATTATGCCAAAAGATTTGGCAAAATTATCAGAATGCAATTATCTGCCTATATATAAATAATTAAGGAAGATATAACAAGATGGAACCTAATTCCTTTTTTAAGTCCAGTTCAAGGACTGAATACATTAAAATGAATATATTGCCCAGACTACTATATCTCTTTCAGACCCTACCAAAAGAGGTTAACCAAAATCAATTCAATGAATGGAACAAAATGTTATCAAAATATTTATGGCAAGGTAAAAGGCCTAGAGTTCATCTCAAAACTTTGCAATTAGCCAAGGAAAAGGGAGGATGGGGCCTGCCGTCTCTTAGAGATTATTATTTTGCAGCACAGTTGAGAGCTGTGATATGCTGGTGTAACCCATCATATGACACTAAATAGAAAAATATTGAAGAGAGGATACTTTTCATCCCCATACAGGCAATTTTGGCTAATAACAACCTACAAAGTTACATAAATACTATTGATAACCCATGTGTGAAATGGACTCTTAAAATATGGAAAACCATTATAAAAGAATATAAACTAGAGGGAGATATTGCAATTCATAAATGGTGTGCATATGACTCGGATTTTACGCGAATAAACTGCATGCTAGATTTAAGGACTGGGCAGCTAAAGGAATAACAGTTCTTTGTAATATAGTGAAAGAAGGAACACTGTTCAGTTTTGAAATACTTAAAGAGAAACGCTGAATAGAAAAACAAGACTTTTATCGGTATTTGTAGATGCAACAGTATGTTAATAGGGGGGTTAACAATGTAACCAAGGCAAGTACGTGTTTGATAGAGCTATTTAGAAAAGCATATCAGACTCCTCAATACCTGGACTGACACCTTACTGCCCTATTGTCTTGTTTATTATTTATTGTAATGCCTGCACTGTTTTGTGCACTTCATGCAGTCCTTGGTAGGTCCGTAGTCTAGAGTAGTTTTCTTTCTGTATTGTTTTTACATAATTCAGTCTAGTTTTTGTACTGTTTCATGTAACACCATGGTCCCGAAAAACGTCTTGTTTCTACTATGTACTGTACCAGCAGTTATGGTCAAAATGACAATAAAAAGTGACTTGACTTCAAGTGTGTATAAGGGTTTGTCAAATCTTAAAACACATTCGACTTCATACATTAAAACAAAATGGGAGAAGGAAGGAGGGATAATTATATCTGAGGAAGAATGGACAATAATATGGAGATATCAATGGAAGTGTACCAGTTCACAGAAATGGAGGGAGTTTGGATTGAAAAACTTGATAAGATATTTTATTACACCCTCTCAGAAATCCCATTATGATAGTAACCTCACAGCTTACAGAAAGGAGGTGCAGTGGCTAACAGACTGGTGCAGAGCCAACAACCTGTCTCTGAATGTGAACAAAACAAAAGAGATGGTTGTTGACTTCAGGAGGGCACAGAGTGACCACTCCCCACTGAACATCGACGGCTCCTCGGTAGAGATCGTTAAGAGCACTAAATTTGTTGGTGTTCACCTGACGGAGAATCTCACCTGGTCACTCAACACCAGCTCCATAGCAAAGAAAGCCCAGCAGTGTCTCTACTTTCTGTGAAGGCTGAGGAAAGTCCATCTCCCACCCCCCCATCCTCATCACATTCTACAGGGGTTGTATCGAGAGCATCCTCAGCAGCTGCATCACTGCCTGTTTCGGAAATTGCACCACCTCGGATCGCAAGACCCTGCAGTGGATAGTGAGGTCAGCTGAGAAGATCATCAGGGTGTCTCTTCCCGTCATTACAGACATTTACACTACATACTGCATCTGCAAAGTGAACAGCATTATGAAGGACCCTGATGCACCATCAATAACTCACGGAGACATAAGGCGAGAGATAGGCTTTTATTGGCTGGAAGAAAGAATAAGCAGCAATTGACCACCATACTACATCCTGGAGACTGAGGCTGGGGCAGTGTCTCCAATTGCCTTTATACCGGGGTCTGTGGGAGGAGCCACGGGAGCAGTCACAGGAGGGGCGTGTCCAGACAGGGATATGTAGTTCACCACAGACCCCACGCACCCCTCATACAAATTCTTCTCTCTCCTGCGATCTGGGAAAAGGCACCGAAGCATTCGGGCTCTCATGGCCAGACTATGTAACAGTTTCTTCCTCCAAGCCATCAGTCTCCAGAGCCTGGACTGACACCAACTTACTGCCCTATGGTCTTGTTTATTATTTATCACAATGCCTGCACTGTTTTGTGCTCTTTATGCAGTCCTGGGTAGGTCTAGTGTAGTTTTTTCTGTGTTGTTTTTTACGTAGTTCTGTCTAGTTATTGTACTGTTTCATGTAACACGATGGTCCTGAAAAACATTGTCTCATTTTTACTGTGTACTGTACCAGCAGTTATTGTCGAAATGACAATAAAAAGTGACTTGACTTGGACTTGACTTGAATCTCCCTGTTTGCTGGAGAAATTGTGGAAATCCAAATGCAAACCATTATCATATTTTCTGGGATTGTTCTGTTATTAAAGACTATTGGAGTGGGATACACAATGCCCTACAAGACATTTTTAAATGTGAAATACCCTTGGAAAGTAAGACCTTATATTTTGGGTATATACCTCAAGAGTGGTTGAAAAGAGATAAATATTTAATGAATATACTGCTGTTGGCTGGTAAAAAGACTATTACCAGGAAATGGTTATCACAGAAGAGTCCAACTTTAAATGCATGGATGGAAATTACAATGGATATTTACAAAATGGAGAAGATAACAGCATCTGTTAATCATAAGTTGGAACAATTTGATTCATACTGGGAAAAATGGTTTAACTACATAACACCTCATAGGCCTGATTTTATTCTCACAAATCAATGAATATGTTGTAAAAAAAAGATCACTCCCTACTTGTACACAGTTTTTTCCTTTCACTTGTTCTTTCTTTCCTCTCTATAAGTGTATATCTCAGATAAATATTATGTGGAAATTTATTGCAAATATGAATATATAATATGTACATACAGTATCTGAAATACATCTTATGGAAATGCTTATTTGATGATGAACTTCAATAAAAATGAATTACAAAAAAAAAAGGAAATAGAGCAGGATGAAGATATTGGTGCGAGGGAAACGCCCCTGGAAGGGGAAGCAAAGGAAATTTTTATACAGGTGTCTCAGATGGGAAGCGATGGACTGGATGGGCTTTGGTGAAGGAAGCAGGTGAATTAGCTTCAGGAACACTGCCAGAGGGTTTCTCAGCTCAGGTGGCAGAGCGGGTGTCCCTGATAGAGGCAATGTGCTACAGTAAAGGCAGATAAGTAGATATACTGTATTTACAGACAGCAGTATGCTTTTGGGGTGGTGCATGATTATCTGATGGTGTGGGCACGATGAGGATTTGTAACCTCGACCGGAGCAGGTATTCAGCGCAGGCACCTAATACAAGAACTGCTGGAAGCAGAGAGGCTGCCAGCAGAGGTGGCAGTAATTAACGTAAAGGCCCACCAGAAAGGGGACAGTAAGGAGCAGGAAAGGATTGAGTGGGCAAATATCAGGGCAAACAGGGCAGCAGAAGAACATGAGGCGACTGGAATTACAAGTGTGCAAGAAGAAACTACTGGAGTCAGTTTAATAAAATTATACAAATTATCCATATATTAGGCAGATACTACAGAAGTTATATCATGAGGCGATGCACCAGAGTGTATGCACAGCATGATCGTGACCCTGGTGTTAGCCAGGGATGGGCGGGGATGTTGAGAAATTCTGCTGCCATGGTTTCATTTGTGCCTGGGTAAGGGCATAAAGGTGCAGCTACAAAACCAGCCATGGTCGAGGGGACCCTGGGAAAACATCCAGATAGACATTAGGGGGCCACTGCCAAAAAGCAAGGGGAGACACCGCTGTGCAGAGACCATGGATCATTTCACCCGGTGGGGAGAGGCTGTCCCGAAGAGAGATTGTACTGTCCACACAACAGCTCAGGAAATCCTCCCCAGGAGGGCAACCCCAGTCCTGGCGGACTCGGACCAGGGAGCGCATTTCACAGGGAAAGTGACGAAGGAAATGTGCAGCACACACAGAATGCTGCAGGGCCTCAGCAGGTCATGAGAAGGAAATGTGCAAACTCTTTGGGATTCAGCATGCCCTACCACCCTCCGAGCTCCGGAATGGTAGAAGGGATCAAGTGAACACTCAAGGCAGCCTTAGCTAAGGCTGTGCCAAAGACGGGAAAGGCATAGGTTGACGCATTGCCAGGAATTCTGATGATATTGCAAAACCACACGCTGCGTCAGAGTCCCTACGAATTACTGACGGTGCGAGCAATGCATTTCCCTTATAGAGTGATTATGGATTGCGATGTACCTGGAACTTACAGGGATAAAATGGCCCAGTATGTGAAGGATCTCTGTAACCAGTTTAAAGTGCTCAGGGACTGAGCAAAGGAACAGAAACACATTGCTGATCAGAAGGAGAAAAGATCATCTTCCCACAGCCGGGAGACCCAGTAATGATAAGGGAGCTTCCTGAAAAGGCAGAAGGCTTCTGAAAAAATGGCATTTGTGTTTGTGTACGTTCATGGCAAGGCAGCTGGTGGAAACATCGAACGCAGGTTAAACCATACAACTCACCTTCTTGTTGCCCATAGACAGAACCAGGGATCAGGCCCCCCCGTTAACAGTGTCATTGCAGAGAATCTAAGTGAATCGAATACCAGCCTGCAGCTGCATCATATCTGACCACACCTGAATGAACCTGATAGAAGCTGACCCACAGATGAAAGAGCACAGAAATTCAAATGCAGGAGGCAGAGAGAGAGAGAGAGAGAGAGAGTGTCAGTGAATCGTGAAGAATGTTTGAAGTATAATGGTAACTATACTTTGCAATAAAAGCTGGTTATTGGAGGTAGATGATTAGTTGTATAGACCAGAATAGAAAGATATTGGGGAAACTAGATGGGAAGGAATCCAAGTTCAGGCAGAGGCATCAAGTTCAACAATTTCGATAGCAAGGCGGATTGAGAAAGCGAAAATTATAGTTGGCGACTTTAACTAAGCCTGTTTGAAGAAAACCCTGCCCGATTATCACTAGCACATAACCTGTTGTACACAAGGTCCCAATGCACATGACCACTGCTCCACTACAATAAGAATGCCTTTTGTTCCTTCCCGTGACCACAGTTTGATAAACCAAATCATTTGGCTGTGCTCCTGCTGGCTGCAAACAAACAGAGCCTAAGGAGCAAGGCTCCAGAGATCAAGATAACTCAGAGGTGGTTGCGGGAGGCTGAGGAACAGATACAGGATTGCCTTGAGTCTGTGGACTGGGCATATGTTCAAGAATTCATGAGGACCTGAATGACAACACCAGGATTGTTACAGACTTCATTAAGACAATTGTGGGTGAGTGTGTCCCCACGAAATCGTTCAGGTTTTTCTCCAATCAGAAGCCCTGGATGAAAAAAAAGTCCTGAACTTGCTGAGAGTCAGATCAGAGGTATTGAAATCTGGAGATCAAAAATGCTACAAGAGGTGCAGGTATGATCACCAGAAAGCCATGTCTCAGGCAAAGTGGAGGTTCTGGACTAAACTGGAATCAATGTGTGATGCTCGAAAGCTGTGGTAGGATTTGAATGCCATAACCTCTTACAAAGCTAAAGTTTGCGACATAGCGGACAGCAAACTTTCACTTCCAGATGAGCTCAATGCCTTCTATGCTTGCTTTTCCCACCAGAACAAGGAGGAATCATTGTGCATCCCCCGTGTCTCCCGATGATCCTTTGGTCTCAGTATCTGAAGATGATGTGCAGTCTGCCTTCAGGAGAGTGAATCCAAGGAAAGCATTCAGTCTGGATGGAGTACCTGGCTGAGTACCGAAGACCTGTGCTGACCAACAGGATAGTGTATTCACGGGTATCTTCAACCTCTCGCTTTGGCTGTGTGTGGTACCCATCTGCTTCAAGTTTGTTTCAATCATACTGGTGCCAAGAGAGCGTTGTAACCTGTCTAACTGACTATTGCCCAGTGGCACTTACATCCACAGTGATGAAGTTTTGAGAGGCCGGTGTTGAAACATGTCTGAGTGGTGGCTTGGATCTGCTCCAATTTGCCTACTGAAGCAACAGGTCTACAGCAGATGCCATCTCATTGGCTCTTCTCTCAATCCTGAAACATCTGGACAGCAAAGGTGTATACATCAGGATGCTCTTTATTGATTACAGCTCAGCATTTAACACCATCAACCCGTCAAATCTAATGTAAACTCTGAGATCTGGGCCTTAATAACCCCTTGTGCAATTGGGTCCTGGATTTCCTCACTTGTAGGTTGGTTCGGATTGGCAAAAACATCTCCTCCACAATCTCCATCAGCACAGGAGTACCGCAGGGATGTGTACTTAGCCCCCTGCTCTACTCACTTTACACCTACGACTGTGTAGCTAAGTACAGCTCTAACACCATATACAAGTTTGCTGATGACACCACTGTTGTGGGCTGTATCAAAGGGAGTGATGAATCAGCACACAGGAGGGCGATTGAACATATGACTGAGTGGTGTAATAGCAACAAACTTTCACACAATGTCAATAAGAACAAAGAACGGATTGCAAACTTCAGGAGAGGGAAACCGGAGGCCCATGAGCCAGTACTCATCAGAGGGTCAGAGATGGAGAGAGTCAGTAACTTTAAATTCTTGTGTGTCACTATCTCAGAGCATCTGTCTTGGACCCATGATATGAATATAATTGCAAAGAAAGCATGGCAGGACCTCAACTTCCTCAGTTGTCTATGGAGATTCAGCATGTCATCGAAAACCTTGACAAACTTCTGCAGATGTGTCATGGAAAGTGTGCTGACTGGCTGCATAATAGCCTGGTATAGGAACACTAATGCCTTTGAATGGAAAATCCTACAAAAAGAAGTAGATTTGGCCTAGTAAAACCCTCCCAAGTATTGAGGACATCTACATGAAACATTGTCGTAGAAAAGCAGCATCCATCATCAAAGATCCTCACCACCCAGGCTATGCTCTTTTCTCACTGTTGCCATCAGGTAGAAGGTACAAGAGCCTCAGGACTCGCACCACCAGGTTCAAGAATAGTTGCTACCCCTCAACTATCAGGCTCTTGAACAAGCGAGGATAGCTACACTCATTCAAGGACTCATTTAAGGACTCTTTATATTGTTATTTCATGCTAGTTATTTATTGCTATTTATTTATATCTGTATTTGCATAGTTCGTTCACAGTTTATAGTTCCTGGTGTTTACAGTTTACAGATTCTGTTTACAGTTACTGTTCTGTAGATTTGCTACACATGTCCACAGAAACAGAATCTCAGGGTTGTATCTGGTGACGTGTATGTATTCCGATAATAAATTTTACTTAAAACTTTGAACTTTAAGAAGTCAAAGTTTTGGAAAGCAACCACCACAGCTGAATGGGGAGTGAGCACAAATGAGCTGGGCCCTTTCAGTGGTGGGGCCAGTGATCAGAATGACAGTCCGGGAGGGAGTGTCACCAGGGCAAGGTCCTTGCAACTAGTCAAATAGAGACCACCCCAAACCCTCCTGCAAATCGATCAAAAAGACTGGTTGCTAAGATCATTCTGATGATCTCCTATCATGGCACGGAATGTGAACTGTTCTCTGTGAACCTGAAACAAAGTTACCTGGCTGTGATTAAATTTCTGGAAAGTTTTAAAATCAGGAGAAAACCTGTAGTGGCTGGAAATCTAAAGCAACACCTACGAAATGCTGGAGGAACTCAGCAGGTCAGGCAGCCTCTGTGGAAAAGAGTAAACAGTTGACGTTTCAGACTGAGAACCTTCATCAGGACTGAATGAGAAGGGGGGAGATGCCTGAATTAAAAGAGGGGGAGGGGGAAGAGGCTGGTGCGAAGGTGCTAGGTGGAGCACACACAAAATGCTGGAGGAACTCAGCAGGCCAGGCAGCAGCTATGGAAAAGAGTACAGTTGACCTTTCAGGCCGAAACGCTTTGGCAGAAATGAATAAGAAAAGCTGAGGCATAGATTTAAAAGGTGGGTGGTGGATAGAGAGAACCACCAGGTGATAGGTGAAACCTGGAGAGGGAGTATTTAAGTAGCGAGCCGGGAAGTTGATTGGTGAAAAAGACAAGAGGCCATGGAAGTAAAAAAAGTGGGGAGGGGAGGGGAAGAGCACCAGAGGGAGGTGAAGAGGGAAAAGGGGATGGGAAATGGAGAAGTGGGGGTGGGTTAGGGAGCATAACCGGAGGTTTGAGGAATCGATCAGCTGATGGCATTACAATCGATGTTGATTTGTGGTGGGAGATCCTGGGGATGGTATTTGAAATTGCACACTGGACCACTGGGTCAGATTGCTAAATTTGTGTGAGAACTCCTAACTACATCGCGGAAGAGATGCCATTGATAGCGATCCCTTTGATAACAAAGAAAAGACTGTTGGGGAAATGATCTAGCTTCTCAGTTTTTGGCATTCTGTCTTGGGAGAGCTGGGAGGGAGTATTCTATTCCAGCCAACCTTGATCCGGACTGTGGTAACAACCTTGAGGGAAACCCCTAATAGCCTCGGTGGAGTGAGTGTTTTAAGGGCTGGCATTTCCTCACATACCATTTATTTAATTGGAAGGTCCTGACTCTTAAATGTGAATCCCCCACATGACAGAGTGTTGATGTGGGTGGTATGTTGGGTAAGAACATGATAACATAAGAAATAGGAGCAGGAGTAGACCATCTGGCCCATCGAGCCTGCCCCGCCATTCAATAAGATCATGGCTGATCTGGACATGGCCTCATCTCCACCTTTCCCCCATAGCCCTTAATTCCCCTACTATGCAAAAATCTATCCAATCCTGTCTTAACTACAGGTACAAGGTGCAAGGTGGATGGCAGGTGTGAGCAGGAACAGTATCCTGTGACGGCTGTGTCTATGCCACATGACGTTGTGAAGGTGGGCACTTGTGGAGCGTTGAATGCTGCTTACCGGATGTGCGGTTCCTCGGCTTACCCATGGTTCCCACGGGCTGGTGCAGCTGATCTGTGGTGCTGTATATATGCCACCCCAGTGCCCTGGGTGAGCTAATTCCCCATGCTGGTCAGTGAGAGGGCTATTACAGAGGAAGATTTTGAATGATGGCCTTTCTCAGCATGGTACGGCCAGACTGTCCCAGGAACCGACTTCAATGGCATTAGATCACTTGCTCACAAAGGCAGATGACACTAGTGCTGTTGTTGGTCAATAACGTTGCGCCTACATTCCAGGTGGGTCGGGTAACGTCACTCACCTGGTCGATCAAATCTGAGAGTCAGTGTATAAGATCAAGTGGGGGGAACCAGCTCGTTGGCTATTTGACTCCAGGGTGGGGCTGGTGGCTTTTGGGGATCAGGGAGACTGATGAACTACTGTAGTATCCTAGATAGATGGATACTTTATTGATCCCAGAGGAAATTGCAGTTTCACAATAGCATAAATATAAATATTAGAAGAGAAGTAGAAAGAATAAAAAAATAAGTTACCATAAAAGTCTAGCAGGCATGGGTCATCACTTCCCTGGTTACAGCTTGATTCATAATGGAGCCTAATAGCCAAGGGTAAGAATAAACTCATATAGCACTCTGTAAGGCAACTGCAGTGCATTTGTCTCAGTCTATTACTATAAGTGCTCCTCTGTTCAGCCAAGGTGGCAAGCAGAGGGTGAGAAACATTGTCCAAAATTGCCAGGATTTTCCGTAGTGTCATTGGTTCTATCACAGCCTCCAGTTTGATCCAACCTTTCTGATCAGTTTCTTGAGCCTGTTGGCATCCCCTGTGTTGATGCCATTGCCCCAGCACACCACTGCATAGAAGATTGCACTGACGAAGGCAGACTGGTTGACTATTGGAGGTGACTACTGGGTTTACAGTACTGGGTTTTGTACTTTTGTGTTTTGTAAGTGGGAGTTTGCGAGAGTCATGCTAGTCTGAAGTTTGGATCATCACGTTTGCACTTTTGAGGGGCTGAGGCTTATTCTGATTGTTGGAAATCACTTCCATCATGATTGGTTACTTTAGATACTGCAGCTGCTTTTCCCATTGGATAGATGCCTGATGTCCAGGTATACAGAGGGAAGTTCTTTCTCTCTCTTCCTTTGTTTAAGGTAAGCGGTGCACATGACCATTGGGAAGATATGCTCTGGGCACATTTTTAGCTAAGTATGCTTGTTGAATATTCAGCCTTGTAGTTTCTGCAACTTGAGGAACATCAGAGTTGGTTTGATTTTTAAGTAAATGATTAATATACTTTTCTGAAGTCAATGGTTTCTGTCTCAATTGCTAGACCATAAACCTGATTCAATATTACAGCTGCCTAGTAACACACCTATTTATTACTAACCTAATCACAGGACAATTTATAACCAATTGACCTACTAACTGGTAAACAAGACCATAAGATATAGGAACAGAATTTGGCCATCAGGCCTGCTCCCCATTTCTCCACCTATGGCAATGAATTCAAGATTCACCACCCTCTGGCTAAAGAAATTCCTTCTCATCTCTGTTCCGAATGGATGCCCCTCTGTTCTGAGACTGTGTCCTCTAGTCTTGGATCCCCCACCATAGGAAACATCCTCTCCACAGCCACTCTATCAAGGCCTTACAAGATTCGATAGGTTTCAATGAGATCCTCCCTCATTCTTCTGAATTCCAGTGAGTACAGGCCCAAAGCAAACAATCAGTCCTCATATGGTAACTTTTTCATTACTAGAATCATTCTTGTGAACTTCCTCTGTATCCTCTTCAATGTCAGCACCCCCTTTCTTAGATAAGAAGCCAAAAACTACTCACAAGACTCCAAGTGAGTCCTTACCAGTGCCTTATAAAGCCTCAATGTTACATCCTTAAAAATATATTTTTTCAAATATAAGATGAGCTTTGTGACAGTGAGGTTCAACCCATGTTGTAGGGACATCTCCTCATCTTATAACAGGGCACGGATCAGGCATCCAGACTGACCATCAACTTCTCTGACTGCTTTTCTGTCTGTAGCAGAACAGGCCATTTCTGTCTGTCAACAATCTATGACTTGGCTCAGTTTGGATCTCACCATCAGTATTATTTCAAGTTCTGATCATGTCCCACAGTGCTACAAAGAGCACATGATGTTACATAGCTGCTCCAGGAGACTTTCAAATTACTCTGAACCCCTCTCCCCAGGTCATTAATGATGGTGAACTCATTGACGACAATACCAACAAATATGAAAGGATAGAAAGGAATTGGGATGGGAAAGCTACAGGTGACTTGTTACCCAAGACAAAGGTGTTTGAGGGAATTATGTACCCGGAGAGAATGGTACAACACGTGTTCTCAAGGGTAGAACAACAGGAGGTAGAACAAAGCTGATTTTCTCAAGAACTAGAACTGATGGAAGAATTCAGTTTTTTTCCCATGCAGCTCTTTCTGATACTTTCATTGACTGAAAGGCAGACTCTTCATCAGAGATTAACTCAGCACTATATTTTTGTTCCCAGTTCCTTGAATTCTGATAGCTGAAGCTTGGCAGTGTCTGAGAGATACATCCACTCCCACTTTCCTCTGCCCTTTCTTTCAAATCCATCTTAAGAACTGGTAAGAAAGGGCTGGAAGTCTCATCTTGGCTGCCTTTATACCCAGGCATCTTTGAACTGTAGAGGAAATACGAGCACGCAGAGAAAACCCACTCAGTTCACAGGCAGAACGTAAGAACTCCATACATGAGGCACCAGAATTGAACTCTGAACTCTGAAACAAAGTCCCTCCGAGCTGTAATAGTGCCATGCTAAACATTACACTACTGCAGCACCCTAAATGAGTACTTGGATCGTAAAAGCATCCAGGGTTGTGATAAAGCAACAATAAATCAGATGGGTATACATGGGTACTTGATGTTCAATGTTATCTTCCCTCGAGAAAAGTAGATACATGGAGTGATACGGAATTGCCCCCCCCCCCCCCATGTCCAACTCCTTTTAGTTGCATCAGTGAAAAGGAACAGAGGATGAGAGTGCAGAATTTAAAGGAGAGTGCGGAATGATTTGAAAGGGTCCCCAGAGATGACTTCTTCATTCAGAGGGTGATGCGTGTATGTGATAAACTGGCAGGCACAGTGATATTTAAAGTACATTTTTGACAGGTTTGTGGATAGGAAGGGCTTGGAGTGGTATGGGCCGGATGCAGGGAAATAGGGCTATATCAGCTGGGTGCCTTGGTTGCTACGGACAAGTTGGTCTGAAAGGCCTTATTCTTCAGACCGACTGATCCATGTCATCAAGGACATGCCAAACAAGGACAAGCAAGGACAAGTTTAATTACTCTGCTCTTTGACACCCTCACTGTGTCGAAGGTTGTTTTAATCAAACACTCCACAAGAAATTGATGGCATGAACCAGTGACAGATCTCGTTAGAAATGGGGAGCAAACTGACTGAAGTGTGAACTGGGATTTCAGTTTAGTTCCATGCACTCCTATCTGTTGAGTTAGGTTATACAATCACAGGGATGGTTTCATGATAGGAATTATCACTTCCTTCCTTCCTTAGCTATCTGATATGGTCACTGGATGATGCTGTTTTTATCTGATGCTGTCTTTTTCTGGTTGAGATCCTGCAACCAGCCATTGGTTTAGCAGAAAGGAATTTCCCCATCACTGAAATTACAGCATTTCACTGGGAGTGAGGAGCAAGCATCCTCCAGAGAGTTGGGAATGCTTGTGGAAAAGACCTCCTAACCAAGAGGAGAAGTCAGAAGGGAGGGCTGATACTCAAGAACCCCGTTTTAGTTCAGACCGTTAAGCAGAGTCATTCTGTTTTCTCCTGTGGTTCTGTATTTAGTTAGGAAATCCAACTAAATTAGGGTGAGCAGAATTGGACCAGTTTAAGTCAGGTTCTTTAAGGTACATTTTGGTGAAAAGTGTACTTACATCAGAATCAAGTTTATTATCACTGGCATATGTTGTGAGATTTGTTGGCTTTGAGGCAACTGAACAATGCAATACATAATAATAAAGAGAAAACGTGAATTGCAGTCAGTATATACAGTATACAATATATTAAATTGTGAAATTAAATAAGTGGTGCAAAAACAGAAATAAAGGCAGTGAGGCAGTGTTCTTGGGTTTAATGCCCATAAGACCATAAGATATAGGAGCAGAATTAGGCCATTTGCCTATCGAGTCTGCTCCACTATTTCATCATGGCTCGTCCAATTTTCCTCTCAGCCCCAATCTCATGCCTTCATCCTGTATCCACTCATGTCCTGACCACTTGAGAATCTATCAAACTCTGCCTTAGACATACATAAAGACTTGGCCTCCACAGCCGTCTGTGACAAAGAATTCCCCAGATCCAACACTCTGATGAAAGAAATTTCTCCTCCTCATCATTCTAAAAGGACACCTCTCTATTCTGAGGCTGTGTCCTATCTTCTTACACTTTTCCATCAAAGGAAACATCTCCACATTCACTCTATCAAGGCCTTTCACCACTCAATGTTTCAATTCGGTCACTCATTCTTCTGAATTCTAGTGAACACAGGCACCGGCCTAGAGACATCAAACGGTCTTCATATGACAAGCCATTTAATCGTGGGATCCTTTTTGTGAAGCTCCTTTGAACCCTCTCCAGTTTCAGCACATCCTTTCAAAGATAATGGTCCAAAACTGCTCATAATACTTCATTCAGAAACTGATTGGCAATGGGGAAGAAGCCATTTCTGAATCATTGAGTGTGCTCCTTCAGGCTTCTATACCTCCCTCCTGACGGTACCAATGAGAACAAGTCATGACCTGGGTGATGGGGGTCCTTAATGATGGATGCTACCTTTTTGAGATGTCCTGGTGCCCACAATGGTGCTGATTAACTTTACAACTCTCTGCAGTTTACATCCAATGTAATGTCCACATTTACGACGCCACCATGGCCTAGCAATTGATTCTGTGATATTGGTTGAGGGATTGTTAACAAAAACATTTTCAAAATTTGTGCCTTGTTCAGATTCAGCAGCAAGAAATATTCACAAAGGAGACACTTCACCTGGATTCAAGGTTATAAGAAATTATTTTATTACATTAATATAAAGAATAAATCCAGAATAAAAGAAAATATTAGAGGTAGTAAAAGACACAAAATAATAATTATCATCCAATCACTAATCCACACTATACAATAAACTGCTGGAGAAAACCATAGGTTTCCAACACCTTTTCATCTCTCCCTCTAAGCTCTAATTCTACACACTACTTATGACCCAGTTTAATAGAAAATTCCCATTTGCTTCTTGTTATACACTTCATTACTTTTACATCTTTTAAACTTAACACCATACTAAAATGCCTATATGGCACATTCACAGCTCTATCTTCATCAATTTGATTGTCATTTCCACAAGGAATTCTTTCAGGCTTGTGAGCCATGACCTGCTGCTTGTAAAGCCCTGCTGACTATCCCTAATCAGACTATGCTTCTCCAATTCTGTATAAATATTGTCTCTGACAATCCTTTCTAATAGTTTGCCCACCTTTGATGTCAACCTCATTTGCCTGTAATTCACAATATTATCGTTACTTCCGGTCTTCAACAAAGGAATAACATTTACCATATTCCACCCTTCTGGCACAAGAGGACACAAACAGCATCACCAAAAGTACAGCTATATCTTTCCTCGATTCCTGTAGTAACCTGTGTATATCCAGTCCCCCTTCCCTCCCCCCTCAAACCCTGGGACTCATCTATTCTAATGCTTTTCCTAAACATTCCCTGTCTTAATGTCAGCATGTTCCAATATATTAACCTGTTCTACACTGTCCTCACAACGATCAGAATAGCCAGAAACAGACAAAAAAAAAGTGATTATTCTGGGAGAAGCTAAAGATAGCACCAGAGGGCAACTTTGAGTTCATCTGTGAAACAGTTTGAATTCTTCTCTTAATATCTCTTCTTTCCTTTTCAAAATGGCTGACGTGCAGTGGAAATCAGACTGGTTTCTTCATGGCAGTGAGTTCCTGTTCTCAGACCCTTGCTGGGCGGCTGAGCATTTTCGATATCTCTAGGAGGGTGTGGTCCTGTGGACGACCCAATTCCTTGGCAGTCTCATGGATTGAAGCATTGTGGGAAATCGGAACATCAGGACAGCGGGAGCAGCTGTCGGAGGCCTCTGCACTTGGGCGATTGTTCTCTCCATGGTGAGAGAGAGCTTGTTGCTGCTCTTGAGTCGGCATGACTTGGACAAGCGACTACGGACTGTAACATTGGAATGGCGAGCTGGTGGTCTCCCCACTCACTGTGGCAGGAGTGACAGTTCTCTCTCCCTCGTTAGTGAGAGAACCTGTAGGGTGTTGAACTGTTAGGATGAAGAGTGTTTCTTGAAGGACTCTAGATCCTGGTCTCTTTGTTGACTCTGCTGTTGCTTGCTTGGTGGGCGGTAGGGGGGGAGGGGGTTGATGCTTTCTGCTGGAGCCAGTGGGGGAAAGAGAGGGGGGAGAGTTGATGTTTTGCTGCTGCTTGTGCATGAGAGGGGGAAGGGGGCTTTGGGGTTCTAATGTTTTTAGCTCCTTCATTCTTTGGGGTTTTTCTTCTGTTGTGTGGATGCCTGTGAAGAGTAAGAATTTCAGGTTGTACACTGTATATGCTCTCTGATGTTAAATGGAACCATTGAACCATTGAAAAAGTAAAAAGTTTGTTGATACAAGTAGATGCATTTCAGCCTGGAATGAGACGGGAATGTTGCCCCTGTAGAGAGAGAAAAGTTTTATAATAAATTTGAATTATCTGTTGCTAAGTATGCGCCAAGCTTTCAAATGAAACATTCAAACCAGATGAAGTGTAAATACCAGAGCAAAGCGGATCACCTACATATATCCTTTCTTCAACAAAGAAATAATATTTGCTACCCTCCAATCTTCTGATACTACTCCTGTGGCCAATGAGGATGCAAAGATCAACATCAATAGCACGGCTATCTCTTCAGTCACCTCCCATAGCAATCTGCAGCATATCCCATCTGTTCCAGGGACTTATCTGTCCTAATGTTTGGCAAAAGTCCCAGCACATCCTCATTGTTATTGTTGACATGTTCCAGAGTATCAGCCTGTTTTATGGGGCCTGCACATTCGTCAAGGTCTCTCGCACTGGTGAAAACTGAAGCAAAGTATTCATTAATGAATTTGCCCTCCTCCCCCGACTCCAGGTACAGTATATTTTCTCTTTAATCACGGTCAGTCCTACTCTCACACTACTCATCCTCCTCTTCTTCCAATGTAAGTAGGATGGCTTGAGGTTTTCCGCAATCCTATCCGCTAAAACCTTTTTTGTGTCCTCTTTGAACTTTCCTAACTCCATTCTTAAGTTCCTTCCTGGCTACCTTGTAAGCACAACAGCACCTACTTCCCCAGGAGGCGACAGAGATTTGTAACGTCCCCCTTTGACCCTGACTAATCTCTATCGATGCACCATAGAAAGCAACCTGACTAAATATATCATGACTTTCTATGGCAAGTGCTGTGTCCAAGACTGCTAGAAACTGTAGAGTTGCAGTCACAGCTCAGCACATAGTGGAAACCAATATTCTACCTTGGTGCTTGGTGCACACTTCTTGCTGTCTTGATAAAGCAGCCAAAATCATTAAAGAACATATCAACCTCAGAAATTCTCTCTTCCAATTGGACGGGCAATATAAAACTCTGAAAGCACAACCCGCCAGGCTCAAGGACAGCTTCTATCTCACTGTTATAAAACTATTCAACAATCCCCTACTATGAAAAGGTGGAATCTTGACCTCCCAATTTAGCATGTCATGGCCTTACAACTTGATGCCTGTCCGCACTGCCCTTCCCTTGTAACTGCAACACTGCATTCTACCTACCATTCCGTCCAACGACCTCCCTTCAGAAAATCCTCCTCACGGCTGACAAACAGAAACTGAAGCGGGAGGTCACGGTGTCAAAAGTGGTGTCACGTTGGACAGAGGAAACGGATGAGGTCCCCCGTGACTGCCTTGAATCGGTGGACTGGTTAGTGTTCAAGGACTCGGCAGCTAACCTCGATGAGTATGCCTCAGCTGTCAGGGACTTTATCTGGAAATGCACAGAGGACTGTGTGTCTCGTAAGATGATCTGGGTATTCCCTAACTGGAAACCTTGGATGAATTATGAGGTCCAGTCCCTTTTGAAGGCTAGAGCTGTGGCTTTTAGGTCCGGGGATACCAGTCGCTACACGGAATCCAGGCATGAACTCCGGAAAGCCATTAAGGGCGCCAAGAGGCAATATCGAGCCAAGTTGGAAGCCCAGGCTAACCAGAGGGATACCAGTAGACTATGGCAACATCTAAATGAGATCACTGGGTGCAAAGAAAAGGCTGGGAATATCAATAACTGTAGCATTTCTCTTCCTGATGAACCTAATGTATTCTACGCCAGATTCAAACAGAAGAGGAGCATCCTGCCCCCTCCGGATGAACCGGACGTGATGGTATCAAGATTCATCGTCACTGAGGAAGACGTTAGAAGAACCTTCCTGAAGATAAATCCAAGAAGGCGATGGGCCCAGATGGTGTCCCAGGATGGGTTCTCCGGGCCTGTGCAAGCGAGCTAGCTGGAGTGTTTGCTGACATCTTCAACTGTTCCCTGCTTCAGTCTAAGATCCCCTCGTGTTTTAAGAAGGCAACGATAATCCCAGTGCCGAAGAAAAGCAAGGTGGCATGCCTGAATGACTACCGACCTGTGGCTCTGACATCAATTGCTATGAAGTGCTTCGAGCGATTGGTTATGGCACTCATCCACCATAACCTACCGGTCAACCTCAACGCTTTGCAATTCGCCTACCGGAGCAACAGGTCAATGGAAGATGCCATCTCTCTGGCACTACATTCCTCCTTAGAACACCAGGAGAGTAAAGACGCATATGTAAGGCTCCTTTTCATTGACTACAGCTCTGCCTTTAATACCATCATTCCAAATAAACTGATTCCTAAGCTCCAGAACCTGGGTCTTAGCACTCAGATCTGCAGCTGGATCTTCAACTTCCTCACAGGCAGGATCCAGGCAGTAAAATAGTGGACAAGCTCTCCTCTACAATCACTCTGAGCACTGGTGCCCCACAAGGCTGTGTACTCAGCTCCCTGCTGTACTCACTGTACACCCACGATTGTTTAGCCAAGTTTCCATCAAACTCAATATATAAGTTTGCTGATGACACCACAATTGTAGGCCACATCTTGGCTAATGATGAGTCTGAGTACAGAGAGGAAATTAAGAACCTGGTGGCAAGGTGCGAAGACAATAACCTATCCCTCAATGTCAGCAAGACGAAGGAATTGGTTGTTGACGTCAGAAGGAGTAGTGGACCGCACAACCCCATCTACATCGGTGGTGCGCGGGTGGAACAGGTCAAAAACTTTAAGTTCCTCGGGGTGAATATCACAAATGACCTGACTTGGTCTAACCAAGCAGAGTCCACTGCCAAGAAGGCCCACCAGCGTCTTTACTTTCTGAGAAAGCTGAAGAAATTTGGCCTGTCCCCTAAAACCCTCACTAATTTTTATAGGTGCATCATAGAAAGCATTCTTCTAGGGTGCATCACAACCTGGTACGGAAGTTGTCCTGTCTAAGACCGGAAGAAGCTGCAGAAGATCGTGAACATAGCCCAGCACATCACACAAACCAATCTTCCATCTTTGGACTCACTTTACACCACACGCTGTCGGAGCAGTGCTGCCAGGATAATCAAGGACATGACCCACCCAGCCAACACACTTTTTGTCCCACTTCCCTCTGGGAGAAAGCTCAGGAGCTTGAAGATTCATATGGCCAGATTTGGGAGCAGCTTCTTTCCAACTGTGATAAGACTGCTGAACAGATCCTGACCCGGATCTGGGCCGTACCTTCCAAATATCCGGACCTGACTTGCATTACCTTACTTACCCTTTTCTATTTTCTATTTATGACTTATAATTTAAATTCTTATTATATTTAATTCAATCTGTACTTCAGGGAGCGCGAAGTACAGAATCAAATATCGCTGTGATGATTGTACGCTCTGGTATCAATTGTTTGGTGACAATAAAGTAAAGTACCTTTGTTATTGATTTCACTCGAATGACCACAATGCAATGAAATCCACATTTCATAAAGAAATAACTTGCTCAGCTTTGGCGTGCTCTGAAAGAATGATGAGTTTGCCCGGCTTAAAGCATTGCTGTGCTCTGAAAGAATGATGAGTTTGCCCGGCTTAAAGCATTGCTGTGCTGCAGAAGATGCCATTACTGGGCCAGCCCACGACACTTGGTGCTCTTATGAAAGTTTGGCCACTCCTTAAAGATTTCCACTGAGCTCACCATAGAACCATAGAACATTACAGCACAGAAACAGGCCTTTTGGCCCTTCTTGGCTGTGCTGAACCATTTTTCTGCCTAGTCCGGGGGTCGGCAACCCGCGGCTCCGGAGCCGCATGTGGCTCTTTTACGTCTGTGCTGCGGCTCCCTGTTGCTTTGGGAAATAATTGGTTGTGGCGACCCTTTTCCTGGCACATCCGAACCGACTCACAATTAGATAGCCTACGGGGGTTTGCGAGCACAGAGCTTTGGAGCCTCTGCGCCATGGGGGGCAGGTTGAGGGAGGCTTAAAAGTGAGGCTGAAGATTTTCGAATAAAGTTTTTTCCTTCGACTGCAGTTACCGACTCCGTGTCGTAATTTTAGCGCTGCGTGTAGCACACCGCTACATGGTCAGTATTTAATTAAAATGTATTTTATGTTAGTTTGTTAGTTTTTGAAATGTAAATCTAAATTTGAAGATTATGGTGATCTTGTACAATCTAAATAAGACTTTGTGGCGACCCATTTCCTGACACATCCGAACCGGCTCACAATTAGCCAGCGTTCAGGCTAAGGGAGATAGCCTACGGGGGTTTGTGAGTACGTGTCTTTTGCAGCATCCGCGCCCATGGGGGGGCGGATTGAGGGAGGCTTAAAAGCAAGGCTGTTTAGTTCAAATAAAGCTATCTTTGACTGCAGTTTACTGACTGCGTGTAGCACACCGCTACAACGTGTTTTTATCGCTGGCTGTCCAGAGGGGAGGTGCTGAAACGCTTTGTCGCGTGTCTGGAAGAAGTGAAAACTTTCCTGGGCAGCAAAGGGCTCACCTTTCCTGAGCTGGAACAGCCAGAGTGGCTGGAAAAGCTATACTTCATGGTAGACATAACAGCGCACCTGAATACGCTGAACACAGCTCTTCAACGGGGTAAGGACGTACAGCCCTGCACATGTTGGAGGATGTTTTGGCATTCGAGCGCAAGTTGATGTTGCTTGCCAGAGATTTACAGAAAGGCACATTGTCTCACTTCCCCAATTTGAGAGAGTTCAAAAAAGGTCACGACATGATAAATTCGGAGTATTTACATTCTGCAATCATCGCAATGCAAACATCATTTGGAAAACGCTTCTGTGAGTTCAGAGAGGAAAAAAAACACATTATCCTTCCTGGTCACTCCCCTAAGCATCGATCCATCCCTACTGAATACGACTGCATTGTCAGGTGTGAGTCAACCTGAACAAGGATGATAAATATTTTAATTGACTATTATTTTACGTATATTCATATGTTTTCATTGTTCAGTGAAATAGTCCTTTTATTTTTCAGGTTGACAGCTGGCTGACGTTATTTTTGGTTTGCTGCTGGCGGCAAATTTAAGTTTGGCGTTTTTCATAAATACAAGAAGGACTCAAATAGACGTTGAGTATTTTACTTAAAAGTAACCTTCAACCCAACGTCTTTTTTTCGGAGGTCAAAATGTTTTTGTTGCATGCAGAAATGTAATTTTGTTTTCTCTGCAGGAGTTCATCAATTTCATAAATGCAACACATTATAGTTTGTTTATACATAGCATAAAGGCAAAACAAAACGTTGTATGCAGTGTTATTTCATTTTAAATGTCAAACGGGTTTTGCGGCTCCCAGTGTTTTCTTTTCTGTGGGAAACGGGTCCAAGTGGCTCTTTCAGTGGTAAAGGTTGCTGACCCCTGGCCTAGTCCTACTGACCTGCACCTGGGCCATATCCCTCCAAGCCCCTCTCATCCATATAGCTGTCCAAGTTTTTCTTAAATGTCAAAAGTGAGCCCGCATTCACCACTTCATCTGGCAGCTCACTCCACACTCCCACCACTCTCTGTGTGAAGAAATCCACCCCCCAATGTTCCCTTTAAACTTTCCCCCTTCACCCTTAACCCATGACCTCTGTATTTTTTCCCCTCACCTAGAATCCTTTGCTCTCAATGCAGAATATTCTGAAGAGAACACTAAAGAGTACTGCGACACAAATAATGATTTCAACGGTACTGATCACCAAAAGCATGGAGAATAAATGGATGTGCCAAGGAATCACATTTTCTGGCTCCAGACACCTGTTCCATAAGTTGGAATCATTCAGGTAATCCCTGTCAAATGAGGATAAAGAATAGTTAGCAAATCTATAAAGACATGAACTGGGATCTGAAGTCAATGTAAAATTTTAAATTTGAAGTTTCAAATGTAAAAAGTTAATAAGGCACTGTGTCATCTTTTTATGTCCACTCGAGTGAGTAGATGTGTTAATTCTGTAACAGAGATCCCTTCGGTGTTGCATTTGGAAGCCCAGCACAAATTCTGCAGGACTTGAACCAATAACACAGAGAGTGGTGAGTGCGTGAAATGCACTGCCAGTGAAGGTGGTAGAGGTGGATACAATAGGGTCTTTTAAGTGACTTAGATAGGTACATGAAGCTTAGTAAAATAGAGGGCTATGTGGTAGGGAAATTCTAGGCAGTTTCTCGAGTAGGTTACATAGTTGGCATAACATTGTGGGCTGAAGAGCCTGTAATATGCTGTAGAATTCTGTTTCTATGTTTCTAATAACAATCAGAGACAGAAGTGTTCAGCCCATGCTAAACCAATTTACGCGTCTGCGCTAAGTGCCGTCTTACCCTCTGTTGAAAGGATGCCTCCATTCTCCCAGCTCTGTCACACGGCACAGTGGACCAGTTTTTAATGCCACTGATGACACAATGAAGCCATATACAGCTCCCATCACCCCGACCACACTGAAAATTAGCATGCGGTTCTGAAAAAGAGAAATGAATTAAAAATAACCCGATAAGAATCTTGCAGGGAGGGAGGAAGACAATCTGAGACAACAACTTCTCCAAATTAATATAATAGAAGATTTTTAATGATGGTAGAATAAACTACAAAGACAGTGAGAGGGGCAAAGAGTCTACAAAATGACCAGCACTTATCTTCTTTCTAAACTTACTCAAACGTTTAGAAGAGACTCTTTCATAGTATTCAAATATTTAGCAACTTGAATGCAACTTCTCTGATTATTTTGGTGGCATTATCTTTCTCTATGTTGGTGGTACCTTGTGTTGGCGCGTGGATATGGCATCAGTCTAGTGATCTGAAGGTCACTTGTTCAAGCCTCAGCTGACGCAACATGTTGTGTCCTTGAGCAAGGCACTTAACAACACATCGCTCTGCGACGTCACCGGTGCCAAGCTGCTTGGGCCCTAGTGCCCTTCCCTTGGACAACATCAGTGGCATGGAGAGGGGAAGGCCTGCAGCTTGGGCATCTGCCGGTCTCCCATACAACCCTGTCCAGGCCTGCGCCCTGGAAACCTTCCAAGGTGCAAATCCATGGTCTCACGAGACTAACGGATGCTTAAGTGGTACCAATTCCAGGCCTCTTTTATTTCTGCTTCAACCTTTACCTCCACACAATTTTGTTTCCCACTTTAGTACCAGAAAGAGTAACAGTGGTGCTGGTTTATTGTGATGAAGACCAAACATTGCACTGTACAATGAGGGAGAACAAAGCAAATCAATGACAATGCAGAATGAAGTGTAAAAGCTACTGAAAAAGTTCAATGCTGGCAAACGATAAACTGCAAGATCATATGAGGTCAAGAATCTATCTTATTGTAAAAGAAGTCTGTTCAAGTGTCTGATAGCAATGGGATAGAAGTGGTCCTTGAGCCAGGTGCTATGTGGTTTTAGGCTTTTTTATGTTCTGCCTGATAGGGAGGGGAGAAGGGAGTTTGTCCAGGGTGGGTATAGTTTTTGTTTGTGCTGGCTGCTTTACTGAGGCAATAAGAAGTGTGATCAGAGTTCATATACACAGAGTGTGGAGACTGTACTTCCTTGGGGTTAGGATTACAATGGGACCACTCAGGGTGGTTACAGGGTCTTTGGCCAAAAAGCCATTTCTTCGTTTGCTCTTGGGCTGATGACATATAAGGTAATAAAGTGCTAAAGCAGGAATATTGGTTGACAATTCTAAAGTCCCACACCATCAAATTCAAGAGCAGCTGCTTCCCTTTAACCATTCAGTTACTGAACCAGTCTAATCACTACCTCAATATACAACATAGTGACCAACTTGCACTGCAATTCACTTTGATATTTTTTTAATTCTAATTTACTTCTGGAGTTTGTGGCCTAGCTGGTTGTGCAAAAGGTTTACCTGGGGTCAGTGCCAACATTTAACGTGGACATGGAAGTAAAAAAGACTGTAGATACTTCAATAAGGAGCAAAAAGACAAGCTGATGGAGGAACCCAGCATCTGTATCTGTGGGGGAGAGAGATTGACGGTGGATTTATGGATCGAGACCCTTCATCCTGATCTAGATAGGAGATAGCCAATAGGTGATCAGAAGCAGTGGACAAGGAAGGATAATGGCTATGGTAGCAAGTCTGGTCGCAGAGCAGGAGTTGGAGAGGAATGGAGAAGGAAGATGGCCAGTAGAAAGAGGAAAAGAGATGTTGTATAAGAGGAGCCCAAGGTAACTGGTGGATGGGGGAAGGGTGAAGGATGATGAACAGGTCGAGGCAGAGGCACATGGGTGATAGATAGAGGCAGGATAACAGAAAAGGAGGGGCAGATGAAGCAAGGGATGAGGGGTAGGGTAAGGTTGGAGGCAGCTGATTAAGCAGGAACACAAAAGGACTTCAGTGCTGTAATCTGATAAGTAGAGGAGGTTGAGGAAGTTGGAAAAGGCAGATGGAATCTCAACCAGATGAGGGAGGAAGTGGCTGGACCTTGTGGGTGAAAAGTGAGTGTATGAGGGGGTCGGGGATGAGGATGGGTGATGAAGACTGGAGGGAGGTAGGAAGGAGGGCAAAATAGGAGAACTAGCGGAGGATCAGAAACAGAGAGAGGAGGGGGTGAGGTGGGAGAAAGAAAACACATCAAAGATGAAGGTCACCTACAACTAGAAACTCAGTGTTCATGCCTTTGAATTGTAGACAGCCTGGGCAGAATATTAGGAGCTAGGTACAAATTGCTGGAGGATCTCCGTGGGCCAGAAAGCTTCTTTGGGTGGAAGTGGACAGTTGGCATTTCACGTTGAGACCCTCGATCTGTATAGCATCTGCACTCTCTTGCTTTTCAAGAATATGAGATTTTCCTCCTTAGTTTGTGTTGGGCCTCACCCTGACAGTGTAAGAAGGCCGAGGATGGAAAAGTACGTTTTTCTTTAGCGTGATGCACCAGACAGTCAGCCATTCGTGTCTGGCGCATGGTGTCAGGATTGGTCTCCTTTCAGATTAACCGGGTCATGATATGAACATTCATGACTCGACCCTTGTATTTTTTTACGAGGGCCGAATGGCTAGCTCGACACTCAACCCAGCACGGATGGAAAGTGTGCTTGGGGGTGGCCCGACTTGGATTCAAACTTGGGAGCCTTTGTTCCGGAGTCCAGCGCTGATGTCATTGCGCCACCAGCCGGCCAAGTACGTATTGGAACGGGAAGAGGAGATAGAATGGAATGTGCGAGTGGACTGGGGTCCTGGCTGGCAGAAGATAAGGAGACGGCAATCATAGGGAAAGGCAGGGGTTTTCTGGCCTTGGGGGAGGGGTTACTTGCAGACAGGAGATGGACCATTCTGGAGCGCCCTCGATAAAAGATTTACATCAGATGTGTTAAAGACCAGGGAAAGCAGTGACTGAGGAAACATTGATATGTGATCTTCAGTCCCTCAAACTGACACACTGTCCCCAAATACTGTTGGTGGGGGGTGGGCACGGCCTACCTGGGGGAAGCAACAGTGGCCGTGCCTCTGGCACAGAGTCCGGCCCTGTGGCTCAGAAGGGTAGGGAAAGGAAGAGAATGGCAGTAGTGATAGGGGACTCTATAGTTAGGGGCGATTCTGTGGACAAAAGAAAGAAACGCAGATGGTAGTTTGCCTCCCAGGTGCCAGGGTCCGGGATGTTTCTGATCGCGTCCACGAAATCTTGAAATGGGAAGGAGAACAGCCAGAGGTTGTGGTACATATTGATACCAACAATGTAAGTAGGAAAAGGGAGGAGGTCCTGAAAAAAGACTTACAGGGAGTTAGGAAAGAACTTGAGAAACAGGACCTCAAAGGTAGTAATCTTGGGATTACTGCCTGTGCCGTGTGACAGTGAGTATAGGAATAGAATGAGGTGAAGAATAAATGTGTGGCTGAGGGATTGGAGCAGGGGGCAGGGATTCAGATTTCTGGATCATTGGGACCTCTTCTGGGGCAGGTGTGACCTGTACAAAAATGATGGGTTGCACTTGAATCCGAGGGAGACCAATATCCTGGCAGGGAGGTTTGCTAAGAATTTAAACTAAAATTGCTGGAGGGTGGGAACCGAACTGAAGTGACGGAGGAAAGGGAGGTTGGCTCACAACTAGAGAAAGCTTGGAGATAGTGTGAAAGGGAGGATAGGCAGGTGATAGAGAAGGGACGTGCTCAGTCCGATGGTTTGAGATGTGTCTATTTTAATGTGAAGACCATCATGAATAAAATGGATGAGCTTAGAGCGTGGATCAGCACTTGGAGCTATGATGTTGTGGCCATTACAGAGACTTGGATGGCTCAGGGGCAGGAATAGTGACTTCAAGTGCCGGGTTTTAGATGTTTCAGAAAGGATAGGGAGGGAGGCAAAAGAGGTGGGGATGTGGCACTGTTGATCAGAAATAGTGTCGCGGCTTCAGTAAAGGAGGAAGTCATGGAGGGGTAGACATGGAGTCTCTGTGGGTGCAAGTTAGGAATAGGAAGGGGTCAATAACTCTACTGGGTGTTTTTTACAGACCACCCAATAGTAACAGGGGCATTGAGGAGCAGATAGGGAGACAGACTCTGGAAAGGAGTAATAATAACAGGGTTGTTGCGGTGGGAGATTTTAATTATTTCCCAAATATTGATTGGTATCTCCCTAGAGTGAGGGGTTGAGATGGGGTGGAATTTGTTAAGTGTGTTCAGGAAGGTTTCTTGACACAATATGCAGATAAGCCTACAAGGGGAGAGGCTGTACTTGATCTGGCATTGGGAAATGAATCTGGTCAGGTGTCAGGTCTCTCAGAGGGAGAGCATTTTGGAGATAGTTATCACAATTCTATCTCCTTTACCTTAGCATTGGAGAGGAATAGGAACAGACAAGTTAGGGAAACGTTTAATTGGAGTAAGGGGAACTATGAGGCTATCGGGCAGGAACTTGGAAGCATAAATTGGAAACAAATGTTCTTAGGGAAACGTATGGAAGAAAAGTGGCAGATATTCAGGGGATATTTCTGTGGTGTCCTGAGTAGGTAGATTCCAATGAGACATGGAAAAGATGGTAGGGTACAAGATCTGTGGTGCACGAAGGCTGTTGTAAATCTAGTCAAGAAGAAAAGAAGAGCGTATGAAAGGTTCAAAAAACTAAATAGTGATAGAGAGCTAAAAGATCATAAGGCCAGCAGGCAGGAGCTTAAGAATTAAATTAGTAGAGCCAGAAGGGGCAATGAGAAGGCCTTGGTGGACAGGATTAAGGAAAACCTCAAGGCATTCTGTAAGTATGTGAAGAGCAAGAGGATAAGATGTGAGAGAATAGGACCAATCAAGTGTGACAATGGAAAAGTGTGTATGGAAACGGAGGAAATAGTGGAGGTACTTAATGAATATTTTGCTTCAGTATTCACTATGGAAAAGGATCTTGGTGATTGTAGGGATGACTTGCAGTGGACTGAAAAGCTTGAGCATGTAGATACTAAGAAAGAGGATGTGCTGGAGCTTTTGGAAAGAATCAAGTTGGATAAATCACTGGGACCAGACAGGATGTACCCCAGACTACTGTGGGAAGTGAGGGAGGCGATTGCTGTGCCTCTGGCAATGATCTTTGCATCATCAATGGGGACGGGAGAGGCTCTGGAGGATTGGAGGGTTGCGGATGTTGTTCCCTTATTCAAGAAAGGGAGTAGAGGTGTCCCAGGAAATTATAGACCAGTGAGTTTTACTTCAGTGGTTGGTAAGTTGATGGAGAAGATCCTGAGAGGCAGGAGTTATGAACATTTGCAGAGGCATAATATGATTAGGAGTAGTCAGCATGATTTTGTCAAAGGCAGGTTGTACCTTACAAGCCTGATTGAATTTTTTGAGGATATGACTAAACACATTGAAGAAGGTAGAGCCATAGATGTAATGTATATGGATTTTAGCAAGGCATTTGATAAGGTACCCCATGCAAGGCTTATTGAGAAAGTAAGGAGGCATGGGATCCAAGGGGGCATTGCTTTGTGGATCCAGAACTGGCTTGCCCACAGAATGCAAAGAGTGGTTGTAGACAGGTCATATTCTGCATGGAGGTCAGTGACCAGTGGAGTGCCTCAGGGATCTGTTCTGGGATCGCTACTCTTTGTGATTTTTATAATTGACCTGGATGAGGAAGTGGAGGAATGGGTTAGTAAATTTGCTGATGTCACAAAGGTTGAGTATGTTGCAGATAGCGTGGAGGGCTGTCAGAGGTTACAGCGGGACATTGATAGAATGCAAAACTGGGCTGAGAGGTGGCAGATGGAGTTCAACTCAGATAAGTGTGAGATGGTTCATTTTGTCAGGCCAAGTATGATGGCAGAATATAGTATTAATGTAAGACTCTTGGCAGTATGGAGGATCAGAGGTATCTTGGGGTCTGAGTCCATAGGAAACTCAAAGCAGCAGCGCAGGTTGACTCTATGGTTAAGAAGGCATACGGTGCATTGGCCTTCATCAATCATGAAGGGATGATGAAGGGATCCATCATCATGGGATTGCGTTTAAGAGCTAAGAAGTAATGTTCCAACTATATAGGACCCTGGTCAGACCCCACTTGGAGTACTGAGCTCAGTTCTGGTCGCCTCACTACAGGAAGGATATGAAAGCCATAGAAAGGTTGCAGAGGAGATTTACAAGGATGTTGCCTAGATTGGGGAGCATGCCTTATGAGAATAGATTGAGTGAACTTGGCCTTTTCTCCTTGGAGCGACAGAGAATGAGAGGTGACCTGATAGAGGTGTACAAGATGATGAGAGGCTTTGATCATGTGGTTAGTCAGAGGCTTTTCCCCAGGGTTGAAATGGTTAGCACGAGAGGACATAGTTTTAAGGTGCTTGGAAGTAGGTACAGAGGAGGTGTCAGGGGTAAGTTTTTTTACGCAGAGAGTGGTGAGTGCGTGGAATGGGCTGCCGGTGGCGGTGGTGGAGGCAGATACGATAGGGTCTTTTAAGAGACTCCTGGATGGCTACATGGAGCTTAGAAGAATAGAGGGCTATGGGTAAAGCCGAGGTATTCCTAAGGTAGGGACTGAGATCCATAGCCAGCTCTTGGCAGGTTAATGAACTTGTAGCCAGCAGTGACTGTGTTAAAATGGGAAATGAATTAAAATAAATGTAATTAAATCACCACAATATGTAGCTCTGCAGGGTGTTCCTTACCGGGGATTTTCTGTTGCATTGGCATGGCCTGCACTCGCAGAAATCTGGAGAACAACAGCTGCAGTTTGGGCATTGACAGAGTTGAAAGATGGCACCCAGACATCCACCAAGAATCCGGAAGAAGGTCTTGCAGGTACAGTCGCGACAGCAAGCACAGGGGGTACACGTGCATTCAGGGCAAGTCTTGCAGGTACAGTCGCGACAGCAAGTGCAAGGGGCACACTGGCATTCAGGGCAGGATTTGCAGGTGTAGTCGCGACTGCAAGCACAGGGGACACATTTGCATTCAGGGCAAGTCTTGCAGGTTGCAGAGGACCCACAGGCAGGAAGCTCACGGCAGGGTTTGCAGTTACATGTGGGGCAAGCTCTCGGTGGCTGGCATTTCGGGCACTTGGGACAGTCACATGGAGCACAGGAAGTGCAGTCTTGACAATGAGGCAATGGGCATTGACAAGCATCTCTCCAGTTGGCCCAGTCATTACTATCCCACAGCTTTAGCAGCATGCATACCGGAAAGATCATCTGTGTCCGAGAAAGAAGAGATGTTAGCCTTTTATTCCATTTCTCTAATGAATCTATGATCCAAATTGCTCATTCACCAGTGTGAAAAAGACAACAAACTGTGCAAATACAAAAAGAAAGAAGTGATAATATTAATAAATAAATAAATAAACAATAGATATCAAGAACACAAGATGGAAAACATGGGAACATTTCAGCGATGGGACAAATGAAATTAGCCCCTTTGGTTCAAGAGCCTTATGGCTGATGGGTCGTAACTATTCCTGAACCTGGTGGTGTGAGTCTTGAGGCTCCTTTACCTTCCTCTTGTTGGCACCTGCAGAAGGAGAGCACTTACTGAGCAGTGGGAGTCCCTGGTGATGGATTCTCCTTTTCTGCGACAATGCTTCATATGGATCTATTCAATGGTGGGGGTCGGTCTTTACCCATGATGGACTGATGGGATCAACTTTCTGTAAGATTTTCCATTCAAAGGCATTAGTGTTCCCATGCCAGGCTGTGATGCAGCCAGTCAATATACTCTCCACCACACATCTATAGATGTTTTTCAAAGTTTTAGAAGTCACATCAAATCTTTGCAAACTCCTAAGGAACTGCAGATGCTGCCAAGCTTTCTTTGAAATTGCACTTACATGCTGGACCCAGCACGGGTCTTCCGAAATGATAACGTGAAGGAATTTGAAGTTGCTGACCCTCCCACCTCTGGTCCTCCAAAGAGGATTGGCTCATGGATCTCTGGTTTCCTGCCCTGCCGACATTGACTAAGAGGTTGTTGACGTGACACTGCTCACTAGATTTTCAATCTCTCTCCTTTCTGCTGATTCATCACCACCTTGATTTCGGCCAATGACAGCGGTGGTGTCAGAAAGCTTAAATCTGGCTTTGGAACTCTGCTTAGCCTCACAGTCATAAATAGAAAGTGAGCAGAGCAGTAGGTTAAGCACACAGCCTTGCGGTGCACTTGGGCTGATGGAGGAGATGTTGTTGCCAACTGACTAGGGTGTGCAAGTGAGGAAATCGAAGGTCCATTTGCACAAGGGTGTATTGCGGTCAATGTCTTGAAGCTTATTGATTAGTTTTGAAGAGATGATGGCCCAGCAGCGTCTCTACTTTTTGCGAAGGCTGAGGGAAGTCCATCTCCCACCTCATCACATTCTACAGGGGTTGTATTGAGAGCATCCTGAGCAGCTGCATCACTGCCTGGTTCAGAAATTGCACCATCTCAGATCGCAAGACCCTGCAGCAGATAGTGAGGTCAGCTGAGAACATCACCGGGATCTCTCTTCCCGCCATCACGGACATTTACACTACACTAATTGGGGAAGACTCTGAATAATTTTGTGGGGACACGCTCATCCACAACAGTTTCAATAATATCTGTGACAACTATGGTGTATTCATTCATATCCGCAGATGGGATCTTGAATACACAGTTGAGTCAATGACTTGAAGCATTAAAAAAGGAAGCTCCTTTGCTTCTCCTTTGTTGTCCTAATCTCTGGAGCCTTGCTCTTTAGACTCTGCTGGTGTGCAGGTAGGAGAAGGACTGCCGAGTGATCAGATTAACCAAAATGTAGTCTGGGTATGGAATGGTAGGCATTTCGTGCACTGCAAGGCTAGTGCGTATGCGTCGACCCATCAGCATTTGGACTGATGAACGGCTATTTAATCACTATCAGACTTTTGTGGAAGTCCTGTCATCCATTTTGCACTTTCTTCATGAAACCCCTCACTACCTTGACCGTACTTTCTGCTGGGCCATTAGTTTTGGTTGATGTTGGCTTGAAGTTATATGTTGAAACCCCCAATCGCTGGCAAAGGACTCAAATACACAGCTTGAAAATTGTGGACCATAATCATTCACTCCATGAGCCTCATAATGGAGGCCTGGACTATATCCTCATGATCAGTGAGCCTTTGCAGAAATTTCATATGATTCCTTTTCAATTCACAGAGTTCTTCCAGTTGGCTGTGTATCATAGCTAGCAATTCCTCCTGTTGATGTGTTGAACTGATGCTGTTGTTCTGATCTTGGGGTCTGTGTAGTCTCCCCATCTTCTTTTAGTTTTTCCTCTTCAGCTTCGGAGAGGATCGTGGAAATATTTTTGATTTCCAGTCTTCAGCTGAAAGTGGATGAGAGACAGATCTGAACCATATAACCATATAAAAATCACAGCACGGAAACAGGCCATCTCGGCCCTCCTAGTCCGTGCTGAACTCTTAATCTCACCTAGTCCCACCTACCTGCACTCAGCCCATAACCCTCCACTCCTTTCCTGTCCATATACCTATCCAATTTTACCTTAAATGACACAACTGAACTGGCCTCTACTACTTCTACAGGAAGCTCATTCCACACAGCTATCACTCTCTGAGTAAAGAAATACCCCCTCATGTTTCCCTTAAACTTCTGCCCCCTAACTCTCAAATCATGTCCTCTCGTTTGAATCTCCCCTACTCTCAATGGAAACAGCCTATTCACGTCAACTCTATCTATCCCTCTCAAAATTTTAAATACCTCGATCAAATCCCCCCTCAACTTTCTACGCTCCAATGAATAGAGACCTAACTTGTTCAACCTTTCTCTGTAACTTAAGTGCTGAAACCTAGGTAACATCCTAGTAAATTGTCTCTGCATTCTCTCTAATTTATTGATATCTTTCCTATAATTCGGTGACCAGAACTGTACACAATATTTCAAATTTGGCCTTACCAATGCCTTGTACAATTTTAACATTACATCCCAACTTCTGTACTCAATGCTCTGATTTATAAAGGCCAGCGTTCCAAAAGCCTTCTTCACTACTCTATCTACATGAGACTCCACCTTCAGGGAACTATGCACTGTTATTCCTAGATCTCTCTGTTCCACTGCATTCCTCAATGCCCTACCATTTACCCTGTATGTTCTATTTGGATTATTCCTGCCAAAATGTAGAACCTCACACTTCTCAGCATTAAACTCCATCTGCCAACGTTCAGCCCATTCTTCTAACCGGCATAAATCTCCCTGCAAGCTTTGAAAACCCACCTCATTATCCACAACACCTCCTACCTTAGTATCATCGGCATACTTACTAATCCAATTTACCACCTCATCATCCAGATCATTAATATATATGACAAACAACATTGGAGCCAGTACAGATCCTTGAGGCACACCACTAGTCACCGGCCTCCATCCCGATAAACAATTATCCACTACTACTCTCCGGCATCTCCCATCTAGCCACTGTTGAATCCTTTTTATTACTCCAGCATTAATACCTAATGACTGAACCTTCTTAATTAACCTTCCATGTGGAACTTTGTCAAAGGCTTTGCTGAAGTCCATATAGACTACATCCACTGCCTTACCCTCGTCAACATTCCTCGTAACTTCTTCAAAAAATTCAATAAGGTTTGTCAATCATGACCTTCCATGCACAAGTCCATGCTGGCTACTCCTAATCAGATCCTGTCTATCCAGATAATTATTAATACTATCTCTAAGAATACTTTCCATTAATTTACCCACCACTGATGTCAAACTGACAGGACTATAATTGCTAGGCTTACTTCTAGAACCCTTTTTAAACAATACGCCAATCCTCCGGCTCAATCCCCATTTCTAAGGACATCTTAAAGATCTCCGTCAGAGCTCCTGCTATTTCTACACAAACTTCCCTCAAGGTCCTGGGGAATATCCTGTCAGGACCAGGAGATTTATCCACTTTTAAATTTCTTAAAAGCGCCAGTACTTCCACCTCTTTAATTGTCATAGGTTCCATAACTTCCTTACTTGTTTCCCACACCTTACACAATTCAATATCCTTCTCCTTAGTGAATACCGAAGAGAAGAAATCGTTCAAAATCTCTCCCATCTCCCTCGGCTCCACACATAGCTGACCACCCTGATTCTCTAAGGGGCCAATTTTATCCCTCACTATACTCTTGCTTTTAATATAACTGTAGAAACCTTTCGGATTTACTTTCACCTTATTTGCCAAACCAACCTCGTATCTTCTTTTAGCTTTTCTAATCTCTTTCTTAAGATTCCTTTTACATTCTTTATATTCCTTGAGCAATTCCTTTACTCCATGCTGCCTATATCTATTGTAGACATCCCTCTTTTTCCGAACCAAATTTCTAATATCCCTTGAAAACCATGGTGCTTTCAAACCTTTAACCTTTCCTTTCACCCTAACAGGAACATAAAGATTCTGTACCCTCATAATTTCACCCTTAAATGACCTCCATTTCTCTATTACATCCTTCCCATAAAACAACTTGACCCAATCCACTCTCTCTAAATCCCTTCGCATCTCCTCAAAGGTAGCCTTTCTCCAATCAAAAATCAACTCTAGGTCCTGTCCTGTCCTTCTCCATAATTATATTGAAGCTAATGCTATTGTGATCACTGGACCCGAAGTGCTCCCCAACACATACATCTGTCAGCTGACCTATTGCATTCCCTAACAGGAGATCCAACACTGCCCCATCTCTAGTTGGTACTTCTATGTATTGTTGCAAAAAACTATCCTGCACACATTTCACAAACTCTAAACAATCCAGCCCTTTTACAGAATGAGCTTCCCAGTCTACGTGTGGAAAATTAAAATCTCCCACAATCACCACCTTGTGTTTACTACAAAAATCTGCTATCTCCTTACACATTTGCTCTTCCAACTCACGCTCCCCATTAGGTGGCCTATAATACACTCCTATCAGTGTTACTACACCCTTTGCATTCCTCAATTCCACCCAAATAGTCTCCCTAGAGGAGCTCTCTAATCTATCCTTCCAAAGCACCGCCTTAAGATTTTCTCGGACAAGCAATGCAACACCTCCTCTTCTGGCCCCTCCTACTCTATCACACCTGAAGCAACTAAATCCAGGAATATTTAGTTGCCAATCACACCCTTCCTGCAACCATGTTTCACTAATAGCTACAACATCATAATTCCAGGTATCAATCCACGCTTTAAGCTCATCCACCTTTCTTGCAATGCTCCTAGCATTAAAATAGGTACATTTAAGATACTCGCCACCCCCTCCTCTCTTTTCATCCCTAACAATGCATTCAAATTTATTATCATTTTCTTTCTTCTCCCCTACATCTTCGGGCTGAGCGCATCCCTTCTCCATCACCTGCCTTTCCTCCCTCACACACTGTCTATTTACTTGCTCTACTGGTGAACTAACCTCCTCTCCCATGGTTTCCTCAAATTGATTTCCGTCCCCCCCATCTTACTAGTTTAAAGTCTACCCTGTAGCCCTAGCAAACCTCCCCGCTAGGATATTGGTCCCCCCAGGATTCAAGTGTAACCCGTCCTTCTTGAACAGGTCACGCCTGCCCCAGAAGAGGTCCCAATGATCCAGAAACTTGAATCCCTACCCCTGCTCCAATCCCACAGCCACGCATTCATCCTCCACCTAATTCTATTCCTACTCTCACTGTCGCGTGGCACAGGCAGTAATCCTGAGATTACTACCTTTGCGGTCCTTCTTCTTAACTGCCTTCCTAACTCCCTATACTCTCGTTTCAGGACCTCTTCCCCTTTCCTACCTATGTCATTGGTACCTACATGTACCACGACCTCTGGATCCTCACCCTCCCACTTCAGGATATCTTAGATACGATCAGAAACATCCCGAACCCTGGCACCAGGGAGGCAAATTACCATCCAGGACTCCCGATCACCTCCACAGAACCGCCTGTCTGAACCCCTGACTATCGAGTCCCCTATTACTATGGTCCTCTTTCTTCTATCCCTATCCTTCTGAGCTAAAGGGCTGTCCTCTGTGCTGGAGGCCCGGCCTCTGTCACTTCCACCAGGAAGGCTATCCCCCCCAACAGTACTCAAACATGAGTACTTATTGTCAAGGGGTACAGCCACCGGGGTACTCTCTAGTACCTGCCTCTTCCCCTTCCTGACCGTGACCCACCTATCTGCCTCCCGTGGCCCCGGAGTGACCACCTGCCTATAACTCCTCTCTATCACCTCCTCACTCTCCCTGACCAGGCGAAGGTCATCGAGCTGCAGCTCCAGTTCCCTAACTCTGTCCCTCAGGAGCTGCAGTTCGGTGCACCTGGCGCAGATGTGGACGTCCGGGAGGCTCGGAGACTCCAGGACCTCCCACATCCGACACAGAGAACAACAAGCTGCCCTCACACTCATACTTCCCAAATAAGTGAAAATAACAAAAACTAAAAGATAAGCCTACTGTGCCCTCTTCCGCCTAAGCCCCCTGAGCCCAAGCCCTACACTCTGCTCCCGGCGCACTCCGCTGCCCGCTTCTTAAGGCTGCTTTCTTTTTATATCTTCCCTCCTTCCCTCCTTCCCAGGCCTTCGCACGCACTTGCGCAGTCCCGCCTCTCAGAACTCCGATCTGAGATGCAATTGGACAATTTGAAAATGGCCGCCGCCGCACTTCCTCTCAAAGCCTCGCTGTCCTCTTCCAAAAGAGCTGCATGATGTGGAAATAAGGCTGGCAACTTCTTCATCATGATAATTGTTTAGTACTGGCATCCTGTGCTGGTGTAGCTGCTATGGATGTCTCTGGAAAGCGGAGTTCTGTGCTTCTCTTGTACAACCTCTTTGGAGCTCTCATGGATGCTGTCATGAGTTTCTTGAGTTACATTAGGTAAGACATCTGTGTACTCTTCAATGAGGGTTGCATGGTCATCTTTGGTTTTTGAAGCCACTACGAAAACATTTTTCACCAAATTGAGCTTTTCATATGCACTCAGACCTACTATTGGCTGTACTCTTTTCTATAATCAGTAGCTATGTCTTAAGGTGCTGATCCTTCTGCTTGAAGATTACTACACAGCCCCCTTTTACTGGAGTGTTCTCTTCCAATATAGCCTGTCACTTACAACTTCACTGGGTAAATCTTATTTTTTACTTTGAGAGTCATGTAGTCATCGATGGACAACAGATTCACCTGAATGAAATTATTGTATTATTCACAGTCACTAATCAATTAATTCTATTTTACCAGATCCAGTAATCTGTAGAGAACCCACAAAGACTACCACCACCTCCTCAGCAACCATGTGCAGCTGTCTCTTGGTAGCCAAGCTTTGCAGCACTTTGTAAAATGATTCTTCTTCCCACAATTATAGCAGGACCTCCCATAAATGGGACATGTCTTTGGGAGATGTCTACAGCCACATTTGCAGCACTTGCTGTTCGAGCCTGCCTCTTTGCTGTTGCTTTGAGCCTTGTGCTATGCACCCCCCTGTTCTTACTGTATGCACTGATGTTTTTGCCCTGTGCAGCTCCTTAGCTTGTGATTGTGTAGTCTCTGTTGCTCTGCACATATCCACGCCTTTTCTTGCATTAAATAATTTTCATGGAGCAATCTTTCTCTAAGCCCATTATCTGAAGTTCCAGAAACTACTTTGTCTCCAACTAGTGAGTCTCTCAAATCTCCAAACTCACAGGACTTAATGTCTATGAACATCAGCCAAGTATTGGTCCAAGCTAACACTTTGTTTCTGGTCACGGGAAAAGGACTTACACCTTTCAAACAAAATGCTTTTACTTGCGACAAAATACTCCTCAAATTTTGTCATTAGAGTGTCTAATGTAAAGGCGGTCTCATCAGTTTTAAAGCTGTTGTAGATGTCCAAAGCATCTTTGTCAATTACATGTAGCAAGATAAATGCTTTCAATTTTTCCTCTGCCCCTCCAGCTCTACTTTCTGTTAAATACATATTAAATCACTGTTTGCAGTGCTTCCAGTTACCAGTTAGATGGCTAATAAACTGCATAGGTGTGGGAGGAGTTTGCTTAACATTTACAGGCTCTCATCTGGATTTCTCTGTGTGAATCCAGTGAACATCTGGACACAATGTGGCCAATCTCACTTGCTGCGTCCTTTCTGTCCCCCATCCGAATTAGCATCTCTTTCTTAGTAGGGCATGGTATTCTTTTACTCTCCATGTTTAGACATCATGTCAACTTCTGACACCATGTTATGTTTGTTCTTAATGGCACAGGTAAAAGTGTTAGCACATTTGTATTTATAGGACATTCCTGTAGTGGCTTCAGTCTGACATGAGACATGACACCAGCTTACCAATGACATTTCTGGTTCCAGGTGAACCACCTGCTCTGCACACTGGGAACTGAGGATCTTTATTATGTACACACATCATAACACAATAAGTAAAACCACTGAGCAGCATTTACATGAACACAATGCTGATTTGGCAGAAACCTCTTCTATGTGAATTACCTCTTAAAGTATTTTAACAGACAAAATAAGATGCATAATCAAGTCTTTCCAAATACAAAATGTTGCCTTTATTTTAAAATACTTTTTTATTTCGGTTTTCAAAATGCTCGCTAGTATGAGTGAGATGTACTCACCAGTATTCCGGAGCCAATGATTCCCCCGAGGTAGAACACAGTAGGAGAAATGTTTGTGGTGTGGCCTGTCTTGAAATTTGGGAAAAACAGCAGTATATTGGCAGTGAAACTGAAAATGGCAGATCCGAGAAGAATTATAGCGAGAAATGTTGTAGTCTTCCTGGAAAGCATGATTGCTATGAATTTCAGCTGCAGGTTTGTGATTGGAAATGAGCGGAAAGTCTTCAACCTGATACCGCAGCTTGATGAAACCTTTATTCAATTGTCCTAATGTGGGCTCCAGCCAAAGACAGCTTTTTTCCACTTCACTTTAGTGCTTGTGCTAACAGTTGCTAGGTAAAATAAAATGAGCGATCCAGCCACAGAGGAAGCTTTGATTTCTTTATGACATCACTGAAGTGACTCTGATATCACAGCAATTTCTTGACATCACTAAGCACTTCAAAGCTCAGATGCTAAGTACTAAGATGTTAGGTGCCAGTGATACAATCTTCGGAGAAACCTTTTCTTATTCGTTTACTAACTAATGTGATTAGTTTTGGAACACAGTGATGCCACACTTGCGTGTGACATCATCACAATGTAAACTATAAATGAGTCATAGAGTCATAGAACAATAGAGCCCATCTTGTCCATGTTGAAACCATTTAAACCGTCTACTCCAATTGACCTGCAGTGGGACCTTAGCCCTCCATACTCCTACCATCCATGTACCTATCCAAACTTAGGTTAAACATTGAAATCAAGCTCACATGCACCACTTGTGCTGGCAGCTCGTTTCATACTCTCGCGACCTTCTGAGTGAAGAAATATCCCCTCATTCCCCTGAAACTTTTCAACTTTCACCCTTAGCCCATTACCCTGGTTGTAGTCCCACCCAACCTTATGGAAAAAGCCTGCTTGTAATTACCCTATCGATAACCCTCAAAATTGTGTATACCTCCTCTCAATTTTCTACATTCGAAAGAATACAATCCTAACCAATTCAACCTTTCTTTGTCAGGTCCTCCAGACATAGCAACATCCTTGTAAATTTTCTCTGGACTCTTTCAACCCTGATTACATCTTTACATCTTACATTGGTGACCAAAACTGCACTCCAAATTAGGCCTCACCATCTTATACAACTTCAACATAGTGTCCCATCTTCTGTATTCAATACACTAATTTACAAAGGACAATGTGCCAAAAGCTTTCTTTATGACCCTATCTGCATGTAGCATCATTTTCAATGAATTTTTATCTGTATTCCCAGAACCCAATTGTGGGAAAGTTTTTGGAAAATATTTTATGGAACTGGATAAATACCACT
Source organism: Hypanus sabinus (assembly GCF_030144855.1). Taxonomy (NCBI): domain Eukaryota; kingdom Metazoa; phylum Chordata; class Chondrichthyes; order Myliobatiformes; family Dasyatidae; genus Hypanus; species Hypanus sabinus. Next base: position 22,936,764 of record NC_082707.1, read on the forward strand.
GTAATTATTTGGATGTGTTGGCGCGTGGCCTAGTGGGCAAGGCATCAGACTAGTAACCTGAAGGTCACTGGTTCGAGCCTCAGCTGAGGCAGCAGTTTGTGTCCTTGAGCAAGGCACTTAACAACACATTGTTCTGCGACGTCACCGGTGCCAAGCTGCATGGGTCCTAGTGCCCTTCCCTTGGACAACATCGGTGGCGAGGAGAGGGGAAGGCCTGCAGCTTGGGCAACTGCTGGTCTCCCATACAACCCTGCCCAGGCTTGCGCCCTGGAAACTCCAGGCGCAGATCCATGGTCTCTCGAGACCGACGGATGCCAGCACTGTAATTATTTGGATAGACATGGACTGATTAAGGATAATCAGCATGGGTTTGCATGTGGCAGGTCATGTCTAACCAATCTTATAGAGTTTTTTGAGGAAGTTACCAGAAGTGTGGATGGTGGCAAGGCAGTGGATATTGTCTACATGGACTTTAGCAAGGTATTTGACAGGATCCCTGCATGGGAGGTCAGTCAAGAAGGTTCAGTCACTCAGCATTCAAAATGAGGTAGCAAATTGGATCAGCGATTGGCTTTATGGAGAAGCCAGAGAATGGTAATAGATTGTTGACTTACCAACTGGAAGCCTGTGACTAGTGGAGTGCCACAAGGATTGGTACTGAGTCCTTTGTTGTTCGTCTTCTATATTAATGACCTGGATGATAATGTGGTTGACTGGATCAGCAAGGAAGGTTATCATGGCTTGAAGAGGGATTTGGATCAGCTGGAAAAATGGGCTCAAAAATGGCAGGTGGAATTGAATGCAGACAAATGCAAGGTATTGCACTTCAGTAGGACCAACCAGGTTAGGCCTTACACAGTCATGGGAAACTCTGCAGATGCTGGAAATCCAACGCTCCACACACAAAATGTGATGAATGCAACATGTCAAGCAGGCAGCATTTGAAATAACTAAACAGTCAACGTTTTGGGCTGAGACCTAGGGTCTTGGACTGAAATGTTGACTGTTTATTCATTTCCATAGATGCTGCCTGCCCTGCTGAGTTCCTCCAGAATTTTGAGTGCAAAGTCTTACACAATGGACGGCAGGGCACTGAGGAGTGTGGTAGAAACAAGGGATCTGGAATACAGCTCCAAATATCATTAGAAGTGGCATCACAGGTAGATAGGGATTTAAAAATGCCTTTGGAACATTGGCCTTCACAAATCAAAGTATCAGCTACTGGAGATGGGATGTTAAGCTGAAGTTGTATAAGATGTTGCTAAGGCCTAATTTAGAGTATAATGCTTGTTCCTGCCCCACATATCTCCGTACCTGAACTCAATTTTATCTCCCCCACCACCCCCCCGCCCCTGGGTCAGTCCCTTTCTACCTACATCCATGTCATTTCAATGATTTCCAGTTCCCTAGCCCCAGTCATCTTAGTTTCACTATGGATGTCCAGTCCCTATGCACCTCCATCCCCCACCAGGAAGTCCTCAAAGCTCTCCATTTCTTCCTGGACACCAGATCCAACCAGTTCCCCTCCACCACCACTCTCCTCCATCTGGTGGAACTTGTCCTCACTCTTACTAATTTCTCCTTCAGCTACTCCCACTTCCTTCAAACAAAAGTTATAGCCATGGGCTCTCACATGGTCCCAGCTATGCCTGCCTATTTGTCAGCTACATGGAACAGTCTGTGTTCCAAGCTTACACTGGTATCACTCTCCAACCTTTCCTACACTACATCGAGGACTGCATTGGTGCTGCTTCCTGCACCCATGCAGAACTCGCTGACTTCATCAACTTTGCCTCTAACTTCCATCCTGCTTTCAAATTTACCTGTGTCTTTCTGACACCGCCCTCCCCTTTCTCAACCTCATTGTCTCTAACTCTGGAGACAGCTTATCTACTTTTATAAATCCACTGACTTTCACAGCTACCTGTACTCTACCTCTTTTCACCTTATTTCTTGTAAAAACACCATTCCCTTCTCTCAGTTCCACTGTCTCCACCGCATTTGCTGTCAGGATGATGTTCTTCATTCCGGAATGAAGGAGCTGTCCTACTTCTTCAAAGAAAGGGGCTTCCCTTCATCCACAATCAACGCTGCCTACAACTACATCTCTTAAATTTCACACTTGTTCTCCCTCACCCCATCTTCCCGCCACCCCATCGGGATAGCATTCCTCTGCTCCTCACCAGCCTCTATGCCCAGGACACAATTCTCCATTACTTCCGCCAGCTCCAATGGGATCCCACCACCAAGCATAACCTCCCCCCCTCACTTTCTGCTCTCCTCAGGAATCACACCCTAAACAAGTCCCTTGTCCATTCAGCCCTCCCCGATGATCTCCCTCTGGCACTTATCCTTGAAGGCAGACCAAGTGCTACACCTGTCCCTACACCTCCTTCCTCACTACCATTCAGGTCCTCCAATAGTCTTTCCAGGTGAGGTGACACTTCACCTGTGAGTCTGTTGGGATCATCTACTGTATCTGGTGCTCCCAGTGTGGCCTCCTGTATATTGGTGAGACCTGACATAGATTGGGAGATTGCTTCCTAATATTCCGCTTGGGTAGCCTCCAAACTGATGGTATGAACATAGATTTATCAAATTTCTTGTAATGCACTCCTCTCCCCACCACCTTCACCGTTTCCCATTGCCATTTCCTTCTCTCACCTTATCTCCTTTCTCTTCTTCCTTTTCTTACATGTCCTTATCCTCTCCTATCAGGTTTCCCCTTCTCCACCCCTTTATCTCTTTCACCAATCAGCTTTCCAGCTCTTCACTTCACCCCTCCACCCTCCTAATTTCGTCTATCACCTTGTATTTTCCATCCCCTCCCCTCACTTTCTTACTCTGACTTCTCATCTTTTTTTCTCCAGTGCTGATGAAGGGTCTCAGCCTGCAATGTCGACATTTACTCCTCCATAGATGCTGCCTGGCCTGCTGAGTTCCTCCTGAATATTGTATTCATTACTTTAGATTTCCAGCATCTGCTGATTTTTTGTGATTGGAGTATTGTGTACAGTTTTGATCGCCTGCCTACAAGGAAGATATTAATAAGTACAAAGAAAATTCACAAGGATGTTGCTGGGTCAGGAGATCCTGAGTTATAAGTAAAGATTAAATAGGTTAGGACTTTATTCCTTACAGCGTAGAAGATTGAGAGGAGATTTGATAAAGGTATACAAAATTATGAGGGTATAAATAGGGTAAACTTTTAAGAGATGTTTGGATAGTAAGGAAATGGAGGGAGATGGTGCTCATGCAGGTCATCGAAAGGAGGCAATTTAATTGGTTTTGGCATAGACTAGTTGGGCCAAATGGCCTGTTTCTTTGCTGTCCTTCTCTAAGACTCTATGAATCTGATTTCATTAGAGAGAAGACAATTGTTCTTCGTGATGATATTTAACCTTTTAACAATGACCAGGATCCCACCTGAACCCCTTATTTAATAGAATCTGTCTCTCTCTCTTTCATGAATTATTCAGGTACCTAGGGCCTCCACAACATTTGGGGTAGAGAACTTCCACAGAATCTCTACTCTGTGGTGATTGTAATCTCAGTTCCAAACATCTGCTGTCATATCCAGAGACTGACCCGGGACCTAGACCTCCGCCCGGGAAAGCTTCTTCCTTGGTTCTAGCCTATTAAGCCTTGTCAAGATTGTGAATGTTTCAATGAGATCTTCTCTCATTCTTCTGATCTTGTGTGAATAGAGGTCTTGCTAACCCCATTTTTTCTTCATCCAGCAGATCTGCTGTTTCAGGAAGCATTCTGGTATGCCTTTGTCCCATTGTCTGCATGCAAATCCATTGCTGTGCAGAGACTAAAACTACAAGAAGTCAACCAAATGTGGTTTCCCAAGTGCAGTAGTATTTTGGTAAGGCATCCATGTTCTGCATTTAAAAGCTCTTGTATTGAAGTTCATCGTACCATTCACCCTCTTTATTGAAGGGCTGCATCTGCTTGCTCGTTTTCAGTGACAGGTTTATGGAGACACACAGATAAGTTTTCATCTGGCATATTTCTCACTTCCACAGTTCCACCTCTGCCTGTGATCTCACAGATTTGACCTTTTTTTTTAAACCTTTAAGGCCCACCTTTTAGACTTCAGTTGCACAACAAAGAAATATATTAATTTCTACAGCATATTGTGCTGCCCCCAGAGGAGTGCTGTTTCATTTGGCTGTATTCATGTGTAAAACTCTGGAACTAGAATCCCCAAGGCAGTCCTACGTTGAGTGCGATGCTGATGAGCAACTCCTGCAATACCGTTGGTGCCAAACTGTATCAGTCTCTGCCAGTTCTTCGGCTGTGTAGAGAAGGAGAGTCTGCTAGATGGGCAACAGGTAGTTCTCCATGTAGTACTGCCCTGGCTTGTGTATCATGTAGACCAGGGGTGGGCAAACTTTTTGACTTGTGGGCCACAAAGGGTTCTAAAATTTGACAGGGGGGCCGGACCAGGAGCAGATGGACGGAGTGTTTTGGTAATACACCTCATAAGAGAAAATAAAATATCATGGGATATGTAGAAAACATGTGCTTTAATTTCAATTGAAAATGAACAAATGCATTACAACAAAATATCTGTCTTTGAAGTCCCATGGTATTTAGCTATTTATTGAAATAACTTTTAAAACACTGAAAATTAAATGAATAAAATACAGCTTTTTTTAATAGTAACAGTTATTATTTTAAAGCACTGAAAATTCTGTTATCCTTCAAGATATTATCATCATCACTCTCCTCCTAACTGTCTTTATTTCAAAAACGGTAGGAGATGCAGGTCTACTTGTCCTGCACCTTCTTATTCAATTGTCCCCTGTGCCAAAACTCAACAATGACCAGCACAAGGACAGAACAGGACAGAACGCCAGTATGCGGAGCGTGTTATTTGATCTGGAGCGCATTTTTTATTTTGAGAACGTACGTGCACCTGCGCACTACTCATGTCCATCACTTAACAGAAATGACATGTAACATGTAAGGCTTATTGAAAAAAATATTTTCAAATGCATTTTTTACATAACACAACGGAGAAACTTATTTTTAATTTCAGTGGGAACAGTGTTGTTGGTCTCCCTTTTTAGCCAGCGCATCAAAGTCTGGATTTAGTTTTGTTGTGGCGATTCACAGGATGGATCTGAGGTGTTGGTCAGTTAACTTGGATCTGTGGCTGCCTTTTTTGATGTTCATGATGCTGAATGCCTGTTCACACAAATAGGTCGAGCCGAACAAAGAGTAAAGCGCAAATGTGGAGTAATACGCTACACCTCAACAAAGGTCAATGGATATAGAGTGCATCATCTATTGGGAAAATGCCAGAATTGCGGGGAAAAAACATTAACAAGGTTTATTAATATAATTTCATCAAGTTCTGCGGGCCGGATTAAAAAGCTTAACGGGCCGCATATGGCCCCCGGGCCGTAGTTTGCCCATGCCTGATGTAGACAGCAGGGATGTAACATCCATGGCTGGACACAGCCAACAGAGGGTCAAAATAGGAGGGTTTCAGAGCAGTGCAGCTCATTGGGCCGGAAGTGCATGTTCCACACTGTGTCTCTAAATAAAATATAAGATAATACTGAATTCAATGTCAACTGGGAATTGAGATTCTGTCCAAATATTACTGATTATTTTGCTCGGTTACGGAAATTGCTTGAATGTTGGATGGTCATTCAGCCGTGTTACCACCCTCAGATGCATGTGGCCCAGATAGGAAAAACATTACCTCCCAGGGCCATAGACCCAGGTTCAACCCTGACCTCGGGTTCAGGCTCTGCAGAGTTGGTACATTCTTGCTGTGATCACCTAGGCTTTCTCTGAATTTTCCAATTTGCTTTCACACCCCAAAAGATGCATTGGTTAGTCGGCTACTGTAAGTTGCTGCTGGTGTGCAGGTGGGTATCAGAATATGGAAAGAGTGTTTCAAAATGTGGGGAAAATTAAAAATGAGATTAATGTAGGATCGATGTACTGTAAATGGTCGGTTGGTAGTTAGCAAAGGTCTGTTTCTCTCTGTATCTCCTTATACTAAAAGTAAGTTGCTGATTCCAGGTTCTGGTGCACGCTGGCAACCTCTTCCGCTGGAATTTGCTAACCATTTTAAATGTAAAAGGATGTACTGAGAATATGAAGTTCTTCCACCTGCCCAGGTGGAATGTTATTGAAGAGTTGTGAGGTGGGATTTACTTTGAAGTCACTGGCCCCCTCTGGAGGGAAACGACTGCTACATATTTTGTTGACAGGATTCCAGAGATAGCAATGCAAGAGCTTGCCTCCCACTGATTACCTTTTGTCTGTGCACTGGAGACTGCATCTCCAGCATCCAAACACAAGCTACAGGTGCAGGGGTGGGTAAGGATCTACTTTCATAGAAACATAGAAAACCTACAGCACAATACAGGCCTTTGGCCCACAAAGCTGTGCCGAACATATCCCTGCCTTAGAATCTATAGAGTCTACGAATAATCAATAGACAATAGACAATAGACAATAGGTGCAGAAGTAGACCATTCGGCCCCTCCAGTCTGCACCGCCATTCTGAGATCATGGCTGATCATTCACTATCAATACCCAGTCCCTGCCTTGTCCCCATATCCCTTGATTCCCCTATCCATCAGATATCTATCCAGCTCCTTCTTGAAAGCATCCAGAGAATTGGCCTCCACCGTCTTTCGAGGCAGTGCATTCCACACCTCCACAACTCTCTGGGAGAAGAAGCTCTTCCTCAACTCTGTTTTAAATGACTGACCTCTTATTCTCAAAATAACTGACCTCTTATTCTCAAATATAACTGACCTCTTATTCTCAAAATAACTGACCTCTTATTCTCAATACTTGTTCTTCTGATATGAGTCATGGTCAGCTTGATACTCAGTCAAATCAAATGTCAGCCATGGGGAAGTGAGTGAGTTTACCTGGATGATTCAGAGTTTGCTCTGGTGCAAAGTTGGCAGAGTTTAGGTGGAGGCCACCATTGATGTACACAGACAGGATTTGTACTGAATTTCTACTGAATTCATTGCAGTGACACTATACTGTGAAATCCACCAGGAAATTTGGCAGTCAGAATACCCAGCTTCAGGACAATGTTTAAAAACTATGTACAGTATTGTATTTTATTTAGTGGCACAGTGTAGAGCAGGCCCTTCTGCCCAACAAGCTAAGCCACCTAGCAACTCACCTATTTAACACTAGCCAATTCACAGGACAATTTAAAATGACTGATTAACCTACTGATGAACCATCAATAACTCTCGGAGACGCGTGTCGAGGTAGGCTTTTATTATCTGGAAGAAAAGCACTGTCAGCAGCAAGAGACCATCACACAACATCCTGGAGACTGAGGGAGGAGCAGTGCCTCCAATCGCCTTTATACAGGGGTCTGTGGGAGGAGCCACAGGAACAGTCAGCAGGGGGTGGGGGGTGTCCAGACAGGTATATGTAGTTCACCACATTCACCCCCCACCCCTTTGTTTTAAAAGAGAGTCCTCATGGAGCGAAGTTCCTTACAAGTATATTTACAGGTTAAGTCTATTGGGTGGTTGAATCTGTCGCTGCGATCTACGTAGCACCAGCTGTGATTGCACAGGTGCCGGTGGTTGTGCTGGTTCCGGCCTGATTTGAGGTATCAGCGTCAGTGATCCCTCATGCGTGTGCAAGGCGCCTGGTATGGGAGTGTCATGAGGAGTCTGTGTAGGGCTTGATGTGTGGTGAGGAGTCTGTGTAGGGCTTGGTGTGCGCGGTGTCAGGTGGGTATACACCTCAGTGGGTACAGGGTTCATAGTTACCGTGGAGTGTTCGGGGTAGTGGTCTGCTGCTCCTGCGGGTGCCAAGTCGAGGACAGCGACTGTGTCCTCCCGCCCATCAGGTAAGAGCACGTAGGCATACTGGGTAGGTGAATCCTCTCGACCAGCGGGGAGTATTTATTGCTCCTCGCATGTTTCCAGAGCAGCACTGGCCCTGGGGATGTCAGCCAAGCCGGTAGAGTGGTCCCAGTGGCAGACTTCCTGGGAAAAGAAAAGAGGCGCTCGTGAGGGGTGGCATTGGTGGATGTACATAACAGGGAGCGGATAGAGTGGAGTGCCTCGGGGAGGACCTCCTGCCATCGAGAGACTGGCAACCCTTTTGACTTAAGGGCTAAAAGTGTGGCCTTCCACACAGTGGCATTCTCCCTCTCCACCTGTCCATTTCTCCGGGGATTATAACTCGTGGTCCTACTAGAAGCAATGCCCCTAGCCAGCAGGTACTGGCGCAACTCGTCACTCATAAAGGAGGACCCTCTATCACTGTGGATATAGCAGGGATATCCGAACAGAGTGAAGAGCTGGTGCAGGGCTTTTATGACGGGCATGGCAGTGGTGTCGGGGCAGGGAATGGCAAAGGGGAACCACGAGTACTCGTCGATAATGTTGAGAAAGTAGACATTGCGTTCGGTGGAAGGAAGGGGGCCCTTAACGTCAACACTCAGTCACTCAAAGGGGCGGGTGGCCTTGATAAGTTGCGCCTTTTCAGGACGGTAGAAGTGCGGTTTGCACTCAGCGCAGACTTGGCAGTCCCTGGTCATCATCCTGATGTCCTCAAGGGAGTAAGGCAGGTTCCGGGATTTCACGAAATGGTAAAGTCGGGTGACCCCCCGGGTGGCAAAGATCTGCATGGAGGACGTATAGCTGGTCGAGCTGTGCGCTGGCACACACTCCCCGGGATAGGGCATCAGGGGGCTCATTGAGCCTTCCAGGCCGGTACAGGGTATCATAGTTGCAGGTGGAGAGTTCCATTCTGCACCGCAAAATTTTGTCATTTTTGATTTTGCCCCGCTGTTGGATGCTGAACATGAACGCAACTGAGCGCTGGTTGGTCAACAAGGTGAAACTTTTGCCGGCAAGATAGTGCCTCCAGTGCCTAATAGCTTCCACTATGACCTGGGCTTCTTTCTCCACCGCGGAGTGCCGAATTTCAAGGCCTTGAAGAGTACGAGAAAAGAATGCTACTGGCCTGCCTGCCTGATTGAGGGTAGTAGCCAGCGTGAAGTTGGAGGCGTCACTCTCTACTTGGAAGGGAATGATCTCGTCCACCACATGCATCGTTGCTTTGGCAATGTCCCCTTTAATGCAGTTGAAGGCCGCGCAGGCCTCGGCAGAGAGGAGAAAAGTGGTAGACTTGACCAGGGGGTGGGCCTTGTCTGCATAAAGAGGGACCCATTGGGCGTAATAGGAAAAGAAGCCCAGGCATCATCTGAGGGCTCTGAGGGTGGTGGGAAGAGGGAGTTCTAACAGGGGCGCATACGGTCAGGATCAGGGCCAATGACCCCGTTCTCCATGACATACCCAAGGATAGCGAGCTGGTTGGTTCCGAACACACACTTGTCCCTATTATAAGTAAGGTTTAGGGCTTTGGCCACTTGGAAAAATCATTGGAGGTTGGTATTGTGATCCGGCCAGTCGTGACCACAGATGGTGATGTTATCCAGATAGGGAAATGTGGCCTTCAGTTGGCACTGGTCCACCATCCGGTCCATTTCCCTCTGGAAGACAGAAACACCATTCGTGACACCGAAGGGGATGCGCAGGAAGTGATACAGCCTGCCGCCCGCCTTGAAGGTGGTGTAGGGGCAGTCCTCTGGGCGGATGGGGAGCTGGTGATAAGCGGATTTCAGGTCTATGGTCGAGTACACCTTGTACTGAGCTATCTGGTTGACCATATCCGTGATGCGGGGTGGGGGGTACACGTCAAGCTGCGTGAACCTATTGATGGTCTGGCTATAGTTCACCACCATCCTATTTTTCTGCCCAGCCCGAACAACAATCACCTGGGCTCTCCAAGGACTTGTGCTTGGCTCAATGATCCCCTCCCTGAGCAGCCACTGTACCTCCAACTGAATGAAGGCCCTGTCCCCCGCGCTGTACCTCCTGTTTTTAGTTGCCACAGGTTTACATTCGGGGGTCAGGTTGGTGAACAGTGGTGGGGGAGGGATCTTGAGGGTGGAGAGGCTGCAAGTGGTGTCAGTAGTACAGCTGTCAGCATGGTGCTGGGTGGTTTGTGCGGGTCGGTGTGTGTGTGTGGTCAGTAGCAGGGTATATGACGAAGTCCCACAAAACTGAGGATTCCTGACAATGAGTGGTGGGAGGGGCCCGTCATATGCCATAGTCACATTTTTTAGGTGGCTCTGGAAGTCCAGCCCCAATAGCACAGGTGCGCACAGTTGAGGCATGACCAGTAGCACAAAGTTCCAATATTCTGTGCCCCCGGATGTCTTTGGAATGTGACCCAGAAGCCGTGGTGACCCTCTGGCTTACCGGCTGTGTCACGAGTCCGCAGCGTTGCACCGTGTCCGGGTGAATAAAACTCTCAGTGCTGCCCGTGTCAAATAGGCAGCTAGTCCTGTGCCCCTCCACCAGGATGTCCATCATTGACCTTGCGAGCGGGTGTGGGGCGCTTTGGTCGAGGGTTACGGAGGCCAGAGTTGAGCCGCCGTCTTGGTGCCCGGTAAGCACCCATGGGTCGGAGGCGGGGTGAGGTGGCGCCGACAAAGATGGCGGCCCCCATGCCTCGCACGAGGCGGGCAGGCAAGATGGTGGCGACAAAGATGGCAGCCCCCATGCCTCACACGTGGTGCTGCCTGACCCCGCTCGTGGTTTAGACTTACAGGCCTTGGCGAAATGGCCCTTCTTTCCACAGCTGGAGCAGGTAGCTTCTCGGGCTGGGCAGTGTTTTCGGGGGTGATTTTCGAGTCCGCAGAAGTAACACAGCATGGACTTGCGACTGGCAGCAGCCATGGTCGATTCACTGGCAGGAGGCGGGGTCTGCAGCGTCCACAGGGCCGGCGGGAGATCGCGCGGCTGGACAGCATCAGCGTTGTGCAGGGCAGCCTCCAGCATGTCGGCCAGCTCGATCGCCGAACATAAGGTAAGATCGGCGTTTTCCAGCAGCCGCAGGCGCATGTACACTGACCTGATCCCCGTAACGAAGGCGTCCCGTACCAGGAGCTCGATGCTGTTCCGCTATCAGTCCCCTGCAGTCGCAGGCCTGCATGAGTGTCTGTAGGGCCCAGACAAACTCAGCGCTTGACTCTCCGACCCGCTGCCACCGCGTCACTAAGCAATGTCTTGCATATACGGTGTTCACCAGCCGCAGGTACTGTCTTTTGAGGGCATCCAGTGCCCCTCGGTAGGTTGGCAGGTCCCTGATAAGGGAGAATACCTTCAGACTAACCTTGGAGCGGAGGATTTTGTGCATAATAGCAGGTTCAGTCACGGGAATCTCTTCCAGGTACGATTGGAAGCATGCAAGCCAGAGTTCAAAGGCAAGAGCTGCTTCTGGAGCTTGAGGATCAATGTCCAGTTTTTCCGGACGCAAAATACTTTCCATTCTTCCAGTTCATAAGATTGATGCACCATCAATAACTCTCAGAGACGTGAGGCGAGATATAGGCTTTTATTAGCTGGAAGAGAGCAGTCAGCAGCAAGAGACCATCACACAGCATCCTGGAGACTGAGGGAGGAACAGTGCCTCCAATCGCCTTTATACCGGGGTCTGTGGGAGGAGCCACAGGAGCAGTCAGCAGAGGGGTGTGTCCAGACAGGTATATGTAGTTCACCACACCTACTAACTGGTATATCCCTGGAACAAGGAGAAAACAGGAGCATCTGGAAAAACCTAAGCTGTTCAATGGGAGAAGGTACACAAAACTCCATACACCCAAGCTCGTGCATTGTTATCTTCAGGGTCCTGTCAATAAAATACGCACCAGTCTTCTGGTTCATATTCTGCATGGAGGATGGTGACCACAGATGTTCCTCAGGGATCTGTTCTGGGACTTCTCCTGTTTGTGACTTTTATGAATGACTTGGATGAGGAAGTAGAAGGGTGGATTAGTGAGTTTGGTGATGATACAAAAGTTGGGGGTGTTGTGAATAGTCTGGAGGGTTGCTGGAGGTTACATTGCTACATCAATAGGATGCAGAACTGGGCTCAGATGTGTCAGATGGAGTTCAACCTAGATAAAGTGTGAAGTGGTTCATTTTGGTAGGTCAAATTTGAAGACAGAATATAATATTAAGGGTAAGACTCTTGGCAGTGTGGAGGATCAGCAAGATCTTGGGGTCCATGTCCATAGGGCACACAAAGCTGCTGTGCAGGTTGACAGCGTTGTTAAGAAGGCGTATGGTGTGATGGCCTTGATCAACCATGGGAATGAGTTCGAGAGCCGTGAAGTAATGTTACAGCTATATAAGACCTTAGTTAGACCCCACTTGGAGTACTGTGTTCAGTTCTGGTCACTTCACTACAGGAAGGATGTGGATGCTATCAAAAGGGTGCAGAGGAGATTTACAAGGATGTTGTCTGGATTGGAAGGCTGTACCTTACGAGAATAGGTTGAGTGAACTTGGCCTTTTCTCCTTGGAGCGACAGAGGATGAGAGGTGACCTGATAGAGATGCATTAGATGATGAGAGACATTAATTGTGTGGATAGCCAGAGACTTTTTCCCAGAGGTGAAATGGCTAAGGTGAGGGGGCATAGTTTTAAGGTGCTTGGAAGTAGGTACAAGGGGGATGTCAGAGGTGAGTTTTTCACACAGAGAGTGGTGGGAGTGTGGAATGCACTGCCAGCGAAGGTGGTGGAGGTAGATACAATAGGGTATTTAAGAGATTCTTAGATAGCTACATGGAGCTTAGAAAAATAGAGGGCTATATGGTAGGGAAATTCTAGGCAGTTTCTAGAGTAGGTTACATGGTTGGCACAACATTGTGGGCCGAAGGGCCTGTAGATTTCCACGTTTCTTTGTTTCAGTCATTTTCCTCCAGATGATGCCAGTGATTTCAAAGTAAATCCCTCCTTACAACCCTTCAATAACATTCCACAAGTAGGTAGAGGGAAGAACTTCATATTCTCAGTCCATCCGTTTACATTTAAAATGGTCAGCAAATTGAATTCCTAACTCTGAAACAAAATGTCCCCAAGCTGTAATAGTGTCACACTAAAAACTATGTTACCATGGCGTCCTGAGTGAGTATTTGAATCCTAAAATCATCCAGGGTTGTGATAAAGCAACAATAAATCTGATGAGTAGACATGGGTACTTGATGGTCCATGTTATCTTCACTCGAGTAAAGTAGGTAAATAGAGTGATGCAGAATTGAGACCCCAGCTAACCATGTCCAACTTCTGTATATTCCTTCAGCGAAAGGGAACCCGAGATGAGAGGGCAGAGTTTAAAGGAGAGTGGGGAAAGATTTAAAAGCATCCTCAGAAGTGACTTTATCATGCAGAGGGTAATGTGTGTATGTGGTAAACTGTCAGTTAAAGTATTTGAGACTGGACTTGTGGCAACACTTAAAAACGACATTTGGACAAGTTTGTGGACAGGAAGGGTTTAGAGTAATATGGGACTGACATAAGTCTGTACCTTGGTTGCTATGGACAAGTTGGTCTGAAAGGCCTTATTCTTCAGACCGACTAATCCAGGTCAAACAAGGACAAGCAAGGGCCTGTTTAATTACTCTACTCTTTGTTATCCTCTTTGTACAGGGGGTAGTTTTAATCAAACACTCCACAGGAAATTGCCAGTGCCAGATCTATATACAGTTGTAAGTGGGGAGCAGCGCTGATAGTGATTTCAGAATAGTTCCATGCACACCTACATGTTGAGTTAGGATATATAGTCACGGGGATGGTTTCATGATAGGAATTATCACATTAAGTATATATTGCGCATAACTTCCTTCCTTCCTTACTATCTGATATGGTCACTGAGGGATGCAATAACCTTTATCTGTTGCTTTCTTTTCCTGGAGGTTGTGTTGGAGGATTCATCCGTCCTTCTGTGGAGTAGGGTTAATCACTGTGCTGCATTTTCTAACGGTGTTTCCCTGCTCCTAGTTCTCTCTCCTGCAACCAGAATGTGGTTGCCCCGTGATTGTCACGGGAGGGAGAAGCAAGCGTCCTGCAGAAAGCTGGAAACCCTCATGGAAATGAACTTCTGATTGAAAAAGGTCCAAAAAGTGATCAGACAGTCCAGAGCCCCCTTTTAGCTCAGACCATTAAAGTGAGTCATTTTGTTTTCTCCTGTGGCTGTTTGCTTAGTTAGCAAATCCAACTAATTTCAAGTGGGCAGAATTAGACCATTATCAGGTCTGATTCTCCAAAGCAGATTATGGAGTGAAGTGTACTTACATTAAGCTCCACAAACTACAACACAACCATAACCTGATAATTGACTCTGTGATGTTGGTTGAGGGATGCTTAATGCAAATATTTTAAAACCTATCCCTTGTTTTTTTCAGTGCAACAAAAAATATTCACAAACAAAGAAGGCACTTTACATGGATTCAAGGTTATAAGAAATTACTTTATTAGATTGTTATAAAATAAATAGAAAATAAAAAGAGAAAGTATTACAGAGGTAATAAAGAAAAACAGAAAATAAATGTTATCATTCAATCACTAATCCATGCTACACAATAAACAGCTGGAGAGAACCACAAATTTCTGACATCTTTTCATCTCTATCTCTACTTCTAACTTGAACTCCATTTCTCTCTCCACCTCGAGCTCTACCTCTACGCATCACTCGCGACCCAATCTCATAGAAAATTCCCACTTGCCCCTTTTTGTACCTTTCAAAAATCTGACACAAGCTTTACATCTTTTAAATTTAACACCTTACTAAAAAGCATATACACCACATCCACTGCCCTACCTTCATCAATTTGGGTGTCATTTCCTCAAAGAATTCTTTCAGGTTCATGAGCCACGACCTGCCGCTTGCAAACCCATGCTGACCATCTGCAATTCCTGATAGATTCTCTTTCCTACAATCCGCTCCAATAGTTTGCTTACCACTGATGTTAGCTTCACTAGCCTGTAATTCCCAATATTATCCCTGTTTCCTTTTCTCAAATAATCAATGCCACCCTCCAGTCTTCTGGCATTAGTCCTGGACACAAAGAACACCACCAAAGGCATAACAATTTCTTTCCTCACTTCTGCCCCCAGGACTCATTTATCCTAATGTTTTCTAAGCTTTCTCTTTGACATGTTCTACGCTTTCTCTTTGACATGTTCTACGCTGACCTCACAATAGTCCAAATAGGTAGAAACAGACAAAAAAAGTGGTGTTAAAGAAAAGAGTCAGTTGATATAAGTAGAATGCACTTCAGCCTGGAATTAGTCAGGATCTTGGCTCTGTGGAGAGAGAAAAGTTTGATAATAAATTTAAATTATCTGTTATTCAGTACATGCTGTACTTTCAACTGAAGCATTCAAACCAGACAAAGTGTAACTAACAGCGCAAAGTGGGTCACCTATGTCCTTCTGCACCCTGGAGTTCTGCAACTTTGCACCATTTAGATGAAGTGTTTTGTTATTTTTACTGCCAAAGTGGGCTGTCATAAAATCCTTGCTCATTTAACTGATCTCTACAGCCTCCTGTTGTCCTGTTCACAACCTACTTTCCTAGTTATTTGTTGACAGCAAATTTAGCAACCACACCTTTGGTGCCCTCATCCTAATCACTTAATAACCAACGACTTGTCAGTCCAGCACACAACAATTTGCAGACTTCTACTGCCTTAAGCAAGTGCAGCTTTCCTGACTTCCACCTTCCCTCCATTTTCAATAGCCAATAGGTGCAGGAGTAGGCCATTCGGCCCTTCGAGCCAGCACCGCCATTCACTGTGATCATGGCTGATCATCCACAATCAGTACCCCGTTCCTGCCTTCTCCCCATATCCCTTGACTCCGCTATCTATAAGAGCGCTATCTAACTCTTTCTTGAAATCATCCAGAGAATTGGCCTCCACTGCCTTCTGAGGCAGAGCATTCCACAGATATTTATACCCAACATATTCTCACAGGCGTTCCCAACCTGGTGTCCATGGACACCTCGGTTAATGGCAGGGATCCACGGCATAAAAAAAATTGGGAAACCCTCCTGGAGAACATGGAGCTTTAAACAGTACTGCACAGTACAAGCCCTACAGCTCATGATGTTGTATCAACTTCTTCAAGTGAAGTCAATTGTCATTTAACTGTATACATTTATGCAACATAAATCATCATACAATATAGATAGAAACCAGATGTTTCTCTGAAACTTAAGTTAACTTATCACTTGATAATTTACTACATAATTTTAACCTACTCCAAGATCAATCTAACAGTTTCCTCTTGCATAACCTTCCATTTTTTTTTCTTCCATTTGCCTATCTAAGGGTCTCTTAAATGCTCCTGATGTATCTGCCTCTACCAGCACCCCTGGCAGTGCATTCCATGCACCCACCACTCTGTGGTAAAAGAGACCTACCTCTGACATCCTCCATATACTTTCCTCCAATCACCTTAAAGTTATGGCCCCTTGTATTAGCCATTTCTGTTCTGGGAAAAAAGCCTCTGGCTGTCCACTCTATCCAAGCCTCTTATTGTCTTGTACATCTCTATCAATTCACCTCTCATCCAAAGAGAGAACCCTAGTTCACCAAAACTATCCTCTTAAGGCATGTCTTCTAATCTAGAGAGCATCTTGGTTTATCTCCTCTGCACCTTCTCTAAAGCTTCCACACCCTTTCTATAAAGATGGGAACAAGAGTGGCCTAACCAGAGTTTTACAGAGTTGTAATATTACCGTGTGGATCTTGAACTCAATTCTGCCTGCTCTTGGCTAGCCCAAAAATACCTTCTTAACCACCCTATCAACTTATGTTGCAACTTTGAGGCATCTATGATATTTGACGCCAAGATCCCTCCGTTCCTCCACACTGCTAATATTCCTGTCTTTAACCTTGTATTCTGCTTTCCGGTTTGATCTTTTAAACTTCTCATATTTTCAGATGTAACTCCACCAGCCAGTTCTCAGCCCAGCTTTGAATCCTATAAAAGTCCCGTAGTAACCTACCACAACATTTGACAACACTGCCCACCTTTGTGTCATCTGCAGACTTACAAAACCACTTTCCACTTCCTCATCCAAGTAATTTATAAAAATCACAAAGAATAGGGGCCCTAGAACAGATTGCTGCAGAACACCAGTGGTCACCCAACTCCAGGCAGGATATGCTCCATCGACTACCACACTCTACCTTCTGTGTGCGAGGCAATTCTGAGTCCATGAGACCAAGTTTCCCTGGATCCCATGCCCCCTGACTTTCTGAATAAGCCTACCATAGGGATTGTCAAATGTCTAAGCTGTATCCAAATAAACCACATCCACTCCTCTATTAATTTTTGTCATTTCCTCAAACAATTCAATCAGGCTGGTGAGGCACAAGCTGCCTTCACCAATGATGACTATCCCCAATTAAACTTTGTTTCTCCAAGTGTGCCTAAGAATCTTCTCTAATAGTTTATGCACCACTGACATAAGACGCACTGGTCTACAATTCCAAGGATAGTCCCTGTTACCTTTCTTGAACAAAGGAATAATATTCGCCACACTTCAAACTTCTGCTGCTTCTCCTGTGGCTAATGAAGATACAAAGATCAATGTCAAAGGCTCAGAAATCTCTTTGATCACCTCCCGTAGTTATCTGTAGTATATCCCATCCAGTTCCAGGGAAGTATCTGCCCTAATATTCATCTAAAGCTCTAGCACATCCTTGTTCATACCATTGACATGTTCCTGATTACCAGCCTGTTTTATGCTGTCCTTACTTTCATCAAGGTCCCAGTTGCTGGTGAATACTGGTAAAGTATTCATTAAGGACTTCCCCTACCTTTTCTGACATCAACCATGCTTCCACTTTTATGCATGATTGCTTCTACCCTTGCTCTACTCATCCTCCTGTCCTTTGCATGTATGTAGAATGCCTTGAGTTTTCCATAATCCTATTCACTAAGACCTTTTTATGTCCTCTTCGAGCTCTCCTAAATCCGTTCTTATGTTCCTTCCTGGCTACTTTGTAAACACACCAGCACCTCTACTTCCCCAGGAGGCGACAGAGATTTGTAATATCCCCGTTGACCCTGACTAATCTCTGTCGATGCACCATAGAAAGCAAGCTAACTGAATATATCATGGCTTTCTATGGTAAGTGCTGTGCGGAAACCATCATTCCACCCACGTGCTCTGTGCACACTTCTTGCTGCTAAGGTAAAGCACTCAACAATATTAAAGAACATACCCCCCTCAGAAATTCTCTCTTCTCTTCTACCTCTTCCTATTGGAGAGAAGAGATGAAATCCTGCCAGGCTCAAGGACAGCTTCTATGCCACTGATATGAAACTATTCAACAGTGCCCTACTATGAAAAGGTGGAATCTTGACCTCTCAATCTACCCCGTTATGGCCTTACAACTTGATGCCTATCTGCATTGCCCTTTCCTTGTAACTGTAACACTTTATTCTACCTTTGTGATTGATTTCCCTCGAACGACCACAATGCAGTGAAATCCACATTTCATAAAGAAATAATTTGCTCAGCTTTGGCGTGCTCTGAACGAATGATGTGTTTGCCCGGCTTAAAGCATTGCCATGCTGCAGAAGATGCTGTTAAGGACCAGCACGTGATACTCTTATGAAAGTTTGGCCACTCTTTAAAGATTCCTGCTGGGCTCACCTAGAAACCATTGCTGTCAGTATGGAATAATCTGAGCAGAACATCAATGAGGAGTGCAACACAAATGGTGATTTCAACAGTACTGATCACCCACAGAACGGAGAATAAACTCAAGTGCCAAGAGATCGCATTTTCCGGCTCCATACACTTGTTCCATAGGCTTGAATCATTCAGATAATCCCTGCCAAACAAGCAAACAATAATTAGAAAATCTATAAAGACATAAACTGGGATCTGAAGTCAAGGTAGGTTCTTAAAATTTGAATTTTCAAGTGTATAAAAGTTCTTCAAGATAATACCATGGCATCTTTTTAAGTCCAATCGAGTGAGTAGCTGTATTATTTATAAAGCAGAGATCCCTTCGGTGTTGTATTGGGAATCCCACCACAGATCCCGCAACAGAACTTGAACCATTAATGTTACAATCAGAGACAAAGGTGTTCAACACATGCTAAACCAACTTACGCGTCTGCGCAAAGCGCCGTCTTACCCTCTGTTGAAAGGATGCCTCCATTCTCCCAGCTCTGTGACACGGCACAGTGGACCACGTCTCAATGCCACAGATGACACAATGAAGCCATATACACCTCCCATCACCCCGATCACACTGAAAACTAGCAGGCAGTTCTGAAAAGGAGAAATAAACCAAAAATAACCCGACAAGGGTCTTGCAAGGAGGCAAGAAAAGAATATGAGACAACTTCTCTGAAAAAAATATTAATGGAATATTTTCAATGATACCAGAGGAACTGTGGGTGAAATGTGTGTGAATGAGCTGGAATGGGATGAATTTGGAGGGTGGTGGGAAAGAGGGCAAAATAGAACTGGTGGAGGATCAGAGGGAGAGAGAGGGCAAGGGATGGGAGAGGGAAAATACACCAAAAACGTGCTTTATCTACAACTGGAGGCCTCAGTGTTCATGCCATTGCCTCTGTAGCAGGTCCTGGCAGTCAACGAGGTGCTAAGCACAAACTGCTGGAGGATCTCAGCAGGTCAGGCAACATGGGTGGAGAGAAATTGGCGTTTTGGGTTAAGATCCTTCATCTGTACTGGATCCAGATTCCAGCCCCTGCAGTCTCTTGAGTGTCAAGTATATGAGGTTTTCCTGCTTTAAATTGTGTTGGGTCTCACCTGGGCAGTGGAAGCATGAATGGGAAGGGGATCTGAAACGGAATGTGAGAGTGGAATGGGCTTCCTGATGGCAGAAGGTTGAGGTCTCAGCTGTGACACTGGCGTTTGGAGGAGAAAGCAGTGGTTTTCCTTCCTCGAAGGAGGGGATCCTGACAGACAGCAGATTGAGCGTTCTAGCAGGACCTCGGCTGCAGCTTTGCATCTTTGCATTAAAAGACCAAGGGAAGCAGTGACTGAGGAAGCATAGATATGTTATCTTCAGTCTCTCAGACTGACAGACTGTCCCCAAATACAGATACTCAGGACCATGCACTGTGACCTAAAGCAAGATACAATGGGACTGCGATCCACAGCCAGTTCTTGGCAGGTCAATGAACTTGTAGCCAGCAGTGACTGTGTTAAAATGGGAAATAGATTAAAAATAAATGTAATTAAATCACGACAATATGTAGCTCTGCAGGATGTTCCTTACCGGGGATTTTCTGTTGCATTGGCATGGCCTGCACTCGCAGGAATCTGGAGAACAACAGCTGCAGTTTGGGCATTGACAGAGTTGAAAGATGGCACCCAGACATCCACCGAGAATCCGGAAGAAGGTCTTGCAGGTACAGTCGCGACAGCAAGCACAGGGGGTACACGTGCATTCAGGGCAAGTCTTGCAGGTACAGTCACGACAGCAAGCACAGGGGGTACACGTGCATTTAGGGCAAGTCTTGCAGGTACAGTCGCGACAGCAAGTGCAAGGGGCACACTGGCATTCAGGGCAGGATTTGCAGGTGTAGTCGCGACAGCAAGCACAGGGGGCACACTGGCATTCAGGGCAAGTCTTGCAGGTACAGTCGCGACAGGAAGCACAAGGGGCACATTTGCATTCAGGGCAAGTCTTGCAGGTTGCAGAGGACCCACAGGCAGGAAGCTCACGGCAGGGTTTGCAGTTACATGTGGGGCAAAGGCTGGGTGGCTGGCATTTCGGGCACTTGGGACAGTCACATGGAGCACAGGAAGTGCAGTCTTGACAATGAGGCAATGGGCATTGACAAGCATCTCTCCAGTTGGCCCATTCATTACTATCCCACAGCTTTAGCAGCATGCATATCGGAAAGATCATCTGTGTCCGAGAAAGAAGAGATGTTAGCCTTTTATTCCATTTCTCTAATGTGCATTTCTTTCCTTCTTTTTAACAAAATAATCCACATTTTTAAGCTTAGTAATAAAAGATAGGGCTCCTAACACTAATCTCTGTGGTAAATCAATAGTCACAGGCTCCTAATCACATAATAAAATACTTTAATGATCATCACCTTTCCTAATGATAAGTGAGCTTCAAAGTTCAGAAAAGTTCAAATTAATTTTATTATCAGAGTACATAAATATCACTGTATACAACCCAGAGATTTTTTCCTTCCAGAAATACTCAATAAATCTATAATAGAATCAGCAAAATAACCCACCAACTTGCTCATTCAACCAGTTTGCAAAAGACAACAAACTGTGCAAATACAAAAAGAAAGAAAGAATAATAATAATAATAATAATAATAAATAAAAAACCCCCACAAATATCAAGAACATATGATGATGAGTCCTTGAAAGTGAGTCCATAGGTTGTGGGAGCATTTCAGTGATGGGGCAGGTGAAGTTCTCCTCTTTAGTTCAAGAGCCTGATGGCTGAAGGGTAGTAGCCATTCCTAAAGCTGGACGCGTGGGTTCTGGGGCTCCTGTACCTTTTCCCTTATGGCAGCAGAGCATGTTTTGGGCCCCTGATGATGGATGCTGCTTTCCTGCTCTAATGATCTGTGTGAATGTGCAACATGGTGGGAAGGGCTTTACCCATGATGGACTGGGCCATATCCACTATTTGAAGGATTTTCCATTTAAGGGCATTGGTATTTTCATACAAGGCTGTGATGCAGCCCGTCAATATACTCTTCACCACATACCTATAGAAGTTTGTCGAAGTTCTAGATGTCATGCTGAATATTTGCATGACTCTTAAGGAAGTAGAAGTGTTGCTGTGCTTCCTTCGTAATTGCACATACATGCTTGGCCCAGGACAGTCACAATGAGAATCAGGTTTAATATCACTGGCATATATCGTGAAATTTGTTAACTTTGCAGCAGCAGTACAATGCAATACATAATTAATATAGAAAAACGAATCATAGTAAATATATATATATATATAGGATGTACATGGTAAATGGTAGGGCATTGAAGAATGCAGTAGAACAGAGTGATCTAGGAATAATGGTGCATAGTTCCCTGAAGGTGGAATCTCATGTGGATAGGGTGGTGAAGAAAGGTTTTGGTGTGCTGACCTTTATAAATCAGAGCATTGAATATCGGAGTTGGGATGTAATGTTAAAATTGTACAAGGCATTGGTGAGGCCAAATTTGGAGTATTGTGTACAGTTCTGGTCACCGAATTATAGGAAAGATGTCAGCAAAATAGAGAGAGCACAGAGGAGATTTACTAAAATGTTATCTGTGTTTCAGCACCTAAGTTACAGAGAAAGGTTGAACAAGTTAGGTCTTTATTCTTTGGAGCATAGAAGGTTGAGGGGGGACTTGATAGAGGTATGTAAAATTAGGAGGGGCTGATGTAAAATTAGAGGTATGTAAAATTAGGATAGAACTGACGTGGATAGGGGAGATTCAAACAAGAGGACGGGAGTTGAGAGTTAACGGGCAAAAGTTCAGGGGTAACACGAGGGGGAACTTCTTTACTCAGAGAGTGGTAGCTGTGTGGAACGAGCTTCCAGTAGAAGTGGTAGAGGCAGGTTTGATATTGTCATTTAAAAAAAAATTGGATAGGTATATGGACAGGAAAGGAATGGAGCGTTATGGGCTGAGTGCAGGTTGGTGCTCAGTAAGCGCTCAGCACGGACTAGAAGGGCCGAGATGGCCTGTTTCCATGTTGTAATTGTTTTATGGTTATATGGTATATTACATAGTTAAATTAAAATAAGTAGTGCAAGAATAAAAATAATAAAAATTTAAAAAGTAGTAAGGTATTTCGTCGGTTCAATGTCCATTCAGAAATCAGATGGCAGAGGGGAAGAAGCTGTTCCTGAATCACTGAGTGTGTGCCTTCAGACTTCTGTACCTCCTTCTTGATGGTAGTAATGAGAGGAGGATGTGCCTTGGCTGGTGGTGTCCTTAATGATGGACGGCACCTTTCTGACACACTGTATCTGAGATGAAACATTTTTTTAACAAAACTATAGAAGTGTATTTACATAACATATACACAAGGTACAGACATTCAGTATTTACAAGGCAGTAAGTATACTCAGATTAAAATATGGTTACTACGGTCTATAAAGCAGTCAATACCTTGGGGGGGCCTACCATTCCTAAAAGTCCCCGACTATACCCATTGTGACCTCATGCTCTCTCTGTGAGGACAGCCAGGGCCCAGGAGCAAGCTCACCATGAGATCCTCCTCACAACCTGCGCCCCCCTTCCAAACTGGGTACCCGTATACGAGGAGCGTGAGACTGATGTGCAACCAGCACCTCAGCAGCAGCCCCTTGAGAAACTCAAGGAGGGGCTTTGAGACAAAGCCAATTTGGCAGACATGTCGTACAGGTGAACTAACTCCTAAAGTGCTTGAACTCCTATCTTGACAAACAGAAGAAAATACATTATCAAGTCTTTCCAAATACAAATTGTTGCTTTTGCTTTAAAATACTTTTTTTCTTATTTCAGTTTTCAAAATGCTCACCAGTATTCCGGAGCCAATGATTCCTCCGAGATAGAACACAGTTGGAGAAATGTTCTTTGTGACGTACTTCGTCTCAAAGTTTGGAAAGAACAGCAGTAAGTTGACACAGAAACTGAAAATGGCAGATCCAAGGAGAATTATAGCAAGAAATTTTGCTGTCTTCCTGGAGCATAAAAACATGATTGCTGTGGATGTTAGCTGCAGACCACAGTCTGTAAACAGAAAGGAGCTGCAGGTCTTCAACCTGTTGCTGCAGTTCAGTGAAATGTTTATTGGATTGTCGTGACGTAAGCTCGAGCCAAAGGCAGCTTTCTTGCACAGCACGTTAGTGTCTGTGCTAATCGTTGCTAGGTAAAATAAACCTGGCCAGCCTGCCAGAGTGAAAGACCTGATTTCTTTATGACCCCACCAAAAGGTCTCTGACATCACAACAACTCCTTGACATCACCAAGCACCTCAAAGCTCAGGGGCTGAGTGGTACAGTACTACGGTGTTAAATTCCAGTGGTACAGCCCTCAGGGAAACCTTTTCAGAAACCTTTTCTTGTTCGTTTGCTAAATAATGTGGTGATACAAGTCTCGGAGCACACTGCTGCCACATTTGTATGTGACATCATCACGACTGAAATTGTGAATGCCTTATCTGCTCTCTCCCTTTCTTAAATAAAGTTTTATATTTATCTATATGAAAGGTCCCAATAATTTAGTCAAATTAGTGGATTTATTTGTACCTTGACTTCCTTTATGTGTTCTCCTGAAACTTTAGGGCCCTTCAAGCTATGCCACCCAGCAAACCCTGATTTAATGCTTAGGGACAATAACTTCTCATCAAAACTTTAAATGAAGAGAGGAAGTCTTTTATTTTATTATCTATTATCTATGGTTTTGTTGTGGAACAGAATGAAGACAAGTGTGGTCCTTAAGTAAAACAATATTAAATGGCAAAGTTTATTGAAGCTAACATTTGGGCCAATGTTATTACAGTTCCTTGCATCTATAAATCAGAAATATTCTTTCCTGGGTATCAACTTGTATCCTCAAATCTCTCTTTTCAGAATCAGAATCAGGTTTAATATCACTGGCACGCCGTGATATTTGCTAACTTTGCAGCAGCTGAAAATTTGATACATAATCACTGAGAGAAAAAAATTGATTGACTCAAATTATATACATTAAATAGCTAAATTAACTAAGTAGTGCAAAACAAAAGAAATAAGAAAGTAGTGAGGTGGTGTTCATGGGTTCAATGTCCATTCAGAAATCGGATAGCAGAGGGGAAGGAGCTGTTCCTGAATTGTTGACTGTGTGCCTTCCGGCTTCTGTACCCTCTTCCTGATGGTAACAGTGAGAAGAGGGCATGTCCTGGGTGATGGGGGTCCCTAATGATGGACACCATCTTTTTGAGGCTCCGCTCCTTTAAGATGCCCTGGTTACTATGGAAGCGAGTGCCCATGATGGTGCTGACTAATTTTACAAATCTTTGCAGGTTATTTCAATCCTGTACAGTAGCCCTCACCCCCCTGACCCCCTCATACCAAACAATGATGCAGCCAGTTAGAAGCTCTCCGCAGTACATCCGTAGAAATCTGTGTGTTTTTTGTGACATAACAAATCTCAAACCACTAATGAAATAAGAAGAAACATAACAAGGTGTCAGATGTCAGTGTGAGGTCTAAACATGGAAAGTACATGAATTCTGTGCACCTCTGAGGAAACGACTGCCTGAGTACGGAAGGTGCCAGCAGCAAATGAAGTCGGTCGGCCAGCGAAACAAGAAAGCACGTTGTGCCCTGAGGTTCACTAAGAAATTCAGCCGAGACACCAAGAATTCCCATCATAGATAACCTAAGTACTTCCACATCTATGCAGATTTCTGACAATTTGATGGATCATCGGAACTCCTTCAAACTGCGATTCGATATGTATTTAGTAGCTAGCAGAGTGGCAGAGGCTGATGGAAAATTGAAAGCATTTATTTTTCTGCAAGTAATTAGTGAAAATGCTTTGGACATCTGTAATAGCTTTCAATCTGATGAGACAACTTTTACATTGGGCACTTCGATGTCAAAATTGGAGTGGTATTCTGTCCCAAATAAAATTATCGTGACTGAGAGATCTTTTTTCCCCCTGTGACCAGAAACAGGAACTTAGCTGAGTTTCACCCAATAAGTCTTGTTAGCGTGGAGATTTGAGAGACTCACTAGTTAGAGAGAATAATTTGCAGAATCCTAGATAATGGGCTCAGAGAAAGATTTGACACTGGAAAAGGATGTGGATAAGTGTAGGGTAGAAGAGACCACATGAGCACAAGCTGAGGAGCTGCACAAGGCAGAAACAGCTATGCAATGTTGTGAAAACAGAGGGGCCCGAGTGCAAGGTCTGGCCCAAAATAACAGCAATGCAATGAGGTGGGCTCAAGCAGTAACTGCAGCAAATGTGGAAGTAGGCACAACCCAGAGAGGTGTCCTACTTATGGAAAGTCCAGCAATAATTGTGGGAAGAAGAATCAATTTTTCACAGTGCTGCAAAGAATGGGCTACCAAGAGAAAGGTGCACATGGTTGCTGAGGAAATGGAGAAAGTATCTGCGGATTCTATACAAACTGCTGGTGCTGGTGAGACAGAGTGGACTGCTCCAGTAACTGTGAATGAGACAGTAATTCCATTCAAGCTTGATACCAGGGCCCAGGTGAATCTGTTATCTAAGGATAATTGCAAGACTATCAAAGTAAAGATCAAGATTTACCCAGTGAAGTTAAAAGTGACAGGCTACACCAGAGAGAATGTTCCAGTAAAAGGGGGCTATATAGTGACCTTCAAGCACAAGAGACAGCACTTAAAGGCACAATTACTGGTTGTAGATAAGAGATTACAGCCAATATTAGGTCTGAGTTCATATGAAAAGAATGTTCGTAGTGGCTTTACGGACCATGGGTGACTACACCGTGCATGGAATTTTTGATGCCTACTTGATGTAACTCGAGAAACTCATGACAACATCCATGAGAGCTCCAGAGAGGTTATGCATGAGAAGCACAAAAACACAACCTTCCAGAGACATCCATATCTGCTACACCAGCATGCCAGTCAGGATGCCAGGAAAAAACAGAGTGATCATGAAGACGTTGCCAGTCTTGCTTCCACATCATCACATCATGCAGCTTTGATTGGAAATCTGACTGTCATCGACTTCCAGTTAAATATTGGAAATGAAAAATGTCTCCACCATCCTCCCTGAAGTTGAAGATGAAAAATGAAAAGGAGTATGGGGAGATCACTCAGTCCCCGAGGTCATAACAGCAACAGATCAACACAAACCAACAGAGGAGTTGTGGAACTTGTACAAAGACTCATTGATCACATGGATGCGGTCCAGGGCTCCATTATGGGGCATGTGAAGCAGATTATGGTCAAACAGCAAGAACAAGAACAGAGATAAACAGATAAGATTGTGGCAGAAGGATGTGAAAAAAATGAACAAGTTGATCAGAGTTCTCAGAAATACATTAATATTAACACAGCAAATGAAGGCAAGACAACTATAGAAACAACAGCAGACCAAAAAGGATCACTAAACCATCTCACAGACTGATTGAGAGTTGATAAGTGAATTAGGAACTGTATTTACTCATTACAATTGAAGCTAATGTAGATATCTTTGTCGAAAAGGAATATTGTTCCCTGCAGGTTTATGAGAACATAGTAAATAGGGAAGATGTGTAATTATACGTGCATAATAAAAAACTCGGTGCTCAGCTGGAGCAGTTCACTATAAAATGTGCTAGCATTTACTCGCGAGACCATGGATCTGCGCCTGGAAAGTCTTCTCCAGGGCACAGGCCTGGGCAAGGTTGTATGGAAGACTGGCTGTTGCCCAAGCAGCAAGTCTCTCCTCTCCACGCCACTGATGTTGTCCAAGGGAAGGGCCAGGGCCGATACAGCTTGGCACTGGTGTCGTCGCAGGAGTTGCCAGAGCGAGTTTGAAGGCAACGTCGGACTGCCTTAGGGACTCCAGCTCCAGATTTGTCCTCAGGGTTTACTCCTGAAGCCTTTCCCATGAGTGGGTATGGCCGCGAGGCAGCGGAGGTTTGAAATCTGAGTTTTCCCTCTCTGAGATGGACTGCCTTCCTAGGCTGACGAGCTCCATCTACCTGAAGCACTGGTTTTAAGGTGCCAGGGCCCGTCTTCACCCCTTCTCCTGTCAGTAGAAACAGTTCTGCTGGCCTTAGAGGCTAAGCCATACGAGAAGGTCGGAGGCTATTTGAGACGCATGCCGTGAGGAGTACTTTTAGGTAGTGGGAGCTTGTCTCCACTCCCACTCCTCAGCTTAGCAACCTTGGAACTGTTAAGGCATTAGTTAGTTAGGCATCTGTTAGTCTCGGGAGACCATGGATTTGCACCTTGGAAAGTTTCCAGGATGCAGGCCTGGGCAGAGTTGTATGGGAGACTGGCAGTTGCCCATGCTGTAAGTCTTCTCCCTCCATGCCACCAATGTTCTCCAATTGGATTAGTAAGTATGCCGATGATACTAAGGTAGGAGGTGTTGTGGATAATGAGGTGGATTTTCAAAGCTTGCAGGGAGATTTATGCCGGTTAGAAGAATGGGCTGAACGTTGGCAGATGGAGTTTAATGCTGAGAAGTGTGAGGTTCTACATTTTGGCAGGAATAATCCAAATAGAACATACAGAGTAAATGGTAGGGCATTGAGGAATGCAGAGGAACAGAGAGATCTAGGAATAACTGTGCATAGTTCCCTGAAGGTGGAGTCTCATGTAGATAGGGTGGTGAAGAGGGCTTTTGGAACGCTGGCCTTTATAAATCAAAACATTGAGTACAGAAGTTGGGATGTAATGCTAAAGTTGTACAAGGCATTGGTAAGGCCAAATTTGGAATATTGTGTGCAGTTCTGGTCACCGAATTATAGGAAAGATATCAATAAATTAGAGAGAGTGCAGAGACGATTTACTAGGATGTTACCTGGGTTTCAGCAATTACAGAGAAAGCTTGAACAAGTTAGGTCTCTATTCATTGGAGCGTAGAAGGTTGAGGGGGGATTTGATTGAGGTATTTAAAATTTTGAGAGGGATAGATAGAGTTGACGTGAACAGGCTGTTTCCATAGAGAGTAGGGGAGATTCAAACTAGAGGACATGATTTGAGAGTTAGGGGGCAGAAGTTTAAGGGAAACACGAGGGGGTATTTCTTTACTCAAAGAGTGATAGCTGTGTGGAATGAGCTTCCTGTAGAAGTAGTAGAGGCCAGTTCAGTTGTGTCATTTAAGGTAAAATTGGATAGGTATATGGACAGGAAAGGAGTGGAGGGTTATGGGCTGAGTGCGGGTAGGTGGGACTAGGTGAGATTAAGGGTTCGGCATGGACTAGGAGGGCCAAGATGGCCTGTTTCCGTGCTGTGATTGTTATATGGTTATATGGTTATAAGGGAAGGGCAAGGGCCGATACAGCTTGGCACTGGTGTCATCGCAGAGCAATGTGTGGTTAAGTGCCTTGCTCAAGGACACAACACGCTGCCTTAGCTGAGGCTCAAACTAGCAACCTTCAGATCACTAGACCAACGCCTTAACCACTTGGCCACGCACTAACAATTAAGACATTAAGTCTGTAAAATATAGGAGCAGAATTAGGCCACTTGGCCCATCGAGTCTGCTTTGACATTTCATTACAGCTGATCCATTTCCTTTCAGCCCCAATCTCTTGCCTTCACCCCATATCTCTTCATGCCCCCACTAATCAAAAATCTATCAACCTCCGCCTTAAATATACCCAATGACTCAGCCTCCACATTCGCTTGTGGCAACGAATTCCACAGATTCACCAGCCTCTGGCTAAAGAAATTCGTCCTCATCTCCAGTCTAAGTGGATGTCCCTCTGTTCTGAGGCTGTGTCCTCTATTCTTAAGTTCCTCTACCATAGGAAACATCCTCTCCACATCCACTTTTCCACCATTCGGTAGGTTTCAATGCGATTCCCCCCCCCCCACCCCCTTCTGAGTTCCAATTAGCACAGGCCCCTGATCAAGCTTTTCTTTTATGGAAAACAAAAGGAATAACATGTTTTTGTGATTTGTTTTTGGATGATAGCGTTATGTCTTTTGAACAGCTAGCTCATAAATATAATTTACCTAAAACCCATTTTTTTAGATATTTGCAAGTTAGGAATTTTTTGTATAATGAGTTACAGTCTTTTCCAAAACTATGTTCATTGGACATTACGGAAAGAATTTTAGCTCTGAATCCTTGTCAAAAGGGTTTAGTAGCTGTCATTTATAATATGATCATGAAAATACAGCGAGAAGTATCAGAAAAAATTAAGAAGGAATGGGAAGAAGAACTTCATTGTCTTATATCCACTGAGCAGTGGGAGAAAATTTTACTATTAGTCAATTCATCCTCTATTTGTGCTAAACATGCCCTAATACAATTTAAGATTGTGCATAGAGCTCATATGTCTAAGGATAAACTTGCTCGATTTTATTCTCATGTTAATCCAACCTGTGACAGATGTCATTCTGATGTTGCTTCATTGACCCACATGTTTTGGTCTTGCCCTTGTTTACAAAATTACTGGAAAGATATTTTCAGTATTATTTCAAGAGTTCTGAATATCAATTTCCAACCGCATCCTATTACTGCAATTTTTGGTTTACCAATGGTGGATAATAGTCGTTTATCCTCTTCATCTCGACGAATGATTGCATTTGTTACATTAATGGCTAGACGATCTATTTTATTGAATTGGAAAGAAATTAATCCTCCAACTATATTTCAGTGGTTTTCTCAAACTATCACTTGTTCGAGCTTAGAAAAAATTAGAAGTGTGGTTTTTGATCCTTCATTTAAATTTGAAGAAACTTGGAGACCATTTATTTAACATTTTCATATGAGTTAAATTGTCTTTTCCTAAACCTCACTTTTATTATCCTTAATTATTTGGATGGAGGTTCGGAGTTATTGGCACTACTGTATGTATCTAACATTATGCAATGGCCCATGTTGGTTAGTGGTTTTTTTTCTACTCTTTTTTTGTTTTTTTTCCTTTTTGTTTCTTTTGTTCATAAATACTATGAGTTTGGGAGGCTATATATATTGATTATTATATATTTGAATGTCTACTTGAACTATCAACTATGTACTCTCAAACACTTTGTATTCATGTTTCATTTATGTTTGCTTAAAAATTAATAAAAAGATTTAAAAAGAAAAAGAAAGAAAGCACATGCCCAGAGCCATCAAACACTCCTCATATGATAAGCCTTTCAATCCTGGAATCATTTTCGTGAACCTCTTTTGAACCCTCCCCAAAGTTAGCACATCCTTTCTTAGATGTTGATAGATGTGATATCTCCACCACTAAATCCTTCCCTAACCATGGTTTCCTCCAAGCTGTCAAATCCATTATCACCAATTGTCAATTATTAATGATGCTCAGGTGACCACAGAAATTCGAATTGAATGCAATCCAAGGCTAAAATAAGAGTGATGAATAGAAAGTACTGTGTCAGTCATATATTTGCATTATTCCCTCAAACATTTATCAGTTAATAATTTGAATTATTTTCTTTTTATTACTTGCACCTCATTTTAATGATACGTGCCACAGTTAATATACAGGTGCTTTAATGCTGTCCCATGAAGTTATCCAGTGCTCATAAAGCAAGCGTGTCAATAGAAGCAAATTAACCGTGAAGAAGAAATGGAGAAATTAAATGGGACCATTATGAAGCTGGAATAGAATCTGTATTGGAGTTGGAGACATGTGCCAGAATTCTTGCTCAAAGTTTAAGCATGAGTCAGAAGTCCTATTGTAACTGTGAGTGGACTTACCATTGAGATCTGCGAACAAGGAGGAAGGGATCCATGAGTGATAAGTAGGTTGTAGATAATTAAAACTTAAGTGCTCTGGAAAGAAATGAAATTGATACAAATATTGAATTGCAGAGACAAAAAGATCCATGAACTCTCTCAGCTCCCTTTACTACACACCCTCCCTCGCTGCTGCTTGCATGGACCACTTCCCTGAATCTGAGTTTCTTTTGTGTTATGAAAACATTACCTTCCAAACTAATAATTCCTACTTATCTCCCTTTATCCTCAACAATGGATTCATCTCCAGTTAGCTCTCAACCACGCTGCTTCCATTTCCATCAGCTCCCATTGTCTCCTTGTGTGCACCTTTACGTACATTGCATTGGTCAGGTCAAAGGAAGGAACTTAAGTCTTCCCACAGACAGAACCTTGAATGGATATAAG
This sequence comes from Hypanus sabinus, assembly GCF_030144855.1. Lineage (NCBI taxonomy): Eukaryota > Metazoa > Chordata > Chondrichthyes > Myliobatiformes > Dasyatidae > Hypanus > Hypanus sabinus. The sequence goes on from NC_082707.1 coordinate 22,968,431, forward strand.
AACAAAGTTACCAAATCTATCACTGATTGGAATAAAGAGTTTGCAAGATGGGTCTGGACCTCCTGCAAGAACTAGTAAGTCCATAACAGGAATAATGGCGGTTGTATAGAGCGCAGAGGAGATATAGAAGCAGTACTAATTGTTCTTGAACAGTAACTGTGTCACTGTAAGAGTCAGGGGATCAAATGGTTAATAGTCTTTGAGTTGGTTACCCTGCAATGCCTGTGCATACTGTCATGGTACACGCCCGACCACACCAGCCTCCCCGGTTGAGATGCTCCGATTCTCTGGTGTATGGCTAGCTGGCGTGGTCCCTTTAACGATTTTGGCTGCACCGCTAATTGCCGGACATCTTTTGACGCCAAGGTTCAGACATTTAAAGAGATTCTGAACTCGGGTTTGGGGCTCAATCATCAGCTTAAATTTAGTTCAGTTTGTGATTGTGTTTAGGATTTTTGCCTCATTTGTATTCTCTTCTAGTCTTGTCAGATTCTTGTCTAGCATCTAGCCAATAACCCTGTTCTCATCTTAGTCTTGAAATCATGTCTCAATTCTCGTCTCAGATACTCTGACCCTTGGCTCCTTACCACACTTGCCTCTTGTCCCTTATACAGTCTGAATCTGGTTTATAATCACTGGCATATGTTATGAAATTAGTTTTTTTGGCAGCAGTAAAGTGCAAGGCATTAAAACACTTCTATAAGTTGCAATATAAATAAATAGCGCAAAAAGGGAATAGAGAGCTAGTTTTCATGGACAGTTGAAGAATCTGATGATGGAGAGGGAGGAGCTGTTCTTAAACCATTGAACGTGACTCTTCAGGATAATATATACCACCTCACTGATGGTAGTAATGAAAAGAGGGCGTGTCCCAGATGGGAAGGGTCCATAATGACGGATGCTGCCTTTCTGAGGCACCGCTTTCTGAAGATGTCTTTGATTTTGGGGAGGCTTGTGCCCGTGATGGAGCTGGTTGGGTCTAAAACCCTCCGCAGCCTCTTGCGATCCTGTGCATCGGAACCTCCCTACCGGGCAGTGAGGATCCGAATGCCCTCCGCATTTTCACATCCAGTCTTTGCAGACGAATAAATCGTCTCAAGCTTCTAATGAAGTAAAGCCACTGGCATGCCTTCTTTATGTTTGCATCACATGTCAGGCCCGGGTTAGATCCTCTGAGATCTTGACACTCTGAGACCTCAAGCAGCTCACCTGTTTTCCGCCGCTGACTTGTCAATGAGGGCTGGTGTGCAGGAGGCACTGGAAGTTCAGTCAACTTGTGGCGGCCCACTTTCTGCGCAGGCGAACCGGCTCACAAATAACCAGTGCGCGGGGGGAGACTTTGGTAATGCACCTCTGACGTCATTTCCGCCCGGAGAGTGCAGGCGCTAGGGATTTAAATGCCAGCGCCGTGAAGTTTGAATAAACTAGTCTCGAAATGACTTACCAACTGCGTGTCATTATTTCAGCGCTGTGTGTAGCACATCGCTACATTGGTGACCCCGACGGTCCAAATGGAATTTGGACCAAAGAAGACTGACTCTTCATCTGTTCACGCAGTGTCGCTAAAAATGCCGACTTTCTGGACGCTGTGACCACGTGTGTGGTTTAGCCAAGCAGAAGCCCAGTTCCAGATTCGGCAGATATCCTTTGATTCCACGTGTTACTACCACGTGGTGAGCGCCCTTGACCAGGAGACGGCCGCCCAGGTTGCGGATTTCATACAGTCGCCCCTGGAAGAAGGCAAATATGAAGCATTCAAAGCGCTGCTCATTGGGACCTTTGGCCTCTCGTGGCGTGAGCGGGATGCCCACCTGCTTCACCTGGACGGTTTGGGAGTCAGGCTGCTGTCAGCATTGATGAACGAGATGCTGGCCCTGGCTGATGGACACAAAACCTGCCTCATGTTCGAGCAAGTGTTCCTGGAGCAACTGCCCGAGGACATACAGCTGCTGCTGGCCGATGCAGATTTCAGCAACCCCCGGAAGGTGGCGGTCTGGGCAGACGTGCTGTGGAAAGCCAAGAGGGAGTGCGTGGCGTCTGTCAGTCAGATTATCAGGCCACGCACCCGACAACAGGCCAGTCCAGGCCCGGCAGGGGGGCGCACACAACACAGAGGCAGGAGTGAGGAGGCCAGTGAACAGTGGTGTTTCTACCACCAGCGGTGGGGCACAGAAGCCCACCGTTGTTGCCCGCCCTGCAAGGGCCAGGGCCAGGGCCAGCTGCCGCTAATGACTTTGGCGGCTGGACACCAGGACAGCCTCTTGTACGTCTGGGACAAACAGTCAGGACGCCGCTTCTTGGTCGACACCGGAGTGGAAATTAGCATCTTGCCCCCGACGGGGTACGACACCCCCAACAGGAAGCCAGGACCCACCCTGAGGGCCGCAAACGGCAGCACGATACGGACCTATGGCACCCGCACAGTGCAGCTGCAGTTCGGCGCCAGCTGGTTCACGTGGGACTTCACGCTGGCTGCGGTGGCCCAACCACTCCTGGGGGCAGACTTCTTGCGAGCTCACAGCCTGGTGGTTCCCTTGCAAGGGAAAAGACTGGTACATGCCGAGACTTTCCAGACGTTCTCCCTGGGTGAAGCCAAGTTGCCGGCCCCACACCTGGACTCCATCACGCTGTCGGACAACGAATTCACCAGAATTCTGGCGGACTTTCCATCGATTCTGGCACCGCAGTTCATGGCAACCACGCCCAGACACGGGGTACAGCACCACATCCCGACCCAGGGACCACCCCTCCACACCCGCGCACGAAGGCTCCCCCCGGAAAAGCTCCGCCTGGCGAAGGAGGAGTTCAAAAGGATGGAAGAATTGGGGATCATATGGAGGTCCGACAGCCCATGGGCCTCCCCCCTGCACATGGTGCCCAAAGCAGCCGGGGGTTGGAGACCATGCGGCAACTACTGCAGACTGAACGAGGCTACAACTCCAGACCGCGACCCCATGCCGCACATACAGGACTTTGCAGCAAACCTGCACAGGACAAGAATATTTTTCAAAGTAGACCTCGTCCAGGGGTACCATCAAATCCCGGTGCACCCTGAAGACATCCCCAAAACAGCACTCATCACCCTGTTCGGCCTGAAGAATGCCACGCAGACGTTCCAGCAGCTAATGGATGCGGTGGGACGCCACCTGGACTTTGTGTTCATCTATTTGGACAACATCCTTATAGCCAGCAGTAGTCGTCAGGAGCATCTCTCCCACCTCCGCCAGCTCTACTCCTGCCTGGGTGTTTTCAGCCTCACAATCAACCTGGCCAAATGTCAGTTTGGTCTCGATACCATCGACTTCCTGGGCCACAGGATTACCAAAGACGGGGCAAAACCTCTGCCCACCAAGGTAGATGTGATCCACCACTTTGCCCAGCCCAACACAGTCAAAGGCCTACAGGAGTTCGTTGGTATGGTGAACTTCTACCACCGTTTCCTCCCCTCAGCAGCCTGTATCATGCGCCCTTTGTACACCTTGATGTCGGGTAAAGGCAAGGACATTACTTGTGACGAGGAGGCCGCAGCCACTTTCGTTAAAGCCAAGGAAACCTTGGCAGGTGCCGCAATGCTGGTGCACCCCAGAACAGATGTCCTGACCGCACTCACAGTGGAAGCATCCGACACAGCAGTCGGAGGGGTGCTGGAGCAGCTCATCGAGGGGCGCTGGCAACCCCTGGCGTTCTTCAGCAAACACCTACGACCACCCGATCTCAAGTACAGTGCTTTCGACTGGAAGCTGCTGACACTGTATCTGGCAATCCGGCATTTCAGGTACTTCTTGGAAGGCAGGCCGTTCGCCGCGTTCATGGACCACAAACAGCTGACCTTCCCGTTCACAAAGGTGTCCGATCCCTGGTCGGCTCACCAGCAGCGACATCTGTCCTACATCTCGGAGTATACGATGGACATCCAGCATGTCTCGGGAAAAGGACAACATCGTGGCGGACACACTCTCCAGACCAGCTGTACGGGCCCTGTCCCTGGGGGTGGACTATGCAGCACTGGCGGAGGTGCAGCAGGGAGACGATGAGATGCCCAGCTACAGGACCGTAGTCTCGGGTTTGCAGCTGCAGGACTTTCTCGTAGGCCCAGGTGAGAGGACCCTCCTGTGTGACGTGGCTACTGGCCAACCTCGTCCCATCGTCCCGGCAGCCTGGAGGCAGCAAGTTTTCGACTCCATACACGGTTTGGCGCACCCATCTGTCAGGACAACCATCCAGCTGGTCTCCAGCAAGTTCATGTGGCACGGACTTCGTAAGCAGGTCAGTGAATGGGCCAGAATGTGCGCGCAGTGCCAAACAGCCAAGGTGCAGCGGCACACTGAAGCCCTGCAGCAGTTCGAGCCCACCCACCGGAGGTTTGACCACATTCATGTGGTTGTTGTGGGCCCCCTACCAGTGTCCTGAGGAGTGTGGTACCTCCTAACTATGGTAGATCGGTTCACGAGGTGGCCAGAGGCGGTCCCGCTCACCGACACATCTGCCGATTCCTGCGCCCGAGCACTGATCGCAACCTGGGTAGCACATTTTGCGGTACCAGCCCACATTACCTCCGACAGAGGTGCCCAGTTCACCTCCAGCCTGTGGTCGGCTGTGGCCAGCCTGTTGGGAACGCAGCTACACCACACAACTGCCTACCACCCACAGTCGAACGGACTAGTGGAACGCTTCCACTGTCACTTGAAGTCAGCTCTCATGGCCCGCCTGAGAGGACCTAACTGGGTCGACGAACTTCCCTGGGTCCTGTTGGAATTCGCATGGTGCCCAAAGAGGATCTGCACGCCTCGTCAGCCGAGTTGGTGTACGGTGCGCCCCTGGCTGTCCCAGGAGAGTTCATACCAGTCCCAAGGGGGCAAGAGGAAAAACCCGCAGCAGTCCTGGACAGACCACATGAGAAGCTCGGCAACCTGACACCCGTTCCGACTTCACAGCACGGACGGACCCTGACCCATGTACCCAAAGACCTGCAGAACTGTAAGTTTGTGTTTGTACGAAGGGACGGACACTGGGAACCGCTACGGCGGCCGTATGGGGGGCCGTTCAAGGTGATCAACAACAACGGGTCCACGTACATTCTGGACATTGGGGGGAAAGAGGTGGTTTTCACGGTGGACCGACTCAAACCAGCCCATGTGGACTTGGCGCAGCCGGTCGGGGTTCAGGCACCGCGGCGCAGAGGCAGACCTCCCAAACAGAGGCTGATCCAGACTGTGGACATTGGGGGGGTGTATCGCCAGTTCTGGGGGGGGGGGGGTTATGTGGCGACCCACTTTCTGCGCAGGCGAACTGGCTCACAAATAGCCAGCGCGCGGGGGGAGAATTTGATGCACCTCTGATGTCATTTCCGCCCGGAAAGGGCAGGTGATTAAATGCGAAACGACTTACTGACTGCGTGTCGTTATTTCAGCACTGTGTGTAGCACATCGCTACAAACTAAGTTTATTTCAGTATTTACTAAGATAATGCGTGATTGTCTTCTGAATTCCATTGTTTCTTTGTTCTGCATCCCTTAATAACCTTGCCCAGTAGGATTCTATGTCTTAACCATGTCTAACACAAGCACAAATATTTAGGGGAAATTGAGTTTCTCTTCCTCCCCCTCTCTCTTTTCTGAAAAAGCTCTTTCTAATCACGCGACTAGGTGTTGTGTCTTCCACTTAAAGTATTATCTTCTCAGATAGATTCACTTTTCTGTATTGACCTTGCTCAATCCTGTGAGAATTTTATTCTAAAACTGAATACCAGCACCATTTAACTGAGTCAAGAGGAAGCTCTCTGCTTTCAGAGCTGCATTTGCCTCAGCTGCCAGCAGGAGGTGCCAGAAAGCTTCTGTTTGCTTGTGTTGTCCTGTCACAGAGTACAACTTTCTTGTCTCCCAAGTCACATTACACATTTCTTGGGTTGGTTAACCTTTTATGAGTCAAGTATAAACTGAAAATTAACACACAACCAAACTAGTGTAATGGTTTAAAATTATTTAATTCCTCAAACCTATGTTTTGATCTTTAAAAAATCCTTCTATATATCAACAGTATGGAACTAGATTTGAACAATCATTCTTCAGTGAAGGGGTCATATGGCACATCATGCCTTTACCAGTTAACAAAAAATCTATATTTAGTTCTAATTCATTGACCTTTCCTGTAGAGCTTTCAGTATTTATTTGATTCCCATACTGAGATCACATTTGTGTTCATATGTATTCATTTCTCCATCAGTGCATTTATTATTGAAGGATCAGCTAGACTCTTTGCTAATTGTCTTTAACCTATGTTCTCCCATTAACGATATATCTGCCACAAGAAACAGCTTCTCATTCTTAACAATTTTCTAACTCTTCATAAATTCTTTCCTGCCTGCACTACTCGCTTTGTGTGGCTGAGCACAGCTCCAATGCCACATTCAGGCTTGCTGATGATGCCACTGTCATAGGCCGAATCAAATGTGGTGACGAATCTGCATATAGAAGTACTGAAAATTTGGCTGAGCGGTGCCATAACAACAACTCTTACTCAATGTCAGCAAAACCAAGGAGCTGATTTTGACCTCAGGAGGAGGAAACCAGAGATCCATGAGCCTGTCCTCCCTCATTGGAGAATCAGAGGTGGAGAGGGTCAGTAATTTGTCATGTTGTAATTTCAGAGAAAGTGTCCCAGGCCTAGAATGTAAGTGCCATTATGAAGTAAGCACTGCATCACCTCTACTTCCTTGGGAGGTTGTGAAGATTTGGCGTGACATCTAAAACTTTGAGAGTATATTAACTAATTGCTTCACTGGATTCACCAATGTCCTTGGATGGAAAATCCCACAAAAAATAGTGGATACAGCCCAGTCCATAAAGCCCTCCCCAACACTGAGCACATCTAGAACTGTCTCAGGAAAGCAGCATCCATCATCAGGGATTCCCACCACCCAGGACGTGCTCTCTTCTCGCTGTGGCCATTAGGAAGAAGGTACAAGAGTCTCAGGGCTCACACCACCAGGTTCAGAAATGGTTATCAACCATCAGCCATCAGTTTCTTGAACCAGAGGGGATAACTTCGCTCAACCTCACTTGCCCATCATTGAAATGTTCCCACAACCTATGGACTCACTTTCAAGGACTCTTTATTTCATGTTCTTTATACTTATTGATCATTAATTATTATTACTATTTCTTTCTTTTTGTATTTGTGCAGTCTGTTGCATTTTGCACACTGGTTGATCACCCAGGTTGGTGTGGTCTCTCGTTGATCTGATTATGGTTATTATTCTATTATAGATTTTTGAGGATGCCTGCAACAAAACAAATCTCGAGGTTGTTCGTATATGGTGAGATATATGTAGTTTGATAATAAATTTACTTTGAGCTTCTGAACGTTGAGAACTGTGGTCTAATCCTGTGCCTAGTTATTTGGGAATCTGATGGTTTGGTATTTTGCTCATTAGTCTGGAGTATGCTGGTAAGTTGTGGGTTGAGAACACTAGAAGATAAAGATTGACAAGCTGAAACTTACACGGTTCGATTTCTTGGAAGAGCGACAGGGAGAAGGCACAGTGTATGAGGAAGGAAATTTGAAGGCACGAGAGGTTCTGCCAACATTGGAAATCTTGAGCAACACACACACAAACTGCTGAGGGAACTCAACAGATCAGGAAGCATCCAGAGGGAAATAAACAGTTGATGTTTTGGGTTGAGAGACTTCTTCAGTTCTGGAATGGAAAAGGGCAGGAGCCAGCTGACAGAACTCCTGTGAGAGAATAAGTTCTTCAGGGTAGACGTACCTCAAAGAGACTCTGCTGTTAACGAGATTCTGCAAAATGCTGTGAACTGTTCATTTCCTTCCATAGATGCGTCCTGACCTGCTGAGATCTCCCAGCATTTTGTGTGTGTTTTGCAGGAAGGAAATTTGAAAGCTTTGGACCTTGATGTCGAAGCTTAACTGCCAATGGTGAATACATTCAGCGATTAAAAAATAATGGTCATATGTACATTGAAACAGAAAATGAAATCTGTTGTTTTGCGTCATTTCCAACAACGTGCTGGGAGCAACCCCCAAATGTTGCCACACTTCCGCCTCCATCAAGGCATGCCCACAATTAACTAATCCTTACCATACTGTACATCTTTGGAATATGGGAGGGAACTCGAGGACCCAGAGGAAATCCTGCAGTCACAGGGAGAAAATACAAACTCTTTACAGACTATGGCGGGAGTTGAACTCCAATCTTGTAGCTGGCACTATAAAGGGTTATGCTAACCTCTACGCTAGAAGATCAAGAAGTCAGAATTTGAAGGAGTACAGAGACCATGTAAAAATAGGCTTCAAGCTTGGAGCTCTGTCTTCAAGCCTGCTGCATTACTTTGCAGATTTTGAGTTCTGTTACTTTTAAACTCACAATGTCAGACTATGGGGCATAAGTACTCAAAAGATCGGCTCAAATGCTGTTACTGTTTGCAACACAAAGATAAGAAGTGTTGATTAACCTGACTCATTTCAATCAAAATTCTCTATCTTAAAGGTGTTGCTCAACATGACGGAATTTGGGATGAGTCCACAGTATCATAGAGTCTTAAGAGTCATAGAACACTACAGTATGGAAACAGTTAGGTTAATTCCAGTTCATAGCACAACACCCAGTCCAGAATAGCTGATCCCTCAAGCTCCTCTTAAAAGCAATCTCTTAGCCACTCTAGAAATCCCTCTCCTGGAATCCAGCACCAACCTGATTTTCCCAATCTACCTGCATATTGAAGTCCTCATGACTATTGCAATATTGTTCTTTTGGCAATCATTTTCTATCTCCCATTGTAATTTGTAGACCATGTCCTTACTACTATTTGGAGGTGGACCTTCAGACGGTATGGAAGGCAAGTGGCGGAATTGCCGGGGGACTAACTGAGATATTCAAAACATCCTTAGCGATATATTGTTCTGCTGTTTAAAAAAAAGTCTCTAAACAGAAACCAGGAAATTATAAGCTACTGAGTCTGACATCAGTTGTGGGAAAGCTATTGGAAGGTATTCTAAAGGGCCAGATATATAAGTATTTTGATAAACATGGAATGTTTGAGATATTCAACATGGCTTTGTGTGTGGTAATTCATGTCTAACCAGTCATAGAGTTTTTCAAGGAAGTTACCATGAAAGTTGTTGAAGACAAGGCAGTGAATGCTTCCTACTTGGACTTTAGCAAGGCCTTTTTACAAAGACTTGCATAGGAAGTTGGTCAGGAAGGTTTAGTCACTTGGCATTCAAGATGGGGTAGAAAACTGGATTAGACGGTGGTTTTATGGAAGAAGTCAGGGAGCGGTTGTAGAGTTTGCCTCTGTCACTGCAGAGATCGGTGCTGGGTCTGTTGTTGTTTGCCATCAACATCAATGATATGGATGATAATGTGGTAAACCAGATTAGCAAATTTGCAGATGACACCAAGATTGGGACAGCAAGGAAAACTAAGTAACACACACATAGAGGGATCAGAAGTGGAGAGAGTGAGCAGCTTCAAGTTCCTGGGTGTCAAGATCTCCGATGATCTATCCTGGTCCCAACATATCGATACAGCTATAAAGAAGGCAAGACAGTGTTTGTACTTCATTAAGAGTTTGAAGAGATTTGACTTGTCAACAAAGACACTCAAAAACTTCTATATTTGTACCGTGGAGAGCATTCTGACAGGCTGCATCTTTGTCTGGTATGGGGACGGGGGGTGGGGGGGTGCCACTGCACAGGGCTGAAAGAAGCTGCAGAGGGTTGTAAATCTAGTCAGCACCATCTTGGGTACTAGACTACAAAGTACCCAGGACATCTTCAGGGAGTGGTGTCTTAGAAAGGAGGCGTCCATTGTTAAGGACCTCCAGCACCCAGGGCATGCCCTTTTCTCATTGTTACCATCAGGTAGGAGGTACAGAAGCCTGAGGGCACACACTTAGCGATTCAGGGACAGCTTCTTCCCCTCTGCCATCTGATTCCTAAATGGACATTGGATCTTTGGAGACGACCTCACTTTTTTTTAATATACGGTATTTCTGTTTTTGCACATATTTAAAATCTATTCAATATACGTAATTGATTTACTTGCTTATTTAGTTTTTAATTTTATTTTTTATTATTTTTTTTCTTTGCTAGACTATTTATTGCATTGAACTGCTCCTGCTAAATTGACAATTTTCACATCACATACCGGTGACAATAAACCTGATTCTGATTCTGAATATGCTGGAGGAACTCAACAGGCCGGGCAGCATCTATGGAAAAAAATAAACAGTCGATGCTTTGGACCAAGACCCTTCATCAGGACTGGAGAAAAAAAGATGAGGTCAGAGTAAGAAGGTAGGAGGAGGGGAGGAAGAAGTATAAGGTAGAAGGTGATAGGTGAAACAGGGAGTGGGGAGGGTGAAATAAAGAGCTGGGATGTTGATTGGTGAAAGAGATAAAGGACTGAAGAAGGACAAATCTGATAGGAGAGGACAGAAGGCCATGAAAGAAAGGGAAAGGGGAGGAGCACCAGAGAAAGGTGATAGGTAGGTAAAAGGTGAAAGAGAGATGTGAGAATGGGGAATGGTGAAAGGAGGGACAATTACCGGAAGTTCAAGGGATTGATGTTCATGCCATCAGGTTGGAAGCTACCCGAGCGGAATATAAGATGTTGCTCCTCCAACTTGAGTGTGGCCTCGTCGCAGCAGTAGAAGAGGCTGTGGATTGACGTGTTGGAATGGGAGTGGGAAGTAGAAATGAAATGAGTGACTACCAGGACATCCCGTTTTATTTTCTGACGGCCGAAGCATAGGTGCTCAGCGAAGCGATCTCCTAATCTACATCAGGTCTCACCAATATACAGGAGGTCACAGCTGGAGCACTGGATACAGTACCTGACTCCAACAGACTCACAAGGGATGTGCTGCCATTCCTGGAAGGACTGTTTCGGGCCTTGAATGAGGAGAAGCTGTAGGGGCAGGTGTGACACTTGTTCTGCTTGCAAAGGTAAGTACCAGGAGAGAGATCAGTGGGGAGAGATGAATGGACAAGGGAGTTGCATAGGGTGTGATCCCTATGGTAAGCGGAAAGTGGGGGGGGGGCGTGGAAAGAACTGCTTGGTGGTGAGATCCCATTGGTATTGGTGGAAGTTACGGAGAATTATGTGCTGGACGTGGATGCTGGAGGGGTGGTAGGGGAGGGCAAGAGGAAAACTATCTCTGGTAGGGTGGCGAATGGATGGGATGAGGGCTGTGTGGGAAATGGACAAGATGGGGGTGAGGGCTGTGTTCATGGTTGAGGAAGGAAAGCCCCTTTCTTTGAAGGATGGGGACATCAGAGCTTGCAGCAGGAACTGGGCCAGCTGGAAAAATGTGCTGAAAAATGGCAGATGGAATTTAATGCAGACATGTGTGAGGTATTGCACTTTGAGTGGAGCTACCAGGGTAGGTAATACACGGTGAGCAGTAGGGTACTGAGGAGGGCTGTAGAACAGAGGGATCTGGGAACACAGATCTGTAACTCCTTAAAAGTGGTGTCACAGGCTGTAAAGAAAGCTTTTGGCACATTGGCCTTCAGAAGTCAATGAGTTGAGTACAGGAGTTGGGATGTTATGTTGAAATTGCATAAGGCCTAATTTGGAGTATTGTGTCCAGGTTTGGTCCAGGAAAGATTAAGTAAGGGTGAAATGGTTCAGAAAAAAACTTACAAAGATGTTGCCTGGACATAAGGACCTGAGTTATAGAGGAAGGTTGAATAAGTTAGGACATTATCACCTAGAGCGGGGGTCGGCAACCCGCGGCTCCGGAGCCACATGTGGCTCTTTTACGTCTGTGCTGCGGCTCCCTGTTGCTTTGGGAAATAATTGGTTGTGGCGACCCTTTTCCTGGCACATCCGAACCGACTCACAATTAGATAACCTACGGGAGTTTGCGAGCACAGAGCTTTGGAGCCTCTGCGCCATGGGGGGCAGGTTGAGGGAGGCTTAAAAGTGAGGCTGAAGATTTCGAATAAAGTTTTTTCCTTTGACTGCAGTTAACGACTCCGTGTCGTAATTTTAGCGCTGCGTGTAGCACACCGCTACATGGTCAGTATTTAATTAAAATGTATTTTATGTTAGTTTGTTAGTTTTTGAAACGTAAATCTAAATTTGAAGATTATGGTGATCTTGTACAATCTAAATAAGACGTTGTGGCGACCCATTTTCTGACACATCCGAACCGGCTCACAATTAGCCAGCGTTCAGGCTAAGGGAGATAGCCTACGGGGGTTTGTGAGTACGTGTCTTTTGGAGCATCCGCGCCCATGGGGGGGGCGGGTTGAGGGAGGCTTAAAAGCAAGGCTGTTTAGTTCGAATAAAGCTATCTTTGACTGCAGTTTACTGACTGCGTGTAGCACACCGCTACAACGTGTTTTTATCGCTGGCTGTCCAGAGGGGAGGTGCTGAAACGCTTTGTCGCGTGTCTGGAAGAAGTGAAAACTTTCCTGGGCAGCAAAGGGCTCACCTTTCCTGAGCTGGAACAGCCAGAGTGGCTGGAAAAGCTACACTTCATGGTAGACATGACAGCGCACCTGAACACGCTGAACACAGCTCTTCAACGGGGTAAGGACGTACAGCCCTGCACATGTTGGAGGACGTTTTGGCATTCGAGCGCAAGTTGACGTTGCTTGCCAGAGATTTACAGAAAGGCACTTTGTCTCACTTCCCCAATTTGAGAGAGTTCAAACAAGGTCACGACATGATAAATTCGGAGTATTTACATTCTGCAATCATCGCAATGCAAACATCGTTTGGGAAACGCTTCTGTGAGTTCAGAGAGGAAAAAAAACACATTATCCTTCCCGGTCACTCCCCTAAGCATCGATCCATCCCTACTGAATACGACTGCATTGTCAGGTGTGAGTCAACCTGAACAAGTATGATATATATTTTAATTGCCTATTATTTTACGTATATTCATAAGTTTTCATTGTTCAGTGAAATAGTCCTTTTATTTTTCAGGTTGACAGCTGGCTGACGTTATTTTTGGTTTGCTGCTGGCAGCAAATTTAAGTTTGGCGTTTTTCATAAATACAAGAAGGACTCAAATAGACGTTGAGTATTTTACTTAAAAGTAACCTTCAACCCAACGTCTTTTTTTCGGAGTTCAAAATGTTTTTGTTGCATGCAGAAATGTAATTTCGTTTTCTCTGCAGGAGTTCATCAATTTCATAAATGCAACACATTATAGTTTGTTTATACATAGCATAAAGGCAAAACAAAACGTTGTATGCAGTGTTATTTCATTTTAAATGTCAAACGGGTTTTGCGGCTCCCAGTGTTTACTTTTCTGTGGGAAACGGGTCCAAGTGGCTCTTTCAGCGGTAAAGGTTGCTGACCCCTGACCTAGAGAGTAGGAGAATGAACGGATATTTGATAGAAGTAATCAAAATTATGAGATGTATAGATAGTGAAACCTCCTTTTACTGGGCATTTCTAGAAACACAGCTCGTTAGCCCCTCACTAACAGCCAGCAGACTCGGCGGTGAGAAAACCACCTTTTTCAGATTCCGTACACCTAGGGTCGATATGAGTTGGGTCCCACGAAAACTAAGAGGTTGGGATGTCTCGACCACCTAAACCCCGACCTGTGTGAATACTGTCTAAGTACTGCCCCCGTGCAATTAGCCGTTGGCAAGAAATGACAGAGTGTACACTGCGTATACTTATAAAGAAAGTTTATTTATAAATGTCAGCTTTAAACAATAGTTGGAAAAAGAAAAAAATGAAAATAATAAGGCCCATTACAGTTAGCCCAGTCCAATGTGCACATAAGTTGGAGCTCATGTCAAAGTTGTCTTTAACTCATGCGCTGGACCCTTGGTCTGCATGAAAGCATGCACCACCTTCCGAATGTCATTCAAAGTCCATCTCGAACAAACGGGCTCCGCCACGGGAGCACTGGTCCCTCCTCCTTGAAGTCATTCATCAGCACAAAGCACCTTGTGCAATAGGGACGGCTCCTGTCCTCTCCCAACTCCTGCCAAAAACACGTCGACCCACTCCAGAGTCTGTCACAAAATCCTCTCTGCCCAGAGTTCTCTAGAACCTCCTGCAATTCAACCATCCTGACTGGATGACACTACGTTCCTAAGTGTAACTCTCGTTTCAGCTAGAGGCTTAATAGAGGGGGTGAGAGCCCCCGGCCCGGCCAAACATAAGAAATCTCCTTTGGGGGGATGCTGAAGAAATGAAAAAAAGGAGAAAAAGAAGGGCCCAATCTTATGAAACAGTCTGTTGCACAATGTAGGAGCTCACTGATAAGTCGATCGTCCACCATCGACCTCCGCCGATTGTCGCTGCCCTTCGGACCCTCGCTCCACGTCCACCCCATCCGGCCGTCTACCAACTCCCTCCATTCGCATCTTCTCTCATCTGACCCTGGCAAAAGACCGCAAAAATCTCTCTTTCAGACTCCCAAGAAAGAACAACAGCATTCCAAACCCCGTTATCTCCAGTCATAAACCAAACATTCCTGCTACAGAGAAACCATTACATTATCAGTGAAACCTCACAGCATGCTACACAGCAGTGAAACCCTACAGCATGTTACATAAGCATTAACATCACAACCTCTTATCTTCAGCTGAAACCCAAACATGCTGAAAACAAAACAGACTGCTCTTACAGAACTGCTAAAATGAAATACTCACAGCGTAGCAGTAAACATTTTAACCAGGGTGTTACCATAGGATAAATGCAAGCAGATTGCTTCCAGTGAGGCTGGGTGAGACGAGAGCTAGCGGTCATGGTTAAAGGTGAAAGGTGAAATATTTAAGGGGGACTTGAGGAGGAACTTCTCCACTCAAAGGGTATTGTGAGTGGGGAGTGACCTGCCAGTTCAAGCTGTGAATGTAGAGTTGACTTGAATTTTTAAGAGAGATTTGGGTAGGTAAAGAATGGAAGAGGTGTGGAGGGCTATGGTCCAGATGCAGGGTGATGGGACTAGGGAGATTGTTGGTTTGGCACGGACTTTGAGCCAAAGGGCCTGTTTCTGTGTGGTAGTGTTCTATGACTATGACTCTATGATATGTGGAGGGGCATACAGTGTTGAGGAAGCAGTGAGTCTGCAGAAGGACTTAGATTGGGGGAATGGGCGAAGAAATAAGAGTTGGAATATAATGTAGGGAAGTGTGTGGTCATATAGATAATATTTTAAATAGGCAGAAAATTCAAAAATCAGAGGGCAAAGGGATTTGGGAGTCCCCATGTGATATTCCCTGAAGGTTAACTTGCAGGTTGAGTTGGTGGTAAGAAAGGCCAATGCAATGTTAGCAACTCACACAAAATGCTGTATGAGCTCAGCAGGCCAGGCAGCATCTATGGAAAAGGGTACAGTTGAGGCCAAGACCCTTCAGTAGGACTGGAGAAAAAAAGATGTGGAATCAGAGTTAGAAGGTGGGGGGTGTGAAGGGGGTGAAGTAAAGAGTTGGAAAGTTGATTGGTGATAGGGGGAATCTGATAGGAGAGGACAGAAGGCCATGGACAAAAGAAAAGTGGGAGGAGCAACAGAGGGAGGCAATGGGCAGATAAGGAGAAGAGTGTGAGAAGGAAATGGGAATAAGGGAATGGCAAAAGGGAGCATTATCAGAAGTTTGAAAAATCAATGTTCGTGCCATCAGGTTGGAACCTGCCCTGATGGGATATAAGATGTTGCTTCTCTAACCTGAGTGTGACCTCATCGCAACAGTAGAGGAGGCCATAGATTCACCTGTCAGAATGGGAATGGGAAGTGGAATTATAATGGGTGGCCACTGGGAGATCCCACTTTTTCTGGTGGGTGGAGCGTAGGTGCTCTCAATTTACATTCTCTCAATTTACGTTGGTCTCACCAATAAGCAAGAGGCCACACCGGGGGCTCTGAATAGTGGTGAGGAAGGAGGTGTAGGGGCAGGTGTAGCACTTGTTCCACTTGCGAGGGTAAGTGTCAGGAGAGAGATCAGTGGGGAGGGACAGATTGAGTGGCCCGGAATATAAAATTAAGAATGTAATGCTGAGACTTTATAAGGCAGTAGTCAGTCCGCACTTGGAGTATTGCAAGCGGTTTTGTGCTCCTCATCGATGAAAAGATATGCTGGTGTTGGAGAACGTCCAGATGAGGTATACAAGAATTATTCTGGTAACGAAAGAGTTAATATACGAGGACCGTTTGATGGCTCTGAGCCTGTACTTGCATGAGCTTAGAAAGATAATATGGGATCATTTTGAAACCAATCAAATATTGGAAGCCTTGGATAGAATGGATGTGGAGTGGATGTTTCCGATAACGGGGGAGTCGAGGACCAGAGGTCACACTCAAAATAGAGGGACAACCATGTAGAATAGAGATGAGGAAGAATTTCTTCGGCCAGAGGGTGGAATTCATTGCCACAGACGGCTCTGGAGGCCAAGTTGTCGTATATATTTAAAGCTACCATGATGGAATGGGGGAGCAGACTTGATGGACTGAATGGCCTAAGTCTGCTCCAATGTCTTATGGTACTATTTGTTTCCCTGGAGCCTTATTGAAAACCTTCTGAATATCCAAATGCAGCACATCTATCTGTTACTCATTATCTACTCCTCAAATAATTGCAGCAGATTAATCAAACATTATCTTCTCTTCTTAAAGCCACACTGACACTACCCAACCACTTTATTCTTTTCTCAATATTCTGTCATTATATTAGCACAATTGTTACTTTCTGAACTTTGCCCTTTCCTGAGAATGGGATGGTGATAGGAAGGGGAAGGACAACTCCATGAGGAGCAGTCATCGGGGGCACTTCTGAGGAGATTCCTCATGGCGACGGATCACTCTGAAATAGGAACACTGGCAATCTTTTCCACTCCCTTAAAAAGCCAAGACTATCTGTTTCCATGGCTGAACTCAACTTGGGACGAAGTAGAATTTGGATTTTGTTGGTTTGTTGAACTCAGTGCAGTGACAAATGGTGGATTTTACTCACTGAGTCATCAGTGGGGATAGGGAATATTGGATCTGTGTCTACTTCAAACATTAAAGGCTTCAAGGCTATTCAATTTTGCATCCATATAGTCACTACTTGCATTATGGAACCACAGATTTTCAACTACACACCAGAGGAACTGATTAAGGCACACATCAATTTCTCCTACTGATTAAATGTTCTTCCTATTCCCCATTCTAGCCTTTTACCTCTCCTAACCTGTCTATCACTTCCCTTCTCCTTCCCTTTCTCCTATGGTCCATTCATCTCTCCTATCAGGTTCCTTCTTCTCCAGCCCTTTACACTTGGCTTCACCTATCACCTTCCAGCTAGCCTCCTTCCCATCTGCCCACTTTGTTAATCTGGCAGCTTCCCCCTTCCATTTCAGTCCTGAAGAAGGATCTCAGCCCAAAACATCGACTGTTTATTCATTTTCATAGATGCTGTCTAACCTGCTGATGTCCTCCTGCATTTTGTGTGATTGGAATTCCAGCATCTGCAGACTTTCTTGTGTTCAAGACTCAGGAAAGTATTCCCAAAGGTCCAACAATGAAAGCTTTTAGGAGATTCTAGAGTGGATTCCATGCTAGGCAGCTGCTGATTACAAAGTGTGGTGAACATTTACATGGAATGTACTTCAATGGCATTTATAAAATAATGCTCTGGAATGTTGTGGCCAAGATACGTTCTACAAAGAGTTTCAGTCACAGCTAGCATTCCTTAACAAACAAAGGATCTAAGATTAAAGAATTATTAACTTTATGCACAAATCTCTGTCTTAAATCTCTATTCAGTGGAAACCAAACAATTCCCTCAACAATAGAGATACTGTTTAGTTTCCATTTATAAACTTGGTCTTGGCTGTGAGGTCGTTTTACAGATAATTCATTGAATTATAGAAAGAAGAACACAAACAGAGAGAAAAACAGGCTAATTTTGAACTCTTCAACAGGCCTTTTAAGCTTTGCCTCCCATGTGCTTACCTGACTTTTTCCATATGTGACTGAGGGTCAAAGCCTTGATCACATTTCAAATAGTGATTTTCAGACCCAAGTCCGGCTTATTTGTTATTGTGTGAAGTATTTTCTTCTCAGCCTTCAATTTCCTTTGTATCTTCAGTTACAAACCCCTCTGCTTAGGGAAATAAGTCCTTTGTGATATCACCTTGATTAAATCTCTCCCAATTCTCTCTGTTGCAAAGCTACCAGCTCCAGTCAAATCAATTGCATAACTTTGGTCCTGCCATCAGCTTCTGTAATCTTTCCATTTTGGTGGTGATGCACGTAGTTAAATTACCAGTAACCCAGAAGCCAGGAATAACAATCTTGAAGGAGTGAGTTCAAGTTCCACTGAGGTACATTTCCCTCAAAGGTTCATTAGTCAGGAGATTGAGTGCAAGATCTGTAAGGGATTGATGCACCTCTATAAAAGCCCTGGTTAGACCACGCTTTGATATTGTGGTTCCATTCTAGTCAATTACAGGAAGGATATGGAAGCCTCGGAGATGAGATATACGAGGATGCTGCCTGTATTAGAGGGCATGTCTTATTAGGATAGGTTGAGTGAGCTTACTCTTTGGAGAAGATGAGGGGTGACTTGATCAACATGTAAACGATGATGAGAGGCATAGATTGAGTTGATAGCCAGAGGAGGTGTAATTTTAAGGCGAATGGAGGAATGTAGAGGGGGAAAGTCGGAGGTAAGTATTTTACACAACGAGCATTGGAGGCAGAGGCAGATACATTAGGGACAACTCACTCAAAATGCTGAAGGAACTCACCAGGTCAGGCAGCGTCTACGGGAAAGAGTACACAGTCAATATTTCGAGGTCTCAGCCCAAAACATCGAATGCTTATTCCTGCTGAGTTCCTCAAGCACTTCGTGTGTGCTGCTCTGGATTTCCAAAGTCTGCTGAATCTCTTGTGTTTACAATAGGGAGATTTAAGAAACTCTTAGACACATAGCTGATAGAAAAATGGAGTGCTATGTAGGACTGATTTTACAGTATATTAAAATATATACAGGGCCGATGGCCCTGTACTGTGTGCTAATATTCTATGTTCTATGTTCAGTCAATAATTTTGTTTTGCATACAGATCATTTAATGACATCAATACATTGAGGGCAATACAAGGAAAAGGCAGCAACAGAATACAGAGTGTAGTGTTATGTTCACAGAGAAAGTGCAGATAGACAGTAAGGTTGTCTTGAGTTGGATTGTGAAATCAAAGGTCCATCTTTTTGTACAAAGGTGGATTCAGTAGCCTTATAACAGCAGGATAGAAGCAGTCCTTGAATCTGGTAGTACGTGGTTTGGGGCTTTTATCTTTGCATGATGGGAGTGGAGAAGAGAGAATGTCTAGGGTAGGATGGGTCTTTGAATTTGCTGGCTGCTTCACTGAGGCAGCAGGAAGTGTAGGGGAAGTGCTGAGCTGTACTCACAACTCTGCAGTTACTTGTGGCCATGGGCAGAGCAGTTACATACCAAGCTGCGAAGCACCCATCCAGCTTACATTCTACACTTAGTTTCTTACTGCTCATTACGCCATTTGATCTTAGGGCAGTGATGAAGGTCCTCTATCTCTGTATGTACTCGGCCGTCTTCTCTGTTGTGCCCCAGGAGTGGTTCAAGGTCCTTATTTCTGCCTGTACGATAAGGCGTCAAGTGTCCTTGGTCTCCTACATTTCCTCTGCCCTTCAGGGCTCCAATGAACTGCAGTCCAGATGATGGAGTTGACTTCTCGACTCAATGCATGCCCAATCCATTTCCAATATTGATTATGACCATGTCCTCTTGATGAAACTGGAGAAGGGTGTGGTCAGTTCCCTGATGGGGAGATGCATTCTATGCTGCATCTTTAACATTTGGTGAGGGTGAATGGAGATCTGCCACCTTGCAGATTTTCAATATTCAAAGTTCAAAGTACATTTATTATCAAAGTAAGTGCAGCCCTCTCACCAGGATTGTATGTAAACTTGGCTTGACAGCTAACTCTGCTAACAGCTATGTGACTCAGCGGTGAGAAGGCCACCTTTCATAAACAATGTATGACTAGGGTCGGTATGATTTGGGGTTCAGCCAAATAGGAACACTGTGATGTTCTGATTAAAGAAACCTCGATTTTGCTTTATTGCTTTATTGTCACCAAACAATTGATACTAGAGCGTACAATCATCACAACGATAATTGGTTCTGCGCTTTGCGCTCCCTGGAGTACAAATCGATAGTAAATATAATAAAATTTTAAATTATAAATCATAAATAGAAAATAGAAAATGGAAAATAAGGTAGTGCAAGTCAGGTCTGGATATTTGGAAGGTACG
Organism: Hypanus sabinus; assembly: GCF_030144855.1. Taxonomy (NCBI): domain Eukaryota; kingdom Metazoa; phylum Chordata; class Chondrichthyes; order Myliobatiformes; family Dasyatidae; genus Hypanus; species Hypanus sabinus. The sequence continues at coordinate 22,988,701 of NC_082707.1, forward strand.
GCCCAGGTCCGGGTCAGGATCCGTTCAGCAGTCTTATCACAGTTGGAAAGAAGCTGTTCCCAAATCTGGCCGTATGAGTCTTCAAGCTCCTGAACCTTCTCCCGGAGGAAAGAGGGACAAAAAGTGTGTTGGTTGGGTGGGTCGTGTCCTCGATTATCCTGGCAGCACTGCTCCGACAGCGTGCGGTGTAAAGTGAGTCCAAGGATGGAAGATTGGTTTGTGTGACGTGTTGGGCTATGTTCACGATCTTCTGCAGCTTCTTCCGGTCTTGGACAGGACAACTTCCATACCAGGTTGTGATGCACCTAGAAGAACGCTTTCTACGGTGCACCTATAAAAATTAGTGATGGTTTTAGGGGACCGGCCAAATTTCTTCAGCTTTCTCAGGAAGTAAAGGCGCTGGTGGGCCTTCTTGGCAGTGGATTCTGCTTGGTTAGACCAAGTCAGGTCATTTGTGATATTCACCCTGAGGAACTTAAAGTTTTTGACCTGTTCCACCTGCGCACCACTGATGTAGATGGCGTTGTGCAGTCCGCTACTCCTTCTGAAGTCAACAACCAATTCCTTCGTCTTGCTGACATTGAGGGATAGGTTATTGTCTTCGCACAATGCCACCAGGTTCTTAATTTCCTCTCTGTACTCAGACTCATCATTACCCAAGATACGGCCTACAATTGTGGTGTCATCAGCAAACTTATATTTAAGCAAATGCTGTGTAAGTACTGCCCATACACAATTATCAGTCAGCAATGAATACTAGATTGCACACTGCATGAAGTTATAAAGTAAGTATACTTACTAATTTTCAGCTTCATCAAGAGAAAGGAAAGAAAAAAAGGTATGTGCCCATTACAGTTAAACCAGTCTAAATGTGTACATAACCGTTAGAACTCTCTGTTCTAAAGCTGGGTACAACCGTTACTCGCAGCACCAAACCCACAGTCAGCATGAAAGTACCAACCGCAGATCAAAATTCCCTTGAAGTCCATCTCGAACAAACGGGCTCTCTCTCGGGAGTATTGGCCCTCCTCCCTGGAGCCATTCCCCTGCACAAAGCACTTCTTGCAACGGGGACTCTCAGGTAAAGAAATTGAGGTCTGGTCTTTTTGTGACTCCTCACCAGTAGCAATATGGTTGGTTTTACTCTCTTCGCTGCCCTCTGGAATTGTCTGGTCAATATTCTGCTCGGTTATACCATGGCCACTGCACCCCTTCGTCCGACGGCAGTTCACCATTATCTTGTCAAGAGCAGCAAGGAATGGACAATAAATGTTGCTCCACCCATGATCCCTTCATCTTGAAAAATTAATAATTTCCATTTAGGAAGAGCAGAATGTTTATGGCAAGACTACATAAATCATCATTTGTGCCTCAAGTGAAAGAGTCATGGAAAAGTACAGCACAGAGACAGCCCTTCAGCCCATCTAGGCAATACCAAACTATTTGAACTGTCTAATCCCATCGGCCTGCACCAAGAACATCATCCTCCACACCCCTACTATCTTTGTATCTTTCAAGACTTCTCTTAAACGTTGAAATTGATCTCACATGCACCAGTAGCACTGGCAGCTCATTCCACCCTCTCACGGCACTCTGAGTGAAGAAGTTTCCCCTCATGTTCCCTTTAAACTGTTCACCTTTCACTTTAACCGATGACCTCTAGTGGCAGTCCCATGCAACCTCAGTGGAAAAAGTCTGCTTGCATTTATTGTGTCTATACCCCTCATAATTTTTATACTTCTATCAAATCTTACTTGATCTTCTACATTCCAGGGAATAAAATCCTAACCTATTCAATCTTGCCTTATAATTCAGGTCCTCCAACATCCTTGTGAAGTTTCTCTGTACTCCTTTAATCTTATTAAAATCTTCCCTGTATGTAGCTGACCAAAGCTGCACGCAATGCTCCAGATTAGGCCTCCTCCTGTAGTCCACAATCAGCTCTTTGGTTTTTTGGACATTGAGCGAGAAGCTGTTACCTTGGCACCACTGTGTCAGGGTGTCAACCTGTCCTCTGTAGGCTGTCTCATTCCACCCCTGGATTTACGATGGGCCCATGAACCCGTGATCACTACCTCACTAATGCTCTTTCGATTGCTTTATTTATTCCGTAACCAAGTAGCTTTTATGCCTTGCACTCCACCGTTGCTGCAAAACAACAAAATTCATGGCATGCGTCACTGGTAATAAACTTGATTCTGATTCGGGAGGGAGACATGGAGGATATTCACCAGGATGTTTTCTGGCATAGTGCATCCTGACTGGATGTGCTGGGGTTTCTTTCCGTTGCATTGATGAAGGTACAGAAAATCATGACTGGTACAGACAAGGTAGACAGGGAGCGATGTGTGTGACTGAAGAGCAGGTTTACGCTCAGGGATAGGAGGTGCAGAGAGAATCTCAGGAAGAATGCTTCATCCAACAATTAGTTGAAAGCTGGAACATACTGCTGGAGTGGGTGACGGAGAACAGTACTCTCACAATGTTTGAGGCAACAGATGATCTGCTGGAGGAACTCAGCAGGTTGAGCAGCACCTGTTTGTGGGGAAGGAATTGTCGACATTTCACACCAAGGCCCTGCATTGGGATTGCTCGGCTTGTGGCGTTTCTCCTGCAGATTATGTGCTGCCCCCGATTCCAGCATCTGCTGCCTTGCGTGCCTCACACAACATTTAGTAGGTATTTAGATGAGCATGTGGGATGCTGTGATTCTGTCGATAATAGTCAGAAGCTGGGAAATGAGGTTGGTAATTATCAGTACTTGATGGCTGACATGGTCTCAATGGGCTGAAAGGTCTTTTTCCATTCAATGACTCGTAGACTCTTTTTTTTAAACTTTTTTTATTGCATTTTTAAATGGTTACAAAGTAAAGTATGAAAAAACAATGTATATAACCCTTACCCCCTCCCCTTAACCCCTCCCCCCTAACTGCCCTATAGAAAAAAAAGAGAAAGAAAGAAAAAAGAAAGAAAGAAAAAAAGAAAGAATGCCTGGTTGTTGGAAGATCTCCACATGCTCCATGGGATTCGTAATAACTTTAATATGTATATTTATTTATTTCCCCAAATAACCAATTGTTTCATCTTCAGAGCATCTATATACTTAATCCTGTCTTTTGTAAATAAGGGCTCCAAATTTTCAGAAATGTTTCATATTTATCTCTTAAATTATAAGTAATTTTTTCTAATGGAATACAACCATAGATTTCTTTCTTCCAAGAGTCTATACTTAAATGTGTATCCGATTTCCAAGTAACTGCAATAGCTTTTTTGGCTACTGCCAGTGCAATTTTTATAAATTCTTTCTGATACTTATTTAGTTTGAGTTTCGGTTTTATCCCTTCAATATCACCTAGTAAAAATAAAATTGGATTATGAGGAAATTGTGTTCCTGTAATTTGTTCCAGTAAAAGTTCAACCTTTTTGGACAAATTTAAGACTTTTACTGGAACAAATGACTCTTAGACTCTTGAATGACTCCTGACTCCACCCCACCAACCTTCCCAAGCAGATATTGTCTGATAGCATCCGTTGATTGAACACTCATAGGAAACAATTACTTAACTGTGACCAAGAATATAAAAGCACATGCACTTTCAAGCTGATAATCTCCAGATTCCTTGCTGGTTGGGTCATTAATGTTTTAACAAGGATTTGTGAAACCTCGTACCACCAGTTATCGATGGTATGGTAAATACTCTACGTAGTGCAATCTTTAAATAGCTATTACATAGGTTTCAGGGATTGGTGTGAACGGTTTAGGAAGTGTGTTAATTGGGTTGTGTTACCTGGCAGAAAGCATGTTCCACTGACTCAGCCTGGTGGTTACTCATCTGGGGGGGTGACCACCCTGATCTAATTGTTCTGACTCTCACATGATCTGTGTGTTACCACTGAGGAGCTGCCCCAGGTCGGTGAGTGATTCAGATTACCCACTGCTGATAAGGTGAAGTAAAAGGAACAAAGTATTCAGCACTCTGTGGCAGTTCATTCATTATTTAACTCTCAAACTACCAGAATCAGAAACGGGTTTAAGACCACCGGCATATGTCGTGAGATTTGTTAAGTTTGTGGCAGCGGTACAACGGGAAGAAGCTGTTCCTGAATCGCTGAGTGTGTGCATTTAGGTGGCTGTACCTCCTACCTGATGGTAACGATGAGAAGGGGACATTTCCTGAGTGATGGGGGGGGGGGGTCCTTAATGATGGATGCTGCCTTTTTGAGGAATCACTCCTTACTCACACCATGCATAGGGACACTTGTAACATGGTACTGTCCCTGTTGTTTGTCTTACTGGCAAAAAGGCGGCATGATTAACATGAAATTATATAGCAATCCCACGTGGCAGTCAATTAGTTGTCCCTCAGAGCACAAACTGATGTTTGATTATCACACGAGAGATGATCCTGATCCCATCTGACCATCTCTTTCTGATTTCTCTTTGTTCTCATTTCTCTTGGAAACAATGCCCCTCCTCTTCTCCCTGTACCACTCTCCACCTTCTAAAGGATGTCCACTGGGTCTGAACCTATATTAATCTTAAGCACCTCTATTAAAACATTCATTGATATACTCTGTCCCAGTGAAAGAGAAAGTTCCCTAATTACAAGTTTCCTGCCACTAAGCACATCTACTTGAAACAGTGTCACAGGAAAGCAGCATCCATCATCGGGGAGCCTCACCTCTAAGGCCATGCTCTCTTCTCACTGCTACCATCAGGAAGAAGATAGAGGAGCCTCAGAACCCACACCACCAGGTTCAGGAACAGTTAGTACCCATCATCCATCAGGCTCTTGAACCAAAGGAGATTGCTTCATTTGCCTCATCATTAAAACGTTCCCACAACCAATGGACTCACGTTTAAGGACTCTTCATCTCACGTTCTCAATATTTATTGCTTATTGTTATTTCTTTTTTTTTCGTATTTGCAATTTGTTGTCTTTTACACGTTGGTTGAATGCACAAGGAAAGGTCTTTCATTGAGTCTGTTATGGTTATTATTCTATTATAGATTTTTCGAGTATGCCAGCAAGAAAATGAATCTCAGGGTTGTATATGATGACATATGTGTGCCTCAAAAAAAATTAATTTTGCTTTACTTTGCTTGCCACACTAGACAGCAGCTAGGCCACCCCCCCCCCCCACCCCACCACCCTTTTCACAATGACTGAGTGGTGAACGTTGCTGCTTGTGGGAGCTTCCTTTTGGACGAGCAGCTCGGAACACTTACTTTAGAGCAGGACTTCAAGCTACTTCACTCCAACAGGGGAAACACAAAGTAAATACCAGTCTTTCATTCAATGGTGAAATCAGGTTTGCAGATGAGGCAGAAAGTCATCTACTGCATCTCCTTCGTCTACCCTGCTTGTAATTTCCTCAAAAAATTGCAGTAGGTTAGTCATGCAGGATTTTCCCTTCAGTAAAACATGCTGGCTTTTGCCTATCTTATCATATACCTCCAGGTATTCCATAATCTCATCCCTAACAATCGATTCCAACAGCTTCCCAACCACTGATGTCAGGCTAACAGGTCTATAGTTTCCTTTCTGTTGCTGACCACCCTCCTTGAATAGTGGAGAAACATTTGCAATTTTCCAGTCATTTGGAACAATGCCAGAATCTATCGACTAATGCCTCCGCGATCTCTCTAGCTACTTCCTTCAGATCCCAAGGGTGCGTTCCATCAGGTCCAGGAAGTTTGTCCACCCTCAAACCATTGAGCACCTTCTTAGTCATAATTTTCACTCCACATACTTCACTTCCCTGACACTCTTGAATGTCTGATAAACTACAAATGTCTTCCACTGTGAAGACTGATGCAAAATGTGCATTCAGTTCCTCTGCCATCTCTGTGTCTCTCATTACAATATCCCCAGTGTCATTTTGTATTGGTCATATATCTATCCTCAACTCTCTTTTACTCTTTATATACTTAAGAAAGCTTTTAGTATCTTTTTTGCTATTAGTTGCCAACTTCCTTTCATAATTCATCTTTTCCTTCCTAATGGTCTTCTTAGTTTCCTTCTGCAAGTTTTAAAAATCCTCTATCTTCCTACTAGCTCTGGCTTCCTTGTATGCCCTCTTCTTTGCTTTTACTTTGGCTCTGACTTCACCTGTCAGCCATGGTAATGTCTTTCTTCCATTCGAAAATTTCTTCTTATTTGGAATATATCTATCTTGCACTTCCCTCATTTTTCACAGAAACTCTAGCCAGTGCTGCTCTGCTGTCCTTCCTGCTAGTGTCCCTTTCCAGTCAACCTTGGCCGGTTCCCCTCTCATGCCATTGTAATTTCCTTTATTCCTCTGAAATACCGACACATTGGAATTTAGTTTTGCCTTCTCAAATTTCAACGTGAACTCAATCATATTGTGATCACTGTTCCCTAAATGTTCCTTAACCTTGATCTCTCTTATCACCTCTGGATCATTGCACAACACCCAATCCAGCACAGCCGATTCCCTAGTAGCTTAACAACAAGCTGTTCTAAGAAGCCATCCCTTAGACATTCTACAAATTCTCTCTCTTGAGGTCCAGTACTGGCCTGGTTTTCCCGATCCACTTCCATGTTAAAATCCTCAATGATTATCACGACATTGCCTTTCTGACACGTCTTTTCTATCTCCTGCTGTAATTTGTAATCCATATCCCGGCTGCTGTTCGGAGGCTTTAGGGTCCTTTTACCCTTGTCATTTCTTAACTCAACCTATACTCTACACCTTCCGATCCTATGTCATCCTTTTCTAATAATTTAATATTATTTCTTATACACAGGGCTTCACCACCCACTCTGCCTACTAACCTATCTTTCCGATACACTACATATCCTTGGACGTTCAGCTCCCAATGGCAGCCATCTTTTAGCCAAGTTTCAGAGATGGCCACAACATCATACTTGCTAACCTGTAGCTGAATTTCAAGATCGTCCATTTTATTTCTTATGCTGCATACATTCAGATATAACACTTCCAGTCCAGTATTTGTTGTTTTCTGTTTTAACTGCACCATGCCTCTATTGCCCTGTAACTCATCCCACCGGCTGTGATTAAGCCTCATCTCCTGCCTGTCCTGTCTATCATCTCTATCTTTGATTTATTTCTGTTTTCGCCTTCCTCGGCCCTATCACTCCGGTTCCCAACCCCCCGACAAATTAGTTTAAACGGTCATTGGAGCAGAATCAGGCCACTTGGCCCATCGAGTCTGTTCTGCCATTTACTCATAACTGATCCTTTTTTTATGACACATTGTCAATGTGAAATGTGAATCATTGATGGTTAAGACCATATTTTTCACCTTTAAAGAGCAACAGATGATATAGGTTGAGGTGGGTTTGTATTCACTTGTGTGGTGTGTCTATGTCAGAAGCTGTTTTGGCCCATTAAGAGTCAAAACTGACTCACTAAGCAATTCCATTTCCCAACTAGTCTGTTCTCCCCATATTCCCATCCACTCCACCACCATCAACCCCCGTCCCCACACCCCCCACCAGATTTTACCACTCCCACAGGCAACTTAGAGAGGCCAGTCAACTTACCCACTTGCATGGATTTGGTGTGGGAAACCATGTGGTTTTAGGATGAAAATGCAAGTTTCAGACAGACAGCAGGTGAAATCCGGACTGCTCCTAAGCCCCTTTATCTGTGAAGTAGCAGCCCACGAGCTCAGCTTCACCACCGTGCCGTCTCAGGGGTCCTTTAGTTGCTCACATTTTCTGGGGCCCATTTTATGCTACAATGGCCAAGTAGATGCAAACATCAAGGGCAGGTCCTTGTCTGACTGCCAGGGAGGACTCTCCAGGCCTGTCAACACTGGAAATTGCCTAACACCCAGAAGTTCTTCAGCACTTTATTTCAATCATGGAAATAATGTCCTTTTCCAGCTTGCCTGATTCACTGAACACCCAAACTTTTCAGCTCCACAGGGCACTAACACCAGTTATACATTATCGGCAGAGCTGTTTTCAATGACACAGCTGACAGGTTCACTGTAGCAGTGGCACGCCTTTGCAGCCAAACACCCTTAAGTGCTCAGCACCTAGCTGAGTCAAACGCAGTTCCACATCTCGGGAAAGGTCGCCTGCCCACTCTGACTCTCTCCACTAGAGCAGGACGAGGGCTAAGAAAGAAGAATAACACGATGTGTTTTGGAAAGTGTGCACGGTGCATTGGTGCTACACTGATACCTTTGGCTGTTCTGGCTGTTGCGGCTAACATTTTGCTCTATTTCCCAAATGGTGAGACAAAGTATGCAGAGAGAAACCAGCTCACCAGTTTGGTGTGGCTCTTCGAAGGAATCATTGGGGCAGGCATATTGGTAGGTATGTTCTGTCAAAGGCTTTCGTAGTTAAAGCCAAGATGAAAAATAGTACTGGAAGTAAAATTTAATGCTTCTGCTAAGAAGGGCCTTGAGTATTTCATTTAATTATCTTTCTAATATGTTAGATTTTCTTATGCAGAGACAGTACGGACTAGCCGACTATCCGTGTCCTGGATGTGACTTTTTATTGTTTAAACTTAAGAAACTGCTGACCAGGCCTCCAGTCCAGATCCAAGAGGTTTTGGTTTTACTGCTTAAACTGAAGGATAGGGATTTAATTGCAACTTTGATTTGTGTAGCGCCTTTCCTGTAATTAAGAATCTGTGTTGAGCTTGGCTCTTTTCCCAGTGACAAATGTGTTTTTCTTCTGCGTGCTCAGGTTTCTTCCCCCAATCCTAAAGACACGCAGGTTAGTAGGACAAATGGCCACTATAAATTGTCATTTGTATTAATGGCTGGCAAGAGAATCAGGAAAAAGCGGAGAAGGTGCTTGCAAGAGGAAATCTAAGATGTAATCTAAGACGTATAGATGAATAATGCATTCAAAGTGCTGGAGGCGCTCAGCAAGCCAGGCAGCATCTGTGGACTGAAGTAAGAGGGCTTTGTCCCAAAGCGTTGATTGTTTAAATCCCTCCAAACATGCTGATAGTCCTCCAGCAGTTTGGCTGTATTGCACAAGATTGCCAGCATCTGCAGAATCTCTTGTGTAGATGGGTGTTTGACAGCCAGTATGGACTCAGTTGGCTAAAGGGGCTGTTTCCGTGCTCTAACATAACAGGAGAGTTATCAACCACAAAGCTACAGGGATATCAGGAGAGACGAGCAAGGGCCTGGGTCAAGGTGGCTTTTAAGCAGCTCCTTAGAGAAAAGGGGCAGTGATGATTAGGAAAAGAAACTTGGTGCTAGGGCTGGAAACATCTCGTCATTGATGAAAATGATACCTCAAAAAGACAGCGTCCATCATTAAGGACCACCATCACCCAGGACATGCCCTCTTCTCATTGCTACCATTGGGAAGGAGGTACAGAAGCCTGAAGGCACACACTCAATTTCTTCCACTCTAGCACCAGATTTTGAATGGACATCGAACCCATGAACACTACCTCACTACTACTTTTCTCTTTTTGCGCTACTTATTTAATTTAACTTTATATGTGTGTGTGTGTGTGTGTGTATAAATGATTAAAATTATGAAAATTAAGCGGAACAGGTATGGGAGCTGCAGCAAGATAAGGATATAGGATAGTTTACAGTGTACTCCATGGGGAAGTCTAGTAATTTCTAAGGTAAGGACATGTTCGGCACAACTTTGTGGGCTGAAGGGCCTGTATTGTGCTGTAGGTTCTCTATTTTTTCTATGTACAGTCAGCCCAGGCAAGCAAGGTCTTTGAAGAGCATAGCTTCCCTTTGCACAACAGGGGACTGGAGCCATTTGGCATAACAAGACAAGATAACGATGTAAATGAAGGATTCTTAACATTGACACTTACTATTGTTCAGTTACTTTACCAATTTACTAATTCTGGCGTAATAAAGGCTTTTAGATTCTATTGTCGATTGACAGCTGTACTATCTTAGTGTGATTGAAGAATTTGAACTTGCTCAAGGCTATCGGAAAGTCAATATCTGTATCCAGCTCATCGATTTCTGCATTAAAGTGGCATTTCTTTGTCAATATTTTTGAACAGTGTGGTGACAGGGGCCATGCTGTTGTCTTTGTGTGCAAGTAAATAAGGCGTGATTGAGGAATGTAAGCTTTCAGAGCTGATTTAATCGGCGACAACACAAGAAGCCGTCAGGAGATCTGAGTTTTTTAAAACTGTAATGTAGCTTTTCTGAACTGGAGATCACCTTTGGAAGCAGTCAGAGGAGTAATATTCAAAAGGAGAATCGGACAGGTATTTCAATGACCAAAAAGAGAAATTTTGCAGATGCTGGAAATCCAAGCAAAACACACAAAATTCTGGAGGAACTCAATAGGCCAGATGGCATCTACGGAAAAGAGTATAGTTGATGCTTCGGGCCGAGACCCTTCATCAGGACAGGAAAAAAGCTGAGGGGTCAGCGTAAGAAAGTGGGGGGGGGGGGGGGTGGTGGTAGAAGAACCACAAAGTGATAGGTGAAACCAGGAGGGTGGGAGGGGTGAAGTAAAGAGCTGGGAAGTTGATTGGTGAAAGAGATACAGGGCTGGAGAAGGGGGAATCTGATAGGAGAGGACAAAAGGCCATGGAAGAAAGAAAAAGGGAAGGAGCACCAGAGGGAGACAATGGGCAGTTAAGGAGATAAGGTGAGAGAGGGAAACGGGAACAGGAAATGGTGAAGTAGGGGGGCATTACTGGAAGTTTGAGAAATCGATGTTCATGCCATCAGGTTGGAAGCTACACAGATGGAATATAAGGTGTTGTTCCTCCAATCTGAATGTGGCTGCATTGAGACAGTAGAGGAGGCCATGGACTGACATGTCAGAATTGGGATGGGACATGGAATTAAAATGCGTGGCCATTGGGAGATCCTGCTTTTTCTGACAGATGGAGTGCAGCTCTTCGGCAACGCAGTCTCCCAATCTGCGTCAGGTCTTACCAATATACAGGAGGCTACACCGGGAGCACCAGATACAGTATTTGACAGGTATTTTGTAGTTCTATGGGGTGGGGGAGAGCACGACAGGGGGATTAACTCCTTTGCTGTCGTGAGGATGATATGATGACTGGGGTCTACACCTTAAGAATTTGTATTTTTCCAGTACTTCCATCAAAGTTCAAAGTTCAAATTTATTATCAAATTACGTATGCAACATAAAACCTTCAGAGTAATCTTTTTTTGAATTTGGAAAGACTGAGGATTGCAGCAATAGGAAACTCCAGCATTACAGACTGTTTAGGTATCCTGCTTCTCCACGTTTGCAGCTTCCAAAATACCCAGCTGCAGGAAATGTCTTCCTTGAGGAACTTAATTTTAAAATGTTATCATTTGTCACCTTCTGGGACTATTGGTGAAGGAAATGAAAGGCAACCTCCAGATGGTGTTTCCAGTGCTCTATTCTCTCGCTGTGGCTAGGCACAGCTCAAATGCCATCTATAAATTTGTTGATGATCCAACCACTGTTGTCAGAATTTCGGATGGGTGACAAGAGGGTGTAAAGGAGAGAGATACATCAGCTGGTTGAGCCGTGTTGCAACAACAACCTTGCACTCGACATCAGTAAGACCAAAGAGTTGATTGTGGACTCCAGAAAGGGTAAGATGAGGGAACACACCCCAGCCCTCATTGAAGGATCAAAGGTGGAAAAAGTGAACATTTTCCAGTTCCTAGGTGTTGATGTCTCCGCGGATCTATCCTGAGCCCAGCGTATCGAAGCAGCCGCTACGAGGGTATGACAGCAGGTATATTTCATTAGGAGTTTGAGGAGATTTGGTATGCCAGCTAAAGCACTCACAAATTTCTACAGGTGCACCGTGGAGAGCATTCTAACTGGCTGCATCACCGTCTGGCATGGGTGGGGTTGCTACTGCAAAATAAGTTGTAGAGAGTTGTAAACTTAGTTCTATTGTGGGCACTATCCTCTGTAGAATCCAGGACATCTTCAAGTAGTGAGGCCTCAGAAAGGCGATGTCCACCATTAAGGGCCACCACCACCCAGGACATGCCCTCTTCTCGTTGCTACCATCAGGGAGGAGGTACAGAAGCCTGAAGGCACACACTCAATGATTCAGAAACACCTTCTTCCCCTCTGCCATCAGATTTCTGAATGGGCATCGAACCCTTGAACACTACCTCAATACTTACTTTATTTCTATTTTTGCACTACTTACTTAATTAACTATTTAATACATATAATTGCTGCAATTCAGTTCTTTCCCTATTATTACGTATTGTATTTTACTGCTCTGTGAAGTTAACAAATATCACAACTTATGCCGGTGGTCAGATTTCTCGTTCTGTTTGTTCCTTTGTGTTTGTACGCTGTGCACTGCAGGAATGTATCCAGCATAACGATGAACTGAAATCACTTGCACTCCTGGGACAGGTGTGCTGTTCTGCGCTTTTCCATGCAGGTAACGATAACCTCTTACTTCCTGGAGACCCTAACTTCAGCATGGGATATCGGTTCCATGATCACAAGTGGTTAGCTGAGGCAGAACAGCAGCACTCATGGAGTTAGAATTCTATTATGACCCAGCTTCATAGATCAGTATGAGCCAGCCATTCCCCATTAAATTCGTTATGTTTCGTAACTTCAACACATTAAAACAATTCAAAGGAAGACTCGGAGTCCAAAATGTTAGCCTAACCCTCATGTGTATGTTAAGCGAGACGCGTGTGTATCATATGGTAGCATGATGACATATTTCTACATGGTACCGGAGTCTTGTGTCTTTGGCAAGGTTTAATCAGCGTGGCTTGTGGATTGGACTCTGCAGTTCCTGCTCTAGTACGTTCCTGTCGCTCCTTTCCTTGTTGATACTTCGTGTGATTTTGGCTTTCCGTCCTGCGGTCAATGAAGAATGCAGCGCTCGTTTGAACAGAACTGAGCTAAAACCAAACATTCCTGAACTGCTTTGTTGAATTTCTGGTTTGGTGTTTTATGTTCTGTTTCTTTTTCGCTCTGTTTTGCTGTCTGTGAAATTGGTTCCTTTCTTTGCGCATTGGGGGCTCGATGTTTTTCGTTGTATGGGTCTCACGGTTTTTCTTTGTTTGGTGTCTGTCTGTGGGAAGGCGAATTCAAGGTTGTGTACTGCATGCATACTTTGAATAACCCATAATGAATTACTTAAACATATAGGAATGTTTAATCAAACAATATAGATTCAAGATACTCAAATATAATTGAAATATTAAATACGGCACAATATTAACCCTTTTTTGTGTGTTTATGTCACTGACTTTCAAAAATATTGTAGCACTGCTTATAAAGGGATGCGAGGGCCCTACATGATACCAGTGTCTGCTGCCTGAGTGTTTTGACCAGAGTTCACTGTGACCTTTGACATTGATAATTGAGGCATAATGTTTCCCGAGGTCTTTGCTACAGGCTTTCAACCCATTTGCCAGAAATTTTTATTCACGTAGTTGACAAGCAAAGATGAGTGGCAAGCAGGCGCAGCAGGTAGTGCTGCTTCCTCCCCGCTCCAGCAGCCTGGGTTTGATCCAGTATCTGATACTGCCTGAGTGGAGTTTGCAAGTTCTCCCTGTGACCCTCCCACTACTTCTGCCTCATAGCGCTGGTGCATGTCACCAAGAATCAAAACGAGATTCAGATCACAGGGAACTCAGGAGGGGAGTGGGATGAATGGTATTGTTCAGTTACAAGCTGGCATGGGCCAAGTGGTAATCTTCTGCGTGGTTCTAAGTGCGGAGTACTGTCTTCAATTGGGGGTATGGGGATGCTGTTGGGTGGGGTGGGGCAGTGGTTTAGAGATGAAGCTGGGTTGGAGTGGTGTATTAGAGCTGTGGTAGAGCGGGGCCTGAACTGGATCAGTGCTTCTCGTCTGGGATAATCCAGCGTTCGAGCCATGTAATACCTGTGCTGGGTTAGGATGGCACCTTTATTGGGATTTTGGGCTGTAACAGTGTCTGGGGCAGGTCTCCTGGGGTCCCGAGGGTCAGTTACAGTGGATAGCATCCAAGGCTAGGGGTGAACTGTGTCTGGGGAATGGGTTCGGTCAGTGCCTGGGATCAGTGGTCTAGGAGTTGAACTGATAGCCTGGGCTGGGTAGGTATCCAGGCTCTGCGCCATTCCATTACACTGGCTTGGACTGTATAATGCCTGGATAGTAATAGATGGGTTAGGGTGATGCCTCAAATAGGTAAGTGTGTAGAGCTGTGCTGATGCCTTGTTTGAAACAGTGTCTGGGAGGAACTAGTCCCTGAGAGCAGTGACTGGGTGAAAAGTGGATCTGAGTCTGGGACAGTATCCAGGAGCTGCTATAATGAATCAGGTCTGCATTATGGCAGAGTCCAGGGTCAGAGCTGGACTAATGTTCAGAGTGTGCAGTGGGGCAGTGTCTGAGGATTGAGTTGGAGCTGAGGCTTAGTTGAAGGAGTGTATAGCAGCTGGGTTGAGTACTGCCTTGTGTCTGCAATGGGGCAGTGTCTAGGGGCTGGGTTTGTCAAGGAGCTAAGCTGGAGAGATTCGATTGTGCAATGACCAGGAACAGGGTTAGACCAGTGTTTGGGGACAAGGTTGGGCAATGTCTGGGGACTGTGCTGGGCTATCTGTGTTGGGTTGGGCAGCTTCTGCATCTGTTTGGGCACTGTCTAGAAATGGGGGTTAAATCAATGTCTGGGTCTGTGTTGTACCAGTGTCTGGGTCTGGGTTAGACCAGTGTCTGAGAGAAGTGTTGTTTTATGTCTCCGGGAATTAACTCTGGGCTGGATATGTACATGAATTCCTGTCTCAAGAGGGAACATGCAACATCAAACATCCCACCAACTGAACCATACCTTCTTATAGATACCTTCAAGCAGGAAGTACAGAAGCCTGAAGTCCTACGTCACCACGTTCACCAGAAGCTACTTCCCTTCAAGCAGTTGTTCTTGAACCAACTCCCACAACCCTAATCGCTACAGTTTAGCAACACGATAATCTCTATGATCACTTTGCTTTTTTTTGTTCTCCTTATTTCCTTTCTCATAAAATCTGTGTATAATTTATGTTTGATTTGTATTTCTCTTGTGTGCTGTTTATAAGATGCTATGTGCCTGTGATGCTGCTGCAGGTAAGTTTTGCGTCGCACCTGTGCATGTATGGCTGTGAATTTGAGTTTCATGTGGAATGGGAGAGGATGTGTAATTGGAGTTGGAGACCAACAGAGGGCGGTGTTGCATGACTGAAATATGACATCTTACATTCAAAGATTCAGGATTGGTTAAAATACAAGCCTGAAAATTGTCTATTTATTTTATTTTATTGAGATTCAGTGTGGACCAGGCCATTCGAGCCGTGCCACCAAGCAACCCACTGATTCAACCCTTGCTTAATCACGTGACAATTTACAATGACCAATTAACCTACTATCCAGAACCTTTTGGATTGTGGGAGAAACCCGGACCAGCACCCCGAGGAAACCCACGTGTACACGAGAAGGAATTCACAAACTTGGTAACGGAGGATGCCAGAACTGAACTCCAAATTCCGGCATTGAGCTGTAACAGCGTCACGCTAACTACTACACTATTTTAAAGTTCAAAGTTTCAAAGTTAATTTTATTATCAAAGTACCTATATGTCACTATATACAACCCTGAGATTCATTTTTCTTTAGGTATACTCAGAAAATCTATAGAAAAGTAACTGTAAGAGTATCAATGAAAAATCAACTCGAATGACAAAGACAAACTGTGCAAATGCAAATATAAATAAATAGCAATAAATAAGGAGACCATGAAATAATGAGACAAAGAGTCCTTAAAGTGAGATCACTGGTTGTAGGAGCATTTCAATGATGGGGCAAGTGAGTGTAACTATCCCCTTCTATTCAGGAGCTTGATGGTTGAGGGGTAGTAACTGTCCTTGAACCTGGTAATGTGAGTCCTGAGGCTCCTGTACCTTCTACCTGATGGCAGCAGTGAGAAGAGAGCCTGACCAGGGCAAAGGGTATCTCTGACGATGGATGCTGCTTTCCTGCGACAACGATTCACATAGATGTGTTCGATGGATGGGAGGGTTTCCTTCAGTAACCAGGTGTGGTGGAGAACAAAATGATTGTTAATATGGATCCGATGCAGCATAACAAAACACAATAAAGATAAGTATTAAAGCAATCTTATATAAAACACAATGTGCAAGTTACTGTTGAGTGTGGCCATTTGTACGAGATTAGCTTATATAGATAGACTGATTGTATGTACATAAATCAACGCTAGGTACAGGACAGGAAACGATAAGGTGACAAAGTGAATCTTGGCATAGGAACCCTCCTGGGTAGCAGCGGGGCAGATGAAACCTGGCGTTGGTGTGTGGGTGGAGGTGTTGATCAGCATGATGGCTTGGCAGAAGCAACTTTCAGTGGGGTAGTTTTGGTGTGGATCTTCCCTGACATGGGTGGGACAAACAGACCATGACCCTTTATGATATTGCAGGCCTTTCTGATTTGCTTGATTTTAAAGCTTATTTATTGAGATACAGCGCAGAGTAAGCCCTTCGATCAATACCGCCCAGCAATCCCCCAACAGCGCTAGCCTGATCTCGTGACAACTTACAATGACCATCCTACCAGCCGGCATGTCTTTGGACAGTAGGAGGAAACCAGAACACTGGGAGGAAACCCACACGGTCACGGGGAGAACGTGCAAACTCCTTACAGACAGCGGCGGCAGTAGAACCCAGGTCGCTTGTACTATAAAGCGTTGTGTTAACGGCTACACCACTGTAGGAGTTTTATGTGCCTTTCTGTATAAACTGCCTGTCCTTGACGGCAGGCAGGCTGGTCCCAGTAACGTGTTGGTCAGTTCTAACTACCTTTTTGTAAAGGTCCAGCCACTTAACGATCTCTTTTTAAATTGCAGATGATTTTGCCTATCGTGGTATTTATTAGCCTTGAGCATGATGATTGCTGCGGTTGCTGTGGGAACCAGGACTGTGGCAAAAGCTGTGCAGTAAGAAACCACCAAAATGCTGTAATACTGATAATTAATCAGGGCGAGAGAGCTTAGACATTGGGCCACTGATACTGCTCTCCTCTTTCTTTCAGATGTTATCTTCTGTTCTGGTGGCTCTGATTGGGATCGCCGGTGCTGGGTACTGTGTCATCGTTTCCGCTCTGGGTTTAGCACAAGGCCCGTACTGTCTCACTGACTCGGGATGGGAATACCCCTTCAACGACACCAATGGAAGGTTAGCGAAACCGGATTACTTCATTATTGCCACTGCAGAGTGCTGTGTTTCAGACGGAACATTGATGGGGGTGGTTTTGAGGATAAAGTGGGGTGATAGTAAAAGTGGATGCCCTGATGATCCACATTGTAATGTAAAAGGATTTGGATTTGAAGACTAGCTGTTAGAATAATTAGTTAACAGAATTGTTTGGATGTGTTCCTGTCGAATGTTGACAGGCTTAGAAAGAGTGAATGTTTCCTGTAGTGGGGGAGTCTAGGACCAGAATGAATCTGTTGAATTCACTGCCGCAGATGGCTGTGGAACCCAAGTTACTGGAGATATTTAAAGTGGAGGCTGACAGGTTCTTGGCCCAGTCAGGGTGTCAAAGGGTATGGGGAGAAGGCAGGAGAATGGGGTAGAGTGGGATAATAAATCAGCCATGATGGAATGGCAGAGCAGACTTGATGGACTTAATGGACTAATTTTGCTCCTGTGTCTAATAGAGCTTTCATGGCAGAATGTCACGCTGTCCCACTCAATGTAATCATCCTCAGGAGTCATAGTCGTCCCTCACTGACTGGAAAGTGAACAGCCTCTTCATGCATTAGTGGTGTCAAGGCTTGGTAAAAGGGTTCAGAGATTTATTACAATACCCTTCTTCCTTTAATCTTTGGTGTTTGGATTACAGAGTCATAGAGCATTACAGCACAGAAATAGACCCTTTGGCCCATCTGGTTTATGCCAGTCTGATGTGCTGCCTAGTCCCATCTACCTACATAACTCCAAACCTCTCCCATCCATGTATCTACCTAAACTTCTCTAACATGCTACAATTGAACCCACATCTACCACTTCTTCTGGCAGCTCATTCCATACTCGCACCACCCTCTTAAAGAAGAAGTTTGGCCTCAGAATCCCGTTAAATAGTTCACCTTTTACCCTAAACCAATCACTTCTAATACTAGTCTCACCCAACCTGAGGGGAAAGCCTTCATGCAGTCACCCTATCTATATATTCATCATTTGTATTCCTCTATAAGATATGCCCTCATTCTCCTACACTCCAGGGAATAAAGTCCTGACCTATTCAACCTCTTCCTAAGGCTCAGGTGCTTAAGTACTGGAAACGTGCTTACAAATTCTCCCTGTTCTCTTTAAAGGTTATCGATACCTTTCTTGTATGTGAGCAGAAGCAGACACAATTCTCTAAATATCACCTCTGCATTGCACGCCTTCAGCACAACACCCCAGCTCCTGTACCGAGTGAACACGAGGAACTCTGCAGGTGCTGGGAATTCGAACAACGACACACACAAAATGCTGGTGGAACACACAGCAGGCCGGGCAGCATCTATAGGGAGAAGCGCTGTCGACGTTTCGGGCCGAGACCCTTCGTCAGGACTGACCTGTGCTGAGTGCCCTGCTTTCTGAGGGTCAATGAGCCGAAAGCACTCTTTATGTCTCTATCCACCTGTGATGCTGCTGCCAAGCAATGGCGGCTGAGGTGTGCTTTTGATAGGCTCTGAGGGAGATAGGTAGGTGCACACGAGAGTGACACGGTGGTGCAGCTAGTAGAGGTGCTGCCTCACAGCTCAGAGGCTCGTGCTCAATCGTGACTGCTGCTTCTACCTGACTGAGCTTCCTCTGAGTGCTCCGGTTCCCCCCCACCCCACCCCCCGTACCCTGAAGGCATGTAGTTAGTAGGTTTATTTACCACGGTAGGTTGCTCTTCAAGTAGAAGCAATGAGAAATGTAGTTCAAGTAAAATCTACCTATCTACCTATGTGCAGCACGGAGTAAGTCCTTCTGCGCCTTCAAATCACGCCGGCTAGCAACCCCCGATTTAACCCCAGCCTAATCACAGGACAATTTACAATGTCCATTTACCCTACCAACCAGCAGATCTATGGACTGTAGGAGGAAACCAGATCTCCTGGCAATCACCGGCAGAATCTACAAGCTCCTTACCACCAGCTGTAGGAACTGAACCCATGTTGCTGGTACAGTAGAATTGTGCAGACCTATTTCTTTGTTTTCGCTCTCTATAACTCTGTGCCTCCCACTGCAATGGTTACGTTAATGCCTGTAGTAGTGGCTCCCTAACCCTGGGTGTGCATGTCAAAGGTTTGTGGATTATAGAAGACCATAAGACATAGGAGAAGAATTAGGCCATTTGGCCCATTAAATCTGCTCTGCCATTTCATCATGGCTGATCCATTTTTCCTCTCAGCCCCAGATCTCCTTTCTCCTCATATTCCTTCATGTCCTGACTAATCAAGAATCTATTAATCTCTGTCTTAGATATACCCAATGACCTGGCCTCCACAGCTGCCTGTGGCAATGAATCCCACAGATTCACACTACAGAAATCATTCATCATCTTCATTCTAAATGGACATCCCCTTATTCTGAAGATGTGTCCTTTGGGCTTAGACTCCCCCACCATAGGGAACATCCTCTCCACACCCACTCTATCTAGGCCATTCAACGTTTGCTAGGATTCAATAAGATCTCTCCTCATTCCTCTGAATTCCAGTGAGTACCAGTTCAGAGACATCAAACGCTCCTCATATGATAAGCCTTTCAATCCCGGAATCATGTTTGTGATCTTCCTTTGAACCCTCCCCAACGTCAGAATGAACAATGGGGTAGAGTGGAGGAGGGTTGTATTCAGAATTCAGGAGGAAGCCTAACCAGCAGCGCACGTCGGCTGATTCTGTCCCGTGGAATGAGGGTGGTGTGTCAGCTGTTGATTTCCACGGGACCATCTTGATGTAGACTTCAGGGTTGACTCAGTGAGGGTGTTTTCAGATGGGAACCGCACTTGAGGAATTGGCCTGTCCTCTTTCCATACGCAGATACCTCACCAACTACACCAGCTGGAGTCAGTGCACGGAACCAAAACATGTGGTAACGTGGAACGTGACTTTATTTTCCGTCCTTCTGGGAATCAGTGGAGTCGAACTTATCCTGTGTTTTGTTCAGTTAATCAATGGCTTGGTCAGAGGGATCTTCGGAAGCTGTTGCCATTGCCAAGAGGTAATTACACACTCCGCTCTGATTTCTGCCCGGTGGAATTTTCACTCAGATGTGTGGTTCTTTTTCATAGAGCATTTCTCCTGAAATCAGTCATGAGTCACAGAGTCATAGAGCACTACAGCACGGAAACAGGCTCTTTGGCCCATCTAGTCCATGCCGAACTATTATTCTGGCTAGTCCCGTCGCCCTCCATCTCCCTCCATCCAAACCTCTTAAACATTGCTATCAAACCAACATCCACCACTTACTCTGGCGACGGGTTCCACAGTCTAGCCACCTTCTGAATGAAAGGCTCCTCCTCATTTCCTCTTAAATTTTTCACCGCTCACATTTAACCTATGACCTTTAGTTCTAGTTTCACCCAACCTCAGTAGGAAAAGCCTGCTTGCAATTATGTAAGAACATAAGAAATAGGAGCAGGAGTAGGCCATCCGGCCCATCGAGCCTGCCCCGCCATGCAATAAGATCATGGCTGATCTGTCCATAAACTCAGCTCCATCTACCTGCCTTTTCCCCATAACCCTTAATTCCCCTACTATGTAAAAACCTATCTAACTGTTTCTTAAATATATTCAGTGAGGAAGCCTCAACTGCCTCTCTGGGCAGGGAATTCCACAGATTCACCACTCTCTGGGAAAAACAGTTTCTCCTCATTTCCGTCCTAAATCTTCTCCCCTGAATCTTGAGGCAATGTCCTCTATTTCTAGTCTAACATACCAATGGAAACAACTTTCCTACTTCTATCTTATCTATCCCTTTCAAAATGTTGTATGTTTCTATAAGATCCCCTCTCATTCTTCTGAATTCCAGACAGTATAGTCCCAGGCAACTCAATCTCTCCTCATCTCTGGAATCAACCTGGTGAACCTCCTCTGCACTGCCTCCAAAGCCCGTATATCCTTCCTCAAGTTTGGAGACCAGAACTGCACACAGTACTCCAGGTGCAGCCTCACCAGAAACCCGTACAGTTGTAGCATGACCTCCCTGCTCTTGAATTCAATCCCTCGAGCAATGAAGGCCCAACATTCCGTTTGCCTTCTTAATAACCTGTTGTACCTGCAAGCCAACTTCTTGCAATTCATGAACAAGCACTCCCAAGTCCATCTGCACAATAGCATGCTGCAATCTTTCACCATCTAAATAATAATCTGCTCTTCTATTATTCCTCCCTATCTATACCCCTCATAATTCTGTACACCTCTACCAAATCTCCTTTCATTCTCCTACAGTCTGGGGAATAAAGGTCTAATTCACCTTTATGTTTATTTTCCCCGCATCTCAAGATTCTACCAGTCACGTGCACACCAAGACCAAGTTACAGTAACTAATGAACCTGCCTTTTACATTACATTTCCTTTTACATTCATTCAAGGGATGCAGGCTGAGCCAGCCTTTAATCATTCATCCCTAGCTGTCCTTGAGAAGTTGGTGGGCTTCTTGGGGTTGTGGGACGAAACCGGAGCGCCTGGAGAAAATCCACCCGGTCACGTGCAAACTCCGCACAGACAGCACCAGAGATCAGGATTGAACCTGGGTCTTTGACACTGGGAGGCAGCGCCTCTACTCATTGCATCCTTATACAGACTTTAACAATGATTTATGATTACCTCACCCTCTTGACCTAACAATCTACCTGGTTACGATCTTGCACCTTATTGTTCACCTGCACTGCCCTCTCTCTGTATCTGCTGTACTTTATTCCGAATTACATTATTATTTTACATTGTGCTACCACAAGAACTGCGTCATGATTTTGATCTACAAGAACAGTATTAAGGCAGTGGTAACGTAGTGGTTACAGTGCTGTATGATACCAGTGACCTGGGTTCAATTCCTGCTGCTGCCTGTAAGGAGTTTGTACGTTCTCCCCATGACTGCATGGGTTTCATCTTCTCACAGTCCAAAGATGTACCGGTCAGTATGTTAATTGGTTATAGTAAATTGTCCTGTGATTAGGCTAGGATAAAATTTGGGATTTCTGGCTAGCACAGCTTGATGGGCCAGAAGGACCTATTCTCTGCTATATGTCAATCAATAAGTAAATAAATAAATATGAATAGTATGCAAGACAAGATTTTTACTCTATCTTGGTAATAATAAACAAACTCCAATTCCAATTCTGATTCTATCCATCAATCGCCTCTTTGCTCTCTGGCATTTCTGTGTGCGGGGAAGCTGCAATGAATTAATTCGCTAGTACCTCACATCCTGTCCTGCTCACAGCATTGTCCAAATAATTAATCGTCTTCACTTGGAGGGAAATTCTGAACAGTAGTTAACTCAGAACAGGAGATATTTTAATTGGGTTTCTTGTTTTTTTTTTGCTTGGTATCGGCACCAAGTTTTCAAAGGAGCATCCACATCCTCGTGAGGTAAGAAACAAAAAGTGAGTGAAAGTTTTCTGGTTATAGATTTTAGGTGCTGGGCAAAGCTGTGGTAGGGCTTTGCTGGAGTTTTAATTTCACTAATGAGCCAGGCTGTGTTGGATCCTCACTGGGGATCATTAGGCACAGAAGGGCTGTGGGCATCAGACCTGCAGTCCTCAGGAAAATACAATAAACCTCCTCCACCCCACTGTCGAAAACCTTCCATCTTCACCCCTACATCCTCATCCCAGTCCCCCTTCATCCCATTATGATGCAACCCCTATAGAATGTCCTGCAAGTGGTAGAAAAGGGCTGAAAGTGATCTTACGTAAAGTGTGGGGCAACATACCTAATGTGGAGGAAAAGTAATAACACGTTTTCATCTCTTCCTTGAAGTGGCTGAAGCAGCCGCCATTTTTGTGGTTCCTGCGGGCTTCTGCTTTCTTGGGTACCTCAGTCTGAGAAATGGAGCTACAGCACATCCCCACCGCTAACCCAATTCTCCCTTGGGGTGAGAGACTGATTGGGAATGGTGGAACGAATTCCTTCAGTTTAGTCATCTGGAACTGATAGTTCCTTTGCCCATTGGCAGTGCTAACAGGTAAAAAGGTGAAGGTCAATAGTGAGGATTTGTGCTGAGCACTGAATATATAGTGAGGCCAGCTGAGAAGATCATTGGGGTCTCTCTTCCTGCCATCACGGACATTTACACTACACGCTACATCCGCAAAGGAAACATCATTATGAAGGACCCCATGCACCCCTGATACAAACTCTTCTCCTTCCTGCCTTCTGGGAAAAGGCTCCAAAGCATTCGGGCTCTCACGACCAGACTATGTAACAGTTTCTTCCCCCAGCTATCAGACTCCTCAATACCCGAAGCCTAGACTGACACCTTGCCCTACTGTCCTGTTTATTATTTATTGTAATGCCTGCACTGTTTTTGTGCACTTTATGCAGTTCTGTGTAGGTCTGTAGTCTAGTGTAGCTTTCTCTGTGTTTTTTTAATTACGTAGTTCAGTCTAGTTTTTGTACTGTGTCATGTAACACCATGGTCCTGAAAAACATTGTCTCGTTTTTACTGTGTACTGTACCAGCAGTTATGGTCGAAATGACAATAAAAGTGACCTGACTTGACTTGACTTATTCCGACCAGAAAACACACTCAAAGTGCTTGAGGAACTCAGCTGGCCAGGCAGCATCTATAGAGAAGAATATAAATCAACTATTTACTCATCTCCATAGATGCTGCCTGGCCTGCTGAGTTCCTCCAGCATTTTGTGTGTGTTGACTGGGTTTTCACCATCTGCAGATTTTCTCTTGTTTGGGATTCAGCATTGTAACCAGACTGAGAGTTGTTGGACTGTGGCTGCAAATGTACCACCTAGTGGTGAACAAGTCAAACTGCAATGCAGTGAGTTCCCTCTGAAACAAAACTTGGGGCATATCCCCTTATTTCCTTTCAATCCTCTGATACCTCATCCATGGAAAGATAGATTGACCTTACTCCTATTTAACAATATCTTATCCTTTGAGCTTTCTGATTTGTTTACCATCCTGCTTGTCTCAGGCTCCCTTGCTCTCTTTGGCCAAATCTCCTGTCTGTGTGCCCTCAAGTGGATCTTACTGTTGTGTTCCAGACCTTTGATCCAAGCTTCTAATTCTGACTTTTTATTTAAAAGGACTCAAGTTGCAACAACGTTGAAGTCGATATGTACGAGTTTACAGGTTAGAGGTGAGTGCCAAGATCGGGCAGGAGAGGTCTTTCTGGAGGGGCTACGTGGGGAGGAGGGGGAGGAGGGTGAGGGTGAGGGTGAAGGGAGTGGATGTGTGTTGAAACTGGTGGGAAGGTGGAACAGCCATGAGTGGAACGCGAGAACTGGGTGGGTTGATTGTTCTGAGTAGCGTCTCAATGTACTCCATACACTGGATGCAGAAGAAGTTTACCAGGAAGCTATCTGGATTATAGTTCATGTGCAAGGAGAGGCTGGACAAACAGCGTTTATTTTCCCTGTAGTGGTGAAGAGTGAGGGGAAAAAATTATGAGAGGAGTAAGTCATACTAGATGATATTCATTTAAGGTGAGAAGGAGAAAATTAAAAGGCATGCTTGTTTGCTCAGTGGATGGTGGATGTCTGAAATGTGCTGCCAGGATTGGTGGAAGAGGCAAATATGAAAGCAGACAAGAACATAAGAAACAGGAGCAGGAGTCGGCTGTCTGACCTGTTGAGCCTGTTACACCATTCAATAAGATCATGGCTGATCTGGCCACGGACTCATCTTCACCTACCTGCCTTTTCTCCATAACCCTTAATTCTCCTACTATGCAAAAATCTATCTTACCTATCTATCAGTATATTTACTGAGGTAGCCTCCACTGCTTCATTGGACAGAGAATTCCACACATTCACCACCCTTTGGGAAAAGCAGTTTTTCCTCATCTCCATCCTAAATCTACTCCCCCAAATCTTGAGGCCATGTCCCCTAGTTCTAGTCTCACCTGCCCATGGAAACAACTTTCCTGCATCTATCTTATCTATCCCTTTCATAATTTTATATGTTTATAGAAGATCTCCTCTCATTCTTCTGAATTACAGTGTCTGCTTAATCTCTCCTCATAGTCTAATCCCCTAATCTCTGGAATCAACCTGGTGAACCTCCTCTACACCACCTCCAAAGCCAGTATATCCTTCCTCAAGTAAGGAGACCAGAACTGCACACATTACTAAGATGCAGCCTCGCCTGTATCCTGTATAGTTGCAGCATGACCTCCCTGCTCCTAAATTCAATCCCTCTAGCAATGAAGGCCAACATTCCATTTCCCTTCTTGACAGCCTGCTGCACCTGCAAACCAACCTTTTGTGATTCATGCACAAGCTCTCCCAAGTCCCTCTGCACAGCAGCATGCTGCAATCTTTTACCATTTAAATAATAATCTGCTCTTCCATTTTTCCTTCCAAAGTGGATGACCTCACATTTGCCAACATTGTATTCCATCTACCAGACCCTTGCCCACTCACTTAAACTATCTATATCTCTCTGCAGACTCTCTGTATCTTCTGCACAATTTGTTTTTCCATTCAATTTAGTATTATCAGCAAACTTAGATATACTACTCTCGATCCCCTCTTCCAGATTGTTAATGTATATTGTGAACAGTTGTGGGCCCTAGCACTGACCCCTGCAGCATGCTGCTCACCACTGATTGCCAACCAGAGGAACATTCATGTATCCCAAGAAGCATTCAAGAGGCTTTCAGGTGGACATAACCAGAGAACGGAGGCATATGTGCAGGTAGAAGGGACTAGGTGTCATTAGTTGAATGGTTTGGGACAACATCACAGGCTGAAGGCCTGTTACTTTGTTCTACTAGGAGAGAGTTGATGGTCAGAGATTTGGGAGATCACAACATTGGGAGAATGGTAATGGATTATATTTGTGTAGAGTATTTGGGCATTTGCTATGTGGAGTATTGCATAAACTCACTTTGACCAGAAACATCATGAACACACCCGATAAGTGACTCATGACAGGCCCTGACGATTAACGCACACAATGTTACAACCTTTATATTGTTTCTTTAACTTGTACCAACCCAAAACCTAAGATCACACTTGAGATACATGAATGTGGACGAACCTCAACTTGAAAGGAGAAGTGACCCCAAATTTTGGAGCTTGGTTTCGAACCGGAAGATGAATAAACCTGGGGATGGATAGCTCTCAAGGATTGAGAGTGGTTAGACACAAAGTTCTGGGAAGAGCCACGGAGTTTGAAGGGTGGTGGAACTTGGCTGGGAAAGGGTTTGAGTTGGAGGTGAAGTTATAGGACTGTCGTTCTGCTGTAATGGCCTGTTCTGTGATCTGTCGAGAACCTGAGCAACAGCTTCTCCTTGTTAAAGTATATTTGTCTTCAGTGGGGAATTGGGGCTATGTCGGAAGATTTCACAATGCTGCCCATTACAAAGGTCGCTGCTCAGCAGAGGAGTGATCTGGTTAGGTCTAGTTACACGAACAATACTCGAATCTGCTGAAAGATGATAGTCTGCTCTCTCCTTACAGCGTCGCCACTTGGTGTCGGAATGGAAGAGGGTGCGAACTGCTCTGCACTGCAAGTCCTTGCTGCTGCTGTCTTCTTGTCCGAAATCAAGCCCCTAGATTTCCTCAGACTCTCCTCCCACTTTCCGTTCAACAGAGTCCCGCCAGGCTTCTGGTTAAAGTCCAAGGAACTTCAGATACTTTAATTTATTCTTAAATATTTGATAGTGCTGTGCATATGGTTTTCTATCTGCACCCAAAGTAGTGCTGCACACTGTTGTGAAAACGGGAAACGGTTATAATAATGAACACCCAGCCTTTTCAGGGCATCTAATTGGATAGGTCAATGAGTTGAAAATTTTTCAATTCACAACAGTCGTTTGTACATATATAGCAGGAGTTCCCAACCTTTCTTATGCCACGGATTCCTACCATTACCGGGAGGGGTCTGTGGACCCCGGGTTGGCAACGTCTGCCTTATAAACACTTTGTGGCATTTTTCTATATGTCTATATGTTGTGGTTTGTTTCGTTCCATTTTATTAATTGCTATTCATAGTTGCCATGGATATTTTGATAATGCTTGTGTTCCATAGGCTGTTGCTTGGTAATCAGCTGAATTGCTGGGTTGGAAGAATTTGAAAGACCACCTGCCATAATCACTGGAGCTTTGAATTATTATTAGATCAAGGTCGATCTGTATCTATCTGCCTCAGTTCCATTACCTTTAATATTCTTGCCTAACAAAGCCCTATTAATCTCTGTTTGGGGATGGTAAATTGGCGGCAACCTCAACAGCTTTCACGGGGTTGGTCATCAGACTAAAAACAAGCTGTTGGGCGAAGGAGCAGTCAACGTTTCAGGCTCAGACCCTGCATCCGAAAACATTGACTATCCTTTCGCCTCCACAGATGCTGCTTGACCTGTTGAGTTCATCCAGCACTTAGCTTTTTACGAAAAATCCCCCTCATCCATTTTCTCCAAAACACTCACTACTATACTTTGGGAGCTGGTTTCGTACTAAAGAGGAGCTTTTCTTTCCGACATTACGTTTGGCTGATGGGAGTGGAGGCTGATTTAAAAACCAACCAGTTGGTGCTGTCCCAGTTTACATGGTGCTTGATGCTGTAGAGATGTAAACCAGGGTCTGAATTCTGCAAACCTAACTGTTGAATAATGGAAAAATCAGGCAATAAAAAGCAGCCTGGAAGCATCAGTTTTATCCAGGAGTTAAACCCTGTGCAACTCACACAAAATGCTGCATATATGGAGGGGAATAAACATTCCGGGCCTCGGTCTGAAACATTGACAGCGTGAGACCTGATGAAGTGTCTCAGTCTGAAACGTCGACTATTTATTCCCCTCCATAGATGCTGCCTGTTCTGCCGAGTTCCTCCAGCATCTTGTGTGGGGTGCTCAATACTTCCAGCATCTGTGGAATCTCCTGTATCACTAATAATCAATAAAGGGAAGAAATATCTGGCTTCTCATATTCCACACAAAATCAATGAGCATTGAGAGATTCTTGTGGATTCATCTCAAATTCTGTGCTGCCAATAAATGTCAACATATATTTCATGAACCGTACAGTACGGCAGAGCAATTTGCATCTTCACAGCTCCAGCAGTCGAGGGTCATTCTTGGATTCTCACAATGTAGACTTTGTACTTCCTCCCAGTGACCATGATGGTTTCCTCTGTGTGCTCCATGGCCCAGAGATACACTGTTAAGTTAATGGGTTACTTCAGATCAACTCTGGAGTGGGTCAATGACATAATAATAGACAGGCTTTTGATGGGCATGTGAGGGAGAAGAAGCAGATAAGTTGTATAGCACTATGAATCTCTGGGTAAAGGTGCTAGGTGCAGGTAGGCAACTTGGTCGGCATGGAAAAGTTGGACCAAAGTGCTTGATCCCATGTTGTGTAAGTCTGTGAATCTCCTTATGACTCTAAACTGCAGGGCTATAGGGGGAGGAGAGATGGGATTGCTGTGCTAAGAGTTAATATGAACCTGATAGGCTGAATGGCCTTTTGTTTAATAATAAGGGAATAAGAATGATGCATGTGGCTTTCAAATAGTTTATGTGGACTATTGAGTGATCCCACCAGTTTGCCAGATGTGCTGGTTGTTGGCACAATGATGGTAGATGCTGGTACAATAAACTGACATAAAACTACATGTGCACTTGTTGTTTTTTCGCACCAATTTCAATTGTTATTTGTATTTTATGATGACTGAATGAACTTGAGAAAGTAGGAGCAAGAGAAGGCCACTCAGCCCTTCAAGTCTGCTCCACCATTCATTGATCAATCCTGCACGTTTATAGCCCAGTGGCAGCGGTTGGTGCAGTATGGACAAAACAAGAGATCATGGCTGATTTTCTAACTATGCACCTTTTCCCACCACTGGAGCATGTCCGCATATCACTTGGTTTAGTATGCCCTCAAGAAGATAAATCTCAGGGTTGTATATGGTGACATATATGTACTCCGATAATAAATTTACTTTGAGTTTTGATTAATGTCCAGAAACCTATCAATCTCTGCTTTGGATGAAAATATGAGAGCTTCCAACAGCTTCCAGATTAGAGAACTCCAAAAATTCCCTAGACTCTAAGAGAAGAAATTTCTCCAATCTTGGTCCCAAATGGCCCATCCTTTATCTCGAAAATACGTTCCCAGCTCTTGCCGTTGAGGGGAAACATCTTCCCTGCAGCCAGACTGTCAATTGCCGAAAATTTCAATGTGATCACTTCTCATTTACCTACAGCTTAGAGAATATACCCATAGTCAACTCAGTCTCTCTGTGTGAAGCAAATCAATTACCGACGGAACCAGTAAAAATTCCTGTAAAACTGCTACAAACTTTCTCAGGTTGGAGACCAAGGCTCTACACAATAATTCCGGATAGATCTCACCAAGGTTCTCTACAAATGCAACAAAAAAATGGAAAACAATTGATGTTTCCTTTCCTCATACAGATGCAGCTCAACCCACTGAGGTTCTCCAGCCTATTTGGTGTTCTTCCAGATTCCAGTGTCTGCCATATCTTGCATCTTCCCTATAGAAGTGCATTAAGACTTCCCCATTTCTATAATCATCTCCTTTTGTACCTCATTTACCCTCTAACTAACTCACTGCACCTCTATGTTGGTCTTCAGTGTTGTGTACAAGCACACCCAGGTCGCAGTAAACATCAATACTACCTGATCTCTCATGATTTTCTGTTACATACACTGAAGAAAATGATCTCCTGCTTTTCCATCCACCCACCTTGCCCACGTTCCCTCAATATCCCTTTACATCCTCTCCCACACTCACATTTCCCCTTGGTTTTGTATCATCATCAAACTTGGAAGTATGTCATTTGGTTCTCTCAGCAAAATTTTTGTTATAGGCTGTGAAAAGTCAAGGTTCAAACGCATACCCTGTTAGTCACAGAGTGCCAGCTTGCAAAGGACCCATTCATTCCCATCCATCGCTTCCTGTCCATTAGCCAGGTCAGTTTATAAATCCCAAATCCCCTTGATCGATATTTGTTAATTAAACACATATACAGGACCTTATAGGGCTTATGTTGCAAGTCCAGATATGCCATATCCACAGGTTTCCTTCTTATCTAATGTATTGATCACATTCTCAAAGACGGGTAACTTGTTTGACATGAGCAACACACACAAAATGCTGGTGGAACGCAGCAGGTCAGGCAGCATCTATAAGGAGAAGAACTGTCGACGTTTTGGGCCGAGACCCTTCGTCAGGACTAACTGAAAGAAAAGATAGTAAGAGATTTGAAAGTGGGAGGGGGAGGGGGAAATCCAAAATAATAGAAGAAGACCGGAGGGGGTGGGATGAAGCTAAGAGCTGGAAAGATGATTGGCGAAAGGGATACATAGCTGGAGAAGGGAAAGGATCATGGGATGGGAGGCCTCAGGAGAAAGAAAGTGGGGGGGAAGCACCAGAGGGAGATGGAGAACAGGCAAGGAGTGATGGGCAGAGAGAGAGAAAAAAGAGGAGGGGGAAATAAATAAATAAGGGATGGGGTAAGAAGGGGAGGAGGGGCATTAGTGGAAATTAGAGAAATCAATGTTCATGCCATCAGGTTGGAGGCTACCCAGACGGAATATAAGGTGTTGTTCCTCCAACCTGAGTGTGGCTTCATCTTGATGGTAGAGGAGTTTCCAGCATCTGCAGATTTCCTCATGTTTGCGTTTAATTCATCTGTGTTAATTCTGTTCAATCCTATTATTCTTTTGCAGGTGTTCCTTTATCACATCCTTCATTGTTGGTCTTGTCTTGGTTTGTTTTTGTCACATGTACCAAGATCCAGTGAAAAGCTTGTCTTGTACAGTGTTCATACAGATCAGATTGTTCCACAGTGCAATAAACTAGAATAAGTGTAACCCCCTGGGTCGCCTCAGGCTCGCTCAGCTCGTTCCCGTCTAGGGGGAGCAGTCGGCCCCGCCAAACTGGGTAATCAACTTGTGTGGATGCTGTGTGATGTCCCCGCCTCGCCAAAGAACAAACAGGACACCATAAGCGATTAAATGATTACAATTTATAAAGGTTACTATAACTAAGTGATTAATAACGATACAGTATATATGAAGGGAAAAAAATAAAGAAAAGGCGCCAAACTTATCAAAGTCCAAACCACTTCGTGCACAACCATTGGAGCTCAATTACTGAAGTCTTCTGGCCACCATTCGATCCTCTCCGAACTCCTCGACTCGCAGCTCAGGACCACCCGACGTGGTCAACCAAGCACATCTATCTTCGTCTCCTCTCCTCGGGGTACCTCCCGGCCTTGGACCCCCGCTTGGGGTCCATTCCTCGCCCAGTTTACAGCATCGCGTCCTCTCTCTCTCTCACCCCCTCACGCCGACTCCCCAAAAGCCCGCCAACAATAGCTTACAGACTCAGAAGAAAGAACAACATTAATCCCAATTGGTTGACAAAGGAATACACTTCTCGTTATCAGTAAATTTTAACCCAAACAAGCTTCCAGCACTCTCTCGCAACAAAGAAGCATTCCTGCTTTAACAAAACAAAGAAGCCATTTTGATTACATACACAGTAACAAAGAAAAAGAAGAAACCCTCTTTACATAAGGTATAACAATAACAATGCAGAATAAAGTGTAGAGGCTAGAGAAGAAAGTGCAGTGCAGGGAAACGATAAGGTGCAAGATCACACCTGGTTGGACTGTGAGGTCAAGAGTCCATCTTACCAAACCAGAGGTCCGTTCAAGCGTCTGTAACAACGTAATGTCTGCAAGTAAATTGCCAAGATCAGTGAACAACCCGGCCCAAGCATCACAACCACTATTTTGGGTCATAAAGTAAGTTCCTACCTGCCAATGCTTTCTGCTCTTTGCAGTTTCTTAGCTTGGTGTACATTGATGGGAATTCTACGCGATGATGTGTCATGGTGAAATAATCTCTCACTGTACTGATCTCATCCCTTATCTTTAGCACCACATCATGCCTTTTACTTTTTATCTCTCTTTCCTAAAGACCCAGGAATACTTATTTCCCAGTGATCCTCACCTTGCAGCCATGTTTCTGTAGTGGTAATGCAACAATACCTATTTACTACCACTGTTTTATTAATTCATTAACCATGCACCTTGCTACATTTCTCTGCACCTTTGACCCCTCCTTGCTGCCTCAATTTGTTTTTGCTGTTGCATTATTTTGTTCAACGATTTTCTAGCTTCTAACCTGTTAATGCTCCTTTTTATTAAAGTTTATAATAATTTAGCTTATCAACCAACCACAACCTGAAAATTCACACCTTGAGTATAAAAAAATCTATTGTGCGATATGTGCTTGAGGTTGAGCTGCTTTGGTTCACATTTGCATCGACCTTCAAGTAGCCTTTGTTCAAAGCAACACAGACACAATGCTGGAGGAACACAGCAGCTCAGGCAGCATCTGTGGAAATGAGCAAACAACCGACATTTCAGGCTAAGAGCCTTCCTGAGGTTTGAGAAGGAAGGGAGAAGGTGCCAGAATAAAAAGGTGCGGGGAGGGGAAAGAAGCTATCTGGAAGGTGAGAGGTGAAGCTACATGGGTGGGAAAGGTCAAGGGCTGGAGAAGAAAGAATCTGATAGGAGAGATTTCCATGGAGTTCTGCATAGGTACGTTCCATTGAGACAAGGAAAAGATGCCAGAGTTAAAGAGCCGTGGTGTACAAAAGATTTAGAAAATCTAGTTACAAAGAAAAGAAAAGCTTACAAAAGGTTCAAGAAACAAGGTACGTACTGTTAGAGCTCTAGAAAATTACAAGGGTGCCAGGAAGGAGCTTAAGAATGGAATTAGGAGAGCCAGAAGTGTTCATGAGAAGGCCTTGGTGGGCAGGATTAAGGAAAACCCAAGGCATTCTACAAGTATGTGAAGAGCAAGAGGATAAGACGTGAGAGAAAAGGACCAATCAGATGTGATACTGGAAATGTATGCATGGAGTTGGAGGAGATAGTGAAGGTGCTTAGTGAATACTTTGCTTCAGTATTCACCAGGGAAAAAGACCTTGGCAATTCTGGGTATGACTTACAGCGGACTGAAATGTTTGAGCATACAGACATTAAGAAAAAGAATGTGCTGGAGCTTTTGAAAAGGTAAATCACCAGACCCAGATAAGATGTACCCCAGGCTACTGTGGGAAATGAGGGAGAAGATTGCTGAGCCTCTTGCAATGATCTTTGACTCATCAATAGGGACGGGAGAAGTATTGGAAGATTAGAGGATTGCAAATGTTGTTCCCTTGTTCAAGAAAGTGAGGAGAGATAACCTAGGAATTTATAGACAGTGAGTCTGACTTCAGTGGTGGGCAAGTTGTTGGAGAAGATCCTGAGAGGCAGGATTTATGAGCACTTGGAGAGACATAATCTGTTTAGGGATAGTCAGCAGGTCAGGTCATGCTTTATTAGCCTGATTGAGTTCTTTGAGGATGTAACAGAACACATTGATGAAGATAGAGCAGTGGTTACAGTGTATATGGATTTCAGTAAGGCATTTGATAAGGCTCCCCATGCAAGGCTCCTTCAGAAAGTAATGAGGCATGGGATCCAAGGAGACCTTGCTTTGTGGATTCAGAATTGGCTTGCCCACAGAAGGCAAAGGGGGGTTGTAGATGGTTTGTATTCTGCATGGAGGTCGGTGACCAGTGGGGTCCCGCAAGGATCTGTTCTGGGACCCCTCCTCTTTCTGATTTTTATAAATGACCTGGATGAAGAAATTGAAGGGTGGGTTAGTAAATTTGCTGATGACACAAAAGTTAAGGGTGTCGTGGATAGTCTGGAGGGTTGTCAGAATTCACAATGGGACATCGATAGAATGCAGAACTGGGTTGAGGAGTGGCAGATGGATTTAAACCCAGATAAAAGTGAAATGGTTCATTTGAAGTGCATTCATCAAGTATGGGATTGAGTTTGGGAGCCGTGAAGTGATGTGACTGCTATATAAGATCTTGGTCAGACCCCACTGGGAGTACTGTGTTCATTTCTGGTCAACTTCACTACGGGAAGGATGTGGAAGACATAGAAAGGGTGCAGATGAGATTTACAAGGATGTTGCCTGGATTGGAGAGCATGCCTTATGAGAATAGGTTGAGTGAACTTGGCCTTTTCTCCTTGGAGCAACAGAGGATAAGAGGTGACCTGATAGAGGTGTATAAGATGATGAGGGTCATTGATTTTGTGGATAGTCAGAGGCTTTCTCCCAGGGCTGAAATGGCTAACACGAGGGGGCATGGTTTTAAGGTGCTTGGAAAAAGGCACCGAGGGGATGTCAGGGGTCAGCTTTTCACAGAGAGAGTGGTGGTGCATGGAATGCACTGCTAGTAGTGGTGGTGGAAGCACTACAATAGGGTCTTTTAAGAGCCTCTTAGATAGGGTACATGGAGCTTAGAAAGGTAGAGGGCTATGCACTAGGGAAATTCTAGGCTGTTTTTAGAGTAGGTTACATGGTCGGCACAACATTGTGGGCCGAAGGGCCTGTAATGTGCTGTAGATCTCCATGTTCTATGAGAGTAGAGTGGACCATAGGAGAAAGGGGAAAGAGGAGGGGACCCAAGGGGAAGTAATGCACTGGAGAGAATAAGAAAAAAGTCAGAATAGGGAATAGAGAAGGGGAGAGGTGAATTGGTTTACAGGAAGGAGAAATCGATATTCATGCAATCAGGTTGGAAGGTACCCAGACGGCATATAAGGTGTTGCTCCTCTTCCCTGAGGGAGGCTTCATCTTGGCACAAGAGGACAACATGCCGGAACGGGACTAAGAATGGCATTTGAATGGATTGTTCAAAGCAATCTGTTTTCTAGTGTAAAATCATAAAGCGTTATGTAAATATATCTATTTTTTCTGAGGGGAAAGCCAAAGTGATTTATTTATTTGCAGGAGTTGGCATCATCACAGAGTAGCTGGACAATCACCAGAGTCTCTCCCGGAACATTAAATGAATTGTCCTTTGGCCTTGGGAAGGAGGGTGTTTGAATAGTGGTAAATGAACCACCCACAGCCCTGTAAGCCCTATTCCTGTAAACTCTAACTGCTGGGAAACTGAAAAATTATCAGATTGCGAGGAGACTTTCTTATCACAATACTGAGCTTTTCACAATTAGTTTTGTAATCGATTTCTTTGAATTAGTTTAACAATCCTTTGGTTAAAACTGAACTCAAAGCAGAAAATGGTGAAAACACTCAGCAGGCAGTATCTGTGGACAGCAAAACTGTTGATGTTTCTGGCCCAGGACCCTTCATCAGATCAGGGAGAGAAAGCAAGTATAGGTAGCAGAGGAGGTGAGGAGGGCAATGGAAGGAACAAAGAAGTAACCTCTGGTAGAGTGAGACTGGTGGTTAAAATAAAATTAAACCCCTTGTGTAATGTGTTGTGACATGCAAGGCTCTGGGACAACGATAAAAGGGCACCAAGTTAAAATGTTGGCAAGCTAAACTAGTCAATAATCATCATCATTATGTGCCAAGTCATATGATGTAGGCGATCATGGTCTTGACCGGGGGTCGGCAACCCGCAGCTCCAGAGCCACATGTGGCTCTTTTACGTCTGTGCTGCGGCTCCCTGTTGCTTTGGGAAATAATTGGTCAGTATTTAATTAAAATGTATTTTATGTTAGTTTGTTAGTTTTTGAAATGTAATTCTAAATTTGAAGATTATGGTGATCTTGTACAATCTAAATAAGACGTTGTGGCGACCCATTTCCTGACACATCCGAACCGGCTCACAATTAGCCAGCGTTCAGGCTAAGGGAGATAGCCTACGGGGGTTTGTGAGTACGTGTCTTTTGCAGCATCCGCGCCCATGGGGGGTGGGTTGAGGGAGGCTTAAAAGCAAGGCTGTTTAGTTCGAATAAAGCTATCTTTGACTGCAGTTTACTGACTGAGTGTAGCACACCGCTACAACGTGTTTTTATCGCTGGCTGTCCAGAGGGGAGGTGCTGAAACGCTTTGTCGTGTGTCTGGAAGAAGTGAAAACTTTCCTGGGCAGCAAAGGGCTCACCTTTCCTGAGCTGGAACAGCCAGAGTGGCTGGAAAAGCTACACTTCATGGTAGACATGACAGCGCACCTGAACACGCTGAACACAGCTCTTCAGGGGAAAGGACGCACAGCCCTGCACATGTTGGAGGATGTTTTGGCATTCGAGCGCAAGTTGACAGTGCTTGCCAGAGATTTACAGAAAGGCACATTGTCTCACTTCCCCAATTTGAGAGAGTTCAAACAAGGTCACGACATGATAAATTCGGAGTATTTACATTCTGCAATCATCGCAATGCAAACATCGTTTGGGAAACGCTTCTGTGAGTTCAGAGAGGAAAAAAACACATTATCCTTCCCAGTCACTCCCTTAAGCATCGATCCATCCCTACTGAATACGACTGCGTTGTCAGGTGTGAGTCAACCTGACCAAGTATGATAAATATTTTAATTGCCTATTATTTTACGTATATTCATATGTTTTCATTGTTCAGTGAAATAGTCCTTTTATTTTTCAGGTTGTCAGCTGGCTGACGTTATTTTTGGTTTGCTGCTGGCGGCAAATTTAAGTTTGGCGTTTTTCATAAATACAAGAAGGACTCAAATAGACATTGAGTATTTTACTTAAAAGTAACATTCAACCCAACGTCTTTTTTTCGGAGTTCAAAATGTTTTTGTTGCATGCAGAAATGTAATTTCGTTTTCTCTGCAGGAGTTCATCAATTTCATAAATGCAACACATTATAGTTTGTTTATACATAGCATAAAGGCAAAACAAAACGTTGTATGCAGTGTTATTTCATTTTAAATGTCAAACGGGTTTTGCGGCTCCCAGTGTTTTCTTTTCTGTGGGAAACGGGTCCAAGTGGCTCTTTCAGTGGTAAAGGTTGCTGACCCCTGGTCTTGACTATGATGGTTCTTGGCAAATCTTTCTACAGAAGTGGTTTGCCATTGCATTCTTCTGGGCTGAGTCTTTACAAGACAGGTAACTCCATCCATTATCTATACTCTTCAGAGATTGTCTGCCTGGCGTCAGTGATTGCATAACCAGGATCTGTGATCTGCACCGGCTGCTCCTACGACCATCTGCCACCTGCTCCTAAGTGATCACGTGATTGGGGGGCTAAGTAGGTATTACACCTTGCCTAAGCGTGACCTGCGGACTAGCGGAGTGAAGGAGCCCCTTACTCCCATTTCGGTAAAGACGTATCTCCACCCTGCCACCCTAAAAACTAAAATAGCCAGAGCTGATAGAGCGAAAGAGAAAGTTATGGCATTCAACCTCAATCTTGTTTTTAGTGATACATTTTATTTATTTCTGATTCCATAATGTGTAGTTCTAACTGATTTTCATTTGCAGTTTAAAATGGTCAATTCACAGACAATAGAGTTAGTGAAATGGTAAACTCCTGAGATTTACAACCAAATGCTTCTGCTATTTTCTGGCCTTAATTCTAACATCTGTCTTGCTCAAACACTGTACCTCCCTCTTTCAGTCGCAGCTGGATGCTTGCAGAGCAGATGTGTCCCAGCTTTTTATGCAGGCCTTTGGCAGAAAGAACCACCAGAGTGGAATGGAGAATGGAATCACGGAATTGTGAAGACTCAGAAGAAAGCAATTCAGTCCATTGGGTCCACATTGTCCCTTAACAGAACAAAGCCATCTGTTTCCGTAGTCACGATGTATTATTGGAACCCAGGTGTGCATGAAAGACAGATTTTCGATATTGAGACAGCCACGAGAGCTTATTCACAATAATTCCAAAAGAACACCAGTGGCTCGGCCAAGGGACAACGCGAGAAGTAGCATTCTCGAAACTGGTGCTGTGGTTAGTGCTAATCGGACATCTGCTTAAATAATACAGAATCCCTGAGCCTATCAAAACCAACTTAACAAGCTTAACCAGGAGACCACATAGCAAAGAGCGAGTCGCTCGGGAAAAACATAAGGGACTCTAAACGATTAACAACTGTCATTAAAAAAACAATTAACCAATGCCAGGAGCGCTAAACCTCAGAGCCCAGTGCTTTCTGGTGCCATTCGCAGACCCAGAGAATTCATTACGCAAACATGAGGAAATCTGCAGATGCTGGAAATTCAAGCAACACACACAAAAAATGCTGGTGGAGCGCAGCAGGCCAGGCAGCATCTATAGGAAGAAGTACAGTCAACATTTCAGGGGTCTCGGCGTTCCACCAGCATTTTTTGTGTGTGTTGCTTGAATTCATTACGCCCCTGCTCCTGTTTCACAAGTGTTCATCCAAATACATTTTGAAGGCACCGTAGGCCACATTTGTGAGCAGGCAGTTTCTGGTCATAATTATTCTTTTCAGTAAAGCAGTTTTTCGTCACATAGCCCTTGTAATCGTTGCTCAGATTTCTATACACCCAAAGACTCATAACTCTCTGATAGAAAGATGTTCTGCCTTCGCTTGACTTTAACTTAGCTTTAAATATGTGGATACTCCTTTGATGCCCCAGTTTTCCTCCCAAGTCCCAAA
Organism: Hypanus sabinus; assembly: GCF_030144855.1. Taxonomy (NCBI): domain Eukaryota; kingdom Metazoa; phylum Chordata; class Chondrichthyes; order Myliobatiformes; family Dasyatidae; genus Hypanus; species Hypanus sabinus. Next base: position 23,027,271 of record NC_082707.1, read on the forward strand.
GACTTGTAGGATAAAATGTTAACTACCCCTGGTGTAGGTGTGTTTCAGAAGAACTGGGGGTTGGTGGGCCTGTAGGACAGAGCAGGAGAAATAAGTAGGGGAACAGAAATGATGAGAACAAGACCGGTGAGAATTCTGTGAGGGACCTCAGAGATTTGACGGACTGAATGCCCTGCTCCCAAATCATAAGGGAATATGGAAATAAGCAATGCCTCCTAGTTCTAGAATCTCCTAAGAGGAAACAATCTCTTCACATGCGTGTGATTAAGCCCCCCACAGGATCTTCAATCATTGAAGGAAAACAACAGAAAAGATCTGAGTAATTTTCACTCTGGCATTTATTTAGTATGCCTGCAAGAAAACGAATCTCAGGGTTGTATATGGTGACATATAGATAATAAATTTACTTGGAACTTTGCTTTAGCCTTTTGACACCATTGCAGAAAACTCAAACTATTGCGGTACTCATGACAAATATTCACCAACACTAGGTTCAGCTGCATGCATTACCACCTACTGGCTGCACCTGCATCCACACCTTCTGTATGCATCAACATCGAAGTCTCAAAGTCAAGTTCAAATGCTTCCATCAACACCTACTGGTTGAAAGTCTTATGTTTGTGCAAGTGCATGCATTAACACCATCTGCACCTACAGGTTAAAAGCCTCGTGTTTGGCAGCCTTGGACCCCAGCTGGTGCCAGACAACAGAAATTGGCCCCTGATTATTCTCCTCTGAGCAGGGGAACTGTTCTTCAGAAGTATAGGCGCTTTTCCGAGTCACGTAAGTGTTCCAAGAACTGCCTGTAATCCAAAGTTTCTGTAAATCAGAAATACAGTTATCTGAGATTAGAAAAGTTGCCCTGATAGATTAACTTTAGATGTGGATTAGGTTTTATTTAGAATTTGTTAAAGAGTACAGATCAGTGCTACAGCATAAAATACTCCGGACCACAGAAGCTGCCAGACTTTTGGAATTGAAATGAATTGAGTTTATTACTTACATCCTTCATATACATGAGGAGTAAAGATCTTTACATCGCCGTCTAAATGTGCAATGTGCAATTTATAGTAATTTATAATAAATAGCATGTACAACAGGACTGTCAATATAACATAGAAATGCAGTTGTGTCAGCATGAATTAAGCGTTCTGATAGCCTGGTGGAAGAAGCAGTCCCGGAGCCTGTTGGTCCTGGTTTTTATGCTGCGGTACCATTTCCCAGATGGTAGTGGCTGGAACAATTTGTGGTCGGGGTGACTTGGGTCCCCAGTGATCTTTCCGGCCCTTTTTACACAACTTTCTTTGTAAATGTCCTGAATCATGGGAAGTTCACATCCACAGATGCGCTGGGCTGTCTGCACCACTCTCTGCAAAGCCCTGCGATTGAGGGAGGTACAGTTCCCATACCAGGCAGTGATGCAGCCAGTCAGGATGCTCTCAATTGTGCCCCTACAGAAAGTCCTTGGGATTTGGGGGCCCATACCAAACTTCTTCAACCATCTGAAGTGAAAGAGGCGCTGTTGTGCAGATCATGTGAGATCCTCGGTGATGTTTATGCCAAGGAACTTAAAACTGTTCACCCTCTCGACCCCAGATCCATTGATGTCAACAGGGCCAGCACCTTTGTTTTTGCAACATTGAGGGAGAGGTTGTCAGGGTGACGACTTATTCTCTGCAGGCTGCCTCATTATTATTTGAGATTAGGCCAATCAATGCAGTGCTGTCAGCAAATTTAATTAGCAGATTGGAACTGTGGGTGGCGACAGAGGGGCAGAGGTGAGGGAGCCCACTCTTACCACAGGCCAGCGATCTAACAGGAAGTACAGGATCCAGCTACACAAGGCAAAGTGAAGGCCGAGGTCTCTGAGCTTCTTGTCGGGCCTGGATGGAACTATGGTGTCGAATGCTGAACTGTAGTCCAAGAACAGCATTCTCACACAAGCATCCTTCTTCTCCAGATGTGTAACGATGGTGTGTAGAGCTGTGGCTGTTGCATCCTCTGTCGATCGGTTGTGTCGGTAGGCCAAGTGTAAGGGGCCCAGTGTGGGTGGCAGCATGCTACAGATGTAGTCTTTGACCAGCCTTTCAAAGCATTTGTTGTTGTTGAGGTGAGTGCAACAGGACGCCAGTCGTTCAGACATGTTACCTTGGTCTTTTTAGGTACAGGGGCAATCAGTATACTAATGGGATCCATAGAGAAAGAGGGTTTTGTATCCAGTATACAGTCTGAATTGGAGATGTGTTACAAGAGAGTTAGGGCAAATTCTGGAGCAGTGGAGGTTGAGGGGGTGGGTCAGGAAGAGTTCCTGACAAAAGCTTATAAAATTATGAGAGGCATAGCTAGCTGGTATATTTTTGCCAGGGTGAAAACAACTATTGCTTACAGGCATGCATTTAAAGTAACACACACTAAACACTGGAGGAGCTCAGCAGGCCAGGCAGCACCAATGGAAATAAAAAAAAGTTGATGTTTTGGGCCGAGATCCTTCTTCAAGATTGAAGTGAGAGGGGGAGAGACATCAGAATAAAAAAGTGGGGCGAGGGGAAGGAGGATAGCTGGAAGGTGGTAGGTGAAGATGCGTGTCTGTGGGAGAGTGAAGGGAAAAGTTCAAAGGAGATGTGAGGGAAATTGGGTTTCATTACAGCCGTGCCAACCAAGAATAATATAGACAATATAGCAATATAAAACCATAAATAATTAAATAATAAGTTAATCATGCCAAGTGGAAATAAGTCCAGGACCAGCCTATTGGCTCAGGGTATCTGCCACTCCGAGGGAGGAGTTGTAAAGTTTGATGGCCACAGGTAGGAATGACTTCCCATGACGCTCAGTGTTACATCTCGGTGGAATGAGTCTCTGGTTGAATGTACTCCTGTGCCTGACCAGTACATTATGGAGTGGATGGGAGTCATTGTCCAAGATGGCATGCAACTTGGATAGCATCCTCTTTTCAGACACCACCGTCAGAGAGTCCAGTTCCATCCCCACAACATCACTGGCCTTACGAATGATTTTGTTGATTCTGTTGGTGTCTGCTACCCTCAGCCTGCTGCCCCAGCACACAACAGCAAACATGATAGCACTGGCTACCACAGACTTGTAGAACAACCTCAGCATCGTCTGGCAGATGTTAAAGGACCTCAGTCTCCTCAGGAAGTAGAGACAGCTCTGACCTTTCCTGTAGACAGTGTTCTTTGACCTGTCCAGTTTATTGTCCATTCATATCCCCAGGTATTTGTAATCCTCCACCATGTCCACACTGACCCCTTGGATGGAAACAGGGGTCACCGGTGCCTTAGCCCTCCTCAGGTCCACCACCAGCTCCTTAGTCTTTTTCACATTAAGCAGCAGATGATTCTGCTCGCACCATGTGACAAAGTTTCCCACCGTAGCCCTGTACTACACCTCATCTCCCTTACTGATGCATCCAACTATGGCAGAGTCATCAGAAAACTTCTGAAGATGACAAGACCCTCTGCAGTAGTTAAAGTCCGAGGTGTAGATGGTGAAGAGAAAGGGAGACAGGACAGTCCCCTGTGGAGCCCCAGTGCTGCTGACCACTCTGTCTGACACACAGTGTTGCAAGCGCATGTACTGTGGTCTGCCAGTCAGATAATCAATAATCCATGACACCAGGGAAGCATCCACCTGCATCACTGTCAGCTTCTCACCCAGCAGAGCAGGGCGGATGGTGCTGAATGCACCGGAGAAGTAAAAAAACATGACCCTCACAGTGCTCGCCGGCTTGTCCAGGTGGGCGTAGACACGGTTCAGCAGGTAGATGATGGCATCCTCAACTCCTAGTCGGGGCTGATAGGCGAACTGGAGGGGTTCTAAGTGTGGCCTAACCATAGGCCGGAGCTGCTCTAGCACAAGTCTCTCCAGGGCAATGCCACCAGTCTGTAGTCATTGGAGCCACTGGGGCGCGGCGTCTTTGGTACAGGGATGAGGCAGGACGTCTTCCACAGCACAGGAACCCTCTGGAGACTCAGGATCAGGTTGAAGACATAGTGAAGTACTCCAACTAGCTGGGGGACACAGGCTTTGAGCACTCTGGGGCTGACACAATCCGGGCCTGCAGCCTTGCTTGGGTGGAGACGTTTCAGCTGTCTTCTCACCTGTACAGCTGTGAAGGCCACCGTGGTGGTTTCAGGTGAGGGAGGGGTATAGTCACAAGAGCAGGGTGGGGGCTGTGAGGAGGGGTAGGAGGGGAGAGTGGAGTACGTGTTGGTTGGGGGCCGACAACAGATGAATCATGTGGGGGATGGGCAGGGTTGAAGAACAGGTTAAGTTCGTTGGCCCTGTCCACATTGCCTTCAACTCCTCTGTTGCTAGTTTGCCGGAACCCAGTGATGGTCCTCATCCCACTCCAGACCTCTCTCATGTTGTTCTGCTGGAGTTTCCTCTCAAGTTTCCTCCTACACCTGTCTTTAGCCTCCCTGATCTTGGCTGTCAGGTCCCTCTGTATTGTCCTCAGCTCCGCCCTATTTCCATCGCTAAACGCCCTCTTTTTAGCGTTCAGGATGTCCTTTGTTACCCATGGCTTGTTACTTGAATAACAAAGGACAGTTCTTGCCGGAACTTTGCAGTCCACACAGAAGTTGATGTGACCAGTGATGCACTCTGTGAGCCCATCAATGTCCTCTCCATGTGGCTCACAGAGGGCCTGCCAGTCTGTCACCTCAAAACAACCCTGGAGTGCCTCAAAAGCCTCCCCTGACCATTTCCTCACTGACCTCGAGGTTGCAGGTTTACTCTTCACCAGAGGCACATAGCAGGGTCATCACAACGGCCCTCATGTATCACCAGTGACTTAAAGCTATAGTTCAACAGCAGCTGCAGCTTTGATTAAGGTAGATTGTGTACCCTGATTGTACGAGTGTTTAAACAACAATTGATATCTCAAGTGCAGGAGGGACATTGTGTGCAGTTGGCCCTCAGTCTCAAACTTCAACGAGCGGAACAAGTAGAGCATTAAGGATTCAATACAGAGCTGTTTGTAATGTCAGGGGAACAGAGACCCTCCCACTCTAAGTCGAGCAGCTAGGAGGTACTGGTTACTCAGCACAAAAGAACAGGGCTGGAATGAAGTTTGAAACTTTTCCCACAATTGCATTACCGTAAAGATCAGAATATAATAAAAGAAAGAAGACTTACTTCCTCAAACAATCTGCTGACCATGGATTTGTCAATCAATGGTTCAATGGTTCCATTTAATATCAGAGAATGTATACAGTGTACAGCCTGAAATTCTTACTCTTCACAGGCATCCACACAACAGAAGAAAAACCCCAAAGAATGAATGACATAAAAACATTAGAACCCGAAGCTGCACCTCCCTCCTCCCAAGCACAAGCAGCAGCAAAGCATCAACCCTCCCCCACCCTCTAACTTACAGGTTCCCCAGTATCAGCCATGATAGAGTCATAGAGAAGTGCAGCACAGAAATAGGCCCGTCAGCCCATCTAGTCCATACTAAAACCATTTAAGCTGCCTATTTCAATCAACCTGCACCGGGACCATAGTCCTCTACACCCCTACCATCCATGTAGCTATCCAAACATCTCTTAAACATTGAAATTGAGTTTGCATGCACCACTTGTAATAGCAGCTTGTTCCACCTTCTCATGACCATCTGAGTGAAGATGTTTCCCCTCATGTTCCTCTTAAATTTTTCACCTTTCACCCTTAACCCATGATCTCTGGTTGTAGTTGCAACCAACCTCAGTGGAAAAGTATGGTTGCATTTACCCTGTTTATACTCCTCATAATTTTGTATATTTCAAGCTAATTAAGATGTTAAGCAAATGCCAGCATGAAGGATCCACTTTGATGTACTGTTGACTGAGTGACTGCCTTTTACCTTTTGAGTCCACGCTTAAATACCCTCTTTCGAGAGATTAGTATGTCACCATCCAAGCTGCCTCAATTGACCAACCACAACCCAAAAGGTACCCAACCCATTCCTCTCAAATAAAGTGGTGATGACACTCTGCCTTATTCATTTGACGTTGGTATGTCTTCTTGAGCCAATGGCCCCTTTTAAGACCACACCAGCAGCAACAGATCAATTGACTCCACTGCCTTATCTGTTTATCAGTTGGTGAGGAATGTTTACAGAGGAATGTGTCTTGTCACTGCCTCCATCTCTCCAGATACACATACTACAGATGGAGTTTTACTGAAAAACACCATTTGAAACTTATTAATTTCAGACAGCACGGCAACGCAGTTTTGTGCAAGCTGACAATACCAGCCCGTAAACTTGGGGTTTGAGGCACGCTGCTGTCTGTAAGGAAGTTGTACATTGCCCTAGTGACCGCATGGGTTTCATCCCGCATCCCATGATTGTACAGTTAGGGCTCTTGATTTGTGGGCATGCTATGTTGGCACCAGCAGCATGACGACCCCTGCCAACTGCCCAGCACAATCCTCGCTGATTTGATTTTGACACAAACGACACGCTTCATTGTATGTTTCAATGTTTTGATGTACATGTGACAAATAAAGCTAATCTTTAATCTTCAGAATTTGTCTCAGCATACTTTTGTTTTACATTTTATTTCCTACCAAGACATAATACCTCAACATCTCTATTAGATTGTATAGTCACATTATTATGTGAAAAATAAAGCAAGCTTTTCCAACTATACTCCTACAACTCTAGTTTTTCTCCCTAACTTTCCACAGGTCAATTAATTTGGTTGCAAAACTCTGCAGAAAAATCTGTGTCAGAATATGACAATGCCCTATTGTCATGACCATAGAGACTTTTGTCTCGTAACTATGCTTAGATCTGTGCCAAGAGTGATTGAAGCTACAGAGGAAACAGGCACAAATTCAGAGACCACACCTTGAAAACTGTGGCTATGAAAGGCAGATAGAAAATAAGATAAGAGCTTGCAAGCAAAGGGGCAGCCAAAGTTTTTGGGAAGGTTTATAAAGACAGAAATAGAGTCACAGGCCTTTCACCCCATCCATACTGAACATCAAGCATCACTTTACACTGATCCTACACAAACCCCACTTTACTCCCTTTACGTTCCATGGGGGATGAAACAGGAGCACCGACAGGAACATATTTTCAGGGGAAGAACATGCAAACAACCCCAGAGGTCAGGACTGAGAGAAGGAAGGGGCAATCGTTTAAGAGTTATAAACAAAGCGAGACAGTCTGAGGACAGTGGGTTTGTTCAAGTAAGCAAAACATTCAGATAAGATACTAGAAGTAAGAAAGTAACGAATGGCCTGAATTCAGAAGTGGGGAAGAAGATTTCCTTATCGCTAGTTTACCTAATGTGAGGGTTCAGTGTTAGTATTGAGAGCTCCCAGGAACAGGCCCTTCCCGTCATGAATAACTGTTCTGCAGCCTCTGACGGTAGAGGCCATACGAAGGGATGGTAATGCTGTGAAGTTGGAGGTTGCCTGAAAGGCATAGAATACATGAACACAGGAGACTGAGTCACCCTTAACCCTTTCTCCACTAACCAATGAGATGCTGGCAGATTGTGATCATGTCCAAGCTTTTCTCTCCCCAAAAGTTTAGAATCATTGAAGCATTCAAGACTGGGGTTGTTTTTGATGGCTAAGGACAATAAAAGATATGGATCAAAGACAGATCAATAAAATAGACACATCATAAGTCATGGAGAGGATGTTTCTATAGTGGGGGAATCTAGGATCAGAGCGCACAGCCTCAGAATAGAATGGTGTTCCTTCAGAACAGAGATGAGGTGGAATCTGATTAGCCAAAGGCCGGTGAATCTGTGGAATTCATTGGCAAAGACAGCTGTGGAGGCCAAGTCATTGGGTATATTTAAAGCCAAGATTGATAAGTTCTTGATTAGTAAGAGCATCAAAGGGGAGAAAACAGGAGATTGGGATTGAGGGGGATAATAAATTTGCCATGATAGGATGACAGAGCAGACTTGATGGGCTGAATGGCCTAATTATGCACCCATGTCTTGTGATCTAGTTGAATGGAGTAGGAATGCATGAAGGGTCAAAGGCTTGCTTCTGTTTTTCATGTCACTGGAAAGACAAATATTGGCCTAGCTATTGCACAAGGGAATGTTCTGTTTGCGGTTTGAAAGTCTGCTCAGCTCACACACAGAGTGATGTACAGCTTCTGTGACCAATGTGCCCTAGGCCAAGAAAAATCACTCATAGATTTATCAAGGTCTATCAGAATGCAGATGCGTTGGAGGAACAACACCTGCTCACTGAGATTACAAAACCAGCATTATTTGGCAATCCTCCCTGTTCTAATTGGTCAGATCAGCCAGACAGAACCTCCCCTTATAAATGCAGCCACTCTGTATTTTTTAAGGGATTCACTTAGCTTTTCTCCACTGTTCAATACCTGTCAGATATGAAGTCAGCACTAGCTGTTTGCTTCCTCGTGCTATGTTTCAGTGCCATTTCGATGGCCTTAACCCGTGAATATTACTTTGCAATTCGTGAAATTGAGTGGAATTACGCTCCAAGTGGGAAGAACATCATTGCTGGCACGAAGATCGACAAGGACGAGTGAGTAGAAATGAACTAAAAAGGAGAAGGACAGGACATCCAGCATTGTGAATGTGTGGAAAACTTGTTGGGTTCTGACAGACAAAGCCAGCCTAGATGATTTAAATCTGTCAGAGTGAAAGTGACTGTGTGATGCCTGTGCTAATCTTTCAGTTAGGTTCTGGAAATTAATAAAGTGAGAGGTTTGAAATGTGTAAACTTAACCAGTTGAATACAGAGGGTTGGTTCCCCACGCTGGAGAGACTAGAACAAGTCTCTGGATAGTCATTTTGGGTTGAGAGGAAGAAAGACCCTTCACTTTATCTTAGAATGTTCTACCACAGTGGATGTTCTATCCTGAGTATATTCACGGCTAAAGTCTATTGGTGAAGTGAACAGGAGGGTCTGGGCAAGAACATTGAACTGCACCAGAAATCAGATTAACGATCATCTCAGGAGGGCGTAGGTTTGCACTGCGTTTACAATGCTGGCAGCCCCTGCCCACTGCCTGTAAGCAGTTTGTACATTCTCCTATGATCACGTGGGTTTCCTCCGGGTGCATACTGGTTTGGGTTAGTAAGTTGTGGACATGCTATGTTGGCGCTAGAATTGTGGCAACACTAATATCCTTGGACGGTGTTAGTGTTTGTCAGCAATGATACATTTCACTGCCATTTTGATGCACATGTGGCAAATAAATCAAATCTTTTACAGAGTAGTGGGACAACTCTTGAGCATCACCAGCCATTAATGGCTTCAGTTTCTCCTGCTCTTATTCTGTAGAAGGTAGCACAGGCAGGAACAACATGGATTTGCATTTAAACTCATGAATAACACAAGCTGTACTTCTCATTTTCCTTTTATCAACCATTTTCCATTGGTTAATCATCATGAAGTGTTTCATGTGGTTTTGTGGAACAATTCATTCTGCCTGGCTCAGTCACGCTGGTGGCTGCCCACCTCTGAATTGCACTGGATGCTGGTGCTACGAGTTCAATAGTTAAAGCAGAGAGTAAAACAGCAATGTGAGGGTTCAGTGTTAGTATCGACAGCTCCCAGGAACAGGCCCCGTTGTGTAGGAGAAGGTGTGATTTCAACAATCTCAGTGGCTGGCTTACAATAATTAAACACAACACATATTCTGACACAGTGAGCCACATAGACTTGCTTTTGCCAAGTGGCCTCATCTAGTCTAATTTTATAATCTCTTCAACACATAATTAATCTGCTGAGTATACATTCCCTCAAACGATTTTCCTTCCCCAGGTCAACAGTGAGTCACAGGACATCACTTACTTATTGACTAGTGAAGAAAGCTCCCACTGGAAAAGACCATCACTCCCTTGTGCAATACTCAATTACTTGTCTTCTCCTGGATACAAAATCCAAAAAAAAACAAGAAGATTTTGTAGTGTGGAATTAAGGAAAATGTGAAATGGGATGTTAGGAAATGATGAAGTATTCCTTAGAAATTAAATGCCAAAATGAGTACTGATGTTTTGAATGCTAAGAGTAATGATTAGGTTGATAAGGTCTTAAAAGAAAGCAAACCAGAACCGCATTTAATTTGCCCACAGATAGAACTGGAAAGCAGAGTAATGTTAAATATGCAAACAGAATTGGTTGGACCACACTGTGAAGAGTGAATCATATTGGTCAGTATGTTATAGAAGAAATCCAAAGGTTTTACTTCATGCTTCCAATTGAGAATGAAGAATCTTTGATTAGGAAATCTGAAGGGACAGTAATGTTATTTATGCGTAGAACAAGTGGAAAATGATTCCCTCTGGAACAAATCACAATATTCAGCTTTTTTTGGCTATTTTGCATTCCTCTGGAAAACTCAGCAGGCATTCCTGGTGAGTTGCAATGATGCAACATATGCAAATTCTGCATAAGATGCATTTGAAGTGATGTAATTCCTTGTGCATTGCTCCCTTACTAGTTCTACTAGAGAAATTATTCTAGTAGAAATTATTCTAGCAGCAGAGTGTAACTATCTACAGGATGCACTGCAGCAACACGTTAAAGTTCCTAAGGCAGCACCTTCCAGACCCACGACCACTACCATCTAGAACGATGAGAACAGCAGATACCTGGGAACACCACCACTTGGAAAGCCCTCTCAAGTCACTCACCATCCTGACTTGGGAACATATCACTGTTCCTTCATTGTTGCTGGGTCAAAATCATGGAATTCCCTCCCTAACAGCACTGTGGGTGTACCTACACCTCAGGGTCTGTAGCAGTTCAAGAAGGCAGCTCATCACCACCTTCTCAAGGACAGCTAGGGATGGGCAATAAATGGCCACATCCCGCAAATGATTAAATTTTTATAAATCAATCAGTACTCCCGGGGGCAGGCAGATTGTAATAACACTACTCCCCTTGAAATTCACAAGAGAGATAGGGGATACTTTCTCTGGTTGGGTTGTCTAGAACCAGAAGTAAATCTCAAAGTAAACCTCTTGACAAAATCCCATATGGTAGGTTGGTCCAAAAAGTTACGGTATATAGGATCCAAGATGATTTGGTAAACTGGTCCAAAATTGGTTTGGTGATAGGAGGCAGAGGGTAGTGGTGAAGGGTTGACTTTCTTATTGTAAAACTTTCTCTGATTGTTAAGTTCTGTAAACAGTGGTATAACACAGCAATCAGCACTGGAATCGTTGTTTGTCGTATACATAAATGATTTGGATAAGTATGTCTGCAATCTAATAGTAAACATGCTGATGACATAAAGACGCAGACAGCAAGGATAGTTGCCTAAGAATGTGGAGGCACATGGATCAAAGTTCAAAGTTCAAAGTAAACTTATTGGCAAGTTAGGTTATATGATTAATCTTATGATTTGGATGGAATAGCGGCAGATAGAACCTAATCCAGTGAAGTACAAGGTTGTGCATTTTGGGTTTTTTAGTGCTGGCTGGATGTATGTATATGGAAAACAGCTAACCCCTTAGACTTGTTGATGTAACAGAAAAACTTCTGGTACAAGTACATTGCTCCCTGAAAATGGTGACACAGGTAGATAGGGTATGAAGGCATTTAGCTTGCTTGTCTTAATAGGCAAGGCCATTGACTATTAGAGTTGTGATATCGTGTTGTAGCTGTATATTAGTTAGGATAGATTTGGAATGTGGTGTATAGTTCTCTGGCATCAGAGAGAGTGCACAAAAGCTTCACTCGGCCGGGAATAGAGGGCTTAAGTTACAAAGAGAGATTGGGTAGGCTGGCATTGTTCTCACTGGAGTGCAGGAGGCTGAGGAGTGAGTGACCTTACAAAGGTTTGTAAAATTATGAGGGGCATAGACAAGGTAGCCTTTTTTCACAGGCTGGAAGGTCTAGAACTGGAGGCCTCACGTTAGTCTCATCACTTACAAAGAATAGTACAGCTCAGGACAGGTTCTTTAGCCTATGATGGCTGTGCTAAGCACAACGCCAAATTAACTAACCCCTTCTGCCCACACCATTATCTATACTCTCCATTCTCCACTCGTTCATTCCCTATCTAGATGCCCCTTGAACTCCGCAAATGTGTCTGCTTCCATCACTCCCCCTGGAAGTCTGCTCCAGGCATCTATCTCTCTCTCTGTAAAAAAAAACGTGCCTGTCATATCCCTTTTAACCCTTCCCTCTCACCTTAAACATTTGTCGTCTAGTGGGTTGACATCTCTTCCCTGGGAAATGAATGGTTCTGCCTTACCTATAACTGTTATCAGGACTGTCTACAGCCTCTAATACTTCAGAGAAAACAGTCCAAGTCTGCCCAACCTTCCCTTATAGCTCATGCCTTCTAATTCAGACAGCATCCTGGTAAATCTTATTTGAACACTCTCCTCAGCCTCCATATCTTTCCAGTGATGGGGTGAACAGAGCTGCAGCTTAACCAGAGTTTTATACAGTCTCCACATGACTTTCTAACTATTACACCTGTGCCCCTATAAGTAACGGCAAGCACACCAAATGCCTTCTTTACCAGTCTGTCTATTGGCAATGCTACCTTCAGGGAGCTATGGACTTGGATCCCAAAATTCCACCTCACATCAATGGACTTGAATCCCAAGAACATTCTGTACACATCCTTCAGTTCCACTTCTCCCAAGATAACACGTAGGAGATCTATTGGTGCCTTATCTAGCAGTCAGCTTGTCTCCCCACAAATGAGGATGCTAATGGGATGATACAATGGTGTTGCTTTTGGTTTATTATGGTCACATGTATCAAGATACAGTCTTGCATATTGTTCACACAGATCAAACATGATGCAGTGTATTGAGGTGGAACAATAACAATGCAAGATAAAGTGTAAATGCTACAAAGTACAGTGCAGGTGAACAATAAAGTGAACAGTTATAATGAGGTAGATTGTGAGGTCAAGATCCTGTCTTCTCATGCAAGAGTCCATTCAAGGATCTGATGACAGTGGGATAGAAGTTGTCCTTGAGCCTGGAGGTATGTGCTTTCAGCTTTTAGTATCTCCTGCCCAGTGAGAGAGGGGCAAAGAAAGAATGGCTGAAGTGGGTGATGTCTTTGATAATGCCGGCTGATTATCAAATCAGCAATGAGGCAATGAGAAGTATAGACAGAGCCCATAGAGGGGTGGCTGCTTTGGTGATGTGCTGCGCTGCGTCCACAACTCCCTGCTGTTTCTTGCAGTCACGTGCAGAGCAGAGGCCACCCAGTATACTCCTTTCAGAGGTAACGTTATGACAATGCTCTGTCAGAACATGGCATGCATCCTTATTCTCCGTGGCTGCTAGTGAAGCAATGAATTACCCCACAGCTTAGTGTGAAGACACAAGAGAGTGCAGGAGCTTCAAAGGATAAATTGGTTGAGGAAGTCAGTGGCAGACAGTATCTGTGGACGGAGATGAGCAGCTGACATTTTGGTGTGTGTGTGTGTGTGTGTGTGTGTGTGTGTGTGTGTGTGTGTGTGTGTGTGTGTGTGTGTGTGTGTGTGTGTGTGTGTGTGTGTGTGCGTGCGCGCGCTTTTAAATCCTGGTGGAGTCATTGGGGGGAGCGCAGTCATGACAAGCTTTTTGCACCAATCTTTTTGGTGATTGCTCATGTACAGTGTATCTGGACATCTGAAACCCCATCCCTCTCCCTCTCCAGGTTTTTTTTTGAGTTGCTAGCCCAACACTCAACCCAGGCACGGATGTAGAGTGTGCAAGGGAGGCGGCCGGATTCGAACTCGGGACCACTTGTCCCGAAGTCCAGCACTGATGCCACTACACCGCCCTTTGCCTGGACTAAAAGAGAAGTGGGTAGAGAGCCAGTATAAAGCAGTGAATTACATATAATTTTCAGACGCTAGATCTTCTCACCAACACTCCAAACACTCAAAATGAATGCTAATCATCATTGTCTCTGAGCTGCATTCATGCACATGCAGACATCTCAGGTGAATGAGGGCTTCTTGGTTTGCAATTGACTCCAGTCTGGTGCTCCAAGAACACCATTGCTCTGATCTGCATTTTAAACTCAATCTACCATCCATATTCAGATCTGAAGTTTGGTTGCTGTTGAAATTAATATTTGCTGTATTCTCTACCAGGATGGCTGAGTCAGGAAGGGGAGAGAAGGATGGGAGGTGATAGATGGAGGCAACAAAGTGCTTCAGGTTTTGGTGCAGAGGTACTTCTGAGGGGTGGTGTTGGGTGGGCTAGGGTGAGGGGTGTGACCAGTTAGCACTGACATGTATCCTGACTGACAACTTCTGCTCCAGAAGCTGACAGTCAGTCTAGCTGCTACACAACCCAACTTTGGCTGCAGATGTGCACACCAGTAAGTCGGTAAATTGCTTTATCATTGCCACGTGCACCAAGCTACAGTGAAAAGCTTTGTTTTGTGTCCCATCCATTCAGTTCATTTTGCCAGTACAAGGGAAAAACAATAAGAAAAGCAGGATAAAGTCAAAGTCAAGTTTACAGTCATATTCACAAGTACATGTGTGCTCAGTGTTTCATTTTCTCATATCATCTGTTCATCAAAGTCAAAGTTGAGTTCATTGTCACACACACAAGTACTTGTGAGCATAACGGCAAGGGAAAAGATGCAACAGCATCACAGACACAAAGCATCATATAAGCTGCATTCACAAGAAAAACGTTATAAATTATACACAATTTTTACAAGAGAGAAGACAATTAGAAAAGAAGCAGTGTTCACTTTAATGCAAAGCGGTCATAGTGTTGCTAAACTATAGTGATTTAGGTTTTGACAGTTGGTTTAAGAACTACTGTAAATGTTTGAAAGGAAGTAAGTGTTCTTGAACCTGGTAGTGTGGGGCTTAGACAATAAAACCATAGGAGCAGAATTAGGCCATTTGGCCCATCGAGTCTGCCCTGCCATTTCTTCATGGCTGATGTATTTTCCCTCTCAGCCCCAATCTCCTGCCTTCCCCCTAAATCCCTTCATGCCTTCAAGCTTAGACCATAAGACCATAAAACATAGGAACAGAATTAGGCCATTCAGCCCATCATGTCTGCTCCACTTTTCCATCATAGCTGTTCCTGTTTCAACCCCATTCAACCCCTTACACCTGTCTTCTCACCATATTCTTTGATGCCCCAACCTGTAAATTAACCTTCTGGGTGTCCTGCATGAGGACTCCTAAGTCCCTCTGCACCGCTGATGTTTGAACCTTCTCCCCATTTAGATTATAGTCCGCATTATTGTTCCCTTTACTGAAATGCATTATCATGCATTTTCCAACACTGTATTCCATCTGCTACTGCTCTTCCCATTCTTCAATTTGTCTAAATCCTGCTGCAATCACATTACTTCCTCAGCACTACCTAGCCCTCCACCTATCTTTGTATCATCTACAAATTTTGCCACAAAGCCATCAATTCTATTATCCAAATCATTGGCAAACAATGTGAACATTTGCAGTCTCAATATTGATCCACTAGTTGCTGGCAGCCAACCAGAAAAGACCCCTTTTATTCCCACTCGTACCTCCTGCCTGATGCTGCTTCTAGAAGATGGCATGGTGGGGATCTCTAATGATGGATGTTGCCTTCTCGAGGCAGCGTCTCCTGTAGATGCTGCTGATAGTGGGGGAGGGTTACAGTTATAGAGGATTTGCAGTGTGGGCCGACAATAAGGTGCAAGGCTGTGGCGCGGCAGGTTGTGAGGTTAAGGGTCCATCTTCCCTGAGTCTCTAAGTCCATCATGCCTGAGTACTGGCACAGAAACATGGCTCCAATCAAGTCCTGATTCTGGGCACGTGTGTACATAGGGATCCGCTCTCGGTTGGTACACATGAGCCTGAGTGTGGGTGCCAATACACAGGCCTAAATCCAAGTACACATGCACAGTTCCAAGAATATCAGACCAAATCCCCAGAGAATTGTTTGTGTTTACAGGTGGCTCTGGGAGGTCCTAGATTTGGGAGTGTTGCATTGTCTGATGCCTCTTACATGCTAAGGGAATGGATGTAAAAGCTTCTGCAACCATTTTTGGGAAACAGATTCAGAGTCAGCTTCACTATCAATGACATATGTTGTGAAATTTATTGCTTTGTGGAGGCAGTACAGTGCAACATATAAAATATTACTGTAAGTTACAAGAAGAAATATATAAAAATAAGTAGGGCAAAAGAGTGCAAAATAGAAAGGCAACGCTTGTGGATGGTTCTGAAATCTGATGCCTCAAGGAAAGAAGCTGTTCCTAAAATGATGGTGTGTGTCTTCAGGATCCTGTACCTCCTCCCCGATGGAAATAATGAGAAGAGGGCATGTCCCAGATGGTGAGAATCCTTAATGATGAATGCCACCTTCTAGGGCCGTCACCTTTTCAAGATGTTCATGGTGATGGGAAGTCTAGTGCCCATGATGGAGCTGGATGAATTTACAATGCTTTGCAGCCCTCTCTGACCCTGTTCATTGGTACCTCCGTGTCAGAGAGTGATGTAACCAGTTAGAATGTTCTCTTCAGGAAGTCTGTAGAAATTTGTTAGTTTTGGTGAAAGGAGAGAGCCCTGTCATTTGTTGCCCAACACAAACCTTCACAATGCACAGATTATCCAGTTATCAGGGCTTGCTCTGCTTCCCTTCATTGCCACCACACCTGAAGCAAGTACTCTCACAAATTTCATGAATCATATTAAAAAGCACTTATACCACCAACACACAGAAAGTCTTAGACCTAATGCATTGGAACTATTATGAATTAGTGCAATGGTCAGCATGGATATTATGGGCCAAAGGGCTGTTTCCATATTGGATGACGTAACCACCATTAGCTGTCAGTGGTTTTGGAATGGTTGGAGCACAGACAGATTCTCCAATTGCAAACATTTTTCTCCTTGGTGCCCTCATATAAAGGGTCTACTTCACCTGTATACCCCTCACCTCTCCACCTTCTTTTCCCCTTCTTTTCCAGTGCTAGTGAAAAGCAGAAACTGTTTACTCTGTTCTATAGATGCTGCCAGACCTGGGCAGCTTCGTCAGCATTTTGTGTTGTTCAAGATTACCAGCAGAATCTCTGGTGTCTATAAAGGCTCTACTTTGCAATTTTTAGGCATGCTTCAGTATTCTTGAAACGTGACGCCACCAGGATAGGGAGTGTATACAAGAAGGCTGTGTATATGGAGTATACTGCTGGTAATTACACCAAGGAGGTTAAGAAGCCTGAATGGCTTGGATTTCTGGGACCAATTATAAAGGCAGAACAAGGCGACATCATCATCGTTCACCTGAAGAATTTTGCTCTCCGGCCTTATTCACTTCATCCTCATGGCATCACTTACACTAAAAGCAATGAAGGTAATTTTTTTTGCTGGTTGTTATTTCTTCCCTTAAGTTCCTATGTTTCTAGATCATAACTTGACATAGAAGGTTACAATGGATCTGGGCACCACATCGGCTTGCCTTTACTATGTACCACTTTAGAAGATTAGCAGCAATTGGTATAGCTGTGTATGAATAATAACAAGCATTGACTCTGAAGGTTCCTCAAATTCAGGTCAATATTTTGTCACGAATCCCGTGACAAGTTGAAAAGGACTAGCAGAAATGGAACACACCTGGAGTCTGGTTTACGATAAATTAAGACTATATTTATTACTACTATGAACTAATATCTTTAAAACTGGATAATAAAATACAGGTTATAAACTATTACATATATCTCTGTAAATGTGTTTGTGTGGATACAAAGGTAATAGTCCTGGAGGTTGATATCAGTCTTACGGTGTCAGGTAAGTTTAAGCAGTTCAGTTCACTTTGTGTTGCGCTGAGTTGAATTGATGGAGAGAGAGAAAGAGAGTTAATTGAGTTGATGTTTACGTTGGCAGCTTTAGTTGTTCTTGCTTCTGAAGTCTTTAGAGTCACTTCGTGTGAACCCCACACAGACACAGATGGACAGAGCCCCTTCTAGGGAACGGTCTACTAACCCATGGCACGGGTTCACCACCAGCAGACCCCCACAGGTAAGCTCTTACCCCCACTGGTAATCACGGATCGAAATAAACCGGTCCGTGGCCTCCACCTTCCTGGTGCTCTTAACCTCCACTAGTGGTTTCTCAGGTAGCTTCTGCAATTCTCCCCGTGTCGTGTCTCCTCTGCCGTTATCAGACCCAAAAGCCTCAACTTTTTATAATCCATTTGAAATTCCAGCCATCCGTTAACTCAACCTCTCTGAGCCATTAGCATGGTGACTTCCCAGCTCGTGTCTCAGCTGGCGCCGTACTCTCTCTCAAGGTCACAATTAAAAGTGTTATCAAAACCAAGTCAGACTCCTCTCTCTTTTAATTGCCCCCTTATTTATTAGACTGCTGAATTTTCTAGCAGGTTCTCACCTGCCAACAGTATCAAGATTCAAATTCCTCAGTGTCTTTTCCATCCTGATACATCACAACAGCTCATGAGAAAGGAAGATTATTCTTCTCTTCAAAAGTCTTAGACAGCTGAGCTATAAACACTACATAGTATATATAGCTAGGGTATATAGCTAAGACTTTTGCACAGTACTGTGATTTTCAACATGGATTGCAGAACGAGTTTGAAAATCTGGCTGGAGCAAAGGATGTTGGCAGGGGCAAAGGTGGAGCTCCAAAGGAGGGGTGTGGGACAGGTGGCAGAGAAGGAATGCCAAGGGCAGGGTGTTGGTGCGGGTGCAGACACACCCAGCCCTGAGACACTAAGCAAGGTCATTTGATTTCAAACAGGTAGTTTATTGATCATTACAGAATGTCTCCCTGGGGCTGCCCGCTCCTTCCCATCTCCCTTCCCCTTTTCCCACCCATGATTCCCCTCTCCCTGCCCCTTTCTCACTCTCAGTCCACAATAGAGACCCAAACCAGAATCAGGTTTATCGTCACTCACATATGTCATGAAACTTGTTTTGTTTTTGCAGCAGCAGTACAGTGCAATACATAAATTACTACAGTCCTGTGGAAATGTCTTAGGCACCCTATCTGTATATTTTGTACAGTACTATAAGCTGCAATTAGAGAAAATTAGAGGAAAAATTATAGAATGGTAATAAATATATGACACAGAAGAAAAGCATTAAGCCCATCATTTCCTTGCCATTATTGAAGAATTCTACAGTATGATCCCAAGTTTGCACATTTGTTCTGCAGCCCTGCAGTTTTCATCTCGAATGGACCTGAGGGGCTACATTTCAATGCAGTGGATGGTGAGCGTGTGGAACGAGCTGCTAGAGGCAGCTATAATAGCCTCATTTTAAAAAAACACTTGGATAGGTACATGGAGGGTCATGGGTTGGAGGGAATGCAGGAAATTGGGACTGCGTGGGCACAATGGTTAACATGGGCTGGTTGGGCCGGAGGACCTGTATCCTGCTGTATCAGTCCAAGACTCTACAGGTTCACATGCTGTTACTTTTTATATGTGATGAGGGTTTCTGCCTCTACTACCTTTTTTGTGCAGTGAGTTCCTGGCCCTACCACTCTCTGAATGAAAATTAGCTTTCCTCATCTCTCCTCTAATCGGGGAACGATATGGCATCACACAGTTGTAGTAACTTTGATGCCAACTTATACTAGATGAACATCTTTGGTAACTCATCCATATCCCCCACTTGCTTCATGTTCCTGTGTCTATCGAAAAGCCTCTTAAACTCCACCATACTGTCTAATTCCAGCATTACCCTAGTAAACTATTCCAGGCACTCTCTGCATAAGAAAATTCTCCCTCATATCATCTTTGAACTTACACCCTTTAACCATAAAAGCATGTCCTTGAGTCATAGAATCATTAAGTCATAGAAAAGAACAACACAGAAACAGGCCCTTTGGCCCATCTAATCCATGTTGAACCATTTAAACTTCCTAGTCCCATTGGCTTGCACTGGAACCATAGCCCTCCACACCTCTACCATCTCTGAACCTATCTAAACTTCTCTTAAAAGTTAAAATTGAGCTCAGATGCACCACTTGCACTGGCAGCTCATAGCACACTTTCATGACCCTCTGAGTGAGGGGGTTTCCCCTCATGTTCCCCTTACGCTTCTCACCTCCCACCCTTAACCAGCGTCCTCTAGTTGCAATCCCACCATTGCAGTCTAGTGGTGTTTGACATTTCTACCCGGGGAAAGATTCTGATTTTCTACTCTCTCTGTACCTCAAAATTTACAAATCTTTCAGTTCTCCTCTTGGCTTCTGCTGCTGTGGTGAAAACAACATTAGGTTCTCCAACTTCTGCTTTTAGCACATGCCGTCTGTCTGATGCAGTAAGTCACCCATATCTCCCATTTGCTTCATATTCATCTGTCTATTGAAAAGCCTCTTAAACTCCACCAAGCTGCCTGATTCTACTAGTATTACAACATCCTAGTAAACCTCTTCTGCACCCTCTCCCTGCCTTCATATGCTTCCTATAATGTAGCAACCAGGGTGGATGCAATACTCCAGATGTGTCCTCTCATATGCTCCCCCACTCCTTTATTTTTATGTTACATGGACCCTGTCCTTGTCCTCCAGGCGTCCTGAAGTAGCAGAAACATTCTTCAATGCACCATTATTTATGGCGGACTATTATTTAGATGGGGAAAAAATTGAAAATTCAGTGATGCAAAGGGACTTGGGAGTCCTTGTGCAGGATACCCCAAAGGTTAACCTCCAGGCTGAGCCGGTGGTGCAGAAGATGAATGAAATGTTGACATTCATCTCTAGAGGTATAGAATATAAGAGCAGAGATGTGATGTTGAGGCTCTATAAGGCACTTGTGACACTTGGAGTACTGTGTGCAGTTTTGGATTCCTTATTTTAGAAAGTATATACTGATATTGGAGAGGGTTCAGAGAAGATTGATGAGAATGATTCCAGGAATGAGAGGGTTACCGTATGAGGAACGTCTGGCAGCTCTTGGGCTGTATTCCCTGGAGTTCAGGAGAAGTGGGGGGGGGGGGGGGAATCTCATTGAAACATTCCAAATGTTAACAGGTCTGAACATATTAGATATGGCAAAGCTATTTCTCACGGTAGGAGAATTTAGGACAAGAGCGCACAACTTCAGGATTGAAGGACATCCATTTAGAACTGAGATGCGGAGAAATTACTTCAGTCAGAGGATGGTAAATCTGTGGAATTTGTTGCCACGAGTGGTTGTGGAGGCCAAGTCATAGGGTGCATTTAAGGCAGAGATAAATTGATTAGCCAGGGCATTAAAGGGTATGGGGAGAACGCAGGGCAGTGGGGATGACTGGAAGAATTGGGATCAGCCCATGATAGAATGGCAGAGCAGACTCGATGGGCTGAATGGCCTACTTCTGCTCCTATATCTTATATGGTCTTGTTTCTCTCAGCCCCCTTCTCTTCCTCAAACATACTCTACTGAATTCGAAAAGGATAAGGGCATCTTTTGACTTTGTAATGAACAAATTTTAATTATAATCAAGGAATCTACAGAATCTCTTGTGTTTACAATAATGCATTTACCCAACTGACCCAAAGGAGGTGCTATCTCTCAGTCTCTCAGACCTTGACAGCTTCAATAGTTAGACAGTGAACTTGAATCTTCCACAAGGTCGTGGTCTGCACTACTGTTTCACCTGAGCTTGATCCCGACCTTGGATCCCATCTGTGTGGAGTCTGCCTGTTCTCTCCGCTGGCTCCTTCAGTTTTCTTTCACCTCCCATCGTAGGCTAAGTTAGTTTCTGTACATGATCCCTTCATGTCAAAGGGGATTTGATGGCTACTTGAGAAACATGGTTGGCAGCAGTGCTAATGATGTGTGGAAATGTAATACAACAGTTTGTTCATGATGTGTGCTATCATGGTCTTTCCACGGCCATGATTGTTCTTGGCAAATTGTCCTACAGAAGTGGTTTGCCATTGCCTTCTTCTGGGCAGTGTCTTTAAAAGATGGGTGACCCACCCCTCCCCAACCATAATTAATACTTTTTAGAGATTGTCTAGCTGGTGTTGGTGGTCACATGACCAGGACCTGTGATATGCACCTGCTGCTCAAAAGGCCAAAAACACCCTGCTCCCTTGGTTTCACGTGACGCTGATTCCGAGCTAAGCATGTGCTACATCTTGTCCAAGGGTGAGCGTCAAGCTAGCATAGGGAAGGAGTGCCTTATACCTCCTTTGGTAGAGACGAGTCTCCACCCTGACACAGTACTGAAAGCATTGACTATGAATGTAAAGGATGAAAAGGCATTGTATGTTTAATTCTTGTAGTTCTTTTTTATTCTGAATAAAGTTTATTTTGATAAAAGAAAAGAGAAAAATGAGGTTGAAGAGAACGATCCTTCAGAGGTAAGAATAATGGGAATGATAAGGTCCTTTTCTTTGAGCTGGCATGGATTTGATGAGCTCAGTGGCCTCATTCTTCATTATACAGGCAGACCCCAGGTTAGAAAGGATTGCCTTCCTGAGAACTGTTCATAGATCAGAAATTAACATAAGCAGTGTGTAGGATTGGATCAGACAATCAGCGAGCAGGCGCAGGAAGAAAGGCTCCCAATCAAGATTCAAGATTCAAGATTCAAAAACTTTATTGTCATTCCAACCATACATCAGCTCTGTAGGGCAAAAATGAGACAGCGTTTCCCAGGGGCAGTGCAATCATAATATAACAAACACAACAATAAATAGTAAACATGACAATAAATAGTAAAACACAACAGCCACATGTCAGTTAAAATCAAGTTGTAAGTGTCCAGTGCAAGTTAAGAGTGTCCAAAGCAGAGTCAGGTAGAGCAGCTATTTAGCAGTCTGACTGCCTGTGGGAGGAAGCTGTTCAGTAGCCTTGTGGTTTTAGTTTTGATGCTCCTGTAACGTTTACCTGATGGCAGAAGAACAAACAGTTCATGGAGAGGGTGTGAGGGGTCTTTAATGATGTACGGTGTCTTCTGGAGGCATCGACTCTGAAAGAGGTCTTGGACAGAAGGTAGGGAGACCCCAAAAACCTTCTCTGCTCCCCTAACCACCCTCTGCAAGGCTTTTTTATCGGCAGCACTGCAGCTGGAGTGCCAGGTTGTGATGCAAAAGCTCAGCACACTCTGTGTAGAATGTAGTTAAGATGTTAGTGGGGAGTGATGCTTGTTTAAGTTTCCTCAGAAAGTGCAATCTCTGCTGGGACCGTTTCACAATCCCAGTGGTGTTCCTGGACCAGGTGAGATTGTCCGACATCACTGACTCAGTGAGTGCATCAGTCTGTTCAGTGCTCCAAATCAGTTCAGCCAACCTAGCCTCAGATCATTGTGGCTTGTGGTGGGAGTAGGGTGGGAGAGAGAGGGAGGTGCAAATATCCTGTTCCCACCCACCAGAAGATACCCTCTGCCCTGCAGAAGCCAGTTACTCCATTCCTCCAGTCTCCAAAATGCCTAATCATATGTTCAGGGTGTCCAGGACTTGGGTTTTTGTGGTGCTGACAAGCTGGTAATTAGTGATGGAAGTCTTTTTCTCACATTTATTTCCCACATTTGCTTCCTAAAGCTCATGGTCATGAAATTTTGGCCAAGTTGTCTCCAATTTCAGCCTGACAACATGCAATTACTATCAGTGATTTGATCTTCTCCTTTGTTCTCACAGGATCATTTTACCCTGACAACTCCACAGATTTGGAGAAACGGGATGATATTGTAAATCCAGGAAATAATTACACCTATACCTGGACCTTAACAGAAGATCATAGCCCAGCAGAAGATGACTTTGATTGTTTGACAAGGATCTATCATTCACACATTGATGCTCCCATGGATATTTCAGCTGGGCTTATTGGACCATTGATCATTTGTAAAAAAGGTAATGATTATCCTCGACAGCTTCAAGAATAATTGGCAAAAATGCATCTTCAAAGTTTAAAGTTCAAAGTGAATTTCTTATCAAAGTACATATATGTCAACATATACAACCCTGAGATTAATTTGCTTGTGGGCATACTCAGTAAATCCATAAAATAATAACCATAACAGAATCAATGAAAGACCACACCAACCTGGGCATGCAACCAGTGTGCAAAAGACAACAAACTGTGCAAATACGAAAAGAAAAACATAAGAATAATAAATAAATAAGGAATAAATATTGAGAACATGAGGGGAAGAGTCCTTGAAAGTGAGTCCATAGGTTGCAGTAACATTTCAATGGTGGGGCAAGTAAAGTTGAGTGAAGTTCAAGAGCTTGATGGTTGAGGGTCAATGACTGTTCTTGAACCTGTTGTTGTGAGTCCTGAGGATCCTGTACCTTCTTCCTGATGGCAACAGTGAGAAGAGAGCTTGGCCTGGATGGTGGAGGTCTCTAATGATGGATATTGCTTTCCTGCAACAGCATTTCATTCAGGTGTTCTCACTGGTGGAAAGAGCTTTACCCGTGATGGACTGGGCCATATCCACTATTATTTATAGAAGTTTCCGTTCAAGAGCATTGCTGTTTCCATACCAGGCTGTGATGCAGCCAGTCAATATTCTCTCCACTATACATCTGGGATGTTTCATTTTCCATGAATTACCAATAGAATTCAACAATTCTATTGTCAATTATCAGCAAACATACACTTTCAATCTTCTGACCTCCTTTTTTAAGGAAAGATGAGTAAGAAGCAGTTCAGAGGAAGTTTGTCAGACTGAGACATGGAAAGAGCAGGTGAAATCATGAGTGGAGACTAGACAAGTGAGAAGCAAGTGAAGGACCACACAAAGGAGCTGGAGGAAGACAGGCAGAATCAACGGAGCAAAATGAACAAACAACATTTTGGTTTGAGTCCCTTTATCCAGACAGGAAAGCTAAAGAAGAGATAGCCAGTAAAAAAGAGAGGAGGGAAGAGGTGGCACAAGAGGTAGTGGGTGTTAGGTAGATCCAGGTAAGGGAGTGAGGAGAGTGACAATGATGTAAGAAGCTGAGAGGTGATAGGTGGAGATAACAAAAGACTGAAGAAGAGGGAATCTAATAGGTGAGGATAGTGGAACAAGGAATAAAAGGAAGAAGGTGCAGAGGGGAATCAGGGAGAATGAGAAGGAGATTACATGGAGATGATAGGAAAGGGGAAACAGATAGGTGATGGGGTCCAGTGAGATTGGGATAAAAATAGTTAGAAGCATGAGACGGTGTTCAAGTGAGATATAAAAGACTCTGACAGGATGAACGTGGAGAGGATGGTTCCTTTTATGGGTGAATCTAGAACTTGGACCTGGGTGGTCCCAGTTTAAAAAAGGGGGGACCTTTGATATAAATTAAAAGGGAGAGTTTACGATCCTCAAAGAGCACTGGAAGCAGTTTAAGGCAGAGGTAATTTGTTACTTGAGGAGCAAAAGAGTGAAAGGTTAGATGGAATTAAGGAGTTGAAGTTTACAGCCACATCGTAATCAAATACTGGACCCAGATTCAATGGGCTGAGTGGCCTACTTCTGCTCCTGACTGGTATACCCTGATGAGAAGAGGGTCTTTGATGAAGCGGCTAAAGATGGCTGGATCCAGCTACTACACTGGGCAAAGCCGGGGAAGGCAACGGTAACTGAGATGTGAGATCAAAGACTAGCAATACCTTTGCATGTCAGAACATGTGCGAGTTGGAGTGGATGCTGCAGATGATGGTGTGCCTTGGCACCACCTGCCATTATCCATCCTAGTAGAAGAGGACAAAGGTCTCAGAGGTGATATCAGACATGCCTTGATAAGTTAATGCAGTGCTTTTTGCAGGTGGTGTTCTCTACAGTCACCGATGGAAGAAAGGAACACGTACAAGGATGTTGCCAGGACCTGAAGACCTGAGTTATGGGGACAGGTTGAATCAGATAGTTCTTTATTCCCTGGAGTGCTGGTGAATGAGAGGAGATCTTGCAGAGGTATACAAAATTACAAGTACAGATTGGGTAAATACATTTGGACTTTACCTTCTCAGGTTGAGTGAGATGTACTAGGAGTTAGAAGTATAGATTGAAAGGTGACATATTTAAAGGGAACCTCTTGGAATCTGTGGAATTTGTTGCCACAGTCAGCTGTGGGGGGGTCATGTTGTTGGGTATATTTAAGGCAGAAGTTGACAGATTTTTGACTAGTCAAGGCGTGAAGGGTTACAGGGAGAAGGCAGGAGACGGGCTGAGAGGGAAATGGACCAGCCATGATGAAATGGCGGAGCAGACTCCATGGGCCAAATGGTCTAATTCTGCTCCTATATCTTACGGTCTTATGGTCTCACTAAGAGGATGGTGCGAGAGAGGAACGCACTGCCAGCGGATGTAGTGGACGCAGGTTCAGTTGCAATTGTTATGAATGTGCAGCAACTTTGAGGGGCCGAAGGGTACAAAGTCTCCCCCTCCTTTTTGAGAATTGCAAGATCGCTATTAATTTGGGACTGGGACCCAGGAAATGAGAGAGAGACACACAGAATCCACAAGGTTTGGAATGTGTCCTGGCCTCAGTGAAACGAAACCACTGATAATGGCTATTGTCTCTTGGAGACAGAATTGTGTATTGAGTACTGTACTATTCATTGAAGCCCCTCAGGGGACGACCAGAGTGGGCTGGTTGAGGGATTGCATCATCCCAACCTGATTGACATCTGAGACCCCGTTTGTAAGGATAAAAGAGGGTCTGGGGAACAACCCCTTCAGACGCGGGAGGAATGCTAGAAATCCCTTTAATTGCGACAACCGGTGGGGGGCTCGTGTGCGTCCTCCCTTGCCTGGGTTGGCGGGCTCACCACGGAAGAATGGATTAGCTAAAGGAGAGGCCACAAGTGAACGGCCACACCAATGGGACTCCTGACGGATCAAAATCATAAAAGGAAAGCCGGCAAGTTTTTCTCCCAAAAATCTCTCTCTCTCTCTCTCCAACCATTGCAACACAGCGGTCCCCAAAGGCTGCAGCCTGCATGAGCTGTGTGAACTTTATATATCCATCGGACAATACATTATCCCCTAGACAAGGATAGAGCTCATTTCTTATTGATTATTATTATACCCACACTTTTAGATTTAGTATTGATGATGTATATTATCTGTATATTTGCATTGATATTACTTCTGTGTATTTTTACTAATAAATACTGTTAAAAATAGTATCATCAGACTTCAACGGACCTCTCTATCTTTGTTGGTAAGTGACCCAGTTACGGGGTTCGTAACACAATGTTAAAGAAATTTTTGGATAGGTCAGTGGATCAGAGGGGTCTGGGTCTGGGTAGATGTTTCTAGCTAAAAAAAAAATCAGGCCAACATAGACTAAATGGGCTGAAGGACTTGCTTCTGCACTGTCATGGTCTATGAATATGAAATCATAACTTTATTTAAGAAGATAGCTGTGATGCCTGTCTTTCTTCCTTGATACCACTTGATGTCAAGAATTATTTCTTACTTCCTACTTCACTTTCAGGTGTTTTAACTGGCAAGAAGAAACAAGACAAGCAAATAGCCAATGAAGAGTTTGCCCTCCTGTTCTCAGTAGTGGATGAAAACTTGAGCTGGTATCTTGATGACAATATCAAGAGATATTGCACTAACCCAAAGAAAGTGGATAAAGATGATGAAGACTTTATTGAAAGCAACAAAATGCACTGTAAGAGAACATTTAAAGTCCATCCAATGGCAATGCTCCACTTTCAGGAAGATGTGTAACTAGCATTTCATCGTCTATGTGTTCTTTGTCGCAGGGTCCTGGGTCCTCGCTGTTATCCATCTTATTAACACTAGCAATAATATTGTGCATGTTCCAGGTTTCTGGCCTGATCTGTGTTCCACCTAGCTTCTTCCTTCCCACCACCCTGCACCACCACCTTTTTATTCTGGCACCTTCCCCCTTCCTCTCAGTCCTGAAGAAGGGTCTCGGCCTGAAACATCGGCTGTTTATTCTTTTTCACAAATGCTCCCTAACCTGTTGACTATTGCTCCAGTGTTTTGCGTGTGATGCTTTGGCTTTCCAGTATCTGTAGACTTACTTGTGTTTACGGTCTGTGCTCTTTGTTCCTGTGGTCCTGATTCACCTCTCACCGACAGTTCACTCTGCTCTTCCAGCCTTCAATCCTGACATTGGGTTCCTCGCTGCTCTTCCCAAACATGGGACCTCTCCCTCTTCCTCCAAGGAGCCTCTGCTGCTGAGGCCTACACCACATGCTATTTCTGTGTTGGCCAGGACACCAATCACACCCACGTTTCCTATTACTTGCAGCAATGTCCACACCTGACCTTCGAGATGAGAAAGGCACTTTCGGGTCAAAGAAGCAGATGGCAGTCTGAACTTGTTGGCATTTCCATGCCCATGACTCACAGGAGGGTTTAGGGCAGTGCGGTAACATAGCAGTTAGTGCTTTGTTTTATAGCGCCTGCTTTTACCGATTGGGGTTCAATTCCCGCCGCTCTTTGTGAGGAGTTTGTACATTCTCTCCTTGGCTGCATGGGTTTCCTCCCACATTCCAAAGATACATAGGTTAGTGTTAGTGAGTTGAAGGCAGGCTTTGTTGACGCTGGAAACATGGTGACACTTGTGGGCTGCCCCCAGCACAATCCTGGCTGATCTGGTTTGACACAGATGATTTTATGCTTCTACATACATGTGACAAATAAAGTTAATCTCTGATGATGGGAGGGAGGCCTGGTTCAGGTTTAGTGGAAGGATTTAAATGCATCTACCCCCCTTAGGTATCTGCCTTCCCTGTTCTCCAAACTTACAGATCCCTGACTGCTCTGAGCTGAGAACCTCTGTAGCTCACTCACATCCAAGCATCTGTCCGAACCCTCCTTCCTCTTGTTAGCCTGAGCCGTCCCTGGGAAATTAGGAGTTGACTACCTGTTCTCTGGGAGGGTTCGGCATCAATAAATTACTTTCCTTATGGATCACCATTGACGCAAAATGCTCAGGGTGACAAACCCTGGCATTGACGCTGTCCTCATTCTCCCACAGTCCAAATATTTCAGGTATTTATAATGGTCCAGTGTAAAATACAATGCCAATTACTCTTAGGTTCATTATAAAGTGTGTTGCTGTAATTACTGCTCCATCTCTGCCACGTCAATCTGATCACTTTAGTTTAATACATATACCTGCCGGATTAGGTAATATCTGATGGATAATGGTCTGTTTTGTGCTAACTCAGACTGGGTTAGTGGTGAAGAAGAACAGTTGTGGGGAGGTTCTGCAGACTGTGACAGCCCCCAAAAGAGGGACCAGTGGCAACAGGATGGATTTAATCTCCCAATGAGCAGTTAATGGGTCTGAAAGGAGCCTTTTGGCAATTTGGGCTGGGAGCCATTTGGGAGGTATGTGCTATGACCTTTGTTTATCATGCATATATACGAGCATAGGTGGTCTGATTAGAACTGTAAGTCTGCAGATGACTCGAGAATTGGTGGAAAGATAAATAGCAAAGATTACCTCAGGATACAGAGGAAATATAGATCAGATGGAAAGTTGGGCACAGAGGTGGCAGATGGAATTTAATCCAGACAAGTGTGAATATCAAGTACCAACAGGATCTTAGGAGTGTTTATGTACAGAGAAACCTTGGGGTACACATTGCCTGAAGATGCCAACACTGGTGGATAGTTATTTTTATTTATTTAGCGATACGGTGCGGAGTAGGCCCTTCCAGCCCAGCAAGCCTCGTTGTCCCAGCAACCCCTGAAAAACCTGATCTATTCATAGGGCAGTTTACAATGACCAATTAACCTACCTGGTACATCCTTGGGCTGTGGGAGGAAGCCAGAGCTCCTGGGGAAAACCCACGCATTCCATGGGGTGGATGTACAGACAGTCCTTACAGAACGGTGCCAGAACTGAACTCCGAACTCTGGAACGCCCTGAGGTGTACTAGCACCTTGCTAAACTCTACACCACTGTGGTGCCCCACCATCACTCTATGTGTTCATGACTAATGGATGATGGGGGGACAGGGAGAGAGGGCAAGGATGCTGTCCATATTAGAGAGAAAGAAAGAAAAGAGATGAGGAGCCAGAAAAATATAAGTGGGGGGCCGGCAAGAGATTATTGAAATATGGAAACTCCCTGACATATGTACGTGTAATGTTTTAAACAATGAGTTGTAATCACCTTTCTATCCATTTAAATTTTTCAGCTATTAATGGATACGTCTATGGGAACCTTCCTGGCCTATCAATGTTTGCTGGAGACAAAGTGGTCTGGTATCTTTTTGGAATGGGAAACGAGGTGGATATTCACTCAGCGTACTTCCATGGGCAAATGCTGGATAATGCTCATCACCACACTGATACCATCAGTCTATTCCCTGCCACTTTTGTTACCGCTGTAATGGTACCCAATAACCCTGGGAAATGGCTTCTCAGCTGTCAAGTAAACGACCACATAGAAGGTGTGAAAGTTTCCTTCTCACTCTTGGTGTCTTTATGTAAGTTTGGCTTTGCTGTTCCACATGAAGGGTCTCAGCATTGAATAGAGTTATAGAGCATGACCACACAGCAACAGGCCCATTGGCCCATTTAGTCCATACTAGCCTGGTCTTCTGCCTAGTCCCATCCATCCACATCTCAACCATAGACCTCTATACCCTTCCATCACTATCCAAACTTCTCTTAAACGTTACAATTGAACTCGCACCTACCACTTTTTTGGCAGTTTGTTACACACTATGAAGGGAACAAACTTCTATCCTCAAAATGAAGGGATTCAATAGACAATAGACAATAGGTGCAGAAGTAGACCGTTCGGCCCTTCGAGCCTGCACCGCCATTCTGAGATCATGGCTGATCATCTACTATCAATACCCGGTTCCTGCCTTGTCCCCATATCCCTTGACTCCCCTATCCATAAGATATCTATCTAGCTCCTTCTCAGATTTCCCTTAAATATTTCACTGTTCACCCTAAGTCTCTGACTTCTTGTTCTGGTCTCACCCAACCTGAGGGCTAAAAGCCTGCATGCGTTCACCCTATCTGTACCCCGAATAATTTTTAAGATCTCCCCTCATTCTTCTGCGCTATAGGGAATAAGATCCTAACCTATTCAGCCTTTCCCTACAACTGAGTTCCTCGAGTCCTGGAAATGGACTTGTAAATTTTTTCTCTGCACTCTTTCAAATTTTTTGTTATCTTTACTGTAGATAGATGAGCAGAACTGCACACATGACTCCAAATTCGGCGCACCAATGGCTTGTACAATTTCAACACTAACATCTCAGCTCTTGTACTCAGTGCCCTGGTTTAAGAAGGCCAATATTCCAAAAGCTCTCGTAATGACCCTATCAACCTATGATGTCATTTTCAGAAGGTTATGGATCCGTATTCCCAGAACCTTCTGTTCTACTGTGTTACGTTATATTCTTGGTGATTTAAGATCATTAGCCTATTAAAAAAAGTAGCTTGACAAATCTAACCAGAATATTCACCATAAAAAAAACCCCTTTCACTCTACGGTTCCTGTTGTGGAATGTTTGAACTTGATCAAACGTCTATTAAATGAATGCCCTACATGATAATTAACAGGTGAATTTGTATGATTACAGCTGGAATGCAGGCTTTGTTTGAAGTTCTAGACTACAAGAAGAAAGCCAAAAAGGACACAAGTAAAGAAAAGGAAAGAAGATATTACATTGCTGCAGAGGAAATAATATGGGACTATGGACCATCAGGCGTGGACCAATTCACAGCAAGACCTCTGGATAGTGCACAAGGGTATGTCTCACTGCAGTGTTCGCATGTGTATCTTTATCAGGGACTTCGGACTATTAGGGCTGGAAGATAACGGAGATGCAGATAAATCTCTAGATATGGTACTGAAGGCATTCCGATTCAGATTCATTGCATGGATCGGGCGTTGTGTCTGTGTTTATGAGTATTGTTCAATTCTTGACAATAGATTTTACAACAACTCAATTGTTGAATCAGGGTGACTTTATTTTAGGGCATGAATATTTTGTATTTTATTTTTGATTCATTCATGGTTTTTGTTCAGTGTGCAGCAAAGTCATGTTTTAAAAAATCTTCAGTCAGGCAATGGTTCACCTTCAATCCCTATAGAAGATCATTGAAATTGGTAATAACAACACAACCAATCTCAAAGGCATGTTCAGTTACTAAAGCTCATTGCCATCTACCAGCTCACCACTGGCATGACACTCCCCATTTCACCTGACAGTCTACTTGTATATTTTAACGGCCAATCACGTTTTTATGTTAATTAATGAAAATGTAAATTTTGCATGGCTGACATTTATCACTGGTACAGTTTAATTGCTGAAAAGCTAAGTAAAAATAAATTTCCCAGTTAGCCTTAACTCAATTCTATAGTTACAATGTATCTACAATTTTTCCTTTGAATTATATTCTATTTTCAAACACTTCCTTCTTCGCACACACAATCCAGACACCCAAAATGAAAGTTAATCCCCCACTAACTCTAGGTTGCCTTCATGCATTTTTAAATTCAGTTTGCAATCCACATTCACATCTGAAAATCGGTTGCTGGTGAAATGAATATTTGCTATATCCCCTAACTCCAGAATACATCCTAACAAACACATGGACAAGCAATGAATGACTATGTTTTTACACCACAGCTATTGTGGTAACCACGGTGATATTTCTTTCCGGTCTTGACTCTGTCACTTCTAAATAATAGCCTGAGATCCCTATTGCCTGTCTTTGATTCTGAATTTTCTTCTGGATTTATGGCATGCTGTCCACAAAATCCTTCAGAAGCCATATGCTTATACTAAATACAACAGGTGCCAACAGATTTCAACCTGATTCCTCATTAAAAATATAATATGTATGAAGCAAGCATCTCGGTGCTTGCTCTGACTTTGAACAGGGTTGTGGTTGTTCTTCTTCCTCGGATCCAAGTTCCTGCACTGTTCCCAAATCCCTTGATTAACTTAATATCTATAAATCTACTAATTGCTGCTCTGAATGAACTTAGTCGCCAGGCCTCCACAGTCCTTTGTGTAGAGAATTCCGAAGATTCTCTGTCCTCTGCGTGAGAAAGTTCTCATTATCTCGGTCCTATTCAAACCTTGCCTTGTTCTGAAACCGTAACTCCTGGTCCTTGCCTCCCTGGGAAGGGAAAACTTTTTCCATGTTGAACTCGGTAAGAATTTTTCAACTTTCAATGAGATGTCTTCTCATCCTTCTGAACAATGTCTACCAATGAGGAAGTAAAAAAATAAGTCCTGCCCATTCGTTCAGTTTTGGCTGAACCATACTTGGATATATCTAACCCCAAAATATCCGAGAATGGAAAACTTTGAATCCTTCCATTAAAAAACTAAAAACTCCAACCACATGAGTTGAAACCAAATCCTAATGCTCTTTTTACATGATGGTAATGAACTTCCACCTTTGTTGGGACTGAGCAACACCAAAGTGTGCCTCTCCAATGTTTTAGAGCACCAGTGTAGGATAGACTAAGTCTCTAAATTCAAATTCAAGTTGAATTATCACTCAACCATGCATCAATACAGCCAAATGAAATAGCGTTCCTCTGGGGCTGAGGTGCAAAACATAAATAGCACATTCAAAATTGCAAGCAAACAAACACATACATACATAGCCCGAGCCCCTGGGCGTAATGTCGCATCCTTTGCAGTGCGCAGGCACACGCAATCCAGCCCGTCACTCCATTGATCGAACACTGGAGGGCAGCACTGACGGGAGAGGCCAGCTCTCAACTGAGCATGGACACCACGCTACACCGCCTCTGGTGTCTCCTCGCCTGGACTGCAGCAGCAGGGAAACCTCCAGCTGTTCACCCACTGAGTTATGCCAACTCCCGCACATTGTTTCCTTACAAAACTAATTTGGAAGCATCAGCTTATCTTAATCTTCCACCTTTGTGGAGGGGTAAGCCACGAGTTTATTTCAGATTCCCGGTACTTTTTGTTCACATGCTTGTATTTTTTAAGGACCAGTTGCTTTGCAATTTTCCAGGTTCTCGACTGGCCTAACAGAAAGCAGGCCAGAAAAAAAAAACAGCTTCTTGAATATTGTAAAGAGAGGCACAAAGCTATTACTAATGACTACTTTTTCTTGCATCTTTAGAGATGCTGTGGTATTCTTTGAAAAAGGAGAAAACAGAATTGGAGGAAAGTACATTAAGGCTGTTTACAGGGAATACACAGATGACACTTTTAAAAAGCTCAAGCCCAGAACACCAGATGAGCAACATCTTGGAATACTCGGTAAGAAAAAATCTCGAACTTTCTTCAGCTCTTTGAGCTATCTTGAGCATTACACAAAATATTTTTGTTTCACACTTGACTTTTTCCCAATGTCACTAGGGGTGAAGCAACAGGACACTTTAACTAAGTTTGTTTTAACAATTCACCCAATTTTATCTCTGTTTGAGTCAGAGCAAGTAGCAGCCGAGTAGAAATCACCACTGACTCAATTTACACGGCTGCACAAAACCACAATCCCTGCTCTAAGCGTGTTTTGGTTTAAATCAGCGATGGCATCTTACAGTGGCATGGTAGACAGTGCAGTTGTCTCACTAGTCCAGGAACCTGGGTTCTATCCTGACCTCGGATGCTGCCTTTGTGGAGTTTGGCTGCTCTCCTCGTGAGTGTGTGGAGTTCCCTTCAGTGCCTTGTTCTGCCCCATCCACCCCTACCCCCAACATCCCAAAATGTTTAATTGGCCACTTTAGTGTAGGCAATAACAAAAAAATTAAGAGGTGTTGATGCGCACTTGTCTCAGAGATGCAGATAAATGAGAGAGAGAATGAGAGGAAATAGGAAATGAAAATAGCGTTCTCCCTTGATGGCCAGCATGGGCCTAGTGAACTGAATGGCATCCTTCTGCCTGCCAGAGAGATAAGACTGGTGTCACATTGTGCTGAGACGGGGGGTGGGCAGGGTGGATGTCATTAGTGGGTGGATGAATCTCCACAGGTTATTGAGCCTAGGGTCTACACAGAGATCAAAATGTGCACAATGCCACAGCTGGGTCCCAAGCTCTTACTGTAGAGGGTGTTTATGAGATCACATTAGGTGGACCATGTATGGTTTTGTGATCCTTACTCAAGGAGGGATATACTGTATGTTCATCGAACATAATTCAGAGAAGACATGAGGTTGATTTCTGAGATGAAGGAGTGGTCCCACAAGAAAATGTTGAGCTGGCCACGCTGACACTCACTGAAGGTTAGAAGAATGACATTATGGCATGGTGGTGCAAGATGTACTGCTGGTGTCTGATGTCCCGAGGACAAACCAGTTGCTTAGTTAATCTGCTGATGTTCAGTAAGATACCCCTAGAATAGTTGCCAGGCAAGAGACTCAGTTGGAAGGTGATGGGTCATAGTCAATGGTGATTATGCAAACATACAAACAATCATGTAGAGAGTAAGACTACAAGAAAAATGACAATTTAGATGTTAATCCAACTGTCAGGCACCAAACCTTCTGTCATAGTGGTCTGCTGTTCTACCTTTGGACAATTTGTTTCATTGTATAGACCATTCGGCCCCTCTCAAGAATTTCCTCCCTTTTTCTTGAGCTAGGCAGTTTGGTAAACTCCAGACTAGACTAGTTTGTAGTTTGAATCCAATTTTATTATTCACCAATGTGTTTCAGCATGCAAGAAGCTGAGACAAAGACAGTGCTTCTAAGCGATCTCACAAGAAATTGAATCAAATATTGATTAAAGTTCCTTCGACACATAGCAAAGTGCTTCTGACTAATAACGATTAAGTAAATATTCAAGCGATTTTATAAACAAACAAAATGGCTGACCTGAGCAACACGGTAGTAGATAATGAACAACAGCTGTAAACTTACTAGTAAGCTAAGTATCTTACAGGTGGCTAGAAATAAATAGCAAACCAAATGAGGGGGCCATAACAACTTCTTGTTGTTACTCACTCTCATGGATAAGATTGTAACTCATGATTGCTTATCTTCTGTAGGACCTGTCATTAAGGCAGAGGTTGGAGATAACATCAAGGTGACTTTTTGGAACAACGCCAGCCAAACCTACAGCATACAACCACATGGAGTGTTCTACCAGAAAGATGTTGAGGGAGCGAAGTATCAAATCAATACAACAGGTAATTGAATCTGAGAACATCCATCTGCCAAAAATAGATATTTTATCCTCCAGAACATTGCTGTTCTGAGCCACAGGAAACTTACCAAGGGTAGCCTGTAATTCTTAACCCAGCCAAAGAATAATCCAAAGTCATTTGGAGTTGAAGGAATATAACAAGACCTGGGCCTGATCCAGACAATGCAAAATGTGTAATTTTTAAACTTGCTTAGCTCAAGCCATCTTAAATAAGTTCATGACATTGTCATAGTTTTCCTGTCATTTTCAGCCCAAATGTCACTACTTCTCCCCTTCCCTGCTCACTCCTCAGCTCTGTCCAAACTGACCAAGAGTGGTTCACAGGCCACAAAATCCTACAACTTAAAATTCTAATCTGTGGGTTTAAAACCTTCCCTGACCTCTCCTGCCCCGGCATCTGCTCCTGATCTCACCGTGGTCTGAACTCACCAGGCTCTGATTTCACTTGGTCTTGGTCTTGGCCTTAACTGGTCTCGGTCCAGTATCCCCCTGACATCACCTACTCTTGGCCTCACCTTGTGCTGGTCTCACCTGCTCCTACCATCACCTGCCCCTTCTCCTCACCTATCCCTGAATTCAACTGGTCTGGACTGTACCCACCCATCACCACATCTTCTCCTGACCTCACCTGTCCATGACCTTATCTGGTCCTACCCACACCCGCCCCTGACCTCACCTGGTTCTGCTTTTATCATTCCCTGACCTTACCTGCCCATGATCTCATCTTACACTGATCTCAACTGGCCCTTCCCTGACCCAACTATCAGAGAGTCCCACATTCGTCTCATCTGCCACCTGAATGGAGGTAAATCATCCCAGATTCCCTGTGTTGATTCAGAAAGAAGATTGGTCAAGGAGAAGGAATACCAGTAACAAGAAGTGCTTCCATGATTTCTCTTCCTCTGTATCTATCTCTGTTCCTCCACGTATTCCTTATTCTCTGTGTCAGTGGCTGTGGCATTTGTATTCCAAATCCTGGGCTATTCAACCTTAAAAATCCTCTATTGTCCCTACAGCTCCACCACCAACTGACCCCCCCACTCCCCCATTCCATTTCACAGAGCATGGACATTTTTTAAATTGAAACTGCTGCATAAGTTCAAGATAATAGGATTATTTTAATAGGATACATTTAAGTGTTAGCTGATAAAATAATTAAGGACATTAATTACACCATCCATCAGTGAAGCATGGGACGTAGATCCTCATCCCATGACAAATGTGCTGAATCTTTTGAAGAGTTTTGAAATGAGTTTTAATGGCTTTGAAATTGATGTCTACTTTGCAGAGTATGTGGGACAGCCTGCCCGTTCGCCCCATGTTTCGCCTGGCCAGACATTTATTTATCAGTGGAAGATCCCCAAAGATTTTGGGCCTGGCAAGGATGAAGCTGACTGCCTGACCAGACTCTATTACTCGGCAGTGGACCCCATAAAGGACAGCAGCTCAGGTCTGGTTGGGCCCCTCATTGTCTGCAAAAAGAACGCATTGGATTCACAGGGCAAACAGGTACCATAAGTGTGTTGATGACTCCCAGTTCAAATTCCACATGGACCTCACACCAATGTCAAGAACCAAGCTAGAATCAAATCCATAAATACAAAATCTTTTTTTTCCCTTGTAAAGAGTTTTTGCAAGGATCAAGAATCAACCTATTCACTGTTTACACGTGTATTACTGACATGCAAAATAAAAACAATATTCAATAATATAAAGAATAACAAGTTTTATAAAAATAATATTAGAAGTATGGATATGGAATAAAATGTGTATAAATACATAGATACTAGCATATACAGTACAGTGAAAAAGTATATCATTGGACTCATCGATATATCATTCAAAAAATCATTGGATTCTGGCAAAATTGCAAATTTCATTCCACTCTTTAAGAAAGGAGGAAAGCAGCAGAATGCAACTTATAGACCAGTTAGCCTGACCTCAGTGGTTGGGAAGGTGTTGGAGTCAATTGTTAAGGATGAGTTTATGGAGTACTTGGTGACACAAGACAAGGTAGGACTAAGTCAACATGGTTTCCTTAAGGGCAAATCTAGCCTGATGAACCCATTGGAATTCTTTAAGGAGATTACAGGTAGGATAGATAAAGGGGATGTAGTGGATGTTGCATATTTGGACTTTCAGAAAGCCTTTGACAAAGTGCCACACTTGAGCCTGCTTACCAAGTTAAGAGCCCATGCAATTACAGGAGAGTTACTGGCATGGTTAGAGCATTGGCTGATTAGTAGAGGGCAGCAAGTGGGAATAAAAAGGTCCTTTTCTGGTTGGCTGCCAGTGACTAGTGGTGTTCTGCAGGGGTTGGTGTTGAGACCACTTTTTTAAAAATGCTGTATATCAATGATTTAGATGATGAAATAGATAGCTTTTTTGCCAAGTTTGCAGATGATATGAAGATTGGTAGAGGGGCAGGTAGTGTTGAGGAAACAAATAGGCTGCAGAAGGACTTAGACAGATTAGGAGAACGGGCATGAGAGTGGCAAATGAAATACAATTTTGGAAAATGCAAGGTCATGCGCCTTGGTAGTAGAATTAAATGTGCAGACTGTTTTCTAATCAGGGAGAATATCCAAAAATCTGAGATGCGGAGGGACTTGTGAGTCCTTGTGCAGAACACCCTAGAGGTTAACTTGCCGGTTGAGTTAGTGGTGAGGAAGGCAAATACAATGTTAGCATTCATTTCAATAGGTCTTGGATATAAGAGCAGGGGTGTGATGCAGAGGTTTTATAAAGCACTGGTGACATCTCACATTGAGTATTGTGAAAAATTTTGGCCTCCGCATATAAGAAAAAATGAGCTGGCATTGGAGAAGGTCCAAAGGCGGTAAACAAGGATGATTCCTGGAATGGAAGGGTTAGCATACAAGGAATGTTTGATGGCTCTGGGTCTGTACACACTGGAATTTAGAAGGATGAGGAGCGATCTCACTGAAACCTTTTGAATGTTGAAAGGCCTGGACAGAGTAGATGTGGAAAGAATGTTTCCCATGGTGGGGGAGTCTAGGACAAGAGGACACAGCCTCAGGATAGAGGAGCATCCATTTAAAATGAAGCGGCAGAGAAATTTCTTTAACTTGTTGTTACGAACCCCGTAACTGGGTCACTTACCAACAAAGACAGAGAGGCCTGTTGAAGTCTGATGGTACTATTTTTAAAAGCCTTTATTTATAAAGGGGCACAAAAACAAGATTAATACAGACATTCAGATAAAATATGTCGTCAATACTCAATCTAAAAAACACTGGTATAATAATAATCATCAATTAAGCAATAGCTCTATCGTTTGTCTAGGGGATATTGTATTGTCTAATGGAAAGATAAAAGTCACTGTCCTTTCAAGCTGCAGCTATTTGGGTTTAAGAGAGACGGTTTTAAACTTGCCCAGGACTTTTATGAGGCCAATCCGTTGCGTCGGGGGAGTGGGTTCCCCGTTGTTAGTTCCAAGTCATTTTCCGTGGTACCAGCCACCAGCCCCCAGGCAAGGGAACCGAACGCACGTGGCTTCCTTCAAATGGCTTCCCGCTATTACGGGATCACTAGCGTTTCTTCTGGTGCGTCTGAAAGGGGTTGTTCCCCCACACCCTCTTTTATACTTCTTCACGGGGTCTCAGATGTCAATCAGGTTGGGATGATGCAATCCCTCTCTCAAACAGCCCACTTTGCCCGAGAGCTTGCACGTAGCATAGTCCCCAATCCACAAACGTGGTCTCCAGGAGACAATGGCCAGGTCTCTCTCATTTCCTGAGCCAACCCAATAATGCTCTTGTGATTCTCACAAAGGAGGGGGCTCCCCCGCTCCTTCGGCCCCTCAGAGCTTTGGTGCATTCATAACACCCCCTTTCTTCAATGCGTTTCACCAGCGGTGAAACGAAGTAGTACAGAGTCTTACAGGGTTTTAGAATCTAACACAATACAAAAGTTTTTTTTTCTGCAGAGTAATACAGTGATACATTCAATTCAGCATCCAAACGGTTAATGATTACAGTGGCATTTCCTTTAATATTTTAACATCTTGTACCTTACTAAAGTCTTGTAGCATCAGACTTCAACTTAATAACCACCTATTTTTTTTTCAGCAACAAAGCTAAGGAGTTGTGATCTTAGCTTATGAGCATCTACAAAAGTTTATGTGAATACTAATCGTTTCAGTCGTTTTCACTTAACAGGCAGGCTTCCAAGGGGGCTGTCTTTATTATTCACAGGCTTTGGCGAAATCCCGTACAACCTGCTTTGCTATTTAAAATGGCATCCCCATTAACCGTCGCTTCTTTTCCGGTGAGTTCCCACATGGGGAACTTGAGTAATCTGGTGAGGTAAACTCGCGCCCACCTTTTTCATAGGGATTATTTTATCAATACCATGTCCCAAACTTAGACCATTTCCACCCAATTCTTTAAATTTACACAGGTGGCTAGCCCTCTCGTCAGGACCCTTCAGGCTATTGGTTTTTAATTTGAACTCTTCAATTCAAGTAGCATTTCGAATTCAGCCTCTTCACACCCCATCCTGGCATATCAATAGAGTGGGGGGCCCCGCTATCTCCCGGCTTACTCTGTAAGCGATCTGCCAGGTTTAAAATTTCTTCATTCGACTTGGGAACTACAGACTTTCTGTTTCCTTCAATAATAATTCTCATCTCCCCATTCTTAAATTCTGCATTAACTTTGAATACACCTTCGAGCACAAACACCTGGGAACTCTCACTTCCCACGGTTACCAAGGTTAACCCTTTTTCCACTGAACCAAGTCTATCTGACCCACAAGGACGGCCACTGAATCAAATACCTCAGACTTTTTCTGAGCTCCGTTATTAGGTTCGGTACCACGTGCATCCCCATCTTGGATACACTCAAACGGGACATTGGCCTCTTCCAGGCTTTCAATACCCGTACCCTTTTCAAATTCTAAGTTCCCCTGTTTCTCCCAGGTACTTTCTGGGCAACTCCCTTCTGGAGTAAACTCAACCCCGCGGGCTGAAACAACCTCATCTGCCAACCCAGCAGACTTCTTTGAGGTAAGGGCACCCTTTTCATCTAGGGCTGCCCTCATTTCATTATCGGGAACACCTTTAGAAGTTTCAACTTCCTCAAACAGTTCTGCCAAACCAGACAGATCATCCCTGTCCAACTCTGGACCTATTAACCGCTCTAGCGGTTCCTCATCTTTATTTTCTGCCTCTAGGACCTTTCTCCTCACTAAAGGCAGATCTACCTCCGCTCCCTTACCCTCTTTCACTTTACTACTCTTCGTTTTACCACGCTCTAAACCCTCGTGGTACAGGGTCAAAACTGGCCAGATTTATACTGCTCTCGTTCTCAGCTGCCGGTCTCGACATGCTGCGAGTGACCGCGCATGCGGGATAGATCTTGGAATCTAGGGGCCACCGCACTCGCCGGTCGGCGGGTCGGCATCATGGCTGCCCAAACCTTACCACCTGCTAAATCGTTACCAAGAAGGACGTCCGCGTCAGTTCTCGGGAATTCTGATGGCACCCCTATTTCAACAGGTCCAGACACCAGCTCACAATCCATAATGACCTCATGTAAGGCCACCATTTCTATCCTTTTACTTATTCCCTTTACAGCTACCATTCTCGTCTTTCGACCAAACTCTAGTACCTTACTGCTGATCAACGACAGCTCAGCCCCTGTGTCTCTCCAGATTCGTACGGGAATTGGTGGGTCTCCCTCCCTCACAGACACGGTTCCGTGTGACAGACAAGTCTCTAACCCTTCTCGTACTCTGTCTACTCGGGGCTCTCTTGTCGATCTACTGATTACCACGGCACATCCAATAGGGACTGCTGCTTTCCCTTTTCCTGTCTCTTTCCTTGGAGCAAAGCACCTAGATGCAATATGCCCCTCCTTTCCACAATTAAAACAGGTCAAGCCCGGAAATCTCTGGACATCTGGCCTTTCCCCCTCAACCTTACCACTAGCTCCCGGCGGGACCTCTGCCTCAGCCGGCGGACTTTCTCGATCGTTCCCGCGGTCTCTCGGGGAATTTTTATTCGAGGAAAACTTTGTTTTGTGGGTTAGGGCATATTCATCGGCGAATCTAGCAAATTCTGAGATGGACTTATTCAGCTTCTCATTCAAATACATCCGGATCTCCTCCGGAACACAACCTTTAAATTCCTCAATCAAAATTAACTCCCTGAGACACCCATAATCCTCGCCCACTATTTCTGCGGTGCACCAATGGTCCAAGAGCACACCCTTCTCATAGGCAAACTCGGTATACGTCTGATTCCCCCCTTTCCGTAAATTTCTGAACTTTTGTCTATAGGCTTCAGGTACTAGCTCGTAACCCCGGAGAATGGCCGCCTTTACTTTGTCATAACTCTCCTCCTCTTCCTCCTCCATGGCCAACACCGCATATGCCCGCTGTGCCTTCCCTTTTAACACACTTTGTAACAACGCCACCCACTGATCTCTGGGCCACTCCTGATTCACTGCCACCTTTTCAAAAAGCAAGAAATAACTATCAACATCCGTCTCCTTGAACGGGGGTACTAACCTCAATGCCCGACTAACATCAAACCGCTCCTCTCGGTCTGACCCCTGACTGCGTTGCTCTTGCTTTAACTTCTCTATCTCCAAGTCATGTTTCCTCTGTCTCTCTGCCTCCCTCTCCCTCTCAGCTGCTTCCAGCTGTTTTAACTGAAGTTCATGCTCTCTTTGCTTCTCCGCTCTTTCCTGCTCCCGTTTCACCTCTAATTCCTTTAGCTGGCGCGCATGCTCCCTTTGTTTGTCGGCCCTTTCTCTCTCTCTCTCTTTCGCGGCTCTTTCGCTCTCTCTCTCTTTCTCGGCTTTCTCTCTCTCTCTCTCTCTCTCTTTCTCGGCTGCTTCCAGCTGCTTTAACTTAATTTCATGTTCCAACCTTAATTTCTCCAACTCTAACTGAGCCGTCCCACTAGCTGGTACCTTTTCAGGGATATTTTCCGATACCTCAGCTGCAAACACATTCTTCCCAACGTAATACTGGGTTATTGCCCTTCGCACCTCCCGCTTTTTCATAGACAACCTCACCTCTGCGAGGTTTAACCCCTTCGCCAAATTTATCAAGTCTGATTTGGTGGCCGCCTCTAGCGCCTCCAGAGTCGGGTTTTCTATAAGTTCACCCACGTCCATCTTTGCTGGTTTCCCCTCTGGCTACCCGCGTACCAGATCCAAGTTTGAACTTACAAGCCCGATTCACTGGCTCCCCTTTGTGGTGCAAAGGTCTAGCAAGCCTTTTGGTTCA
Source organism: Hypanus sabinus (assembly GCF_030144855.1). NCBI lineage: Eukaryota > Metazoa > Chordata > Chondrichthyes > Myliobatiformes > Dasyatidae > Hypanus > Hypanus sabinus. The sequence goes on from NC_082707.1 coordinate 23,070,498, forward strand.
GGGTCAATTATGGATGGATAATAAATCACAGACTTGCCAATAACCCTCACGTCGTGAGAATAAATGTATTAAAATGTTTCATAAGCTGTAAATGAGATGCATTGGAAAGCTGTAAATTTTACAGTGGCAGAAATTGTAAGCTTGGTTTTCAATTCATTCATCCATCTTCATTCATCTTCGTTGTTCATTTCTAGATAAACATGGACAAGGAATTCTACCTGATGGCGACAGTGTTTGATGAGAATCTAAGCTGGTATTTACAGAATAACATTAACAGATTTACAACCAAGCCTAAAACTGTCAACAAAGAAGATGAAGACTTCCAGGAATCAAACAAAATGCACTGTGAGTCTCTAAGATGATCAAAAGGGACCCATCTGGTTATATCCCTACAAATGAATGAATGACTTGAAATGAGATATTTGTGTACAAAATTGTGCTTGGCAATTGGTTGCAGTTTTAAGGTTCAAGGATTTATTGGCTACAGATAAAATTGATGAGAGACTGGGATTGCTCTGTGAGCCATCATAGGCTGAAATATGCTCCTACCTTGCAAGGAACCTCCAAGAGGATCACAAACTTGTCGTAGGGTTTGGAGGCTTTTGTGTCTCAATAACCCAGAGAGCTTTGATGGCTGGAGTCATGGCTTTATGCATTGGCTCTTGATGGGTCATCCATGTCAACAGGTCAAAGGGTAGAGGCCAGAGGTTCAGGGGTTCAGCTCAGGGTTAACAACTCTGACTGGTAAAACAAAATTGTTACAGAAACAGTAATGAAGATTCCTTCTACATTAGAGATCTCCCCTCAGCCTTCAGAGAACACAACCCAGTTCAATCATGTCATGACATGTGTTGACTTTGTTGCAGCAATATGATGTTTGATGTAAAGTTACCATAAATTACAATAAAAAGAAGTGTAGAGGAGAAATGGAGAGGTAGTGTTGATGGGTTGATGGTCCATTCTGAAATCTGATGATGGAAGGGAAGAAACTGTTCCTAAAACATTGAATGTGTATCTTTAAACTCCTGCACTTCCTCCATGACGGTAGGAATGGGGGGGGGGGGGGGGGCTTGTCCCTGATAGGTTTTATTTAACTGTTTTGACACAAGAGTGGTCTGAAATCTGTTATCTACTTTTATCTACTTTTGAGAAAGCCTTCTCATTTTCTCTGTAATGTGATTTTTTTTTTAGCAATCAACGGATATATGTATGGCAATCAACCAGGCCTGACAATGTGCAACTCGAATAAAGTGTCCTGGCATTTGATTGGCCTGGGCTCAGAAGTCGATATCCATGGCATTTACTTCCAGGGCAACACCTTCACCAGCCAAGGAACACGCAGAGACACGATGAATCTGTTCCCACACATCTCTGCCACGGTCATCATGCAACCTGACAACCAAGGTAGAGACATCCAGAATTTTACCTTGCCACTGACATTTGTAATAAAGTTAAACAAAATAAAAACTGCGGCTTGACGGTTTGAAAGATCCAAATCTCTATCTAAGGTAGAGCGAATCTGTTTAAGTGAATCTTCCTTTCCATCAGAATCTGTCGCACTCTCATATGCTATATGTTAACTTTGCCAGCAGCAGTAATAGATGCGAGTTCGATTTCAACATTTAAGACCATAAAGCATAGGTGCAGAATTAGGCCATTTGGCCCATCGAGTCTGCTCTGCCATTCAATCATGGCTGATCCTTTTTAACCCTCCTCAGCCCCACTCCCCGGCCTTCTCCCCGTAACCTTTGATGCCATGGCCAATCAAGAACCTATCTATCTCTGCCTTAAATACTCCCAGCGACCTGCCCTCCATAGCTGCATGTGGCAACAAATTCCACAAATTCACCACACTTTGGCTTAAGAAATTTCTCCGCATCTCTGTTTTGAAAGGGCATCCCTCTATTGTAAGGCTGTGCCTCTTGTTCTACACTCTCCCACCATGGGAAACATCCTTTCCAAATCTACTCTGTCTAGGCCTTTCAATATTTGAAAAGTTTCAATGAAATTGCCCCTCATCCTCTTAAATTCCAGTGAGTACAGGCCCACAGCCATAAAATGTTCCTCCTGTGATTACCTTCTCATTCCGGGAAGCATCCTTGTGAACCTCCTCTGAACCCTCTCCAAAGCCAGAACATCCTTTCTTAGATGAGGAGCCCAAAGCTGTCCACAATATTCAAGGTGGAGGCCTCAGCGCCACATCCCTGCTCTTGTAGTCTAGACCTATCGAAACGAACGGAAAAGCCATGATCATATGCACATAACAAACAAATAATGTTATGATCTCGACACTTGTTTTTATGTTTTCTATAGCATCTTCTCCATAAGGTTTATTTGAATTGATGTACAGAATTTTGAAAAAAGCAGGGGTATGGAAAACTAATTCAGAGGAGGAGCTGAGCCTGGGATGGATCAGCTTACTGAATAGTTGGGCAGGCCTGAGAGATCACATAGTCTACTGCTCCTGTCTGCATGTTCTTCCCTCTTTCCCCCAATTTAGCTTCTCTTGTGAAACATTTGGACCCCAGACTGACTGTGGGCTCTGTTCTGGACACCCTTCCTCCCGAAGAATATGGTCTTCACTAAAGGCTACCTGTGATTCCAACAAGAATCATCAAACTAAGCCTGAGCTAGTTGGGCCTGGCTAAGTACCTGCACGAGGAGTGGTCTAACTAAAGTGTTGTTCCCAAGTCTGAGGTTATGATCACTGATCTATTGTGCCTTCTTTCCAACATTGTTCCTTCTTGATGAAATCTTGTACAAAATAGTGATTCCACATTATTCATATCTAAGATTGCCATTTGATCAATTGCCTCTTAACACTTCTACAGAGAGAAGTTGAACTGGTTCATGGTCTCCCATGATCTAATCACTGCCTTAAACATATTATCAGCTCTTGCTCTAAGTTAGAGACAATTGACCAGTTTAGCCCACTGTGGTGCTGTTAAGTTAGGGAATATGATTTAGAGACATGGAGCACTACAGCACAGAAATAGGCAGTTTGGCCCATCCGGTCCATGCTGACCTGTGTTTCTGCTGATTCTCATCTACCTGCACCTGAACCATAGCCCTCTATATCCCTCTCATTGTACTTATCCAACCTTCTCTTAAATGCTACAATCAAACCTGCATCCAGTACTTCCATTGGCAACTCGTACCACACTCAAACCATCTTCTGAGTGAAGAAGTTTCCCCTCAGATTTCCCTTAAATATGTCACCTTTTACCCTTAACCTATGTCCTCTGATTCTAGTCTATGTCTTACCTGTTTGTTTTGACCATATTGCCATACTCCCCGTATCATTCTTAATTGCTTCTGTCTTTTTTTTTTGTTCCTCCCCTTTTCTCAGTGTATTTGTCTCTGATGCTCCCTCTCCTCTCTGGGCGAGAGATGGCAGGAAGGGGCTCCTGTGCACTTATAAGCCCGGGAGGTGATCCTGGAAGAGCGCCATCCTGGGCCATTGGAGCTGCCCTCACTGCTGTCCTTCCTGTCTCCTGCACTCCCATCATCTCCCTTCACGTCCCGCTCTGCCTTCCATTCTTCATTCTGTCCCTCCATAACCATTCTTGTCTCCATAATCCTTCCCCTTAATCCATGCCAAATGTCAACAGCGAAGGACCAAGGCACAGTTCGCAGAACCGACACCTCGCAGTTCCAGTGCCTTCCCAGGGCCCAGGGCCTTCCACATCCCCAACTGTGAGGGAGACCGGTGAAATCAGAAGAGAGTTGATGTTATTAGGGGAGAATATACATGGGATCAAAGTCAATAGGTGCTTGGTGGTTGCTGTGAACTCAGAGTGAAGATTGAAAGATTAATTTATGTGTATCGCAATATGAAAACATACAGTGAAATGATTTTTTTTGTGTTAATGACCAACACAGACCAAGGATTGTGCAAGGGACAGCCTGAAGTATCATCTTGCTTTAGGTGCCAATATTCCCACAATTTACTAATCCGAACCCAGATACCTTTGAGAAATGCCAGGAAAATGGACCATCCGGAGGATGAAGACAGTGGTGGGAATTGAATTTTGTTTTTATGCTAATTGCTGTGCTTATAGTGCCATTCCTAAAAACATACCACCAGTGGTAGGCACTGCTGAGATTTGAACTCAGGATCTCCTGTTTACTAGACAGGTGCTTTAACCAACTAAGCCACAGTGCCAGCTGCATGAGGTGAAAGGCCTGTTTGTTTGCTATAAGATACCATTGTCCCTACCTTGTGGCATTGTCTTTTGCAGGCACATTTGAGATTTCCTGCAAGACCACAGACCACTATGCTGGAGGAATGAAACAGTTTTACACAGTGAATAAATGTACATGGTTCAGCTTTCCTAAAGTCTACCATGAAAAGAAGTACTACATCGCAGCAGTTGAAATTGAATGGGATTATTCACCTTCAAGGAAGTGGGAACTGGAAAGACACATGTTTCATGACGAAAGGTGACTCTTAGGCTATGTGCAAGCAGATGAAATTAGTGTAGTTTGGCACTATAGTTGGCATAGATATCCTGAGCCATAGAGCCTGTTCCTTGCCTGTACTGTTTCATGCTGACAAAAAATAGTTAAGAATACAGTACAACCTTAATATGTGCCTCATCACACCATGGTTTCTATGTATAGCAGGCATTATCATGTTTCCCAAACAGATATGCTCCCCATGCTTCATTGCACTATAGAGGGTGAAGTCAGAGACGTAAGAGATTCTTTAGATGCCAGAAATCTTGAACAACATGCACAAAATACTAATGGGACTCTGCAGCATCTATGGAGAAGAAGAAACGGTTGCCATTTTGGGCCGAGACTCTTCATTTCCTGATTCCAGTTATCTGCAGTCTCATTTGTCACCATTTAACTACCACAGCTGGTGTATTAATTGGACACTGTAAATTGCCCCTTGTGTTAAGATCTGGGGACATTGAGAATGTGAGGAGAAATCAGAATCAGGTTTAATATAATTAGCATGTTGTCATGAAATTTGTGGTTATGCAGCAGCACTACATAATGACTATATATATATTTAAAAAGTTAAATTAAATAAGTAGTACAAGAAAGAGAAAAAAAAGTGAGGTAGTTAGTGTTCAGAGGTAGTTAGTGTTCAATGTCCATTCAGAAATCGGATGGCAAAATGTAGAAGCTGTTCCTGAATCACTGAGTGGGTGTCTTCAGGCTTGTGTACCTCCTTCCTGATGTAGCAAAGTGAAAGAGGGCATGCCGTGAAAGGGGACAAGAGTTGACGTGAATAGGCTGTTTCCATTGAGAGTAGGGGAGATTCAAACGAGAGGACATGATTTGAGAGTTAGGGGGCAGAAGTTTAAGGGAAACACGAGGGGGTATTTCTTTACTCAGAGAGTGATAGCTGTGTGGAATCAGCTTCCTGTAGTAGTAGTGGCCAGTTCAGTTGTATCATTTAAGGTAAAATTGGATAGGTATATGGACAGGAAAGGAGTGGAGGGTTATGAGCTGAGTGCGGGTAGGTGGGACTAGGTGAGATTAAGAGTTCGGCGCGGACTAGGAGGGCCGAGATGGCCTGTTTCCGTGCTGTGATTGTTATATGGTTATATGTTCTGGGTGATGGGGGTCCTTAATGATGGATGCTACCTTTTTGAGACATTGTTCTTTGAAGGTGTCTTGGATGCCGGGGAGGCTAGTTCCCATGATGGAACTCTTTGAATTTAAAACCCTCTGCAGTTTAGTTTGATCCTGTGCAGTGACCCTCCTTCCTTACCAGACAATACGCACATAAATAGGATTAAAGGGTAGTCTGCTGACTCTTTTCTGGCTGTGGCTGTCCATGATTCTAAGGCCAAAAGGGATGTAGACAAAATGGCTAGTAATAGAATATTAATACCATCACCCTGCATCGACATGTTTAATGTAGAGAATTATCCCCTGATGATTCATAGTCAGACAAAGAATGTGGCACAGAAATATAGGTAACAGGGCTTCTGCCTCATGACTCCAGTGAAGCAAGTCCAACCCTGACTTCCAGAGCAGGCTTTGTGGAGTCGGTACCAACACAGATTTCCTCTGGGTGCTCTGGACATGTTGGGTGTAGGTTAATTGCCGTAGTACCTAGGTGAACAGCAGAGTCTTGGGGGTTCATGCGAATATGAGCTGGAAAGATCACAAAGGAAATTATCGAGGAAATGTGATTGCCCTGATAACAAATCAATGCACACAATGCTGTATTGAAAAAGATGAAGCTATCACAGTTTTGGCATCTGCATATTTTATTTTTTGAATATTTTATGTGACTAAAAACTTAAGAAAGTTGTTATACAGCAAACAATGGAAGGATAGAGAGGATTAGGGTGAGTCCTTAATGACTGCAGGCAATCTGCCTGGAGTGAATAGAAGATCCAGAAGCTACCACAGTCTGTTTCTGTTTGGTAGAACTCAGTGAGGTTAAAAGAACAAAAGGGGCAAGACCAGGGAATTTAACCTTTAAATTTAACCCTTTCAGAATTTTACTTATTGAAGGACCAGGAATCATTACAGTTGAGGAGAGAGTGCGTCCTGGTGCAGGAATGTGTGCGTTCCGCTGAGGTTAGCTAACCTCTCACTTTCTTTATATTCCATTTGACTGATTGGGACCACTGGATCATAGCCTCAGGAGATCTCTTGTCCAACAGAGGTGTACCTCGTTATCGATGTGAAGCAGATTCTTTGCTTTTATTAACATGTGTATTTCTGTGTTTCCAATTTTAGTCCTGGCAAGCCTTACGTAGTTCGAGGAAATGTGACCATTGGGTCTAGGTATAAAAAAGTAGTTTATCGGGAGTATACTGATAAGACATTTACTAAACAAAAGGAGAGAACTGCAGAGGAGGAACACCTGGGGATTCAAGGTATTCTGCATGTTTATTGAATAATTTTTTCCTTTGGTACATGCTCATTTGGAAGAATCTGTGTTGTTGGTGTCCTGCTCTTATTGATGCATTTATATAACTTCCTTAGGAAAGGTAGTAATTAATGCCCAGTTTGTATGTGAACGTGACAGATAATTAATATATATGATATACCTCATCTGTTACAGTTGCTTTCAGGTAATATACCTCATCTGTTAGAGTTACTTTCAGGTAATATTCCCTGTTATCCCTTTAATAATGTAACTTCTGTTTTCATAACCTTTATTCCGTTGATTTCTCTTTCCCCTCCTCCCGCAGGCCCACTAATACGTGGGAAAGTCCACGATAAGATCAAAATTGTTTTCAAGAACCTTGCTTCAAGACCCTACTCAATTCATTCACATGGAGTAAAGACAGAAGGCTCTGCGGTTAAATATACTCTTCCAGGTAATGTATCTTTAACATGGTTATGGTCTGTTTTGTATTTCAAAGTAAATTTATTATTCAAGTAAGTATATGTTATTGTATACTACCCTAAGATTCGTTTTCTTCTGGGCATTTACAGGGAAAAAAGAAAAACAATATAGTTTTCCAGAATTTCCATTTTCAACCCGGAAATGTGATTCACTTTGGGAGGTTGAATTTAAAGGCAGAATATAGGGTTAATGGCAGGATTCATAACAGCGTGGCGGAACAAAGGGATCTTGGGGTTCATGCCTCTAGGTCCCTCAGAGTTGCTGCACAATCTGATAGGTTTGTCAGGTAGGTGTATGGTGTGCTGGCCTTCATTAGTAGGGGGACTGAGCTGTGACATAATGTTGCAGCTCTAAAAAAAAACCCTGGCTAGACCACGCTTGGAATATTGTGTTCATTTTTGGTTGCCTCTTTATCGAAGGATGCGCACGCTTTAGAGGGGTGCAGAGGAGATTTATCAGGTTGCTGTCTGGATTAGACTGTCTGTCTTATGATAGGTTGGGTAAGTTAGGGGCTTTCTCTTTGGAGCGACAGAGGATAAGAAGTTACTTGATTCTGGTGTACAAGATGAGAAGAGGCATAGACAGAATGAACAGCCGGAGACTTTTTCCCAGGACAGAAGTAAAGTGTAGAGGGAATGTAAGAGGTAAGTGTTTACACAGAGAGTGGTGGTGTGTGGAACATGGTGGTAGAGGCAGATACAATATGAACGTTTAAGGGGCAGCCACATTGATGATAGAAAAATGGGGGACTGTGAGGGAAGGGTAAGATTAATGTTAGGTTAAAAGGTCAAAGCTACATTGTGGGCCAAAGGGCCTGTACTGTGCTGTAGTATTCTATGTTCTAAGAAAAAACCGTATGTAAACCCCTCAATGAGGACTGGTGTGTGTTCTCCCATTCTCCGTCCTGAAATCTACAATTAATTTCTTACTACTGTAGAGTGAAATACTATTGTTGCAATGCTATTGAACTAGCATTCTATCTCACTCCCGTACGCCTCCTCTTCACCATCTAAGATTCTTCCAACTACAGTTGTGTCATTGGCAAATTTGTAGATGGTGTTTGAGCTGTGCCTAGTCAAGGGTGTAAAGAAAGTACAGCAGTGGGCTAAGCATGCATCCTTGAGGTGCACTGCTGTTGATTATCTGCGAGGAGCTCTTGTTTTTTCCAATCTGCACTTGCAAAAGAGGAGCTCCAAATTTGGGAATGGGTAGTTTGTAGGAAGTTCTCCTGATTCTAGGCCACAATGTACACTCAGAGGAATTAAAAGCAGCATTGGTTCTGACTCAATGTTTATTCTCTAAGGTGCTGAAACATGGTTGGTAATTCAAGCTGACAACAAGAGTATTAAATTAAAAACCAGCTTGCCATTTTAGAAGAACAGGGTTGTTTTCTCAGGTGTGACAGAGGCTGAGGGTGACACAACTTCATAAAATTATGAAAGGTATAAATGGAGTAAGTCAACTGGCATCTTTACCCCAGGGTCAATATGTCCAATACTAAAGAGCATGCACTTATGGTGAGAGGGGGAAAGGGCCTGTGTCCGAGGGCAAGGAATGACCCAAGGTTTGGAAGATTTTAGCACTGGGTGAGATTGAAAAGGTTGGGGCAGGAGAATTGTGATGGGCCGGTTCAGCTTGCTGCTCCGTGAGGTTTACTCACGTCTGCGCTGAATTGAGGCTATGGCCTGCAATGAATGTGCCCCTGAATCAGCCGGTTGTTGCCTTCATGTCTGTGGACTCACTTTTGTAAACTTCAGTTCTGACTGCTGTTTGCTTACTTTTATTGTCTGAACAATTTGGTTCTTTCTCTCTCTGCACACTGGGTGTTCAACAGTCTTCTGTCTTTAACCGGTTCTATTGGGTGTAAATGTTTTGTGGCTGCCAGTACGGAGATGAATCTGAAGGTTGTTATAGTATCTATACTTAGATAATGAATGTACTTTGAACTTTAAACTTTGGAGAGGTGCAGGTCAAGTCTTTTTACACAGAGTGGTGTGTGGCAGGAAAGGGCTGTCAGGGTTAGTGGTGAGGATTTAGAAAACGTAGGGAATGGAAGGATATGGACATTGAGCAGACAGAAGGGACTAGTTTAGTTAGACATCAATGTCTCAACATCCTTTACTGAACGGACAGTTCCTGTGCTGTACTGCTCTATGTTCTATGAGTTATGTTTTGTTTGTGTTCCAATTGATTCTAACTGTGCTCCATGTTCAATGTTTAGTTCTACATGTTGTGCTCTGCTCTATGTTCTATATGTCAGGGAGTGTTCTTACAGCGGATTCTCCATAAGGGCAGACAAGGGTGGCATGGTAGCGTACTGGCTAACACAATTCTTTACAGTACAGGCGACCTGGGTTCAATTCCTGCCGCTGCTTGTAAGGAGTTTGTACGTACTCCCCATGACCATGTGGGTTTCCTCCGGATGCCCCGCTTTCCTCCCACAGTTCAGAGACGTACCAGTTGGTAGGTTAATTGGTCATTGTAAATTGTCCCATGATTAGACTCGGATTAAGTTGGGGGATTGTTGGGTGGCCCAGCTCGAGGGGCTGGAAGGGCCTATCCCGAGCCATAGCCCAATAGATAAATATAAAGTTCTACGCCAACAGAGAACACAGAGAACAATTGGTCACAAGACACAAATCCTCAAGCGGTGTCAAACCCATTATATATGACATGTTGTTTGCTGGTTTAGCTGCTCGTGCATTTTGGCTGCTGGTTTTCCTCACCTCCCGGCACATGGTTCCTCTCAACTTCAGCAGACATTGGCTGCTGGAAAGGAGTACAATTGGTGACCAAGTAGATTCAATGGATCAGCAGTTTGGAATTCTCTACCTAACACCTTGTAGGAAGCCAAACATCAGCGTAGAGCAATAAATGGCGACCACCACAACCCTGAAGAAGAATCTCAGCCCAAAGTCAACTGTTTATTATTCTCCATATATGCTGCCTGACCTGCCGAGTTCCTCCAGCATTTCATGTGTGTTACTCTACACAGCACAAGGTGAACGTTCTGAGAAGCGTTTGATACTTCAATGATGCATGTTCTGAATCAAAGAGCCATAAAGATATATATATGGAAAGAAGACCAGTGACCCACTGGCCATCTTTTATCCATTTCAAAGGTTTCAAGGGTTTCAATAGGTACATTTAATGTCAGGGGAATGTATACAATACACATCCGGAAATTCCTTTCCTTCACAAACATCCACGAAAACAGAGGAGTGCCCCAAAGAATGAATGACAGTTAAATGTTAGAACCCCAAAGCCCTCCCAGCTCCCCCTCCCACGCATAAGCAGCAGCAAGGCAATGACCTCCCCACTAGCAAAAAAAATGCATTGACGCCCCCCTCCCACCAAGTGGCCAAGTGTGCTGCAAAGCATCAATAAAGACACAGACTTGCAGTACCCCAAAGACTACTAGTTCACCCAGTAATTCGACACACCATGGGCTCCCTCTCTCTCCCTAATAAGGGCAAAAGAGGTGTCCCCATTTCATAGCGAAAGGGGAGAAATGATAAACAACTTGTTGATTTATGATGTTAACAGTCCGTCGTTTCACTTTTTCTGAGCTCTGTGCCCAAAGAGCACACAGCTAGCAACCAGCTCGCTGCTTTCAATCTTCTGTGTGCTCCCACAACACACCAGTTTCCTGCGGAGGCACCGACTTCAAGTCTGCTCCCCTCCAGAGCCACGAAATCCCAGAACCCTGAAGACACACTAGTCTTCTAGGCCGTGTCCTTGGTATATCGAATAGCGGCCAGTCCTGAAACCCTGAAAGCAGGTCCCATTCCCACAAAGAACCATAGTCAATGTGTAACTCCAGGTCAGGGTCTTCAAAAGAACCCTGAAAGGGAAAAATAAAGATATTAAAGATAGAAATAGAGCTGTTTCCATAGTTACAAGCAAGGGAGTTGCCGTTAGGCACCATCATCCTTCTAAGCACTTACACAAACATTAATCTCCTTACACTCATCAATTCCTCCCAGATTCCTCCACTCACCCACACACGAGGCAATTCGCTGTGGCTAATTAACCCGCTCACCTGCATATCTTTGCGAATAGGGAGGAACCCACAAGGTCACAAGAAAAACGCGTAAACTTCCCACACACAGCATCAGAAGGCCAAGATTGAACTGAGGTCTCTGGTTTAACTTAGGTCAAAAGTTGCTGGTCAAATAGAACAGGCAACACGAGTGAATCTGCAGATGCTGGAAATAAATAAAAACACAAAAGACTGGTAGAACTCAGCAGGCCAGACAGTGTCTATGGGAGGAGGTAGTGATGATGTTTTGGGCCAAAACCCTTCATCAGGACCCTCCTGATGAAGGGTTTCGGCCTGAAATTTCGTCACTACCTCCTCCCATAGACGCTGTCTGGGCTGCTGAGTTCTGCCAGTCTTTTGTGTTTTTGTTAAATAGAACACTTCAATTCCATCCCTATCTGTGATAAAGCATTTTATGGGGCTTATTCTTCCTCAATATTAAGGGCAGCTTTCCCAAAATTACCTATAGAGCTCCCGTGATGACATCATGGACAGTGCACTGTTTAAAATGGGGCAAGAGAATGTCAGTAAGATGAAAGAGCTGATTGTGAACTTCAGGAAGTGTAAGATGAAGGAACACATGCCAATCCTCTTAGAGGGATCGGAAGTGGAGAGAGTGAGCAGTTTCAAGTACCTGGCTGTCAAGATCTCTAAGGATCCCAACATATCAACGTAGTTATAAAGACAGCAAGACAGTATCTATACTTCATTATGAGTCTGAAGAGATTTGGCATGTCAACAAATACACTCAAAAACTTCTATAGTTGTACCATGGAGAGCGTTCTGACAGGCTGCATCACTGTCTGGTATGGAGGGGCTACTGCACAGGACTGAAAAGAGCTGCAGAAGGTTGTAAATTTAGTCAGCTCCATCTTGGACACTAGTCTACAAAGTATCCAGGACATCTTTAGGAAGCAGTGTCTCAGAAAGGCAGCGTCCATTACTAAGGACCTCCAGCACCCAGGGCATGTCCTCTTCTCACTGTTACCATCAGGGAGGAGGTACAGAAGCCTGAAGGCACACACTCAGCGATTCAGGAACAGCTTCTTCCCCTCTGCCATCCAATTCCTAAATGGACATTGAACCCTTGAACACCACCTCACTTTATTAATATATATTATTTCTGTTTTTGCACAGTTTTTAATCTATTTAATATATGTATACTGTAATTGATTTACTTATTTATTATTATTATTTTATTTTGTGTTCTTTTACTTCTAGATTATGTATTGCATTGAACTGCTGCTGCTAAGTTAACAAATTTAACGACACATGCTGGTGATCATAAACCTGGTTCTGATTCTGATTCTGAAAGGGAGGGCCCAAGCTAAAAGAATATGTGGCTGGCTGAGGCCAGAACTAGCAATCGTACTGACAAAGAACCATTTGGAAGCGTGAAATTTGTTTCACTTCAGTATTAATACACACCTTACAGGTGAAACAGTGTCTGATTAAATGTAACTTACTTGCAGGTGAGACGGAAACGTATACGTGGAAGATTCCTGATCGATCAGGTCCCGAGGAAAAGGAATCTCAATGCATTACCTGGGCGTATTACTCAACTGTGGATCCAATTAAGGTACAGTGAGAGTATATAAATTAAACTGACCAATGGGAATTGTCTATTTGAAGTGATTTCTTTGACTCGACAGGTTTGTCTTTCATCACTCCTTATTGATAAGGGGTGTGGCTACAATTTTTTATCCCTTCACCAGAAATTCAAACTTAGCTCCTTCACTAATCATCAGCATAGGTTTTTAAAACCCACTGTGCAAGATCTAGACAAACTCTCTCTCTCCTATTTTCAGCTGTGGTATTACCTCAGTTTTTTTCAGCCACTTCCCTGCTATTCTCTTCCTCATTCCTCAAATGCCATTCTCCATTTGCCACTGTCATTTTCTCTCTACACCTTTGTCCCTTATTTGTATCCAATCACAATCTTCCTCAGCCCACGCTCCGACATTCCTCAAAGCTAGCTTTACCCTAAAACTGTGTTTGGTCACAATTTCCTGTGTTTAATGTCTCAATGTCGGATGTATGCGCTGAGTTCTTTTTTTCTTGGGATTATACTGACAGAAAAAATATTTGGAGTAATGACTGGGACAGGGAGTGAAAGACTTGAGAGGTAGCATTATATTCAGCTGAAAGTTTTTTTTGATTGGAAAGGCAAGGCAGGAATTTTTTGCCCATCCCTAGTTATCCAAGGAAACTATTCTCTCCTTACACCACTGCCATCCTACTGGTGCAGGTGTTCTGCTCAGTGAAGTGTGTGGGGAACTGCAAGAAGTAAACTGAGTGACAATGAAGGAACGATAATATATTTCACAGTTAGGATGGCGTGTGTTTTGGAGGGTGCTCCCTCAGTGGGACTGCTTTGTCATGGATAGTGTCGGGCTTCTTGAGAGCCACTGTGCTCATCCAGGCAAACATGGAGTATTCCATCACAGCCCAAATAGATAGAGGGAAGACACAAGGGTTTCAGAAAGGTGAGTCATTCACTACAACATTACCAGCACCTGACCTGCTCTTGTAGCCAAGTTTTTATGTGACTGCTCAAGTAGTTTAGGTTGGTCCCTGAATGTGGATGGAACAGCATGTGGTGATGATAGCTAGTTAGTCATCTTCTTGAAGATGATACTTGCCTGGTACAATTGCGCCAATGAGTGTTACTTAACACCCTCATCACCCTTGCTGGATGTTGCTTACACCTTGAATTGGTAAATTGGTCTATTGATTTCGCGTGTACAGTAAAAAACCTTGTTTTGCACACTATGCATACAGAATGCACAAAGACCATTAGCTTTATTTGTCACCTGTACATTGAAACGTACAAGGGAATGCGTTGCTTGTGTCTGAGGATGTCTTCCAGCACCAACATAGCATGCCCACATCTTACTAACCAGTGCATGTTTGGAATGTGGGAGGAAACCAGAGCACCTTAGAGACAGCGTCAGGAATCGAACCCAAGTCACTGGTGTCGTAAAGCGTTATGCAAGCTGCCACGCTAACGTGCTGCCCTGTAAAGTGTTCCAAATGCAGAGAAAGTACAGTGCAGGTAGACAATAAGAAGCAAGGCCACGACGAGGTAGACTGTGAGGTCAAGAGTCCATTTGATCGTACAAGAGCCCATGGTTTTTTTTATTCTGTGCATATATTCAGTAATCCAGGATTATAACGGGACTGACTATGGCCTCAACTCTATTTTCCTGCGTGTTTCTTTCAAATGAATGACAACGCCTCAATGCCAAAGCGGTTGTGCATACTCCATTTCCCGATGCTGTGTGTTGGTTTTAGTTGGTGACAATCCAGCGCTAATGCTCTCTGGGCAGATTTGCCTCGTTTACTCACTCGATGTGTGTTGCAAATTAATTAATGCATTGAAAATCAATTATTTTTAAATACAATGGTTAAGTACCCTTCCACCTCCTTCAAAGTCTGTGTCAAAGGAAGCAGAGACATCACAAGGAAATGATCTGCTACACAGTGGGAAGCTATGGTCTGAAACAGTTTGCCTGAACCTGTGGTGGAAACAGAGTCAACAGTAACTTTTGGAAGAGTGCCAGATAAATTTATGAAGGGGAAATATTTTAAAGGATTTAGGGGAAGAGGACTAGGACAGTTCACTGTTTACCTGCATTGCGCACCGCATGTATTTGAAATTATATTTTATTAACTTATTTGTGATAATGTTTTGTTTCGTGTGCTGTGTGTATTGTGGGTGAACTGTGGTGCAGAGAATCATTGTTTCATTTGGTCGTATGTACGGTTGGTGCATTGGTGCTTGCTGCTGCTTGTCCAGGTTGGGGGGGGGGGGTTGCTTTGGGGTTCTAACATTTTTCGGTCGTTCATTCTTTTGGAGTTCTGTTTTCCTTGGACGCCCACGAAGACAAGTGTTTCAGTGTATACTGTATACATTCTCTGATAATAAACAGAACCACTTGACCCGTTTGCACAGTCAGATCACAATAAACTTGAACTTAGCAATGGAGTGTGTGTTAGAGCTGGTGCCTTGTGTGCTGTATCATTCTATGACTTACTGATCCGTTTCCTTTCTGTCGCAGGATCTCTACAGTGGCCTGATAGGGACCCTGGTGATCTGCCGCAAGAGTTTCTTAGAATCAATTGGTTTGAAGAAAGCAGTGTCCAGGGAATTTGCTCTCCTCTTCTTAGTTTTTGATGAGAATGAGTCATGGTATTTGGATGAAAATGTTAAAAAATATTGTGTCACGCCGAAACAAGTTAACAAGGAAAATGAGGATTTTATTGAGAGCAACAAAAAACATGGTACGTTCAGGGTGAACACATTATTAGTCCATATCAAAGAGCCAGAGGCAGATACTCATGAGATCTGCTGTAGTCCGGAACATCATCCTTCAGATTCACCCTATCCATTCAGTCACAGGTTCCATGGACCTGCAATGTATTTTAATGCCTTGGTTGTTCTGAATGGAAACCTTCAGTGAGTGGTTGAATCTTTACACCAGGTTTTCCTGGGTGTTATTATTGGAAAACTAGGAAATCAAAGTAGTGTAGGCCATTTTGCCTTCTGTGGTTCTTCAGAACATAATTCATCCTTGTTACGGATTCCCTCAATGTGAAGCTTCTGTGCAGAACTGCTTTGCACAGCTCTGGATATGTGCTTTAAGAGTTAAAACATGAAACTTTGGAATATGACCTTTTAATTCCCAATGAGAGTTTCTGACTTCAGGCTCCTACACTGGGTATTAATTAATTTACACCCAGTTTATATAACTGGGTATAATTTATTTTTTATTTTTAATATAAAGTTTTTTTAATTTATATAATCAAAATTATATAAATTTAATTAACTTAGTAGAATGCAGAATGGGTCCTTCCAGCCGTTCGAACCAGATTGCCCAGCAATCCTCCAACTCAATCCTAGCCTGATCATTGGCCAATTTACAATCACCAACTAATCTACCAACCGGTACATCTTTGGACTGTGGGAAGAAATCGAAGCGCCCGGAGGAAGCCAGATAGTCATAGGCAGTGGTAGGAATTGAACCCTGGTTGCCTGTGCTATAAAGTGTTGTGTTAACCACTATGCTACTGCGATGCATCTGATCAGGGGAGCATGTGAGCCCAAGAGTTTAGACTTGTCTGAGACCTACAGTTTACTTGGTTTACTGAGCTCCATCCAATGATATAGATTTGGATAGCTTGGAAACAGGCCATTCGGCTCAACCGGTCCATGCTAATCAAGATTTCAGACTAAGCTACTCCCATATGGCCACGTTGGCCTATACCTCTCTAAACCATGATGTGCCAGAGACTCTGGTCCAGTTCGCTGTGTTCCCAAAGATAGAACCTTCTGAACCATTCTTAATAGAGCCAGTTAGAGTCTCTGCCACATGACCCCTTCCACCATTTCCAATATTAGGGTAGAGCTCTGCAATTTACCCTTGCAAAGCCACACTGTGATGCTATATTGCCCCCATCCACAACTGGAGTCTTGTTACAAAAGGTCTTTGCAACCTTTGTGTTTTATTACATCAATGTATTTTTTTTATTATCAGCCAGAATTGGTTTTGTTGTTAAATTTTTGTCTGCTGACGTAATAGTGTGGCATTAAATGTCACTCAAACTAACAAGCCACTTCTCTTTGCAGAAAGGCTCAATGAGCAGAGGACACAGATTAAAGGGAATGATTCGGTAAATTAGAGAGAAGTTGAAAAATGTATTTTGACCCAAGGTGCAGCAGGGTCCGGGATGAATTGGCTGAAAAAGATGGCAAGCTGGAAGAGCAACTCACATCACGGTTAAGAGGTTCTGGACAGACATTTGCTGTGGTGTAACCCTACGTGGCCACGAGCTCAGAAATGAGAATAACCTTTCTGTTTTGTGCAGGGTGGACATGAAAGGAAAAGTGGCCTTCTTTGCATCACACGTTTGTAGGATTCTTGGCTTATCATTTGCAGAACTAAACATATGGATTAGAGAAGATTGCCACTGTATAAGGGCTTCTTACTGAGTCCTGGTTATTATTCAGATAACGTAGCCTATATAGTCACAGCACACTTTATACTAAAACCTGCTATGAACTTGATCTACTTTTTCCTTTACTATTCCAGCTATTAATGGGAGACTCTATGGAAACTTGAACGGGCTGGATATGTATGTTGGTGAAACTGTGCTTTGGTATCTCACTGGGATGGGCAATGAAGTGGACATGCACACTGTTCATTTCCATGGCCACAGCTTTGAGTATAAGGTATGCTTTATTATTTCTGGTCTCAGCTGAAATAGCAACTGTTCACTTCCCTCCACAGGTGCTGACTGACCCAGTTGTTCTTCCAGCTCATCCTTGTGCCTCCTTATTTCACTGTGTTCATTGCAGCATTGACAAGGGGCCTTGCATCTGGCCCCTCAAATTAATATTAGAGAAAAGTGGTGTAAGAAATGCAACCACCAATGTTCAGATTGGGTTGTAAACTGAGCGAGTATGTAGGTATAGGTAAGTGGATGGCAGTTTTAAAATTTTATTTAAGCCAGTTTTCAAAATTTTCAGAAATATAAAAATAAATGCAAAGACTTTTGCCAGTACACTCGTACCTGAAAGCTCTCAGGGTCGCCGGACCCACGATCTGACACCCAGCCTGCGACCCTAGAGCATTCCAGCAGATAAGGAAAGTTATCAGGATTTAAGCCTTTTGCTTGCTGGGCCAAATCACACAAGCCTTTGACCTGGAACGCACTTTACATTTCGTCATAGTTTCTGAATCAGTGCATTGGAAAGCGTTTCTGGATATATCCTTGGTTGTTTTCACACAGGCGAATGGAGTACACCATGGAGATGTTTACGATCTCTTCCCAGGAACCTTCCAAACTGTAGAGATGTACCCGGAACGCACTGGAACTTGGCTTCTCCACTGCCATGTAACAGATCACATACACGCTGGCATGGAAACGACATACACTGTCCACAAGAAACCAGGTAAAAGGCAAACAAGATTGCAAGACCATAGTCCGAAACCGAGTGTATGCAATAAGATGAATGCAGTGTTAATTCTTTGCAAACTATAACATTCATGTTCGCAAGGATAAGAGCTATCAAATTATTATAGCTACAAAGTGCCACATTGACACATGGAACATAACAGCACAGTATAGTACAGGCCTTTTGGCCCAGGATGAAGTGCCTACTCTAAGATCAATTTAACCCTTCCCTCCTACATAGCTCTTCTTTCTTCATTCATTCATGTGCCCATCTATGCCTCTAATGTATCTGGCTCTACCACCACCCCAGTAGGGAGTTCAGCACACTCACCAGTCTCTGAGTAAAAAACTTACTGCTGACATCTCTCCAATCACCTTAAAATCATGCTCCCCTTATATTAGCAATTTCTGCCCCGGGAGAAGGACTCTGACTGTCCACTCGATCTATGCCTCTTATTATCTTGCAAATTCTATCAAATTACTTTCATCCACCTTTGCACACTTATTTCCCCAATAACCTTTTATCCTTCCTGCCAATGCCAGTGTGTCTCCTAACACTCGCCCACGTTTCCTAACTACTTGGCAATGTCTACATCCACAGAGTTTATGGCCCATTTGGTCAAAACAAAGCCAATTTACTATTTACAATGAAACAGTCTGAGTAGGAGATGCACAGAATTATCCGAAGCTCTGCAACCCGTGTCCTAACTTATAACAGGGCACATTCACCAATGCATGCTGATCCACATTGTTCCCAGTTTCTATAACCACCTCCCCCTCCATTCTCTTGCCCCTCCCTATCACTGTAATCTCCTCCTTGCTTCTAATTACAATCACTCATGCTCAAGGTTTGCCCCACCATTACTAGTGGCTACACCTTCAGTTGTCAAAGCAGAAGGAATTCCCTCAAACGTTTCTAACTCATTAACCCTCTTTCCTCCTTCAAAGTCCTCCTTACTTCAGAACTCTGACTAAAGTTTCAGTAATCTGCCTTGCTATATCTTTAAGTCACACAGTAACAGCACCTCTGTTTGATGATTCTCCAATTGGAGATGTTATTGCCTCTTCAGAGGCAATGTCCTCTTTGGTGTCAGCCACCACCCCCCCCCCCCCGTCCCCCAATGAATAACCTTAAAAGTCTTTTCGTGTGTGCCATACTCTGCCAGACCCTCGGTGACCACTTATTTTTTCAAGTGGTTGTCTTGGAGGAAAGATTCTGTGAGTGGTCCCCCACGTCCTTCTCACAGCGCAGTTGTTTTTCTTACGAGACCGAGTTGCGAGCTCAACACTCAACCCGGCACGGATGGAAAGCGTGTCCGGGAGTGGCCCGACTGGATTCGAACTCGGGAACCTTTGCTCCGGAGTCCAGCACTAATGTCACTGCGCCACCAGCCAGACCTCTTAAAAGTCCAACACATTTAATTTAGTTTGATTTTAATTTGGAGGCAACAATGGAATTTTCTCCTTCCTTTGTCATCCTTAGACACTCCTCTGCATTGCAGGACAAGTAGACGAGAGGAATTTTTCTGTCATATCTCCCTACTTGGTTGACTTTGATGAGTTGGTCTGATTCCATGCTGAATGGCTCTTTGGCAGAGGAGGAGGCTATTTGGCCCATTGACTCTAAACTAGCACTCAGTGCAATCTCAGTTTTCCCACTTATTTCCTTAATATTCTATTTGCCTTTCCGCCAATCCCACTACTCTCCCAACACTCACTCACACTAGGTGCAGCTTACAGTAGCCAATTAAACTGCCAGCCCATCTTTGATACTTATTTTATTTCATTTATTGAAATACAGTGTGCAATAGGCCCCCCCCAACCCTCCAAATCGTGCCGCACCGTGCCGCCCAGCAACCCCTGATTTAACCCTAGTCTAATTTATAATGACCAATTAACCTGCCAACTGGTGCATCTTTGGACCGTGGGTGGAAACTGGAGCACTCGGAGGAAACCCACGCGGTCACGTGGAGAACGCACAAACTCCTTACAAACAGCAGCTGGAATCGAACTTAGGGCACCGGATGGAATGAAACTACAAGGTCACAGGAAGAATGGTCAACAAGTCAGGCCTCAGTGGCCTAGTCTTCACAACCCTGTGGGGCAAGAAATTCACCCCATCTATATGTAATAATATATACATTTTCTCATTCTAGGTAATATGTAAATAACTGCACAGTGGCACAATGGGTAGTGCTGGTACCTGACAACACCAGTGACCTGGGTTCAATCCTGGAAACTGGGTACTGTCCTAAAATGCTGGAGGAACTCAGCAGGTCAGGCAGCATCTATGGAGCAGAATAAACATATGATGTTTCGGGCTGAAACGTCACCTGTTTATTCCCCTGCCTCAATGCTGCCTGAACTGCTGAATTCCTCCAGCATATTGTGTGCGTTGCTCTGGATTTCAAGCATCTGCAGAATATCTCGTGTTTATAAATGGGTGCTACCCAGGAGCACAGGAGAGTAATTTAGTGAATGTACACCACTGCCAGGAATTGTTTGATTTGGATGCCGGTTTCAAAATATCTGAGAAAGTCGCTACCCACATATAACAGAGAAGTGACTCGAAAGATGATGCCCAATGTCCCCTTGGGGAGGAAACACACCATGCTTTCTTGGCCTAGCCAATACTGACTCCTCTCCTGCATCAGGCATTGAACTCCCCACTGGTGCGACCTAGCAAGCCACACAGTTGAAGGAGCTGACCCACCACCACACTCTGGGCAGCTGGAGATGGGAGGAAGTGCCTACCTTGCCAGTGATGGTCACACTCAGACGAAACAAAATCAATTATCTGCTTAGACTCCAAAGAACACAAATAGTCCAGGGTCTTGGACTTACATGTGTTTTTTTTTTGCATGACTATCTTTTTTTTTGCTTGCTATTTTCCATCTTGGCCCCAGAGGAACATTGTCTCATTCGGCTGTATTCGTGCATAGTTGAATGATAAATAATCTTGAATTTGAATTAGTAGAGGGTCAATTAGTTCCTCAGTCAGTATAAACAAGGCTGACCTATCCCAGACATTACCTCCTGTGCCCGTTTCTTATGCTATCAATTACTTGGATTACATTTTCATTTTTAGAATCTTTTTATTGATATGTAATCATCAACAGCTATAAATGATACAGAACTTTAACAGGTTAATATGCATACAATTAATAAAGCTGAAGAAAATCAATTACCTGGATTACCAAGTCCTATGAGAATGTCCTGATGATCTCACATCCATAACCTCCTAAGTAAGACAGGGAAATCCAGAGATTTGTTGCCCTCTGCCAGAAGCTAATGGTGATACTTTGAGACCAGGTTTGCGAGCAGCCGACAATGCGTTGGTAAACTAGGCAGCATCTTTGAGGTAAATAAAAGGATACCCAGAGACTTAAAAGAAACTTTAAGAACATTAGAAAGGGTGCAGAGGAGATTTACAAGGATGTTGCCTGGATTGGGGAGCATGCCTTATGAGAATAGGTTGAATGAACTCGGCCTTTTCTCCTTGGAGCGACGGAGGACGAGAGGTGACCCAATAGAGGTGTATTAGATGATGAGAGGCATTGGTTGTGTGGATAGTCAGAGGCTTTTTCCCAGGGCTGAAATGGTTGCCACAAGAGGACACAGGTTTAAGGTCTGGGGAGTAGTACAGAGGAGATGTCAGGGGTAAGTTTTTTACTCAGAGAGTGGTGAGCGCATGGAATGGGCTGCGCCCGGCAACAGTGGTGGAGGTGGATATGAAAGGGTCTTTTAGGAGACTTTTGGGTAGGTATATGGAGCGTAGTAAAATGGAGGGCTATAGGTAAGCCTAGTAATTTCTAAGGTAGGGACAGTTCGGCACAACTTCATGGGCTGAAGGGCCTGTATTGTGCTGTAGGTTTTCTATGTTTCCACTAGCAACAGTCGGCCATTCAGTCACGAGTGCCTTCTATACCATTCAATGATTGTTGCCCATCGTGTATCTCAGCACCACTTCCCTACACTGACCCCATATCCCCTCTTATTTTCTTTAATATCCAAACTCTATTGACCTCTTCCTCAAATGCGCTGTGACTGAGCCTCTAGTTCCCTTTCAGATAGAGAGCTCATAAGATTCACTACCCTCCCATTCCCTGGCTGAACGACAACAAATTTTGTTGCTGTTTGTGTGCATCCATTACCCTATTTTTTTGCAAGTGCATAACATTTGGCAGATCTTTCATTCCAGAGCAAGCTCACTGGCCCCTACAAGCAGCCAGGAATGTTTAAATTCAATTAGTCCCTCAGTCAATGTAAACACGGCTGAGCTACGCCAGACATTACACATTATAGATTCGCAGCACATATTGGTGCAAGAACCCTTAAGTGGCAGCAACCTATCTTGCTGAAGCTTTTAACCCATTGATGAGAAGGTCCATTGTTATTTATGTGTTACTATGCCCTCGTTTATTACTGTCGCATGTACTAAGTTACAATGGGAAAACTGTACTTCATGCCATCCATACAGATCATTTTGTCATATTAATATTTTAAGGTAGTACAAGGGCAAATCAATAACAGAATATAGTGTTACGATTATACTGGACGTAATGAATAGATATGCAAAGCAGAGCTTGCTGTGAGTTACCTTGCCCTCATTTAAACATTCTTCGCTGACTTATTATCAAATATTAATTTTCTCTCACCCATCTAGAGGAAGAGAGTGGCTTTTCCAAGCTCAAGAAGGCCTTTGGTTGAGGTTCTGCTAATTGTGACCAGCTGAAGACTGTACAGATAACTAATTCCTGCTCGTGATACCTTCGACTCTGGCAGCACCTCGCGCGAAGGCTTGTTTAATTGGAAGTGCTACGGAAATTTCACATGGACTGGCATGACCCCTGTGCCACTACGTGCCTAATGACATGTTAAGCTCACTCATTTCTGTTTATTACTGTATTTACAAAATAAATATAAAACACTTACTCCCGGACAGTTGGGTAAAGTGTGTGTGCTACTGATGGTGTTATTCTCAACCAAAGCACTTGAACCACAGTAATGTGGGAAGAAACATACACTCACTGGCCACTTCCTGATTTTAATAAAGTGGCCACTGAGTGGCAGTTCATGCTCTTCTGCTGCCATAGTCCATCCACATCAAGGCTCAATGTTTGGTGTGTTCAGAGATGCTCTTTTGCACACTACTGTTGTAACGTGGTTATTTGAGTTACTGTCGCCTTCCTGTCAGCTTGAACCACTTAGGCCATTCTCCTCTGACCTCTCTCATTAACAAGGCATTTTTGCTCCTGAGAACTACCACTCACTAGATGTTAATAAAAACACAAAATGCTGGCAGAACTCAGCAGGCCAGACAGCATCTATGGGAGGAGGTAGTGACGACGTTTTGGGCCGAAACCCTTCATCAGGAGTGTTTTGATAGATCACTAGATGTTTTTGTTTTGTTTTCACACCATTCTCTGCAACCTCTAGAGACTGTTATCCCAGGAGGTCAGCAGTTTCTGAGATACTCAAGCCACCCCATCTGGCACCAACAATCATGCCACGATCAAAACCACTTCAATTAGATGTCATCCCCATTCTGACGTTTGGCTTGAACAACGGCCGAACTCCGTGGCCATGTCTGCATGCTCTTATGGATTGATAGCTGCCACATGTTTGACTAATTAGTTCTGTGGGTTAATGAACAAGTGTACAAGTGTACTTAATAAAGTGACCACTGAGTGTAGACAGGTCATATTGATGTAGTTTCTTTCTCCATGGGTGCCACCTGATTTGCCAAGCATATCCAGCATTGTTTTTCTTTGGGATATATATATATATATATAAAACCACAGCATATTATAGAAGCAAGGGATATACAAAATGGTTGCCATGAGTCTACGTCAGAGCACGGCATTGCTGTCACCTGGGCAGGGAAGGTGTAGGGTGCTACTACAGCATGGTCCTCTGGAAAAGGGTCAGAATCTAAATGAGAAACCCCAATAAAGGCATCTAATCTTTGAATTATTGTTCAGTGAGATGAGATGGAGATACACCATTTGGTCCACTGAATTTGTGTCAACTATCAAGCTCCGATCTCAGGCCTCAAAGTACACTTATTACCAAAGTACTTCTACAACATGCAACCTTGAAATCCGACTTCGTACAGGCAGCCACAAAACAAAGAAACCCCAAAGAACCCATTAATAAAGAAGACTGTCAAACACTCAGTGCAAAAAGAGTTCGGAAATAACATTCAGAGCTAAAGTTCATAGATGTGATTTCATAGCCACGAAGCTGGTCCAGGAGCCTGTTGGCTGCAGGCCGCAGCCTCAGTTCAGCGCAGAGATGAGTAAACCTTGCCGAGCAGCCAGCTGAACACCAGCCCGTCTTTGCCTTTGACCCCGACCCTATCCTTTTCAAACTGGCCCAGTGCTTAAATCAGCCAGACCTTAGGTCATTCCTTGCTCTCGGGTCTGGGCCTCACAGCCTCGGTTTGGCCTGTACCTGGCCTTTCCAATACCGCCCAGCATTTAAATCGGCCAAACATTGGCTCATTGCTCATTCTCAGGTCTGGGCCCCACTGCCCTGATTCAGCCTGTGTGTGCCATGTTGCTAACATCCCACACCTTTGAGACCTCAGCTCACATCGCAAAGATGCCAGCTCGTACAGGAGGTTTAAAAGCTCATCTCCAAAAGGCTATTGATTGCAGTGATCACTTTCCAGAAAAAGTGTGATTGATAAAGTAATAGTTTAGTTTGATTCCAGTAAGTCATCGCTGCGCTTCACCGGAGCCATCTTAAACCAGACTGTCCCATTTACACTAATCCTACTTTATTTTCCCCCTGTTCTCAGACACCCCCCAGATTTTCACCACTCATCTACACACCGGGGCGATTCACATTGATACCAAATCCACACATCTTTGAGACGTGCAAGGAAACCACAGCAGCTGGATGGAAAGAATTTGGTCACAGGGACAACATGCAAACCAGAGGTTAATACTGAGGTTAATACTGGCTGGTTCACTGGAGCAGTGGGCAGCAGTTCACTTCAATTCAATTCAAGTTTAATTGTCATTCAACCATATATGAATATTCATGAATACAGCATTACTCTGGGGTCAAGCTGCAAAACACAACACCAAAGTCACACACAGCACAAAGCACACACAAGATAGCAAGCATAAATGGTATCACAATCATGCAATAAAAGGTTCCGAAACTCAAGCCCTCGAACACTGCGGAGGGTGGGTGGGCAGCTCTGACTCCAGCCTGGATGCAAACTTCACACTGCCCCTGATTGAGCACACTGGCCACAGCCCTGCTCCCCCACCACCCTCCCCCCGGTGACACCACAGCTTGAGGCCCAGTCTTCGCATACACAAGGTTACAAGCATATATAGAATATCAACAAAATGCACCCTCGCAAAATATACATGTAATGTGTATATAGTCCAGCCCCTTCAGTCCATTGAAACTGCCCGTCAACACAATAGAGCTTGCCTTCTGCTGAGTGAACACTGGGGGGCGTTGGAGGAAGCACTAACTTCTGCACGGATGGTGCACCACGCTGCCCCCTGGTGGAGCGCACTGGCTCAGGCAGCACCCTCCTGGCAACCCCACGGCTTGACGCCCCGAATGCCACCAAAATCTGCAGTCGACCACAACAGAACTTGACTTCTGCTGAGTGAAGAAGCACTGGGAGGGCAGCACTGACCCCGTCCTAGATGCTGTGCCACACTGCCATTGGTGGAGCGCATTGACTACGATGCCTCCCTCCTGGCGGCTGCAAACAGGAGACACCGTGGCCTGAGGCCTAGTCTTTGCTACAACCGAGACTGCGCAGATGCCCCACCATCCATCCCTGCTCTCAGCCAATAAGTCAGCAAATCGAACATGCTGCAAACCAGATTAACAATGTCCAACAGAGTCTTGCGATCACAAGAAAGTGACCATGACGGATACTCGCTATTTGACTGTAAGCCTCCATTGACACGAGCACAATGCACTTTTTCCACCAGTAAGCGACTCTCTGATAGCGTTGACCTGCAGCACTCTAAGTATTTAATGTATAACAGAATCTTGCAATGATTAGAAATGTGATCTTGCTTTACTACCACGTCACCCTATCCCTGGAGAGTGGAAAAAGAGCCGTGGGTGTTAGTACATAGTTTGTTGTGTCTGGCAGGACTGTTTGAGGAAGTGCTGAACACAGAACAGTACTGCACAGGAACAGGCCCCTTGGCCTATGATGCTTGTACCGAGCATGGTGCCTCCAAACATTGACATCAATCATTAAGGACTCCAACCTCCCAAGACATGCTCTCTTCTCATTGCTGCCATCAGAGAGGAGGTAGAGGAGCCCAAAGACACACACACAATGTTTTAGGAACGGCTTTTTCTCCTCTGCCATTAGTTTTCTGAATGGACAATGAACCCATGCACACTTCCTCACTCTTAATGCACCACTTATTTAATCAGATATTTAATTTGATAATAATATATTTATAGTATATTTTATGTATTGTACAGTACTGCTGCCATGAAACAACAATTGAACTGAATTGACTTTGTTTCTTACATCCTTTGCATACATGAGTAAAAATCTTTATGTTACATCTCCGTCTGAATGTGCAATGTACAAATTATAGTAATTCGTAATAAATAGTATGTGTGTGTGTAGGCCTCCGTTAGTCTCGAGAGACCATGGATTTGTGCCTTGGAAAGTTTCCAGGGCACAAGTCTGGGCAAGGTTTTTTTTAAAGACCGGCAGTTGCCCAATCTGCAAGTCTCCCCTCTCCATGCCACCAATGTTGTCCAAGGGAAGGGCGTTAGGACCCATACAGCTTGGCACTGGTGTCGTCGCAGAGCAATGTGTGGTTAAGTGCCTTTCTCAAGGACACACACACACAGCCTCAGCCAAGGCTCGAACTAACGACCTTCAGATCACTAGACGAACGCCTTAACCACTTGGCCATGCGCCAACAAATAGTATGTACAGTAAGATACACAACAAAACCATCAATATAGCTTAGAAATACAATTGTGCCAGTGTGAAGTCAGTCTGATGGCCTGGTGGAAGAAGCTGTTCTGTAGCTTGTTGGTCCCGGCTTTTATGCTGCAGTACCATTCACTGGACGGTCGCAGCTGGAACAGTTCCTGGTTAAGGTGACTCGGGTCCCCGATGATTCTTTGGGCCCTTTTTACGCACCTGTCACTGTAAATGTCCTGAATAGTGGGAAGTTCACATCTACAGATGCGCTGGGCTGTCCGCACCACTCTCTGCAGAGTCCTGCAATTGAGGGAAGTACAGTTCCCGTACCAGGCAGTGATGCAGCCGGTCAGGATGCTCTCAATTGTGCCCCTGTAGAAAGTCTTTAGGATTTGGGCATTCATGCTGAACTTCTCCAGCTGTCTGAGGTGAAGGAGGCTTGATTCTGATGTCAAACTAAACCTATTTGGCTGCACGTGATCCACATCCCTCCATTTTCTGCATGTCCATGTGCCTGTGTAAATGCTTCTTACGCACCAATACTGTGTACACTTCCACCATCACCTCTGGAATCACAAGGATCATGCTAGTGCGATTAAAGGCTACACTCCCAAGGCAAACCAGAGGCCACGGCTGACTGCCAAGCTTCGTGCACTGCTCAGGGATCTAGATGCTGCTTCAGACAGACGGATTAGACAGAGTAGGGGTGGTAGGGATGTTTCCCATGGTGGGAGAGTTTAAGACAAGTGGGCACAGCCTCAGGATAGAAGAGTGCCTTTCAAAACAGACATGCAGAGAAATTTCTTTAGCCAATCGGTGGTGAATTTGTGGAATTTGTTGCCACAGGCAGCTGTGGAGGCCAGATCATTGGGTGTATTTAAGGCAGAGATCGATAAGTTCTTGATTGGACATGGCATCAAAGGTTACAGGGAGAAGGCCAGGAATTAGGGTTGAGGAGGAGATAGAAAAAAGGATCAGCCATGATTGAATGGCAGAGCAGACTGGATGGGCCAGAAGGCCTAATTCTGCCCCTATGTCTTATGGACTGGACGACTCTAAGATCAACAAGAGGCGCACTCTCACATGCCACAAGGAAGGAAAAGTGAGAGTACTCACAGAAAATTCACAGGCGCTTTTGTGACACCAAGGGCACAGGACACACGAGGCAAGGTATGCAAACAATAACCAAGCAGGTCCACCCCTTTCTGATAAACTGAATACCTTCTCTGCATGATTTGATGCATTGAACAACGTGAAATCGAGAAAAGCCCCGTGTCCCTGAGGAACAGGCACCGCGTCTGACTGTAGCTAAGGTGGGGAGGAGCACCCTAGCCAGGGTAAAGCCGTGCAAGGCTGTGGGGAGTACAACAGGTACCTGGTTAGATGCTGAGCAACTGTGTGACCCAGCTATAGAGGTCTCAACGGATATCTTTCGTATCTCTTTAAGACAGTCCACTGCCCTTGCAGGCTTCAAGGCAGCCACCATTATTCCAGTGCCAAGAAAGCGACAATAACTGGCCTGAACAATTACCCCCCCCCCCCCCCCCCGGCACTGATTTCGACAATCATGAAGTGCTTTGAGCAGATAATAATGGGTGGTATAAATTCCCACATTCCTGTGACATAGGGCCCTTTCCAATTCGTCTACCATTCAAACCAGTCCATTGATGATGCTATAGCCACAGCCCTCCACTCCTCTCTGTCTGATCCTGAAGACAGTACCTCATACAACAGGATGGTGTTCATCAACTCCAGTTTGGCATTTAACACGGTCATTTCCCAGAGACCTCCGAGGGGTGTCACAGGACCCTTATCTCTAACTGGATCTTGGATTTCCGGATGGAAAGACCCCAGTCAATCTGAGTTGGCAGCAACATCTCAACTGCATCTTGCTGAGCTCTGGTACCTCCCAGGGCTGAGTGCTCAGCTCCCTGCTCTTCACACTGGCTGCACTGCCAGTTCCAGCTCAAACTGCATCAGGTTCGCTGATGGCATTGGAAGGAGGGCATAAGGTTTTAGGATCTTTGGGCTCTCTTCCAGGGAAGGAGGGACTTGTACAGAAGAGACAGTTTGCACCTGAACTGGAAGGGGACTAGTATCGTAGCGGGAAGGGTTGCTGGTGCTGCACGGTGGGGTTTAAACTAGAGTTGCAGGGGGATGGGAACCAGAGTGCCAGAACAGTCAGTGGAGAGGTTGTGGAGACGGATGTTTTTAAGCCCTCAGACAAAATCAGGAATTAAAAGGTTGAGCATGGTGTGACTAATGTGCCGAGCTACGCATATTTCAACGCAAGTATCATAGGAAAGGCAGATGAGATCAGGGCATGGATTAACTCTTCGAATTATGATATTATAGCCATTACTGAGACTTGGTTGCAGGAGGGGCAGCTCATTTTGCCAGGGTTCCATTGTTGTAGATGTGACAAAGCAGAAGGGATTAAATGAGGAGGGGTGGCATTACTAGTCAAGGAAAACATTATGGCTTAGTTAGAAGGGGTTCCTTTCTTTCAAGAAAATATTCTTAATAATTTATTTTTTCATATTATTATTGATATATTGCTCAGCTTTGTTAATCAGTTATTTGCTAATTTAATTCTTCATTGTACATAATGACATATTGACTTGATTACCTTAATGTATTTTTTGTTGATCTTCAATAATAATTAATAAAAAGATTTTTTAAAAATATTATGGCAGTACTCAGTCAGAACAGACTGCAGAACTTATTTTGTGAGGTGCTGTGGATGGAACTGAAAAATAAGAAAGGTATGACCACATTAATGGGGCTATATTACAGACCACTCAAAAGTCCATGAGATTCGGTGGGAAAAAAAATTGTAAGGAGATTGCAGACTGTTGCAAGAAACGCAAGGTTGTTCTAGCAGGTGATCTTAACTTTCCACATGGTGACTGGGCTCCCATACTGTAAATGGACTAGATAGGATAGAGTTTGACAGATGTATTCAGGAAAATATTCTTATTCAGTATGTAAAAGTCACAACAGAAGAGTGTGTGATGCTTGATCTGCTATTAGGGTTGAATCAGGGCAGAAGGCAGGTTTGTGTAAGTGAACACTTTCACCTTGTGATCACAGTGCCACTTGTTTCAAAGTAAATATGCAACAAGATAGGTCTGGTCTGCGGGTTGAGATTCTAAATTGGAAAAAGGCCAATGTTGATGGTATCAAAAATGATCTGACAAGTGTAGATTAGGATAGGCTGTTTTCTTGCAGAAGTCTCCATGGTAAGTGGGAGGCCTTCAAAAATGAAATTTTGAGAGTACTAAGCTTGGATGTGCCTGTCAGAATAAAAGGTAAAGATAACAGGTGTAGGGAACCTTGGCATTCAAAAGATATTAAGAAAAAAAAAGGTGCATTGCAAATATAGACAGCTAGGAACAAATGAGGTTCTTATGGAGTATATGTAATGCAAGAGAACACTTAAGAAAGAAATCAGGAGGGCTAAAAGAAGGCATGAGGTTGCTGTAACAAACAAGGAGAAGAAGAATCCTAAGGGATTCTACAGGTATGTTAAGAGCAAAAGGATTGTAAGGGACAAAATTGGTCCTCTGGAAGATCAGAGTGGTAATCTCTGCATGGAGCCAAAAAGAGATGGAGAGATCGTAAATGATTTTGTTGCATCTCTATTTACTCAGGAGATGGACACCGAGTCCATAGTAGTAAGGTAAATTGGCATCAACTTCATGGACTCTATACAGACCTTACACAGGAGGTGGTATTCACTGTCTTGAGGCAAATTAGGGTGGATATATCCTCAAGGCCAGACAAGGTGTTCCCTTGAATGCTGTGGGAGACAAGTGCAAAAATTGCCGGGGCCCTAGCAGAGATATTTAGATCATCCTTAGTGACAGGTAAAAAGCCAGAGGATTGGAGGATAGCCGATGTTGGTCCGCTGTTCAAGAAAGGCTCGGAAAATAAACCAGCAAATTGTAGACCGGTGAGCCTGACTTCAGTAGCGGGGAAGTTATTGGAAGAGACTGCATATAGGAGTATTTGGATAGAACGTGGACTGATCAAGGATAGTCAGCAAGGCTTCGTATGTGGTAAGCCGTGTCTAACCGATCAGGAAAGTTGATGAAGACAAGTTGGTGGATGTTGTCTACATGACATTTGCCAAGGTCCTGCATGGGAGGTTAGTCAAGAAGGTTCAGTCACTCAGCATTCAAGATGAGGTAGCAAATTGGATTAAACATTGGCCTTGTGGGAGAAGCCAAAGAATGGTAGTAGATGGTTTCTCCTCTGACTGAAGGCTTGTGACTAGAGGTGTGCCACAGGGATCTGTGCTAGGCCTGTTGTTATTTGACAACGGTATCAAAAATCTTGATAATGTGGTAAACTGGATCAGCAAGTTGGCAGATGACAGCAAGACTGGGGGTGTGGTGGACAGTGGGGTAGATATCATGACTTGCAGTGGGATCTGGGACCACCTGGAAAAACAGGCTGAAAGATGACAAATGGAATTCAACACAGGCAAGTGCTAGGAACTGTGGTAGGACCATCCAGGGTAGGACTTACACAGAGAATGATAGGTTACTGAGGAGTGTGGTAGAACAAAGGGATCTGGGAATACAGGTCCATAATTCTTTGAAAGTGCTGTCACAGGTTGATAGGAAGGTAAAGAAAGCTTTTGGCATCTTGGCCTTCATAAATCAAAATATTGAGTACAGGTGGTTAGATGTTGTGCATAAGCTTCGTAAGACATTGGTGAGGTCTAATTTGGAATGCCCTGTGCAGTGTTGATATCTACAGGAACAATGCAAATAAGGTTGAAAAAATATAGAGAAAATGTACAATGTCACCAGGTCTGGAGGACCTGAGTTATAAGGAAATATTGAATAGGTTAGGACTTTATTCCTTGGAGCATAGAAGATAGAGAGGAGATTTAATAGAGGTATACAAAACTATGAGGGGTATAGATAGGATAAATTCAAGCAGGCTTTTTCGACTGAGATTGGATGGAACTGAAACTAGAGGTTATTGGTTAAGTGGGAAAGGTGAAAAGTTTAAGGGGAACACGAGGTGAAACTTCTTCACTCAGAGGGTCATCAGTGTGGAACGAGCTGGCAGCACAAGTGGCACATGCAAGCTCGATTTCAACGTTTAAGAGAAGTGTTGATGAGAACATTGATGGTAGGGGTATGGAGGGCTATGGTCCCAGTGCAGGCAGACGGGAGTAGGCAGTTTAAAGGGCTTGGTATGGGCTAGGTAGGCTGACGGGCCTGTTTCTGTGCTGGACTTCTCTATGACTGTATTACTACTGTAGTTGGCCTCGTCAGCAACAATTATGAGTCGGCATAAGGAGGTAAAGTGGCTTGTCAAAGCTGAGTCTCAATATGGACAAGACAAACGAGATGATCGTGGTTCTTCAGGAAGGCATGGGTTGGCCACTCTTACCACACATCACAATGCTCTTCACTCCTTCCACAACAGAGCCAAAGTCCCATGACGTGCGCATAATTGACAACCTGACCTGGACCCACAACACCTCCTCACTAATCAAGAAGGTACAGCAGCATCTATGCTTCGAAGAGATTGAGGTGGGTAAGGCACCGCACCCCCAAATTCTAATAACTTTCTACAGGAGCATTATCAAGAGTGTCCGGTCAGACTGCATCACTGTGTGGTACAGAAACTGCAAGGCCCTATAAAGGGAAGTAAGAATTGCTGAGAGCATCATTGGGATCTCCTTCCCCCCCATTTGTGATATTTACTTTGAAGGCCGGAGACAAAGGGCCTAGAGCATTGTTGAGGATCCCTACAGTCCATTCCACAATCTCTTTGACCAACTACTGTCAGGAAGAGGCACAGAAGCATCTGGATTAGGACTGCCAGACTGGGTAACAGCTTCTTCCCTCAGGTTGTGAGACTAATGAAAACCCTGTCACCAGCAAGGTCTCATCACTCGGACAGCAAGTTATTTACCACATGTCTGTATGGTTTTGCAGGTGCACCACTTTCTGGAGGAAAGTTGTTCCATTTGGTTGGGTTTGTGTACAGTCAGACGACAATAAATTTGAACTTGGAAAGCAATCAGCTTGAAAAGTTTTGTTACCGAATTTTATTGCATTCTCGTCTCAACATTCACCTGGCAACAAGTTTGTAAACTAATTAGTCCATCATGATTAGATGAGTGCAAAACCAATAAAGTAAAATTTAATAGTATTACCATTGTCCTAATCTAAAAAAAATTGTGGCTCTTTGGCTAAAAGGGTAATGGTTCAAAACAGATTCAATCTCTGACACCCATGTCAACATGATGCGAAATATCAACAGCATAAATAAATAATTGGTTAAATACACAGGAAGTGAAAAGAGTCTCAATGGTTCAATTATTCTACAGGTCACTGAAATGTAAATAATCTTCTCAGGCAGGGACACAGGTTTAGATAAGAAGGAATAGGAAAGCTACCTTTTACAATCCATGGCATTATGAAGCAAAGTAGTAATAGATTTGTTATCCCAGCTTTTCAGAGACGGATGGTCTTACATATAGCAACCGAGTTTCACCATTGTGGATAATATTAAGGCAACTTCAAGGAAAGTCTCTGAAAACTCAAAGAGAACCTACTTCAGATAAGTGACTGAGTAAACATGCTAATCAGTCAGGAGAAATTCCAGTGAAGTTCACACATGAACCCTTACACTCAAGTGCTCAGTATTACAGTTGTAGGTATGGTGGGAATTGTCACAAGAGTGTGTTAGCCACAGTCAGTGAGCCTGTCGCGTTGGTGTGAGTTTCTGCTCCCAGGTGTGTGGTGTCCATAGGTGCACTGCATGGGGGCCAAGTTTCCTGCTAGGTTTTCCTACGATAGTGTTACATTGACCTTCGCAATTCCAGTCCACACTTGCATCGGGCTGCAGTTGCATGCTGCACAGGAATCAAGGCACAATTAATGCGGCTCCCTCCTGAGCTCCCAAGAACACACAGCACAGCTGCCCGCTGCCCATTGCGTGCTGCAAGTCACGTGATCGAGCTCTTCCTGCTGCACTCCAGAAGGTAGGGTAGGAAAAATGAAGCAACACCATCGTCTGGCAGCACTCTCAGAAAATCCAGGGGTGGCAGAATGGCAGCTACCACCATCAGGGTCTCTGGTGGGGCAGACACAAACACGTCAGAAAAAGAGCAAAACAGTCAAGTTTATCTGATAAACACACACAAAATGCAGGGGGAGCTCAGCAGGCTAGGCAGCATCTATGGAATAAAGTACAGTCGATGTTTTGTGTGGTATTGTCGCAGGTTAGAAGATACATTGATGATTTCCTCTGGCATTTTGTGTGTGTTGCTTAAATTTCCAGCATCTGCAGATTTTCTCGTTTGTGATTGGGTAGCCTCCAACCTGATGGCATGAACACTGATTTCTCGAACTTCCGGTAATGCCCCCCCCCACCCCCCTCACCGTTCCTCATCCCCTTTTCCCTCTCCCTCCTTATCTCTTTGCCTCCCCGTCAGCTCTTTTCTTTCTTCCATGGCCTTCTGTCTTCTCCTGTCAGACTCTCCCTTCTCCACTCTGTATCTCTTTCGCTAATCAGCTTCCCAGCTCTTTACTCCATTCCCCCGCCCCCCCCCCTCTTTTGGTATCACCTGTTACCTTGTGTTTCTCTCTCCCCTCCCCCCACCTTTTAAATCTACTCCTCAGCTTTTTCTCTCCAGTCTTGGCCCGAAATGTCGACTGTTTACCCTTTTCCATAGATGCTGCCTGGCCTGCTGATTTCCTCCAGCATTTTGTGTGCGTTGTTCAGATTTCAAACATCTGCAGATCTTCTCTTCTTTGAAATTAATCTGATATGAAGACTGCACAAGTCTCGTGTTAAGGAGATCGTTATTACCAGCTTGAACACTGAATCAAAATCAGTTTTATTTTCACTGACATGTTGTGAAATTTGTTGTATTGCGGCAACAATAGAGTGCAATACATAAAATTTATATATATATAGTAATATTACCTCAAGCCACATTGCTGCCCAGCAATCTCCCACTTTAATTCTAGCCTAATCACAGGGCAGTTTAATTAACCCTTAATTAACCAATTAACCTTCAATTGGTACATGTTTGGACTCTGGGAGGAAACCGGAGCACCAGGAGGTCACGGGGAAAACATGCATACTACTTACAGCTAGTGGCAGAAATAGAACCCAGGTCTCCTGCCCTGAGAGAGGGCAAGAAGAGGACACTGAAGTGGATGATCAGTGGTATTGAATTGAGAGGCAGGTCCAAAGGGCTGCTGAATGGCCTGTGCTTCCATAGACACTTCAAAACCCTGCAACCATTTCCAAGCACCAAGGGACAATTAACCACGAGAGATGTGGGCAAAATAGAAAACTGTCAGTGTACTTAGGAAGGTAAAACAAATAAATTACCATTCAGGAACTGGTTTGTGTGACAAAAGGTGTTAGCCCTTTACAACACCAGGACAAACCAAAAGACCATTTGCCAAAGAACACTTCTGAAATGTAGTTAGTGGCAGTGAAAGGGTAAATCGGTTTACTATCATCGCATATATTGAGATGTATGTAGAGAGGAAGTGGAGTGGCTGGTGGATTGGTGTGAGAAGGATAACTCAAGCTTGAAAGTGGAGAAGACCAAGGAAATCATAGCGAACTTCAGGAAGGTACAGACGAACCATTCCCCTCTACGAATATGTGGCTCCTCTGCAGGAGGGGTTAAATACACCAAGTACCTGTGAATTCACATCATGGATGACCTCACCTGGGCCCTTAATATCACCTCCCTGAACAAGAAGACACAGCAGCGAGTGGTGCCTCCAGTTCCGAAGAAGATTGAGGCAAGTGAGGCTCCCTACCCCCCCCCCCCCCAACCCCAATACCTTAACTGCATTTTACAGGAACACATTGAGAGCACCTTGACAAGATGCAAATTCAGCTGGTACAGCAGAAGCTGAGCATTGGACTGGAAGACCCTACAAAGGAATGTCAGAACAGTTGAGAGCATCATAGGGCTCTCCCTACCATCCATCGGGGACTGAAAGAAGCTGCAGAGGGTTGTAAATTTAGTCGGCTCCATCTTGGTCACTAGCCTACAAAGTACCCAGGGCATTTTCAAGGAGCGGTGCCTCAGAAAGGCACCTCCAGCACCCAGGGCATGCCTTTTTCTCACTGTTACCATCAGGTAGAATGTACAGACACCTGAAGGCACACACTCAGAAATTCAGGAACAGCTTCTTCCACTCTGCCATCCAATTCCTAAATGGACATTGAACCTGTGAACACTCCCTCACATTTTTAATATATATTATTTGTTTTTGCATGATTTTTAATCTATTCAATATATGTATACTATCATTTATTTATTTATTCTTCTTCTTCTATATTATGTATTGTATTGAATTGCTGCTGCTAAGTTAACAAATTTCACGACACATTGCTGATAATAAACCTGATTCTGATTTATCAGGAGTGCTGCCTATGCAGGGCCTTTGTATTACTAAGGATCCCACACAGCATCTGCTTTGACTTTCTGCCATCAGGCAGGAGGCTTCAATGCATAAAAACGAGAATGGTCAGGATGGGAAACAGTTTCTTTCTTCAGACCATTGCTGCATCGTATTCAATGTGTCACTGGGTAATCTGTTCCGCACCTTACAATATTTAATTTATGCACCTTGGTTTGTTATTTATGCGTAATTCATCTGTAGATTTTATCTTTATCTTCATAAGTTATCGTGTGTTATGAGTAATACTGTGCTTTACACAGTGGTTCGGACAAACGCCTCATTTCTACATATATTATATGGTTATATACATTATATACAATAAACTTGACTTGACTTGACAAGGAAGAGTGAAAATACTTTATTTCGCATGCCACCATCCAATCACATCAGTGCAATGGGGAGCACAAAGGAAAATGGTAACAGAATGCAGAATATATTGTTACAGTTATAGAGATAGTGTAGGTGGACAATAAGGTGGAAGGCCAGAACAAAGTAGATTGTGAGGTTAAGAGTACATTTTCTCATACTACAACAGTGGAGTAAAAGCTGTACTTGAGCCTGGTCATTCAGGCTTTTGTACTTTCAAACTATATCAATTACCAGAAAGGAGAGAGATACAAGTACATACCCTGCAGTGAAGACACCAGGATTTTATTTTCTCTTCCGTCTCCTCTTATTCGCTCACAAAGTTCAGGCAACAGCTTCTTCCACCACAGAGGCTGAAAGCAGAAAAGCTGGGTATTACCTCAATGGAGGGAATCTCGGCTGAGTTGGTGGAATGTTTATTTTAATCAAGTTGGAAAGCAGAAGGATAGGGACAATTCTGTTCCATAAGATGGTAAATAAAAGATGCAGAATCCTTGTGTGTAGAGTTGAGAGACTGCAAAGGTAAAACAAACCCTGGTGGAGGTTATATATAGGCCTCCAAATAGTTGCCAAAATGTGGGATACAAATTACAATGGGAGATAGAAAAGTCACGTTAAACGGACAATATTATTTGTCCATTTCAATGTGCAAGTAGATTGGGAAAATCGGATTGGTGCCGGATCCCAAGAGATGGAATTTGTAGAATGCTTAAGAGATGACTTTTTAGAGCAGCTTGTGGTTGAGCCCACTACGGAGAGAGCAATTCTGGATGGGGTGTTGTGTAATGAACTGGATTGCATCAGGGAGCTTAAGGTACGAATCCTTAGGAAGCAATGGTCATAATATGATCAAATTCACCCCACAGTCTGAAAGGGAAAAGATAAAGTATCAGTATTACAGTGGAGTTAAGGAAACTACAGAGGCATGAGAGAGGAGCTGGCAAAAGTTGATGAGAAAGGGATATTAGTAGGAATGACGGCAGAACAAGAATGGCAAGAGTTTCTGGGAGCAATTCCGAACATACAGGAAGGATAAATCCCAAGGATGAAATAGTATTCTCAGGAGAGGACGAGGTAACAGTAGCTGACAAGAGAACTCAAAGACATATAAAAGCAAAAGAGAGGGCATATAATATAGCAAATATTCATGGGAAGTTAGAGGATTGTGTAGCTGTTAAAAAGCAACAGATGACAACTAAAAATGCCATAAAGAGAGAAAAGGTGAAAAACGAAGGTAACCCAGCCAATTGATATAAAACAGGATTCCCAAAAGTTGTTTTTTTTTTCAGATATACGAAGAGTTTTAGAGAGACAAGAGTGGATTATTGGACTGCTGGAAAATGATGCTGGAGAGGTAGCAGTTGGGGGGGGGGGGTGGATAAAGAAGAGGCAGACTAACTCAGTAAATATTTTGTGTCAGCCTTTGCTGTGAAAGATGCAAGCAAAATGCCAAAAATTCAAGAGTGTAAGGGGCAGAAGTGAGTGTAGTTGCTATTACTAAGCAAAAGCTGTTTGAGAAACCGAAAGGTCAGAAGGTAGAGAATTCATCTGGAACGGATGGACTACACCCCAGGTTTCTGAAAGTGGTGGCTAAAGAAATTGTGTAGGCATTAGCTGGGATCTTTCAAGAATCGCTATATTCTGGAATGGTTCCACTGAGAAATTGCAAAAGTCACACCACTTTTTAAGAAGGGAGGCATGGAAAAGACAGGAAACTACAGGCCAGTTAGTTAGACCTCGGTGGTTAGGAAGACGTTAAGAGTCCATTTTTAAGGAAGACGTTTTTTTTAAGACATTGCTAAGGCCTAATTTGAAGTAGTGTGTACAGTTTTGATCACCTACCTACAGGAAAGATGTCAATAAGATTGAGAGAGTGCAGAGAAAATTTACAATGATGTTGTTAGGAGATTAGGTTGAGTTATATGGAAATGTTGAATAGGTTAGGACTTTAATTCCCGGAGTGCAGGAGAATGAGGGGAGATTTGATAGAAAACACAAAGTACACTGCAGATGTTGTGGTCAAATCAACACGTACAAGCAGGCTGGATGAACTCAGCAAGTCAGGCTGCATCTGTTGAAATGAGCAGTCAGTGTTTTGGGCCGAGACCCTTCGTCAGGACTGAAGGAGGAGGGGGCCAGGGCCCTATAAACAAGGTGGGGAAGGGGGAAGGTGCAGGTGAAAAACCAATCAGAGGAAAGATCAAGGGATGGGGAAGCAGGAAGGGGATAGGCAGGAGAGATGAAGAAGGAATGTAAGGGGAAAGCACCATGGGTAGTAGAAGAAGGCAGAATCATGAGAGAGGTGATAGGCAGCTAGAAGAGGAGGCAGAGTAACAAGTGAAGTGTTGCCTACGCAATAGATTGCAATTGCCTACAACACTTCACTTGTGAGTCTGTTGAGGTCATCTATTGCATCCGGTGCTCCCGGTGCGGCCTCCTCTACATCAGCGAGACCCGACACAGATTGGGGGATCGCTTCGTCGAGCACCTCCACTCCGTCCGTCACAATAGACAGGACCTCCCGGTTGCCGCCCACTTCAACTCTGCTTCACATTCCCAGTCGGATATGTCCATACATGGCCTCCTCTACCGCCATGATGAGGTCAAACTCAGGTTGGAAGAGCAACACCTCATATACTGTCTGGGTAGTCTCCAGTCCCTTGGTATCAACATCGAATTTTCCAACTTCCAGCAATTCCCTCCTTCTCCCTTCCCCTATCACACTGTCTCTCTGCCTCCTCTTCTAGCTGCCTATCACCTCTCATGATTCTGCCTTCTTCTACTACCCATAGTGCTTTCCCCTTACATTCCTCCTTCACCTCTCCGGCCTATCCCCTCCCTGCTTCCCCTCCCCCACCCCTTGATCTTTCCTCTGATTGGTTTTTCACCTGCACCTTCCCACCTTCTTTATAGGGCCCCAGCCCCCTCCTTCTTCTGTCCTGACGAAGGGTCTTGGCCCAAAACGCCGATCGCTCCTTTCAATGGATGCTGCCTGACCTGCTGAGTTCATCCAGCTTGTTTGTATGTGAGATTTGATAAGAGTTTGTTAGGTTCTTGGATATCAAGAGATAAAGCAGGAAACTGGCACTGAGAAGAAACAGCAGCTATGATCTTACTGAAGTGTGGAGCTAGCACAGGAGGACAAATGGCTCACCCACTTTACCATTTCTCCTGTTTCCATTCCACAGACAGCAGGAAGAAGGGAAAATGGAGAACACTCTCCCTTCCTCAATCTGCTCTCATGGGATTTTTAGTTCCTGGTTCCACAGGAAGGTGGGACTGGCACTGACTATGACAACTTGGGAGGAGGGTTCAGAAGAGTTTGTGAGTTACCTTTGCTAAAATTGGACAAATTAATAAACTCCTGGAAATACCTGCCAACTGAACTCGAGTAGTTGCTTTGCAGGGGATAGTAGAGACAAACGATCATGTTTAATTACTGCTCCCATGTTTATTGGAAGAGGCTTGTCTCAGTGATGGAAAGTAAGATTTGGTCCTTCTGGACTGAGTGGCCTCCCGTGTCCAATGTTTTCAATGAATCCACTTCCCTATCCAATACACCTGACTCGAAGGCTGAAATACTGGAAAAAGTGATTGAGGCAAACCTGGTTCCCCTGCTGCATCTCACAGGTGGCAAATGGTAGAAGCGCTTCAGGGCATCGGTCGAGGAGAAGGTCAGTTACATGCTCACATTTGCCCAGTCTGGTGTCACACAATGCATGGATACTCAGTGCCATCAGGTCATCATCAGGCAGGTGTTGCAGAAGTTGAAGAACAGAAGTTATTTCGATTGAAGAACCACACAGAATGGACTATGAATAAAATGAAAGAAATATTCGTAAGATTCCAAAATGCGTGTAAAGTCCTGGACCTATCTCTACTCCTTAGGGGCCTTCTTAATTTCTGTTACTCGCTGCTGAATGCAGAGGGGCGTGAAAACCTTAAGAAGAGGGATTGCCCTGGTGTGGGATTGTTTAGCAAGGCACAGCCTCCCTAGATGTGAAGCCAAACATCTTTGCCCAACTGTGGGCAAAACATATCAAAGTCGTTTCATCTTGAACATCATGAGACCATAAGATATAGGAACAGGATTAGTCCATTTGGCCCATCGAGTCTGCTCTGTCATTTCATCATGGCTGATCCATTTTCCTTCTCAGCCCCAATCTCCTGCCTTCGCCTCGTATACTCTCATGCCTTGAATATCAGAACAAAGAACTTAGCTCACCATATAAGCTGGTCTTGTGGTCTTCTACCTTCGAGGATATACACATGCACCATGGAGAAAGGGAAAATCAAGGTGGGAGTGAGTAAAGTTTGTGCTGGGACTAAACGGAGCAGTGAGGGGATATTGAACAGGTAGACTAATTGAAGTATCACATAAATGAAGACTAGAGGCAGTCTTAAGGGTCAATGTACGTACAGTACTGTGCAGAAGTCTTAGTGTGCCTAAGGCTCTTGCACAGGACTGTAGTAATTTTATGTATTGCACTGTACTGCTGCCACAAAGAAATCACATTTCATGACCTAGACGATTGATAACAAAACCTGATTCTGATAATGGGTCTCCACTGTGGACTGAAATGAAAAAGGGGCAGGGAGAAGGGAATCATGGTTGGGAGAAGGAAAAAGAGAGTGGAGGAAGTGGTAAACACCAGGAAAACATACTGTAATGACCAATAAACTAATTGTTTGGAATCAAATTACCTTGCCTGGTGTAATCTCGGGATTGCTGCATGTACCACATGACGTGAGAATAGGAATAGAATGAGGTGGCAGATAAATGTGTGGCTGAAGAATTGGAGCAAGGGGCAGGGATTCAGATTTCCGGATAATTGGGACCTCTTCAGGGTCATGGTTGGACCTGCAGAAAAGGGACGGATTGCACTTGAATTTGAGGGGGGCCAATATCCTTGTGGGCAGGTTTACCAGAACTGTTGGGAGCAGTTTAAACTAATAT
The DNA here is from genome assembly GCF_030144855.1 of Hypanus sabinus. NCBI lineage: Eukaryota > Metazoa > Chordata > Chondrichthyes > Myliobatiformes > Dasyatidae > Hypanus > Hypanus sabinus. The sequence continues at coordinate 23,112,561 of NC_082707.1, forward strand.
AACACAGGGATAGAGCTGAGGATAAGCCAGCAGGATTACACATAGATGATGGAGGTAACATGAATGCAAGGTCAGACAAACCAATGATTGGGTACAAATGCGGAACTGAAAGTTCTGTATTTAAGAATGTCTAGCATTCTTAATAAGGTGGCGCAATAAGAGATTAGTCGGTATGACGTTGTGGGCATCAGTAAGTCGTGGCTGAAGGAAGGCCATAGTTGGGAGCTTAACATCAATGGATATACTTTGAATTGAAAGGACAGGCAGGAAGGTATAGGTGGTGGTGTGCCTGTTGGTGAGAGGTGGAATTATATCTTTAAAAAGAAGTGACATAAGGTCAGAGAACGTTGAATTTTTGTGGGTGGAGTTAAGAAACTGCAAGGGTAAAAAAAATCATTATGGGAATCATATATAGGCTTCCAATTAGTAGCCAAGATGTAGGGTTGAGGTTGCAAAGTGAGCTGGGGAAGGCTAATGACATGATTGCAATGGGGGACTTCAATATACAAAATCAGGTTGGTGTTAGATTGCAAGAGAGGAAATTTGTTGAATGCCTACAAGATGGCTTTCTAGATCAGCTTGTGCCTGAGCCTACTTGGGTGTTGTGTAATAACCCGGATCTAATTAGGGAGCTTTATAGTAAGGAACCCCTGGGAGACAGTGATCTGAGAGAGAGAAGCACGTGTCACATGTATCAGTACTGCAATGGAATAAATGGAATTACAGAGGCATGAGAGAGGAGCTTGTCCAGCTAGATTGGAGGATAATGGCAGGGAAGATAGCAGAGCAGAGATGGCAGAAGTTTCTGGGAATAGTTCACAAGGTGCAGGACAGATATGTACCACAGAAAAAGTAGTTCCCAAATAGCAGGGTTAGGCGACCTTGGCTGACAAGGGAAATTAAGGACTGCATAAAAGCCAAGGAAAGGGAATATAAAATAGCAAAAGTGAGTGGGAAGTTGGATGATTGGGAAGCTTTTTAAATCCAACAAAAGGCAAACAAAAAGCTATAAAATGGGGAAAAAATGAAATATGAGGGGAATCTAGCCAATAATATAAAACAGGATACCAACATTTTTTTTAGTTATATAAAGAACAAAAGGGAGGTGAGAGTTGATATTAGACCAATGGAAAATGATGCTGATGAGGTAGTAATGTGAACAGAGAAATGATAGATGAACGTAATGGGTTCTTCGCATCTCTTTTCACTAAGGAAGACACTAGCAGTGTGCCAGTGGTCCGTGAATGGCAGGGAGCAGGAGTGAGTGCCTTAGCTATTATGAAGGAAAGTGTGCTAGACAAACTCAAAGATCTTAAGGTGATTACACTGAGGCTGTCTACAAGAAGGGTCAGAGCCATCTCTATTTCCTGAGGAGAATGAGGTCCTTTAACATCTGCCGGGTGATGCTGAGGATGTTCTATGAGTCTGTGGTGGCCAGTGCTATCATGTTTGCTGTTGTGTGCTGGGGCAGCAGGCTGAGGGTAGCAGACACCAACAGAATCAACAAACTCATTCATAAGGCCAGTGCTGTTGTGGGGGTGGAACTGGACTCTCTGACGGTGGTGTCTGAAAAGAGGATGCTGTCCAAGTTGCATGCCATCTTGGACAATGTCTCCCATCCACTTCATAATGTACTGGTTAGGCACAGGAGTACATTCAGCCAGAGACTCATTCCATCAAGATGTAACACTGAGCGACATAGGAAGTCATTCCTGCCTGTGGCCATCAAACTTTACAACTCCTCCCTCGGAGTGTCAGACACCCTGTGCCAATAGGCTGGTCCTGGACTTATTTCCACTTGGCATGATTAACATTATTATTTAATTATTTATGGTTTTATATTGCTGTATTTCTTCACTATTCTTGGTTGGTGCGGCTGTAACGAAACCCAATTTCCCTCGGGATCAATGAAGTATGTCTGTCTGTTATCACCTGAGCCAGAAGGACTACATCCCAGAGTCCTGGGCGAGGTTGCTGAAGATGGATTGGACATGATCTTTCAAGAATCACTTGATTCTTGCATAGTCACAGAGGAGTGGAAGTTTGCAAATGTCACTCCACTCTTTAAAAAGGGAGGAAGACAAAAGAAAGCCAGTTATCCTAACCTCAGTGGTTGGGAAAGTGTTGGAGACTATTACTAAGGATAAGGTTTCAAGTTACTTGGAGACTAATGATAAATTAAGTCAAAGTCAGCATGGTTTCTTGCCTGAAGAATCTGTTAGAGTTCTTCAAGGAGGTAACAAATAGAGTAGACAAAGGAGAGGATCTCATTTACTTGGACTTTCAAAAGGCTTTTGATAAGGTGCAACATGAGGCTGCTTAACAAGATAAAATCTGATGGTGTTATAGGAAAGATACTGGCATAGACAGAGGAATGGCTGACAAGCAGCAGGCAGTGAGTGAGAATAAAAGGGGCCTTTTCTGGTTGGCTGCCAGTGACTAGTGATGTTCCTCAGCATCAGGATTGGGACCACTGCTTTTCACATTGTTTGAGAGTGATTTGTATAATGGAATTGATGGCTTTGTGGCAAAGTTTGCGGACGATGTGAAGATGGGTGGAGGGGAAGCAATGCAATTGCGGTAGGACTTAGACAAATTATTGGACGATTGGGCAAAAAAGTGATGGATGGAATACAGCGTTGGGAAATGTATGATAATGCATTTTGGTAAAAGGAACAATAATGCGGACTATTATCTAAATGGGGAGTTATCAGAGGTACAAAGGAACTCTTTGCAAGACTCCCAGAAGGTTAACTTACAGACTGAGTCTTTGGTAAAGAAGGCAAACATAATGTTGGCATTTATTTCAAGGGGAATTGAATACAAAATCAAGGAGATAGTGCTGAGGCTTTATAACACACTAGTCAGGCTGCACTTGGGAGTATTGTCAACAGCTTTGGGTCCCATACCTCAAAAAGGATATGTTGTCATTGGAGAGAGTCCAGAGGAAGTTCATGAAGATGACTCTGGGAATGAAGGGGTTAACATGTGAGGAGCGTCTGGCAGCTTTGGGCCTGTACTCACTGGAATTTAGAAGAATGTGTGTGGGGGGGGGGGGGGGCTGGTCTCATTGAAACCTACTGAATATTGAAAGGACTAGATAGGGGTGGATGTGGAGGGGATGTTTCCCATGGTGGAGTATCCAGGATTAAAGGGCACAGCCTCAAATAGAGGGGCAACCCTTTAGAACAGAGGTAAGGAGGAATCTTTTTAGTTGGAGAGTAGTGAATCTGTGGAATGCTCTGCCAAAGATTGCAATGGAGGCCAAGACTGTGGGTACATTTAAGGCAGAAGTTTTTAGCTTCCTGATCGGTCACAGCACCAAAGGATATGGGAAGAAGGCAGGTGTATGGAGTTGAGTGGGATCCGGGATCAGCCATGGTGAATAGCAGAGCAAACTTGATTGGCTGAATGGCCTAATTCTGCTCCTATACCTTATGGTCTTATAGTCTCAGCAGGTGTGTGTGTCTGCACCCACGTCACCCCCCACTTCTCCTCTGCCACCTGTCCCACACTCTGCCTGCGGCACCCCACTCTCACTATTCCCAACATCCTTTGCTCTTGTCAGATTTACAAACTCGACCTCTGCTCCACATGACAAATATAGAGACTATGCTAAAGTCTTAGATATCTATAATCTATCTAAGACTTTTGCACAGTACTGTAATTCAAAAGTTTTTTCCCCGGAGAGAAGATATTTTATATTAATGAACCATCTGGGACACAAAGGTAGTCAATCATACTTCATGTATTTACAACTAATTAAAAATACAGAACACCATGTTCTACTCTAATCCAGATTCACTCACAGACACTCAAATGGGAATACCCCTCTCTCAGATCTTCTAAAGCTGCTACATGCTTCTTGCTTAAACGGAAATAATGCTTGTTTGCCTTTTTAAATATCTTCGTCAGCTGGTAAACCACAGTGGTGGTATGCACTATGAATTCAGAATTACGCTTTGCAGAAAAGAAACCCTGCACCAACCTGCAGTTTCTGCAGATCTTCTGAAGGACCTTGTGGTTCAGTATTGGAGGCATTGATAGTGTGGATCCAAGAGAAAATCTTCCCAAAATGACCACATGAACTGATCTGTTTGAAAAGAGCAAATAAGATTAGTTTGGGGCTTTCTTGATAAGTTCAAAGTTCAAAGTAAACTTATCAAAGTATGTATATGTAGCAATATACAAAACTGAGATTAACCTTCTTGCAGACATACTCAGTAAATCCATAATAGAATCATAACCATAATGGAATTAATGAAAGACCATTTATTTTTTGTTCAACCAGTGAGCAAAATTAAACAACAGGGCAAATACAAAAAGAAATAATAATGGATAGATTGAATAGATAGATAAGCAAGCAGTAAATATAGAGAACATGAGAGGAAGAATCCTTAAGGGTGAGTCCACAGGTTGAGGAAACTTTTCAATGATGTGACAAGTTGAGTGAAGTTATCTGTTGAGTGAAGAGCCTGATGCTTGAGGGGTAATAACTGTTCCTGAACCTGCTGGTGTGAGTCCTGAGGCTCCAGTACCTTATTCCTGATGGCAGAAGAGAGCACGTTGTGAGTGGTGGGGGTTCGTGATGATGGATGCTGCTTTCATGCAACAATGCTTCGTATAAACGTGCTCAGTGTTGGGGAGGGCTTTACCTGTGATGGACTGGGCTGTATCCATCACTTTCTGTAAGATTTCCCAAAGGCATTGGCGTTTCCAAACCAGGCAACCTATGGACTCACTTTGAAGGACTCTAGAACTCATTCGCAGCACAAGTTATTTATTTATTTATTATTAATTATTGTATTTGCAGTTTGGTTTTGTGCAATTTGTATTTCTTTATTCTGCTGTCAAAATATGAATCTCAGGGTAGTATACGATGATATATGTACATACTTCAGTAACATATTTTCTTTGAACTTTGAGTAGGTTCATTACTTGGCAGCGTGATCAGTATAACATCTGCAAAAATTTGGCTCATAATCATCTGCCTATTTACCAATTTTCCTATGGGAAGTATTCATGAAAATGTCTATAAGTAAATGATTCTCAAGGTAGTATATGGTAACAAATGTATTTTGAACATCGGTCCAACATTTCTACGCCAGTGTATTATTACTTCACATAACATACATTCAAACTATTGTCAATATTCTTGTAGTCAATTTTCCCCCCTCCCACATATTACAATGAAAGTGCCCAGATAATCAGCTTGCTGCGTGGGCAGGTAACAGTGGGGCTGCTGCTGGAGGCTGTGTATTCCCAACATACAGTTAGAGGCCAAACATTGTGGGCATGCTATGTTGGCGCTGGAATGTGTGGCAACACTAACAGTATATCATTAGGATGTGTTGGTTGTTAACACAGATGAAGCATTTCACTGTATCTTTTGACATACATGTGATGAACAAATAAATGAATCTAATGCAGTAGGTAAGCCGCATAGCTCCAGTGTACCGAGTCCTCTGACAGATTCAGTTGAACTCTGGACAATGGGGAAGGCAGGGACATACCAGCTCATCCACTGTTTTCAATGGTTTCCGGTCGGGCTTTATCCTCTGGGCTGTCCTGTGGAGGTACACGGACACCAGCTTCATCAGAAGGACTTCGATCAACACGTCGTCGGTGCAGGATATCAATGCGGTTTCCCAGAAGTCAACCAGCATCTGCGGATTCTCTGCCACATTGTCTTTGTCACTCTTACCACAGAGTCCCTGTCGACCGTACCAAAACAGGTTTTTTAGCCGTTACTCTGACACCTCCCACCCACACTTGTGGTGTAATAATACCATCAGGGTATCCAGTTACTTGATCCAATTCCAGCTAGCGAACACTTGAGAGAATGGCAACTGGAAATACAGTCATGGTAGAAGGCACTTTGCCCCAACTAGACTGTTCATAGGTCTTCTGCCCAAATTCCCTCTACCTGTGTCCATACCCCTCCCATCCAATTACAGAGTCTATAAATAGTACTCACTCCCCTTGCAAGTTATCATGTTTTATCATTTACAACATTGAATCACACTGGATTTAATTTGGCTTTTTTGACACTGATCATCAGAAAAATACTCTTTCAAGTCAAAGTGAAAACAGATCTCTGCAAAGTGATCTAAATTAATTACAAATATAAAACACAAAATAATTGATTGCATAAGTATTCACCCCCTTTAGTATTACACAGCAAATCATCAATGGTGCAGCCTGTTGGTCTTAGAAGTAACATAATTAATTAAATGGAGATCTGTTTTGGAGATCTCTGTGCAGTCAAGGTGTTTCAGTTGATTGTGGTAAAAATACACCTGTATCTGGAAGGCCCAACTGCTGGCGAGTCATTTATCCTGACAAAAACTACACCGTGAAGACAAAAGAACACAAAAGACATCCTTGCAAAAAAGTTATTTAAAAGCACAAGTCAGGCGATGGTGACAAGAAAATTTCCAAGTCACTGAAGTACCTTGGAGTATAGTTAAGTGAATCATCATGAAACGGAAAAGATATGGCACAGCTGAAAATCTGCCGAGAGCAGGCCAACCTCAAAAAATGAGTGACTGTGCAAGAAGAGGTCTAGTGAGGCAGGCCACCAAGAGGCCTATGACAACTCTGGAGGAGTGGCTGAGATGGGAGAGACTGCACATACAACAACTGCTGCCTGGGTGCTTCACCAGTCACAGCTTTATGGGAAAGCGGCAAAGATAAAGCCACTGCTGAAGAAAACACACATGATACCTCAGCTAGAGTTTGCCAGAAGGCATGTGGGAGACTCTGAAGTCAGCTGGAAAGTTCTATCGAACAATGAAAACCGAAATTGAGATTTTTGGTTACAGACTAAATGCTATGTTTGGCATAAGCCAAACAATGCACATTATCAAAAACACACTATCCCTACCGTGAAGCATGGTGGTGGCTGTATCACGCTGTGGGGATACTTCACTGCCCGGGAAGGATTGTGAAGGTAGAGGGTAAAATGAATGCAGCAAAATACAGGGAAATCCTGGAGGAAAACCTGATGCAGTCTGCAAGAGAACTACGACTTGGAAGAAAACTTGTGTTCTAGCAAGATAATGACCCCAAGCATAAAGCCAATCTACATAGGAATGGCTTAATAACAACAAAGTTAAAAGTCCATGAATGGCCGAGTCAGACTTCAGACCTCAGTCCAATTGAGAATTTGTGGCTGGACTTGGAAAGGGCTGTTCACTCACAATTCCCATGCAATCTGACAGAGCTTGAGCAGTTTTGTAAAGAATGGGGAAAAATTGCAGTGTCCAGATGTGTAAAGCTGATAGAGACCGATCCACACAGACTCAAGGCTGTAATTGCTGCCAAAGGTACATCTACTAAATATTGACAAAGACGGTGAATACTTATCCAATCAATTATTTTATGTTTTATATTTGTAGTGAATTTATTTAGATCACTTTGTAGAGAACTGCTTTCACTTTGACACAAAAGTGTCATTCTCTGTTGATCAATGTCAGAAAAGCCAAATTAAATCCACTGCGATTCAATCTTGTAAGACAATAAAACAAGATAACTTCCAAGGGGAGGTGAATACTTTTTTTAAAATATAGGCACTGTACCTACCAAATTTCTTTTCAATGTTATAACTGAACCTGCATTTACTACACTGCTGACAGCTTCCACATAATCAACATCCTCTGAGTGAGTAAGTTCCACCTCAGGTTCCGCTTAAATATTTCATCTTTCACTGTAACTCCATGACCTTTAGTTCTAGTCTCACCCAACCTACGGCAGAAAGAGCCAGTAAACATTCACCTTATCTATGCCCCTTGTAAATGCATATATCTCTCTCTCTCTACAAGATCTCCCTCATTCTCCTGAGCTTCAAGGAATAGAACTCTAACCTATCCCTATAACAGAGCTCCTCAAGTCCTGGCGACATTCCTGTAAATTGGCCCACGGATCGGTGGGATTTTTACCATTGGGGAACTCGGTTTGTGGACACGTTTCTGGCATGTGAACTGGTTGCGTTTTGAAGAGAAAACACAGGGACAACATGCAAATGGGTGACAGGAGAAGACCTGGCAACATGATGAAGGGGATAGGGAAACCTGGAAAATCAATTCCCTAATTCAAGGGAATGCAAATTCCAGCTGGGAAGTGCTAAGCTGTGTTGGCATTGGTTTACTTTTGTCACATGCACCGAGATACAGTGAAAAAACTTGACTTGTATGCAGATCAGATCCTTACACGGTGCATTCAAGTTGAAGTTTAATTGTCACCCAAAATGGAAACAGCTAAACAGCGAGGTAGAACAAGGTAAAACAATGACAATGCAGAATAAAGTGTAACAGTGACAGGAAAATTGTAATGCTGGTAAATGATAAAGTGCAAGATTATAATGAGGTATTGAATTGAATTGACTTTATTTCTTATGTCCTTCACATACATGAAGAGGAAAAATCTTTACGTTACGTCTCCATCTAAATGTGCGATGTGCAATCATAGCAATTTATAATAAATAGAATAGTCAATGTAATATAGAGTACACTCAAATCAGTGTGAGTTCATCAGTCTGATGGCCTGGTGGAAGAAGCTGTCCCGGAGCCTGTTGGTCCTGGCTTTTATGCTGTGGTACCACTTCCTGAACGGCAGCAGCTGGAGTAGAATGTGGGTGGAATGGTTTGGGTCCCCAGTGATCCTATAGGCCCTTTTTACACACCCGTCCTTGTAAATGTCCTGAATCATGGTAAGTTCACAACTACAGATGCGCTGGGCTGTCTGCACCACTCCTTGCAGAGTCCTGCGAATGAGGGAGGTACAGTTCCTATACCAGGCAGTGATGCAGCCAGTCAGGATGCTCTCAATTGTGCCCCTGTAGAAAGTTCTTAGGATCTGGCGGCCCATACCAAACTTCCTCAATCGTCTACGGTGAAAGAGGCGCTGTTGTGCCTTTTTCATCGCACAGCTGGTATACACAGACCATGTGAGGTCCTCAGTGATATGGATGCCAAGGAGCTTGAAGCTGTTCACCCTCTCAACCCCAGATCCATTGATGTCAATAGGGGTGAGCCTGTCTTCATTCCTCCTGTAATCCACAACCAGCTCCTTTGTTTTTGTGACATTCAGGCAGAGGTTGTTTTCTTGACACCACCCTGTCAGAGAGGTGACTTCTTCCCTGTTTGAGACAAGGCTAATCAATGAAGTGTCATCAGCAAATTTAATTAGCAGATTGGAGCTGTGGGTGGCAACACAGTCATGGGTATACAGGGAGTAAAGGAGGGGAATCAGTACACAGCCCTGAGGCGCTCCTGAGTTGAGAGTCAGAGAGGTGGTGGTGAGGGAATCCACTCTTACAACCTGCTGGCGTTCTGACAGTAAGTCCAGGATCCAGCTGCACAAGGCAGGGTCAAGGCCGAGGTCTCGGAGCTTCTTGTTGAGGCTGGATGGAACAACGGTGTTGAATGCTGAACTGTAGTCCAAGAACAGCATTCTCACACAAGCATCCTTCTTCTCCAGATGTGTAAGGAAGGCATGTAGAGCTGTGGCTATTGCATCAAGGTTCATTGTACATACTAGGGAACCATTTAATAGTTTCATTTGGGGGGTGACTGGAAGCTGCCCTTGAGCCTGTTGCCATATGATTTCAGGCTTTTGCATCTTCTGCCCAATGAAATCAGGGAGAAGAGAGAATGTCTGTTGTGGGTGTGGGCCTTTGATTACGCTGACTTAAAAGTATAGACAGAGTCCATGGAGAGGAGGCTGGTGTTTGTGATAGACTGAGCTGTGTCCACAGCTCTCTGCAGTTTCTTATGTCACGTGCAGTGCAGTTGTCACACATCCAAGGTTTTGATGATGTATTCATAAAAATTAGTAAGAATTGACAGGGACATGATAAATTTCTTTTGAGTCCTGAGGAAGTAGCTTATGGCCAGATATACTTTGCACAAAGGGGTTGGGGTTGATTGGATAAAAAGGTGACATGGTTTGGTTGCAAGCTGCCCATCTGCTTTACAACTCTCACTGCACTCATTTCCATCAAATTAAATAAAAGAAAGGCAGATTAAAAACACGGAAAGGGATGAGGAGTGGGACTATCTGGAGAACTTTCAAACTTTCAAATCATCAACACAATGGACCAAAAGGCCCCTTATACAACAATAACTTTATTCAGCATCATTACCTTTCCTAGTTAATAATAAACAAGGAACATTCACTTCTTTTGACAGATCCATTTATGCTTACTCGACTCCTTCAAAATAGCCAAGGCCGTGGAAAAGCAAACATTTCCATTGGCAGTGTTATCAAAGCTGGTACCTAACCACCAGAGAACAAACAAACCCCAGGGTTGTACAAGGTTACATATTGCATATGTACTTGAATAATAGATATACTTTGAACATGAACTATGAATTCTTCCACAGAAAGACCCGACCTGTTGTTATTAGTAAGATGTTTCAGTCAGGGGTAGCACCGAAGTGTAGTGGATCGGGGTTCCTGCCACTGTCTGGAAGTAGTTTGTACATCTTCTCAGTGACCACATGGGTTTCTTTTGGGTCTTCTGGTTTCCTCCCGCATCCAAAGTACAGTTAAAATTAGCGAGTTGTGAGCATGCTATATTGGTGCTGGAATACTGGAGACACTTGTCACAATTCTTGCTGATTTGATTTGAAATAACACATTTCATTATATGTTTTGATGCACACGTGACAAATAAAGCTAATCTTCATCTTTCGAGCCATGATGGTATTGCTGAGACTTCAACATCAAGATCCATACTTCTGAAGGCCTTGGTGAGAACTCGGCAATCCTCTGGAATGGAATTAAGGAGAATTGGGAATTTTCTCTTTGGAGCAGTGGCAGCTGGTAGAAGGTTTAATACAAGTGTATGCATTGACCTCTACATTAGGATGTCAACCAAAGGAAAGATATAACGTACAATGGAGCTAAGGGATGATCTTGTCTCTGCAGAACTTGTTATCACGTGGATTGTGAAGTCTGTGGGGGAGTGATAGGACAGTCAACAATACCTTTTAAAGGCGAACCTGATACTGAAAAGAGTCAATTCATAAAATCACACTGCTCAAAAACAGCCCAAACAGTCCATTGCCCACATTTGGACCATAAAACAACTGCATTTTTAAAGCCACAAAAAGTTGTAAACTTAGTCAGCTCCATCATGGGCACTAGCCTTCGCAGTATCCAGGACATCTTCAAGGAGCGAGGCATCAAAAAGGCAGCATCCATCATTAAGAATCATCACCCAGGACCTGCCCTCTTCTCATCGTTACCATCAGGAAGGAGGTACAGAAGCCTGAAGGCACACACTCAGCGATTCAGGAACAGCTTCTTCCCCTCTGCCATCCGATTTGTAAATCCATGAACACTACCCTATATCTATTATTTCCTATTTTGCACTACTTATTTAATATAAATCAGATTTTTTTCTCTATTATATATTACAATGTACTGCTAACGCAAGGACAAGAAGTTTCACCACATAGATCTGTGGTATTAAATCCGAGTCTGATTCCATATACCTGTCCAACTGTCGTTCAAAATGTAGTTCTTAAAAAGAGAAACTTTACAAAGACAAGGCCTAACAAAGCAAGTGAGTATGATTCATCAGATGACAGTCAAACAGCTGGCAGAGGTAATGATAAGGCATGCTCCTACAGTACTGTAGAGTCTTATGATTGCTTGCTTATTGTCGGGTAGCTACTCTCTCGCCAAGCTGAAGGATTATGACTGACTCAAGATTTCTATGTGCTATACTCCCTCAAAAAAGGACATGAATACACTGAAGAGATTGCAGAGAAGACTTAGCTGGATATTGCTTCTTTGAGCACACCCTCGAATTAAGTTGGTTGTCGACACAAATGACACATTTCACTGTATGGTTCAACGTACATGGACAAATAAAGCTAATCTTTGGCTTTAAGGTTGGTGGGAGATCTGATACAACCTGCACCATGAAGCACACAGATAGTGAGAAAATTTTCCACAGTGGATTGATCTCAAATTGGAGGGCATATGTGGGAAGCAAAAGGGTTAAAAGGGAATCTGAAGAAATGAAAGATTTTTTCCCCACCCAAAGGGCAATTGCAATCTGGAGCATACTATACTTCTTGAGAAGGCGGTGGAGGCAGATGCACACATACTAGAAAAGGACCCATATGAGCTTTTGAATTGCCAAGACGGAAAGATCACAGACTGAGTGCTGGTAAATGGCATAAGTATAAATGGGAACTTGCTAGTCAGCGTGGGCAAGCTGGGCCAAAGAGTTTGCTTCTGACCTGAGTGACTTTAAAGAACAGGTTATATACATCATAATTATGGCCAACTGATGTTGTAACAACTTTTTAACCTACTTCAAGATCGATGTCATGGTCAATCTAACGTCTCCCTCCCACATAGCTCTCTATTTTTCTTTCATCCATGTGCCTATCCACGCATCTCTTAAATACCCCTAATGTATCTGCCTTTACCACCACCCCATGCACTTATCACCCTGTGTAAAAATCCTACCTCTGACATCCCCCCATACTTTGCCCCAATCACCTTAGCCAACGTGCTGTGGGGAAAAAGGGCACTCAATCTATACCTCTTACAGACCTCTACCAAACCACCTCTCATCCTCCTTTGTTGCAAAGAAAAATAGTCTGAGCTTAAGAGTCATAGAAAAGTACAGCACAGAAACAGGCCCTTCAGCCCATCTACTCCACACTGAACCATTTAAACTGCCTTGTCCCATTGACATGCACCTGGACCATAGCCACCCATAACCCCACTATTCAGATACCTATCCAGCTCACTGAACCTCCCCTCAAAACACATTTTTGCGAATCCAGAGAGGACAAGTAAATCTCCTGGTAAATCTCCTGGTAAATCTCCTCTGCACCTTCTCTAAAACTTCCACATCCTTTCTATAATGAGGCAACCAGAAATGAACTGATTCATGTGAATAAGATTATTGACTTTCATTAAAAGGTAACATTTAGTCAGGCTTTCTTAATTTCATTTATTTCACTGATTGCTCGTGTTTTTCTTTAACTGAGTTCGATGGTTTCAAAAATTAACCTTACTAACTTAATACTTAAAATTTGTTTTAATTTCAATTGATTTTAATTGGACATTTAAACAATGAACTCAGAAGACATACACAGAGTCTATAGATGTGAGGCAATGTAGCAATGAGGTCATGGACCCTATACAGATTACAGAGGAGCAGATTCTTGCTGTCTTAAGGCAAATTAGGGTAGATAAATCACCAGGCCCTGACAATATGTTCCCTTGGACCCTGTGGGAGGCTAGTTCAGAAATTGCAGGGGCCTTACCAGAGGTATTTAATACATCTATAGCCACGGGTGATGTGCCAGAAGATCGGCAAATAGCTTATGTTTTCCATTGTTTAAGAAAGGCTCTAGAAATAAGCGAGGAAGTTATAGGCCCAAGAACCTGACATCAGTTGGGGGAAGAGTTATTGGAAGGCATTCTAAGGGAGCGGATAGATAACTATTTGCATAGACAGGGACCAATTAGGAATAGTCAACGTGGCTTTGTGCATGGTAGGAGGCATGAGGAAGTTAACTGCAAAGTTGACGAAGGCAAGACAGTGGATGTTGTCCTCATGGACTTTTTCAAAGCATTTGACGAGGTCCCACAGGGGAATTTATCAAGAAGGTTCAGTCGCTCAGCATTCAAGATGAGGTAACAAATTGGATTAGACTTTGGCTTTGTGAGAGAAGCCAGAGGGTGGTGGTGGATGGTTACCTCTCTGACTAGTGATGTGCTGGAATGATTGGTGATGGGTCCTTTGTTGCTTGTCATTTATATCAATGATCTGGATGATAATGTGGTTAAATGAGTCAGCAAATTTGCTGATGACACCAAGACTGTGGATGTGATGGACAACTGGGAAGACTATCAAAGCTTGCAGTGGGATCTGGATCAGCAAGTGAAATGGGCTGAAAATGGCAGATGGAATTTAATGCAGGCAAGTGTGAGGTGTTGCATTTTGGGAAGACAGTCAGAGTAGAATGCAGTAGAACACAAGGATCTAGGAATACAGATCCATAATTCCTTGAAAGTGGCATCACAGGTAGATAGGACTGTAGAGAAAGTTTTTGGCACATTGGCTTTCATAAATCAATGTATTGAGTACAGGAGTTGGGATGTTATGTTGAAATTGTATAAGACATTGGTGATGCTAATTTGGAGTATTTTGTCCAGATTTGGTCACCTACTACAAGAAAGATGTAAATGAGATTAAAAGAGTGCTGAGAAAATTTACAAGGATGTTGCCCAGACTTTTGAGGACCTAAGTTATAGGGAACGTCTGAATAGGCTGGGACTGTATTCCATAGAGTGTAGAAGAATGAGCTGAGATTTGCTAGAGATATACAAAATTATGAGGGTATAGACAGAGTAAATGCAAGCAAGCTTTTTCCTCTGAGCAACACACACAAAATGCTATGGAAAAGAGTAAACAGTTGATGTTTTGTGCTGAGATCCTTCATCGGGCCTGCATGATAAAGGGTCCACGCCCAATATGTTGACTGTTTACTCTTCTCCATAGATGCTGCCTGGCCTGCTGAGTTCCTCCAGCATTTTGTGTGTGTTGCTTTGGATTTCCAGCATCTGCGAATTTTTTTTGTGTTTTCCACTGAAGTTGGGTGAGACGAGAACTCGAAGTCATGGGTTAAGGATGAAAAGTGAAATGTTTAAGGGGAAAATGAAGAGGAACCTCTTCACTCAAGAGGGTGGTGAGAGTGTGGGATGAGCTGCCAGCACAAGTGGTGGACACACGGTTGATTTAAACATTTAAGAGAAACTTGGATAGGTACTTGGATGGGAGGAATGTGGAGTATGGCCTGGCTGCAAGTTGATTGGACTAGGCAGTTCAATGCTTCAGCACAGACTAGATGGGCCAAACAGTCTGTTTCTGTGCTGTACTTCTCTATGACTCTAAGAACAAGCATGAGCTGTTGCAGGCCTCAGGATGCATCATCCAACGGTCTGGTCATTGTTTACGGCTCACCTCACTCACAGGATGGCTACAGAAGAGAGACCTCAAGTTTACTGGGATACAGGTGACCAATAGTGCAGGGTGCAGTTATTTTTTCTAATAATACAAGCAAAAGTTATGCATGTTGGTCATCCTCCCTGAAGATAAACTTGGTTCCATTTGTTGTGAATTAGTACAGACATCTTCCATATGTGTTTATCCTGTATTTGGGTATCAGAGTGTCACAGTTAGTACGGCTCCTGCCTCATAGCTCCAGTAAGTCAGGTAGTTCCAACCTCTGGTGCTGTACATGAGGAGGTTCTCTCCGTAATCTTATGGGTTTCCTTCAAACACTTGGGTTTCCTCCCACAAATATGCAGGTTGGTAAATTGCCCCCGGTCTCGAGGTGAGTGGGAGTCCAGAAGAGATTGCTGGGAACATAGGAAAAGAGAGTGGGATGTGTAAATGGTTGTTTATATGACTATTGAATGGTTCCCTAGTATGATAGAAGCTCAGTCAGCCTCGTTATGGTCTTGTACCTTATTATTTACTTGCACTGTGCTTTCCCTGTAGTTGTTTCACTTTATTCTGCATTCTTATCATTTTTACTTGTTCTACCTCACCATGCTGTGTAATAATCTGATCTGTAAAGATAAAACTATTTTTTCACTGTATCTCAGTACATGTGAAAATAATAAATCATGATTCAATGGGTTGAGGGTCTGATTTTCTGCTATTATGATTCTACAAATCATGTTAAAATTAACTAGTAAAGTAAATGCCAGCATCACTAATCTAAATTCTTTGCGGCTGGCAAACATAAAATTCCACAAACAATTACGACATATTTTTTAAAAATGCACGCAAACCTTGAAGAATAATTCAGCTTCCTCCAGGGTGACTTTGTTACTTCTCAGTAGAGCTACAAAAGCAACTACCAGGAGACCCGGTTGAGTCTTCGCCAGCTCATGGGACAGTTCAGTTGCCACAACGCCGTGATATCGCAGGAGATGCGGTTCGTCCACAAATCCATTAATCAACCTCATCTGCCAGAAGCAAGCATACATTCAATGGATGTCAGTAACCCAGGGTGTTTCAACTAACATCCCTCACAGATGTTTTCAACCTTAACTCCTAAATGCAGCACAACAAATACAATCAGAAGTAGGCCATTCACTCCTGTATCCCTGCTTCCCCACTTTGAGATGAACGGTCAATTTTACACTCAGAGCAGTCTTCCCCACACTAACCCTACAACCTGCAATTCTCTTAATATCTAAAAATCTATTGATCGCTTTGGACGTGACTGTGAAGCAGGCAGCATCAGGGAAATCGATTTGCTCTGAATTTATCTCAACACGTTAAATTCCTCCCCTTCTTTCATTTCAGCCCTGAGTACAAGAGATAGAAGGTATCAGATGTTAACAAAGGTGAGAAGATTTAAACCAAATCAACAATGTGAAAAGGGAATATAACCTCAGATTGTAAAAGATGATGCAAAGCAGCTGTGGCTAAAGGTTTGCCTTCAGGCTCAGTGCAGGTTTTTGCCCCCTGCCCTGCTCTCCCTCCCTCTCCTGTTTTACTATATTGAAAGACTCGCATTAAAATAGTATCTTTCATAAACTTATTTGTTGCAAAGTGCTTTCAGTCAACAAAATAACTAATTTACAAAAACCACAAAGCAAGCCCCTCTGCCTCAGGAAGGTAACTTCAGTCAAAGACCCTACCTTTTGTTCACATTGCACAGGAGGTACAGAAGCCTCAGCAGGAGTTCGAGGAGATTTGGTCTGTCGACTAAAACACTCAAAAACTTCTACAGATGTACCATGGAGAGCATTCTGACAGGCTGCATCACCGTCCAGTATTGGGGCAGGGGGTTGAGACTCTACTGCATCACTTGGGGGGGGGGGGGGGGGGGGAGTATTAGGGGGGTGTTCTACTGCATCACTCGGGGGGGGGGGTGAGGTTCTAATGCACAAGATCAAAATAAGTTGCAGAAACTTGTAGAATTAGTCAGCTGTATTATAGGTACTAGCCTCCGTAGTATCCAAGACATCTTCAAATCTTCAAGGAGTGGTGGCTCAGAAAGGTGGTGTCCATCATTAAGGATCCTCACTACCCAGGGCATGACCTCTTCATACTGCTACCATCAGGAAGGAGGTACAGCAGCCTGAAGGCACTCACTCATGATTCAGGAACAGTTTGTTCCCCTCTGCCATCTGATTTCCAAATGGACATTGAATCCATGAACATACCTCACTACTTTTTCTAAATTTCTGTTATTTCGCACTACTGATTTTAAATTAATTTAATAGATGTGTATCTCAGGTTTCTCCGCTATCTTTATTTATCATGTATTTCATTGTACTGTTGCTGTAAAGCTAACAAATTTCACAATATATGCCAGTGATTTTGAGCTTCTACACCACCAAGTTCCAGAGCAGCTACTTCCTATAACTACTTGGTTCTTGAAACAACCTGTACAGCCCTAATCACTACCTCAAAATAGCAGTACTCCAACTACTTTGCACTACAATGGAATCTATTTTAATTGTGTTGCGTCTGTAAGAATTATTTTTGTTTCTCTTCTGAATGTTGTATCTCTAATGCTCTGTCCCTGTGATGCTGCTCCGAGTAGAAGTTTCACTGCACCTATGCACAACTGCACAGGTAGCGCGTAGACTATAAACTCAACTTTGACTCTGAGAACAAGGAGATAATTAATAGAACTGACATTCACTGACCTTACAGGTAATGGTCACAGTATGTGTTCTGGCAATGGTGGTGCAGGGGCAAATATTGACCTTGATTCCGACAGAGAACTCCTGAACTGACTAGTTAACATCCAGTCAGAGGGACTGTCAACAATACAGTATTGCACCAATGCAAAATGAGGCTTGAATCCATGATTTTCTGACTCAGGAGGAAAGGGATCCGGGAAGGCAGAAAGCCAACTAGGCCGACCTTGATTTTTCTTCAAACTCCCGAGTGTTTAATAGAATCAAAACATCAGGCAAGCTGTTGTCACTGGATTTTACTGGCCTTTCCCAGTTTGAAGCAATGCCATCAGGTTTCTGAACAAATGGCAAGTTCATAATGCATATCTATAGCCATCCCAGACAACTTCTGTATATCCAGAACATGTTAAAGTTTACTTCCTTCCAAAGCAAGGGAAAACAGATCATCAGGTTTGGCACTGAACCTTCAGCTGAAATCAAAATGGCCTTCTTGGATGTAACTAAAAGATTAGTTGATAACATGTAAAAAATGGGTTCAGTAATCTTTAATGCCCTAACCAATATTTATTCCCCACTAGACACAGTAAACTGATCATCTATTTATTGATACTTACGGAAGTTTCATATGCAGAGAGATGGCTGGAAGCATAGCAGTAGGCATAAGGCTTTACAACGGCAGCAATCAGTGTTCAATTTCCACCATGGTCAGCAATTATTATGATTCCCCCCCCCCCCCATAACCATGGAGGTTTCCTCCGGCTGCTCTGGTTTCCTCCCACATTCCAAAGATGTACAGGTCAGTAAGTTGTGGGCATGCTATTTTGTTGCCGGAAGCAAGGTGAAACCTGCAGGCTGCCCAAGCACATCGTTGGACTGTGTTGGATATTAGCACAAATGATGCATTTCAAAGTACATAGAAAACTCATCTTTATCTTCACAAGATGGGTGGTACTACTCCTCTATTAAATCCATGACTAATGCACCATGACAACAAAGAGTTTGAGACCACAATGCTGTAAGATATTGGAGTCAAATAAGGCCCTCTCGCCCCTCAAGAATGCACCACCATTCAATCATCTCTGATTTTTCCCAACTCTGTTCCCTTGGCTTCTTCCCATAACCCTCAACCCCCTTATTCAATCTATCAATACACCCAATGAGTCAGCATTTACAGCCTTCTGTGGCAACAACTCCACAGATTCACCACCATCTGGCTGAAGAAATTCCTCATCATTTCAGTTTTCAGAATCAGAATTAGATTTATTATCACTGGCATGTGTTGTGAATTTTTTTTAACTTAGCAGCAGCAGTTCAATGCAATACATAATATACAGGAAAAAAATAATTAAGTAAATCAATGACAGTATTTGCATATTTATATTTGAAGGGGGTGTCCCTTTATTCTGAGGCTGTGCCCTCAGATCCTAGGCTCTTTTTCTATTGGAAACATCCTCACTATGTCCACTCTATGAAGGCCATTCAGCATCCAATAGGCTTCAATGCGATTCATTCTCATCCTTCTGAACTCTGACACCCCAAGAGATCCAATGCTCCTCATACGTCCAGCTTTTCCCTCTGGATGAACAGTGCACATTTTGCCTTGCACATTACCTCTGTGTATCGCCTCATGGCCATCTGGTATTTTTGCTGGTCTTCAATTCTTAACGCCACCATTGCTCTGGTCAGCGTCACCAGGGGCGACGGGCTAATGGAGGCCAGCCTTTCCAGATGGTCCCATGCCGTCCTCAGGCACACATTTCTCATGCACGGGCTGCACACGGCGTGTGGAATTTGGGTTGGTTCTGACAGCTTGAATACCTGCAACACTTGGTTTGCTGTTTCCTAAGGAGTTAAAAATGAGGTTACTGTTTTTTTTTCAAATACAAGTAAAAACACTTCACCAAAATACTTCAGCCAGTAACTGGAAGTTCCCACTTACAGTGAATTTGAGATTCTCCTTTTTTCTAGAGATCTTTGTACTCTAGTTAATTGAACATTTTTAAGGAGGAAGTTGAACTTGGCCGAGAGACAGGCAGTTAGAAACCCCCATTACAATAGTTAAACATACAAAAAAGCTAATAAACAAATAGGACATCAAGCCACATAGAAGATAGATGGGGTGGCACGGTAGCACAACACTTTACATATCCTTGTTCGCTTAAATAATTCATTAAGGGTTATATGTAAAAGTAAGTGAATGGCATACGTCATCACACTACTACATCATACATACATGCCTCACTTAAAGTAAAAACTAAACTAAACATATACAAACTACCTGTTTTTCTTTTGGTTAGTTTTTATGTTTTGCAGTTACAAATCATTAATGAATCTGTGGAATTCATTGCCACGGACAGCTGTGGAGGCCAGGTCATTCGGTACATTTAAAGTGAGGTTGATAGGTTCTTGATTAGTAAAGGTGTCAAAGGTTACAGGAAGGCAGCAGGTGAATGGGTTTGATGGAATGGTGGAGTAGTATTGATGAGCTGAATGGCCTAATTCTGCTCCTTGGTGTTATGGATGAGAAAAAAAGGACGAGGATTTTTAAATAGAGGCACAGCTGGACAGGCGTAGTGTGAAAACAAAATTTGGTTTAACAAGGCAGAAAAATAATGCTAAAACTTCAGATGGGGATGTAAGAGTGTGAACTTGGGAGCAAAGGTTAGATACTTCAGTTGGGAAGAGATATGAAAGGAACAAGACTCAGAGCTAATCATGAGGTATTACAGGACTGAAGAGTAGGAAATAAGGTTGTGTGTAATACAGCACCTTCCAAATGTACTGCTTTCATCTCTGATGTAACCAGGTGAGTGCAATATACAGCTCCATCACAGGTAGTGTAAGTGTCTGGCGTGAAATCTCTATCACTCACAGCTGGGAGAGGACAAGGTGAGGTAGGAAGAGAGGCAGCAGAGATTAGATCTGATCCAAAGTGGACGCCAAGTATTAAAGGAAAAGCAAATCTGAAATGTCACATCAAATGTAACCGGGACTCTGAGACAAGGAAATTATGTCTTAAAACTCCTCCTTATACAAACACTTGAAACAGGTTCTACACAGAACAATGGAAATATTGTCAACTATAAACACAAGAGGTTCTGCAGATGCTGGAAATCCAGATGAATACACACAAGATGCTGGAAGAACTCAGCAGGTCAGACAGCATCTATGAAGGGAAGCAAACAGTTGACGCTTTGGACCAAGACCTTTCAGCAGAACCCTCAATAAATTATCTCGACTCGAACCGGCAATTGTTTATTCTTTTCCGTGGATGTTACCTGACATGCTGAGTTCCTCCAGAATTACTAATATTACCTGATTTATCATGAGCAGGAGAGCTGGTGGTTGAATTGAAGGAGTTTGTGAAGACAGAGGACATACAAATACTCTCCAATTGGGTGGCTAAAATTGTTTTACAATGCGTTTCTATATCTAAATATCTGCCTGTAACACCAACATTTGCACAATTTCCTTCTCACATCCGACTGATGGTGGATCAACTCAAACCAATAGCCAGGCAACACTAGGCAGCACCGAATGGAATATTCTGAATAAAGTCAGATTGCATCCAAGTCTAAAATTAAAACTGCTTACTGCATCGAGTGGCTCTTCAATTTCCTCATAGACTAAGTGCTTCAAGTAGTACATAAATCCTTTTCCAAACTTCTGAGGTTCATTTTCCCAGACAAGCATCCTGCTGATTAGTTCACTCAATGACTTGCCCGACATCTTATAGTAGGGGAGAGTGAGGTAAAAATCATCCACCTCAAACCTAGTGCCAAAACAAGTCCACGCATCAATTAAAACAGCCTTCAACATGGATTCTGGTCATTCAAGCCGTTAACGCAGGCTAACTAAAAAATAATGGAACATCCATTCTTAGTAAATACGTCAATGTTTAAAAGCAGAAGAATAGGTGGCACTAAGAGTGGTTGTAACACAGGTAGGTAACACACACAAAATGCTGGATCACTTCATCAGTACAATGCCAGTCTGCGAGATGCATCAAAACAGTAAAAACCGAACTATTAAATCAAATAACTGAAGGAATTATCCAGTTAAGTCCCATCAACTTTTCTTTTAAACAAAGTCACGATGATACAGCTTCCTCTGACAGAGACGCACTCTATCGCTACCCTATCCATGAAGGGCTTCCAACTTCGCTCGTGTGTTTTGCCCAGTCGTGGTCACCACCCACCCCATCACTCTACCTTCATTCACAAGGATGTTGCCGGGTCTGGAGGATCTGGGCCATGAGGAAAGATTGAATAGGTTAGGACTTTATTCCTTGGAGTGTAGAAGCCTGAGAACAGTTTTGATTGAGGCATGCAAAATTATGAGGAGTATAGATAGGGTAAATACTACTACTAGAGTTCACAGTTGAGAGTGAAAAGTTTAAGGGGAACATGAGGGGAAATTTCTTCACTTAGAGAGTTGTGAGAGTGTGGAATGAGCTGCCAGTGCAAGTTGTGCATGGGAGCTCGATTTCAATGTTTGAAAGAAGTTTGCATAGGTAAATGGATGGGAGGTATATGGAGGACTATGGTCAATATGGACCATATATGGAGGTCAATGAGAGTAGGCAGTTTAAATGGTTCAGCATGGACTAGATGGGCCAAAGGGCCTGTTTCTATGCTGCAATTTTCTATGACTATGAATATTCATCAAAAATCTTTAATGAATTTAGTTTCTGTCATTCTGTGTCTCATTACATACACCTGTTAGGGTGTATGTAACAAGAGACACAGAATGACAGAAACTAAATTCATTAA
Source organism: Hypanus sabinus (assembly GCF_030144855.1). Classification (NCBI taxonomy): domain Eukaryota; kingdom Metazoa; phylum Chordata; class Chondrichthyes; order Myliobatiformes; family Dasyatidae; genus Hypanus; species Hypanus sabinus. The sequence continues at coordinate 23,135,039 of NC_082707.1, forward strand.
AGATTTTTGATGAATAGTCATAGAGTCACAGAAACTGAAGTTAGCTTCTGTCATCCTGTTTTTCAGGAGATTCAAGTCAGATATACGTAATCTCATCTCACTGTACAGTTCCTGTGGTCTTCAAAGCAGCAGCATGTTGTATTTTTTTAGGCCCCAGGATTGTACACAGTGCTCCAAGTATGGACCACTACAAAACAGACGTAGAAACATTTGCAGATGTCAGATGATCTCGTGTTAATGTGGTCAGACTGCAAGGTTGGTGAAGCTAGTGCAGACACTGCCCCACACCTCCAGTGACATGGGATCGACCACTGATCTCTGGTGCCGCCTCTGTGGAGTTTGCATGCATGCTCTGTGACTGTGCTGGCTTCCTCTGGGTGCTGCAGTTTCTTCCCACATCCCAGAGCTGTGCTGGGTCAGTTTAAAGGCTGTACTAAATTGCCCCAAGTTGTAGAACTTGACGGGAGTGTGGGAGCAAGAAAGCAGTGGGGGAATGGGTTCACTCTTTGAGCCAGGAAAGATTTGATGGGTCAAATGGAGTCTTATGTTGTGAGGACACATGACCCTGACAACCCTGCATTTCAAGATTCCACGGTTAACGAGGATTCAGTAAAGAAATGATAGCACATACTGACTGAAACAGTCTCCCAACTGGATGCAGTTCTCTCGGAAAGCGGACAGCAGTTCAGGGCTGTCGCACTGGCCGAGGTCGGGATCTAGGAGAGCCGTCTTTAGCATGAGGTGGGCTTCACTCAGCAAGTGGACGTAACTCTGTGGACTGCAGGTCTTGTACTTCAAGCTGTACTCCACCTACAGCAGGGGCAGAGGCAAACAGACAGAGGGCATAAATGCCACCAATCGTTTACATTTTGCAATCGCAGCACAGCACCTGACAAACATAAATTAACATAAAATTCATTAAACAAACAGCAAGTTGCATGTGCACAAACAAACAAAGTAAACATTCTACCCTGATGTCATGGAGAGAGACAAGGAGAGAGGGAGGGAGGGAGGCAGAGAGAGGGAGTGAGGGAGGGAGAGAGGGAACAAGGGAGGCAGACAGAGAGAGGGAGGGAGGGAGGGATGGTGGGAGGGAGACAGAGGGAGGGAGCGAGGGAGACAGAGAGAGAGCGAGCGAGGGTGGGAGACAAAGAGAGAGAGGGAGGGAGGCAGAGGGGGGGAGGGAGGGAGACAGAGAAAGAGGGGAGGGAGGGAGGGAGGGAGACAGAGAGGGAGGGAAACAGAGATGAGGTTAGAATTTTTCAGGTAATTTCAAGAATCGGGTTGCAGTGGGGAAGCAGCTGTTGCTGAACCTGAGGTGTGGGGGTCCTCAGGCTCCTGGACTTCCTTTCAGCTCAATACCAGCTGGAAAGATAGCCACTCACCATCTCTTTGCACAGCTGAATTGTTGGTATCACCTGCAAGCAGTATAAATTCCAGGCAGATTCCTTAATAACCGGTGGCGTATTATTCAGAGTCCTGGACCTTTGGAGTCTGTAAGGAAAAAGACAAAATCTGCTCAGCTGTTATTTGCTAATTTGGTGCCTTAGCTGAACTAGACAAGCCCCATGGTTTGTAACTGGACCAGCTGAAGCTGTAGCAACGTCAGCAGCATAGTTTGCTGGAAAATCTCAGCAGCTCAAATGGTGTCGTTCTGTGGGGTGTGGGTGAGAATGGGTTGGAATGAACTCGTGTTGAGACCAAGAGTGGCGAGGGGAGACAGTTAGAATAAAGTGTGTGGGGGGGGGGGGGGGGGTGAGGTGAAGAACTGGTGGGAAAGGAACCCAAGCTAATTGGTGGAGTGAAGAGGGGTGAAACATGATGGGCAGGTTGCTCCAGGGGTTGGGGTGAAGATGGGAGGCAGAGGCTTGTAACTGATAGATGGGAGGCAGATGGAGCAAGGTGGGGTGAGGGGAGGGTTAAGGTTGGAGACAGCTGCTGGAAGGAAGTAGTCCAGAACATATAAGGACTACCTATGCTGGATTCTGATAAGGAGGTGAAAATGGGAACCATGAGGGGAAAGATGGAAGGCAGAACAGGAGGCAGGAAGGGAGGGGGAAGCCTCCCTCTACTATTGATGCTGCCCTCACCTGCAACTCTATTTCCCATAGATCTACACTCAACCCATTTCCCCGTCGTAATACTGATAGTACCTGCTGTCCTTACCTTCCACAGCATCAGTCTCTGCACTCAACACACTACCCTCCACAACTCCTGCCACCTCCAAAAGGATCCTACCACTTTACCTCCCCCTCGCTTTGCTCAGGCACCTATCCTTGCAACACACACAAAATGCTGCAGGAGCTCAGCAGGCCAGGCAGCATCTACGGGAAAAATGTACCATCAACGTTTCCGGCTGGAACCCAAGTCCTGGTGTCATCTATTACGTCCAGTGCTCCTGATGTGGCCTCGCTACGTCATTGAGACCAGACACAGATTGAGGGGCCACTCCATCGAGCACCTCCACACCATCTGCCACAAGCCCGACTTCCATTTCTCTTTCCTGTTCCGACACATCAGTCCATGGACTCCTCTTGTGCTAAAATGAGGCCACCCTCAGGGCAGAGAAGCACCTCACATACCATCTGGGCATCCTACATCAATTCTCCTTCCAGCAAAAAAAAACCCTTTTTATCTATTCCTCACTCTAACCTTTCATTTCTTCTCACCTGCCTATTACTTCCCCATGGGTCTCCTCCCCCTTCCCTTTCTCCTTTGGTCCACTCTCCCCTCCTATCAGATTCCTCCTTATCCAGCCCTGACCTTCCCCACCCATCTGGTTTCACCTATCACCTGCCTGCTAGCCTCTTTCCCCTCCCCCTAACTTTTTGTTCTGGCATCTTCCCCCTTCCTTCTCAGTCTTGGCTCGAAACGTTGATTCTGTATTCATTTCCATAGACTCCTCCCAGCCTGCGGAGTTCCTCCAGCATTTTGTGTGTGTTGCTTTGGATGTCCAGCATCTGCAGACTTTCTCATGCTTAGAATTGTGTGAGTGTCATGCATGGGAGGAATGAGGGTGGGGTAGGGGAGGGGGTTATATTGATGATGCTAGCTTGTAGACCAAGCAGTTACCATCAATGATTGTTCCCTAATGCACGTGAGAGGCTGCCAGTCCACAGAGCTGTACCTCAACCATTGCCACAATATCTCATTTCTTCTTTTCTCAGCTCTTGAAATAGGAGACAAAAACAAGATCAGCTGCTTAGCCCTGATAGTACTCTCATCTCTGAAACCATTTTTACAAAGGGGTCCTGGGATCACAGACCCAGAAAGGAAGGCAGTTCTCCTATTCAGGAAGACATCAGTAAACCTGATTGACATTTTTTACATGATTGTTTCATTAGACTAACTAGATTTAAATTCCACAGCTCTTAGGGCGGGATTGGAACTGAGGTCTCCAAATTATTGCATAACTTTGTTATTGACTATAAATGACTTATCCTGACCTCTGGATTATTAGTCTTGTCATTTAAATACTGCGGCACCATGCCTCGATTGTGTGGTACTGCATTGTGCTCAGATTGCCATTTTCGAATAAATGATGCCTCAAAGAATCATTAACATTAATTAACAATAAATAATTAATGTTAGCACAGTTTAAGTACTCGGTAGCCTTTCAGTGTTATTGAGAAAGTCTAACATAGCGTCAACATAGATACCCACATGTACAGTACTGTGCAAAAGTCTTAGGCACACATATATAGCTTGGGTGCCTAAGACTTTTGCACAGTATTGTAGTAATTTATGTACTTCAGAGCACTGCTGCCGCAAAAAAACAACAGACTTCATGACATATGTGAGTGATGATAAACCTGATTCTGATAAGCGTCTCTATTGTGGACCGAGTGGATAGTCATGGTTGAGAAACGGGGTAAGAAGAGGGGAGGGAGCAGGCAGCACCAGAGAGACATTCTGTAATGATCAATAAACTAACTGTTTGGAATTAAATAACCTTACCTGGTGTCTCAGGGCTGGGTGTCTCTCTACCCACACCACACCCCACTCCCAACACTCCTTCTCTGCCACCTGTCTCACACCCCTCCTGCAGCGCTCCACCCTCATCATTCCCAACATCCTTTGCTCCCACCACACTTACAAACTTGCTCTCTGCTCCACATGGACAAATACAGTACTGCACCCTAGCTACAGTACAAAACATTTGCACAGAAATGTAGATCAGAGACATCCTCAACACTATTAATGCACATTGGTTTTGGCATCTAGGGACTTGGGCCGGATAATCATGTGGATACATCTGTAATAAAATGTCGCTAAATATTCCTTGTTACAAGGGAGTTAAAACGATCAATTTGGAATAATGAACTTGATTATCGGGCTTCATTTTGATTTTCCTTCTGATTTGCAAGCTGCCCTTTGGGATCGATGCATCAGGGAAAGCCATTATGCACGAATGCTATGGAATGGCGGGCTAAAGAAAAATTACTCACGATCCTTTACTGGGTTCATTCTGTCTGTTTTGTGCATTGACTTCTGCCTTGGACAGCAGTATTAGGTGGTTCCTGGAATGGCACACCGCTCTCAACCCGATAAAGAGTTGCATACGCAGGGCAGACACGGGCAGGAAGAATGGTGGACAGGCCTAAATTTTTTTTTAAAAACACAGGAGGAAAAATAATGATGTTTACATAATGCGTCTATACACAAAGGTGAGACACTTAACAGTAAAGCATTCTCTGCCAACCACCACCACTGCTCCAAGCCTACTTCTGAAAACCACCTGAGAGGATATTCTGAAGGGTAAAGGTTCACCTGTTCAGCCCAAAGGATTATATTTCAGTCTGTGAAATAAAGGACTGAATTCTAGCAGTTGTACGCTGATTGCAGGTGCTCGCATGCTAGAGCATAACAGGACAGGGAAACCAAAGAGCCCACTCAAGCTCATGGCTAATACAATTGTAGCGTCATTTCACTTTCCAGCTCTCGATTCCCTGTAGTCCAAAAATCAGCTGTGAATATACTTAATGATCCAGCCTGCACAATCCCCAGGATGGAGAATTACAGAGACTCACCACCCTTGATGCCTATTTCATGGTAGCGTAAGAAGCAATGCTCTACAGCACCAGCTGTAAAATGGGGGTTGAAATCTCACTGCTTTCTCTAAGGAGTTTGTACGTTTGCTCTCTGGTCCTGTGGGTTTCCTCCAGGTGCTCAATTTCCACCCCCCCCCCCCCCCGCATCGCAAACACATATGGGTTAGTAAGTTATGGGCACGCTAATATTGAGCTGGAAATATGGTGACTCTTGTGGGCTGCACTCTCTACATCCTTGGATTGTGTCAGTCATTGATTTCATTGCAACACACACACAGAGCTCAGCTGGTCAGGGAACATCTATGGAACGGAGTAAACAGTCAACATTTCAGGCCGAGACCCTTCATCAGGTCTGTGAAGGACAGGGCAAGATGCCCGTTAAAAGGTGGGAGAAGGGGGAATAGGCTAACTGGAAGGTGAAGCCAGGTGTGTTGGAAAGGTCAAGGGCTGGAGAAGAAAGAAACTGATAGGGGAGAAGAGTGGACCATTGGCGAAAGGGAAGGAGGAGGGGACCCAGAGGGAAGTAAGAGGCAGGAGAGAAGAGAGAAGAAGTGAAAAGTCAGAGTGGGGAATAGAGGACCAGGCATGGGGGTGGGGGGGGAGAAAATTTTGTTCGTCAAAGGAGTAATCATTATTCATACCATCAGGATGGAGGGTACTCAGACTGAATGCAAGGTGTTGCTACTGCACCGAGGTTGGCTTCACCTTGGCTCAAGGGGAGGCCTTGCATCGACACATTGGAATGGGAATCAGAATTAAATGCATTCCACTGTAGGCTTTCATGCTAATGTGACAAATAATAATCTTTTTTAAAAAAACTGTTAAAAGTAGGTCCTTCTCTACTCACTTCAGATCTCAGAAGACCCTGTGGTAGTTTCTAATAAGAGGGAATTAACTTCATAGAGTATACCAAGTCAACAATTTACCCTCAATCAATAACATTGTGTTAAAGGGGGAAACTCAAAAGCAATCATATAGAATGAAAGATCACATCTATATTATTATTAGCTAAAGAAGTACCTTGTTATTAGTGTCAATTTCTGGATCAATATCTCGAGCAGCTACTGCACTGCATCTGACACTGTAACACAGCAAGTGATTCCTGTCAATGAACGAGGAACATGTATTAGTCAGGAATAATCATCACGTTAAGAGTCATCAGTGAATATGGTTCCACGGAGACTGTGAGTTCTGCACGAGTGTGTCATACAAGATATTCAAGCTCATTATAAAACTCTGGTTCGGCCACATCTGCAATATTGCACACGGTTCTGGCCGCCCCACTGTAGGGAGGACGTTGAGGCTTTGGAGAGGGTCCGGAAGAGGTTCACCAGGATGCTGCACGGTTTAGGGGGAAGGGGGCCATCTTGAGAGGCTAGATAATCTTGGGTTGTTTTCTCTGGAGCAGCAGAGGCTGAGGGGAAGATCTGATAAGAGATTTATAAGATTATGCGAGGCATAGATAGGGTGGACAGAAAGCATCTGCATCCCAAGGTTGAAATATCTGATACCAGAGGGGATGTACTGAAGGTGAGAGGGGGAGGGTTCAAGGGGGTGTGAGGAGTAAATATTTCACTCAGAGAGTGGTGGATGCCTGGACTGTGCTACCTGGTACGCTGGTAGAGGCAAATACATTAGAGGCTTTTAAGAGATGCTTATATCAATACGTGAACGTGAGGACTTGGTGTAAGTAAGAGGGATTTGAGTTTAGATGGTTTTGATTTGCTTTTTAACTGGTTCAGCATGACATTTTGGGCTGAAGGGACTGTCCCTGAGCTGTGCTGTTCTATGTCCTGTGAACTATGTCACAAATGTGTCTGCAATCGTCCGATAACCATTCTGGCAAAGCAAGGCACAATAGCAAACTGACGAAACAGAATATATTACCCAGCAGAACAGCTTTCATAACAAGATTATCTCATTTTCTGCTTCCTGGTGTGTGGAAATATTGTAAACCTCACAGCACTGCTCCAGGGGAAAAAAATTCACTATTTGGTACATTAACTCATCTTGGTTCTTCTATCACAGACTATACCCACTTCAAGATTGCTTAAGGCTATTTCCAGTACACAAGTGTAAAGCAGAATGAAATAATTGTCTCTCCAGCTCCAATGCAGCTCAACAAAAACTTGATAAGATAAAGAAGGTTAGAGTGATATTTGGGTTCAGGACATATACATTGAACATTTGATTTTGGCTAACAGTCTTCACATCTGAAAAGGCATTGCGCATTTAATTTGGAGTGCAGCTCTGAACAATGGGTTCCTAAAAACTGTAAATCCCAGCCTAGAGGATGCTGATTAAAATTCATTTGGATGTGTATGGCGTGAATCAGGAGGCGTGAAGACTGTATGTAGTTTCAAAGAAAGCATTGTCCATACATTGTAAATATGGAGATGTCCTTTGAAGTTTGGCACATTAAATATCGAGCCCCCATGTTGGGCCAGCCAGACTTTTCCACAGAAAGTGTCTCCCTTTAACGCCTGCTGTACCTTGTTTTGTCGAATAAAGAAGCTGCTTTGTATCTACCGGTAATTTTCTCCAGTACCGTCATTCACGTAACAAGAACACAATAATAAAAACACAATAAATACATAAAATAGGTTATGTACGTAGATTGTATGTACAGTACTTTGCAAAAGTCTTAGGCACATATATATAACTAGGATATAAAGTAATTTTACTCATTGCACTGTATTGCTGCAGCAAAACAAAAACAAATTTCATAACATATATGAAACGATAAACCTGATTCTGATATGGGTCTACTGTGGAGTGAGAATGGGAAAGGGGCAGGGAGAGGAAGCATCAGAGATATTCTGTATTAATCAACTGTTTGGAATCAAGTAGCCTTATGTCTCAGGGCTGGGTGAGACTGCACCTATGCCACCCCTCGCCCCTCTCTGCCACTTGTCCCACATCCTCCTGCAGCACTCCACCCTCACCATTTCCAACATCCTTTGCTTCTGCTAGATTCATCAAACTCGCTCTCTGCTCCACGTTGACAATTTGTGAGTCTGGTGTTCTAGGCATGGATGCTGCTCCTTGGCCTCCTTACTGATTGAACTGGGCCAGTCCATAAGCAGGGTAGATGGTATCATTCACGATTTTACTAGCTGTTTTCCAGCACAGTTCTGTACATATGTCTTTGACGGCAGGTAGATTGGTGCCAGTGATGCATTGTGCAGTTTTAGAGCCTTTTCCCGCCACAGCGCAGTTTACACACCATGTAGTGATGCAGCATTTTGGGATGCTGTCCGCTGTGGATCTGTCGAAAGACATGAGTATAGATGTGCATAGTCCAGCTCTCTTCAGCCTCCTCAGAAAGTAGAGGTGTTGTGACCTTTCCTGATTGAGTAGAACGTGTTCCGGGACAATGAGAAAACATGTGAGATGTGAACACCCAGGAGTTTTAAACTACTCACAGTTTCCACTGCTCTGCCACTGGTGTGAGTGGTATGTGTGCTCCTAAAGTCAAGAACAATCCCCTTAGCCTTGTTGACATTGAGGAAGTGATTGTTTGCCTAGCATCAGGTCTTGAGCTCTTCCATCTCCTCTCCGCAGGCAATACTGAAAAGGATTTAAGCAGGCCACTGGAAAACTTTTCAATTTTTTCCTTATCAGAAACTTTCTCTTTATAAAATATATTTTAATCACAACATATACACATTAAATACAAACACGTTTTTTTTCATTCATTATAACATCAATACATTCCCTTACAATCAATGACCCCACACGTTTATTGCTTAAATAATGCAGAGATTTTTAAAGATTATTTAGAGATACACCACAGTAACAAGCCTGCACCATCCAATTATACCCACATGACCAAATAACTTACTAACCTGTACGTATTTGGAAAGTGGCAGGAAACCAAAACGCTGTCCCACACTGTCACAGGGAGAACGTACAAACCCCTTACGGACAGTGGTGGAATTGAGGCCAGGTTGCAGGCTCTGTATTAGTGTTATGCTAACTTCTACACAATCACATCACCCTTGTTTGAGAAGACCCCACCCCTGTGTCCAAATACAGTGGAACCCTAGCCTGCAGTCTTTGCTCACAGAGCCTTGGCTACACTGAGCTGGACTGCAATCCTCAGCAAGTACTTCTGCGACCTGGAAAGAGTCAGTTTTTAACAGCACACACTTCTAAACATCTGCTCACATTGGAAGAGCAGGCAGATCAAAGTGTATCTTGATAATCTTCCAACAGAGGTCGATGTTTGCCACAGTGCAAATCCCCGGTAGCAACCTGTGGATCGAGTCCCGATTTACACAGCTGCTGAGCAGAAATGTTGACAAGGACCACAACAGCTCTTTCTAAACCTTCTCAATGAATGTATGGTCCACAAGAAGGTGGATGATTCGCTCACATGCACCACAGCTGTTTCAAGTGCAGTGGGATTGAGGCTCCGACAGCATTTGATGGGGTCTGTCATTGATTCTATTATAGTTATTATTCTATATTACTGAGTATGTCTGCAAGAAAATGAATCTCAGGGTTGTATATGGTGACACATATGTATTTTGATAATACATTTACTTTGAACTTTGAATGAATAAAGGTCAGATTGAAAGCAATACAAGGATCCTCTAACTTTCCAACTGATTGGTCCACTGAATAGGTCAAATAACCAATGTGAAAGGCACATAGTTCATCGACATCCCCTCCAATGCTATCACATATATCCTGTAGAACCAGAATCAGGTACAATAGCACTGGCGCATGTTGTGAAATTTGTTGTTTTATGGCAGCAGTGCATTGCAATACATAACTACAAATTACAATATGTGTATATAAAAAAATTACACAAGTCATGCAAAAGAAAGGAAAAAAAGTGAGGGAGTGTTCATGTGATCATGGTCCATTTGGATATCTGATGGCAAGGTGGAACAAGCTGTTCCTGAAAGATCGAGTGTGAATGTCTTCTAGGCTCCATTACCTCCTCCTTGATGGCAGCAATGAGAAGAGAGACTGGGTGATGAAGGTCCTTAATGATGAATGCTGACTTTTTGAAGCATCACCTTTTGAAGGTGTCCTGGATGCTGGAGAGACTAGTGTTCACAATGGAGCTGGCTGAGTTTACAACTCTCTGCAGCATTTTCTGATCTTGTGCAGTGGCCCCTCCATACCAGACAGTGATGTAACCAGTCAGAATGTTCTCCAGGGTACATTATATAGAAATTTGTGTGTGCCTTTGGTGACATACCAATTCTGCTCAGACCCCTGATGGAATATAGCTTTCTTCATAATTGTGTCAATATATTGAAGCTAGGATAGGTCTTCAGAGAAGCTCACACTTTCCACTTCCGATCCCTCAATGAGGACTGGCGTGTGTTCCCTTGACTTCACCTTCCTGAAATCCTCTATCAATTCTTTAGACCACTGACATTGAGTGTAAGGTTGTTGTTGCAACACCACTCAACCAACTGCATTGCTTCCTTGAACAAGTGCTATCCCATGAATAAAAAGGATTCTATTTTCTATATTGGGATCACATTCTTATGGAGAACGTTTGTAGAGTGCTTGGCAGATTTGATGACAAATGCAACACAAGATGCCGCAAAAACTCAATCTGTCAGGAAGCATCTGTGGATGGGAAAGGACAGTTGACCTCTCGTGTCCAGATCCTTCATCTGGGCTAAAATATATTCATTTCCCTCCAACAATGCGGGGTCTTTTATGCTGATTCCAGCTTCTGTTGTCTGGTGGCCCCCAGCTGACAAACACCGCTATTGAGGCTGGGTAACGCAGAACAAGGGAGGAAAGTGTCAGGATAGGGAGGAGAAGCCATTTAAAGTCAGAGAATAGATGGGTAGCTGATGGCTGGCATGAACACATTGAGCAGAAGGATCCATTCCACGCAATGAGGAAGATATATTTTATTGATTAGGATGATTTATTACACTGGACAACTATTTTTTTTTGGTAGTGTTGCTTCCTCAGAATTTATTTTTTTGTTTATGATAGACCACTTGTGGAACACAAATACAATTCTGGGCTAATGGCATCACGTAGGAATTTGGAGAAACAGGGAAGTAACTTTTATTGAATTTAATTTGTTTCACTGAATAACGGTACTGGCACTTTGCAGTAGTTTAACTAAGCTAAAAGCGTTTTGTTGATGATTTTCATTTGTACTCAGTGCCTGAAGCTTCTCGCTTAAGTGTCCAACAATAATCAGCCAGCATTGATGGATTCCAGTTGCCCTGATTCTGTTTCTCCATGACTGCAATGTCCTGGTGAAACCTTTCACCATGCTCGTCACTGACAGTGACAAGATTTGCAGGGAAGAACTCTAAATGGGAATGCAGAAAATGAGTCTGTCGGGACATGCTGCACTTTCTGGTTTTGTATGCTTGAGCATGTTGTCAACCAGCTGCACGTAGTTGCCAAGAAATTTTTCAACAACATCCTGGAATGCTTTCCATGCAATTTTCTCCAGTCTCACTAGAAGCTCTTTGAAATACCTGTTATTGAGAACCTGTTGATTCGTGGACCAACAAAAATGCCTTCCTTAACCATAACATCAGTTACTCTGACTTGAATTATCAATTGAAAAAACAAATAGAGGCGATTTCAAAAAAAAAGGTGCATGATATTAAAATCACTGTGGAATTTTCTTGATTAATGGCCCAAAGTCCACAAGATACCCCCAAAATCATTCAGGAAGCAAAATCTTTGTTGTTCAGCATTCTCCAGAGGTCTGCAGTTGCCCGCTCTGTGTATTCAAGGCAGAAATAGGGCATTATAAGGAATTAAAGGATGTGGAATTAGGTTGGAAATGTGGAATTACTAAATGGCAGAGCAGCCCTGAAGAACCATGTTCCTACTTTATGTGTTGTGTACTGAATGAAAGCATTGTTCCATGGTGATTGCAAGTATTTTATAGAACTCCATTCACCAACATCTATAAGCTGGTGGATTCTAACACTGGGAACTTAAACACTCTTGTCAGCTGATTGATATTAAAGTGAACTAATGAACTGTGCAAGTGATTTTGAAGTCTAATTTTAACTGCCTCTCAAAGCAGAACAAGCAAGGAATGTAAGCTAATGGATCATTTCACTGGTTATTTTACACAAAAATTCCCATAACAGTGTAGGTTTCCACCTGGTGCTCCAGTTTCATACCTAGAACACAGAAATCTACAGCACATTACAGGCCGTTTGGCCCACAATGTTGTGCTGACCATGTAACCCTCTCTAGAAACTGCCTAGAATGTTCCTACTGCATAGCCCTCTATCTTTCTAAGCTCCATGTACCTATCTAAGAGTCTCTTAAAAGTCTCCATTGTATCTGCCTCCACCACTGTTGTCAGCAGTGCGTTCCACACACCCACCACTTTGTGTGAAAAATTTACCCCTGACATCCCCTCTGTACCCACTTCCAAGCACCTTAAAACTATGTCTCCCATGTTAGCTATTTCAGCCCTGGGAAAAAGCCTCTGACTTTCCACACATTCAATGTCTCTCATCATCTTATACACCTTTATCAGGTCACCTCTCATTCTCCGTCACTCCAAGGAGAAAAAGCCAAGTTCACTCAACCCATTCTCATAAGGTACACCCTCCAATCCAGGCAACATCCTTGTAAATCTCCTCTGCTCCAACATTTCAAAGATGTGTGGATTAGTAGGTTAATGGGGCACAATGGAGTAATTGGGCAGTGCAAGCTCATTGGGCCAGAAGGGCTTGTAACTATGCAGTATCTCTCAATAAAACAGTATGATCTGCATTACTTCAATCAGTGCCTAGTCATCTCTTCAGAGGTTTAAACACTCACCACTGTGGTAGAAGATGAGTGTTCAAGTTTATTACGGAGCTTAACAGAAGACCCCATACTGCAGGTCTGAGGTATTATGAATGGAGGTGGCCCACAGCTGTGCTACCATACACAGCTTCAATCTGATCAAATTTGCACATGACACTTCATTGATTTCTAGCCTACAGAGGAAAAGTTAACACCCTGACACAGTGGTGTCAATCTCTCCCTCAAGATCCGAGAAGCAAAGAGCTGATTGTGGATTACAGGAGGGACGGAGACAGGCTCACCCTGATCTGCATCAATGTGACTGCAGTTGCGAGGGTGAGTTCCTCGGTATACACATCACCAAAGATCTCACCTGGACTGTACACACCGGCTGTGTGGCAAAAAAAAAGCAGCACAACCGCATCTTTTCCATCTCAATGACTTGAAGTAGTTCGCCATGAGTCCCCTAATCCTCAAGACCTTCTTCAAGGGCACCATTGAGAGCATCTTGACTGGCTGTATCACCACCTGGTATGGGAACTGTACCAACCATCATCACTGGGCACTGCAGAGAGGTACAGACTGCCCAGCGCATCTGTGGGTGCAAACTTCCCTCCATTGAGGGCATTTATAGCAACAGGTGCAAAAAGAAGGCCTAGAAGATCATTGGGGACCTTAGTCACACCAACTATAAACCGTTGCAGCTGCTTGTGTCTGGCAAACACTACCGCAGCATTAAAGCCAGGACCAACAGGCTACGGGACAGCTTCTTTCTCAAGCCATTAGACTTAAACATTCACACGTCTGTACATTGCAACGGAGTGATACTGCAAAGATTTTTACTCCCTCACGTTATGGGACGGATGTAAGATTTAAGTACTTTCAATTCAACTTCTCAGCACTGTCAGGTAAAGTATCCAAGGAAACTCCTCCAAGGAAGAGCATGGGAGAGATTTATCACAGCATTCAGTACTATACAGACACCTCAAATCAACATCAAAACCGTTTACCTTGTTGTAAGATTGAAATCCATTAGGCTTTTCTTCCTTAGGAGTTCCTAACGTTTCTTTTTGGTCATGGAGCCTTACCATTAACCGAGGGGGTCCATGGACCCCAGGTTGGGAACACCTACTCTACCTCTATTACCCATTCTATTTTCTACATCACTAAAGTGACTATATTTAAAAAGGACTCTTCGAGATGTCCGAAAAGGGATGCAGGAGGTGTTTCATGAAAGTAAGTCTCTCTACGTATCACTGCGCCTCAAAACACACAGAGCACAGTGCCTGGGCCACATCCTTGAGCTCAGATGCCAGAATGGTCGTTGTCATACCTGGTGATGACGTGCAAGAGCTGGGAACTCAGCACTGCTTGCTTTGCCTTCTCCGGGTAACTGTAGGCAGAGAGCTCCTGCACCATATTGCCAACGGAGTACAGATAGCCCGTGTGCGGCAAGGAAAAGAAACAGAAAAGGCTGAGCATTTCCCTCTCCTTCCTCCCCGGAGAACCGTTCGGTTCCAAGTCTCCTAGACCAAAGCAGAAAATAATAGTCAGTTGGCCTTGTGTAGTCACAGCCAGAGCCACCTGGATTTCAGCAGACAATTGCCCTTCTCCAAACCCATACGCAGACAGACAGACACCCCAGAAGGCAGTGACATATTACACACTGATGTGGAAATGTGTATTAAGTAGCCTCCTTATTAAAAATTAGATGGCCAACAGCTTTGAAAGGCTTAGCTTATCACAGCAGAAGGTTGCCGAACATTTAAAGCAATCTTTCAGCTTCAAAAATATCAATAGTTGGGACATAGTAAAGTAGAGGGGTCTTGGTTTCTATTCTACACAAGATGCTGTCTTTGTTGCATACCTGTCCTGTTAAGTTGTGTTCGTTTTTTTTCCCCTCATGTACAAGGGTATCAGACGATACATGCAAAGTTATTATAAAGTCAAAATAGTTACTACCCTATCATTGCTCATTTATTAAATCTATAAACTTCATATAATCAGCATTAATCCCTAAATTTGTGTAATAAAACTGAACTCATCAGAAATAGGTTTCAATTTTAACATCTTCGTTCCAGCACATTAGTAGCTTGATTGCAAATTATTAGCACTTTACATCTTCAGCTTTTCTGCATTTGCTCATAAACATAGACCATAGAAAATAACAGCACAGTGTAGGCTGGCCCACGATGTCGTACTGACCTTTCAACCTACTCCACGATCTATCGTCCCCTTCCCTCGACATAGCCCTCCATTTTTCTTTCATTCATGTGCCCACCTAAGAATTTCCTAAATGCTCCTAATGCATCTGCCTCAACCATCATCCCTGGTGGGGCATTCCACACACCCACCACTCTTTTTATTAAAAAAAAACACTTACCTCTTACATCCCTCGACATGTTGCTCCGTCCACTTTGTACTAGCTATTTCCACCCTTGTACCTCTTTGATTATGAAACCTAAATTTCTTTGTGCCTCCTCTTTTTGTAGATCCATTTCTGGTTTTCTGTTTCTCATTTACTCTGTTGTGATGATTTGGTTTAAAATCAACTTCTAACTAGACTTTGTTTATTGGCTTTGCCCATACCTTGTTGGTTGGATCGAGTCTGTCAGGCGAGTCAGAGCCCATTAAGCAGAGGGTAGGGTGCAATTGTCTTCGAGAAGTTGTAACTGTGTGGGGGATTCATTGTGTTGGAAGAGGCAGAGGATTTATTTATTGAAATACAGTGAGGAGTAGGCCCTTTTGGCCCTGTCGAGCCACACCGCCCAGCCACCCCAATTTAATTGTAGCCTAATCACAGGACAATTTACAATGACCAATTAACCTACCAACCAGTAGGTCTTTGGACTGTGGGAGGAAACCCACGCAGTTAAGGGAAGATTGTATAAATTCTTTAAAGGCAGTGTTGGGAATTGAACCTAGGTTGCTGGTACCATAAAGTGTAGTGCTATCCACTACACTACTGTGCCACTTGTGCGGGGAGTGATTGAGAGAAATGTATGCATGAGGACTCACCTGCAGTAGCTGGAAGGGGAAAAACACAATCTTGAAGGAAGCTAAACGTAAAGGAGATGGCCAAAATTACTGGGAAACACATGTCGAAAGGTGAAGTGCTGTGTGTGGCTGATTATGGATTTTTCACAAAGAGACCCTTCTGGTTCTGCTTGACTTGTGCTGTGAATTTGCACGGACCAATGAGCACAGCAGTCAGCTTCAAGACTTCCTTCTTTTCCTTCCCCATCTGACAGAACCACACACAACTCAATTCACAGAAAAGTCCACCAGAGTCAAAAGGCTGTGGATTCACTCACCACCCTGAACCACCTCTCAAACCCCATCAGTTCTGAGTGTAGATTTGAGGCTGAAAGTTCTGCATAAAACTAGGCTCCTGCAGGAAAGCAAACAAGTATAGCTTGACACCATACAATCAACATACATAGAACATAGAAATTTACAGCACATTACAGGTCCTTCGGCCCACAATGTTGTGCCGACCATGTAACTTATAATGCATTCTATGTTACAGTACCTGCAGAAAATATTGGGAGCAGCTGTAGGGAGTGCAGTGATGTTTTCTCATCCAAGTAAATATGGGATAAATCTGGTGCAAAACGCCTTGGAATAAGGGGAAAAAAAATCAAATTAAAATTATCTTTCAATTGTTAAAACATTCAACGTAACAAAAATCAGAACTGTGTAATGCATTGGTGCCAGTGACCTATAACCTATCCCTCAATGTCAGCAAGACGAAGGAATTGGTTGTTGACTTCAGAAGGAGTAGCGAAGAAACTGTGATGATTGTACGCTCTAGTATCAATTGTTGGTGACAATAAAGTATCTAGTATCTTAAGTATCATGGTTTGTTAAACAGTCTGTTGTTTCAGCTGTTGGAGATAACAGAAAACGAGGAACTCAGGTAGTTGATTGTTAGGTTGAGCTGTTGACAATTGAGTTGGTCGCAAGTGAGTTTCTGTAATGACCACCAATCAACTGATTGAGTTGTAGATAAAGGCCAAGCATTTGGAGGACACTCAATTGAACAGCGCACTGGCGATGTCCGTTTGTACAGTGACAAAACGTTGGCCAATGGACTGCCAAGATCGGAGAGCAGATCAATACAACCTGTTTCGGCTGTGAGTGGCACACAGCTGAATGATTTAATTAAGCTTTAAACTGGAATGAAGTGAATTAGTGAGATTTCAATGGGAGCATTTGGGAGAAAGAGAAATAAACAAACAAAAGCACAAATCATAAGAGCATGCAGCACAGAAGCCCTGCAGTGTTCCCATTTTTTTGTATTTTTTATTGAAATTCATCAAACATCTCCATAAGATGTATTTCAGATATTGCACATATATATCATATAGTCATATATGCCACAAATCTCCACATAATATTTATCTGATGTATACTCTTATAGAAAAGAGGAAAGAAAGAACAAGCAAAAGGAGAAAACTATGTACAGGCAGAGAGTGATTTTTTTTTAACAGCATATTCATTGATTTGTGATGATAAAAATCAGGCCTATGAGGTGTTATGTAGTTAAACCATTTTCCCCAGTATGAATCAAATTGTTCCAACTTATGTTTAACAGATGCTGTTATCTTCTCCATTTTGTAAATGTCCATTGTAATTTCCATCCATGCATTCAAGGTTGTGATAACAATTTCCTAGTAAGAGTTCCCATTTTAAGATATACAAACATCATTGAATCAGTTAACATTATCTGTTCTAGATTAAAACAACCTTTGCATGATAGCCATCTTCATTCCCCCACCGCTTCCATTCCCCTGGTTGTAACCCCTTTTGCAAGTGGAAATATTCCCCCTCATTTACTCGGTACAAACACTTGATAATGATAGAAGGTGGATTTTTGTGTTGGGTTTGAGCTCAGAACACTGTTCACATTTGGCAAGGGGATGATTCAAAGTGATTCCAACTAGTTCCTGTATAATTGTATAAGAGGCAACAACAGTTATGTCAGCGTCATGAGTGTGGTATCAGCCTGTGGATCATTTTCTCCAGCTTCCCTTTAGTGACACCGTCCATAGTCAACAGAAGGGGAACCAGATCTACCGAGGGGATTACCAAAAACATATTGTAGTTAACAAAGATCCAGCAACTCTCTGTAGTGAGATTCTTATTTCAGACTGTGGGTCATAATCGAGTAGTCACTGACTCCAAAATCTAAACCTGTGTCCCACTGCTCCTGGACACAATACACCAAAACTGAACAATAGTGACCTTTGAGTTCATGAGAATAATCCGGGGATGAAAAGACTGATGCACGAGGAGTGTTTGATGACTCTGGCCTTGTTCGTGCTTGAGTTTGGATTGGGGGGGGGGGGGGGGGTGAACCTGTCTGGACACGCCCCCCCCCCCCCCCCGCTGACTGCTCCTGTGGCTCCTCCCATGGACCCCAGTATAAAGGCGATTGGAGACACAGCCCTGGCCTCAGTCTCCAGGATGCAGTGTGGTGGTCAATTGCTGCTTGTTCTTTCTTCCAGCCAATAAAAGCCTATCTCTCACCTTACGTCTCCAAGAGTTATTGATAGTGCATCAGGGTGGAATCTCACTCAAAACTATTTACTATTGAAAGGCCTTGATTAATAAATGTAGAAAAGATGTTTCCTATACTAGGGGACACAGCCTCAGAATAAGAGGACTTCTCCTTAGATCAGAGACGAGAAGAAATTTCTTTAGCCAGAGGTGGGATTCATTGCCACAGAGGCTATGAAAACCAAGTCATTGGGTGTATTTAAATAAGTTAATAGGCTCTTGATTAGTAAGGGCATCAAAGGTCAAGGGGAAAAGGGAGGAGAATGGGGCTGAGAGGGATAATAAATCAGCTATCATGGAATAGCAGAGCAGACTCAATGGGCTGAAAGGCCTAATTCTAATCCTTTGTTTTCTGGTCTTAGTTCTGTCTTAATTCAAGGGAATGGGTGAACAGGCCAGCCAGCAGCAATTTAAACAAACTGTGGCGACCCATTTCCTGGCGCATCCGAACCCACTCACAATTAGATAGCCTACGGGGGTTTGCGAGCACAGAGCTTTGGAGCCTCTGCGCCATGGGGGGCCGGTTGAGGGAGGCTTAAAAGTGAGGCTGAAGTTTTCGAATAAAGTTTTTTCCTTCGACTGCAGTTACCGACTCCGTGTCGTAATTTTAGCGCTGCGTGAAGCACACCGCTACAAAACCTTTACACCATACTCTTCCAGTCCCTCAGACAATTAACCATCACATACATGAGCAGAAATTAGGGCATTGACTGTGTCAATTTGCAGCAATGTGGTGAGGAAGAATTGACCATTTGGACCAGCATTAGGATTTATTTAAATCAAGAAAAAAACTACTTGTCAAGTAAAGCAGATACATGGTTTGAAACAATCAATTTAAAATCTGAATAGTTAACTTAAAACCACACAGCACTTACCACAGCTAATGGTAAACATAGTACCCTTTGGAACAGAAAACAGGAACAACAGTTGGTCCATCAGCCCTTTGAACCTACTCCTTTATCTCAACACCAGATTCCTGCTCTTACTTTCTCCCTTCTTCCCACTGCACCCTTCTTTATCTAATCCCATGTTCAATCTTCCTTCCCCAGCAGATTCTCCGTAATCTGCAGCCTTTAATTGCCCCCATTATCACCTTCCAACCTCATCACTATTGCCATTCAACCTCCTCCCTATTTACCCTCTTCACCTGGATCCACACATCACACCACTTTATACGGGCCACCTCCCAACTATCTATTGGTCCAGCTGAAGGTTTTCCACCTGGAACATGGCTCACCTGATTCCCTTCAACAGATGCTGCCTGATCAGCTGAGTTCCCCCAACATCTGATTTGTTGCACTCCCCGTAATCCACCCCCCCCCCCCCGACTGCATCTGGATATTTACTCATCTCCTTAAATATACTTATTGACTCAACCTGGACAGGCCTCTGAGATCATGAGTTCCACAGGTTTATATAAAAAAAACATAAACGAACTCAAGAAGCGAATTAGGACAGCCAGGAGGGGCCGGGAAATGTCCCTGGCAAGTAGAATTAAAGAGAATCCCAAGGCATTCCATACAGACATAATTAGGGAGAGGGTGGGACCACTCAGGGATTGGGGGGGGAGGGGTGGAAATGTTTGCTTGGATACGAAGAATTTAAGTGATGTCCTTAATGGGTACTTTACATCAGTATTTACCAAGAAGGATGAGGAAGTCAGGGAAATCAGTGCCAAGATTATTCATAAGCTAGGCAATTTTGAAGTAAAGGAGGAAATAGTGTTGGGTCCCTTAAAGAGCACCAAGTTGGTAAGTACCCAGGGCTTGATGGGACATACCCCAGGCTACTGAAAGAGGGAAATTGCTGGGGCCTTGATTCCTCTCTAGTCACAGGGGGTGGACTCAGAGGGCCAGTAAGTACATAATGTTGTTCCAGGGATAATCCTGGAAACTATATACCAGTGAGTCACATATCGGTGCTAGGGAAGTTACTGGAGGGATTTCTTACAGAAAGGATTTATTAGCATTTGGAAAGCTATGGCCTAATTAAACTGAGCCAGCATAGCTTTGTGGGGTGCAAGTCACATCTTACTGAGTTTTTGGACGAGGTGGTAAGGGTGGTCGATGAAGGTAGAGCTGTCTGTGTGGATTTTACTGAGGCACTTTACAAGGTCCCTCGTGGGAGGCTCATCCTGAAAATTAAGATGCACATGATCAATGGCGATTTGTCCGTTTGGATTCAGAAACGGCTTGCCGATAGAAGGCAGGGTGGTGGTGGTCAAAGTGACTTACTCCAGCTGGAGGTCTGTGATCAGTGGTGTTTCCACAGGGATCTGTGCTGGCACCTCTGGTGATGTTCACACAGTAAACAACCTTGTTGAAAAGTGTAGGTGAGTGAGTTAGTAAGTTTGCAAATGATTTAAAAAAATTGAAGTTGTTGTGAATAGCATTGATGACTGGCAAATAATAGAGCAGGATATAGATCAGTTGCCGATACGGGCTGATAAACATCAGATGGGAGTTTAACCTGGCCAAATGTGAAATGCTGCACCTTGGTAGATCAAATGTAAAGAGACAGTGCACTGTTAAGGGCAAGACCGTTCGCGGTGTTTATGAGCAGAGGGATCTCAGGGTTCAAGTTCATGGCTCCCTGAAAGTGGCTACACAGATTGACAGGGTGGTTAAGGTAGCTTATGGCATACTCACCTTTATTAGTTGAGGCACAAGTTCAAAAGACAAGTAAGTTATGCTGCAGCTTTATAAATCCCTCGTTAGGCCACATCTGGAGTATTGCATACGTTTCTGGTCTCCCCATTATAGGTGTAGCAAAGGTTTACCAAGATGCTGCCTGGATTAAAAGGCGTATGCTATAATGAAAGTTCAGGTAAACTTGGGTTTCTTTCTTTTCTGGAGCAGTGGAGGCTGAGGTGAGATTGGGTAGAGGTTTAAAAGTTTATGAGAGACATATTTAAAATGGACAGACAGCATCTTTTTCCCAGGGTTGGAATGTCTAATGAGAAACAAAGTGTTTTTTTTTAAACAGAGTGGTGGGTGCCTGGGTCAATGGTAGGGGCTGAAACATTAGGGATTTTTAAGAGAAGTTTCACTAGGCACATGAATATGACGAAAAAGGAGGGGTGTGGATATTGTGTAGGCAGAAGGGATTAACTTATTAATCAAATGCCCAACTAAACTATTTTGTTCAGCACAACATTGTGAGCGGAATGGCCTGTTCCTGTGCTGTACCGTTCAATGTTCATCAACTTCCACATGAAAAAACACTCCTCTTCATCGCAGTACTGAATCGCCTATCCTGCGAGACCGACCCTTCATTTCAGACCCCCACCAAAGGGAACATTCTCCCCACATCCAGCAAATCTCAACCAATCAGAATACAATGCACCTCCCCCCAACCCGCTACCCAATCTCACCTCAGCCTCTACTACTCCAGAAAAGAAAGAAACCAAGTTTACCTGAACTTTCATTATAGCATACACCTTTTAATCCAGGCAGCATCCTGGTAAACCTTTGCTACACCTATAATGGGGAGACCAGAAACGTATGCAATACTCCAGATGTGGCCTAACGAGGGATTTATAAAGCTGCAGCATAACTTACTGTCTTTTGCCTCAACAGCTCAGTCAAAGTTACTCCCAAAAACTATTTGAGGTATGAAATAAAAATTCCCTTATGCAATTTGCGTGAGGAGGAAAAATAACCGGATGAACATAAAAGTGCAAAATAAACAAATTTTGCCTATTTTTGACAAGTATTTGCATAACAGAAAACTGTAGTGTGGATGGCTTTCTTTCTAGAAAGGTACCCGTCTCATTTTTCTAAATTCTACAGAGATTACAAACTTAGTCAACCTAACTGCTCCCCAGGTAGCAAGCTCAGTAAAACAGCAATCATTCTGTCACTTTGCCTAGTATCTTTAGTATTTGAGAAAAGAAATTGCAAAGCTGCACAATGGAGAGTGACAGCGAGACAGAGAAAGAGATCAAAACGAGTGAGGGGGAAGGAAAATAGGAAACGAGTGAGGGGGAAGAAAATTGCAAAACTACGACCGAGTTGACAATTCAGGCACCAACTGTAAACTGATCACAATTACGCAAGTGTGTAGATATCTCACAGGGCCGTAAGGGCTTGCAGAAACAGGACAGCAACATCATGATGAGATTAATAAATAATAACTGAGGTGAAACACTGTGGAATCCTCTCGGCATAGAAGTCTCTGCCAAATGGACCTTTTGTTCCACTCCTTTCAGAGATGAGGCTACACAGCGTCCAGACCAGGATCACAAGAATCAAAAACAGTTATTTTCACCAAGCTAATCAACACCTCCATCCATCCACCAACACTACATACACATCACTAGTAGTGATGTACATACAGTCTTTGTATACAGTGGTTACGTACAATGTGTTCTTTAGGATTGCTTTTATTATTTTCTTGTGTTCTTTATGCTTTTGTGTGTTTTTTCTGCTGCATCATTTAGTTCTCCTTTGCACTCACGTACTGAATGAAAAAACCCATTTGAATATGGGTCATTGGACAAGGAAACAAAACAAACCTTCCACACATGTCAGCAGATCACAGATCAACCCCGCCTTACCGGTATAGAACTTGCCGGAGATGTAAACTATCCTGCAGTTCAGCGTTCAGACCCTCCACACTGGTCCACTCCAAACTGATCGACACTCCTGAACCTGAAGCATCTTCACCAAGCAGCTCCAAAGAGCCTTGGAAGAGGACAAAATCATCCTGCTCTTGGCACAGAGGTGCTTCTGAAAGAAACGCACAAAGCCGAAGATTGGTTAGCAAAGCTTGCGCCAGAGACACTCTGCATCTCTGTGACGTTCTGTGTCAATGCTACACTCTATACAAAAGTGCCCAGAGACAGAAGCTCTAAACCAACATAGATAAATTTTTCTAATAACAATGCTCCTGCCCATTGCTGAGTCAGCTCAAAAACACAGGCCCTTTGGTTCAACCTGAATGCTGACCAAAGTTTGTGTTATTTGCCTGCATTTAGCTTACACCCCTCTAAACCTGGGGGTTCCCAACCTTTTTTATGCCATGGACCAATACCATTAAGAAGGGGTCCGTGGACCCCAGGTTGGGAACCTTTGCTTTAAACCTTCCCTACCCATGCACCTATCCAAGTGTGTTTTAAATATTGTCCCTGTAGTTCCTTTAACCACTTTCTCTGGCAACTTGTTCCATGTGTAAAGAAGTTGCCACAAAGGTCGTTTTAAACCCCCCCCCCCCCCCCACCACCACTTTGAAACTCTGCCTTCTAGATTTTTGTTTGGAATTCCCTCACTCTGGGAAAATGACTGTGTGCGTTTTTCCTATCTATACCCCTCACAATGTTATACACCTCCAAGGTCACTCCTCTGTCTCCTGCTCTCCAGGGTATAAAGTCCTAGCCTGCCCAACCTCTCCCTCCAACTCCGGCCCGATCCTGGCAACATCTTGCGAATCTTCTTTGCACTCCTTCCTGCTTAATGACATCATTCCTGTCACACAGTGACCAAATCTTTTCATGACACTCCAGGTATAACTTCACTATTGTCCTTTACAACTGCAATGTCCCATCTCCTGTATTCAGTACCTAGATTAATGAAGGCCAGTGTGCTCAATACCTTCTCCACCACTTTGTTTTTGCCTTTACGAGAGAGATGTGGATTTAAGATGCGTTTCATTAACTACAAGTTGGGGCACACATTCTAATGTTTCCAGCCACAGGACCCCGACTGCAAAATTTAGTAATGCCCAAGATCAAGTTGGCGGGCATTCCTGAATTGGTCTTTATAAGTGTAACTTATGTGCTGAGCCATTGTCGAATGTACAAAAATATCATGGAAGATAGGCCAACAACTCACACACAACATGCTGGAGGAATTCAGCAGGCTATGCAGCATCTGTGGAAAAGTGTAACAGTCAACATTTCGAGCAGAGACCCTTCATCAGGGCTCTAAAAACCAAGTTAGAGCAGGAAGGTGGGGGGAGGGTAGGAAGTAATACAAGGTGGCGGGGGAGACTGGGAGACAACAGCCGATAGGTGTAAGGGTTTGAGAAGAGGGAATCTGATGAGAGAGTTGAAGAAATGTAAGGTGAGGAGGAGCACCAGAGCGAGGTGATAAGGAAATGAGGAGAGGGGAGGGAAACATGAATGGGAATGGTGAAAGAGGGAAGGGTAATTACTGAAAGATAGGCAAACAGGTGGGTTATGGCGGAAGGTGGTCAGTTGTTGAGAGTCAAAGCTGAGGTCTCTTGACAGCAGTTGGGTGCGGTGGGGTGGGGTGGGGGGAAACAAATGAAGTATCCATTACAGAAATGGCAGTGTATTAAAAGCACAATAGTTTTGAGTGCCCAGTGACAGACAGTTCTGAATATGACCCAGTTCCCCAGACAATGCCCTGGGGGGGGGGGGGGGGGGGAGTTGAACAGAGAACCACAAAGTTCCACAAGCATCTGGTGCAAAAAGACTGAGTCATTGGCAAGGGCCTGTCTAAACTGCAGGGAGCACAAAACAAAAAAAAAGCTTGACAAAACAAAAACTGCAGAGAACCAATGTTTTGTCGATGCTAGCTTGTACTTGCAAAACGTAGGTGGAAAGGTGATTGGCGAAAGGGATACAGAGCTGGAGAAGGGAAAGGATCATGGGACGGGAGGCCTCAGGAGAAAGAAAGGGGGAGGGGGGGCACCAGAGGGAGATGGAGAACAGGCAAAGATGATGAGCAGAGAGAGAGAGAAAAAAAGGAGGGGGGAAAATAAATAAATCAGGGATGGGGTGAGAAGGGGAGTTGGGGCATTAACGGAAGATAGAGAAGTCAATGTTCATGCCATCAGTTTGGAGGCTACCCAGATGGAATACAAGGTGTTGTTTCTCCAACCTGAGTGTGGCTTCATCTTGACAGTAGAGGAGGCCATGGATAGACATATTAGAATGCTCCCCCCTCCACCTTTCTTTCTCCCTAGGTCTCCCATCCCACGATCCTTTCCCTTCTCCAGCTCTGTATCCCTTTTGCCAATCACCTTTCCAGCTCTTAGCTTCACCCCTCCCCCCTCCTGTCTTCTCCTATCATTTTGGATTTCCCCCTCCCCCTCCTACTTTCAAATCTCTTACTGTCTTTTCTTTCAGTTAGTCCTGACGAAGGGTCTCGGCCCTAAACGTCGACAGTGCTTCTCCCTATAGATGCTGCCTGGCCTGCTGTGTTCCACCAGCATTTTGTGTGTGTGATATCTGTTTACTATAGCGTTTGTGTGTTTTATTTCCAAGTGTTCATTACATAGTGCACGGCAATTCACAGATCCAACGATTTAATTTGATTAGAGTCATAGAGAACTACTCATAATGAAACAGGCCCTTTGGCCCTTCTAGTCTATGCCTAATTATTCTGCCTATCCCATTGACCTGCACCAGGACCACAGCCTCTATTATCTCTCCCATCCATGTACTTAACCAAATTTCTCCTAAATGTTGAGATCAAATCCACTTCCACCACTCATTACACACCCTCCGAGTGAAGCACCCCATTGTGTTTGCCTTAAAACATTTCACCTTTCACCTTTAACCCATGACCCCAAGCTCTAATCTCAGTGGAAAAATCAAGCTTCATTTACCTGATCTATACCACTCAAGTCTACATGCTTCCATCAAATCTCTCCTTATTCTTCTATGTTCCAGGGAATAAACCCTAACTTATCTAACCTTTCCTTATAACTCAGGGCCTTAAGTGCCAGCAACATCCTTTTTTAAATCTTAAATCCTTAAATTTTCTCTGCATTCTTTTAATCTTACTGATATTGTTCCTGTACGTAGGTAACCAGAACTGCACACGGTACTTCAAATTTGGCCTCACCAACGACTGATACAACTTCAACAAAACATCCCAACTTCTGTACTCAACGTAACATCACAACTCCTGAACTCAGTACTTTAGACGGTTTGTTACAGAAACCAGTGAGTGTGGGGTCTGGAAAAAAAAAATGGGTGTAGATAGTGAGCCAAGACAGATCTCAAGAGCAGGCAGTGGGTTATCAAATCTGGCTCAATGCAGTAATGAGCTGATACTGCAATTTAGATTGGGCCTTAAACATGATTGAAAGCATGACTCACAATTGAATTCATGATCAGTTAAATGTCAATTGGTGGAATTTGACACAGAAATCACTGCAATTGTCTTGGCCACCAAACACAAGTAATTTATAGTGCCGTAAAATAGAAAGAGCCTCACTTTTGAAATTTTAAAGCTTTTAATAACTCATTATAACAATAAACTACTTTTAAAGACACCGTTGCAACATGGGGAGCACGAAAACAATCTGACCATCACGAAGTGCTCCAAACATTCTGTAATGAATAAATACAGGTCAGGACACAGTTGACAAGTCCCCTGCTCTTCAAATGTTGTTTTAGGCTATTATGCTCACCTGAGGGAAGGACAGAAGTACTAACTCTGCTACCACCATACAATTAAAAGTTTTGAGTAAATGTTTAAATGGTTGACCCAGACAATTCTTAAAGTAGTATCTTCCACACACTTAACGCCTCCCAGCAATGTACATTTGTACAAACTTTTCTAACGGAGTTCTGCATCCCAAAAGCTCATTTGCTCTACAAGGGAGAAGGCTGCTGCTTTTCAGAAACATAGAAAACCTGCAGCACAATACAGGACCTTCAGCCCACAAAGTTGTGCCGAACATGTCCCCATCTTAGAAATTACTAGGGTTACCCATAGCCCTCTATTTTTCTAAGCTCCATGTACCTATCTAAGAGTCTCTTAAAAGACCCTATCGTATCTGCCTCCACCACCGCCACCGGCAGCCTATTCATGCACTCACCACTCTCTGCGTAAAAAACTTACCCCTGACATCTCCTCTGTATCTACTCCCCAGCACCTTAAACCTGCGTCCTCTTGTGGCAACCATTTCAGCCCTGGGAAAAAGCCTCTGACTATCCACACGATCAATGCCTCTCATCAGCTTATACTCCTCTATCAGGTCACCTCTCATCCTCCGTCACTCCAAGGAGAAAAGGCCTAGTTCACTCAACCTGTTTTCATAAGTCATGCTCCTTTGTCATACATACTATCCAAATTTGTGTTAAATTTATGTTATTCTTGTGAAGCATCATCCAGAGATCCCCACCACCCAGGCCATGCTCTTTTCCTGCTGCTACCATCAGGTAGAAGGTACAGGTGCTTCAAGACTCGCCCAACCAGGTTCAAGAACAGTTACCTCCCCTCAACCATCAGGCTCTTGAACAGAAGGTGATAACGACACTCACTTGCCCATCCATTCAGATGTTCCCATGACCAATGATCTCAGTTTCAGGATTCTATCTTGTTCTTTCATGTTCTCATTATTTATTATTAGTTATACTAGTGTGACCCTCTCACCATAGGCTTGAAATGAGTTAGCTGTTACTGTGAATTCAACCTAACAGCAACAACACATGGGAATAACAATGCAGAGGTAATTTCCAGTAAACAAACACATCAATGGTAAATATGATTGAGGTAAACACAAATGTAAAAGTTTGAATATTCCTTTAAAGGAAAAAACAAAGGCAGTTCACTAACACACCCATGCAAATGTATTGTTTATCAGGAAACAATTTAACTCACACCAGTATAAACTGAAATAGAAAATCTATTAACAAAAAATTTTAACTAAATAAACGCAATGCAAAATAAAGAAAAAGACCATCATGCATATAAATAATAGCCTATATTGTGCATGTGATGGTTGGAGCTCATTGTTGCATAATCAATTCAGTTTACTTCACTTTGTTTACTCATGGTACAGAAACGGTTTTGCGCTATAGAATCTGTCCTGGAAAACAAATATGTACGCAACATCCAAGGGTGATAAAAAAACACCTGACCTTCCTCAACATCATGCTCTAAAGTTATCTGTACATTCTCTGTGTGATCATTGTCTGCATTCAGATTTTCCAGTTTGAAGGACAGTGCCTGTCCTTCCAAGTAGATTCTGTGAGTGTTTCACTAAGTTCTTTTCGATGGATTTTCTGAGTATGCAGTAGGAAAATGAACCTCAGGGTTGTATATGGTGATATACAGGTACTTTGATAATTACTTTGAAATTTGAACGCTGCTTGTTTGATGCTATGTCCTTCTGATGCTGTGGCCATAACGTTTTCATTGCACCCATGCATTAACATACTTGTCCATATGTTAATGAACTTTGACAAGTACTTCACCCCCCTTCCTTTGTAACTTGGACCACCTCCCCAAGTGTGCATTTTGCTGGGGTTTGGCTCACAAGTGAAATAGTGTTCATTTCTACAAGATGACCTCATCACCTGCAGCAACACGGTCTTGCAGCTTATCGTCTGCCTACACTGCACTTCTCTGTAACACCGACACTTTATTCTGCGTTCTGGTACTGCTTTTCCCTTGTCCTACCTCAATGATCAAGTGATCTGTGTAGATGACGTGCAAAACAGTTTTTCTCTGTGCCTCAGTACATGCTTCAAGAATGAAAACCAAGTTACTAATTAGTCATCTGAGATATGTGACTGTGTTGGCAAAATTTTCCTTTGGCAAGTACAAAAAGGAGAGCTCTCAGTCGCAATCAATTATATTCACATTGAAAGACCACCAAAGTCCCATTTGCTCGGGACTTGATTAATAATCTAGTCACTCTTCATTTCCCTGGCTCCCAGGAATGTCAGTTTTAACACCTCAACATTGTTGAGATTAGTTTGAGTTAATTTACTTTGTTAATATAAAGAAACAATTCTATCATCAAAGATGCAAAAGAAAGCTTTGCTCCCAGTTGCAAGGAGAAATGGGATAGTAACCACAAAACATAGGAGGGGAATTAAGCCATTCAGCCCATTTTGTCTACTCCACCATTTCTTCATACTGATCCATTTCCCCCTTAACTCCATTCTCCTGCCTTGACCCCATAACTTCTGATGCCCTGACTAATCAAGAACCTATCAACCCCCACCTTAAATACCTGTGGCAAAAAAATCCACAGATTTGCCACCCTCTGGCTAAGGAAATTCCTCATCTCTGTTCTAAATGGTCATCCCTCTATTTTAAGGCTGTGTTCTCTGATCCAAGACTCCTCCACCAAAGGAAGCATCTTTACATCCATTTTATATAGGCCTTTCAACACTCTTTAGATTTCAATGAGATCCCCTTTCCCCACTCTACAAAACTCCATCCGGTACAGACCCACAGCCTTCATTTGCTGCTCATATGATCACCCTTTCATTCCCAGCATCATTCACATGAATTAATGCTAACCAAAGTTCCTGTTAGAAGGAAGGATGGGGATGGAAAGGTAAGAGAACTGCGGATGTCGACAGAAGTGATGAATTTCGTCAGAAAAAAAGGAAAATCATGCAAAACTTCAGAAGATAGGATCAAACAAAGCACATGAGTACAAAGAAGCCAGAAAAGAACTAAAGGGAATTAGCCAAGCCTGGAAGGGCCATGAAATATCCTTGGCAAGTCAGATTAAGGTAAATCCCAAGGTATTCTATACATACATTGAGAGCAAGTGGATAACAATGGTGAGGGCGGGACCACTCAAGGATAGGGGTGGGGGAAGTACTTGCTTGGATGCAGTATATGTGAGTGAGGTACTTAATGAGAACCAAGGAAAAGATTACCAAGGACCAGATCAGTGCTGAGTGTATCAATGTGTTTGGGTGTTTAGAGATCAAGGAGGAGGAAGTGTTGGGCCTCCAAATAAGTATTAATGTGGATGGGATTTGCCCCAGGTTATTGAAGGAAGCAAGAGATGAGATTGCTGGGCCCTTGACCAGTATCTTTGTGCATTCCCTAGCCACAGATAAGGTCCTGCAGGACTGGCGAGTGGCTAATGTTATACCTCTGTTTAAGAAGGGAACATCGGAAATCCTGGGCATTATAGACCGGTGAGTCTCACGTCAGTTGTAGGGAAATTGCTGGAGAAAATTCTTAGGATATTTGAGCATTTGGAAACCCATGGCCGAATTAGGGAGAGCCAGCACGGTTTTGTGCAGGGAAGGTTGTGTCTTACAAACTTGATTTGAGTTTTATAAGGTGATGAGACAGATTGATGAGGGTAGGGCAATGGATGTTGTCTACATGGTAAGGCATGTGACAAAAGCCCTCAAGGATGGCTAATCCAGAAGATTAAGATGTATGTGGTCCAGGATGAATTAGCAGTTTGGATTCAGAACTAGCTTGTGAATGGAAAGCAGAGGATAGAGGTTGAAGGAACTTACTCAAGCTGGAGGTCTGTAATTAGTGGTGTCCCACAGGGATCTGTGATGGGGGCCTCTGCTGTTTATGATTTGCATGAGGGAGCTGTCAGAAAATGTAGATGGGAGGGTTAGTAAATGTGGAGATGATACCACAATTGGCAGAGTTCTGGATAACGTAGACTGGTAAAGAATACAGGACTATATAGATTAGTTGAACATATGGGCAGAGAAATGGCATATGGTTTTTAACCCAGGTAAATGTGAGGTGTTACTCCTCGGTAGGGCAAATGCAAAGAGACAGTACACTAAGGGCAAGATCCTTAACAGTGTTGCTGAACTGAGAGATCTTGGGATCCATGTTCATAGCTCCTTGACAGTGGTCACACAGGTCGATAAGATTAAGGTGGCTTATAGAATGTTTGCTTTTATTGGTCAAGGCATTGAGTTCAAAGGTCAGGAGGTTAAGTTGCAACTTTATTAAATTCTGGTTAGGCCACATCGAGAGTATTGCAAACAGTCCTGGTCGCTCCACTATAGGAAGGATGTTGAGGCTTTGGAGAGGGTGCAGGATGCTACCTGGTTTAGAGGGCATATGCTATCACTAGAGGCTGGATAAACTTGGGCTGTTTTCTCTGGAGCGCCAAAGGCTGAGGGGAGATCCGATAGAGGTTCACAAGATTATGAGAGGCACAGACAGAGTGGACAGAGAGCACCTGTTTCACACCTGATATCAGAGGGCACGCATTGAGGTAAGAGGGGATAGGTTCGGGGGGGGGGGGGGGTGTGGAGGTAAGCTATTTTACTCAGAGTGTGGTGGATGCCTGGAATGCACTTCCTGGTACAGTGGTAGAGGCTGTTGAGAGATTTAGATAGACACATGGATGCAGGGATATGTACACTGTAAATAGGAGGAGTTAGTGCAGGCATGGGCAAACTATGGCCCGCGGGCCATATGCGGCCCGTTAAGCTTTTTAATCCGGCCCGCAGAACTTGAAGAAATTATATTAATAAACCTTGTTAACGTTTTTTCCCTGCAATTCTGGCGTTTTCCCAATAGATGACGCACTCTATATACATTGACCTTTGTTGAGGTGCAGCGTATTACTCCACATTTGCGCTTTACTCCACATTTATGCTTTACTCTTTTTTCGGCTCGACCTATTTGTGTGAACAGGCGTTCAGCGTCATGAACATCAACAAAGCCAGCCACAGATCCAAGTTAACTGACCAACACCTCAGATCCATCCTGAGAATCGCCACAACAAAACTAAATCCAGACTTTGATGCACTGGCTAAAAAGGGAGACCAACAACACTGTTCCCACTGAAATTAAAAATAAGTTTCTTCTTTGTGTTATGTAAAACATGCATTTGAAAATATTTTTTTCAATAAGCCTTACATGTCACATGTCATTTCTGTTGGTGATGGACATGAGTAGTGCGCAGGTGCACGTATGTTCTCAAAATAAAAAATGCGCTCCAGATCAAATAACGCATTCCGCATACTGGCGCGCTGTCACTGTTCTGTCTTTGTGCTGGTCGTTGTTGAGTTTTGGCATGGGGACAATTGAATAATAAGGAGCAGGACAAGTAGACCTGCATCTCCTACCGTTTTTGAAATAAAGACAGTTAGGAGGAGAGTGATGATGATAATATCTTGAAGGATAACAGAATTTTCAGTGCTTTAAAATAATAACTGTTACTATTAAAAAAAGCTGTATTTTATTCATTTAATTTTCAGTGTTTTAAAAGTCATTTCAATAAATAGCTAAATACCATGGGACTTCAAAGACAGATATTTTGTTGTAATGCATTTGTTCATTTTCAATTGAAATTAAAGCACATGTTTTCTACATATCCCATGATATTTTATTTTCTCTTATGAGGTGTATTACCAAAACACTCCGTCCATCTGCTCCTGGTCCGCCCCCCCCTGTCAAATTTTAGAACCCTTTGTGGCCCACAAGTCACAAAGTTTGCCCACCCCTGAGTTAGTGTCTGGGTGTTTGCTATTTGCTTCTTAGCTGGCTCAGCTCAACACTGTGTCCAGGGTCCTGTTCCAGTGCTGTACTCTTCTATGTTCAATGCTAAGGACTTATCACCAATAGTAAATCAGAGTGATAGACTTCAAAAGTATGGGATATTTTACATTTGCCCATAGAACATTAAGAATTTGATCTGTTATCTGGATTGGGAAGCTTAGAATGCCTTGCTCCCACAACACAGGCCGCAACTTTCAGCTTGTATTTCGAGGCTGCACCCTTCTAATTCAACGCTTAGAGCTGAGCTTCATATGCGCCCGCCTCTGCAAAGTTGAAGTGTGCATGACTGGACATGTGTTGCTGCTGGGATAACAAGTTGAAAATAATGTGTGTAGTTTGATTAATTTACTACGAACCTTCCGCAGGCTCGTTTCCCCCATCATCCGGGGTGACCAGCCCCTTTTTCGGGGGGGCCTCCGGCTGGCTGTTGCCTTCCGCCTGTTGGACGTTCTCCAGTTTCAGCACCAACACTTCCAGGTCGGCCACCACGGCCACACATCCGTGGCACAAGGCCACTTCCAGCAGATCCAGAGCGACGTGCACGATCAGCAGCCGCTCGAAGTCCAACACAGGACCGTCACCGTCCACCATCTTTTCCTTCAAGCGGAACAGCACCACCTTGTTTTTGCACCCAACCAATAGATCCCCCTTCACAGGGCAGCAGCAGATGGAAACGGGAGGCTCTGAAAGGGGCACTTCTATAATTTCCATTTGATCCTTGGGTGCTCCAATAAACGGGGCTTGCAACGCATGTCCCAGCATTCGGATGCTGACTCGCGCGGACCCCTTTGCTTGGCATCTTCTCCAGTTCAAGTAGACACGGAGGGAAAGAATCTTATTCTTCTCCTCGATTGCAGCGAGATAATCACCTGAGGTGAAGAAGGTCAGACATTAAAAACCGAAGGACAACTGCATCGCATTTGGTTTCGCAGTGGCAATAAATTCAATTTAATGTGCAAATACTATGCAGTCCCTACAACTGTGCATCTAACATACAACAACGTGTTAATTATGCAAAAAACATCCGTTAACGACATTATTAAATCTGCAAGTCATACAAAGCGATTCATAGAAATACTGACAAGGGAAATTTTGTAGATGCTAGAAATCCAAGCAACACACACAGAATTCTGGAGGAACTCTGCAGGCCAGGCAGAGAGAAGAGCACAGGCGACGTTTCGGGCGGAGACCTGACTCGTAGTCGGTCCGTATAATTGTTCAGATAATTCAAAGGAGAGAGAGAGAAAAAAATCATACTAAATGCTCGCAAACTGCTTATTAAAGTAGTCCCTTCAACTCGCATGTCAAGAGAATCAAAACACGGTTGTACTTTTGTATTTTCACATTTTTCTGCCCTCGAACAACGTTTGCAACGCCTGTACCAGTGATGCCATTTACTTCGTTTCAATAGAACTTGTGTGGAAACATCATTTACCTATGTCGCTGAATCTTATTTTCTGGACTTTCCCGAGAGTGGCGAACGTGCAGAGGGGCACACTTCTGCCCTGGACAAGGTTAAATGTCTCCACTTTACATTCAGCGGATATAACGAAGAGAATGTCTTTCCCACTGCAGAAAGTATCGGGTTCGTGCTCAACCGGGACGATGAACTGGGAGGAAAACGGGTGGCAGTTGTATACTCGCACCATTTCCAATGCGTTTCATCGAAATCCGGATTCGGTGCAGAGGCGACGAGAGGCGGTAGGTGTCCCATTAAATTGCTAGGATCATACAAGGTGAAATTGTCACATTAAACAAGTCATTTTTCAGAAAACAACCCGACAAGCGCACTTTCATAACCTCTGGAGATTAAACACTTAGCACTCTACGCAGTATTCGAGTTACATCTCCAATATGAATTTTTATTTTAAACCATCAATATTTGCAACTAACCGAGTTACAGCACCTTGTTTTCCTGTAAGTTCACATTGGCGCCGTGCATTAACTCTTTGCAGCTCCTGCAGTTTTGATTCCTTTCTTTGCTCTCCTCCCAACTCCTTGCTATCGGAATGTTTCCAACTTCAGCGCCGCTTCCGCATCTATCGAGACGCCCACCCTCGCCTCAGCCAATTGGAACCAGGAATTTTATATCATTAAACATAGAAAGCCAATCGGAAGAGTAAGAGGGGACGTCAATCAAATAGTTTTTTTTTGTTGCAGTGCCTTTCACGACCTCTGGAAGTCCCAGCAGGTTTGTAATCAATAAAGTACAATCTTCCGAAATGCCGTCACTGCACTACGTAGTAATTGTGAACTCCCATAAGCAGTAAAGCTATGCTCTCAGAGATTTTTTAAAAATCATGTTTCTGCATATAAACGTCAGGTAGTTAAAATGACTGCAGGAGCCTGAAATGAATCAAAGAAAGGGTCGATGGTGCAGAGATTATCTGTTACAGGAAGGTGAACCCCGAACCGATCATTCGGACCTTCGTGATTCAACAATATCACGACTGGCCTTCAACACGCCGTCACTTTTCCGCAGCAGCACTTAGTCCCTGATTCCCTTAATATCCAATTGGCCTGCCTTCACAATCAGACAAGACGAATTGGAGGTACAATGAGATTCTGGAATATAAAGCAGAAAATATATACAACTGGAGGAACTCAGAGGGTCGAGCAGCAGCAACCGGCGGAAAGGGAGGGGGGAATTGTCAGTACTCCACATCAAGATGTAATCGGAATTGGCGGCTCATAATTTCAGCTAACGACACACCCACTTCGATGATGGGGTTACCTAGATTTCCTTAAATTCATTAATACTGTTAGTCTCAACCATTTATTAATCTCAATGTCTCTATACCAAATGTTAACTCAATTTCTCTTTCCACAGATGTGGCTTGACCTGTTCAAATGTGCCTGAGGTTTTTTTTTGTGTAATGTTTTTAACCATTCAATAAAACGTTTTCATTCTGAAGACAATTTAATTGGTTCTTTAAATTATTTGTTTGATTTACCACTGAGAATTTCGAATCTCTGGCCTCAGATCGGGTTTCTGAGCTGTAACTGCGCCTTTTTGTCTATATCAACAATTCGCAGTGAATAATTTTCCAACTGCATTAAACTAATATTGGATTAAAAGATGAAATGCAGGAAGTACATTGATCACATGAAATAGAGTCTTGTGATAAAATGCATTCAGCCATCTCTTTACCAGTTGGTGTTGACTGGTATTTTGTTGACTGGTCTGCGTAAATGCCCATCAAGGCAAGTCAGGTGTTTATTGGTCACTGTGCATATCGTTTATTGGTTATATTTGCTGTCAATCAAGAGGCTAGCAACAACACAAGTTGTTTTATAATCAGGTTCAATGTCTGTGCTAATTAATGAGTAAAAGTAAACGCACTGAGACACTGACTAGAAAAATTAAGAGAGGTCTGATTATTATCGCGTTTTGGGAAGGACTCAACAAGATATTTGATTGGTTAATGGAGAAATCAATCACTATTGAAATTAGCCAATTAATAATTTCCCGGTACGTAACGCATGAGAGTGACGCCGTGCGGAGGTGTTGCGGGGATGAGGTGGTGGGCGTTGTACTGGACCTTGTTTCTCTTTTGTTTGCGGTTAGTTAGCGGCAAATTCGAAGCAGGAAAGTTAGAGACGTTTAAGGTAACATCCTAACATTAATATTTAAGTGAGAGTGGGGGACGATGGAGCCAAAACGATGGGCGGGACAATCACGTGATGCGTCGAGGCAGCTACTGGCTTTCCAGTTGGAGGACAAGTGTCTGCTTTACGTGTATTTCAGACGAAATAACTGCTATAAGGTTCCCCCGCCACCCAACTGATCTACTTTTGGTGCATTATCTGGGAGATAAAATTAAATGTGTACAAAAAATGGACATTAGAGTTGGTGTTAAAAATAAGCCTCCATCTTTCCCTAACGAGAAGTTCTGTAGATGCTGGAAATCCAAGCAACACACACAAAGTGCTGGGGAGCTCAGCAGGCCCGACTTTTGTCTGGCCTGCTATTTTGTTCTACCTTTCCCTGTTCTGTCAACTTTATATACAGTTTTGATTGAGTAATAGCACTAAGAGTGTATGGGACACTGGAAAAATGTTGAATTTCCCCTTGGGGATGAATAAAGTATCTATCTATCTTATCTATTGCTGGCCACCGTCTATCTGACGACATTATACCTGAAGGAGAACGGTCTGGGACCAGGGACCAAGGACTGTGAAGTAGAAACTAGACAACACACACAAAATGCCGAGGAACTCAGCATTTTGTGTGTGTTGCTTGGATTTCCAGCATCTGCAGATTTTCACACGTTTGGAGTAGGACCTATCCTTATTTAATTAGTGGATAGCATTCTTGGTTCTGAGATGGAAGTTCACATTCTAGTCTCAGTGGTACAGCTGTTACTGAAATTTTGTGAGTGTGCCTCTCCACTGCCCCAAGATGGTGATACTGAATTCCAAGAGAAAATATTATTTGATTACTTTTACTACTAGTAACTAAGGACTAGTAGTTTGATCTATAATCTCCCCCCCCCCAAGTTGAAATGCTTCATTGTGGGTGACAACCTAGTAAATCTCCACACCCTCTCCTATGGAATCATATTCTTTCTATAGTCGCCCATGTACAATACTGCAGCTGTGAGCTGACTAATGCTTACATTAGTGCCATATCTTCCTTGCTCTAATCTGTGCACTGGCCTCCTCCACCTTATCTACCTCTGTTGTCACCTTCAGGGATCTTTGGACTTTACACCAAAGACTTTCAGTTCCTCAGTATTCCCACGGCACTACTTTCATTCTGTATGACTTATTAGTTTATTTGATACTATCTAAGTTTAAATTGTCCTCAATTGGTGAATGGGAATGCAAGAAGAAGCGGCAACTTCAAGTTCAATGATTGAAGATTTAAAAAGCGGCACTTTGAATTAGATATCAAATGGGACTGGGTCCTGACCCATATTGCTCATTTTGCCCCCGCGGAACCGCTGGCTCTTTTATACATATTGTATGGGAACGTCCAGGGGGTTTTGGTTTGTGGGGGAAGGTTATCAGTGCTCTTACAGAACTAACGGGGGTACAATTACCAATGGATCCTGCTGTACATCTTCTAAATGATGACTCACACCTTTCCCTTACGGAAAAAACATGCAAAATCTGGCTGGCAGGCTTGACTGCCCCTAAGAAGATTGTAGTCCAGCGTTGGAAACCACCTCATGATATTTCATATACTCACTGGCTTCGGAGCTATTTGGACATTTCTTACCTGGAATTATCATCAGAAAGAGTAAATGATGCACGACCATGCATAGTCTTAATTTGGACAAATTTGATATCTAACTTAAAAGATATTCTGTTAAAATAGGAATGCTCTGTCTGTGTATGCACTACTATTCAGTTGGTGGGAGGGGGGTGGAGAGGGGGTTGGGGGTGGCTAGGTTAAACAGTCAAAATGTAATTGGAAACTGGTTGTATTGAATGTAATTTGTTGATGTTGCAATAAAATTTAGTGATTAAAAAAAAGCAGCACTTTGCAGCAATTTTCAGAGTTTCAACTGCACCCAGTCAGCGAACAGGATTCATTAGCAAGGGCAAATAAAAATAAGGCAGGGGCAAGTGGAGTGGCCTTTGTTGGAGTGGGCCAGTGTTAAGAGAGGGGAAGCTGTGGCTCATCACACTTGGACAAGGTTAAGTATTTGGTAAGTTTCTTTGTCTTTATTCTTTATTCCTCATCTGTTAGGCCACAGTTAGTGCAGTGAGAATGACTCCAGGGGCAGTGTTGTGTTCTTTGTGAGAGATGTGGGAATTCTGGGAGACCCCCAGCCTCCAGGATAACCACATTTGCAGAAGGTGCTCTGAGCTTCGGCTCCTCTGAGAAAACATTAAGGACTTGGAACTGCAAATTGATGACCTTTGGCTCATATGGGAGACTGGAAGAGATAGATAGGAGTTACGGGGAGGTAGTCACCCCTAGGTTGCAGGAGACAGGTAACTGGCTGACAGTCAGGAGAAGAAAGGGGAACGGGCAGCCGTACAAGAGTACCTATGTGGCCATTCCCATTTATAATCGATGTATCATTTTGGGTACTGTTGAGGGGGACGACCTATCGGTGGGGGGGGGAGGGGTGGAAGTGCCGCAGTGACCAGATCTCTGGTACTGAGTCTTGCGTTGTAGCTCAGAAGAGGAGGTGAAGAGGACTGCAGTGGTAATAGGAGATTCCATAATTAAAAGAACAGAGATAAAATTCCATGGACATGATGGAGGCACCAGGATGGTATGTTGCCTCCCAGGTGCCGAGGTCAGGGATATCTCAGATCATGTTCAAGGCACCCCAAAGGGGCAGAGTGAGCAGCCATAAACCTTGGTACATGATGTAGGAAAGGCAAAGAGGTACTGAAGAGAAATTTTAGGGAGTTAGGTAGAAAGTTGAAAGAAGGACTTACAGGGTAGAAATCTCTGGATGTTGCCTGTGCCATGCACCAGCAAGGGTTAAGAATAGGAGCATTTAGCAGATAAATGTGTGGTTGAGGAACAGGTGCGGAGTAGGGGGAAGTGGTGAGACTTACGAATCACTGGGATCTCTTCTGGGGAAGATACAGCCTGTACAAAAGGGATGGGTTCTACCTGCAGCAGGTTTGCTAGTGCTACTTAGGAGGGTTTAAACTAATTTGGCAGGGTTATGGGAATCAGAGTGATAGCCTGAGGATGGGGCAGTTGGTTTACAAACAGAGGCAGTGTGTAGTGAGACTGTGAGCAAGGTCAAGCTGATGATAGGGCAAAATTGCAGTCAACAAGATGAGTTGCAATGTAAAAAGGGGAGAAAATCAGAAAGGGTGACAAATAGAGGACTGAAGGTGTTATATTTGAATGCACAGTATATGGAATAAGATGGATGAACTTAAGGCACAGTTAGAGATGAGCATATATGACATTGTGGGCATCATTGAATCGTGACTGATGGAAGATTACAGCTGGGAGCTTAGCACCCAAGGATATACATTGTATTGAAAGGACAGACTGGGGGACGGGGTGGCTTTGTTGGTAAAAGCATGAAATCAAATAATTAGGAAAAAGAGATGCAGTATAGGTTACATAGGAAAGTGTTGAATCGTTGTGGGTAGAGCTAAGAAACTGCAAGGGTAAAGAGACCCTGATGGGAGTTATATATATGTAAAGGGGTTTTCTTCTTTTTTTCTTTGTTACTGTTGGGAAAGGGTTTCTTTGTTTTGTTAAAAGCAGGAATGTTTCTTTGTTGCGAGAGAGTGCTGGAAGCTTGTTTGGGTTAAAATTTACTGATAACGAGAATTGTATTCTTTTGTAATCCAAATGGAGATTAATGTTCTTTCTTCTGAGTCTGTAAGCTTTTGTTGACGGGCTTTTGGGCAGATCAGCGCGAGGGGGTCGAGAGAGAGGACGCAATGCTGTACGCTGGGCGAGGAACGGACCCCAAGCGGGAGTCCGAGGCCCGGAGGTATCCGAGGAGGGGGGATGAAGCTAGAAGTACTTGGTTGACCACTTCGGAGGGTCCTGAGCTGCGAGTTGAGGAGTTCGGAGGGGATTGAATGGTGGCCAGAAGACTTCAGTAATTGAGCTCCAACGGTTGTGCAAGAAGTGGTTTGGACTTTGATAAGTTTGGCGCCTTTTCTTTATTTTTTCTCTTCATATATACAGTATCGTTATTAATCACTTAGTTATAGTAACCTTTATAAATTGTACTCATTTAATCACATATGGTGTCCTCTCTGTTTTTGGGCGAGGCGGGGACATCACACAGCATCCACACCAGCTGATTATCCAGTTTAGCGGGGCCGAAGGCTGCTCCCCCTAGACGAGAACGAGCTGAGCGAGCCTGAGGTGACCCAGGGGGTTACATATAGACCTCTAAACAGTAGCAAAGATGTAGACTACAATTTACTATGGGAGATAGAAAATACATGTCAAAAGGACAATGGGAGATTTCACTTTGCTGGTAGATTGAGATCATCAGATTGGTCTTGGAGCCCAAGAGAGGGAATTTGTAGAATGCCAACAAAATGGCTTTTTATAGTAGCTTGTGGTTGTCTACTGGTTAATCTCCTTTCAGTTAGTCCTGACGAAGGGTCTCGGCCCAAAACGTCGACAGTGCTTCTCCCTATAGATGCTGCCTGGCCTGCTGTGTTCCACCAGCATTTTGTGTGTGTTGTTTGAATTTCCAGCATCTGCAGAGTTCCTCGTGTTTCCACTGGGGGATCAGCTGTTTTGGATTGGGTGCTGTGCAATGAACCGGAATTGGTTAGAGAGCTTGAGGTAAGGAACTGTTAGGGGAGAAGTGATCATAATATGATAAAGTTCACCCTGCAATTTGAGAGGGAGAAGCTAAAGTCAAATGTATCAGTATAGAATAAAGGGAGTTACAGAGGCTCGAGAGAGGAGCTGGCCACTAGCAGGGATGATGGCAGAGCAGCAATGGCTGGAGTTTCTGGGTGCAATTTGGAAAACGCAGGAGAGAAACATGCCAAAGATGAATAAGTATTCTAAAGGCAAGATGACACAACCGTGCCTGACAAAGGAAGTCAAAGCCAACGTAAAAGCCAAAGAGAAGGCATATGATGGAGCAAAAATTTGTGGGAAGTTAGAGGATTGGGAAGCTTTTAAGAACTAACTGAAGGCAACTATAAGTTATAAAGAGGGAAAAGATAGAATATGAAGATAAGCTAGCCCATACTATTAAAGACGGTACCAAAAGTTTCTTCAGATA
Source organism: Hypanus sabinus (assembly GCF_030144855.1). NCBI lineage: Eukaryota > Metazoa > Chordata > Chondrichthyes > Myliobatiformes > Dasyatidae > Hypanus > Hypanus sabinus. Next base: position 23,176,328 of record NC_082707.1, read on the forward strand.
TATAGGGCAAAATAAAGGCAAGAGTAGATAATCAGACTGCTGGAAATGGAATGGAGGAAAGGAAATGGTGGATAAACTGAATAAGTACTTTGCATTAGAGTTCACTGTGGAAGACACTAGTGGTATGTCAGTGGTTGAAGAGCATCTTAGGGCAGATGTGAGTGAAGTTGCCATTACTAGGGAGAACAAAGGTCTGAAGGTAGATAAGTCACCTGGACCAGATGGTCTACATCCCAGGGTTCTGAAAAATGTGGCTGAAGAGATTGTGAAGGCATTAGTAATGATCTTTCAAGAATCACTAGATTCTGGCATGATGCCAGAGGAATGGAAAGTTGCAAATATCACTCCACTATTCAAGAAGGGAGAGAGGCAGAAGAAATGATATTATAGGCCAGTTAGTCTGACCTCAGTGGTTGGAAAGATGTTGGTATTAATAGTTAAGGATGTGGTTTTAGGTTATGTTGCCTTGGAGGCACATAATAAAATAGCCTGTAGTCAGCATAATTTCCTCAAGGGAAGATCTTGCTTGACAAATCTGTTGGCATTCTTTGAAAAAATAACAAGCAAAGGGGAATTGATGGATGTGCACTTAGATTATCAGAAGGCCTTGGACACATGAGGCTGCTAAACAAGTTAAGAGTCTGTGGTATTACAGAGAAGATACTAGCATGGATAGAGCTTCGGCTGATTGGCAGAGGGAAAAACTGGGGGTAAAATGAGCCTCTTCTGGTTGGCTGCTGGAGACTAGGAGTGTTCCACAGAGATTTACATAAAATGTCAGTAATCTGGATGATAGAACTGATGCTTTGTGGCCAAGTTTGTGGTCAATATGAAGATTGGTGTAGGAGCAGATAGTGTTGAGGAAACAGAGAGGTTGCAGAAGGATTTAGGAGAATGAACAAAGGAGTGGCAGATGGAATAGTGTCAGGAAGAATATAGTCATGCACTTTGGGAGATGAAATAAAAATGTAGACTATTTTCTAAATGGAGAGGAAATTCAATAATCTAAGGGGTAAAGGGACTTGAGAGTACTTGTGCAGGATTCCCTAAAGGTTAATTTGCACAATGGTGAGGAACGCAAATGCAATGTTAACATTTATTTCGAGAGGACTAGAATGTGAAAGCAAGGATGCAAAGTTGAGGCTTTTTCAGACACTGGTAAGATCTCACTGGAGTATTGTGAGCAGTTTAGAGAACCTTATCCAAGAAAGGATATGCTGATATTGGCGAGGATTCAAAGGAGGTTCACAAAAGTGATTCCAGGATTGGAAGGCTTATCATTTGAGAAGCATTTGATTGTTCTAAAAGTGCCTATACTCACTGGAATTCAGAAGAACAAGGGCGATCTCATTAAAACTTATCTAAACCCAGAGGACTCGACCTCAGAATAGAGGGATGTCAGTTTAGAATGGAAATGAGGAATTTCTTTAGTCAGAGAGTGATGAATCTGTGGAATTCATTGCCACAGGCAGTTGTGGAGGCCAAGTCACTTAAAGCAGAGGCTGATAAATTATTGGTTAGTCGGGACATGAAGGGCTGTGGGCAGAAGGCAGGAGATTGGATCTGAGAGAAAAATTGATTAATCATAATGGCAAAGCAGACTCAATGTGACAATTGGCCTAATTCTGCTCCTATAACTTATGGTCTTACGGCTGTCTGACTGTAACGTCATTTATCGGTTTAAATTCCATCATTACTCTACCATCTTACCCACTGATCAATATTGCCATAGAGTCTCAGAGTACCTCCTAACTGCAGTGTTTCCAATTTTGTCATTTGTGAATTTACTAATAATACCTCCCACATGCACATAGAGGAGTACAACACAGGAACAGGCCATTCAGCCCACAATGCTGAGTCGATCCAGCTAAAAAGCAAATCAAAAACACCCAAACACTAATACCTCCTACCTAAAATGTCTGTATCCCTTCATATTCCTTACATCCATGTGACTATCAAAATGTTTCTCAAAAAGCCACTAATGTATTTGCCTCTACCACCGAACAAGGCTGTGCATTCCAGGCATCCACAACTCTGAGTAAAAAAACTTATCTCTCACATCCTGCTTGAACCTTCAATGCATGCTGTCTGGTATCAGACATTTCAACCCTGAGAAACAGATACTCTGTCTGCTCCACCCATGCCTCTCAAAATTTTATAAATATCTATCAGATTTCCCCTCAGCTGCCAGCACTCTGGAGAAAACAACCCAGCCTCTCATGATAGCACGTGCCCTCTAAATCAGGCCGCATCCTAGAGAGAACCTTTTTTGCTCTCTCTCCAAAGCCTTCCCATAGTGGGGCACACTGAGCTACGCAATACACCAGATGTGGCCTAACCAGAGTCTTATAAAGTTGCAATATAACCTTTTGACTTTTGAACTCAATGCCTCAACTAATACAAACTAACATCCCATAAGTATTCTTAACCACCTTATCAACCCGTGTAACCACTTTCAAGGAGCTATGAACCTGGATCCCAAGATCTCTCTGCTCAGGAACACTGTTAAGGATCTTGTCCTTATCAATATACCGTCTCCTTACATTTGCCCTACCAAGGTGCAACACCTCACATTTATCTGGGTTAGACTCCAACTGCCATTTCTCTGCCCATTGCTCTATGTCATACTGTATTCTTTGCCAGTCATCTACACTCTCCACAACTCCACCGATATTGGTATCATCCGCAAATTTATTAACCCACCCATCTACATTTACATCCAGGTTATTAATACACATCACAAACAGCGGAGGTCCCAGAACAGATTCCTGCCGAATACCATGAATATATAAAACAAACAGCAAGAGCACCTGCACCTTCATAGTAAACGGTATAAGACCATACAATATAGGAGCAGAATAATAATTTCTACCTACAGCACCTATAAAAAGTATTTACCCACTCGGGAAGTTATGTTTTATTGTTTTGCAACATTGAATCACAGTGGATTTAATTTGGCTTTTTTGACACTAATCAACAAAAAAGACTCTTTTGTGTCAAAAAAAAACTACAAATTGGTTTAAATTGATTATAATTATTAAACACAAAATAATTTATTGCATAATTACTCATCCCCCTTCAAGTCAGTATTTAGAAGATGCATCTTTGGCAGCAATTACAGCCTTGAGTCTGTGTGGATAGGTCTCTTATCAGTGTTGCACATCTGGACACTAATTTTTCCCGATTTTTTTTTACAAAACTGCTCAATCTCAGTCAGAGTGCATGGGGATCGTGAATGAATGGCCCTTTTGCAAGTCCAGCCACAAATTCTCAATTGCAGTGAAGTCTGGACTCTGACATGGCCACTCCAGGACAATAACTGTTGTTTTTAAGCTGTTCCTATATAGCATTGGCTTTATGCTTGAGGTCATTGTCTGGCTGAAAACAAATCTTCTCCCAATTCACAGTTCTCTTGCAGACTGCATCAGGTTTTCCTTCAGGATCTCCCTATATTTTGCTGCATTCTTTTTAGTTTCTACCTTCACAAGCCTTCCAGGGCCTACTGTAGTGAAGCATCTCCACAGCCAACACTATGCTTTATGGTAGGAATGGTGTGTTTTTGATGATATGCGGTGTTTGGGTTATTCCAAACAAAGCATTTAGTCTGATGGCCAAAAAGCTCAATTTTGGTTTCATCAGTCCATAGAACCTTCAATCAGCTGAATTTAGAATCTCCCACGTGCCTTCTGGGAAACTCTAGCAGAGATTTCATGTGAACTTCTTCAACAGTGGCTTTCTCTTTGCCACTTTCCCATAAAGCTGCACAGATGAAGCACCTGGGCAACAGTTGTTGTATGCGCTGCTCCTGCCAATTCAACCACTCGATCTTGTAATTCCTCTGGAGTTGTCATAGATCTCTTGGTGGCTCCCCTCACTAGTCCCTTTCTTGAACAGTCGTTAAGTTTTTGAGGACAACCTGCTCTAGGCAGATTTACATCAGTACCATATTCTTTCCATTTCTAGATGATTGACTTAACTATACTCCAAGGGATATTCAGTGACTTGGAAATTTTCTTGTCTCCATCTCCTGACGTGTTTTTCAATAACCTTTTTTGGAGTTGCTTGGAGTGTTTTGTCTTTATGGTGTAGTTTTTGCCAGGATATGGACTCACGAGCAGTTGGACCTTCCGGATACAGGTGTATTTTTACTACATTCAATTGAAACACCTTGACTGCACATGGTGATCTCCTTTTAACTAATTACGTGACTTCTGAAATCAATTGGCTGCACCAGTGATGATTTGTGTGTCATATTAAAGGGGGTGAAGGTCCTATGCAATCAATTATTTTGTGTTTTATATTTGTAATTAATTTAGATCACTTTGTAGAGATCTGTTTTCACTTTGAGATGGAAGAGTCTTTTCTGTTGATCATTGTTTTTTTTAAAAAAAGCCAAATTAAATCCCTGTGATTCAATGTTGTAAAACAATAAAAGTGAAAATATCCAGGGAGCGGGGTTGATTACTTCTTATGGGCTCTGCATATGGCTGTTTAACTGACAGCTCAAGGGTAGCAGAATTAGGTGTATTTCCCCTTAAAGGAGGGTGTTAACTCACTCCGTGTATTACACTCACTTAGATTTCTTTTCGTGTTCACTGAGTTTTGAAGAGCAAGTAACACAGTTTGGAAAACAGACCCTAGAGCCCAACTTGTCCATGCCAACCAAGTTTCCTTTTCGAGTTAGACCCATTTGGCTGCATTTGAACAATATCCCTCTCAACCAGCAGTTCCCAAAGTGAGCGATATCACCACCCCTCCCCTGGAGGCAGTGGGAGGGGGCTGAGTAGTGAGGGGGCAGCTGAGGAATTAATTTAAGAAATTAATTAGTTATTATAAGTATTTGATTCCTTGTGTATCATAATTGATCACGATGACCATATGATCACTTCGTCTCTTACCAACCCATTGTTCTTTTAGACCATGGTTTGCAAAGTGTGTGATATTGCACGCCCCCACCCCCGGGGGGGGGGGCAGTGGGAGTTTCTAAGGGGGCAATAATGTAAAGGGGTTGTGGGGTTCAGTTGGTAGTTTTAAACTCCACTGCCCTGGGAAAAAGTTGTGGCCATTCACCTTATCAACGTGCCTTATGATTTTATATCCCTCTGTGAGGTCAACCTTCAGCCATCTAAGCTCCAGGAGAAAAAGCTGAATCCTATGCAATCTCTCCTTGTAATTCATGCTATCCAGTCTGGAACATCCTTATGAATCTTTGTTGCACCATTGTTCTTAATGACATTGTTCATAGAGTTAGACAACCAGAACTGCTCACAAGCCAATGGGAGTAGTAGTTCCTCTCATGGGGTTCTTCTTCTCCTCACCTACCACCCCACTAGTCTCCTTGTCCAGCACATAATTCTCCATTATTTCCGCCATCTCCAATGGGACCACATCACCAAGAAGATCTTTCCCTCCATCCCCACTTTCTACTTTCCTCAGGGATTGCTCCCTACATGCCCACTTGCCTCTCCCCACTGACCACCCTCCTGGTACTTATGCTTGCAAACAGAATAAATGCCACACCTGCCCCTACGCTTCATCCAGGTGAGGCGACACTTCACCTGTGAGTCTGTTGGGGTCATCTACTGTATCCAGCGTGGCATCCTTTATTTTGGTGAGACCCAGTGTAGATTGGGAGGCCACTTCACTGAGCACCTATGCTGCATCTGGCAGAAAAAGAGGGAGCTCCCGGTGGCCACCATTTCACTTCTATTTTTCATTCCCGTTCTGCCATGTCAGTCCATGGCCTCCTCTAACTGCCACGATGAGGCCACACTCAGGTTGGATGAGCAACACCTTGTTTTCCTTCTGGGTAGCCTCCAACCTGAACATCAATTTCTCAAACTTCTGATAATTGCCCCCTCTTCATCATACCCCATTCTCGTTTCCCTCTCTCACTTGCCCATCATCTCCCTCTGGTGCTCCTCCCCCTTCCCTTTCTTCCATGGTCTTCTGTCCTCTCCTATCAGATTCCCCCTTCTGCAGTCCTGTATCTCTTTCACCAATCAACTTCCCAGCTCTTTACTTCACCTCCTCCCCCTCTCCCGGTTCACCAATAACCTACATCCTTGTACTTACTCCCCTCCCCCCCACCTTCTTACTCTGACTTTTTTCTTTCCAGTCCTAATCAAGTGTCTTGGCCAGAGACATCAACTGTTTACCCTTTAACATGGATAGTGCCTGGCCTGCTGAGTTCCTCCAGCACTTTGTGTGTGTTGCTTGGGGGAAGTAGTATTACATTTTAATGGACTACAGTACACTCAGCTCCAACAACCTGGGTTCCATTCTGGCCTCTGTCTGACTTACATGTTCTTCCTGTGACTGTGTGTGTTTCTTCTGAGCACCCAGGTTTTCTCCCACATCCTAAAAAGAACATGCAGGTTTAAAGGTTATTTAACCACTGTAAGTTGTCCCCAGCATAGTGTGGTGGTAGCATCACTAGGAATGTGGGAATATCAGTCACATGGACTATCAGTGGGTTGGCATTGACTCAGTGGCTTCCTATGTTGTAAGGAAATATGGAAATTGAATATTTGGTCTGCAAACTGTGGAATACAGGAGTTATTGTAATGTGAGGGTGACACAATAGAATAGAGGTTAGCATAATGCAATTATAGCACCAGCGATTACCGACTGGGGTTTAGTAACTGCTTGTAAGGAGTTTGTGCATCCTTCCAGTGACCACATGGGTTTCCTCTGGATGCTCCAGTTCCCTCCCACATTCCGAAGATGTTCATTTAGGGTTTGTGTGTTGTCTTTATGGCAGTTATTTAGTTTATAATATTTTCGCTTAGTAATTTGTTTGTTAGCATTCTAGTTAAAGTTAGGATTGTTTAAAGTTGTCCGTGAGATAGCGCGGCGTGTGATGATCCGGTTTTGCCGCGTCCTGTGGGAAGATACCGGTTTGGGAAAAACGGGAAGGTGGGGGCCGACATGTGCGAGCGCAAGCAGCAGCAACGTTTTCTCTCTACGCACCAGAAACATAGTGAAGGCAACGCTGTGAGTTATGAGATAATCGATATGTTGAATAAAATGTTAACACCGATCCTGTTAAAAGTAACGACGGTTGATAAGGTTTATGCTTTCGTTAGTTAAAGAGTTGCGGATAGTTTGCGTTGAAGTGTATTTAAAGCAGTCAATGGTGTAGGTTGATTCTGATTATGCTGCACTTTAATGTAATGTAGTTGTAGTTTTACCTTTGCAAGTATTTATGATGTAAATGTAATATTAAGAAGGAAACAACTGCTGTACAAATCTTGTATTGTTTTATCAACAGTTTTCACCATACGTTAATGTGGAAGAGTGAACAATAAACGGTTAATCTTACTGTGATCCTGTCGTCATTGACAAAGGTTTATCTCGGTGTTTAGTTCAGCGTTATCTTACATGCCGAACGAGAACATTGCAGTGAAAAAGCGGCATTATCAGGTGTTTCAAGTGCTGCAATGACAACTCGATCCAGCGTCAAGTCGTTGCCATCCAGTGACAGGGGCAGTAGGACATCATCAAGTAAGGCCGCCCATGCAAGAGCTAAGGCAGAAGCGGCCAAGGTGCGACTGCGCTACGCCAGACAAGAAGCAAAATTGAAAATGGAAGCGGCTGCCAGAGAAGCTGAAAACCAGAAGGAAGCGGCTGCCAGAGAAGCAGAAAACCGGAAGGAAGCGGCTGCCAGAGAAGCCGAAAACCAGTTGAAAAGGACAAGGATAGCGGTAGAGTTAGAAGTGCTGACGCTGGAACGAGAAAAAGCTGCTGCCAGGGTGGAAGCAGAGTTCATAGAAGATGCTGAAGAAATGCAAGATCTGGTTGACGTAAAATCTACTTCAGCAAAGACCAGATTGGAACGCACAAGCGACTATGTCCAATCTCAAACGGACTGGAAGATTCGTTCTTCCACTCCATACTTACTTGATTACACCCCACGTCATGAGGAGTCCCAGAGAGGCCCAATTGCATCACATGCATCCAAGGAAGACAATTTACCCTTGCAACTCTGCGATGAAGTCAAGAATGAAAGGGCTGATGACAAATACTTCTCGACACCAAACTTACCAGATTTGGCGAGAAGAGAGGCAAAGGCTGAATTCAGAACAGCAAAGTCCATGACAGAGGTACGCCCTCAGTCATATACCCGCCAACATATTTCCCCAGCCTGCATGCCACTTGCGATTGAACCCCTGGCACAGTATTTAGCACGACGAGATCTCATCACTTCAGGACTATACCAGTTCGATGACAAACCTGAAAATTACTGTGCACAGTACGCCACATTCACCAACGCTATCGACGGAATCCAGCTCAGAGCAACCCAAGAGTTGGATCTTATGGCGAAATGTCTGGGGAAAGAATCATGCGAACAGGTGAGACGCATACGTTCGGTGTATATCAACAACCCCGAGCTAGCCTTACGCAAAGCGTGGGAGAGACTTCGGGAGGGCTATGCGGCCCCCGAAATTATTGAAGCGGCGCTATACCGACGTCTGGAAAACTTTCCTAAGGTGTCAACCAAAGATCACAGATTAAGGGAGCTTGGAGATTTACTCATGGAGATTCAAGGCGCCAAAGAAGGTGGAAACTCAACTGGGCTAGTATACCTAGATACTCCATCTGGGATTAGACAAATCGTGGACAAACTTCCATTTGGGCTGCAGGACACGTGGGTGTCTGTTGCCTCAGAGTACAAAGAAGACCACAATGGTCGATTTCCTCCCTTTGAGTATTTCACTAGTTTGTGTGCAGGGAGGCGAAGAAGCGAAACGACTCTAGCCTCATGGGTCAAGGAAGCAGTACAGTTTACACCAAGCCAGATATATCCTCTTTGAATAATTTCAACATTAATGAACCCATCTCAGTGCTTAAGACTGAAGTCTTTACAACTAACCACGACCCTAGCAAGAATTGCCCATTGCATAACAAACCCCACCCCCTCAGAAAATGCAGAAAGTTTAGGGAAAAACACCTTGAAGAGAGGATGGCCCTTCTCAAGGAGAAAAGAATATGTTTTAAATGCTGTTCCTCGACCTCTCACTTTGCTAGAGAGTGTACGATCGCCGTGAAGTGTCCGGAATGTGATAGCACTAATCACGATCGGGCTATGCATCCAGGCCCGTTACCACAAACCGACAACGCTCCTTCACCCCCACAACAGGACGGCGGGGAGGGAGAGGCTCACTCCAAGACAACTGTTGTCAGCTCGAGCTGTACAGAAGTTTGCGGTCAAGCTCAGTCAAGCCGTTCTTGTTCAAAGATCTGCCTCACTAAGGTGTACCCTAAAGGAGCCAAAGACAAGGCCATCAAAGCCTATGTAATTCTGGACGATCAGAGCAATCGCTCACTAGTCAGTCCAGAGTTCTTTAACTTGTTCAACATTGAGAGCAGTTCCCATACTACCTTAGAACTTGCTCAGGCAACGCGGAAACTAATGGAAGGAAGGCAGAAGGCTTCCAGCTCGAGTCGCTGGATGGTAAAGTCGTCATCTGTCTCCCTCCACTCTTAGAGTGCAATGAAATTTTGAATAACCGTACTGAGATCCCGGCACCAAGTGCGGTACTACACCAGCCACATCTCCACCACATCGCCAAACACGTCCTAGAACTGGATCCAACAGCAAAAATACTCCTGCTATTAGGAAAAGATGTTCTTCGGGTGCACAAGGTTAGGCAGCAGGTCAATGGACCACACGACGCCTCCTTTGCGCAACACCTGGATCTAGGCTAGGTGGTGATAGGAGAGGGGTGCCCTGGCAATGTACACAAACCAACGGTTAGCACACTCAAGACCAATGTGCTAGAGAGTGGCCGCCATTCAATTTTTCAATCCCGCACAAGTATCACGTGTATCAAGGAAGCACGACAAGGCTTTAACAAACGTAAAGTGACTGAGGAGACGCTGGGTCAGTCAGTCTTCGCTCGAACTGAGCATGATAATAAACTTGCTCAATCAGCTCAAGATGCCATTTTCTTAAAAACAAAGGACACCAAAGTCTTCAGAGATGAAGCAAATAATGGGGTCGCCCCACTGCCTTTCAGAGAACCACGCCAGTGCTTGCCAAACAACAAAGAGCAGGCAGTCAAGTGGTTCACGCCCTTGCAAAAAACCCTGAAAAGGAAACCTGAGATGCAGCAACGCACCCGATTGACCCACGAGGTACTGTGCACACTAATGGCAGAGGTCACAGCCATTATAAATGCACGACCACTCCTACCCGTGTCTTCTGACCCAGAAAACCCCTTCATACTCTCGCCATCAATGCTCCTTACGCAGAAGGCGGGAGCCCCCCCCCCCCTCCACCAGGGGACTTCTCTGATAAGGATTTGTACTTAAAGCAATGGAGACAGGTCCAGGCTCTGGCAAATCGGTTCTGGTCTCGCTACATTCCCTAGCAGGGATGGACACGTCAGGAAGGTTGAGTTGAAAACTACCGACCAAGGTGATGTGAAAATTTACCAAAGGCCTGTTACAGAAGTCATTCTACTTCTACCTAAGGACTGATCAGAGACTAAAGTTTTGTATTATGTTCATTGTGACCTTATGAAGGTCAAGCGGGGAGTGTGTTGCCTTTATAGCAGTTATTTAGTTCATAATATTTTCGCTTAGTATTTCATTTGTTAGCATTCTAGTTAAAGTTAGGATTGTTTAAGGTAAATTCATTGTCTGTGAGATATTGCGGCATGCGATGACATCACATCCGGTTTTGCCGCGTCCTGTGAGAAAATACCGGTTTGGAGAAACGGGAAGGTGGGGGTCGAGACATGTGCGAATGCAAGCAGCAGCAACGTTTTCTCTCTATGCACCAGAAACATAGTGAAGGCAACGCTGTAAGTCATGAGGTAATTGATATGTTGAATTAAAATGTTAACGCCGATCCTGTTAAAAGTAACAATGGTCAATAAGGTTTATGCTTTCGTTAGTTAAAGAGTTGCGGATAGTTTGCGTTGAAGTGTATTTAAAGCAGTCAATGGCGTAGGTAGATTCTGACTGTATGCTGCACTTTAATGTAATGTAGTTGTTGTAGTTTTACCTTTGCAAGTATTTATTATGTAAATGTAATATTAAGAAGGAAACAACTGCTGTTCAAATCTTGTATTGTTTTATCAACAGTTTTCACCAAACATTAATGTGGAAGAGTGAACAGTAAACGGTTAATCTTACTGTGATCCTGTCGTCATTGACAAAGGTTTATCTCGGTGTTTAGTTCAGCGTTATCTTACACGCCGAGCGAGAACACTGCAGTTTGTGAGTTGTGGGGATGCTATGTTGGCGCCAGAAGTGGCAAACTTTGTGGGCTGCCCAGCACAACCCTCTCTGATTTGATTTGATACAGACGTTGATCATATGGTTAGTCAGAGGCTTCTTCCCAGGGCTGAAATGGCTAGCACGAGAGGGCACAGTTTTCAGGTGCTTGGAAGCAGGTACAGAGGAGACGTCAGGGATAAGATTTTTACGTAGAGAGTGTTGAGTGCGTGGAATGGGTTGGGGGCGGTGGAGGCGAATACAATAGGGTCTTTTAAGGGACTCCTGGATGGCTACATGGAGCTTAGAAAAATAGAGGGCTATGGGTAAAGCTTAAGTAGTTCTAAGGTAGGGACATGTTCGGCACAGCTTTGTGGGCCAAAGGGTCTGTATTGTGCTGTATGTTTTCTATGTTTCTATGTTACATATTTCACTGTATGCTTTGATGTACACATGACAAATAAAGCTAATCTTTAATGTTTTGAGTTAGTGCTGGATAATGCCCATCATTCTGAAACCATCCAATGTGAGTGTTATCATTTACTGGGAAAACAGAGTTCTCATTTACTCACCAACTGAAGTCTTCTAACTGATTGCTTATCCTGTGAATGTTTGACAATCATGCCTTGTTTCTGCAGATCTACATCTGTCACATGGAAAAAACTGATAAATTAGTGGGAATATCTATTTTTAATTAAATTATTGGCAACAATTGTGGAATGATGTGACTTCTACTTGCGGGTAGCCAGAAAATTAGTGGAGCCTCATGCATCTTAAGCAGAACATTTTTTTAGTGATATCTATTTTTAGTTGAAGCCCTTTTAAAAAGGATGCCATTTTAATTAGATTTTTAGGGTTGTTAACAAAGGGATATCCATAGTCTCTTTATGTACTGATTTGAGTTATTGAGATATATTGTAGCGGTGTGCTACAAACAGCGCTAAAATTACGACACGGAGTCGGTAACTGCAGTCGAAGGAAAAACTTTATTCGAAAACTTCAGCCTCACTTTTAAGCCTCTGTCAACCGGCCCCCCATGGCGAAGAGGCTCCAAAGCTCTGTGCTCGCAAACCCCCGTAGGCTATCTAATTGTGAGTCGGTTCGCATACGCTAGGAAATGAGCCGCCACATAACCCCCCCCCAGAACCGGCGATACACCCCCCAATGTCCACAGCCTGGGCCAGAACCTGCTTGGGAGGTCGGCCTCTGCGCCGAGGCGCCGGAAACTCGGCCGGTTGCGCCAGGTCCACATGGGCCGGCTTGAGGCGGTCCACCGTGAAAACCTCCTCCTTCCCCCCAACGTCCAGCACGAACGTGGACCCGTTGTTCCGGAGCACCGTAAACGGCCCCTCGTATGGCCGCTGCAGCGGTGGCCGATGCCCGCCCCTTCGTACAAACACAAACTTACAGTTCCGTAGGTCTTTGGGTACGCAGGTCGGGTGCCGCCCATGCTGTGAAGTGGGTATGGGGGCCAGGTTACCGAGCTTCTCGCGAAGTCTGCCCAGGACTGCAGCGGGTTCTTCCTCTTGCCCCCTCGGGGCTGGTAGGAACTCCCCGGGGACGGCCAGGGGCGCGCCGTATACCAACTCGGCCGACGAGGCGTGCAGGTCGTCCTTGGGCGCTGTGCGGATGCCGAGAAGGACCCAGGGAAGCTCGTCCGCCCAGTTGGCTCCTCGCAGGCGGGCCATGAGGGCCGACTTCAGGTGACGGTGGAAACGCTCCACTAGCCCGTTCGACTGTGGGTGGTAGGCAGTGGTGTGGTGCAGCTGAGTCCCCAAAAGGCTGGCCATAGCTGACCACAGGCTGGAGGTGAACTGGGCGCCTCTGTCGGAGGTAATGTGGGCTGGTACACCAAAGCGGGATATCCAGGTGGCGATCAGGGCTCGGGCGCAAGATTCGGAGGTGGTGTCGGTGAGCGGGACCGCCTCTGGCCATCTTGTGAACCGGTCCACGATAGTCAGGAGGTAACGCGCTCCGCGCGACACTGGCAGGGGGCCCACGTTATCCACATGAATGTGGTCGAAACGCCGGTGGGCGGGATGGAACTGCTGCGGTGGGGCTTTGGTGTGCCGCTGAACCTTGGCCGTCTGGCAGTGCATGCACGTCCTGGCCCATTCACTGACCTGTTTGCGGAGTCCGTGCCAAACGAACCTGCTGGAAACCATCCGGACAGTTGTCCGGATGGAGGGATGCGCCAAGTTATGAATGGAGTCGAAAACACAGCGCCGCCAGGCTGCGGGGACGACCGGACGGGGCTGGTTGGTGGCGACGTCACAGAGTAGGGTCCTCTCACCTGGGCCCACGGGGAAGTCCTGGAGCTGCAAACCAGAGACTGCAGTCCTGTAACTCGGAATCTCCTCATCTACCTGCTGTGCCTCTGCCAGTGCCTCAAAGTCTACCCCTTGGGAAAGGGCATGAACGGTAGGGCGAGAGAGCGCATCCGCCACGACATTGTCCTTACCCGAGACGTGCCGGACATCCGTTGTGTATTCAGAGATGTAGGACAGGTGGCGTTGCTGGCGGGATGACCAGGGGTCGGATGCTTTCGTAAACGCAAAGGTAAGCGGTTTGTGGTCCGTGAACGCGGTGAAGGGCCGACCTTCTAGGAAGTACCTGAAATGCCGGATTGCCAGGTAGAGCGCCAACAGTTCCCGGTCAAAAGCACTGTACTTGAGCTCGGGTGGCCGCAGGTGTTTGCTGAAAAACGCCAGGGGTTGCCAGCGACCTGCGATGAGCTGCTCCAGCACCCCACCGACTGCCGTGTTTGATGCGTCCACTGTGAGGGCGGTAGGGGTGTCCATTCTGGGATGTACTAGCATTGCGGCGTCAGCCAAAGCTTCCTTCGTTTGAACGAAAGCGGCGGCGGACTCCTCGTCCCAGGTAATGTCCTTGCTCGGACCCGACATCAGGGCGAACAGGGGGCGCATGATCCGGGCAGCTGAAGGGAGGAAGCGGCGGTAGAAATTGACCATACCTACGAATTCCTGAAGGCCTTTGACCGTGGTGGGTCGGGGGAAGTGGCGGACCGCATCTACCTTAGCGGGCAGAGGGGTTGCCCCGTCTTTAGTAATCCTGTGGCCCAGGAAGTCAATGGTATCAAGTCCGAACTGGCATTTGGCAGGGTTGATTGTAAGACCGTACTCACTCAGTCGGGCGCAGAGTTGACGGAGGTGGGACAGATGCTCCTGACGACTGCCGCTGGCTATGAGGATGTCATCCAAATAGATGAACGCGAAGTCCAGGTCCCGTCCCACCGCGTCCATTAACCGCTGGAACGTCTGTGCGGCATTCTTCAGGCCGAACGGCATGCGGAGGAACTCGAAGAGGCCAAACGGGGTGATGAGAGCCGTCTTGGGGACGTCGTCAGGATGCATCGGGATTTGATGGTACCCTCGGACAAGGTCGACCTTGGAGAAGATCCGGGCGCCGTGCAGGTTTGCCGCAAAGTCCTGAATGTGCGGCACAGGGTAGCGGTCCGGTGTGGTAGCCTCGTTCAGCCTGCGGTAGTCGCCGCACGGTCTCCAGCCCCCCGTCGCTTTGGGCACCATGTGCAGGGGGGAAGCCCAGGGGCTGTCGGACCGCCGGATGATCCCCAATTCCTCCATTCTCTGGAACTCCTCCTTCGCCAGTCGGAGCTTGTCCGGGGGAAGCCACCGAGCACGGGCATGGAGGGGTGGTCCCTGTGTCGGGATGTGGTGCTGTACGCCGTGCCTGGGCATGGCTGCTGTGAACTGCGGTGCCAGAACCGATGGGAACTCCGCCAGGACCCTGGTGAAGTCGTTGTCGGACAGCGTGATGGAGCCGAGGTGAGGGGCTGGCAACTGGGCCGCGCCCAGGGAGAACGTCTGAAAGGTCTCGGCGTGTACCAGTCTCTTCCTGGGCAGGTCAACCAGCAGGCTGTGAGCTCGCAAAAAATCCGCACCCAGAAGCGGTTGGGCTACGGCGGCCAGTGTGAAGTCCCACGTGAACTGGCTGGGGCCGAACTGTAGCTGCACCTGACGGGTGCCATAGGTCCTTACTGTGCTGCCATTCACGGCCCTCAGGGGGGGACCCGGTGCCCTGCTGCGAGTGTCGTAACTTGTCGGAGGTAAAACGCTGACCTCAGCCCCAGTATCGACCAAAAAGCGGCGTCCCGACCTGCTATCCCACACATACAGGAGGCTATCCCGATGGCCAGCCGCCGTAGCCATCAGCGGCGGCTGGCCCTGGCGTTTCCCGGGAACTTGCAGGGCGGGCGGCAACGGCGGGCTTCTGCGCCCCACCGCTGGTGGTAGAAGCACCAGTGGTCATTGGGCCGGGGGTTAGTGGGCTCTGCGGCCGGGCCTGGACTGGTTTGCTGCCGGGAGCGTGGCTGGGTGATCTGTGCGATGGACGCCCCGCTCACCTTTTTGGCGTTCCACAGCAAGTCCGCCCGGGCTGCCACCTTCCGGGGGTCACTGAAATCCGCGTCGGACAGCAGCAGGCGTATGTCCTCGGGCAGCTGCTCCAGGAATGCCTGCTCAAACATGAGGCCTGTGTGTCCCTCGGCCAGAGACAACATCTCATTCATTAAAGCCGATGGAGGTCTGTCGCCCAAGCCATCCAGGTGCAGTAAACGGGCAGCCCGCTCGCGCCGTGAGAGTCCGAAAGTCCTGAGGAGCAGGGCTTTGAATTCCGTGTACTTGCCGTCTGCCGGGGGCGACTGTACGAACTCCGCGACCTGGGCAGCTGTGTCCTGGTCGAGGGAGCCCACCACGTAGTAGTAGCGGGTGTCTTCTGAGGTGATCCGGCGAACGTGGAATTGGGCTTCGGCTTGCTGGAACCATAGGTCCGGGCGCTGTGTCCAGAAACCCGGCAGTTTCAATGAAACCGCATGAACAGAGGCGGCGTCGGTCATTTCTGGTCCAAAAATCGTTTGGACCGTCGGGGTCACCAATTGTAGCGGTGTGCTACAAACAGCGCTAAAATTACGACACGGAGTCGGTAACTGCAGTCGAAGGAAAAACTTTATTCGAAAACTTCAGCCTCACTTTTAAGCCTCTGTCAACCGGCCCCCCATGGCGAAGAGGCTCCAAAGCTCTGTGCTCGCAAACCCCCGTAGGCTATCTAATTGTGAGTCGGTTCGCATACGCTAGGAAATGAGCCGCCACAATATCATCATTGGATAATTTGCATCGATATGCTTTTGCATTTTATTTATTTTAAGTGCATAAGTCAGTTGAAAGATTTTACCATACTTCCTGTTCTGACACACACACACACATCACTTCAAGGGTCTTCAGGTTTTTTGAGGAGATTTTGCCAGATGTTTGCTCTTTAAGTCACTTGATATTGTCAGCTGTTTGATAAGGCCACCTAGAAGTCATTTGGGACTTGGACCATATTTGTTTTAGGAATTTTGATAGATTCCCTCCTACTTCTGTAATAACAGGAGAGTTCCGGTCATATCTAATAGGACTTAAAAGTTCAAAGTAAATTTACTATCAACATATGTATACATATAAAACAAATTCCAAAGATAGGCTTTAAAGTTATTTATACCACAGAAAGAGACGTTTATTCCTACACATCAGTGTTCTGTGTTCTGCACATTTTCTTCACTTCACTGAATCAGCATCACCTTCTAATCTCTTTCCCACTGTCACATACCCTGCGACGGGTTAAAGAACCAGCAGAAATCGAAAACACTTTGGAGTCTGGTATTGCTAATAACTAATAGTGTTTATGAGTAACTACGCAATACAGTACTATAAATGCAGATATATCAAACAGGTTAGCAATGATATATATGTACGGAAGTGTGGAAATAGGAACAAAACTAGGCTCTTTCAAACCTAGGCATGGATCGATATAGTCTTACGATGATGAAGAGAGTTCAGTTCAGTTTAAGGTAGTCAGTTGAGTAGCGTTGGAGGGAGAGAGAGGTGAGCAGTGAGCTGATGCCGTCGATCTTCTCGTTGTCTTCCGAAATCCTGTTGTGGTCACCGACTGTGACCATAACGCATGCGACCGTTCTTCAATGGTGGAATTATCACCCAGGCAAGGATGGACACACAAATAATTCCCCACCTGTCGCACCTTTTCACACTGCGAGAGCCACTGATCGATTTCCCCGAATCGGTCCTCCAAAAACCCACCCTCACGTGGGCACAACAAAGCTCGTTCAGTGTCCGAAACCGTGTGTCTGTCTGTGTATCAGCGGATCTGGTATTTATCGCCACATGCTGGACACCAGCTGTCCATCAACCTGCTCCGCCCTCCTCTCTCTGTAAGAGTTTTACAAGCAGGCAAGTGTCCTTGTGGAAAGGTAAACAAGCTTGTAGAGAAAACATAACATCAATCTTTCGAGCAGTCTCTGTCTGTCTCTCTCTCAGTGCATTGGACGCCTCTCTCTTAATAGCAGCACAGTTCATAGCGTCAATTTTGGACCCCATCACCAACTAGGGTCATTTCTGGACCCTGTCACACCACCTTGTGTTTATCTCCTTCCCCTTACATGTACCTCAAAGTCACAGTAAATGTATTATCGAAATAATATATGTCATGATATACTACATGAAAGTGGGAACTAATGGGGAGAAATAAAAATATGAAATCTACAGAAAGGAGAGATGAACTTGCATGAAGGCCAACTTATACGAAGCCAATGAAGGTTACATTGTACACTGCCAATGGTACACAGAAGCTGTTTTTATTTCAGTCAAGTTTTAATTCACAAACTATCTACCATAAAAGTCTGATAATCTACGATCTAGCAATTGGAAATTGTGGTGAGCCAGATGCTGAACCAGGTTCCCACTCTCCCTCTAGCATACTAGGATCCCAGTTCCTGTACTCACTTACCACT
The DNA here is from genome assembly GCF_030144855.1 of Hypanus sabinus. Classification (NCBI taxonomy): domain Eukaryota; kingdom Metazoa; phylum Chordata; class Chondrichthyes; order Myliobatiformes; family Dasyatidae; genus Hypanus; species Hypanus sabinus. The sequence goes on from NC_082707.1 coordinate 23,194,380, forward strand.
TGCTGGAGCCCTAGATTTCATATTCCTTTTCAATTCATCTGATTCACTAGAAAAATTAATTATCATATTATGTAAAATGCTTCTTAAAAAAATAGTGAATTAAAAGCTTGTTGAGGTATTGTGAAATCTGCCAATTTGGCCCAATAAAGTCCTGATCATGTTAGATTATTGCAGTTTTACTGTGAATTTCTGTGATGAACAAAATAATACACAGCAGATGAATTGTGGAATTATATCTAGACAAATAAAGTCAATCTTTAAGCTTTTTATCTTTCATTTGTATCTTGAATATAAATATACTTGGTTAAGCAAGAATGCACATACTGGCAAATTTGTCTTTTAATTTTAGTTATTTCAGAGCTCATATGGGATTTTTGCAGTATTTTAAGCAATTTTCTGTTTTGTTACTAATGAAATTGTTTATTTTTGTTTCAGAATTGGGTTTTCTTGACCAAATTTTGTTTCCTACCTGAAAATGGGCAGATCAGTTACCATATAAGATATCCCATGGTAAGTGGAGGCACCAAGAGACTGCTGATGCCAGTATCTGGAGCAACAAACAATGTGCTGGAGGAACTCAGCATGTCAAGCATCATCTGTGGGAAAAGAAACTGTCAACGTTTTGTGTCCTGATGCAGGGTTCTGACCGGAAACATTGACTATACTTTCCCCTCACTGATGCTGCATGACCTGCTTAGTTAATCCCGCTCAGCTGTTTGTTACCCCAAGTTAAGTGCTAAATTAAAGCAACCTGATGTTTTGGTATTTGTGAAAAAGACGGGAAATCCTGAAGTATACCAGTGAACCGATTGACTAACAGATCCAGCAGTGAACCAACTGGTTAGTTGGCCCAGCAGTGCGTGAAGTAACTTAAAAGAAATTTATTTTTTTTAAATTTCTCTATATACCTTTGTATTTTTTGACTAATTTAATGTTCTGTCCAGTACAACTAAATATTAGAGTTAGCTTAGGAGTGATTTTAATCAATTAAGCTTTTACTTGCCTGAGCTCTCTGCTTTTTTGTATCACACACAAAATATGCTGGAGGATCTCAGCAGACCAAGCAGCATCTATGGAAAAACAGTACATTCAAAGTTTCGGGCTGAGATATTTGGATTTCCAGCATCTGCAGATTTTCTCTGTTTCTGCTTTTTTTTAATCTCCATCTGTGAAAATCATTTCCATGTCACCTTGCGGTATGCTTGCTTACTGCTCCAAAGGGTCATTAACTGCATTGTCTGGAACCTACTCCAGACTGAGTTGGTACAGGCTGAGTACATCATCATCAGCATCGGGTGCCGTGCCCAGTTTGAGCTTTGACTGCCATGACCCACACACTCCTGTTTCGGGCCAAGTGGATCAGTACATTGGTATCCATTTCCAGTTCTCTGGCTGCTGTCTACATCGTCATTTGTCTTTGCCTTTAGTACACCTTTTCCAAAATGCTTGGGGCTGGTCGTGTTTCAGATTTTGGAATATATAATGACTAGCTTGGGATTGCCATCATTTCGGATTCTGAATTTATGTGCTGCTGGTAAGAAGTCTTTATCTCACACTTGTTCATCACACATATGTTCTTAACAGCTTCTACTCCAGGACAGCTTCTTCCAACAGGCTCTCAGAATGATTAATTCACATTGATACATCTGTATTTCTAAGCTATATTGACTTCTGTATATGTTTTACTGTACATATTATTTATTTCAAATTACTGCAATTTGCAGATTGCACATTCAGACATAAATATTTTTACTCTTCATGTACGTAAAAAATAAAGTCGATTCAATTCTATTCAACAATAAAAATTATTATATATCATTAATGTAATGAAACTATAATGTGTGCAAGGTAACAAAAACAGCACAGCAGCATTGGGAGAATACCTCAATCAGCTGTTGAACATCAAACAGGCTTTCAGTCTCCTCCTACAATGCAGTGTTTTGATTAAAAGGTTACAGTACACTGTATTTGTAGTTTACTCTTTTAGGTTTCATGTAAGGTATAAAGCAATCAGCTTCGCAGGCTTGTTCTGATGTTAGTTTCATCAGTGATGATCTTTGCAAACTTATCAATGAATGTCTCTGCTGCTTCGTGACCAGCAGATGCTTGACCTTTAAAAAAAATTTTAAATCTTAAAAAATTTAATTCTGTACCTTTTCTTAAATTTCTGCAACCAGCCTGCTGAACATTCATAGTTAAGTTCAATTTTCAGTTTGCTGTGATAGGTCTTTGCTTGATTCTTGATCAGCGTAACATTAAGGGGCATATGTTCACTCCAACGCTGACCAATTCACTCTTTCAAATCACGATTGAGACCTTCATTTTTCACTTTAAGCAGTGTTTTTCTATTTTTTATTAACTTCTGTTGATTATATACGTGAGGTCACTTCACTGAACTGTCTGGTGTGCAGAGACTTGCACAGTACCTTGGAGCCTTCCCAGTGCCTTCTGGAGTTTTCCATTTGTGACATCATGTCAGGCTTTAACAAAGTCAGATTTTGGAATTTTGGCTAAAGGGTACTCAACCTGTACGGATTTCCTGAATCTTAATATAGTTTATAAAACAATAACTTTCGAGCAGCTGGATCGTACAAAATGAGGCAGATCACTGGTTTCACTCAATGCTCCAGTGACTTGAGGTGGGTAGAAAACTAATCAACCATGCAGCCAATTCAAGTTAAAATCCCCACCTCCTCCCCTGCAAATTTTGATGTTTTTAGTTTGGTACATGCTCACTTTTTGTCTTTTTAATACTGACCAGCCATTTACTTTAGAAGAGAACTGTTTAGAGAATGAATGTACCAAAAAAAATTATATTTAGTGTAAGTGATTGCAGTTCTTAGATTTTCTTCATTTATTCCACGGTAGCATTTGATTTCCACTGCAGGTAGAAATTGTGATCAGTGACAAACCTAAATTTAGAAAGGGCTTCCGTACACAGGGCACGCTAAAGCAGTGAGAGTGGTTCTATTTTAGTAATATTGAAAAAATAAAATGATTGATGAAATCCAAAATGAACTTATTTAAAATTGCCGTTCACATACCGGTTTGCTAAAAACGACAGTAGTTAAACTAGTTCACTCCAATAACTGTCTGTATTGTCCAGGATTCACCACTAGCAGGTGTGTTAGAGCAACCCAAGGTCTCTGTAACAACGATAAGGAATCTAATTATGAAAAATCAAATTTGCAGTAGATCATGTTTGTAGGATATCATGCAGTCTGTTATATAATAATATATTGTAAAATATTTGTTTGAAATATAAAAAAATTAACATTTCTATTATGTATTAAAATTATTTCTGAAGGAAAAACATGAAGTAAATTTGCTATTTTACTATGATGAAAAGAATCAGTGGCGCTCTGTGTACAAAAATAACTCAAAGGTAGGTCTGGCAACAAAACGTAGTTGAATTAAACATATCAGTAAGAACAGATAAACTATTTTACTGTTGGTAAAGTAGCTTTTTCAGAAGCAAGTGAAAACAAGGCCTGCGAGCAGTACACACACAGTGTATAGTGCACTTATTTAACACACATTTCCTGCCGCAGAGTGTTAAATGTCGCACTCTGTGTCAGCAGTGTTTGGAGTTCTGGCAAGAGTTTACAAAGACCTGATGCAGTTTCCAGGCCTTAGAGGTTGCAAGGATTGTTGAGGATGTTGTCTCTTAGATCAAATTCTCACTATGTGCAAGGTTTGTTGATTGCTCATATTGTAGTTGTGTGTTCCTACAGATAGGGAATATCAGGATATTGAAAAAATAGCAGCAGGAGTATAGTAATTCCACATGGTCTGGTACAGCAGTTTGAATACACAGGAAAGCAAGAAGCTGCAGAGGGTAGTGTAACCCCATTACAGAGCCAGCAATACTAGGTTCAATTCCACAGTTCTCTGTAAGGAGTTTGTCAGTGTTCAATGAACAAAGTCTTCTAATTTTGTCATTTTACCAACAAATAAACAATAAAGTTTAAGTATTTACACTCTAATATATAAATAGTTAGTATGACTGTATTACGAAAACTAGTGTTGCCATAACTTTGGGCTGAATATGAACCCTCATGCACTGCTCCTTTTGGCCATTCCTCCAGATCTTGTCTTTGCTTTGAGGTTCATTTTCTTGCAGGTGTTCTTTGTGGGACAAAGAAATGCATTAGAGTTGATGAAAAACTGCACACAAAGACTGACAAACAGTCAATGTGCAAAGGAAGACAAACTGCAAATACAGTAAATAAATAATATTGAGAACGTGGGTTGTAGAGTCGTTGAAAGTTAGTTTATAGGTAATGGAAACCGTTCAGAGTTGAAGTGAATGAAGCTATCCACACTGGTTCAGGAGCCTGATGGTGAAGGTTCATAACTGTTCCTGAACCTGCTGGTGTGTGACCTCAGGCTCCTGAATCTCCTTCCTGTCGGCAGTAGCGAGAAGAGGGTGTGTCCCGGATGGCGAGTGTCCAAGATGAAATTCTGCTTTCTTGTGGCAGTACTCCTTATAGATGTGCTCAATCCTGGGGATTGGAATGATGCTTGGAATTCTGTGGAGTCTTGCTGGAGTAAATGACAGGGAAAGTATTATCTACCTAAATGGCGTCTCTTAAAGTTTGAGCCAAGAACATTTTGTCAGGAGCAGCAGGGGCATATTTGATTCAGTAAGAATTTGCAGATAAGGATCATGAACTGATCGAGATTTCCCTATCAGGGATCTTGAGACATTTTCTAACACCTGAGCTGCTACTGTGAATAAATCATTGTACGTAGTGTACACCGGTGGACCTATTGCTTAGTGATATTGGTCCATGGCATAAAAAAGTTTGGGAGCCCCTATAAACTATTTCGTCCAATTTCTCGACAAAGCCCTGCAATTCATGACCATCAAAAAGAGCTATTCAATTTACTTGCAAGGTCCTGGAAAAACAAAGACATACTGAAAATCGAAGAAGTAGAGCAGTTCAAATTGATGCAGAAAATGATGGTAATAGTCAGTTAGTCAGTGTTTGTAGAGAGAAAAACAGCTAAGAGTTTAGGTGTGTAACGTTTCATCAGAACTGGAAATACTTCAGAGGGGGAGTAACTTTTAGGAAGACGGTTGTTGCATTGTTAGCTATTTTAATTTTGACCTTTGACACAATCAATTTCTTCCCATTCCACTGTCATGCCCACCTCAAATTTTTATGCCTCATAAGCTTGTTTTATTTCTAATGTTATTTTTTTGGTGATAGTTAGTGGCCATTGACCTGAAACTTAAACTTTATTTTTCTCTCTATAGTGTTCCTCTGTTCAGTCGCTGCCGGTTGAATATTTCTGTTTTTATATCGCGTTACCTTTTTCTGTTATTCATACTCACTTTAATCTGAAAATGTTCAATTAGAGCTGTTGGAGTAAAGAAGCAATGGCTGCCACTGGAAATAATCAGCTGTTGAACCTCACTCATGACTTTCCGTTGTCTGGTTGCCTGGTATGTATTCAGTATTTATCTGTAGTATGTGCACTGTGATGAATGGTAAATGAAGAAAAGCAAACGTTTTTTCATCATGTAGAGTAGGTAGCATATATGGGGAAAAGGTGGGAGGAATCATTAACAACGACAAAAAAGTGACTGTAGCCGTGTGATTCAAATTTTTAACAGCATAATCGAAGAATCCTTCCCCCTCAGACATTTTTCCTACCCTCTTCCATCAGGCAGAAGATACTGAATTTTGAAAGCATGTAGCAATGGGCTCAATGCATCTATCCTGTTGTTATAAGTCTATTAAATGGCTCTTTTATAAGATAAGAAGGCCCCTTGATCTCACAGTCTACCTCATTATGATCTTTCACATTGTTGTTCACCTGCACTACACTTTATTTGTGGCTGTTATACTTTATTCTGCATTCTCTTGTATGTTTATCGTGTTTTACCTCAATGCACTGTATGATGATTTGATCTGTAAGAACACTGCAAGGTTTTCACTGTCTTTCAGTACATGTGACAATAATAAAACAATTTCAGTTCGAGGAATGAATGAGGATAGTTAAGAGGAATTTAAGATTGACCACACTAACAGATATAGTCTACAGTCCATGTAATGTAACAAAGAAGAGATATGCACATTAAGTAGGGCAAAGAGCAAAATACATGCAGTTATCAAGGCTGTGAAGCAACAATATAGGGAGGATTCACAACGAATAGCACACGTGACTTGTGGTGAGGGCTGCATACCATCGCAGATGTCAAAGCCAAACATTGTGGTGCCGCCAACATCGCAGCCTCTCTCCCAGATGAGCTCAATCACTTTTACACTTGGTTCGATGTCGCTAACTCTGAGCCTCCGAGGAAAGCCACCGCTACAACCTGCAACCTGGTCATCTCTTTCCATCGAGTGGACAGTCGCAAGGCTGCGGCAAGGCTGCGCAAGACGGCATCCCAGGGCGAGTACTCAGGGTGTGTGCAGCACAACCAGCTTACAGATATTTTTAATCTCTCCCTCTCCCAGTGTAGTGTGCCCTCCTGTTTCAAGTTATCCACCGTTGTCCCTGTACAAAAAAAGACCAAGGTAACATGCCTAAGCGACTGGTGTCCTGTCACACTCACCTCAATAACAAGCAAATGCTTTGAGAAGCTGGTCAAGGATTACATCTGCAGCTTGCTACCAACCAAACTGGACCGCCTACGATTTGCTTACTGACACAATGAATTGACAGCTGATGCAATAGCCACAGCTTTACATACCGTCCTTACACATCTGGAGAAGAAGGATGCTTGTGTGAGAATGCTGTTCTTGCTCTGCAGTTCAGCATTCAACACCATTGTTCCATCCAGGCTCGACAAGAAGCTCAGAGACCTTGACCTTGACCCTGTCTTGTGCAGCTGGATGCTGGACTTGCTGTCAGATCACCGGCAGGTGGTAAGAGTGGGCTCCCTCACCTCCCATCCTCTGACTCTCAATACAGGGGCCCCTCAGTGCTGCATACTGAGTCCCCTCCTTTACTTCCTGTTTACCCATGACTGTCTTGACACCCACAGCTCCAATCTGCTAATTAAATTTGCCAATGACACTACATTGATTGGCCTTATCTCAAACAATAACAAGGTGGCCTACAGGGAAGGAGTAACCTCTCTGACACAGTGAGGTCAAGAGAACAATCTCTTGCTCAATGTTGCAAAAACAAAGGAGCTGGTTGTGGATTACAGGAAGAATGCAGAAAGGCTAACCCTTATTGGCATCAATAGATCTGGGCTTGAGAGAGTAAACAGCTTCAAGTTCTTCGGCATCCACATCACCGAGGACCTCACGTGGTCTGTACACACCTGCTGTGGTGAAAAAAGCACAATAGCACCCCTTACACCTCAGACGGTTGAGGAAGTTTGGTATGGACCCACAGATCCTAACAACAACTGAGAGCATCCTGACTGGCTGTATCACTGCCTGGTATGGGAACTGTACCTCCCTTAATCACAATGCTTTGCAGAGAGTGGTGCGGTCAGCCCAGCACATCTGTAGTTGTGAACTTCCCATGATTCAGGACGTTTACAAGGGCAGGAGTGTAAAAAGGGCCCATAGGATCATTGGGGACTTGAGTAACCCCAATCACAATCTATTCCAGTTGCTACCATCCGGGAAACGGTACCACAGCATAAAAGCCAGGACCAACTGGCTCCGGAACAGCTTCTTCCACCAGGCTGTCAGACTGATGAACTCATGCTGATTTGAGTGTACTCCAACAACACACAAAATGCTGGTGGAATACAGCAGGCCAGGCAGCATCTATAAGGAGAAGCACTGTCAACATTTCAGGCCGAGACCCTTCATCAGGAGTGTACTCTATATTACATTGACTGTTGTATTTATTATAAATTACTACGATTGCTCATGGAACATTTAGATGGAGACATAAATCTTTATCTTAACATAAAGATTTTTACTTCTCACGTATGTGAAGGATGTAAGAAATAAAGTCAATTCAATTCAATAATATCAATGGTCGATCTCAACAAGCTAGAAATTACTGTCTCAAAAAGACAAATTAAGGGAATAGAGTACTGGAGATTCAGCAGGGAAGCATTTGCAACTGTATCTACTAATGCCAATGAATTAGAAAAGATGTGAAAATCGAGTAAAGCAACATTGTTTATAATGTAAATAATTTAAATCCGTAATTGAGAAGAATGTACAGCAGATGTGACAATGTTCTTTAAGAGGGTGAAAACTTGAAAAATTAGAGGAGATAATAACATAACACAAACAATATTGGTAAACTAAAAGAGAAACCTTTGTAACCTATTCAGCCCAAGATGAATATTATTTCTTACTGCACATTATGCCCTTGGCGTTTAGGGTAGCAGTGAAGGTCCTCCATCTCTGTCTGTCTTCGGCTATTGCCTCTATTGTGCTCCAGGTGAGGTTCGGGGTCCTCATTCCTACCTCTATGGTACAGCACCATTGTCTTTGGAAATCTTTCAGGATAAATATGTTCCACTTTAAAAAAAACAACTGGACGCCAAAAGCTTACAGGTAAATAAAGACACAAGGATGAGATGGCATAGTATTAGAGCAGGAGAGAGCGTGATAAGAGGAAATACAAAATGAGCAGTAGAAAAGTCAGAGGAGCATGAATATAATATTCTACATCTACATAAATTACATAATTATGAAGGAACAATGGTTTGGGAATAAGACTATTAAGACATAGACAGGATCAAAACACAGAATGTAACAGCAAAATAGCAGAAATGTTAAATAATTATTTCAGCTTTTGTATTTACCAGGGGACAAGTCAGAGGGATGTAAGATAATGAGATCTATCAAATGGAAATTGGGTTATTTTCTCATTAATGAAGAGAACTCAATGGAATTGGATGGAAGGATGAAACCTCTTTTTCTTCTTGGCTCAGCTACTGTCTCTGTAACGTTCTCCTTCGCGTGTCACGAACGCCGAATTTAACGTCGAGATAAACCACAGTTAATAAGAACCAGATCACAGCAAGATTAACCATTTACTGTTCACTCTTCACATTAACATATGGTGAAAACTGTTGATAAAACAATACAAGATTGATACAGTATTTGTTCCTTCCTTAATATCACATTTCAAGTGTAAATACTTGCAAAGGTGACTATAACTACATTACACTAAGGTGCAGTATACAGGGAGAGTTTACCTGCTCCATTGACTACTTTAAATACACTTCCATGCAAACTATCCGCAACTCTTTAACTAACGAAAGCATAAACATTATCGACCGTCGTTACTTCTAACAGGATCGGCATTAACATCTTAGTTCAATATATCGATTATCTATTAACTTACAGCGTTGCTCTCACTGTGATTTCTCATGCCTGCAAAACAACTTCTGCTCGGGTCTGCCTCGTGGTGAGCCCCCACCCTCGCGCTAATTTCAAACCGGTGTTTTCCCACAAGACGCGGCGAAACCGGATGTGACGTCATCGCATGCCGATATATTTTACATGCAATGAATATACTTTAAACACTTCTAATTCGAACTAGAAAATACTATCGAATGAATTACTAAGCGAAAATATTATAAACTAAATAACTGTCGTAAAGACAGCACACTCCCCGCTTGACCTTCGTAAGGTCACAATGAGCAGAGTACAAAACTTAGTCTCTTAATCAGTCATTGGGTAGTAGAATAACTTCTGTAACTGGCCTTTGGTAAATTTTCACATCGCCTTGGTCGGTAGTCTTCAATTCGATCTTCCTGACATGTCCATCCCCGCTAGGGAATGTAGCAATGATTCTGGCCATTGGCCAGCTGTTGCGGGCGATTTGCTTGTCCCTGAGCAGGACTAAGTCTTCAACTTGAAGATTCCTTCGGGGTTCTGTCCACTTTTGTTTATGTTGCAACAAAGGTAGATATTTTTGTCTCCAGCGAGGCCAGAACTGATTTGCCAGAGCCTGGACTTGTCTCCATTGCTTTGTGTACAAATCCTTGTCTGAGAAGTCTCCTGGTGGAGGAGGTGCTCCTGCCTTCTGCGTAAGGAGCGTTGATGGCGAAAGTATAAAGGGGTTTTCTGGGTCAGAAGACACAGGTAGGAATGATTGTGCGTTTATAATGGCTGTGACCTCTGCCATTAGGGTGCACAGTACCTCGTGGGCCAATCGGGTGCGTTGCTGCATCTCAGGTTTCCTTTTCTGGGTTTTCCGTAAGGACGTGAACCGTTTGACTGCCTGCTCTTTGTTATCTGGTGAGCGCTGGCGTGGTTCTCTGAAAGGCAATGGGGCAACCCCATTATTTGCTTCATCTCTGAAGACCTTGGTGACTTTGGGTTTTAAAGAAATGGTATCTTGAGCTGATTGTGCAAGTTTGTTTCCGTGCTCGGTTTGAACGAAGACTGACTGACCTAGCGTCTCGTCGGTTACTTTACGCCTGGTAATGTCTTGTTGTGCTTCTTTAGGGTACACCTCAGTGAGGCAGATCTTGGAACAAGAACGGCTTGACTGAGTTTGACCGCAAACTTCTGTACAGTTCGAGCTGACAATTGTTGTCCTGGAGTGAACCTCTCCCTCCCCGCCGTCCTGTTGTGGGGGTGAAGGAGCGTTGTCGGTTCATTCATTCTTGACTTCATCACGGAGCCGTGAGGGTAAATTTCCTTCCTCGTATGGATGTGATGCAATCGTGACTCTCTGAGGTTCCTCGTAGCTGGGGAAGTTATCGAATATGTATGGAGAGGGGAGACGAGTCTGCCTGTCTATTTGAGATTGTACATAGTCGCTTGTGCGTTCCAGTCTGGTCCTTTCTAAAGTAGATCTTGCTTCGGTCAGATCACATGACCCTTCAGCTTCTTCTATGTACTCTGCTTCCACCGTGGCAGCTTCTTCTTCTCTTTCTAGCTGCAGCACTTGCAACTCTGTCGAAATTTTTGCCATTTCCAACTGGATTTCGGCTTCTCTGGCGGCCTCTTCTCTTTGTCTGGCAGCCTTTTCGGCTTCTCTGGCGGCCCTTTCTTTCTGGATTTCGGCTTCTCTGGCAGCCTCTTCTCTTTGTCTGGCGGCCCTTTCTTTCTGGATTTCGGCTTCTCTGGCAGCCTTTTCTTTCTGGATTTCGGCTTCTCTGGCAGCCTTTTCTTTCTGGATTTCGGCTTCTCTGGCAGCCTCTTCTCTTTGTCTGGCGGCCTTTTCGGCTTCTCTGGCGGCCCTTTCTTTCTGGATTTCGACTGCTCTGGTGGCCTGTTTCATTTTCAAAACTGCTTCTTGTTTGGCGTAACGCAGTCGCACCTTAGCGGCTTCTACCTTGGCTCTTGCCTGTGTGGACTTACTTGATGTCGTTCTACTGCCCTTGTTGCTGGGCGCCATCGACTTGATCCCAGATCGAGCTGACATTGCAGCACTTGGAACACCTGATAACGCCTGGGTGGGCTTACTTGATGTCGGTTTACTGCCCTTGTCGCTGGGCGGCGTCGACTTGATGCTGGATTGAGCTGACATTGCAGCACTTGAAACACCTGATAATGCCGCTTTTTCACTGTAACGTTCTCCTTCGCGTGTCACGAACGCTGAATTTAATGTTGAGATAAACCACAGTTAATAACAACCAGATCGCAGCAAGATTAACCATTTACTGTTCACTCTTCACATTAACATATGGTGAAAACTGTTGATAAAACAATACAAGATTGATACAGTATTTGTTCCTTCCTTAATATCACATTTCAAGTGTAAATACTTGCAAAGGTGACTATAACTACATTACACTAAGGTGCAGTATACAGGGAGAGTTTACCTGCTCCATTGACTACTTTAAATACACTTCCATGCAAACTATCCGCGACTCTTTAACTAACGAAAGCATAAACATTATCTACCGTCGTTACTTCTAACAGGATCGGCATTAACATCTTAGTTCAATATAGCGATTATCTATTAACTTACAGCGTTGCTCTCACTGTGATTTCTAATGCCTGCAAAACAACTTCTGCTCAGGTGTGCCTCGTGGTGAGCCCCCACCCTCGCGCTAATTTCAAACCGGTATTTTCCCACAAGACGCGGCGAAACCGGATGTGACGTCATCGCATGCCGATATATTTTACATGCAATGAATATACTTTAAACACTTCTAATTCGAACTAGAAAATACTATCGAATGAATTACTAAGCGAAAATATTATAAACTAAATAACTGTCGTAAAGACAGCACAGTCTCTTTTGTTTTTGACTTGAGTGTGGATAGACAGCTGTGCCAAGGAAACTTTATATTTCAAAATCAAACTTGATTTTCTTTAAATTATATAAAAGTGAAAATATATACAAAGGAAGAAACAGTGAAAAAGAAAGCAAATGCGTTCATGATCATTGCATTCAGTTGTGTAAACTTTTAAAAAGAAAAATATTACCACCATGCCGGTCGTGTGACTCCCCTGGGGAGATATGCCCTTTTCATTGTTATATTCTATATATTCTCTGATATTAAATGGAATAATTGAACTATTGTTCGAGGGGCTTCCCCACTCAATTCTGGCCCTCCGTGTGCAGAAGTAGAAGGAGCCTATGCTGCGGTCTTTTCTCACAGAGCCTTAGTGTTGGCTGCACTAAGTTTTAGTGCAGTCCATATGTACTTCTGCAGCCAGTCAGAAGTATTCCCTCACAAACAAGTTTCAGTCAGATTAAAGAGTGTCTTTCACTGTCCTTTCAGCAGCACTTGATGTCTGTCTCAGTGTGTATCCTTGGGAACAGTTCAGGTTTATAGGCGTCTGACTGTACAACCAAACAAAGCAATGTTCCTCCAGACCATGGTGCATCCACACAACATATTCCCTCACACAGCTCATAAACCAAACTTCTATATGATAAATAAGTTAATAAAATGTAATTCAAAATGCAGCACAGGTGAACAGTAAACTATACAGTAAACGGCTGGCTATCCTGGTGACGAGACCTCAGTGGGAGCAGGCTATTCATTAGATTGACAGCCTGAGGGAAGAACTTGTTACCCAGTCTGGCTGTCTTAGTTCTGATGCTTCCATACCTCCTTCCTGATGGTGCTGTGTCAAGGAGATTGTAAGATGGGTGGTAGGCTTCCTCAACACTACTTTGGGTCCTTCGTCTGCAACGCTGCCAGTAAGTGTGACAAATAGGGAGGTGGGAGACCCCTTGGATCAGAGAGTCTTCTGTTATGGAGCTACTGGGGATGGGCTGGGACCGGGACATTGATCCTTGTATCCATCATCACACCCTCTGGGAAGAGGTGGGTGACAGTCTCTCCCTCATCACTTCCTGAGAATGACATGTGTTGGGGATGTTATGCCATATGTACAGGTAGGATCTGTCTGGGCGGCCCCTTTCAGTGTCAGCCAAGCGGGCTCTTGGTGCATGTTGGTGAGATCTATCAATGAGCTGTTCTGCCAAGATGGTATGGACATTCTGTCGTGTCTCTGTCCCACAGTGTCTGTAGTTTGTTCCAGGCTGACCTCTGACTGATGGATTTGTGGTCAAAGGCATTTACTTGGAGTTACTGTTCCACGAAGGGTGGATGTTGCTGGATGTTGGTGGTAATGGGGCCAGGCTGATCTTCTGCGAAAGCAGGGACGGGTAGAACTTCAGCACTCAGTGGTGCCTATGTACTTTGGGTTCACACGCTGGCTGACGGAGCCTAACACAAACCTGATCATCAGGATGAAAGCAACGTGGGAACACTTTTGTCCTTATTCTCTGGACTTGTGCATGCAATCATTGGAATCCATCTCAGACCTCCAGCTAAACTGGTTAATTACCAAGAAAGAAGAGCAAGGAACAGTCCACACCTGTGGCAGGTATGGCAGTCCTAAGAGCACATCACACCTGAAAACTAGGTTCTTGCCAATTACTGAGAGAGAACACTATCTTCATATAACCAATTTTTGTTTGACTTTTCCAGCCTATTGCCGATTCTTGTCACGGGCTTCAACCCCTCTGAACCAGATCCCCAGCACCTTCAAGCAGTAATTTGGGCTAGTGACCTCTCTCTTTCTGCAATTGACTCTGACTCCCGATGACACATGGAATAGGTCTCAGATGCTGATCAATCTGCAGACTGATCATGGATCCAAGCAGAAGACGAGGGCTTTGTCCATGTACAGGAGGGTTTTGACTACCGCACTCCACTGCCTGGCAGCATCACCCATCGTATGCTCTTGTCCGTCCTGATGGACTCAGCAAAGGGTTCCATGCAGCACATGAAGAAGACGGGGAGAGTGAACAACCCTGCCTGACTCCAGACTTCATGGGAATCTATTTATCTCTCATTCATCAATTTGGACTGCACCATGGATTTCTGTGTAGAGCATTTGGATCTACAATAATTTCTGATTCTAACCCAAAACTTGATTTTTGAGAGCATGTACGTTATGTTTGTGTATGATAACTCCAGTATCCAGGTCCAAGCTGACCTGACCATGCATCCCTGACCAGAGATTTTCCTGAGACAAAGAAGACTACAGATGCTGGGAATCTGGGAAAACACACACGCACGCACGCACCCTTTCAGTTGTTAAACCATGAAGAAAAAAGAAGGGATTTAATTATTATAAATACAAATTGCAACATGCTTACAGAATCAAGGAAGAGAATAAAGAATTGTAGGCCTACCTAAAAAATGTTTTAAAATACGTCCTATTTTAAAACATTTACCTGCAATTACAGTCTACACAGCAAGAAAGTTAGGTGACCAGGAACTATGGGTTATTATACCATTGAAAAATACACAGTTCTTTCAAAATGTTTCCATGTATTTTACCATGAAAATAGTTGATAAATATCTAAACCTCATAAAGCCATTGAGCTCTTCTCTCTTGATTACATTAGGGAAGAGTACAAAATGGCACATCCTATGGGTTCACTGACAACGCATTCCGGATTACTTACTATGTTCAGCTATGCGTACATATAGTCCAGAACTTCTGAATGTGCAGCAGTGGTAAATACGGACAACTTTCCCATCAATCCAATCGGAAAATCCATCCTTATAAACATGCCCTTGTGAATTAATGCAAAGAAAAGTGTAAAAACTCTCAGTAATATCTTTGATAGTTTCTTTTATATTCTTCTCTCGTGCAGGTGATAGATATGAATGGAATGAATTACACAGATTGTCAAAAAACACTCAACTTCCATTCAGCAAGGGAGAGATGGTGGTTCCTTGCAGTCAGTAATTGTAGGGTATGAACTTCATTTTCTACACTGATTACCAGATGCAAATCAAGCTATTGTTAGACTGTAAGGAAAACCTGTAATTTATATAATCCATTTAAAATCCATTTAAAGTGAGCACTTCCCCTGCCATAGGAGAGAGATGATATGCCAGGGTTCCCCACCCAGGGTCTACCAAACCCTTGCTGCTCCATGGCAGCAAAAAGATTAGGAACCCCTGGGGTGGTTGAAATGCCTTGGGCATCAAGCACATTCGGTAAGCTGATGACTTTGCTCCTTGGCTGGGATAAATGCTCAGAAGATACCAGCTTCTCTTCCTGGGGCACTCAGATGGAAAATCAAAGGACTTCATCAAATTATTTTTAATATGATAAAACTGGTTATTCTTTCACTGTTCTCCTTTTAACCTTGTATTTATAAGTGAAAAGGAGAGCTATATAGTGGGAATGGATATGTTGCTGTCAGTAAGGTTGAAATGAAGATCATTAAAATAAAGATAAGTATATCTGACAGGGGTTAGTGGATTTGATGTTGTGGAAAAACAAGAAGGACATGGCCGTGGTGCTAAAAATATGAGTTAAATGAAGAAAGGTTTTTGGTGCTGTGGTCAAAACAAGGAATATGTTCTTTGTTCCTTGGGATACTTACTGTGATTCAAACTGAGAGGAGGTACTGAACTTTAAGAGCACAGAAGCAGGAACAGGGGTGTCAGCACTTAAACCCACACCAGCTTTCACTAGGATCGTGTCAGATTCTCACTCTTCACATTTCTGATGAAGTGTCTTTGACCTGAAATATTAACTGTTCCTCTTTCCACAAATGCTTCCCGATGTTCTGATTTCTCTTCAGCATTTCTTATTGTTGTGTAGAATTGCACTTGCTTTCATAGTAACCAGGGATTTAAGATCATTAGTAGTTTGTGAAGCAGCTTAAAGTGTTATAAAGCTTGTTAAGTAAGTTCACTTTCTTTGTTTCTGTAGTTGGTATGTGTGTCTGTGTGGCTAAATTTGTAAAATCCACATCCTGTTCTTGACTATACGAAAGGCTAAATAAAGTTAGTTGTGCATTGTTGTGCAAGTTAGTTGTGTAATTGTTTATGTCAATTTCAAATAATATAAATTGATGTATTTAAAGGCGACTACAATGCTTATAAAAACATTCTGACTTCAGTAAGATTGTGCTTGGATGCAACTACTGTTTGGCATTTTTTTAAATGTTTGCCATTATATTCTTTGCTTTTTAATTAGGGTGGAGGAATACAATTGGAATACCAAATTAAGATGTTGAATGGAAAAAGTTTATGGAGAAGACATTTTTCTGCCAATCAGATAGGTAAGAGTGCTCATTATTGTTTTTAGTTGTTTTATGGATGTGGTCAAACTAAAGATGCTCTTTATCCTTCCATTTTACAGGAATTCTTGAAGTACACACGCTTTCAGTGTTGTTATTCGTAATTGTACTTGGAGTCTGTATATATTTTGCTTGTAAGTAATCCGCTGTTACAAACTAATGTATTTGCTGTAGCTTTATAATGAGAACAATTATATGCAATAGCTTTATAATGAGAATAAGCCTTTCAAAACTTTTTTGTAGATTATTTGAAGAGAAGACATTTACTGCATTCAAGCTATCAAATGCTAATGGCCTCTATAGGAATAGAAGGTGAGACTTCTGTAAATCAGTGAAGATAATGTATGATAATTGTGTTCAGCATGATTAACAAAATTTATATTTACTACTGTATGTTTTTGCTTATCAATTAAGTTACTTTATAATAAAAAGAGCCCAGAATTTATGTCTTATATCTTGCCTAATTGAGCTTGTACCATTTTCCTGCATTTGGCCCACATCTCTATAACTTTTCTATCCATGACCCTGTCCAAATATCTTTCAGATGTTGTCATTGTACCCGCCTCTGCCAGCTTGTTCCATTTACACACCACCCTCAGTGTGGAAAAAGTTACTTCTCCTATTTGCCTTCACTCAGGCATCAAAATCCGGCTGCAGCCCTTGTCAACAACATGTAGCTTTGTATTGTGCCCTTAAATATTGAAATGGTTGTATGCTCTAAAATAAGGTAAGGGTATTGTCGATGGCCAAGATAAATTAACTACAGAGGTCTCTGTTTGTAACTGTAGCTATTCACAACAGGGTTCTATTGCATAATTCAGGTTCTAAAAACATGCTGCTTTTGAAAGCAGTACTCTCATTGTGCAGGCTCAAGTGATGACATTTGTACTAAATAGAGGCAAATGGTGCATAAGTCACTTTGAAAATACACATGTCTATAACAACACTTTTGTTGTTAACTGATAAAGCCAGTTATGGATAGAGTGGTGAATGTTTCAACATGCAAGATATATACAATTTATTATTTCTTTCTAGCTCTAGGCCATTTCTTCCTATGCATTCAATTTGGCATTTATGCACGAAATGGTGTAGATTGTGAACCTGTCAAAATAATCGGTAAGCAAGTCATATTAATGCATGATGTGAACATTTAATTTTCATTATGCAGCTCTGTCCAAGAGCTGTGACTTATTTACTGTCCGTTATACTGTTGGTGTTTAGAGCGGCAATGGAAGTCCTCCATCTCCAGCAGTATTCAGGGCTTCCTTCATCATGTCGGTAGCTTCCTCGCAGTTTCCAATACTGTCAGTCATGCCATTCCCAGGCGGGGGCCTCAGGAATACCGTCACACTCAGATGTGGAAGGTTTCGTCATTGCTGTTTCCATAACATTTTTGTTTTACCAGTCACGGTTGTTAGCCCTGAGCTGAACCCTGAAGCTGGAGGACTCTGAGTCTGACCTCTACTCTTTGACCTGTTTGGCATGGATGACCCCTCCAAGAGCCAAAGAATAAGGTCCTGACTGTGGCCAACATTGCTGTCTGGATTGAGACACACAATCCTTCAAATCACAAGGTGGTAGTCCTCTTGGAGGTGTCAGAGCTACGAATCTACCAGCTGTGTGCCACCATCTGGTACTGAAATTGCAAGTCCCTACAAAGGATTGCGTGTACTGCTGAGGGAATCATCAGGGCCTCCCACTTGAGATATTTGTCAGGAACACTGATATGCAGGACCCTTATCATCATCAGTGATCTCGCCGATCCATCTCTTTGACCCCCACCATTAGGCAGAAGGTACCATAGCATTTGGAAAAAAAACAGTTTGGATGAAAAACAGTTTCTTCCCCAAAGCCTTAAGACTACTGAACTCCCTGCCATCACCTAGGTCTCATCATGTATGAAGCAACAATAATGTTATACTGTTCACTTTTTAACTTGTATCGTACATGCGGACATAATGTTGGTGCGGTCTTTCATTGATTCTATTTGGTTATTATTCTATTATGGATTTATTGGGTGTGCCTGCAAGAAAATGAATCTCAGGGTTGTATATTGTGACATATATGTACTTTGATAATAAATTTACTTTGAACTTTGAACCTTATTATTTGTTAATTTATTGTGGCAATATTACTTTATGTATTACTGTGCTGTGAACCTTTGTCTGGAGGAACATTGTCTTGTTTGAGGTAATACATGTGTATGGTTCAATGACAATAAATTTGAACTGGAACTTGAGCATTACATTACAATTGTAACAATACAAGTGGTCTGAAAATTGAATCATGCAGGATCAGTATAGAAATGTAAATTGACACATGTCCATGGTACAACATTTGGAAGGCATATTTAATATAAATTTATTTGGAAGTATTGATACGTGTAGTTAAAACACCAGAAAGGACACAAATACACATCTTATCTATTCTTTTGCTAATATTGTTAAATCATTTCTTTATGCATGGTCTGATATTGCCAGTTTTTCCTTTTATCTTTCATTTATTTCCTCAGGACGCTTGTTGCTGGTGATTAGCTATTTACTGCTTGTCCCAATGCTGCTTCTCATGAGCCACGGATTTACAATTACAAGGTGAAAATCATTCATATACAAGTTAGTCAAAACAATACAGATTTGTGTCAATATTTAAAGATACTAATAATATTGAACTGGCATTCCATATCCAATGAATGTCTGTCATAAAAAAAGAGGTCAGGCAGCAGAAAAGGAGGGAGAACTGAGATAGAATTTTCGGCCAATGACTTTCATTAGAACTGGGAAGAGATATGAATAAAGCCTGTTTTAATTTGCAGAGAATGTGGGGGGAGGGGGAGCAAAGGGAAGGTCTGTGATGGGGTAGGGCCAGAAGTAAACAGGAGATGGAAGTGGTAGTGATGCTGCTGCTGGGTGGAAGGAGAATGGTAGTGGTAAAGAGCTGGTTCATGCTCGTGGAACCCCCCACCCCCACCCCCACCAAAGGACAGCCACCATTGTAAGAAGTTACTGGTGCAGAGGAATGAATCCATGAAAATACACATACTTCGGAGTTAGCCAGTTAGTAACGGGCTTTGAGGAAAGTTCCAATTGCAGCTGGTGTCTTTCACTCAGACCATGAGTCAGAATCAGGTTTATTATCACTGGCATGTGTCGTGAAATTCAGTGCAATACGTAATGTAGGATAATAAATGAATAAGTAAAACAATGACAGTATATGTATATTGACTAGATTAACAATCGTGCAAAAACAGAAATAATATATATTAAGAAGTGAGGTAGTGTTCACAGGTTAAATATCCATTTAGAAATCGGGTGGCAGAGGGGAAGAAGCTGTTCCTGAATCACTGAGTGTGTGCCTTCAGGCTTCTGTACCTCCTTCCTGATGGTAACAGTGAGAAAAAGGCATGCCCTGGGTGCTGGAGTCTTTAACAATGGTTGCTGCCTTTAAAGATGTCCTTAATACTTTGTAGGCTAGTACCCAACATCGAGCTGACTAAATTTATGACTCTCAGCAGCTTCTTTCGGTCCTGTGCTGTAGCCCCCCCGCCCCCCCCCCCACCATACCAGACAATGACACAACCTGTCAGAAGGTTCTCCAACGTACATCTATAGATGTTTTTAAGTGTTTTTGTTGACATATCAAATTTCTTCAAACTCCTATTGAAGTATAATTGCCTTCTTCATAGCTGCATTGAATTGTCAGGACCAGATAGGTCCTCAGAGATCTTGACACCCAAGAACTTGAAGCTGCTCACTCTCTTCACTTCTGATCCCTCTATGAGGATTGGTATGTGTTCCTTCATCTTACCCTTCCTGAAGTTCACAATCAGCTCTTTCATCTTACTGATGTTGAGTGCAAAGTTGTCACTGTGACACCACTCCACTAGTTGGCATATCTCACTTCTGTACGCCCTCTCATCACCACCTGAGATTCTACCAACAATGGTTGTATCATCAGTAAATTTATAGATGGTATTTGAGCTATGCCTAGCCACATAGTCATGGGCATAGAGAGAGCAGAGCAGTGAGCTAAGCACACACTCCTTAAAGTGAAGCATTTGACTATTCAGCAATGAGCTCCATTGTTTATGTGCACATTCTAGACTGGTTTAATTATAATGGTGTAGCGGTGTGCTACACGCAGCGCTAAAATTACGACACGGAGTCGGTAACTGCAGTCGAAGGAGAAAACTTTATTCGAAAACTTCAGCCTCACTTTTAAGCCTCCCTCAACCGGCCCCCCATGGCGCAGAGGCTCCAAAGCTCTGTGCTCGCAAACCCCCGTAGGCTATCTAATTGTGAGTCGGTTCGGATGCGCCAGGAAATGGGTCGCCACATAACCCCGCCCCCCCCAGAACCGGCGATACACCCCCCAATGTCCACAGTCTGGGCCAGAACCTGCTTGGGAGGTCGGCCTCTGCGCCGAGGCGCCAGAAACTCGGCCGGTTGCGCCAGGTCCACATGGGCCGGTTTGAGGCGGTCCACCGTGAAAACCTCCTCTTTCCCCCCAACATCCAGCACGAACGTGGACCCGTTGTTCCGGAGCACCATAAACAGCCCCTCGTATGGCCGCTGCAGCGGCGGCCGATGCCCGCCCCTTCGTACAAACACAAACTTACAGTTCTGTAGGTTTTTGGGTACGCAGGTCGGGTGCCGCCCGTGCTGTGAAGTGGGTATGGGGGCCAGGTTACCGAGCTTCTCGCGTAGTCTGCCCAGGACTGCTGTGGGTTCCTCCTCTTGCCCCCTTGGGGCTGGTAGGAATTCCCCGGGGACGACCAGGGGCGCGCCATATACCAACTCAGCCGACGAGGCGTGCAGGTCGTCCTTGGGTGCTGTGCGGATGCCGAGTAGGACCCAGGGAAGCTCGTCCGCCCAGTTGGCTCCTCGCAGGCGGGCCATGAGGGCCGACTTCAGGTGACGGTGGAAACGCTCCACTAGCCCGTTCGACTGTGGGTGGTAGGCAGTTGTGTGGTGCAGCTGAGTCCCCAAAAGGCTGGCCATAGCTGACCACAGGCTGGAGGTGAACTGGGCGCCTCTGTCGGAGGTAATGTGGGCTGGTACACCAAAGCGAGATATCCAGGTGGCGATCAGGGCTCGGGCGCAAGATCCGGAGGTGGTGTCGGTGAGCGGGACCGCCTCTGGCCATCTTGTGAACCGGTAGGTGCCGCGCTCCGACGATATCCACATGAATGTGGTCGAAACGCCGGTGGGCGGGATGGAACTGCTGCGGTGGGGCTTTGGTGTGCCGCTGCACCTTGGCCGTCTGGCAGTGCATGCACGTTTTGGCCCATTCACTGACCTGTTTGTGGAGTCCGTGCCAAACGAACCTGCTGGAAACCATCCGGACAGTTGTCCGGATGGAGGGATGCGCCAAGTTATGAATGGAGTCGAAAACGCAGCACCGCCATGCTGTCGGGATGACGGGACGGGGCTGGCCGGTGGCGACGTCACAGAGTAGGGTCCTCTCACCCGGGCCTACGGGGAGGTCCTGGAGCTGCAAGCCGGAGACTGCGGTTCTGTAACTCGGAATCTCCTCATCCGCCTGCTGCGCCTCTGCCAGTGCCTCAAAGTCTACCCCTTGGGAAAGGGCATGAACGGTAGGGCGAGAGAGCGCATCCGCCACGACATTGTCCTTACCTGAGACGTGCCGGACATCCGTCGTGTATTCAGAGATGTAGGACAGGTGGCATTGCTGGCGGGACGACCAGGGGTCGGACGCTTTCGTAAACGCAAAGGTAAGCGGTTTGTGGTCCGTGAACGCGGTGAAGTGCCGACCTTCTAGGAAGTACCTGAAATGCCGGATTGCCAGGTAGAGCGCCAATAGATCCCGGTCGAAAGCACTGTACTTAAGCTCGGGTGGTCACAGGTGTTTGCTGAAAAACGCCAGGGGTTGCCAGCGACCTGCGATGAGTTGCTCCAGCACCCCACCGACTGCCGTGTTTGATGCGTCCACTGTGAGGGCGGTAGGGGCGTCCATTCTGGGATGTACTAGCATTGCGGCGTCCGCCAAAGCTTCCTTCGTTTGAACGAAAGCGGCGGCGGACTCCTCGTCCCAGGTAATGTCCTTGCTCGGACCCGACATCAGGGCGAACAGGGGGCGCATGATCCGGGCAGCTGAAGGGAGGAAGCGGCGGTAGAAATTGACCATACCTACGAATTCCTGAAGGCCTTTGATCGTGGTCGGGGAAAGAGGCGGACCGCATCTACCTTAGCGGGCAGAGGGGTTGCCCCGTCTTTAGTAATCCTGTGGCCCAGGAAGTCAATGGTATCGAGTCCGAACTGGCATTTGGCGGGGTTGATTGTAAGACCGTACTCACTCAGTCGGGCGCAGAGTTGACGGAGGTGGGACAGATGCTCCTGACGACTGCTGCTGGCTATGAGGATGTCGTCCAAATAGATGAACGCGAAGTCCAGGTCCAGTCCCACCGCGTCCATTAACCGCTGGAACGTCTGTGCGGCATTCTTCAGGCTGAACGGCATGCGGAGGAACTCGAAAAGGCCGAAAGGGGTGATGAGAGCCGTTTTGGGGACGTCGTCAGGATGCATCGGGATTTGATGGTACCCTCGGACGAGATCTACCTTGGAGAAGATCCGTGCGCCGTGCAGGTTTGCTGCAAAGTCCTGAATGTGCGGCACAGGGTAGCGGTCCGGTGTGGTAGCCTCGTTCAGCCTGCGGTAGTCGCTGCACGGTCTCCAGCCCCCCGTCGCTTTGGGCACCATGTGCAGGGGGGAGGCCCATGGGCTGTCGGACCGCCGGATGATCCCCAATTCCTCCATCCTCTGGAACTCCTCCTTCGCCAGTCGGAGCGTCCGGGGGAAGCCGCCGAGCGCGGGCATGGAGGGGTGGTCCCTGGGTCGGGATGTGGTGCTGTACGCCATGCCTGGGCATGGCCGCTGTGAACTGCGGTGCCAGAACCGATGGGAACTCCGCCAGGACCCTGGTGAAGTCGTTGTCGGACAGCGTGATGGTGCCGAGGTGAGGGGCTGGCAACTGGGCTGCAGCCAGGGAGAATGTCTGAAAGGTCTCGGCGTGTACCAGTCTCTTCCTGGGCAGGTCGACCAGTAGGCTGTGAGCCTGCAAAAAATCCGCACCCAGAAGCGGTTGGGCTACGGCGGCCAGTGTGAAGTCCCACGTGAACTGGCTGGAGCCGAACTGTAGCTGCACCTGACGGGTGCCATAGGTCCTTACTGTGCTGCCATTCACGGCCCTCACGGGGGGACCCGGTGCCCTGCTGCAGGTGTCGTAACTCGTCGGAGGTAAAACGCTGATCTCAGCCCCAGTATCGACCAAAAACCGGCGTCCCGACCTTCTATCCCACACATACAGGAGGCTATCCCGATGGCCAGCCACCGTAGCCATCAGCGGCGGCTGGCCCTGGCGTTTCCCGGGAACTTGCAGGGCGGGCGACAACGGCAGGCTTCTGCGCCCCACCGCTGGTGGTAGAAGCACCAGTGTTCATTGGGCCGGGGGTTGGCGGGCTCTGCGGCCGGGCCTGGACTGGTTTGCTGCCGGGAGCGTGGCTGGAAGATCTGTGCGATGGACGCCCCGCTCACCTTTTTGGCGTTCCACAGCAAGTCCGCCCGGGCTGCCACCTTCCGGTGGTCACTGAAATCCGCGTCGGATAGCAGCAGGCGTATGTCCTCGGGCAGCTGCTCCAGGAATGCCTGCTCAAACATGAGGCATGTGTGTCCGTCGGCCAGAGACAACATCTCATTCATTAAAGCCGATGGAGGTCTGTAGCCCAAGCCATCCAGGTGCAGTAAACGGGCAGCCCGCTCGCGCCGTGAGAGTCCGAAAGTCCTGAGGAGCAGGGCTTTGAATTCCGTGTACTTGCCGTCTGCCGGGGGCGACTGTACGAACTCTGCGACCTGGGCCGCTGTGTCCTGGTCGAGGGAGCTCACCACGTAGTAGTAGCGGGTGTCTTCTGAGGTGATCTGGCGAACGTGGAATTGGGCTTCGGCTTGCTGGAACCATAGGTCCGGGCGCTGTGTCCAGAAACCCGGCAGTTTCAACGAAACCGCATGAACAGAGGCGGCGTCAGTCATTTCTGGTCCAAAAATCGTTTGGACCATCGGGGTCACCAATTGTAGCGGTGTGCTACACGCAGCGCTAAAATTACGACACGGAGTCGGTAACTGCAGTCGAAGGAAAAAACTTTATTTGAAAACTTCAGCCTCACTTTTAAGCCTCCCTCAACCGGCCCCCCATGGCGCAGAGGCTCCAAAGCTCTGTGCTCGCAAACACCCGTAGGCTATCTAATTGTGAGTCGGTTCGGATGCGCCAGGAAATGGGTCGCCACAATGGGCTCTTTTTCTATTAATTGTTTGTTATAGTTAAAATATTTGTAAATATACTTTCATTTTAAGTTTATTCTGGTGTAAGTTCCATTATTTAGTGGGGAATGATAACTTTGAATGGGGCTGTATTTACACAACATTCACCATAATTTTCGTTCCCTTGATGGAACATTCCAACTTTGCTGTTTGGTTGAACCCGAATCATGCCAATCCTAGATGTGTATTGCTTATGGGAGATGGTCTCACTATACACTGCTGAGTCTTGTGGCTGTTTGTCGGAGATAGCTAAGGAGCTTAGTTTATTATGAGCCACAGTGAGAGTGTAACTTTTTTTTTACATTACAGTGAAAGAAATTCAAACTAATATAAGAGGTGAGGGAAAAGAAACCCAAATGCAGGAGATATGAGATACTAACCAATAGGGCTGACCATCTGAAATTGTTGAATTCATTGTTGAGTCCTGAAGACTAGAATCTACAAAGGTTCAAAGGTTTGTTTATTATCAAAGTATACAACACTGAAATTCTTCTTCTCCAGATAACCATGAAACCAAGAAAGGAAGGAAAAGCAGTATGATCATCAACCCTCAATAGCAACACGATCATTCTTCCCACATAAAAAATGAACAAAAATAGAACAGGCGCATTGCCCCCCCCAAACTTTTCTCCCCCCCTCACAAAATATGAGAGAGATCAGGCATAAAAATACAGAATCTAAAAAGCTATAAGGCTGGAAAAAGAATCTATAGTCCAAGTTCATATCCAAACTGCAGGAAACCTGGGTAATATTCTCCGGTCATAACAGCAGTCTTTTCCCTCTCCGTAGCAAAGCAATCCCCACAACAATCAAAAGGCAGTCTCCCCTCTCCGTAGCAGAGCGATCCCACCAGTGATCAAAGAGCAGTCTCTCCCCTTTCCGTAGCAGAGCTCTCTCTCCAGTGATTAAAAGGCAGGCAGCCAGCACTCACCTTCTGCATTTGCCTCGATGTCCATCATTGCTTTAATCGGTGAAATGGAGTTGAACATCAGCTCACGTCCCACAGCTGTCCCACAACCTTCTTGCCATGAGGTTCACACACACTGCCTCTGCCTCCCGGAATTCTCCAGGAGACTGCCATTTGCTGAAGCACCCAAACGAACTACAAACTGCAAATCATAGGTTCCAGAATCACATTCAAGATGAAAAATAAATGTCATAGACATAAAATTAGTGAAATATATGATTTTGTGATCTATCCAGAAGATGTCGACCGAAAGAGCCTTGTACACAGGCGCCATCTTGACCGGAAGTCAAAGACGATGTCAGATGTTGAACTGATGAAGTCGATGTTGAACTGCTTACACCAAGTTTAGGTCGAGATGTAGGTGCCAAAATATACAGGTTGTGTGAGATGGCTTTATTGTGAAGGGCAACTGGAATCTCAAAAATTCAGATGGATTACAGCATGCAGTCTCCTTACATAAAATAGTAACATACAAAATGCTGGAGAAACTCAGCAGGTCAAGCAGCATCTATGGAAGGGGAAAAACAGTCAAAGTTTTAGGCTGAGACCCTTCAGCAGGGCTGGTTGATGGTCTCAGTCCAAAACATCGGAAGTTTAATTCCCTCCGTATCACTTTGTTTGTGTTGTTCAAGGTTTACAGCATTTGCATAATCTCTTGTGTTTCTCCTTTCTTAAATGGATAGTGTTACATTACAGATCTCCTGTTTCACTTTGCATTAGAGCAGGTTTAAATGTTCGGATTGTAAGAATTGTAGCAGTGGTAAGAAACGAAATGTTTCTATATTGGTAGTCCTGTGGTGACCCACTTCCTAGCGCACTTGAACCGGCTCACAAAGGCCAGGTCTGCTTCACCAACAAAGGGAAAGCCCGCAGGGGTTTGTGAGTACGTGCCCCTTACAGCATCCGCGCCCGGGGAGGGCGGGATGAGGGAGGCTTTAAAGCAAGGCTGTGAATCTTCTTTAATTGCAGTTTATCGACTCCGTGTCGTTATTTTAGCGCTGCGTGTAGCACACCGCTACAGTCCTTTAAAATTAAAACAGATATTGCTGTAATTATTGACCATTTAGCTGGATGACTAACATGTTAAAAAATTTGAGCTATTGGCTACAGAGGAACTGCGGCAATTTCTATTATCGGATTATTGAGCTACACATTATTATCCAGTGATTGAGCTCACAATTGGTTTTCTGCTTTAGATCACATATCCCAACTATTGCCCAAAAGAACTTTACAAAAATGGTCTGAAAATATTAATTGTATGCCTTGATTGTTCCACAGGTCTTTTTGATTAGTAGTGTGCAAGAGTCATTATCAAGATAGGCTACAGGATTCTGCCTCAAGAGAATGCAGTTTCATCCTACGCTGGCACATGAATTAGTTTTTCCTGAGGAATTTGGAAATTAGGCACTTAGAATGTTATCAGGCAACAAAGTGCTAGCGTGATGAATTAGATGCTTTCCAAATTACTTCTGGACATGGTGCAAAAGAAAATCTATAGAAGTAATTGAAAACAACTATTATCCTGTATCGAAGTACTTCTCAGTATTTTTATTTGATAGTTTGCAATCTTTCTATAAAGGGGTGTTGTGTGCAGTGATTTGGAGACAATGGCTCCCTGACCTTCCTGTAACTCTAATCGTGTAAAATAGGCCATCGTTTGCGCTATTATTTTATTTCACTTTCTTCACTTAACATAATAAATAAGCCTATATTATGAGATTGGTGAATTATAGATAATGGGTTTATCTGGATTGTGAGAAGCTGAGGGGGCAAAGTCTATAAAATCATGTGAGACATGGATAAAGTGAAAGGAGAAAACTATTGACACAGACTAGTACAGGGGTGGGCAAACATTGTGACTTGTGGGCCACAAAGGGTTCTAAAATTTGACAGGGGGGCCGGACCAGGAGCAGATGGACAGAGTGTTTTGGTAATACACCTCATAAGAGAAAATAAAATATCATGGGATATGTAGAAAACATGTGCTTTAATTTCAATTGAAAATGAACAAATGCATTACAACAAAATATCTGTCTTTGAAGTCCCATGGTATTTAGCTATTTATTGAAATGACTTTTAAAACACTGAAAATTAAATGAATAAAATACAGCTTTTTTTAGTAGTAACAGTTATTATTTTAAAGCACTGAAAATTCTGTTATCCTTCAAGATATTATCATCATCACTCTCCTCCTGCCTGTCTTTATTTCAAAAATGGTAGGAGATGCAGGTCTACTTGTCCTGCTCCTTCTTATTCAATTGTCCCCTGTGCCAAAACTCAACAATGACCAGCACAAGGACAGAACAGTGACAGCGCGCCAGTATGCGGAGCCCGTTATTTGATCTGGAGCGCATTTTTTATTTTGATAACGTACGTGCACCTGCGCACTACTCATGTCCATCACTTAACAGAAATGACGTGTAGCATGCAAGGCTTATTGAAAAAAATATTTTCAAATGCATTTTTTACGTAACACAACGAAGAAACTTATTTTTAATTTCAGTGGGAACAGTGTTGTTGGTCTCCCTTTTTAGCCAGTGCATCAAAGTCTGGATTTAGTTTTGTTGTGGCGATTCTCAGGATGGATCTGAGGTGTTGGTGAGTTAACTTGGATCTTTGGCTGGCTTTGTTGATGTTCATGACGCTGAACGCCTGTTCACACAAATAGGTCGAGCCGAACAGAGAGTAAAGCGCAAATGTGGAGTAATACGCTGCACCTCAACAAAGGTCAATGTGTAGCGGTGTGCTACATGCAGCGCTAAAATTACGACACGGAGTCGGTAACTGCAGTCGAAGAAAAAAACTTTATTCGAAATCCCCGGCCTCACTTTTAAGCCTCCCTCAACCTGCCCCCCCCCCCCGTGGTGCAGAGGCTCCAAAGCTCTGTGTTCGCAAATCCCCGCAGGCTATCTGCCTTAGCCGGAACGCTGGCTAATTGTGAGCCGGTTCGGATGTGCCAGGAAATGGGTCGCCACAAATGTATATAGAGTGCGACATCTAAACGCCAGAATTGCGGGGAAAAAACGTTAACAAGGTTTATTAATATAATTTCATCAAGTTCTGCGGGCCGGATTAAAAAGCTTAACGGGCCGCATATGGCCCGCGGGCCATAGTTTGCCCATCCCTGGGCTAGAACAAAAAACGCAATGAGCTGCCGGAGGAACTGGTAGAAGAAAGTGCAATTACAACATTTAAAAGACATTTGGACAGGTATGTGGATAGAGGAGGTTTAGTGGTTTATGGGCTACAATGTCACCTCAGGTAGGCACTTTGGTCAGCATGGGCAAGTTGGGCTGAAGGGCCTCTTTCTGTGCTGTGTTTCTCTATGACTCTAAATGGATAAAATAAGTGCATTTAGAACAATTGTTGACGTTACTTCATCAATTTGAATTACAATCACACTGTACTAGCTCATTTATACAGCTCATGTGCTACCGGGCTCATAAAAGGAGTTGACACTATAAATGAGAGTTCCACAAACAGCAACAAAAATTACTGTGTTACTAAGAGTTTTATTAAAACAAATACAGTGAATTTTATTAAATAGAATGACCACATAATGTTTTTCCTGAACTAGGTGCAAGATTCATCAGTCTAGCGCTGTCACTGTCTGTTTGCTGATGGTCACCTTTGCTGTTATGTACATCTGGTTTTTCCTTGCTGAAAGACATGTAAGTACAGAATGAGATTTATGTAATTTTTCTGTGCATCTATGGATTAAGAATGCTTAGAATCATTCATATAAGCATACAAATTCAGAGTGTGGGTGGACCACCATTAGCCTGCTCCATTTAATAAAGATTATGGCTGATCTGATTGTAAACTCAACTTTGCATTCCTATCTACCTTTGGTAACCCTTTACTCCTTTGCTTATCAAAAATGTCTCTGCCTGCCGTAAAAAGATCTAAACCATTTATTCAACTGCCCTTGTAGGAAAAAACATGATTTTTGAGGGAAAATTTTTGCCTCATTTGTGTCATAAACTAGTATCCTGTATTTTCAAACCATGACCCCTTAGTTCAAGATTCTCAAGAAGAACCTTCCTTTTCACATTGACCCATGACCCAGTCCCTCAGTATCTTATATTTCAAACTCCTCAGTTTTCCAAGTAGATACACATCAAGCATACCAGCTAGAGAGATTATTCAACTCATAAATACATTGAAATAGAACCAAAGGAAAGATAAAGAATATTATATCACAAGTACAGAGAAAGTTCAGTACAGGGAGGCAAATAAAATACAAGGGTCTTGACAAAGTTGATTGAGGGATGTCCAGTCCCTATACACTTCCAACCCCACCAGAAAGGTCTCAAAGCTCTCTGTTTCTTTCTGGACACCAGACCCAACCAGTTCCCCTCCACCACACTCTCTTGCATCTGGCAGAACTTGTTCTCACTCTCAATACTTTCTCCTTCAGCTCCTCCTACTTCTTTCAGTTTATGTTCCACGCCTACACTGGTATCACTCCCCAACTTTCCTATGCTACATCAACAACTGCATTAGTTCTGCTTCCTGCACCTGTGCTGAACTCGTTGACTTCAACAACTGCCTCCAACTTCCACCCTGCACTCAAAACTTATCTGGTCCTTTTCCAACACCTCCTCCCCCCTTTCTCAATCTCCCTGTCTCTATCTCTGGAGACAATCTGATGTCTATTATAAACCCACTTACTCGCACAGCTACCTGGACTATACCTCTTCCCACCCTATTACTCGTAAGAATGCCATCCCCTTATCTCAATTCCTCCGTCTTTGCCGCATCTGCTCTCAGGATGAGGCTTTTCATTCCAGAACTAAGGAGATGTCCTCCTCCTTCAAAGAAAGTAACTTCCCTTCCTTCACCATAAACACTGCACTCAACCACATCTCTTCCATTTTGTGCACATCTGCCCTTACCCCATTCTCCTTCCACCCCATCAGGGATAGATTTCCTCTTGTCCAAACCTACCACCCCATCAACCAACGCGTCCAGCACATAATTCTCTGTAACTTCCGCCATCTGCAACGGGATCCCACCACTGAGCACATCTTTCCCTCCCTCCCACTTTCTGCTTTCTGCAGGGATTGCTTCCTAAGCGACTCCCTTGTCCATTTGGCCCTCCCCACTGATCTCCTTCCTGGCACTTATCCTTGCAAACAGAGCAAGTGCTACACCTGCCCCAACACCACCTCTTTGACTACCATTCAGGTCCTTAAACAGTCCTTTCAGGTGAGGCGACACTTCACCTGTGAGTCTGTTGTGGTCATATATTGTGTTCGATGATCCCAGTGTGGCCTCTTATACATTGGTGTGACCCAACATAGATTGGAAGACTACTTCTTCGCTGAGCACCTATGCTCCACCCACCAGAAAAAGCGGGGTCTCCCTGTGGCCACCCATTTTAATTCCAACATGTTAGTCTATGGCCTCCTCTACTGTCACAATGAGGCCACGCTCAGGGTGGGGGAGCAACACCTTATATTCCACATGGGCAGTCTCCAACCTGATGGCGTGAACATCGGTATCTCGAACATCCGGGAATGCTTCCCCCTCTCCTTCAGTATTCCCCATTCCTATTTCCCTCTGTCATCTTATCTCCTTACCTACCACCTCCCTCTGGTGGCTCCTCCCCCTTTTCTTCCTTTCGTGGCCTTCTGGTCTCTTCTATCAGACTCCACCTTCTTCAGCCCTGTATCTCTTTCACCAATCAACTTCCCAGCTCTTTAGTTCATCCCTCCCGGTTTCACCTGTCACCTCATGTTGCTCCTTCCCCTCCCCCCACTTTCCTACTCTGACTCCTCATCCCAGCCTCCAGTATTTTGTGTGCGTTGCTTGGATTTCCGGCATCTGCGAATTTTCTCTTGTTTGAGGGATAAAGAGTTCATGTTTATCATATGAGAGACAAGAGTCTTCTAACAATAGGAAAGTATCTGGCTTGAGCATGGCGCTATGTGTTCTCAAACTTTTGTATCTTTTGCCTGAAGGGAAGGGGGAGAAGAGAGAATGCCCAGGGTGGGTTGTATCCTTGACTGTGTTAACCGCTTTTCCGAAGTAGTGGGAAGTGTAGACACAGGCTGCGTTTCACGATGGATGAGGTTCATCCAAATGGGTGCTAACTATCCTTGATAAGCTCTTCTCTGTTCATAGCTTCCTATCGGATGGGCCCTTAGATGACCTCAGCAGTACTGAAAAAGAGACACACGTGGAGGAAGTTTTTGCTTTAGCTCAAAAGATGACGTAGAGTGGGCATGGTGATTTGCCTGTATTGGAACATTCCCAAAGTACAGGCTATATAGGAGAGTGCAAAGGAACATTCTCACACTCCGTTCCAGAGATCCGAGCAGAAATTTCAGTATGGGGAGGGGGTAGAAGAGAGAGAGAGAATGAATTTCTCAGCTGAGACATTAAAGCGAGACTCCTCCTGCCCTCTTGATAGATACAGCACTCTGTTGAAAAAGACTGTGAGTTCTCCTGTCAATAGTTTTGCCTCCTTTAGCACCAGTGACACAGATCATCTAGTCATTATTACACTGCACTCTATGTGAGCTTGCTCTATAGAAATTGGTTGCTCCATTTTCATCACTGGCATCCTTCAAATGTATGTGGCTGTAAAACATTTGAGACTTGTTACAAATGTCAGTGTATTTTTCTTTCACCTGTTAAGGTAACACCAATCTGCTGGTTTTAGGGAATTATAGAATTGTTTAGAAAAAAACAAATGATAATTGACTCTGGTAAAATGTTGGTGTTACTAAAGAGAAGAAAGTTAGGCACTTCTTTTGATGGATGTGCATCGGAAAATAGATCAGAGTGTATATTGCAAATAGATACTTGCTGCAGTTTCACTGCAAAGCTAATTTAAATGAAATGTGTAATCTCTGCAGTTGTGTAATAACACAAATAACATGTTTCTGTTCAAATAGCTGATAGACGCAGGAAAGATACAGAGTTCATTGGAATCTCCTATTGGCTATGCTATAATTGCCCTACAGTTTCTGACAGCAATTTGGTTTGTAGAGTCAGCATATAAGATCATGCACCAGCATCCTGAGAAACGGCCATTTTATCTTCTTTACTTTCCAGCATTCACCTTCTGGTGAGTTACTCCATTAGCTAATTGGTTTTTTCTATAAATGGTTAGAGACGATGGGATTCAATTTTCTTTACTAAGGCTATCTAGGAAGATCCAGAAAGGTACATCCAATTAGGTACTTTTCTGATACAGATTACATTGTCTTTTTTTATATAATGGAGCACACCATTCTCTATGACTTCAGGACAATGGGGCTATAGGCCTGCCTTTTCAATGGAGGTATGTAGCTCGTGTGATGACACTCAACTTTACCTGTGGCTTTGCTAAATTATTTAATGAAAACATGAAGGTTATAGATCATTGAATAATCATCCAGATTGGAAAACAAGCCCTCTCACTTTAAACTTATCCCCTCTAGTTTTATATTCCCCTCTCCTGGGGGAAAGCACTGTACTTACTTACCTTATTTACGCCCCTAATGATTTTATAACCCATTATAAGGTTATCTCCCCGTCTCCCATTCGCTAGGGAAAAAAAGTCTTAATCTATCCAGACTATTTGTATAACTCACCCTCCAGTCCCAAAAACATCCTTGTAAATATCTTTTCAAAACCCTTTTGAGTTTAACAACGTCATGGTTTCTCGTGCCCCACAAACAACCAGGAGACGCAGAAGATTCTTCGAGAAGTGTTAAACTTTAATTTGCAAATCAAAGCTGAGACAGTCAGTGAGCTCCTCACCGATTGCCTGATCCTTGTACATAGCATTTTTTATAGCAATCTCCTGGTTTAGTTGCATTAGCATATCCGATTGGTCTACAGTTGTGTATCACAAGTACATCCGCCACTATTGTTTCTACCCATTGACTTAATCATGTTCTAATCTACATTTCTTAGCTACCTCTCATTAACACACCATTGTCTTCTACATTCCTAAGATTTCATTCTCCTACTAAATTGGGTACATGCTAGCAAATAGCAAGCTCAAAGCTGACTACATTATCTTGGTTACACAGCAAACAATGCAACTTTTATACTCCAATGAACAACATCCTTCTTATAGCAAGGCAACAGAACTG
Source organism: Hypanus sabinus (assembly GCF_030144855.1). Lineage (NCBI taxonomy): Eukaryota > Metazoa > Chordata > Chondrichthyes > Myliobatiformes > Dasyatidae > Hypanus > Hypanus sabinus. The sequence continues at coordinate 23,228,240 of NC_082707.1, forward strand.
TATACCGTACTCCAAATGTGGCCCTACTTGTGACTTGCAGCACAACTCCCGTGCTCAGCATTCTAACTGATGTACATGTGACACTGACCTTTATAATTAGCTGTGACCCATCCATTGGTTCGATTCCTTGATAAACTTGTGGCGACCCACTTCCTAGAGCACTCGAACCGGCTCACAAATAGCCAGCGCGCCAGCATAAAGGCCAGTTCCAAAAGGGCGCAAAGCCTGCTTCACCAGCAAGGGGAAAAGCCCGCGTGTGGGACAGGAATGTGAATACGTGCCCCCTACAGCATCCGCGCCCGGGGAGGGCGGGATCAGGAAGGTTCTAAAGCGAGGCCGCGAAGTTCGAATAAAATCTTTTTGTAACTGCAGTTCATCGACTCTGTGTCGTTATTTCAGCGCTGCGTGTAGCACACCGCTACAATTGGTGACCCTGACGGCCCGAACGATATTTGGGCCGAAGATGAACGACGCCGCATCTGTTCATGCAGTTTCGTTGAAACTGCCAAGCTTCTGGACGTTGCGACCTCACCTATGGTTCCAGCAAGCAGAAGCCCAATTCCACGTTCAGCAGATAACCTCAGAGGACACACGTTACTACTACGTGGTGAGCTCCCTCGACCAGGAAACAGCGGCCCAGGTTGAGGAGTTCGTACAGTCTCCCCCAGCAGACGGCAAATACACGAAATTCAATGCCCTGCTCATGAGGACTTCCGGACTCTCATGGCACGAGCGAGTTGCCCGCTTACTGCACCTGGATGGTTTGGGGGACAGACCGCCATGGGCTTTGATGAATGAGATGCTGTCCCTGGCCGGAGGACACAAGCCCTGCCTCATGTTTGAGCAGGCATTCCTGGAGCAGCTGCCCGAGGACATACGCCTGCTGCTGTCCGACGCGGATTTCAGTGACCCCCGGAAGGTGGCAGCCCGGGCGGACTTGCTGTGGAACGCCAAAAAGGTGAGTGGAGCGTCCATCGCACAGATCACCAGGCCACGCTCCCAGCAGCAGACCAGACCAGGCCCGGCCGCAGAGCCCACTAGCCCCAGAGGGAGGGGTGAGGAGACCAACGAACAATGGTGCTTCTACCACCAGCAGAAGCAGAAGCCCGTCGCTATAGCCTGCCCTGCAAGTTCCCGGGAAACGCCAGGGCCAGCCGCCGCTGATGGCTATGGTGGCTGGCCATCGGGATAGCCTCCTGTATGTGTGGCACAAGCGGTCAGGACACCGTTTTTTGGTCGACTCTGGTGCCGAGGTCAGCGTCTCACCTCCGACGAGTTACGACACCCGCAACAGGGCACCGGGTCCCCCCCCGAGGGCTGCGAACGGCAGCACAGTAAGGACCTATGGCACCCGTACAGTGCAGCTACAGTTCGGCTCCAGCCGGTTCATGTGGGATTTCACACTGGCCGCCGTAGCCCAACCGCTCCTGGGTGCAGATTTTTTGTGGTCTCACAGCCTACTGGTCGACTTGCCGAGGCAGAGACTGGTACATGCCGAGACCTTTCAGACGTTCTCCCTGAGTGAAGCCTAGTTGCCAGCCCCTCACCTTGGCTCCATCACGCTGTCCGACAACAACTTCACCAGATTCCTGGCAGATTTCCCATCGGTTCTGGCACCGCAGTTCACAGCAGCCATGCCCAGACATGGCGTACAGCACCACATCCCAACACAGGGACCACCCCTCCACGCCCGTGCTCGAAGGCTTCCCCCGGACACACTCCGACTGGCGAAGGAGGAGTTCAAGAGGATGGAGGAATTGGGGATCATCCGGCGGTCCGACAGCCCATGGGCCTCCCCCCTGCACATGGTGCCCAAAGCGTCAGGGGGCTGGAGACCTCGTCTGGGGATACCATCAAATCCCGATGCATCCAGACAACGTCCCCAAAACGGCTCTCATCACTCCGTTCGGCCTTTTCGAGTTCCTCCGCATGCTGTTCGGCCTAAAGAATGCCGCACAGACGTTCCAGCGGTTAATGGACGCAGTGGGACTCCAGCTGGACTTCGCTTTCATTTACTTGGACGACATCCTCACAGCCAGCAGCAGTCGTCAGGAGCATCTGTCCCACCTCCGTCAACTCTACGCCCGACTGAGTGAATACGGCCTGACAATCAACCTGGCCAAATGCCAGTTTGGGCTCGACACCATCGACTTTCTGGGCCACAAGATTACTAAAGTCGGGGAAACCCCTCTGCCCGCTAAGGTAGACGCAGTCTGCCATTTCCTTCGACCCACCACAATCAAAGGCCTTCAGGAATTCGTGGGTATGGTAAATTTCTACCACTGCTTTCTCCCTTCAGCTGCCCGAATCATGCACCCCCTGTTCGTCCTGATGTCGGGTCCAGGCAAGGACATTACCTGGGACGAGGAGTCCGCCGCCGCTTTCATTAAAACAAAAGAAGCCTTGGCAAACGCTGCGATGCTAGTGCACCCCAGAATGGACGTCCCTACCGCCCTCACAGTGGACGCATCTAACATGGCAGTCGGTGGGGTGCTGGGGCAACTCATTGAGGGTTGCTGGCAACCCCTGGCGTTTTTCAGCAAACACCTGTGGCCACCCAAGCTCAAATACAGTGCTTTCGACCGGGAACTGTTGGCGCTATACCTGGCAATCTGGCATTTCAGGTACTTCCTAGAAGATCGGCCCTTTACCACGTTCACGGACCACAAACCGCTTACCTTTGCGTTCACGGAAGTGTCCGATCCCTGGTCGTCCCACCAGCAGCGCCATCTGTCCCACATCTCTGAATACACGGCGGATGTCTGGCACGTCTCGGGTAAGGACAATGTCGTGGCGGATGCGCTCTCTCGCCCTACCATTCATGCCCTTTCCCAAGGGGTAGACTTTGAGGCACTGGCAGAGGCGCAGCAGGCAGATGAGGAGATTCTGAGTTACAGAACCGCAGTCTCCGGTTTGCAGCTCCAGGGCCTCCCCGTAGGCCCAGGTGAGAGGACCCTACTCTGTGACGTCACCACTGGCCAACCCCGTCCCGTCGTCCCGGCACCCTGGCGGCGACGCGTTTTCAACTCCATTCATAACTTAGCGCACCCCTCCATCAGGACAACCATCCGGATGGTCTCCAACAGGTTCGTTTGGCACGGACTCCACAAGCAGGTCAGTGAATGGGCCAGAACGTGCATGCACTGCCAAACAGCCAAGGTGCAGCAGCACACCAAAGCCCCACTGCAGCAGTTCCACCCCACCCACCGGTGTTTCGACCACATTCTTGTGGATATCTTGGGCCCCCTGCCAGTGTCGTGTGGAGCACGGCACCTCCTCACTATCGTGGACCGGTTCACAAGATGGCCAGAGGCGATCCCGCTCACCGACACCACCTCCGAATCTTGCACCCTGGGCACTGATCGCCACCTGGGTATCTCACTTTGGTGTACCGGCCCACGTTACCTCCAACAGAGGCGCCCAGTTCACCTCCAGCCTGTGGTCAGCTATGGCCAGCCTTTTGGGGACACAGCTGCACCACACAACTGTCTACCACCCACAGTCGAACAGCCTGTTGGAGCGTTTCCACCGTCACCTAAAGTCGGCTCTCATGGCCCGCCTGCGAGGAGCTAACTGGGTGGACGAGCTTCCCTAGGTCCTGCTCGGAATCCGCACGGCGCCCAAAGACGATCTGCACACCTCGTTGACCGAGTTGGTGTACGGCGCACCCCTGGTCGTCCCAGGGGAGTTCATAGCAGCCCCAAAGGGCAAGAGGAGGATCCCGCAGCAGTCCTGGGCAGACTACGCGAGAGGCCTGGCAACCTGGCCCCCATACCCACTTCACAGCATGGGCAGAACCTGACCTGCGTACCCAAAGACCTGCAGAACTGTAAGTTTGTGTTTGTACGAAGGGGCGGGCATCGGGCACCGCTACAGCGGCCCTACGAGGGGCCATTTACAGTGATCAGAAACAATGGGTCCACGGTCGTGCTGGACGTTGGGGGGAGAGAGGAGGTTTTCATGGTGGACCGACTCAAACTGGCCCATGTGGACATGGCGTAACCGGTCGAGTTTCCGGCACCGCGGTGCAGAGGCAGACCTCCCAAACAGGGTCCGGCCCAGACTGTGGACATTGGGGGGTGTATTGCCAGTTCTGGGGGGGGGGGGGGGGTTTATGTGGCGACCCAGTTCCTAGCGCACTCGAACCGGCTCACAAATAGCCAGCGTGCCGGCACAAAGGCCAGTCCCAAAAGGGCGCCAAGCCTGCTTCACCAGCAAGGGGAAAAGCCCGCGTGCGGGACAGGACTGTGAATACGTGCCCCCTACAGCATCCGTGCGCAGGACAGGACTGTGAATACGTGCCCCCTACAGCATCCGCGCGCAGGACAGGACTGTGAATACGTGCCCCCTACAGCATCCACGCTTGGGGAGGGCGGGATCAGGAAGGCTTTAATGTGAGAATGCCAAGTTCGAATAAAATCTTTTTGTAACTGCAGTTCATCGACTCCTTGTCGTTATTTCAGCGCTGCGTGTAGCACACCGCTACAACCTCTCCATTTCACTTGATCGTGATTAGAACTTCTAGCTCTATGTATTTTCCATCACACAAGCTACACTGTTCCACCTGTATCCTCACCTCTCCTGACACCGTTGAAGCCCTCACACGTACTCCTTAGCCGTACTCAGATTCGATTATTCTAGTGCCATTTTCCATGAAATTTGATCATCTATTACTTGCCCTGCATCTTTTCCAGCACAAATCCCATTCTTGCCTTTTATTCTATTCCTAGCAACCCCACATTGATTCCCAATTCCTAAATTTGTTTCATAGAAATTTGATTCAGCCTTAACTCATCCCCTTGCTATAAATTCCTTGTCGAAATTCTTCTTCCTTGTCCACACTTGCCTGCTGTGATTGTCATGGTCCTTACAGTATAGCGGCAGGCATCCACGTTTCAGCGCTCCAGTTCCCTGGAGTATGGTTAGCTGGCGCTGTCCCTTTAAGACTCAGACTACAATTATTGCCTGCCCCATTCCTTCATGGAGAGTCTGTACTTAAGGCCTCGTGGTGAGCACTCAGTGCTCAATCATAGGAGTTTAATTTCCAGTACCACTGTTTGTGATTTCGTCCTTGGATTCATTTGTGTTGCCCTGTTTATTTCAAGTCTTAAGTCTGAGTTAATTCTAGACCTTACTTTGCACTTGGGTTCACTGCTATCTATAGCTCTCTTGTTCCAGTAATAGCCAATCACCTACGTAGAATTTTTACAATAATATCTGTGGTATTTTATCCATTCAGCCCAACCAATCCATGTCAACTTTGAGCCACATTTTAACTCTCTGCATTCAGCAATTCCACCCCGCCCCCCCCCCCCCCCCCGCTATAGTTATCCAGTCTCTTCTTAAGTGCAACCAAGCAGATCCCCATGGTGTTTATTTCCATATTCTCAGTGCTCTGGGTAAAGATGTCTCTGCATCAAAATTTAAAATGACTGTATGTGTTAAAATTAATTTAGCCATTGTATTCCCAGCTTAAAGCATTTTGTTGCAGTACAGGAGCAGAATTAGGCCATTTGGCCCATCAAATCTGCTGTCATTGTTGATTTATTATCTCTCTCAGACCCATTCTCCTGGCTTCTCCCTGTAACCTTTGATGCCCTGAGTAATCAAGAATCTATCGATCTCCACTTTAAATATACCCAGAAACATGGCCTCCACAGTCATCTGTGGCAATGAATTCCCCAGATTCACCGCCCTCTGGCTAAAGAAATTCCTTCTCAGTTCTGTTCTAAAGGAATGTCCTTATATTCTGAAGCTTGGTGTATTGATATGATCCCAACCTATACCACGTCAAATTTAGTGTTACTCATATGTATAGAAACTGATTTTGAGTCTAAATCCTTAAATAAACTTGCGAAGTGCACTGATCCCACTGTAGTGTGCGTCATTGAAGAGTGTACGGGTGTTATTCACTGATAGTGCGTCCCAAACCCCTGAATCTGCTACCAAGAACAGCAAGTGTAGGGAGCATCACCCACTTCAGGCTGCTTCTGTATTTGCATATCATCTTGACTTCGGCTGTTCACTATTGCTCTCCAACAGTGCAGAGGAAGTAACTTCATCAGAGATACTGAGGAACGATTAGGGGTGGACTATAAATTCTGTTCTTGCCTGCTCAATCCCCCAGAAATGCTGGAACTCTACACTGGCGATTACAATTGGATCAACTTTTGTATATACCTTATCTAACTTTTCCCCCTCTTCCAAAGGTTTTTTGCAGTACCTGTCAGTAGCCTTTTTGGACAATTCATGATTCCAAACTGGAAACGTGAACGTGTTGTGTGTACAATCTCGCTGCTTTTGAAATTCTACGTCTACTTTGTTATGTTGGTAAGTGAAAGATCTTTAGTCACTATGTTGCTGAGTGTAGCTTAATACACTGAACTAACATACCGTGTGTACTACTTTCTTATCCGAGTGCTTGCAGTTTCACTAATTAAAAATGAACTCTAACATTGACAATTTTCTGAAAAGGTCACGTCAAGAACATAACCAGCAAACTTTCATGACAAAGTTACATGCTTGTAACTACTCTGGATGCCCCACCATCGCTTTCTCGTAGAGAACTATTAGGAGCTAAAAGCAGTGCCAACCCCCTAATATCATAGCCTAGAGAGGCCATGGTTGCATGGTTCCAGGACAGCTGTGGGCTAAAGAAAAGACTATCAGGACTGTATTTGGAACAGTGTTGTATTTACTGTATATAATATATGTACGTCATTTTGTTAAATCTATGACATGCCATCTCCTTGCAAGTACCATTGCCTGCAGCCTAAAGATCCATGCCAGTGGAGCATGTACTTCACTTCATTCATTTGATTCCTGAACCACCCTGCACAACACTAATCTCTGCCTCAGTACAGCAACACCCTCTGATGCTTGCATCTGTGATAATGCTGCATGTAGATTTTTTATCGGATTGTGCGTACATTCAGCCATGAATCAGAATCAGGTTTATTATCACTAACTTGCATGATAACAACACCTTATATACCGGCTGGGTAGCCTCCAACCTGATGGCATGAACATTGACTTTTCTAACTTCCGTTAATGCCCCTCCTCCCCTTCTTACCCCATCCCTGACATATTTAGCTGTTTGTTTTTTTCTCTCTCTGCCCATCACCCTGCCTGTTCTCCATCTCCCTCTGGTGCTCCCCCCTCCCCCTTTCTTTCTCCCGAGGCCTCCCGCCCCATGATCCTTTCCCTTCTCCAGCTCTGTAACACTTTCGCCAAACACCTTTCCAGCTCTTAGCTTCATCCCACCGGTCTACTCCTATCATTTCGCATTTCCCCCTCCCCCCCTCTACTTTCAAATCTCTTAGTATCTCTCCTTTCAGTTAGTCCTGATGAAGAGTCTCGGCCCAAAACATCAACAGTGCTTGTCCTTATAGATGCTGCCTGGCCTGCTGTGTTCCACCAGCATTTTGTATATGTTGTTTGAATTTCCAACATTTGCAGATTCCTTGTGTTTGATGTGAAATTTGTTGTTTTGCGGCAGCAGTACAGTGCAAGTACATAAAATTTACTATAAATTGCAAAATAAATACATAGTACAATAGAAAGAACAATGCGGTAGTGTTCATATGTGCATGAACTATTCAGAAATCTGATGGCAGAGGAGAATAAGCTGATTCTGAATCATTGAGTGATCTCCTTCCCTGATGGTAGTAATGAGAAGAAAGCATGTCCTAGATGTGAAAGCCTTTAGTGATGGATTCTGCCTGCTGAGGTGTTCTCTTGAAGATGTCCTTGATGGTGGGAAGGATGGAACTGCTGCGTCTACAACCCTCTGCGCCCTCTTTCGATCCTGTGCACTGGAGCCTCCATACTAGACTGTAATGCAACCGGTCAGAATGCTCCCCACTGCCACATAGAACATTGCTAGAGTTTGCATATGACAATAAAGTGAATACAAGTCAAAAATACAATCCCAAAGGAAAGTAGCATTTTACATCTTATAAAATTCATATGACTCGGCAGAACATTGTAGGCTGAAGGGCCTGTAATGTGCTGTGGATTTCCAAGTTCTATGACTCACAATGTGGTCAAATTACATAAGAGTGTTCACTAATACTTGGATGTATTCTGTCATAAATTCAATATACATTTTGTTGTTTAGTTTCTAACCAGGCCATTCCGTACAAACACGAGATTTCCCTTTCACATTGACACCTCACGGATTGCACTTATGAGATATGCATCAGAATCCAAGGAGAGCTTTGTGAAATTTGGACATCGTATACACAGAAATATCAGTGTCATTAACTTCATCAACAATAATTCCAGAGGTGCCACTGCTAATGGGCCAAGAAACTGTACCTTGCAAGAGGTAAGGTAAAACCAATCTTGAGTTTCTTAATAATGTAAAATAAAAATATTCCATATGCAAGAAATGTGAAATAAAACAGAAAATACTGAAAGTACTCCTCAGGTAACACAGCACATGTGAAGAAAGAAAAGCAAAGTTAAAATTTAGCTGACCTGCAATGTTAAATCCATTCCTTTCTCTGCAAATACTGACTGTTTGTTTTATATGAGTCTCAAAACAGCATGTGGCAGTCCCTGGAGTGGGAATCTGTGTTTGTAATCTGAAAGTGATACTTAGACATTTAGTTCATAAGATTATGGCCTCATAGCTCTGTGTTTATGCTGACATCGTGTTTCTCAACTCTTGGTCACAGAAGATAATCGTCTTCAAAGAACAGCTTAAATTCAATGAGTGCTTTAATTCCACCAATTTGAGGTGAAAGGAAATCTGCTTACACCTTTACCAATCACTTGGGTAGTAACTTGGGCTTGCTCATATCTCTTTCAAGGGAACAGGGTTCTTTCTATCTATATATCTATCTAGGACTCTCATAATTTTGTATTCACTTAAATCTCCACTGAGCTGCCTTTGTTCAAATAAAGTTCACCCATTCTGTCTGGTCTTATTGTAAAATTTACAAAGTCTTGGCAACATTCGCCTTCAAGGAGTGGTGCCTCAGAAAGGTGGCGTCTATTACTAAACACCCCCATCACCCAGGTCATGCCTTGTTCTCAGAGTTACCATCAGGAAGGAGGTACAGAAGCCTGAAGGCACACACTTCATAATCCAGGACAGCTTCTTCCCCTCTGCCATCCGATTTGTAAATGGTCATTGAATCCATGAACACCACCCCACTTTTTCTTATTATTTCTTTTTTTGCATTATTTTTAATTTAACTATTTAATATACATGAATATACTTACTGTAATTGATTTACTTATTATTTTCTCTATTATTATGTATTGAATGGTACTGCTGCCTCTGAGTTAACAAACTTCACCACATATGCCAGTGAAATCAAACCTGATTCTATTTTCAATATCCTTGTTAATCATTCCTTACTTTTTCTTATCATATAAAATTGAATGTAGTACTCTGGATGTGGTGTCAACCTTCTTAATCACTCCTATATTTTTTCTTATGCTATCAAATCCTTGTAATGTGATAACCAGAAGTGAATGCAGTGTTCTAGATGTCTCGATTAGTAATTTAAAATGTTGAGTATCGTCCAACTCCTTATTCCAGTATCCTATGCTTCAGCCAGTAAAGGATGAATACCAGTTAAGAGATTTCAATACCTTTTTTAAAGTGAACTTTTAATTGAGTAATTTTAAAAAGTCCGAACTCTCTATTTCTAGATCTTTTTGAACCTAATATAAATGTAGCAGACAAATATGATTATTTTTATTTTTAGTATTTATTGCTTAAGGTTAGGAGTATTTGTACCTGCATGTATATCTTTCAAATATGATTAAACTAGGGAAAAGTTGGGTTCATTTGAGAGGACAGTTGAAGGAGTAGGAAAAGTTGACAGGATTGTATAAAATATGTTCGTTACAGCTATGGATTTTAAAGGAAAGGAAGTCTAAAGGAGGTTTAAAGAATTCCATTATTTATAATTTGGAGAAAAATGAAGAAAGAAAGATTTAGTGAAAACTTACATAATCATACAATTAATAAAGAAGAAGATAAGATAACTGTAGTCTTATCCTAGCATATTCTAATCAAATTCAATTTTTATTACTGAAATTGTTTCTTGCTTTAAGAACATAAGAAATAAGGAATAGGAGCAGGAGTAGACCATCTGATCCGTCGAGCCTGCTCTGCCATTCAATAAGATCATGGCTGATCCGGACATGGCCTCATCTCCACCTACCTGACTTTTCCCCATAACCCTTAATTCCCTTTTTTGAATGTACTTTCTTGGGCATTCAATATTGTTTCCAACATGCATTTTAACATTTTTTTCTTTTTTTCTGCAGGATGCAGATCTCTTGGAAAGAACTGATACTCAAATTGATTACAGACTTGGTCTTGTTTAAAAGCAAGAGGTATAACACAGTAATTATTTTAATCAAAATATTCCTTAAATTAAAACTGATTATTTAAGCAGCAGAATTTCTCCAGCCAAAGCTGTTCAAATATTTGTGATCACCATCTTTTATCTCCCTTGACTGTGACCTGGAGCCTGATGAGTGGAGTGGTTAATTGCTAAATCTGGGCTATGTGTATTCTTTATTAATTGGAAGTAGCTTGTGTAGTCTTAAATTTTGCCCTTCAAGGACAATTATTGAGTCAGAAAAAATATGAAAGAACTCAGTTTTTAATGGCTGTTTTAGGCACTGAAGATTTGCAACACTTTTCATGTATAGATAGAGTGAATGCAAGCAGGCTTTTTTCACTGAGGCTAGGGGAGAAAAAAACCAGAGGTCATGGGTTAAGGGTGAAGGGGGAAAAGTTTAAAGGGAACATTAGAGGGGGGGGGCTTCTTCATACAGAGAGTGGTGGGAGTGTGGAATGAACTGCCAGATGAAGTGGAAAATGCAGACTCACTTTTAACATTTAAGAAAACTTGGACAGGTACACAGATGAGAGATATATGGATTGATATGGTCCAGATGCAGGTCAGTGGGACTAGGCAGAAAAATGGTTTGGCACAGCTAAGAAGGGCCAAAAGGCCTGTTTCTGTGCTGTAATGTTCTATGGTTCTATGTAGATTCATATTGTGTACCTCTCTTTTGTCCAACTTTTGATCACTATCATCTATTATGTTGTACAATCTGCTTATTCAAGCATCCCCCTATTTTAAATAATTATTGTTGTTGAATGAATGAAATCACTGGAGAGAGTTATTGGTAGGTACAAAGCAGCTTCTTTGGACAAAACAAGGTACAGCATACGTCACACAGAGGCACTTTCGGTGAAAGGTCTGCTGGCCCAAAGTGGGGTTCGGTATTTATTTGCTAAACACAAAGGACAATTCCACATTTACAAAGTATAGACAATGCTTCCTTTTGAAGCTACATGCAAACTTCATACCACCTGTTCATATCCATCCCACAGACGCCAGCATCATCTGTGGTCTGGGATTCACAGCTTTTAGGAAATGAATTGTTCCAAATTAAATCCACAATACATTGTGAAGGAACAGAAGACTGGTAGACAAAGCCATTTGCTAAAGGTAAATGTCCTGAACCCAAAAGTCACTCTAACAGTCCCTCCTCTTGGCCCTCCTGGGCAAAAATAAACTTGTACTATACCAGGAAAGGCCAACCTAAGCGGATCTAGTCAAATAGGGCAGCAAAAATGCCCTGCCTTGAAACCCCCCCCCCCCAATTTTGTGCCTTGATACCACCCTAGCATTCCCTAATCGCTACCTAGCAAATGTTAAGCAGTGAGGTTGTTCTAGAAATGTGAACACATCTTCTTTCCTGTGCCTGTTGGCTCTTTCCCTGCAGGCTGATTGCAGCTTAATCACATTCCTTTGTCTTCAGCCCTTCATTCTCTGTTCACTGTAACTCTCTTTTGAGGGGCACCCACAGGCTCTCTCATCAATGTACAGGAAGGATCTGGGGTGGCCTTATTGGAGTATAAAAGTTGCATTGTTTGCTGTGTAACCAAAACTATGTGGTCAGCTTTAAATTTGCTATTTGCTATGCATGTTTCCAATTGAGAATGAAATCTTAAGAATGTAGAAGACAATGGTGTGTTAATGAGAGGTAGCTAAGAGATGTACATTAGAACATGATTAAGTCAATGGGTAGAAACAATAGTGGCGGATGCGCAACTATAGACCGATTGTATATGCTAATGCAACTAAACCAGGAGATTGCTATAAAAAATGCTATGTACAGGGATCAGGCAATCGGTGAGGAGCTCACTGACTGTCTCAGCATTTGCAAATTAAAGTTTAATACTTCTTGAAGAATCTTCTGCATCTCCTGGTCGTTTGTGGGGCACGAGAAACCACGACAGCCTCTACGTAAATGTCTGCAAGGACCTCTCCCTGGTGGCACCCCCTTCCAAACTGTCCAGTCGATCACTGGCCCAACTGCTGAAAGGGCCCAGTTTCTCATTCAGACTGAGGGTGACTGCCTTCAGATGCCATGTGCAGTCTGAAATGCCATCAGAGTTGTGAAACTTGCTGTCTCTGCTTTAACTTAAAAATCCCTCCCAGTCTTTTTTCCAGTCTTTTCTATTAAACTGATAGAAAATGCTATTAAACTAATCATCTATCTTCAGCAACCAGCTTTCGTTACAGAGTACCACCATCATCACACTCTAGCATGCTATTCATGGTTTTCTGTCACGCTCTCTGTGTCTCCTGCCACGCTCTCGGTGTTTTCTGCCTTTGCGTTTCCTCCGGGTATGTTTTCATCAGCTGTGGTCAGGTCTGGCATGGCCGGCTGGTGTTCCTCGCTTAGGTTCTCTGTAATTACATGGCTACTGGACACAATTGATCCCCCGCTCTGTCTGTGGGAGCAGCAAGAGGGTGAGTCGTGTGCTTTAACCTGAGTCCAGTGTTTCCACTGGCTGCCTCACCGAGTCTGCACACAGACACAAGCAGCATTTGTTAACAGTACTATCTGTGGTCCTAAATCCCTGGCCTTTCTGGCCTCACCGTGATTTGGTCGCTGGGCTGTGGAAGGACTGTCTCCTTCTGGCTCTCTCTGATCAGCAATGTGTTGCAGTTGTTTTGCTCGGTCCTTCAACACTTTATGTTGGTTACAAAGGTCTTTCACATATTGTGTCATTCTATCCCTGTAAGCCCCAGGCTCCCCGCAATCCGTAATTACCCCATGATATAACTTCAGTAATATCTCCCTAATACGTCGTGAGGCCATGGCGACTCTTTCCTTCCCGTGTGCCCAGCTTCCATCTGGTCCCTCCTTTGCTCCCTTTCTCCGCCATCCCTCCTCTTCTGCCTCCATATAATTTTACTGAACTGGCTTCTGTCATTTCTTCCTTCACACTTGCAATTTCAATTGCCTCTTGTTCCTCTGCTGCCTTATTCACAGTGATGTCTGCCCTCGGAGGGACTGGAGACAGGCCATTCAGGATTGTTGCAGGGCCTGCCACTATGAGATGCAATCTCGGCCTGGTCTTAAGGGCAGTATAGCCTGTTGTTAATGAATATAGGCGAGTTAGCGGTGGCCATGACTCTCTGAGTATCCCCTGGTGTTTTTGTTCCTTCACTATACCCTGGTCAGCTGTCAGTGTGTTTTTATAGGGAACTGTTTATGGGGCTTATACAGCCCTTCCTCTCTTTTAACTGGGCTTTTCTTTACTCAACCACAATCTTGCTTGTGTGTAGTCCACACTGCTGGGAACCACTGACAAAGTAACCCACAGACACCATCCTGGCTCCAGTCTCTGGTGATCGGGGCAGCTGTGACAAGGCTAGCCAGGCTCTGTATTCTGTTGGTTGTACACATTTGCTGCCCCTGACTTATCCATATTATTTCTCCCTTTCCTGAATCTTTAACAGTTCCTGCTTCCCTTAGGATGTCTATTTCAAGGATAGTGCCCTTGATATTTGGACATACCTAGAAATACACTGGAAGCTGCACTCCCCCGATTTCGAGTATTTGTGACTCGCTTTCTGTTTTCACCATTTCCCCTCCTACACCACTAATATAAATGGCCTGTCGTGTTGTTGACAAGGGTAGGTCTGTTTTTGATACTGAAGCTCCTGTGTACACTAACATATTGCATTGCTGTCCCCCTAACAATCAATGCCGTTGTGTACATCCGCGGATCACCAGCGCTGGCAGTGGGGCCCACCACCACATCTTTTTCCAGACCTAGAAGCCGTCTTTACTAGCTCTTTGATCTGATCGACAGTCAGATTGGTCAGACTGGGCACCGATGGAGTGAGAGAATGTGTGTCTGCTCTGACGTTCACCTGTTTTTCTTTCCTCTGTTTTGGACACTGCCTCCAACCATGTCCCAATAGGCTGCACCTGTAGCACATAAACTCCTTTACCCTCCCACGTCTATTCCAGCAATTCTTCGCTTTGTGCCCTGGCTGCTGGCAAGCAAAACAAACTCTCTGGGACATCACAGCAGCTGCATCCACTATGGCCACTTTACGATCTCTCTTGCACTTTCTTCGGACTATCTCACTGGCCCAGGAAACTATCGCAGAGTAGGTTGACTCCACCATTATGCCTAAATCTAAAACTTCCTGTTGGGCTAAGCTCAGTCCATTCCTTCAGCACTTTTAGGAAGACTTGGTCGTCTCTCCCTGAATTATCCAACCCGGAATACTCATGCACTCGATATTTATGTTCCGCATAATCCATGGCTGCCTCATCAGCTTTTTGAATCACTGCCATTATCGTTCCCCAGTTGCTGCTTCACTTCCCCTTTAAAAAAGCAATACCTTTTTACATTGCTGGTGTTCCCGATAGTTGTCCAGATACTGTCCCACACTCATTGGGCCATTCTGTCCCACGTATTCCTTGGGCACTTTTACCAACTCGTGTAATCTTTAGGGTGCATCTGGTGAATTTCAACCATTTCCTCAAGCTTACGCCAGAGTTCTGAATTCCCATATGTGACTTTAAGTGAGGACGACTCTGACAAAATGCTCCATTTCTCCCCGGAAGCGAAGGCCATAATCATTGTCAAGGGCTGGCTTGGGTCATCAGGGTTCTCAACCTGACGTTGCTTGATCTCAATAGGTGGCATCCTGGCATATATATGGGTAAAATCTCTCCCTGAAATATCTCCACACTAATTCCCAGACGACGCAAAATATAAAAGATGGGTACCAGTTAAACAGCACATACTTAAAACCGCAGAGTATGTACTCCGCCTGGACGAGCCCCCAGGAGATGAGAGTGACTGGGAAATGATAATGGCAATGATTCAAAAAGCTGATGAGACAGCCATGGATTATGCAGAGCGCAAATATCGAGTGTATGAGGAGTATTCAGAGTTAGATAATCCAGGTAGTGACGATGAAGTCTTCTTGAAAATGCCAAAGGACCTAAAAATCACTCTAACAATTATTTCTATGTTTTTAAATATTTGTAATTTTATATAAAATTGACTTGTATTTGAAAATGATGTTTATAAGTATATTCATGCTGCAGAACTGCCCAAGTAATGTTCTGACCCTGATCAGAACAGTACAAGATAATGAGAGGCATTAATCATGTGGATAGTAAGAGGCTTTTTCCCAGGGCTGAAATGGCTAGCACGAGAGGGCATATTTTTAAGGTGCTTGGAAGTAGGTACAGAGGAGATGTCAGGGGTAAGTTTTTTACACAGAATGGTGAGTGCGTGGAATGGGCTGCCAGCGTCAGTGGTGGAGGCAGAAACGATGAGGTCTTTTAAGAGTCTCCTGGATGGCTATGTGGAGAGAGCTATGGGTAAGCCTAGGTAGTTCTAAGGTAGGGACATGTTCAGCCCAGCTTTGTAGGCCGAAGGGCCTGTATTGTGCTGTAGGTTTTCTGTTTCTAAATGTTCTTGTGTTTGAGATTACAGCTTTTCGTGTCAAAACTTGCATGCACATTTGAAAAAGGACTTGAGGTTGTTACAAACCATAGATAATAGAACAGACATTAACTTTTTCTATATTTTCAAATTTGATTCATCATCATTATGTGCTGTGTCATATGACATGGGTGATCATGGTCCATGACCAGGATTTTTCTTGGCAAACTTTTCTACAGAAGTGATTTGCCATTGCCTTCATCTGAGCAGTGTCTTTACAAGATAGGTGGTCCCTAGCCATTAACAATACTCTTCAGATATTGTCTATCTGGTGTCAGTGACTGTATAACCAGGACTTGTGATATGTACTAGTTGCTCATATGACCATCCACCACCTGCTCCCATGGCTTCACGTGATCCAGGTGCTACACCTTTGCCCAAAGATGACCTGCAGGCCAGCAGAGGGAAGGAGCACCTTACACCTTCATTGGTAGAGATGTGTCTCCTCCACGTCACCCCAAGCTGGATTGGATGTAGTATAAGCAGCAAATACAATTTGTTTTCATTTAAATAAGACATTTAAACCACAGGAGGTCTTGCAGAACCTGTGGAGAGAGAAATAGAATTAGAGTTTCAGGTTAGGGCCCTTTCATCAGAACTTAGATTTCTCATAAAAGTTCATTGTCCTGAAATGTTAACTCTGTCTTTCATTCTGCACTTCTACTACCAGACCTGTTGACTGTTTCCAGCTTTTCTGTTTTTTCTGTTTTTATCTTATGGAATTATAATTAACTGCATGGAGAATTTAAAAAAACTTAGATTTGAAAAGAAAAGGTTAAGGAGAATTTTTTAAAAATGTTCAAAATTACGGAACACTTTGATGAAGCAAATGGGGGAAAATTGTATTGATGTAATGCTTAGCTACAGTTGTTAATTACAATTTTGACATGGATTAGGTACAAAACCATAACATATTCTAAATGCATACTGTCATTATCTTCTGTCTGGTAAAATAATTAACTTGTTTCTCTTTTTGTTTAATTGAAACAAACTTTCAGATTTATTGAAGAATCCTGAAGATCCCTATCTGCAGGAAAGCCACTCCTTTCTATTAACACAACTCCAATACTAAAAGTGAACATGCAATGCCCAGTCTTACAACATTATCAGTAGTATTTTGTCCAAAGGCAAGGCCATAATCAGCATACTGTCTTTAGAACACTCAAGTACTCTGCAGGTTATCTTTTATGCTTTGTACTTCAAGCATGTTCTTGTACAAGAAATAAATATTAAAGTTATCATGGTGAAATGTGTGTTTTTATGTTGACATTTGCAACACCTGAGTTCATTTTTCAAGGTAAGTGCACTTGGATTTCGACAACATGAAGCTTTAATCTCCTAAGATTTGAAATTCTATACAGATAAACTATTGGGAACATAAATGAAAACCATCAAGAGTTCTACTTTGATCAATACTAATTGAAAAAAAATCAAAACCATGTATTTATGTTGATGCAACTTTGGCTTTTTCTCCTTACTCTACGTGGCAATGTTGAAAAGGGGAGCAGGAGTAGGCCTCTCAGCCCTATGAGTACATTCCACCTTTTAATACAATCATGGTTGATCCTCTATCTCAGCACCACAATCTATAGCATTTGCTACTGCTGTTTAGGAGGGTTTAAACTAATGTGGCAGGGGGATGGGAACAAGTGCAGAGAGACAAGTGACAAGTGTTTACAAGTATAAAATGAGGGTAGAAGCAAAAAATAGTAAGGTGAAAAGTCAAAGTGGCAGGCAGGCAAATCCGGGCAAAAAACAAAAAGAGCCACTTTTCAACATTAAAAACACAAAATGCTGGCAGAATTCAGCAGGCCAGACAGCATCTATGGGAGGAGGTAAAAAAAAAGAAATAAAAATCCGCAACCAACACTTTTCAACATAATTGTATAAGGGCTAAGTGTGTTGTAAAAACAAGCCTGAAGGCTTTGTGTGTCAATGCAAGGAGCATTCGTAACAAGGTGGATGAATTGAATCTGTAGATAGTTATTAATGAATATGATATAGTTGGGATCACAGAGACATGGCTCCAGGGTGACCAAGGATGGGAGCTCAACATCCAGGGATATTCAATATTCAGGAGGGATAGACAGGAAAGAAAAGGAGGTGGGGTAGCATTGCTGGTTAGAGAGGAGATTAACGCAATAGAAGATGAACATTAGCCTGGAGGATGTGGAATCGATATGGGTAGAGCTGAATAACACTAAGGGGCAGAAAACGCTGGTGGGAGTTGTGTACAGGCCACCTAACAGTAGTAGTGAGGTTGGGGATGGCATTAAACAGGAAATTAGAAGTGTGTGCAATAAAGGAACAGTAGTTATAATGGGTGACTTCAATCTACATATAGATTGGGTGAACCAAATTGGTAAGGGTGCTGAGGAAGAGGATTTCTTGGAATGTATGTGGGATGGTTTTCTGAACCAACATGTTGAGGAACCAACTAGAGAGCAGGCCATTCTAGATTGGGTATTGAGCAATGAGGAAGGGTTTGTTAGCAATCTTGTCGTGTAAGGCCCCTTGGGTAAGAGTGACCATAATATGGTGGAATTCTTCATTAAGATGGAGAGTGACATAGTTAATTCAGAAACAAAGGTTCTGAACTTAAAGAAGGGTAACTTTGAAGGTATGAGATGTGAATTAGCTAAGATAGACTGGCAAATGATACTTAAAGGGTTGACGGTGGATATGCAATGGCAAGCATTTAAAGATCGCATGGATGAACTACAACAATTGTCCATCCCAGTTTGGCAAAAGAATAAACTAGGGAAGGTAGTGTACCCGTGGCTGACAAGGGAAATTAGGGATAGTATCAAGTCCAAAGAAGAAACATATAAATTAGCAAAAAAAAAGCAGCACACCTGAGGACTGGGAGAAATTCAGAGACCAGCAGAGGAGGACAAAGGGCTTAATTAGGAAAGGGAAAACAGATTATAGAGAAAGCTGGCAGGGAAAATAAAAACTGACTGTAAAAGCTTTTATAGATATTTGAAAAGAAAAAGATTGGTCAAGGCAAATGTAGGTCCTTTACAGTCAGAAACAGGTGAATTGATCATAGGGAACAAAGAAATGGCAGACCAATTGAATAACTACTTTGGTTCTGTCTTCACTAAGGAGGACATAAATAATCTTCCGGAAATAGTAAGGGACCGAGGGTCTGGTGAGATGGAGGAACTGAGGGAAATACACGTTAGTAGGGAAGTGGTGTTAGGTAAATTGAAGGGATTAAAGGCAGATAAATCCCCAGGGCCAGATGGTCTACATCCCAGAGTGCTTAAGGAAGTAGCCCAAGAAATAGTGGATGCGTTAGTGATAATTTTTCAAAACTCCTTAGATTCTGGATTAGTTCCTGAGGATTGGAGGGTGACTAATGTAACCCCACTTTTTAAAAAAGGAGGGAGAAAGAAATCGGGGAATTATAGACCGGTTAGTCTGACATTGGTGGTGGGGAAAATGCTAGAGTCGGTCATCAAAGATGTGATAACAGCACATTTGGAAAGAGGTGAAATCATCGGACAAAGTCAGCATGGATTTGTGAAAAGAAAATCATGTCTGACGAATCTAATAGTTTTTTGAAGATGTAACTAGTAGAGTGGATAGGGGAGAGCCAGTGGATGTGGTATATTTAGATTTTCAAACAACAACACACACAAAGTGCTGCTAGAGCACAACAGGCTAGGCATCATCTATAGGGAGTAGCGATGTCGACATTTCGGGCCGAGACCCTTCGTCAGGACTAACCGAAAGGAAAGATAGTAAGAGATTTGAAAGTAGAGGGGGGAGGGGGAAATGCAAAATGATAGGAGTAGACGGGAGGGGGTGGGATGAAGCTAAGAGCTGGAAAGGTGATTGGCGAAAGTGATACAGAGCTGGAGAAGGGAAAGGATCATGGGACGGGAGGCCTCAGGAGAAAGAAAGGGGTGGGGGGAGCACCAGAGGGAGATGGAGAACAGGCAAACATCTAAATATGTCAGGGATGGGGTAAGAAGGGGAGGAGGGGCATTAATGATAATAAAACTTCAGTTTGATTTGATTTAACACCTGTGGTTGTCTCACTACAGTAAGGACATGGAAACCATAGAAAGGGTACAGAAGAGATTTACAAGGATGTTGCCTGGATTGGGGAGCATGCCTTATGAGAATAGGTTGAGTGAACTCAGTCTTTTCTCCTTGGAGCAACGGAGAATGAGAGGTGACTTGATAGAGGTGTATAAGATGATGAGAGGCATTGATCATGTGGATAGTCAGAGGCTTTTTCCCAGGGCTGAGATGGCTAGGAAAGGGCGCAGGTTTAAGGTGCTTGGCAGTAGATACAGAGATGTCAGGGGTAAGTTTTTTACGAGTTTTTGGCGAGTGTGTGGAATGGGCTGCCGGCGATGGTGGTGGATGTGAATACGATAGGGTCTTTTAAGAAACTCCCAGATAGGTACATGGAGCTTAGAAAAATAGAGGACTATGGGTAACCCTAGCTAATTTCTAAGGTAAAGACATGTTTGGCACAGCTTTGTGGGCCATAGGGCCTGTATTGTGCTGTAGGTTTTCTAAGTTAACACAATTTTCTATTATGCAAATCATCTCAGATAATTAACTTTAGCAATATTTTCAGAATTTGGATTCCGAAATCCAAACGCAAAACTGAAAATATCAGTGCCTAACAATTCTGTAAAAAAAAATAGAAGTCATAAGGACAAGGTGTGAACAAAACAATCAAAACTAGAATCTTAAATAAAATCTGCGGACAGTTTAATAAAGTTACGGAAATTAGGAAAAGGAGGGCCTAGAATGAATAGGTGCAAAATATATAAAGTAGCATGGATGTTTTTAATATTGAAACATAGGTTTGGATAAAAATTGATAATGCAGATGTTGGAAATCTTAAAACAACACTCAAAATTCTGAAGGAATTCAGCAAGTCAGGTAATGTCTATGAATGTGTCAGGCTATGACCCTTCATCAGAACTGGAAAGAAAGGGGACAAACACCAGAATAAGAAGAGGGAAAGGAGTCCAAGTTAGCAGCTGAAAGGTGATACCAGGTAAGAAGGGAGGTGGGTCGATGGGGGAATGAGGATGAAGTAAGAAGTTGGGAGGTGGTAGGTGGAAGAGGTAATGGGCTGATTAAGAAGAAATCT
Organism: Hypanus sabinus; assembly: GCF_030144855.1. Taxonomy (NCBI): domain Eukaryota; kingdom Metazoa; phylum Chordata; class Chondrichthyes; order Myliobatiformes; family Dasyatidae; genus Hypanus; species Hypanus sabinus. The sequence continues at coordinate 23,249,176 of NC_082707.1, forward strand.
AATATGAGAAGATAGTAGACCATGGAGGAAAAGGAAGCAGGATGGAAACCAGAGGGAACTAATGGGTAGGTGAGCAGAAGAGAAGGGGTATGAGGGTAACCAGAATGGGGAATAGAGGAAGAGAGAAGGAGGGAGGGATGAAAAGTTGCTGGAAGATAAAGAAACTAATGTACAAACCATCAAGTCAGAGGCAATCCAGATGTAATATGAGTTGTTGCTCCTCCAACCTGATTTTGACCTCATCATGGCGGTAGAGGAAACCATGGATGGACATGTCAGAGTGGGAATGGGAAGTCAAATTAAAAGAGGTAGCCATCGGGAGGTCCTGCCTTTTGTGGTGGACAGAGCACAGGTGCTCAACAAAACGGTCCCTCTGTCTATGTCAGTCTCTCCGATGTAGAGGAGACCACATTAGGGAAATCTGGGTACCATAGATGACCCCAACAGATTGACAGCTGAGATGTTGCCTCAGCTAGAAGGACTGTTTGCAGTCCTGAATGGTGGTGAGGAAGGAGGTATAGGGGCTGGTGTCGTACCTATCATGTTTGCAAGGTGCGTGCCAGGAGGGAGATCAGTGAGGAAGGAAGTTTGAACAAACAAGTCACGTAGGGAGCGATCCCCATGGAAAGCAGATTTAGATCCCTTTGTAGAGATGGTTTCACATTTTTCTCCAGTCCCACTGAAGGGTCTTGGCTCAAAACATTAGCTGTACTCTTTTCCATAGATGCTGCCTGGCCTGCTGAGTTCCTCCAGCGTTTTTTGTGTGTTCCACTATGATTAAATGTTGTAAAACAATAAAACTCCCAAGGGGGAAGAATACCTTTTATAGGCACCATCTATCAGAGAAAGCTATCCTAGGCTCTTCAACCTTTTCACCAAGTTTGCAAAAAACTTGCCCTGTACAATCTCCAGACATTTGAAAGTAATTTACTGAGTTAAATACTTCTGAAGTAAATCATTATAGTAATAAAGTAAATGTGATTATATTTGTAAGCCCTAGAAATACAAATAAAATACAAAACCAGTTCAGTTTTATGTCTTTGTGTGTTATACCTAGCTGCTACTTCTGGTATACCTCCAGGTAAACATTCTTGTCACTCTTCAAAATAATGGCAAAGTATAACAATGGCCTACTCTTTTGCAGGAAAGGGCTATGTAAAGTCTATACTTCTCAGTATATATGTTTGACAGTTCTCTGAATATTTCCTACAATTTTTGTTTAATTTGTGCAATTTGTTCACATGTAAAAGGCAGACAGGGTCTTTACTTTATTTCGGGATACAGCACTTTCATGGCTACAAGCTCTTTCAGCCCAATAAGTCCACATTGTCCAATTACACCTTAATGACCAATTAACCTACTAGCTCATACATCTTTGGAACATGGGTGGAAACTAGAACACCTGGAGGAAACCTACACAGACATGGGGAGAACGTATAAAAACTCCTTACAGGCAGCAGCGGGAATTGAACCAGTGTCACTGGTGCCCTAATAGTGTTATGCTAACTGATAGGCTACCATGCTGCCTGATACTGTGCCTTCTCTGAAAGCAGCCATTGAACATTTTGGTTAAATTCTGTTTCTAATGCCTGAATAACCTGGTGATATATGACCAGAATTACACATGAGTGTAGCCAACCAATTTGCCTTTTGCAGAGTCTTATTACCTCTTGCAATCAATGCTCTATTGGTATGACTTCCTTACTGCTTTGTGCACAGCCCTGTTGAGTTTAGTGCGCTTTTGATTCAGTAGCCCTGCAGCCTAAAGCTATTTAACTTCCATTGCTAGTATCATTATCATTACTGTGTACTTATTCACATTAATTGAAATTTGCCATTCATCAGTTGCTGCAGCAATCTATTGAGTTTTCTTTGTATTTGATCTGCCCTCACTCTAGAAATCTGTCCAAAAAGACGACGGTCTTTCCTGAGCATAAAGGGTTGGAGTTTATTGAATACAGTGAAAATTTTCAAGGGAATAAAAGAATTTCCACTGTGTAGAGCTTTAAATACAGTGATATTCTGTTTGATAAATGCCATTTGACATATTTAATATTTATAGTCAGTTTTAAAATAAGTTATCATTTATATTTAGCAATTCTTGTGTAGTGGAACTTTCACAAAAGTAATTGAATTTCATTGCACATAATTACTATCCTTGTGACCAAACACGTGGGCAAAGGTTGTTTTCTGGTACTGTACAGCCAAAAGGTGGAGAAACAAAAACAGGGAATTCTTTTACCAGGTCCTTGCAGCTGATGGCATTGTTGCCAATGATGGAGTGATCAAAACCAAGGATGATTGATCAGCCAGAACAGTAGGGCTGTATATAGGCTGGAGGAAAGGATGTTGTGAATAGTGAGGGTGGCGCACCATAGGAGGGGTATAGGACCGAGAAGAAGAAGTGGCAGAGAAGAAGCACTAGGGACGAGTGGTGGCATGGGTGCATGGCCAGCCCTTAGACCCCAGGCAAAGTCAGTTGATTCCGAACAATTGGTTTATTGATCATTACAGAATGTCTCTCTGGTGCCTCCCTTCCCCTTTTCCCAACCATGAATCCCTTCGCCCTGCCCCTTCCCACTCTCAGTCCACAATAGAGACCCATATCAGAATCAGTTTTATTATCATCACATATGTCATGAAATTTGTTTTTTTTTGTGGCAGTGCAGTGCAATACATAAAATTACTATAGTACCGTGCAAAAGTCTTAGCTACCCTAGCTACTATACGGTATATAACATTTAGATACAAAATAGGGAGCTAAAGATCGGTGCTGGGAGTCATCAGAACGATTAGTGTATGGGCAGGAAGGGATGTTGTTCCAGGTGATGATCTAATTATGACTTGATTCAGAACTATTCTGCAGTTTGACTGGAGAGGTGTTAGAGAACCGAGAGGATGGTCTGTCACTCCAGGAAAATCAAGAGCGAGTACAAACAGATTTCTTTTTGTCACAATCACATGGGATGCCATGAGTGACTTTGAAAGTTGCAGAGTTGTTACTTCTTAAGTGAAGAAGAAGCATTTTTTCTTTGAGAAGCCAGATGCAGAGATAACATTTTCCTTGGCCAGGGTATGTGGAACCAGGACAGCAGTGCTCAAATCATGGGTCAGTCAGTCAGGACAGAGGAAATCCGTTCCCTCACCGGTCAGCCATTTTTTTGGAAGTCTCTGGCCAGGCTGGGTGGTGCAGAGACTCAGCTGCTGCAGTGACTGATAGACCTGGAATTGGAATTGGTTCATATTGTAACTGAGACACAGTGAAAATTACACCTCCGCACATCTGCCACAAGCAGGACTTCCTGGTGGCCAAACATTTTAATTCCGATTGCCATTCCCGTTCCGACATGTCGATCCATGGCCTCCTCTTGTGCTAAGATGAAGCCACCATCAAGGTGGAGGAGCAACACCTAATATTCTGTCTGGGTACCTTCCAACCTGAAGGTATGAATATCGATTTCTTCTAGCGAACAAATTAACCTCCCCCTTCCCCTGTTCCCCACTCTGACCTTACACTTTTCATCTGCTTATTACTTCCCCCTCAGTCCTCTCTGCTTTCCCGTTCTCCTACTGTCCACTCTACTATCAGATTCTTTTCTTCTCCAGCTCTTGTTCTTTCTGACCCACCTGGTTTCACCCACTGCTTTCCAGCTATGGCCTCTTTCCCATCCCGCTGCCTTTTCATTCAGGCATCTCCTGCCATTTTGGATATCCTATATCAGCAGAGCAGGAAATGTTTAAAAAGACAAGGAATCTTCAGCGGTTTTTGACTTGGAGCAAGAAGGCCGCAGGCGAACAGCTAAGGATTGTCGGAGCAAGACTGTGCAGGCGCGTGACCTCAGCCAGTAGAGCGGGAAAAGTTTAAGAAGAAGACCGCCGTATCCAGCGGGCGGCGGAGTGAGAGGGCTTTGGCTCAACGGGCTGAGCCGGTAACGAGGCGAGGTAGGTCCACCTGTGTTAATTGCGGAAAGGGAGTATGTGTCTGAGGCTGGTGTTCTGTGCTCGGTGTCAGATGTGGGAGGTCCTGGAGTCTGCCACCCCCCCAGATGGCCATATCTGTACCCAGTGTGTTGAGCTGCAGCTCCTAAGGGACAGCGTGAGGGAACTGGAGTTGCAGCTTGATGATCTTCGTCTGGTCAGGGAGAGCGAGGAGGTGATAGAAAGGAGTCATAGGCAGGTGGTCACACCAGGGCCATGGGAGACAGACAAGTGGGTCACAGTCAGGAGAGGGAGGGAGAAAAGTCAGGTTCTAGAGAGTACACCTGTGACTGTACCCCTTGACAATAAATACTCCTGTTTGAGTACTGTTGGGGGGGGGAACCTACCTGGGGGAAGCGACAGTGGCCGTGCCTCTGGCACAGAGTCTGGCCCTGTGGCTCAGAAGGGAGGGAAAGGAAGAGGAAGGCAGCAGTGATAGAGCACTCTATAGTTAGGGGGTCAGACTCTGTAGACGCAGGAAAGAAACATGGATGGTAATTTGCCTCCCAGGTGCCAGGGTCTGGGATGTTTCAGATCGTGTCCAAGAGATCATGCAGTGGGAGGGAGAACTGCCAGAGGTCATGGTACATATTGGTACCAATGACATAGGTAGGAAAAGGGAAGAGGTTCTGAAAAAAAGACTACAGGGAGTTCCGAAGGAAGTTGAGGAGCAGGACCACAAAGGTAGTAATCTCGGGATTACTGCCTGTGCCACGTGACAGTGAGTATAGGAGTAGAATGAGGTGGAGGATAAATGCATGGCTGAGTGATTGGAGCAGGGGGCATCTGGATCATTGGGACCTCTTTTGGGGCAGGTGTGACCTGTACAAAAAGGACGGGTTGCTCTTGAATCCCAGGGGGACCAATATCTTGGCAGGGAGGTTTGCTAAGGCTACTGGGGAGAGTTTAAACTAGATTTGTTGTGGAGTGGGAACTGAACTGAAGAGACTGGGGAAGAGGAGGTTGGCTCACAAATAGAGAAAGCTTGGAGACAATGCGAGAGGGAGGATAGGCAGGTGATAGACGGTGAGATGTCTCTATTTTAATGCAAGGAGTATTGTGAACAAAGTAGATGAGCCTAGAGCAGGAGTCAGCAACCTTTACCACTGAAAGAGCCACTTGAACCCGTTTCCCACAGAAAAGAAAACACTGGGAGCCGCAAAACCTGTTTGACATTTGAAATGAAATAACACTGCATTCAACGTTTTGTTTTGCCTTTATGCTATGTATAAACAAACTATAATGTGTTGCATTTATGAAATTGATGAACTCCTGCAGAGAAAACGAAATTACATTTCTGCATGCAACAAAAACATTTTGAACTCCGAAAAAAAGACGTTGGGTTGAAGGTTACTTTTAAGTAAAATACTCAACGTCTATTTGAGTCCTTCTTGTATTTATGAAAAACGCCAAACTTAAATTTGCCGCCAGCAGCAAACCAAAAATAACGTCAGCCAGCTGTCAACCTGAAAAATGAAAGGACTATTTCACTGAACAATGAAAACATATGAATATACGTAAAATAATAGGCAATTAAAATATTTATCATACTTGTTCAGGTTGACTCACACCTGACAATGCAGTCGTATTCAGTAGGGATGGATCGATGCTTAGGGGAGTGACCGGGAAGGATAATGTGTTTTTTTCCTCTCTGAACTCACAGAAGCGTTTCCCAAACGATGTTTGCATTGCGATGATTGCAGAATGTAAATACTCCGAATTTATCATGTCGTGACCTTGTTTGAACTCTCTCAAATTGGGGAAGTGAGACAATGTGCCTTTCTGTAAATCTCTGGCAAGCAACGTCAACTTGCGCTCGAATGCCAAAACATCCTCCAACATGTGCAGGGCTGTACGTCCTTACCCCGTTGAAGAGCTGTGTTCAGCGTGTTCAGGTGCGCTGTCATGTCTACCATGAAGTGTAGCTTTTCCAGCCACTCTGGCTGTTCCAGCTCAGGAAAGGTGAGCCCTTTGCTGCCCAGGAAAGTTTTCACTTCTTCCAGACACGCGACAAAGCGTTTCAGCACCTCCCCTCTGGACAGCCAGCGATAAAAACACGTTGTAGCGGTGTGCTACACGCAGTCAGTAAACTGCAGTCAAAGATAGCTTTATTCGAACTAAACAGCCTTGCTTTTAAGCCTCCCTCAACCCGCCCCCCATGGGCGCGGATGCTGCAAAAGACACGTACTCACAAACCCCCGCAGGCTATCTCCCTTAGCCTGAACGCTGGCTAATTGTGAGCCGGTTCGGATGTGTCAGGAAATGGGTCGCCACAACGTCTTATTTAGATTGTACAAGATCACCATAATCTTCAAATTTAGAATTACATTTCAAAAACTAACAAACCAACATAAAATACATTTTAATTAAATACTGACCATGTAGCGGTGTGCTACACGCAGCGCTAAAATTACGACACGGAGTCGGTAACTGCAGTCGAAGGAAAAAACTTTATTCGAAATCTTCAGCCTCACTTTTAAGCCTCCCTCAACCTGCCCCCCATGGCGCAGAGGCTCCAAAGCTCTGTGCTCGCAAACCCCCATAGGCTATCTAATTGTGAGTCGGTTCGGATGTGCCAGGAAAAGGGTCGCCACAACCAATTATTTCCCAAAGCAACAGGGAGCCGCAGCACAGACGTAAAAGAGCCACATGTGGCTCCGGAGCCGCAGGTTGCCGACCCCCGGCCTAGAGCATGGATCAGTACTTGGAGCTATGATGTGGTGGCCATTACAGAGATTTGGATGGCTCAGGGCCAGGAATGGTTACTTCAAGTGCCAGGTTTTAGATGTTTCAGAAAGGACAGGGAGAGAGGCAAAAGAGGTGGAGGCGTGGCACTGTTGATCAGAGATAGTGTCACGGCTGCAGAAAAGGTGGACACCATGGAGGGATTGTCTATGGAGTCTCTGTGGGTGGAGGTTAGGGTCCAGGAATGGGTCAATAACTTTACTGGGATATTGAGGAGCAGATAGGGAAACAGATCCTGGAAAGGTGTAATAATAACAGAGTTGTCGTGATGGAAGATTTTAATTTCCCAAATATCGATTGGCATCTTCCTAGAGCAAGGGGTTTAGATGGGATGGAGTTTGTTAGGTGTGTTCAGGAAGGTTTCTTGACATAATATGTACAAACACTTTGTAGATAAGCCTACAAGAGGAGAAACTATACTTGATTTGGTATTGGGAAATGAACCTGGTCAGGTGTCAGATCTCACAGTGGGAGAGCATTTTGGAGATAATGATCATAATTCTATTTCCTTTACAATAGCATTGGAGAGAGATAGGAACAGACAAGTTAGAAAAGTGTTTAATTGGAGTAAGGGGAATTATGAAGCTATCAAGCAGGAGATTGGAAGCTTAAATTGGGAACAGATGTTCTAGAGAAAAGTACAGAAGAAATGTGGCAGGCGTTCCGGGGATATTTGTGGGGAGTTCTGCATAGGTACGTTCCAATGACAGAGGGAAGTTATGGTAGGGTACAGGAACCGTGGTGTACAAAGACTGTTGTAAATTTAGTCAAGAAGAAGAGCTTCCAAAAGGTTAAAAAAACTAGGTAATGATAGAGATCTAGAAGATTATAAGTCTAACAGGAAGGAGCATAAAAAGGATATTAGGAGAGCTAGAAGGGGCCGTGAGAAAACCGCAAGGTATCCTACAAGTATGTGAAGAGCAAGAGGGTAAGACGCGAAAGAATAGGACCTATCAAGTGTGACAGAGGGAAAGTCTGTATGGAACCGGAGGAAATAACAGGGGTACTTAATGAATACTTTACTTCAGTATTCACTATGGAAAAGGATCTTGGTGATTGTAGTGATAACTTGCAGCAGACTGAAAAGCTTGAGCATGTATATATTAAGAAAGAGAATGTGCTGGAGCTTTTGGAAAGCATCAAGTTGGATAAGTCACTGGGACCGGATGAGATGTACCCCAGGATACTGTGGGAGGTGAAGGAGGAGATTGCTGAGCCTCTAGCAATGATCTTTGAATCATCAATGGGGATGGAAGAGGTCCGGAGGATTCGAGGGTTGCAGATGTTGTTCCTTTATTCAAGAAAGGGAGTAGAGAAAGCCAAGGAAATTATAGACCAGTGAGTCTTACTTCAGTATTTGGTAAGTTGATGGAGAAGACCTGAGAGGCAGGATTTATGAACATTTGGAGAGGTATAATATGATTAGGAACATTCAGCATGGCTTTGTCAAGAGCAGGTTGTGCCTTACGAACCTGACTGAATTTTTTGAGGATGTGACTAAACACATTGATGAAGGAAGATCAGTAGATGTAGTGTATATGGATTTCAGCAAGGCATTTGATAAGGTACTCCATGCAAGGCTTATTGAGAAAGTAAGGAGGCATGGGATCCAAGGGAACATTGCTTTGTGGATCCAGAAGGCAAAGAGTGGGTATAAATGGGTCATATTCTGCATGGAGGTCAGTCACTAGTGGGGTGCCTCACAGATCTGTTTTGGGACCCCTTGTCTTCGTGATTTTTATAAACGACCTGGATGAGGAAGTGGACGGACTGGTTAGTAAGTTTGCTGATGACACAAAGGTTGGGGGTGTTGTGGATAGTGTGAAGGGCTGTCAGAGGTTACAATGGGACATTGATAGGATGCAAAATTGGGCTGACAAGTGGCAGTTAAGTGTGAAGTGGTTCATTTTGGTAGGTCAACTATGATGGCAGCGTATAGTATTAATACTAAGACTCTTGGCAGTGTGGAGGATCGGAGGGATCTTGGGGTCCAAGTCCATTGGACATTCTAAGTAGCTATACAGGTTGATGCTTTGGTTAAGAAGGCATAGAGTGCATTCGCCTTCATCAATCATGGAATTGAATTTAGGAGCCAAGAGGTAATGTTGCAGCTATATAGGGCCCTGGTCAGACCCCACTTGGAGTACTGTGCTCAGTTCTGGTTGCCTCACTACAGGAAGGACGTGGAAACTGTAGAAATGGTGAAGAGGAGACTTACAAGGATGTTGCCTGAATCGGGGAGTATGCCTTATGAAAACAGGTTGACTGAACTTGGCCTTTTCTCCTGGAGCAACGGAGGATGAGAGGTGACCTGATAGAGGTGTTCAAGATGAGAGGCATTGATCGTGTGGATAAACAGAGGCTTTTTCCCAGGGCTGAAATGGTTGTCACAAGAGGACACAGGTTTAAGGTGCTGGGGAGTAGGTACAGAGGAGGTGTCAGGGGTAAGTTTTTTAAGCAGAGAGTGGTGAGTGTGTGTAATGGGCTGCTGGCAACAGTGGTGGAGGTGGATACGATAGGGTCTTTTAAGAGACTCCTGGATAGGTACATGGAGCTTAGTAAAATAGAGGGATATGGGTAAGCCTAGTAGTTTTTAAGGTCGGGACATGTTCGGCACAACTTTGTGGGCCGAAGGGCCTACATGCGCTGCATGTTTTCTATGTTTCTACAGTTCATAATATTTACAACGTCAACACTCCACCTTTAAGAGTTGGAACGGCGGGAATTGTAACTGGTTGACGATTGGCTGCCACAACTCATCTATTGTCTTGCGTCACCCCACACCCGCCTCCTCCGCGCTTCTATAGGTTGGACGGAGGCGAGGAGCCAGTGTGTATGGCTGAAACCTCCCGTCAATCAGCATGAACCTTGCCTGCGAATGTGAAAGTAAAAGGAAGCTTTGCGCCCCGGTGCTTGCTCATTTAAGGCCTTTTTGCTTTGGAAATCACTGACAGGGGGGTCGATTTGATTTTTGTGCTGAAGATTATCATTATTTGCAGAGGTAGTGAAACGCTTTCATGTGCGAGTTGCGGATTAAGAGCTGCGTTTCTTTTAAAATGTTTTCATGAGCACTGGGCTGCAGACGTTCGTATCAGAGTCCTGTTTAAACTTGGAGCTCAGGTTAAATACTGTGCTAAGAGCGCCTTCACATCATGCCATTTCTTGAGAGCTTTGTAATTCTGAGCCAATGTTGAATATTTATAGGAAATCGAACAGGGCAGGCGGGAATGTAGTCATTGCCTTGTTTTGGGGCCTGGTTTGTCATTGAGAAAGACAGTGAATTAACGGTTTTATTTTTGAAAGGAGGGGAGTGGAAATGGTTACGTTTCCTGTTAGCATCACTTCACTTCAGATTAATGTTAGAAGGCACAGCGATCGTTCCTTCCAGCTGTGTAGTTTAAATTGCCTCTTCATCACGGCTGGAGAAATGGATCGGTGCTGCGCCAGAGCCTGGGCCATCCATCAGATTCAGAATTAAGTTATATGAGTCAGAGAGGCAAACCTTAAAAGCGATCATTGCCTTTCTCAGTCCTGATTGAGCTGAAAGTAGGCTACCTAACAGCTTTCAGTCTCATTGTTCGGTTTTGAGTAGGATTTGAAATGTTTTGGTCGTGACTCCAGTTCCCAACAAAGTCCAGTAACTGTTTATCCGCTCAGATGAAAATCTCGATTACCTGGTTTATAAACATACACGGTGCTTTCCGGTTGTCTTTGCATAGTTGGCACCTGAATATGTCGTGCCTAGTGGTATTGGCGTGCAAGTGCATTTCTATATGGGTGTTGACCCGAGAGCATTCTTTAGAAGGCTTTTAATGTTGTGGACAAAGTTTGATGCCAAGACAGTACTGATTAAACCACCGCCTAGAGTTGAAACCTAAGTGAAACATTACACACGTATTGAACAAGAAGATGTAAAGATATTAACAAAAGCCAAGTTGAGGCGTATGAGATTGCAGTGCATGTGGAAGCTTGTTTCTTCTTCTGGATTTCCAGCATCTGCAGAATCTCTTGTATCTTACGTGTTACAGACTTGGGTGACCCTACCAATAGCCAAAGCATAAATCCCTGACTCCAACAAGCATAATTCTCCAGGTCATCGAGGCACACAAGCCTCCAAATCACGATGAGGTTGTGGTACTTTTGGAGCATGTTTATGTATTCACTGCGTTTTAATCCTAGAGCCAAATTTATTAAGACCTATTTCAGGAAGTGGTAATCATCAGGCCCTTGAACAAAAGGGGATACTCACTTGCCCATCCATTGATATGTTCCCCAAACCAATGATCTCACTTTAAGGACTCTTTATCTCATAATCTCAAATTCTCATTGTTTATTGCTGTTTATTTATATTTGAATTTGCACAGTTTGTTGTTTTCTGCACTGTGCTTGATCTTTCACTGATTATTTTATTGTTGCTATTGTATAGGTTTGCTGAGAATGCATGCAGGAAAATGTATCTTAGGGTTGTATATGGTGGCATATATGCGCTCTGATTTATTAAAAAAATACTTTGAACTTTTAGGTGATCTCAGGTGCAGTGAAGCTGCTTTGTCATTTTGAAATCTTTTATCCTTTGGAAACCAAAATGGGTTTTAAGATTCAAGTTTTTTTCATCACCTATACATTGAAACATACAGTGAAATGTGTCATTTGTGTTAACAACAAATAATTATTGTTGATAATAAAAGTAAATTGCTGACACATAAGCTGATAAGGGAGTGGATTGAACCATCTCCCGTTATGAACCCCATGTGGTGTTTGCCCAAAACAATGGAGTATCTTACTGTTTGATATTATTACCCAAGCATGGTGTTATATTGGAACAGATTTATGAAATGCTGCAGGAATTATGACGCTTGCAGGAAACAACCTGCTGCTCCATGTTAGCTGTGGTAAAAAGGTTAAATTTCAAATACAGATACACTGTGAATTTAAATGATTTGCTCTCATAAATCACTGTGGTTTTGCTTTGTTTTCATAGCATGTTATCGTGGCGGAATTGGTACAGTTCCCAGTACCTGGGGGGTCAATCCGCTGCCCATTTCTCCAATGGCGGTTATCTCTTTGCTGTGGATCCAGAGGAGTCACTGTCCCAAATGATAAACCGCACGCTTGCAGATGACACGGCAGCAGCAGACGAGGATCTGGATTCGGCAGTCCTGTTTGGAAACCTCAGAGGGAATATAGTTGGATTACGTTATTACACCGGTGTGGTAGGATCTCCTTCCTTTCTCTTACAATAGTACAAATTTAAGTTATGCCTTCACTTAGAAAGATTGATTATTAGTTGAATTAATTTAAGTGTGCAGATTAAACCATTATAATTAATAATTAGAGCTACTGCCTCGTAGTTTCAGCAACCCAGGCTTAATCCTGTTCTTGGATCTCCTGAAGGTGCTTTGCTTTGCTCCCATGTGACATAGGCTATCGGCTCTTTTAAATTGATTCCTCCTATTGAACCAATGGGAATGTGCAGAGAACTGGTTACAGCAGGGGTTTCCAACATATTTTTTTATGCCATGAACCGTTACCATTAAGCAAGGGGTCGGTGGACCCCAGGTTGGGAACCCCTGGATTACAGGGAGATTTTAATGGAAGAAAATTGATTGGTTCTGTGCTGGTATAAAATCAACAGGCCAAAAATGCCCTCCTTTAGTGCTGTTAGGACCCTTTTTTTAAAAAAAGGATGTTTTAATAATTGGAAGTGGAAAGTAGGAGGTAAATGTAGGACTAATTGATGTTTCGGTAACACAAAATCTGTGGGGAGAGAATCACCTGATAACTAGTCACCGGATTATCTGATAATTAGTCACAAGTTGCCTACCTTGTGCACAGTATAGTCCTAGGCCCAGGCTTTCAAAGGGAGGCAGATGATTGATGGAGTGCAGGGCCTCTCCCTGTGCTAGTTGTGTCTCTGGTTGGCTTTGTTTGTCACAGCACACTCTAGTTTTCTTCAGTGTATGATATCAACGTGGTAGACCCTAGGCAAGTGTTTGACCTCCAGAAGGTATGTGTTGTGCAATAACTAATTCGCTGGAGAAACTGGAGAAGCCGATGGATTCATCACAGCAAACAGACATTCTCTTGGAGACCATCTCAGTACAGTCTCCCAAACTCAAAATGCATCGCGGTCTTATATCCTTAAGATCAGAGGTACTGCAGGCGATTCAATACAGGACCCAGGTAGTGTAGTGGTTAGCAGTACGCTTTACAGTACCAGCGAATCAGGTTTAATTCCTGCCGCTGTCTGTAAGGAGTTTGTACATTCTTCCCTGTGACTGTGGGTTTCCTCCTGGTGCTCATTTTCTCGCACTGTCCAAAGATCACCGGTTGGTAGGTTAATTGCTTGTTGTAAATTGTCCTATGATTTGCTTGGGTTAAATTGTGAGTGCTGGGCAATGCGGCTCGAAGGGTCCAAGGGCCTGTTTCGTGCTGTATCCCAATATTTAAATAAATAAAAAATAAACAAATTTCCATAGTTACAATGACATAATTTACTTCAACATTTTGTCAGGATCAGGTTTAACATCACAGGCATATGTCATGAAATTCGTTGTTTTGTAACAGCGGTGCAGTGCAAATGTGATAGGTAGTGCATTTTGAAGGGAAGAAGCTGTTCCTGAATCATTGAGTGTGTCTCTTCAGGTTCCTGTACCACCTCCTTGTTGGTAGCGATGAGAAGAGGACATGCCCTGGATGATGGGGATCTTTAGTGATGGGTGCCTTCTTTTTGAGGTATCACTCCTTGAAGGTGTTTGACCTTTGGGGTACATATTTAGTGGAAGCACATTGCAATTGATATAACTACTCTGAAGGTTCAAACAACTTTGCTGAGACAAACTAATTCACCCAGATGTTCTAAAAGCTTCTGAAGGCAGAGAACCCAGACACCCAAAATTAGTATTGTATGGGTTGACTCTTTTGAATATATAAATCTCTCAACTGTTGATAGATCAGTTATGCTTGTGACTATGTTTGATGTCAGTCTGGCCTGCAAGCTTCATTGAACTTGTATATTATGGTGCAAATAACTTAGTCCTTAGCTGTCTGCAGGCCATTTAACATAACCCCATTGTCTAATACAGAGGAGAATATCTTATAATCAGTCTGGTCATCTCTTAGTGACCAGCTCCTTGCTATGGGCCAGCTTTGTTCATGAAGTTGCCCTTTTAACTTCAAACTTCTTAATGCTTGTAAATTACATTAAGAACTGAAGACTAATTCTCATTTGATTTAATATCTGATATATTCATATAGTGGGTGTTGGGGTGGAGATGCATCTTTACCAAAGGAGGTAAAAGGTGCTCCTTCCCTCCGCTGACCTCCAGGCCATCCTTGGGCTAGGTATAGCACCTGCTTAGATCCCGATCAGTGCCGTGTAAAGCCATGCGAGCAGGTGGAGGATGATCATATGAGCAGCTGGTGTATACCGTGAGTCCTGTTTATGTGACAACTGATGCCAAAGAATCTCTAAAGAGTAACGGCTGGGGTCCCCTGTCTTGTAAAGACACTGCCCAGAAGAAGACAATGGCAAACCAGTTCTGTAGAAGAATTTGCCAAAAGCAGTCATGGTTATGGAGCCAGTATCGCCCATTGTCAAACGACACGGCTCATAATGATGATGATGATGATATTCACATAATTCATAACTTCTCAATAATTCCTAACAGTATTGTAGGTAAGCTAAAATTTGTAGTGGTATCTGAGAAGGTAAAATTATTAAATATGCAGATAGTCTTTTTTCTCTGTGTGGCATGAACCTATTTCGATGTGGTAGTTTTAGATAATCTGAAATTTGTAAATAGTTATCCAGTGTCCAGCAAGAGCTGCTGTTTGTGCAGTTTGTTGATTACCAGTGGACGATCTCCTTGAGACAAGTGTGAGGGGTGAAATTGTGTTTACTGCACTTGAGACCTTACAGTATACAATGCCCCTGGATTGTGGAAGTGCTATGCTGAAAACTAATTTGTTTTAATATTGTTGTCAGGTGAGCAACAATGAAATGGTTGCTCTGCAGCGAGATCCGAACAATCCTTATGACAGTAATGCAGTCCAAGTAAATAATGTGAACGGCATTCAGGTGGGACACATCAAACGGGAGTTGGCGACGCCCCTGGCCTTCATCTTAGATAATAAACTGGCCAGAGTAGAAGGGTGAGTAAGCATGAAATAAGAGATGAAGGCTGAGCTGCATCCAGTGTGCAGCAGTTGCTTTGAAACAAACCAAAACTGCTGAGAGACTAAGCACGGGGTTTAACACTGCATGATGCGTTTCACAAAGAACAGAGTTCTAAAGTTGAAGAAAGTATGTTCAATCCTTTATTGAATGATCTTGTAAGATTTAACTAATGAAATTAAACTAGTGATGTAATGAAATAAACAGTCTAAGAGTATTCAAACGTACTTAGGCCAAACGTTCCTAAACATATTTGACAGATGAACAGTTAATGAAAAATATCATCCACCGACTTACTCCCTATTCTGACCAGACTAAAACTAACTAAAGGCAAAGCATCAATACAAAACTACACTCCTCACTTCTACCACACCCCAACCCATGTGACAAATTAACTCCTAGTAAACACGCAGCAGAAAATACAATACAGATAGACAGAAAGTGGATACATGAGTCCAACAAGTTGTTCAGGGTGAACTTGTGAATTTTAGTAGCACTTTTTAAATACAGGCTATTCTGAACGTGGGACTAAGGTGTGGAATTTTCACAAATATCATATTGGTAGGTAAATTGCTCCTGATGTAGATAAGTGGTGGAATTAAGTAAAAGTAAATTTATTGTCAAAGTATGCATATATTACCATACACTAACTTGAGATTCACTTTCTTGCGTTTACAGGAAAATAATGAAATGCAATAGAATTTATGAAAAACTAAAAGGCTGACAAACAACCAATGTGCAAAAGAAGAAAAACTGTGCATATAAAAAAATAAATACTGAGCGCATGAGCTGTGGAATCCTTGAAAGTGTGTCTAATGGTTGTGGATTCCCTTCAAAGCTGTAGTGAGTGGAGCTATCCACACTGGGTCAGGAGCTGGATGGTGTAGGGTAATAACTATTCCTGAACCTGGTGGTGTGGCACCGAAGGCCTGACGGTGGTAGCAAGAAGAGAGCATGGCCTGAATGGTGTAATGGTTGCAAGGACTGGGATTTCTTTGCAAGGCATGTAGACCTGTAGATTTGTAATGACATCCTTTGGAGTAAGGGAATGTACTGGAAACGTAACCTCAAATGTTCCGATCTGTGATTCAGATTGTGCAACGAAGGTGGTGTGTAAGGAATCTTCCTGATTGAATTGACATTATAGATCCTTTTTTTCATTAAGACCATTGCATTTTTCCTAGAACTTACCTCTTTCTTTGAACATTATCAAAAATAATCTAACTCATCACTTTAAAATTATTCAAACCTGATGAATTGAAATAGCCAGTGACAGAATTATCAGGACAAAATTTTTATAGAGAACCTCTTTTGGAGAGCTTGATATTTTAGTGAAGGTGTTTTGTAGACACAAGCACACCTTAGATTGTCTCAACCGTTTGGCACATATCCTGAAGTCTGCGTATAAAACTTAAGAATAATGAAGTTTTGAAATTTGTTCCATCTTGTGCACCAGAGAATACTTTCCACCAACATGGCTTTAATGCAGATCTTGGAAGACCTTGGGTCCCATACCACCAGGTTCAGGAACAGTTATTACCCTTCAACTATCAGGCTCTTGAACTAACATGAATAACTTCTCTCATCTCAACTCTGAACAAGTTCCACAACCTACAGACTCAGTTTCAAAGATTCTACAACTTAAGTACAAAATTATTTATCATTTCTTCTTGGGCCCTTAGCTCCCAGTGGAGCATAGGCCATTAATCTAAAAACCGTAGACTTCCTGTCTCCATCATTCAAAATCAATAGTATGGCTGGAGTTTGTCAATATTTCTGTACTCCATTGTATCCACTGTGCAGGGGATTGCCGTATACAACTTCACCAGAGCCCTGCTGGCCGGCCTCACCCGTTTCCATCTCTCAAGACAGGGACGTAGGGTTGGACTTTGAGAGGCATTATTTATTTCTTTTTTTAATTATTTGCACAGATTGCCTTCTTTTGCACATTAGTTGTTTGTCAGTTTGTAAATCTTGAATTAAGAGGAACCAAATTGGCATTAACTTGTCAGTGGAAAAGAGATTGAGTTACTGATCTAGAGGAGTGTGACAGTCTGTGGCAGCAAATTGGTTGTCCGGTTAGCGTTCATTTGATTATCTCTTCCGTTGAAATGAATTGTGGGCAGTGTGGAGAGGATTCTTTATTAGATGTGAATGCTTAGGGAGAATCAAATTGAAATGCAAAATTTCTAATTTGGAGTAATCTAGAGTCTGGCAATAAATACACCAAGCTGCTCCTGTGGGAGTGCTTCATGTTTCCTTCTCCACATCAGCAGTTGTTTAAGCTGCAGGGTGGCAGCTTGCCTCCTTGATTTGTAGGCTCAGCGCTCGGTGTTATTATTTGTTTTGTGGAGCTCCTGTGGCGCCGACGTTTTGAAAAATACGACCTGGGACTTCCTGCTATGGAACGCAACTGATAAGTTAACGTTGGAGCGGTGGGCTTTGAGGGGAGGGAATGCTGCCAGCTCCATGCTGACTATCCCAGTGCTGCTGACCCCCTGTCACCAGAAGTGGAACTTGTATCATACAGCCACAAAGTCATACAATGTGGGTGACATTTGCTTCCAGTTTAGCTGTAAAACTGTGTGATTGGCTGTCTGTGCAGCTTTATTATCTGCAATAAGACTGGTGTAATTTCAGTCAATCACTGGTGATGTGCAGGATGGGGAATGGCTGTGAATCACTGCTTCTGTTGATTTCTTTCCCAACAGGGTTGTCCCCTATGGAGCTAACAACGTGTTCACCATGCCTGTGCAGCTTTCTTTCTGGGGCAAAGAAGAAAACCGCAGTGCCGTTCTGGATAGACTGAAGATGCACAACTTCAAACTGGCACCACCCAACAGAGGTCAGGTTCTGAAACGTTTTCCTCCCCCTTACCATTTAAGGTAGTGGTCACCAACTTTTTTTAAGCCCAAGATCCCCTACCTCAGCCATAGCCAAAGGCAAGATCGACCCCCAGATCGATTAGTTACACGCATGCGCACCGGGACAGAAGAGACCGGAAGTAAAACCCCACAACCCGGAAGTAGACATAATGTATAAACACCGGGGGTACCCACCTTTTTTTGCACCATGGACCGGTTTAATATTGACAATATTCTTGTCGACCGGCCGATGGGAGGTGAGGTGTTAAACACGACTGGAATGTAGCGATACTCGAAGCAGGTTCCTTATGCCCAGTTTATTCTGCAATGTAGTTTTAGTGGCTCTCTGCACTTAGCTTCTCTCCACTTGCCTACGTTTTTTCTGCTCAAAAAACTCAGCGGTTTTGTCTTTAAGTGCGGGGTGCTTGGACTTAGGGTACCGAAGCAGTTTTGAGAGCTTAATTGCCTCATTAGACAGCCTCCGCCACCAGACACCGTGGCCAGGTGCAGCTGGTCATGGGTGGGGTGTCAGGGCTGGAGTCCCTGTGCCGGAGCCACGGCGGTTCCAGTCGGGAGAGAGCTACCGAACGAGGAGTGCGACAGGGCACCCACCAACCCCCCTTGTAGGGTCTATTGGCCGACAAAAATTTGTTTCGGTAGGTCGCAGCGTGGTAGCTGCTCTGGTACTTACGGAACCTTGAGCTCGAATTAGATCGTCTGCGAATATTTTAACACTGGGTTCCCCACGAACATTCGGTGTGGTGAACAGATTTAGAGGCGGCGCCCATCTGTCCGCGCTCCAGGCCGGTAGCAACGGCACTTCTCGCCGGCTGCCCGAGGCGAACCAGTGATCCCTGGCGCAAGGGTATCACCGCGTTTAGGCGACTGACGACCTCGCGTGCGTTCAAGTTCAACAGCGGGTGTGACAGGGAATGAGGAAAGGTGCAGCTGACTCGTAATGTTTCCTCGCGGCCCGGCGGTTGGGGGACCACTGAATTACACTGTGTAAACATTGCAGATGCTGTGGTCGAATCAACATGTACAAACAAGCTGGGTGAACTCAGCAGTCAGCAGGTTGACTGCTCACTTCAACAGATGCTGCCCAACCTGCTGAGTTCATCCAGCTTGTTTGTACGTGTTGAATTACACTGTGTAGTGCGGGGGAGCTACACGCATGCGCACTGGGCAGAAAGAACGGAACTAAAACCCAGCAACCCGGAAACAATCCCTCAACAGTATTTGTGCATTTATTTTAGATTTTTTTTTTCGGGATCTACTGGGAAAGTCTCAAAGATCGACCATTCGATCACGATCGATGGGTTGGCGACCACTGATTTAAGGCATCAAGTTAGTGGGTTGAAGAGCCTGTTCTTTGTTATTAAAGGTACTCCCAGCCCTTCTGGATGTTCCTGCAGTTCTGCTCCAGCAAGGAACATCAACTTGCAACTCTACTACATCACAGCCACTTTATAGCAGTGAGGGATTTTTGAAACGGAGGCACTGTTGCGACTGTGGCAGCCAGTTTGCACGAAGCCGACCCCCTTAAATCAATTTGCTTTTCTTGATTGTTGCTCAGGTCAGTGGGCTTGTTCTGGAAAAGCTCTAAGATCATTTAGTTGGAGATGAGGATAAGTCCATAAGATTTAGGAGCAGAATTAGACCATTGGACCCATTGAGTTTGATCCACCATTCCGTCATGGCTGATTTATTATCCCTCTCAAACCCCCTTCTCCCCGCAACCTTTGACACCCTTACTAATCAAGAACCTAACAAGCAGTGCTTTAAATATACTCAATGATTTGGCCTCCACAGCTGTTTGTGGCAGTGAATTCCACAGATTTTCTACCTGCTGGGTAAGGAAATTTCTCCTCATCTCCATTCTAAATGGATGTCCCTGTATTCTGAGGCTGTGCCCTTTCCAGGATTTGGTGAGAAGTTTGGCACTCCTTTAGTAATCCGCTGATGAGCTAACCTAGGTTTTCAGCATTGTGGTGATACCCACATCTCAATGAAGTAGTGGCTCAGCAAGCCAGCTCATTGCCGTATTATCAACAAGGAGTGGGTGATTAAAGGAGACACAAGAGACTGCAGATGCTGAAATGTTGAGCAGCTCTCAAAGTGCTCAACTAAGAGGTTCAGGCACATCTGTGGAGGAAAATGGACAGTTGACGTCTCGGGTCAAGACGCTGCACCTGGACTGGACTGGACCGAAATGTCCACTCTCCATTTCCCTCCACAGATGCTACCTGACTCGCTGTTTGCTGATCAGCAGTTAAATGCTGGCTCAGCCTATGATGGCTATATCCCTTTAATGAATATTTAAAAAAATAGTTATACCTTAAACACGAGGGATTACCTTTACTGGGTTTGATTTCTTGAACTGCTTGAGTTCAACAATTTTCAGTCTTGTGTGGCTTCGCTAACTGTAAGGTATAAGAGCAGAATTATTCGACCAGTTGAATCTGCTCGGTGATTCTCTGGGTGAAAGGTGAAATGTTTAATGGGAACATGATGGGTGCTTCTTCACTCAGGGTGGTGAAGGTGTGTAACAAGCTTCCATCAGGAGTGATGGATGTCGGTTCGATTTCAACATTTAAGAGAAATTTGGATAAGTACATGGATGGGAGGGGTATGGAGGTGCTATGGTCTCGGCACGGGTTGATGGGACAAAGCAGAATAACTGTTCAGCACAGACTAGATGGGCTGAGGGGTCTGTTTCAGAGTAAGAATGGTCTATGTCATGACTAAATCTAGTCTCCTGCCTTCTTCTTGCAATCTTTGATACTCTTACTAATTTAAAAACCTTATCAACTTGCCAATTTAAATATATCCAGTGATACGGCCTCCATGGTCGTCTGTGGCAATGAATTCCACAAATTCACTACCCTTTAGCAAATGAAAATTTTCTTTATCTTTGTTCAAAAAAGGAATACCCTTGTATTCTGTAGCTGTTTCCTCTGGTTTTTGACCCTCACACTATTGAAAACTTCTTCTCCACATCCACTCTATCTAGGCCTTTCAATATTCATTATGTTTCAGTGAGGTCCTCTCTCATTCGTCTAAACTCCAGTGTACAGACCCAGATCCATCAAATACTCTTTGTATGTTAACCCTTTCAGTCCCTCCTCTGGACACTCTCCAATGCCAGTGTATCCTTCCTTGGAAACTGCTAACAATACTCCAAATGTGGTCTGACCAATGCTTTATGAAGCCTCAATGTTATATCTTTGCTTTTATATTCGTCCTCTCGAAATGAACACTAACCTTGCATTTGCCTTCCTTTCAACTGACTAACACTGTGACATAGCCTCCTGTGCTTTATCATTCTGCTCCAGACACTCTGCTCACTTCAATAAATCTTTTCTTCAAAGTTAACACTCTATAAAATCACTGTCTTCTGAATTCCAGTGTATAGGCCTAGATCTATCAAACACTCTTTGTATGTCTTCTGATGTTAATTCATCTCCCTTGAATGCATCTTCCTCCCTTCTCTACTTATATGACCAGTGTTTGGAATGATAGGCAACTCGGAGTTTTGTAACAATTGAAGTGGTGCAGTTTTATATTTAGTTGTTGCAGATGAATGTCGAGCAGTGCAACAGTGCTGATGTTTTTTTATAGGCAGTGGAATTGCTGAAGGGTGGCCTGGAACAGGATCTGCAAGAGCTGGTCCAAGCTACAAAGCCCCTGTGCACACTGCTGTTCAGATGACAGCGGAACAGGTAAGGGTTAATTTTTAAACGCTCAGTTGCAAATGTGGAATTTGTCGTGCCACTTTCATGGAAAGTCCGGGAGTCAAAGCTTGATGACCGAAACCCTTTTTGTCCAGAATTTGTTTGATTAATGGAATTTAAATGTATCATTCCAAATCAATAGATTATTATTCCAATGGATTGCTAATTGAAACATATTGATTGTAACTGATCCCACTATTGCCTTGACAACCACTCTGTATAAAATTAAAAGAACCTTTTTCACTCAGATCCCCTTTGATATTCCATCTCCTCTTTCCAAAATTTCATACTTTTGGTACTCCAGCCATGCGAAAAATTATTCTGTCTATCCTATTTATGTCCATCATAACTGAATGTAATTCTATCAGGTCATATCCCTCAGCCTCCTTCATTCCAGTGATTTGTCTTTATTGGTCTTTTATTTGCTGCTCAATGCTAGAATTCTCTTTTGCAGCTAAAGAATGAATTTGACAAGATTTTTGAAGATCTGAAAGAGCATGATAAGACTCGGGAAATGGAACCAGCTAAGGTGAAGTGAGCCACAATGAATGTAATTGGGTGAAACTACAAAAATCTTTTGAGCTCCTGTGAAGCACCGTGGAATATCTCACCACACTAAACAGCTGTTTTTTGGACTCTGGTCTTAAGTAATCAGTCTAACGCAAGGGTCGGCAACCCGCGGCTCCGGAGCCGCATGCGGCTCTTTGATCTCTGTGCTGCGGCTCCCCGTAGTTTGTTAGTTTTTGAAATGTAATTCGAAATTTGAAGATTATGGTGATCTTGTACAATCTAAAAACGTTGTGGAGACCCCATTTCCTGGCACATCCGAACCGGCTCACAATTAGCCACCGTTCCGGCTAAGGGTGATAGCCTACGGCGGTTTGTGAGTACGTGTCTTTTGGCGCATCCGCGCCCACGGGGACGGGTTGAGGGAGGCTTTAAATCAAGGCTGTTTAGTTCGAATAAAGTTACCTTTGACTGCAGTGTCTTTATTTTAGCGCTGCGTGTAGCGCTACACCGCTACAACGTGTTTTTTATCGCTATTAATATACGTCACCACTGCCAATGCCTGACACCTGCCAGTGCGCGCTTTCTTTTAATTCTTCGATCCAGGGTAGGCTACCTATGGAGTAACTTTCAACCCAACGTCTTTTTTACGGAGTTCAAAATGTTTTTGTTGCATGCAGAAATGTAATTTCGTTTTCTCTGCAGGAGTTCATCAATTTCATAAATGCAACACATTATAGTTTGTTTATACATAGCATAAAGGCAAAAAAAACCGTTGTATGCATTGTTATTTCATTTTAAGTGTCAAACGGGTTTTGTGGCTCCCAGTGTTTTCTTTTCTGTGGGAAATGGGTCCATATTGGCTCTTTCAGTGGTAAATGTTGCCGACCCCTGGTCTAACGGAATTTAGTCCTAGAATTTGGCTCATGGCCCTAAATAGGGATTGTTTTTTTTCTGGGTGGACAATATTGGGACAGCACTAGGAGTTGGTATTTGGTATTCAGAATTAGATTCAGAATCAGATTTAATATCACTGGCATATGTCGTAAAATCTTTTGTTTGCATGGATGTAACAAGAGATAACAGAAGAACTTACTTAGCTGGGAAGCTCTTAAATCATCAGAATATCAATCAATTAATCCAACAGAATCTAGAATTAGTAAATTGGTTTATTATTGTACTGTGGTATGGTGAGACATTTTGTTTTTCAAGCTATCTGTACTGATTTCATCACTTCAGGACTTCAAGGTTGTCCAAGGCAAACATAGTAAGAGAACGCAGAGCATAAGGTTACAGCAACAGGAAAAGTGTTGTGCCGGCAGACATTAATGTGTCAGGTACGGTAACTGTGAGGTCAAGAGTCTATCTCATCATACGAGAGGTCCGTTCAATAGTTATAAAACAGCAGGACAGAAGCTGTCTCTGAGCTTCGTGGTACATGCTTGTAGGCTTTTATATCTGTCTGATAGAAGGAGGGAGAGGAGTCTGTGGCAGGAGAGGTCTTTGATTATGTTGGCTGCTTTACTGAATCTGCGAGAAGTGTAGTCAGCATATAAAACATAATTGTAATCAAGCTTTATGGTGTTCTATTTGCATTACGTCTGAAATAAGATGGAAGCGATTGGTATTCTTACAGTTTTGGAAAGCATTTGGTTTTATGCCACTCTAAAGGTAATTGTGGAAATCAAAGGCCCTTTGGTGTAGAATGTGAGATGTTGGTGTTGCTTGCTAATAGGAAGCAAGAGAGTGGTCATTAATGTGTCTTGTTTGGCAGGGTGTAGTGGGTGGTGTGCCACACATTTGGTAAGGGGACCTCTTTGTATCAGTGACGTGGATGAAGATGCCAGAAGTATGGGTGTTAAGTTTGCTGTTGATACCAAGATAGAGAGGGAAGTTGGTTGCAAAGAAGACATCAGGGGGTGACAGAGATACAAATATAAGCAAAGATCAGGCAATTGATAGATAATGTGTCAAAATGTTTATTTGACTGGATTTTTAAAGCGAGAGTTACGCACACTATATGCTGGAGGAAGTTAGCATGTATGGAGACGAATAAAGAGACGACGTTTTGGGTCATCATGACTTCTCCATAGGTGTTGCCAAGTTCCACCAGCATTTTGTGTGTGTTACTCTGGATTTCCAGCATCTGCAGAATCTCTTGTGTTTATCATAGGATGAAAGATTGTGGAGTTCAGAGATGCTGAGGGATCTGTTTGTCTTTTACTGCATGGTTCACAAAAGACAAGAATCAGGTTTAGGAAAAGGTGGGAAAGCTCACTGGATTCTGTTGTTTATTAAGAAAGGAACTGAACACAGGAAAAGGGAGGTTCTCCCTGCTTATATCAGATACTGGTGAGCGGATACCTGGAGTGCTGTGAGGGATGCAAATGTTAGATTGATAGCCAGAGTGAGTGAGTTGTGTTGTGAGGTCATGCTTCAGCTTACATTCATTGGAGCTTAGAGTTTATAAGGAGATTTGATTAAAACATACAAGATACTGAAGGGAATGGGGACGAAGAAGGTGTTTCGTCGAGGGAGTATCTAGAAATATGTGTCAGTGTTTAAATATTGTTGATGAGCATGGGCCAAATCCTTCTTGTTTTTACACATTGATAAGGGATGTGTTTGATCAGCGTGTGAGGACACAGTGGGCTTCCACTTCATCCCTCATATTCATTAACAAGTGTGCCTGATGTCTGTGTGCCAAAGTCACTGGAATGCCATAGGCCTCTTACTCAGAGGCGAGAGCCAAATCTGACTAGTAGTAGTAGTGCAATCACTCAGGTTAAGTGAGATGTTCTCTAGCAAACACGAGGAAATCTGCAGATGCTGGAAATTCAAACAACAACACAAAATGCTGGTGGAACATAGCAGGCCAGGCAGCATCTATAGGGAGAAGCGCTGTCGACGTTTCGGGCCGAGACCCTTCGTCCTGATGAAGGGTCTCGGCCCGAAATGTCGACAGCGCTTCTCCCTATAGATGCTGCCTGGCCTGCTGTGTTCCATCAGCATTTTGTGTGTGTTGTTGAGATGTTCTCTAAATAGGTTGTCTATTGGTAGGTGTAGAAGCCAATCCAAGATCCACATATTCAGTGGTGGCTGTGGTTAGTGTTTGGGTCATCTCGTTGTTCAGTCTCTTCTTTTGCAGCTGCGGCTTGTTCCCAGTGACACAACACAGATTGTTCTCATGTAACACAGCTCCCTCTTGAACAGATTTCTTCCAGGAGTATCTTGAGTGCAGTGTCTTCCCAGTCTTTAGATGTAATGTTGAATTTCTTCAGGCTGATCTTGATGTTATCTTTGAAGCACTTCCTTTGCCCACTAGGGGCTCGCTGACCGCCCTTCAAGTGGGAGTAAAAGATCTGACTGGCTGTTTGATAGATGTCCCTAAGACTTTTGCACAGTACTGTATTTGTCAACAAGAACTGGAGAGCAGTTTGTAAATCTGACAGGAGCAAAAGATGCTGGGAATGGAGAGAATGGAGCTCCCACCTGGGGCAGTTGGGAAAGAAGGAGCGTCAGGGATGGGTGAAGATGCACTCAGCCCTAAAACACCAGACAAGGTCACTCGATTCCAAAGAATTGGACTATTGATCATTACAGAATGTCTCTCTGGTGCTTCCTGCTCCCTCCCTTCACCTTTTCCCAACCATGATTTCCCTTTCCCTACCCCTTTCCCATTCCCAGTCCATGATAGAGATGTATATCAGAATCAGATCTATCATAATTCACATACTTAATGAAAGTTTGTTTTTGTGGCAGCAATACAGTGCAATACATAAAATTGCAACAGTACTGTGCAAAGGTTTTAAACACCCTAGCTATGTATATGTGCCTAAGACTTTTGCCCAGTACTGTACATAGTTGCTCTCTGTGGAGAGTGGGAAACTGTGATTTTAGACAGTTATTTGTAAAGATGTAATTGCAGGCTGTGACTTGTAGATGGTACTGTTCACAAGCTCACCAACAGTGTTGACTAAAAAGTCTGCAGGATGATAATCCTGTCTGTACTGCTGCAACTGGCAATTTACTGCCATTCTGAAAATACTTGGATTGCTTTTTAAACAGTGCACCTACTGGTGTATTACATGAAATTTTGTGAAATTACTGTTTCATTTTCACTCGCTGCTACTTTTCAATGCAGACGCATTAGGGCTCATGTTGCGGATGGCACAAGTTGCTTTTTTCAAACTTTCCCATCTGTGCGTTCAGTTGGCTGGATGTCAGAGAGTCCAGAGCAAAAGGCTTCCCAAGAAAGAGACTGAGGTTCATTTACACAGTTATCGCACCCATAATGTATGCTGAATAGTTGTGTGACGACGTCTCTGAGACGTAAGTGCAAGCTCGTAATTTGGAAACAAGAGCCAATTTTGGGTGCTTGAGATACATGTTATTACTCATCATGGGAACCATCCTTCTAACCCAAGAAGTTGCAATAGTTTTGAATTTTTGCATTAACAGGCTGTCCGTACACCATTGCTGCCTCATCAGAAGCAGGCGCTGGCCTGGATGATACTGAGGGAAAATAACACCGACCTTCCTCCGTTCTGGGAGCAGAGAAACAACATGTACTACAACTTGCTGACAAACTTTGCAGAAAAAGAGAGGCCTGAGAACATTCATGGAGGCATCCTGGCGGATGACATGGGTCTGGTAAGAGACGGGTCTTTTAACTAATATTGCTCGTTTTGGGATGCTCCTCTACTCCCACAGCAGAAGGCCATGGGGCTTCTTCCAGCAAACAGAGCAGAGGGATTGAGAAAATTAAATAGAAAAAAGGGTTGGAGGAACACACGGAAGGGGAAAGCATTGTCCTGGGAGACTGAGACATATTTGCTTTTCAGATTTAGTGAAGAATCTGAAATAGTGAACATGCCAGAAAGGAGTAGCGCCCTAAGCTGTACTTTCAGGTGAGGCTGTTGGGATCGTCTACTGTATCCGGTGCTCGCTGTGTGGCCTCCTGTATATCGGTGAGACCTGACGTGGATTCGGAGACTGTTTCGTCAAGCACCTTTGCCCCGTCTGCCTCAAAAAGCAGGATTTCCCAGTGGCCACCATTTGAATTCTACTTCCCATTCCCATTCCGACGTGTCAGTCCATGGCCTCGTTTGCTGCCACGATGAGGTCACACTCAGGTTGGAGGAGTAACATCTTGTATTCCGTCTGGGTAGCCTCCAACCTGATGACCAGAACATTGATTCCTCAGATTTCTGGTAATTGCTTCCCCCCTTCTACTTTACCATTCCGCATTCTTGTTTCCCTCTCAAACCTTTTGTTCTTACCTGTCCATCACCTCTGGTGCTCCTCCCCCTTCTCTTTCTTCCATGGTCTTCTGTTCTCTCCTATCAGATTCCCCTGCTCCAGCCCTTTATCTCTTTCTCCAGACAACTTTCCCAGCTTTTTACTTCACCCCCTCTCCTTCTCCCAGTTTCACCGATCACCTACCATCCTGTACTATTTCCTCCCCTCCCCCACCTTCTTACTCTGACCTCCCCTTCCTTTCTAGTCCTGAGGAAGGCTCTCGGCCTGAAACGTCGACTGTTTGCTCTTTCTCTTAGCTGCTGCCTGGACTGTTGAGTTTCTCCAGCATTTTGTGTCTGTTGCTAAGAGTAGCCATCAGTCACTTTTGTAAGTAATGGCATGATATAACCTGATTTCTCCATCGTTAAGGAACACAGGAGAAGGACTCAACCCTGAACTTGCTACTGCGATTCAGTTTTCTCAAAGCTTTATTGCATTTCAACTCATTCACTTAGTCTGTAAAACATTGCCTAGCTGTAACCCAGCTCTGGTGGGGCTTTATAACCATATAACAATCACAGCACGGAAACAGGCCATCTTGGCCCTCCTAGTCCTTGCCGAACCCTTAATCTCACCTAGTCCCACCTACCCGCACTCAGCCCATAACCCTCCACTCCTTTCCTGTCCATATACCTATCCAATTTTACCTTAAATGACACAACTGAACTGGCCTCTACTACTTCTACAGGAAGCTCATTCCACACAGCTATCACTCTTTGAGTAAAGAAATACCCCCTCGTGTTTCCCTTAAACTTCTGCCCCCTAACTCTCAAATCATGTCCTCTAGTTTGAATCTCCCCTACTCTCAATGGAAACAGCCTGTTCACGTCAACTCTATCTATCCCTCTCAAAATTTTAAATACCTCGATCAAATCCCCCCTCAACCTTCTACGCTCCAATGAATAGAGACCTAACATGTTTAACCTTTCTCTGTAACTTAATTGCTGAAACCCAGGTAACATCCTAGTAAATCGTCTCTGCACTCTCTCTAATTTATTGATATCTTTCCTATAATTCAGTGACCAGAACTGCACACAATATTCCAAATTTGGCCTTACCAATGCCTTGTACAACTTTAGCATTACATCCCAACTTCTGTACTCAATGCTTTGATTTATAAAGGCCAGCGTTCCAAAAGCCCTCTTCACCACCCTATCTACATGAGACTCCACTTTCAGGGAACTATGCACAGTTATTCCTAGATCTCTCTGTTCCTCTGCATTCCTCAATGCCCTACCATTTACTCTGTATGTTCTATTTGGATTATTCCTGCCAAAATGTAGAACCTCACACTTCTCAGCATTAAACTCCATCTGCCAACGTTCAGCCCATTCTTCTAACCGGCATAAATCTCCCTGCAAGCTTTGAAAATCCACCTCATTATCCACAACACCTCCTACCTTAGTATCATCGGCATACTTACTAATCCAATTTACCACCCCTTCATCCAGATCATTTACGTATATTACAAACAACATTGGGCCCAAAACAGATCCCTGAGGCACCCCGCTAGTCACCGGCCTCCATCCCGATAAACAATTATCCACCACTACTCTCTGGCATCTCCCATCCAGCCACTGTTGAATCCATTTTATTACTCCAGCATTAATACCTAACGACTGAACCTTCTTAACTAACCTTCCATGTGGAACTTTGTCAAAGGCTTTGCTGAAGTCCATATAGACTACATCCACTGCCTTACCCTCGTCAACATTCCTCGTAACTTCTTCAAAAAATTCAATAAGGTTTGTCAAACATGACCTTCCACGCACAAATCCATGCTGGCTACTTCTAATCAGATCCCGTCTATCCAGATAATTATAAATACTATCTCTAAGAATACTTTCCATTAATTTACCCACCACTGATGTCAAACTGACAGGTCTATAATTGCTAGGCTTCCTTCTAGAACCCTTTTTAAACAATGGAACCACATGAGCAATACGCCAATCCTCCGGCACAATCCCCGTTTCTAATGACATATTAAAGATCTCCGTCAGAGCTCCTGCTATCTCTACACAAACTTCCCTCAAGGTCCTGAGTAATATCCTGTCAGGACCCGGAGATTTATCCACTTTTAAATTTCTTAGAAGCGCCAGTACCTCCACCTCTTTAATTGTCATAGGTTCCATAACTTCCTTACTTGTTTCCCACACCTTAGACAATTCAATATCCTTCTCCTTAGTGAATACCGAAGAGAAGAAATCATTCAAAATCTCTCCCATCTCCTTCGGTTCCACACATAGCTGACCACTCTGATTCTCTAAGGGGCCAATTTTATCCCTCACTATCCTCTTGCTTTTAATACAACTGTAGAAACCTTTCGGATTTACTTCCACCTTATTTGCCAAACCAACCTCGTATCTTCTTTTAGCTTTTCTAATCTCTTTCTTAAGATTCCTTTTACATTCTTTATATTCCTCGAGCAATTCCTTTACTCCATGCTGCCTATATCTATTGTAGACATCCCTCTTTTTCTGAACCAAATTTCTAATATCCCTTGAAAACCATGGTGCTCTCAAACCTTTAACCTTTCCTTTCACCCTAACAGGAACATAAAGATTCTGTACCCTCATAATTTCACCCTTAAATGACCTCCATTTCTCTATTACATCCTTCCCATAAAACAACTTGACCCAATCCACTCTCTCTAAATCCCTTCGCATCCCCTCAAAGTTAGCCTTTCTCCAATCAAAAATCTCAACTCTAGGTCCAGTCCTGTCCTTCTCCATAATTATATTGAAGCTAATGCTATTGTGATCACTGGACCCGAAGTGCTCCCCAACACATACATCTGTCAGCTGACCTATCGCATTCCCTAACAGGAGATCCAACACTGCCCCATATCTAGTCGGTACTTCTATGTATTGTTGCAAAAAACTATCCTGCACACATTTCACAAACTCTAAACCATCCAGCCCTTTTACAGAATGAGCTTCCCAGTCTACGTGTGGAAAATTAAAATCTCCCACAATCACCACCTTGTGTTTACTACAAATATCTGCTATCTCCTTACACATTTGCTCTTTCAACTCACGCGCCCCATTAGGTGGCCTATAATACACTCCTATCAGTGTTACTGCACCTTTCCCATTCTTCAATTCCACCCAAATGGCCTCCCTAGAGGAGCTCTCTAATCTATCCTTCCAAAGCACCGCCATAAGATTTTCTCGGACAAACAATGCAACACCTCCTCCTCTGGCCCCTCCTACTCTATCACACCTGAAGCAACTAAATCCAGGAATATTTAGTTGCCAATCACACCCTTCCTGCAACCATATTTCACTAATAGCTACATCATAATTCCAGGTATCAATCCACGCTTTAAGCTCATCCACCTTTCTTACAATGCTCCTAGCATTAAAATAGATACATTTAAGATTCTCTCCATCTCCTCCTCTCTTTCCATCCCTAACAATGCATCCAAATTTATTATCCTTTTCTTTCTTCTCCCCTACGTCTTCGGGCTGAGCGCATCCCTTCTCCATCACCTGCCTTTCCTCCCTCACACACTGTCTATTTACTTGCTCCACTGGTGAACTAACCTCCTCTCCCATAGTCTCCTCAAATAGTCTCCCGCCCCCCCATCTTACTAGTTTAAAGTCCGCCCTGTAGCCCTAGCAAACCTCCCCGCTAGGATATTGGTCCCCCCACGATTCAAGTGTAACCCGTCCTTCTTGAACAGGTTACTCCTGCCCCAGAAGAGGTCCCAATGATCCAGAAACTTGAATCCCTGCCCACTGCTCCAATCCCACAGCCACGCATTCATCCTCCACCTAATTCTATTCCTACTCTCACTGTCGCGTGGCACAGGCAGTAATCCCGAGATTACTACCTTTGCGGTCCTTCTTCTTAACTGCCTTCCTAACTCCCTATACTCTCGTTTCAGGACCTCTTCCCCTTTCCTTCCTATGTCATTGGTACCTACATGTACCACGACCTCTGGCTCTTCACCCTCCCACTTCAGGATATCTTGGAAGCGATCAGAAACGTCCCGAACCCTGGCACCAGGGAGGCAAATTACCATCCGGGACTCCCGGTCACCTCCACAGAAACGCCTGTCTGAGCCCCTGACTATTGAGTCCCCTATTACTATGGACCTCTTTCTTCTAACCCTACCCTTCTGAGCTACAGGGCCGTCCTCTGTGCCGGAGGCTCGGCCACTGTCACTCCCACCAGGTAGGCTGTCCCCCCCCATCAGTACTCAAACATGAGTACTTATTGTCAAGGGGTACAGCCACTGGGGTACTCTCTAGTACCTGCCTCTTCCCCTTCCTGACTGTAACCCACCTATCTGCCTCCTGTGGTCCCGGAGTGACCACCTGCCTGTAACTCCTCTCTATCACCTCCTCACTCTCCCTGACCAGGCGAAGGTCATCGAGCTGCAGCTCCAGTTCCCTAACTCGGTCCCTCAGGAGCTGCAGTTTGGCGCACCTGGCGCAGATGTGGACGTCTGGGAGGCTCGGAGACTCCAGGACCTCCCACATCCGACACCGAGAACAACAAGCTGCCCTCACACTCATACCTCCCAAAATACAAGAACTAAAAGATAAGCCTATTGTGCCCTCTTCCGCCTAAGCCCTCTGAGCCCAAGCCCTACACTCTGCGCCCGGCTCACTCCGCTGCCCGCAAACGAAGCTGCCCGCTTCTTAAGGCGGCGTTCTTTATCTTCCCTCCTTCCCGGGCCTCCTTCACGCGCCTGCGCAGTCCCGCCTCTCAGAACTCCGATCTGAGAAGCAATTGGACAATTTGAAAATGGCCGCCGTCGCACTTCCTCTCAAGCCTCACTGTCCTCTTCCAAAAGAGAACTACCTCACTCAGTATCTCCTTTATATATCTTCCCTCCTTCCCGGGCCTCCTTCACGCACCTGCGCAGTCCCGCCTCTCAGAACTCCGATCTAAGAAGCAATTGGACAATTTGAAAATGGCCGCCGCCGCACTTCCTCTCAAACCTCGCTGTCCTCTTCCAAAAGAGAGGACCCAGGCTGAACAGCTTTCTGCGGGAGAGTCCACCATCTTTCACATCTTAACATTGACCCTGAAAGTTCTACCTTTAATTGTTTCAGGTTGTTCTGGACTCTGAGTCCGATTTAATCTCACTGATGTTTGCTGTGAAACTCGTTGTTTTGTGGCAGCAGAACTTCGCAATACATAATTTTAAAAAACTATAAATTACAGTAAGAAGTGCAATAACAAAATTTAATTAAATTAGGACTGCATAAAGAGGGGAAAATAATGAGGTAGTGTCCATGGGTTCATTGTCCATTCAGAAATCTGATGGCGGAGGGGTAAAAACTGTTCCTGAAATGTTGAGTGTGGCTCTTCAGAGTCCTGAACCATCTTCTTGATGGTAGTAGTGAGAAGAGGGCATGTTCTGAATGATGGAGATCCTTAACTATTGATGCCGCCTTTTTGAGGGAGGCCTCACCTTCTGAAGGTGTCCTGGATGCTGGGGAGGCCAGTGCCCATGATGGAGGTGGCTGAGTTTACAACATTCTGTAGTTTTTTTCCGATCCTGTGCGCTGGCCCCTTCATACCAGATGGTGATGCACCCAGTTAAAATGCTCTCCAACGTATATCAGTAGAAATTTTGAGTGTGTCTTTGGTAACATACCAGATCTTCTCAGACTTCTAATGCAATATAGCTGCTGTCATGCTTTATTCTGTTGGGCCCAGGATAGATCCTCGGATGTTGACACCCAGGATCTTGAAGCTATTCACCCTTTCCACTGCCGATCCCTTGATGAGGACTGGTGCATGTTCCCTGGACTTCCCCTTCCTGAAGCCCGCAATCAATTCTTTGGTCTTGCTGACATTGAGTGCAAGGTGGTTGTTGTGACAACTCTCAACCAGCTGATCTGTCTCACTCCTGTATGCCTGTTCATCACATTCTAAAACTATGCCAACAATTGGTGTGTCATTGCAAATTTATAGATGACGTTTGAGCTGTGACTTGCCACACTATTGTGGGTGAAGAGAGAGCAGAGCAGTTGGCTAAGCATGCGTCCTTGAGGCGCGCCAGTGTTGATTGTCAGCGAGAAGGAGATACTATTTCAATCTGTGTTGACTGGTTTCTGGGTAAGGAAGTCAAAGATCTAGTTGAAAGAGGGAGGTACAGAGGCCCAGGTTTTGGAGCTTGTTAATTAGAACTGAGAGCATAATTGTATTGAACCCTGGGGTGTAGTCAATAAACAGCCTGACAAAGGTGTTACTATTGTCCGGGTGATCCAAGGACAATAGAGAGGAGAGCCAGTGAGGGTTCATCCACTGTAGACTTACTGCCGCGAAAGGCAAATTGCAGGGGTTCCAGGTCCTTGCTTAGGCAAGAGTTGGTTCTGGCCATGACCAACCTTTCAAAGCACATCATTACAGTAGATGGGTGTGCCACTGGATGATCGTCATTGAGGCAGCTCACCCTGCTATTCCTGGGCACTGGTATTGATTGTTGCCCTTTTGGAGCAGTTGGGAACTTCTGACCTCAGCAGTGTGAGACTGAAGATATCTTTGAATACTCCCACCAGTTAGTTGCACAGTTTTCAGAGCCTGGCCAGGTACACCATCAGGGCCTGGTGCCTTGCCAGGGTTCGCCTTCTGAAAGGTGTTCTGATGTTGGCCTCTGAGACAGAGATCACAGGGTCTCCACGTGCTGCTGGGATTCACACAGGTGTGGTTTTATTTTCGCTTTCAAATCATCCATAAAAGGTGTTGAGCTCACCTGGGAATGGAGCATCACGGCCATTCATGATGTTGGGTTTTGTTTTGTAGGAAGTAAAGGCTGCAAACCCCACCAGAGCTGACGCGCATACATTTCCATCTTTAATTTGAATCGGAATTGCTTTTCTTCAGAGAGATGAAGTGATCTTGGAGCCAGACAGTGGTGTGGTGATAGATAGTTGTAGCTCAGCTTATGATTTTAACCATTTGTGCATCAAGGTTATCATAAATTCAACTCTGGGGCCAGTAGCAGAAAATCTCTTCTACAAAGGTTAAAATGCTGCTCCTGTCACTATCCCAAGTTAATGTGCTCTAAAACTGATGTGCATTTTAATATACAGTGGATTCTGGTTAATTGGGACACAGCAGGACCAGTACATTTTGACCCAGTTAAGCAGTTGCCCCAATTTGCCAATGTTTTATGGAAATAATTAAAAGGGTATAAAAAAGACAAACTACCATTTAACTGAGAAATGAATTGTATTTAAATGAAATACAGAACAAACAAGAATGTTACCAATACTACTACAGTACTATAAAACTGTACTGTATTGTTTCCATTGTTCTAAATCTTCATTTTCATTATAACATTCAAAATGATTGCTAATACCTTCAAATTCTTTGTAGCCCCTAACTTGCTGAAGTAATGAAATTGTTTCATTTTCGCTCCAGGCCATTTCGGGCATCACCAAGCCTGAATGCTTGAAACTTCAGTGAGCAAAACAGTTTTGAATTGTTCCACTGTTTATTTCTCGCCATCTATCAGTGATTTTTGAGCACATACACGCAACTGACAACATTTATGAACAGTTTGCTCTAAGCACAGTGTAGTGTTTAACGGCCACATAAGCGCACGTAGCAACAGTCTTCTGTCCCGTTTAAGTGGCATAGTATACCAAATGAACAAAGGGAATCCTGGCTATTTTCTCAATTAGGTTTTGTTTTATAAGAGATGTCCCAAATAAGAGGCTGGCCTGATGAACCGATGGCCCAATTAACCGGTATCCACTGTGTTTGGTACTGCAGCAAGGACGATAACAGAATGCGGCTTAGCATTTAAAATGTAATCTTGTAGCGCCTCATTTCCTAGCGTATCCGAACCGACTCACAATTAGATAGCCTACGGGGGTTTGCGAGCACAGAGCTTTGGAGCCTCTTCGCCATGGGGGGCCGGTTGACAGAGGCTTAAAAGTGAGGCTGAGGTTTTCGAATAAAGTTTTTCCTTCGACTGCAGTTACCGACTCCGTGTCGTAATTTTAGCGCTGCTTGTAGCATACCGCTACAATTGGTGACCCCGACTGTCCAAACGATTTTTGGACCAGAAATGACCGACGCCGCCTCTGTTCATGCGGTTTCGTTGAAACTGCCGGGTTTCTGGACACAGCGCCCGGACCTATGGTTCCAGCAAGCCGAAGCCCAATTCCACGTTCGCCGGATCACCTCAGAAGACACCCGCTACTACTACGTGGTGGGCTCCCTCGACCAGGACACAGCTGCCCAGGTCGCGGAGTTCGTACAGTCGCCCCCGGCAGACGGCAAGTACACGGAATTCAAAGCCCTGCTCCTCAGGACTTTCGGACTCTCACGGCGCGAGCGGGCTGCCCGTTTACTGCACCTGGATGGCTTGGGCGACAGACCTCCATCAGCTTTAATGAATGAGATGTTGTCTCTGGCCGAGGGACACACAGGCCTCATGTTTGAGCAGGCATTCCTGGAGCAGCTGCCCGAGGACATACGCCTGCTGCTGTCCGACGCGGATTTCAGTGACCCCCGGAAGGTGGCAGCCCGGGCGGACTTGCTGTGGAACGCCAAAAAGGTGAGCGGGGCGTCCATCGCACAGATCTCCCAGCCACGCTCCCGGCAGCAAACCAGTCCAGGCCCGGCCGCAGAGCCCACTAACCCCCGGCCCAATGACCACTGGTGCTTCTACCACCAGCGGTGGGGCGCAGAAGCCCGCCGTTGCCGCCCGCCCTGCAAGTTCCCGGGAAACGCCAGGGCCAGCCGCCGCTGATGGCTACGGCGGCTGGCCATCGGGATAGCCTCCTGTATGTGTGGGATAGAAGGTCGGGACGCCGGTTTTTGGTCGATATTGGGGCTGAGATCAGCGTTTTACCTCCGACGAGTTACGACACCCGCAGCAGGGCACCGGGTCCCCCCCTGAGGGCCGCGAATGGCAGCACAGTAAGGACCTATGGCACCCGTCAGGTGCAGCTACTGTTCGGCCCCAGCCAGTTCACGTGGGACTTCACACTGGCCGCCGTAGCCCAACCGCTTCTGGGTGCGGATTTTTTGCGAGCTCACAGCCTGCTGGTTGACCTGCCCAGGAAGAGACTGGTACACGCCGAGACCTTTCAGACGTTCTCCCTGGGCGCGGCCCAGTTGCCAGCCCCTCACCTCGGCTCCATCACGCTGTCCGACAATGACTTCACCAGGGTCCTGGCGGAGTTCCCATCGGTTCTGGCACCGCAGTTCACAGCAGCCATGCCCAGGCACGGCGTACAGCACCACATCCCGACACAGGGACCACCCCTCCATGCCCGTGCTCGGCGGCTTCCCCCGGACAAGCTCCGACTGGCGCAGGAGGAGTTCCAGAGAATGGAGGAATTGGGGATCATCCGGCGGTCCGACAGCCCCTGGGCTTCCCCCCTGCACATGGTGCCCAAAGCGACGGGGGGCTGGAGACCGTGCGGCGACTACCGCAGGCTGAACGAGGCTACCACACCGGACCGCTACCCTGTGCCGCACATTCAGGACTTTGCGGCAAACCTGCACGGCGCCCGGATCTTCTCCAAGGTCGACCTTGTCCGAGGGTACCATCAAATCCCGATGCATCCTGACGACGTCCCCAAAACGGCTCTCATCACCCCGTTTGGCCTCTTCGAGTTCCTCCGCATGCCGTTCGGCCTGAAGAATGCCGCACAGACGTTCCAGCGGTTAATGGACGCGGTGGGACGGGACCTGGACTTCGCGTTCATCTATTTGGATGACATCCTCATAGCCAGCGGCAGTCGTCAGGAGCATCTGTCCCACCTCCGTCAACTCTGCGCCCGACTGAGTGAGTACGGTCTTACAATCAACCCTGCCAAATGCCAGTTCGGACTTGATACCATTGACTTCCTGGGCCACAAGATTACTAAAGACGGGGCAGCCCCTCTGCCCGCTAAGGTAGATGCGGTCCGCCACTTCCCCCGACCCACCACGATCAAAGGCCTTCAGGAATTCGTAGGTATGGTCAATTTCTACCGCCGCTTCCTCCCTTCAGCTGCCCGGTTCATGCGCCCCCTGTTCGCCCTGATGTCGGGTCCGAGCAAGGACATTACCTGGGACGAGGAGTCCACCGCCGCTTTCGTTCAAACGAAGGAAGCTTTGGCTGACGCCGCAATGCTAGTACATCCCAGAATGGACACCCCTACCGCCCTCACAGTGGACGCATCAAACACGGCAGTCGGTGGGGTGCTGGAGCAGCTCATCGCAGGTCGCTGGCAACCCCTGGCGTTTTTCAGCAAACACCTGCGGCCACCCGAGCTCAAGTACAGTGCTTTTGACCGGGAACTGTTGGCGCTCTACCTGGCAATCCGGCATTTCAGGTACTTCCTAGAAGGTCGGCCCTTCACCGCGTTCACGGACCACAAACCGCTTACCTTTGCGTTTACGAAAGCATCCGACCCCTGGTCATCCCGCCAGCAACGCCACCTGTCCTACATCTCTGAATACACAACGGATGTCCGGCACGTCTCGGGTAAGGACAATGTCGTGGCGGATGCGCTCTCTCGCCCTACCGTTCATGCCCTTTCCCAAGGGGTAGACTTTGAGGCACTGGCAGAGGCACAGCAGGTAGATGAGGAGATTCCGAGTTACAGGACTGCAGTCTCTGGTTTGCAGCTCCAGGACCTCCCCGTGGGCCCAGGTGAGAGGACCCTACTCTGTGACGTCGCCACCGACCAGCCCCGTCCAGTCGTCCCCGCAGCCTGGCGGCGACGTGTTTTTGACTCCATTCATAACTTGGCGCATCCCTCCATCCGGACAACTGTCCGGCTGGTTTCCAGCAGGTTCGTTTGGCACGGTCTCCGCAAACAGGTCAGTGAATGGGCCAGAACGTGCATGCACTGCCAGACGGCCAAGGTTCAGCGGCACACCAAAGCCCCACCGCAGCAGTTCCATCCCGCCCACCGGCGTTTCGACCACATTCATGTGGATATCGTGGGCCCCCTGCCAGTGTCGCGCGGAGCGCGTTACCTCCTGACTATCGTGGACCGGTTCACAAGATGGCCAGAGGCGGTCCCGCTCACCGACACCACCTCCGAATCTTGCGCCCGAGCCCTGCTCGCCACCTGGATATCCCGCTTTGGTGTACCAGCCCACATTACCTCCGACAGAGGCGCCCAGTTCACCTCCAGCCTGTGGTCAGCTATGGCCAGCCTTTTGGGGACTCAGCTGCACCACACCACTGCCTACCACCCACAGTCGAACGGGCTAGTGGAGCGTTTCCACCGTCACCTGAAGTCGGCCCTCATGGCCCGCCTGCGAGGAGCCAACTGGGCGGACGAGCTTCCCTGGGTCCTTCTCGGCATCCGCACAGCGCCCAAGGACGACCTGCACGCCTCGTCGGCCGAGTTGGTATACGGCGCGCCCCTGGCCGTCCCCGGGGAGTTCCTACCAGCCCCGAGGGGGCAAGAGGAAGAACCCGCTGCAGTCCTGGGCAGACTTCGCGAGAAGCTCGGTAACCTGGCCCCCATACCCACTTCACAGCATGGGCGGCACCCGACCTGCGTACCCAAAGACCTACGGAACTGTAAGTTTGTGTTTGTACGAAGGGGCGGGCATCGGCCACCGCTGCAGCGGCCATACGAGGGGCCGTTTACGGTGCTCCGGAAGAACGGGTCCACGTTCGTGCTGGACATTGGGGGGTGTATCGCCGGTTCTGGGGGGGGGGTATGTAGCGCCTCATTTCCTAGCGTATCCGAACCGACTCACAATTAGATAGCCTACGGGGGTTTGCGAGCACAGAGCTTTGGAGCCTCTTCGCCATGGGGGGCCGGTTGACAGAGGCTTAAAAGTGAGGCTGAGGTTTTCGAATAAAGTTTTTCCTTCGACTGCAGTTACCGACTCCGTGTCGTAATTTTAGCGCTGCTTGTAGCATACCGCTACAATCTCATGCTAAAGAGTGCTTCTGCCTTTTATATTTCTAGGGAAAAACATTGTCGACTATTGCAGTGATCCTTACAAACCATCACTATGGCAAACCACTTCCTGTTGAAAAATGTGCAGCAGAGGTAGGTTTCAAAGCAGATGGATTGAATTAATGGTTGTTACTGACGAGGTTTTATTTTATAATTCGTTGTTAAGCCTTTTATTGGCCAATTAATTTTACCAAACTGTAAAAGCATGATGAAGTAACGCTAGATTTTTACAATGGCTCAATGTATTGTCCCTAATTTAATAAAAAGCACTCATGTTTGTTATATTGACTAATAAATAGTATCTTAATGGTTTTTTTCCTGTTTCCCCTCCATAGCTTTAGGAAGAATGCTTTGATTTTTTTTAAAGACAGGTTGCAAATATTTTTCAAATTATTCTTAAGACTAAACAAATTTAAGCATATCCGGAAGTGTTCCTGCCAAACATTCAGACCAATACCACCCCAAAAAATCCAGACTTCCAGATAATAACTCCAAAGGCAAGGCCAAAGTAGATTGGAACATTCTTAGTAGAGTAAATTTGGTGATATGACTTGAGGTTGGGGGGGTTAAAATGATTTTCATGTAAAATAATCTATTTTTCTGCTGTTTCCTGTAGGTAGGATTGTCATGGAAACATTTTGCAAAAAGTTTCTTTTAAACCAGCGAGGAGATTCAGGATTGTTTAATGTCATTTCTAGTACAGAAGTATAAAGGAGAATTAAATAATTGTTACTCTGAATCTGATGTAACACAAAAAAGCAATAAGATAAAGAACATAATAATAATAACACAATAAATTTAAATACACACAGGAAGACAGCTTATAGATATTGATTGTATCTACATAAAGTGACACTAGTTATAGGAGTGTCTGCATAAGGTAACTGACAGGAAATGATAAAGTAGTGTTGAGGATGTGTGGTGGGGTAGGATTGTGGATGGAAGTGTTGTTCAGCCTTTCTGCTTGGGGAAAGTAACTTTTTTTGAGTCTGGTGGTCGTGGCGTGTATGCCACATAGTCTCCTCCCTGATGGGAGTGTGACAGACAGTCCAGGGGCAGGATGGGACTGGTCCTTTTCTGGCACCTTTCTGTATATATATCCGTGATGGCAGGTAGAGTGGTGCAGGTGATGCACTGGAAGATTTTGAGTACCTGCCTGCTGCAGTGGGGTTTCATGCATGCAGTGATGCAGCTTATTAGGATGTTTTCTACTGCACGTCTGTGGAATGATGTATGAGTATGGATGTACATTGTCCAGCTCTCTTCAGCCGGAGGCATTAGTAGGCTCCCTTGATTGTGGAGAATGTGTCAGGGACCATGAGAAGTTGTTAATTGGCCAGTTGTTAATTGATTGGAGAAGAACACTGGGAGGGATTACAGCAGAGCAGCAATGGCTGAAATTTCTGCAAGCAGTTTGGAAGGTAAGATGACAACCATGGCTAACAAGAGAAGTCAAAGCCAGCATAAAGCCAAAGAGAGGGCATATAATAGAGCAAGTATTAGTGGGTTGTTCGAGGACTGGGAGGCTTTGAAAAACCAACACAAGGCTACTAAAAAAATCATTAAAAGGTAAAGATGGAATATAAAAGTAAGCTAGTCAATAATATTAGAGAGGATACCGAAAGTTTCTTCGGATACATAGTATAAAATAGAGGCAAGAATGGATATTGGACCACTGGAAAGCAATGCTGGAGAGGTAGTAATGGGGGAGGGGGGGGGGCAAGGAAATTGCAGACAAGCTGAATGATTATTGGTCTTCACCGTGGAAGACACTAGCGGTTTGGTGGAAGTTCCAGGTGCCAGGGATCATGAAGTGTGTGAAGTTACCATTTTTAGAGAGAAGGTTCTTGAGAATCTGAAAGATCTGAAGGTAGGTAAGTCACCTGGACCAAATGGTGTACTCCCCACGGTTCTGAAAAAGATGGCTGAAGAGATTGCGGAGGCATAATTAAAGATCTTTCAAGAATCACTAGATTCTGAAATGGTTCCATAAGACTGGAAAATTGCTAATGTCACTCCAGTCTTCAAGAAGGGAGAGAGGCAGAAGAAAGGAAACTGTAGACCAATTAGTTTGACCTCAGTGGTTAGGAAGATGTTGGAGCTGATTGTTAAGGATGAGGTCTCAGGGTATTTGGAGGCATGTGATTAAATAGGCTGTAGTTAGCATGGTTTCCTCAAGGGAAAATCTTGCCTGACAAATCTGTTGGAATTCTTTGAAGAGATGACAGTCAGTTCAGACAAAGGAGAATCAGTTGAAGTGGTGTAGTTGGATTTTCAGAAGGCCTTTGACAAGGTGCCACATATAAGGCTGTTTAACTAGCTATGAACCCATGGTATTACAGAAAATATTCTAGCATTAATAAAGCAGTGGTTGATTGGCAGGTGGCAGTCCCTTGAAAATAAAGGGAGCCTTTTCTGGTTGGCCACCAGTGACTAGTGGTATTTCACAGGGGTCTATTGGGACTGAATATATGTCAATGGTTTGGATGATGGAGTTGATGACTTTATTGCAAAGTTTGCAGACAGTATGAAGAAAGGTGGAGAATCAAGTTTTGAGGAAGAAGAGCGGCTACAGAAGGACAGACAGCTTAGGACAATGGACACAGAAATGGCAGGTGGAATACAGTGTTAGGAAGTGTAAGGTCATTCACTTTGGTAGAAGAAAGGAAAGGGTAGACTATTTTGTAAATGGAGAGAAAATACAAAAAACTGAGGTGCAAATGGACTAAGGAGTCCTTGTGCAGACTTCACAAAAGGTTAATTTGCAGGTTTAGTCTGTGGTGAGGAAGGCAAATGGGATGTTTGCTTTCAATTTCAAGAGGACTAGAATATAAAAGCAAGGATGTAATGCTGAGACTTTATAAAGCACTGGTGAGGCCTCACTTGGAGTATTGTGAGCAGTTTTGGGCCCTTTCAAAAGGAGATGCTGAAACTATAGAGGGTTCAAAGGAGGTTCACAAAAATGATTCCAAGATTGAATGGCTTGTCATATGAAGGTTTGATGGCTTTGGGCCGGTATTCACTAGAATTCAGAAGAATGAGGGGTGATCTAATTGAAACCTATTGTATGGTGAAAGGCTTTGATAGAGTGTATGTGGAGAGGATGTTTCCTATGGTGGGAGGGTCTAAGACCAGAGGACACAGCCTCAGAATAGAGGGGTATCCTTTTAGAACGGAGATTCGGAGGAATTTCTTTAGCCAGTGAGTGATGAATCTGTGGAATTCTTTGCCACAGGCAGCTGTGGAGACCAAGTCTTTATGTACATTTAAGGCAGAAGTTGATAGATTCTTGATTGGTCAAGGTATGAAGGTGTACAGGGAGAAGGTAGATTGGGGCTGAGAGGAAAATTGGATCAGCCATGAATGGTGGAGCAGACTCGATGGGCCAAATGGCCTAATTCTGCTCCTCTATCTTATGGTCTTGTCTGCACTGCCAGGAGTTTGAAACTGCTTACAGTTTTTACTGCTGTGCTGCTGATGTGAAGAGGGGTGAGTGAATGAGTGGTGCGAGAGCTCATGAAGTTGATAACCGTCTTTTTTGTTGTCCTGTTGATACTGAGGAAGAGGTTATTTGCCTGGCACCAGGCCTCAGGCTCTTCCACCGTCTCATCAATGTTGGTGATGAGCCCCACCAACGTCATGTCATCGGCAAAGTGCACAGTGACCTGTTTAGAACGAGGAATAGGAGTTTGTTCACCAAGGTCTGGGAGAAGATTGTGTTGAACGCCAAATGGAAATCTGGAAACAGCATTCTGACATAGATGGTACATTATATCAGTTTTATTTGCCAAATTGTCTCTCCCTGTGGTGTGTGAGGGATATTTCATCCTGAGTCTCAGATCATTTTGCAGATCAGATCAGATCTAAAGTCAGAAATGTATTATGCATGCAGATTAAGCTCTGCATCATTTTAAAGCTTTGATGAAGCAAGTATTTATAAAGGAGCTGTTTGGGGACTGAATTATCTACAGAATGTGAGTTCAAATCCCACCCTGCAGGTGGGAAATTTAAGTTCGACTAAATATATCTGGAATTTCAAATCAAAGCTATCCAAGGCATTGTAATTAAAAAAAAGAGAAAAAAATAAACTGCAGATGCTGGGAATCTGAAATGAAGCATAAAATGGAGGCAGCACTTAACACATCTGGCAGCATTTACTAAGAGAGAGTTTTAGGATGATCATAATGGTACTGCTAACCTGATAATTCCAGATTCACTAGCGTCCCTCAGATAAACGTTGAAAATAATAAACTTTGGCTTCCCATCCTCTCAAATGCAGGAATCGTCCAGCCACAGAGAAGTAATGGAGAGATCCTGTACCCAAAGGCCCCACAAGGCACCATCCAGCGCTTCTGAAGTACAGGCTGGTAAATGGAGTAAATGAAGATTGATTTTAGAAAACAGCAGGCCACTGTTGTGTAATTAGCATGCCTGATTTTAATTCTATGAATGAACACATCTTATCATTGCCTGTAAGAATATTTAGCATAGAAAATTGCAACATTGCTATTTAATATATTTGTTTTGAAAGTAATATTATACTAATCTTAAACATGAGTATTCTCCTGGATGCTGTTTTGTGCTGATAGATACAACTTCATTTCCTCTGGCAACCCTTTACTTCCCCAAATGGTCATTCTTCCATTCCTCGCTTGGCTGAGAAGGTGGTGTCGCAGGCAGAATGTGGTAGTTTGCTGCTGAGTGCAGGTTCAAACAGTCTGCTAGAAAAACCCATCTGGTCCAGCAGGATCTGTGGGAGGAAAGGAATTTTCAGCATTTTGCATCCAGGCCCAGCATCAGCACTGAGAGGAGAATGGGAATGGCCAGTATTGAGAGGAAAGGGGGAGTGGTGAGAAAGGATTTTGTGAGGCAATCTAGGTCGATTGGGGGGGGGGGGGAGGCCCAAAGAGGGTGTCCAAGAGGGAGGGGAGTGTTGGAGATGTGACGAGGGATCATCAATGGAGGTTGAAGACTCCTTTCTAAAGAAATACAGGCGACGAAAGAGCTCCACCTTGTAGTATTGCAGCCCGTCAGCTCTTGTTCTTTTAAGTTGCTTCTGTTTAGTTGAAGAAATGTTGTGAAAGCTTGCTTTTATTGGGCCAGAATATGTCTATCCATGAAGTGACTCGTTTGCATCTCTGCTGCCGTGGGCATCCTCAAAGAATCAAGGATTGCTAAGCACCGGTTCACTTTTGCCTTATAGGTGCTGACAAAGGGGAAAAGGTCTCCACAGTCAATACTACAGGAAGTGTTTCTTCTTCAGGATTTGACTTATTTACTTCATTTCAACCTAAAAGGTAATGAGCTGTAATGTTAACGTGTATTTTCTCTTCTTGCTATGAGCCATTCCTGTCCATTAAAGTCGTTAACTTGCATAATTTAAAATCATTCATCGGGACTGCCCTGAATACATGGGCACTCGAAACTTGCTAAGTTTTCTGGCTTCAACCTCCAATCTTGCTTTTCCAGAGTACTCTGCATCAAATGGTGCTTCATAAACAGGACCTACGAATCTAGGGTTCACTAGTAGCACTCAGCTCTGAGCCTTGATCTCCC
Organism: Hypanus sabinus; assembly: GCF_030144855.1. Lineage (NCBI taxonomy): Eukaryota > Metazoa > Chordata > Chondrichthyes > Myliobatiformes > Dasyatidae > Hypanus > Hypanus sabinus. The sequence goes on from NC_082707.1 coordinate 23,293,931, forward strand.
ATGTAATTCCAGATACTTGAGCGTAAGATCTAGGCGAGCACCCACAGAGGATCCCTCCAACCTTCTCTGTTTTCTGAGGTAGAGAATTCCATAGGCTTTACCAAGCCTTGGAAGAAGAAATTTCTCTTCATCTCAGTCTTATGTGAAGTACTCCATGTCTTTAGGCTGTGGTCCTGCCCTGGATTCTCACACCACCAAGAACACCCTCGTTTAATCCATCAGTTCTGTTAGATGAGACATTAACATAAGAGCATTTAATCTGTTCAGTGCTGATCCAGATGAGATGTTAACTTAGAATGGTATAGCACAGTCTGAGCCCCTTGACCCAAAATATTATTGCAACCTATATAAACCTACCCCACGATCAATCATAACCCCCTCCTATGCAGCCCATAATCCTCAATTTTTCTTACATCCATGTGCCTATCTATGAGTCTACTAAATGTCCCTTTTGTAACAGCCTATACTACCATCGGTAACAGTGCAATCTGTGTACCCACCATTTTGTGTGTGTGTGTGTTTAAAAAAAAAACATAACTGACATCTCCCCTAAAGTTTCCTCACTAACTTGAAACAAATCACCTCTAGAATTGGACATTGCTGCCCAGGAAAAAGGTGCTAGATATGCACTATTAACAGAAGGTCTCATCCTCTCAGTCATATGTGATTCCAAGAAGACTGTCATAAAGAGAGAAAGATTCAGTATGGAAAGGCCGTTCAGCCCACTGAGACAATGTTGCCCCTCTACCATTCATTACATTAATGCTATTTTAAATGTGTTTTAAATTCTTCCCACATTCTCATTAGCTCCCTGTGGATTCTGCTCTTCACCTGCACGCTCGAGGCAGTTTTGTCATCATCATTATGTGCTGTCTTGTATATGACATAGGCAGTCATGGTCTATCCGTGACCTTGTTTGCTCTTTGAAAGTTTTTCTGCTGAAGGGGTTTGCCATTGCTGCCTTCTTTACAAGATGGGTGACCCCAGTCATTATCAATATGCTTCAGAGATTGCCTGCCTGGCATCAGTGGTCGCATAACTGGCACTTGTGATATGCACCAGTTGCTCATATGACCATCCATCTCCTGCTCCCATGGCTTCATGTAACTCTGACTGGGGGTTTAAGCAGATTCTACACCTTGCCCCAGGGTGATCTGCAGGCTAGCAGAGGGAAGGAGTGCCTTACACCTCCTTTGGTAGAGAAGTATCTCCACCATGCCATTCCTAAGGGGGCAATTCACAGTGGACAATAAACCAACCAACCCACTCATCTTTGGGATGTAGGAGGAAACCAGAGAACCCAGAGGAAGCCCATGTAATCTTGGGAAGAATGAGTGAACTCCACATGGCAAGCCTCCAAAGGTAAGATGGAACCCAGGATGCTGGATCTTTGAAACATGTGCTCTGCTAGTTGTGTTGCAGGAATATTTCCAGCATCCTGATCAGTGTTCCTCCCTCAGCTAAACAGACGATTCATTCATGTTTTCATTGTCATTTGTGAAGTTTTATTGCATGCAAACATTGACTTGCCTAGGACACATGGTGTCTACACATTGACATTACCCTTTGAAACTCTCGGGTGCTTGGAGATGTACTAAGATCAGAAGGGGCTATGTAAGTGCACATCTTAATTTTGATTTGGGGTGGCGGGGTGGAAATATGTCTCTACCAAAGGAAGTGTAAGGCACTCTTGCCCTCCGCTAGCCTGCAGGTTAGAGCTTAACCCTCATCCCCAACACCCCCCCCCCAAAGTAAGGATCAAGAAGCCATGGGAGCAGGTTGAACGAGCAACTCGTGTACATCACACCACCAACACCAGGCAGACAGTTCTCTGAAGAATATTGATAACGGCTTGGATCACCTGTCTTGAAAAGACACTGCCCAGAAGGTGGCAACAGGCAAACTATTTCTGTAGAATTTGCCAGGAACAGTAGTGGTCATAGATAGTGATCGCCCATGTCAAACAATGTGACACGGCACGTAATGATGATGATGAATTTAGAGCTTTTGAATTTTTTTTTCCTGCTTTTATGTTTTAAAACCTGTCTTTCATCTTTCTATACAGGAAAAAAAAGGAGAATATTAAGTACACTTACAGCAGCAACTCTGAGAAGGATGAGGAATACCCCACCACATCGAAAAAAGGCAAGGGCATGTTTCATTAAAAGACCTCATCAATAATCTCAATCCCTGTCATTCAACAAACACCCAAACCACAAATCTGCTCACTTTTTAGCCTTCTGTTTGTAAGTGAACTGCTCTCTGCTTCCTGTGTTTTACACACACAGATATTATATTGTCTTTAATGTTGGGAAGGTGGATGCTGTGGTGCTAAAGTTGTTGTTTAAACGCAGGGACATCTTAAAAGCTGATATGATTCTTGTTCTTTTAAAGTGAAAGTTGCGACAGTTAAGGGAACAGAATGGAAATCTACAAGCAGTGAGAAGAAAGGTAGGCTGTTACAAGAAGTCCGATGGAAAGAGGATGCTTGTCACTTGTTTATTTGTTGGCAAAGTCCAAAATGTGCCAACACATCTCCAGTTAGAGTTGATCCGTCTATGTGGTTCAGCAGTAAGCTGGCAGTAGCTGCTTCCTCACAGCACCAGTGCTGACTTCCATTGCTTTCTATTTGGAGTTTTCCCGTTCTCCTCGTTTCTGTGTGGAGTTTTCCCGTTCTCCTCGATTCTGTGTGGAGTTTTCCCGTTCTCCTCAATCCTGTGTGGAGTTTTCACGTTCTCCTCGTTTCTGTGTGGAGTTTTCACGTTCTCCTCGATTCTGTGTGGAGTTTTCACGTTCTCCTCGATTCTGTGTGGAGTTTTCCCATTCTCCTCGTTTCTGTGTGGAGTTTTCACATTCTCCTCGTTTGCCATGTGGAGTTTTCACATTCTCCTTGTTTCTGTGTGGAGTTTTCCCATTCTCCTAGTTTCTGTGTGGAGTTTATGTTCTCTCTGTTTCTGTGTGGAGTTTTCACATTCTCCTCGTTTCTGTGTGGAGTTTATGTTCTCTCTGTTTCTGTGTGGGTTTCTGCTGCATGTCATACAGCATGGAAACAAGCCAACTGGCCCACCTAATCCACACCAACTAGTGGGTACTTTTTTGTATTAATCTCATAACTTGAACCATAACCTTGTATTCATAAGTATTGTCATAGTCATAGAAAAGTACATCACAGAAACAGTCCCTTTGGCCCATCTAGCCAATGCCAGACCATCTAAACTACCTACTCCCATTGACCTTCACCAGGACCATAGCCCTACCTCCATGAGCTCACATGCACCACTTGCACTGGCAGCTCGTTCTGCACTCAGCCCTCCGAGTGAAGACATTTCCTCTCACATTCCCCTTAAACTTTTTACCTTTCACCCTTAGCACATAACCTCTAGTTGTAGTCCCACCCAACCCCAGTGAAAAATGCCTGCCTGTATTTACTTTACCTGTACCCCTCATAATTTTGTATACTTCTATCAAATCTCCCCTCAGTCTTCTATATTCCAAGGAATGCAGTTCTAACCTCTTCAGTTTTTCCTTGTAACTCAGATGCTTCTGGCGGCATCCTTGTAAATTTTCTTTGTGTCCTTTCCTTTGGGTAGGTGACCAAAACTGCACACAAATTGGGCCTCACCGAAGTTCTATACAACTTCAGCACAGCATCCTATCTCCTGTACTCAATAAGCACACGTAAAATGCTGGAGGAACTCAGCAGGCCAGGCAGCATCTGTGGAAAAAAGTACATTCGCGTTTCGGGCCGTGATCCTTCAGCAGGATTCCTGTACATAATACTTTGATTTATGAAGGCCAGTGTGCCAATGGCTTTCTTTACGTGCCTATTGGTCTGTGATGCCACTTTCAATGAATTATGGATCTGTATTCCCAGAGCCCTTTGTTCTAACACAGTCCTCAGGGCTCTACTGTTCTGAACACTTTGTGAGTACCGACAGCAACTCTGCTTCCACTACTCTCTCCAGCGGAGACCTCTAAGTATTTGGTGCTCCCTGGGTGCAGAAGAGAACCAAGTGCTCTGTTTCCTCCCACACCCTAAAGACATGCCGATTAGCAGGGTAATTGTCTCTGGTGTGTAGGATCTGGGGAATGTGGGGAGAGTAGACATCGAGGGAATGGTATTATTTGGCAACCAATCATAAATTTGATGGACTGATTGGCCTCCTGTGTCACAAGGTGATGTGGAATTATAGAGGGAGGTTCTCAATGGTCAATAGCGAGTGGTTAGCAGAACACTATTACAGCATTGGCTCTGAGATTGGGGTTTAGTTCCAGTCACTACCTGTAAGAAGGTTGTATATTCTCCCCATTAACATGATATGTTCTCACGTTTGACAGGCCAGTGGTTAGTGTTAATGAGTTATGAGCATGCTATGTTAGTGCTGGAGGCCTGGTGACAATGGCGGATGACGCATTTCACTGTGTGTTTTGATGCACATGTGACAAATAAAGCTAATCTCTTGACCTATTCCAAGCCAATGTGGGGCAGTGGCAGTATCTATTGTTAACCTCTGCTGTCTTGTGGTTGGGCTACTGCCCGCAGCTGTTGCATGCTGCACAATACCGATTCGAGATAGAATAGGAGCCAGATGGTGGAAACATGTGACATGGGTACAGAATTAGGCCATTCGGCCCATTGACTCTGTTCCGCCATTCCACAATGTCTGAAGGATTATCCCTCTCAACCCCATTCTTTTGCCTTCTCCCCGTAACCTTTGATGCCCTTACTAATCAAGAACCTCCTCATTTCTGTTCTGAAAGGATGTTCTTGTATTCTGAAGCTTTGCCCTCTGGTCCGAGACACCCCCGCAATAGAAAGCATCCTACATAGATAACACACATCCAGTTCATTGATTCTTTTTAAAATGTTCCAATCCTATTAATACTACACACAGATTAGATTTGATTGTTGTTACTTTGCTTTCTCCGCAGTGTGTGATCATATTTCCTTGTAGATTCAATCCTTTTACTAGAGGACTAATGAAGAAGGAGGAAGTAATTTATGTAGACTTGAAGTGGCTCTCCCATTGTACATTGAAAATTTGATGAAATCTCCTTCATGACAGGAGGTACTGAAGGCGAATCGCACTTCAAGTGTGGCTTCGTGGAGGATATTGATTTTGCAGCAGCACTTGGCGGCTCCAGTTCCACTCCGAAGAAGATGAGAAAAGGTACCACTTCATTTGTATGGGCAAAGTTATCTTAATTGACTCTTTCTATCTTATAGCTCCATGTTCTGACCATGACTGTAATATGCTGTTCTTACATAGGGGCTTTGAAATAGGAGCAGGCCATTCAGCCCAGAACTGAACACCCCTTGTTTGCTTCACACCTTGTCCAAATGTGTGGAATACTTGCTGAACTTTGGTTTGTGAAAGTGCAGTGTGTTCACAGTCCTTCATTCTCCCCTTTGCCTCGAAGTGTTGAATCTTCAACTCACCATGTGTATGCCAAAAGAACTGGTGCTGCCAGTTAATGAACCTGCTAGACCTGAACAGTGACGTAGCTTGTGATGTTCTTTCGTCATTTATCTGGAGATTGGAACCGTAATGACGCAATGATTAGCCCTATGCTTTCTTTTTGCCTTCTTCGTTCCTGTCTTTTTGTGTTCCCTACATCTTCCCCTGTTCAAATTAAAGCCCTTGGCTCTGACTTTCCGCTGTTAGTTACTTCTTTCCCACTTGCTCCTAACCGATGGAGTTCTTTATATTTTTCTTGTCCCGTAATACACAAGTTTGCCTTCCCCTGTTCCAGGACAACTTCACATTCACCCCCTTGTGCTCATGCCTATGTCTTCTAAAGAGCTATTCAGTCTGTCTCACAGCCCTGCTTTTTCAAAATACAAAGTATGTACGTATTCTTTATACAACCTTGAGATTTGTCTCCTTACAGGCAGTCACAAAACAAAGAACCCATTTAAAAAAAAAACTGTAAAACACCCAATGTGCAAAAAAAATCGTGTAAGCAATAAAAATAAGCAAATAATATTCAGAACTGAAGTTCATGAAAGTGAGTCCACAGCCAAGAAGTCGATCACAATTGATCCAGGAGCTCGCTAGTTACGGGCCACAGCCTCTGTTTAGCAGAGAGATGAGTAAATCTCACGAGAGCGAGTAGAACACTGGCCCTACTGCCTCGACTCTCCTTGCCTCAGTTCTGCCACTGAGTTGCCTCCAAGTCCACTCCAGCAGCAAAGTTAGTTCGTTTCCTGCTCTCAGGTCTGAGCCCCACTGGTACACATCTTGCACAAAATGCCAGGTTGCACGGGCAGTTTAAAAGCTCAACTCCGAGCTCTTGATTGCAGTGATTGTTTTCGAGATAAAGAGTGAAAATGAGGTTGTTAGTAGTGGTGTTTGCTGCCAGCAAGTCACTACTGTGCTTCACCAGCACCTACTTAAACCAGAAGCAGAACCTTTTCCCCCGTTAGCCAGTAATATATTTTTCAGATATCTATCTGGTTTTATTTTTGCAAGTTCGTATTGCCACCCTTGATGCCATACCATCCAGCCGATAACTTCCACACCCTGATCTTTGTCTAGCTCTCCAGTTCTGTTCAATTCTGCTCCAAGTATTTCCATCTCTTAACTTTTGTTGCTTCATTTAATGTTCTTTTATCATTAGAGTAAAAGTCTAGTTTCAACGTGACTGAGGAAATTAATGTGCATTAATTTTATTGCCTTTAGGTGGTGCTAGTGAAGCATGAGCAAATGCTGTAACTTAATATTTCACGAGAGATGCTTCATATGGAGGAACAGATTGCAAACGCTGTGCCACCAGGACTAAATATCTTGTTGTTATAATGACAGAGAAACAGGCCATTTGGTCCATTGAATCCATGCTAGCTTCCAGTGGAGCAGTCCCATAGTCTTGTACCCTCTGTCTTTATCCCTGCACATTATTCTCTCTCACACACTCACTCTTGTCAGCTCCATTTTGATTCTGTTTGACACCTAACCAAATGGCCTCCAGGAGGACCACAATTTTGTCGTAGGGCTTGGAGGCCTGTGTGCCTTGATGACCTGGAGAGCTATGCTTTGGCTCTTTATAGAGACACCCATGTCCAACAGGTCAAAGGGTAGAGGCCAGATTAAGAGTGGTCCACTGCTCCTCCAGATTTGGGGATTCAGCTTAAGGGATGGAGCTAACAACTCTGTTACAGAAACAGCAATGAAGAATCTTTCTATGTCTGCGTGTGATTGTATGGACAGACAGAGATGGGGGACCTCCATTGCTGCCCTAAACACCAGTGGTGTAAAGGGCAGTAAGTAAGTAATTTGCCTAAACCAAGGGGGTAATTTATTGTAAGGAATTAACCTTTGAATGCTGGAGCGTCCTGCAGCTGCCAGGAGAACCCTACACGGTCACAGGGAGAACATACAAACTCCACACAGACACTGCCTGAGGTTGCATTTGAACCTGGGCCTCTGTATTTGCAAAACATCATCTGCGCTACCCTGGGAGACTGCGCAAGTTGCAGGTTCAGGCTAACTGTTTAAAATAAAAGATTTGCTATATTTGTCATGTGTACATCAAATCACACAGTGAAATGCATTGTTTGCGTCAACAAGCAACACAGTCTGAGATGCGCTGAGGGCAGCCTGCAAGTGTTGCCGTGTTTCCAATGTCAGCGTAACTTACTGTACCTCTTCTTGTTGCTGCCATCAGGAAGAAGGTACAGAAGCCTCAGAGTTCACACCATCGGGTTCAGGAAGAGTTGTTACCCCTCAACCATCAGGCTCTTCAACCAAAGGGGATAAATTCACTTAGCTTAATCACCGAACTGTTCCCAGTCACTTTCTAGGACTCTTCACCTCATGTTCTCAATATTTATTGCTTATTTATTTATTATTATTGCTACTTTCTTTTATGTATTTGCCCAGTTTGTTGTCTTTTACACTCTGGGTGAATGCCCAAGTTGGTGCAGTGTTTCATTAGTTCTGTTATGGTTATTATTAGAAATATAGAAAGCCTACAGCACAATACAGGCCCTTCAGCCCACAAAGCTGTGCCAAACATGTCCCTACCTTAGAACTACCTAGGCTTACCCATAGCCCTCTATTTTCTAAGCTCAATATATCCATCCAGGAGTCTCCTAATAGACTCTGTCGTTTCTGCCTCCACCACCACCACTGCTGGCCGCTCATTCCATGCACTCACCACTCTCTGTGTAAAGAAAACAACAACAACTTACCCCTGACATCTCCTCTGTACCTACTTCCAAGTACTTTAAAAAGTTGCCCTCTTGTGTTAGCCATTTCAGATCTGGGAAAAAGCCTCTGAATATCCACACGATCAATGCCTCTCATTATCTTGTACACCTCTATCAAGTTACCTCTCATCCTCTGTCACTCCAAGATGAAAAGGCCAAGTTCACTCAACCTCTTCTCATAAGGCATGCTCCCCAATCTAGGCAACATCCTTGTAAATCTCCTCTGCAACCTTTCTATGGTTTCCATGTCCTTCCTGTAGTGAGGGAACCGGAATTGAGCACAGTACTCCAAGTGGGGTCTGACCAGGGTCCTATATAGCTGCAACATTACCTCTCAGCTCTTAAACTCAATCCCACGATTGATGAAGGCCAATGCACCATATGCCTTCTTAACCACAGAGTCAACCTGTGCAGCAGCTTTGAGTGTCCTATAGACTAGGACCCCAAGATCCCTCTGATGCTGCACACTGCCAGGAGTCTTGCCGTTAATGCTATGTTCTGCCATCATATTTGACCTACATAAGTTCTATGGATTTATTGTGTATGCCTGCAAGAAAATGAATCGGGGTTATATATTGTGACATTTATGTTCTTTGATAATATATTCAATAGGTTTCAATGAATGGATATATTTAATGTCAGAGAAATGTATACAATATATATCCTGAAATTCTTTTTCTTCATAAACACTCTGAACTTTGGACTGTGGAAGGAAACCAGAGCACCTGGAGGAAACTCATGTGCTTATGGGGTGAATGTGTAAACTCCTTGCAGGCTGCAGTAGAAATTGAACCCTAATCTTACGGCTAATGCTGTAAAGGGTTAAGCTAACCACTATGCTACCGTTGCACCCCAGGAGAGTAAGTATTCACTGGTCGCGAAATGGAAATTAAATTAACATAACGTTTATGATATCTGCTGCCGCCTTGAACAATTTTTACTAACTCTAATTGGAATAGTGCCTTCAGTGCATTAATAGGAGTGTCACACACAGAAAATATTGGAGGAACTCAGCACATTAGGCAGCAGCTATGGAGGGGAATAAACAGTTGATGTTTTGGGTTGAAACTCTTCATCAGAGCGGGAAAGGAAGGGGGAAGAAACCAGAATAAGAAAGTGGGAAAGGGAAAGGACTACAAGCTGACTGGTGATAAGTGAAACCAGGTGAGGGGGAAGATGGGTGGTTGGGAGAGGGGGCATGAAGTGAGAAGCTGGGAAGTGATAGGTAAAGGGCTGAAGAAAAAAGAATTTGACAGGAGATGAGAGTGGACTATGGAAGAAAGGGAGGGGATTCCACTAGAGGGAAGTGATGGGCGGGTGAGAAGAGAAGGGTAAGAGGGGAACCAGAATGGGGAATGGAAAGAGAAGGGGAAGAGGAGAAGAAAATACTTGAAGTTGGAAAAATCATTGTTCATGCCATCAGATTGGAGATTACCCGGACAGAATATGAAGTGTTGCTTCTCCAACCCAAAGGTGGCTTCATTGTGACCGTAGAGGAGATTGTGGACAGACATGTCAGAATGGGAAGTGGGATTAAAGTAGATGGCCTCTGCAAAATCCCATTTGCAATTAACAGGAATGTCATGAATTGTGCCCAACACCATTTGACAACAACAGGTCAAGGCTTGCATAAAAGGTTAGGATTTAGCCATTGTTTCAAAGAAGAGGAGAAGGAGCTGGAATTCCAGAGTTTGGGTTCTTAACAGCTGAAGGTGCAGTTGCCCATTGTAAGTGCCACCTGCAAGATCACTAAACAGAACAGTATAGGCTCTTCAACCTAGCTAAAATCATTCTAGCACTTCCTTCTCAAATAGCCCTCCATTTTTCTTTCATTCATGTGAATCTGCAGCGAACCCATATTCAGCTGAAGGGACCTCATTTCACTTTAAAACCGTTTTTATGTGCAGTGCCTGAGCTGAGTTAGTGTAATGGAAATTTGCGCAAGAATGAGGTGTGTGGAATTATGTTGCAATTTGTTTTCTTTCAGGTTGTGCCAGTGTCCAGACCAGCATTAAATCAGCATTTGGCACCAAGGCAAAATCAACCCTGATCGTGTGTCCACTCTCTGTGCTCGGTAACTGGATTGTGAGTACTTGTGGGTCTTTTTCGCCAGTGTTCTCTTTTATTATCCCAAAGTACATGGTTGAATCTGATAGAAATAATTCAAATCTTTCTTTCAGGATCAGTTTGACCGACACATGTGCCCTGACGTGAAACTGAACTTGTATCTTTATTACGGTTCTGAGCGAAATAAGGATGCAGCATTCCTTGCAGAACAGGATGTGGTACTGACAACCTACAACACGCTAACAGTTGATTATGGGGTATGCATTGACTAGCTGAATTCCACTTTGAGAATGCACAAGTTTTGCACCTGTGAAAGAAAGCTGAATGAAATACTTGAAACACATGTTGAACTGAACTAATCCTCCCCAACCCGTGAACCTGCAGAGCTTTAGGAGTAGGATAAAGGACAGAGACCAGCTGGGTTACATTTATAGACAGTTAGGATGGACTGACTGGGTTCCTTATGTGTGATTCCTTTTTTATGATTCGGTGAAAGCTGGCTAAAATCTGGAATGACCTCTGTCGTGGTTTCTCGTGCCCCACAAACGACCAGGAGATGCAGAAGATTCTTCAAGAAGTATTAAACTTTAATTTGCAAATCAAAGCTGAGACAGTCAGTGAGCTCCTCACCGATTGCCTGATCCTTGTACATAGCATTTTTTATAGCAGTCTCCTGGTTTAGTTGCATTAGCATATACAATCGGTCTACAGTTGCGCATCACAAGTACATCCGCCACTATTGTTTCTACCCATTGACTTAATCATGTTCTAATCTACATCTCTTAGCTACCTGTCATTAACACACCATTGTCTTCTACATTCTTAAGATTTCATTCTCCTACTAAATTGGATACATGCATAGCAAATAGCAAATTCAGACTACATAATCTACATCAAAGCTGACTACATAGTTTTGGTTACACAGCAAACAATTCAACTTTTATACTCCCAATAACTCTCATTGAATTCATAGTCTTGCCCTCAGATGTAATACACCCAGTGACCACTTTATTACACAAAAAATAAAAAACGCAAAATGCTGGCAGAACTCAACAGGCCAGACAGCATCTATGGGAAGAGGTAATAACGACGTTTGGGGCCGAAACCCTTCATCAGCCCTTTATTACGTAACTGAGTGCATGTCCATGGCCATTTGCTGCCGTAGCCCATTTCAAGGTTCGATGTGTAGTGTGTTCAGAGATGCTCCTCTTCACACCACTGTTGTAATGAGTGGTGAGTTCAGTTACTGTTGCCTTCCTCTCATTGAAGCAGTCTGCCCATTTTTGCTCTGACCTCATTAAACAAGGTATTTTCGCACACAGAACCACTGCTCACTGGATGTGTTTTGTTTTTTGTACAATTCTCTGTGAACCTTGTAGACTGTTATGCGTTACAATCCCAGGAGATCAGCAGTTTCTGAAATACACATGCTACCCCGACTGGCATCAGCAATCATTCCACGGTCAGAGTAATTTAGATCACATTTCTTCCCCATTCTGTTGTTTGGTTTCTTGACCATGCCTGCATGCTCCTGTGCCTTGAGTTGCTGCCACGTGAGGATAGTAGCATTAATGAGCAGCTGTTCCTAGTAATGTGGCCACTGAGTGTATATAGCACCTTTTATCCTGGGAATTTACCCCAGTGCATTTCCTAGAGGTACAAGGAAATGAAAGAATGCAAAACTTAAGACTGTCAAAACAGTGGCCTTTCATGAGGTTTATGGAGAGAGAGAAAGAGAGAGAGAGAGAGAGAATTCTAGGATTCAAAGATGTGTCTGGCCGCAGTGGAGTGAGATAGTGATGTAGCAGAAGTTGCAGATTGAGAAACTGTATGTCTGGATAAGGTTAGAGAGTTGAGATGAATAAATGGTGTTTACAGAAGAAATCAAACATTTACAAATAGAGGAATCAAAATCCGGTTCATTGCCACTGACATGTCGTGAAGCTTATTGCTCTGTGGCAGGAGTACAATGCAGGCAGAACAAATCATTATAAGTTACAATATAATACATAAGTAATGCAAAGAAGAAGAGGAGTTGGGAGGCAACACCACATGAAAGTCAAATTAATCCAGTGTCATTGAGATTTTAGTGATGCTGGCCAAGGAGAGTTTTTTGGAAAATTAGATGTTACTTATTTTCGTACTCTCAACTCTTCCTTGATTTTCTTTTTTTTACTCATTTTGCACAAAATTGTAATAAATTTTCCAAGGGGACCAAGAACTGGTGGAAATAGAGGGAGTGTGGGGAATGGGGCCACGGAGAATGTAGGAAATGGAACCCAAAGAGTTAAAAGCGAGTGGGAGATACATAATCAGATGGGCCATATGGGGATTCCACACAGCCAGGCAACAGATTATCTGAGTTTTACAATGTAGTTACACTAAAAGGTTTCTGTTATCTGGCATGTTCTAATAGCTGGTATTTCAGGCAGCATCAGGGGAGCACCAGGGCCAGTTCTTAAAGAGTATCAGTCAAGGCTGGCATGTGCTGGATAACAGTGCCTATTCTTGCAAAATGAGTCAAACGTATTCGTGTACCTAATGAAAATAGGAGACGGGACTGGAAAAGTTGAGCATGGATGATGTTTAAGGAAGGGGTGGGTACTATGAATGAATTTCAGTAACACTGGAGGTAGAGGTAGACAGCTCCGTTGCTGGAGAAAATGACTGGTTATTAACGACACAAGAGATTCTTGGGAGAGCAAGAGAGAGATGCACCCCCCCCACCCCACCCAGAAGAATTCAGCAGGTCAGGCCACATCGGTGGAGGGAAATAAACAGTTAATGTTTCGGGCTGAGATCCTTCATCAGGACATCAGTCTGATGATGGTTGTTTTTCTCCCTCCACAGATGCTGTCTGACATGTTGAGTCCCTACAGCGTTTTGTGAGTGTAACTTGTGAGGCTATTTACCTTGTCTGGGAAGTGGAGAGGGCAATTGTGTTCAGTTTTGTTCATCTTGATCCAGTTGTAATGCTAAACGCAGACTAGGGTTCACACGTTAACTGTTGTACCTGTCACCTCACAGGCTTATAATAACAAATGGAACTTCGCGGATATAATAGCAGGAAACTCCAGAATATTATTGCTGATCTTGTAAAAGGAATGGGAAATGAGCTCTTGTAAACTGCTCAGGTGTGTTTTGATAATTCCCATTTGGGTTAAGATGATGAGCGGGATAGATGCAATTTTTCTGCAGAATTAATAATGTAGGAGTGCTGTAATAGAAGTAGCTTCCCATTGTACTCTGCCTCAGTCACGTGGGTGAAAATTTTCTTCTGTCAGCATATACAGTTTTAAATCTTTACATAAAATCGCAGTATATTCTCCTGCTTTTGTTCAGATTATTATGTAGTGCATCTATATAATGTGTAATTGGGCACATCATACAAATGGCTCTGTCAGAGGTTCCCAACCTTTTTTTGTTATGCCATGGACCCCTACCATTAACCTAGGGTTTGTAGACCCCAGCTTGGGAACCCTGAGGGAGCAAAAATACTTTTCATGTGTATATTGCAATAGTAAAATCTGATGCATGCCAGTCGATGTTGGGGGAAAACGACGTCATCAGCACAAAACTCTGTGTTAATTTAAGATGCAGAGTTTATGTTTGCAATGTACTGTGCTGCTGCTGCTGAAAGCTAATTTTCTTAGTATTTATACTTGAGTTAAGAATACCCTTGACAATAAACTTGACTTCAACTGTATCTCTGTGGGTAACATTCTTCAGTGTGAGAGGTGCCATTGCTTTGTCATTCACACTAAAATCTAGGCCATTACATGAGATTATGTTATGCGAATAGCCCCAGGATACAGATTTAAACTAATTAAAAGTGAGGTTTAAAGAGATACTTCAAAGATTGAATAATAGGCCACAGAAGTTAAAACCAGAGACTGAAGTGTTTTAAAATGATGTTACATGCCTCAGTAAGAGGTTCAGAATGCAAAGAAAACTTGTCTTTAATAGTTCAAAGTAAATTTATTATCAAAGTACATATATGTCACCATATACAATCCTGAGATTCATTTGCAATGTACTTTGCTGCTGCTACAGAAAGCCGGTTTTCATGGTATTTATGCCCAGAGTAAAATGCAGAATATCTATTTTTGTGTATTTCATATTGATAGTAAAAAAGATTTCTGAGACAATTACCTTGAGTCCGAGAGTTTGAGTTTTTAGTTTATTTTGAACATTGTGAATTAATTACTGTATTGCATTGCTATGCTGAAGATATTTAATAGATAAATGGTGTTCCATCCAAGAACAGTAAACAAGCAGTGGTGAATCTTTTTTCTTTGCAGTAATTACTGTTAATTTGCTCTGACAGAGTGGAAGTGCCAGTCCACTGCACAAAGTGAACTGGCTCCGTGTGGTACTGGATGAGGGCCATACCATCCGAAACCCAAATGCCCAGCAGACTAAAGCAGCACTCACTCTAAAGGCTGAGAGAAGATGGGTGTTAACAGGTAGAGTTGGGGGACATGTACCATGGAAAGGGCTTTTGATTGGATTTGGAGCCGTAATGGTAATCTTGCTATCATGTGCTCTCCACTATTAAGCAGAAGCCTCTGTGGCCCCTCTGTGCAGTTAATTATGTAGATAATAAAGTAGAAGCCCAAGGTGCCCTGGTGTTCAAGGTCGCACACTTCATCATGCCAAGTACATGCCATAAAATTGCTGTGCAAAAATCACTGTACTTCTTTGATGCACATCAAATTTATTAGTAAAGTTTCTCACTCATCCTTTCTAATGTAATTTACTGCAACAAGTCTTGACAATAGACGGGCATCCTCTCTGGCACTGAAAATGAACATTTGGACTTTAAAATACTGAATTAAATATTCTAACATGCAGTACCTGGTAAATATTCTGCTCGACTCCTCTCTATTGGTTACTCTGACATATTAAGGTTGTGATGCGTACCCTAGTTCATAGAGATCTCAGAGACCACTGCAGCTTTTGGATCATCAGCTGATTTGAAAATAGGTGAAAGCGTCATTCTTAAATGTCTCTGAGAGGATGATATTCATTTGCATAGAAACCAACTCAACATTTCTGCAATGAAATGAAGAGAAGTCCAAGTACAGGAGGTCTGCTTGGTGCACTGCCCTCTGTAGACAAGATGGGTAACAGTCAAGACCAAGAACTACTTTAATTGCCCCTTCCCTCAACCTTTCTCACTAACTTCCTTATCTGGTAATAAATGCTACGGCTGGTAAAAGTTATGTGCATCAAATTTACTTTGCCAGTTCTGTCATATTGTAGATTCTCATGAAAATCTGATTGAATAACCTGCCATCTGATTATGGCAGAGGAAAAGGCTACTCTTCTCATTAAGCCTATGCCACCCATGTAAAGTTGGGCCCAGATGTTAGGAGATTTCAGTTTTGTTTGATCTCAGAATATCAGTTCATTGCCTGATGATGAAACCTCATTCAGTGAACCTGTCGACGCACCTCTCCTCTAATGAAATGTTCAATTTGATCGTGTACTTGAAGCCTGTTGGAGAGCTCTGCTTCAACATGGTTCTGAGCCTGAGCATCCTGCCAGATCTTGAGGACGTATTCAAAGGGTGGTGCCTCGAGAAGGCAGTGTCCTCTGTTAAGGACCTCATCGTCCAGGGCAGGCTCTCTTCTCATTGCTACCATCAGATAGGAGGCACAAATGCCTAAAGACATACATTCAATATTTTAGGAACAGCTTCTTCCCCTCTGCTATCTTAGCATATTTCTGAACAGTCCATGAACACAACCTCACTACTTTGCTCTCTTTTTGCACTAAATTAAAAAAAATATATTTTTTTTTACTTGGAGTTATTTTTTATTTATTGCATTGTACTGCTGCCACAAAACAACAAATTTTGTCAATGATAATAAACCTCATTCTGATTCTAATTCAGTGCCCGAATATTTGGCCGAATTTTTTGGAAGCCCTGGCCGCTCCACTTCTTTTATGCATTCCTTGATTCTGTTAGTGGTACGGCTTTAATTCTGAGCGGAGTCTTCCAGTTAGTCAGGGTTCCTGTGCAGTAAACCGAGATCTGCATAACATGCCCTGTCTGGGGCAGTGGGAGAGGCAGGTACATTCGGAACATTTAAGAAACTCTTAAATGGGCAGGTGGATGAAATAAAAATGGAGGGCTGTGTAGGAGGGAAGGGTCAGATTAATTTAGAATGGGTTAAAAGGTCAGCACAATATTGTGGGCCAAAGGGCCGAAATGGTACTGTGGTGTTTTCTGTTCTTTTGTTTCAAAGCAGCTTTGACTACAGAATACATGCAGACATTTGTGAGATGTGCAGTTGTATTGTTAATGCAGTATAATTCTCACTGCAGGCACTCCAATACAAAATTCCTTGAAGGATCTGTGGTCAATTCTTTCCTTCCTGAAGCTGAAACCATTTACAGACAGACAGTGGTGGCATCGGACAATACAACGTCCTGTAACCATGGGGGATCAACATGGCCTCAAGTAGGTGATTTTTGAAACTATTTGGTGGGGATTGAGGGATAGGAATCTTGGGTGGGTAAAGACTATGTGTAGGGAAGGAGAAATTGAATATGCTTTCTGAGCAAGGGGTTGGTCTAAAGTTAGCCAGAGGATGAGACCAGGGGAGGGAGCGGTGTGAAAGAACAGCGATCCAATGTTTGTTAGGAACACAAGGCTGAGTACTTGAGTGCAGTAACTTGGAATTGGGGAGGATGGATAGGGACTGGGAATTAGTCAAGTTGGAAGGGGGCAGTTTCACTTGGGGTAATGTGTATGTTTTTACCCATTGCTTTTCTGTAATCTAACTGTGCATCCATCCTGAATCTTCAGATGGAGCATTTGTAGCTTCATAAATTTCTTGGTGCATGGAGATCTGGGAACAGGTAACATATGGTTGATCCACTTCAATGGACAATGCCCATACTTCCACATAGGGAGAATTCTAAATTAGTTCTCATAATAACAAAACATCCCAAATAAAATGTCCAGAATCTGGGAGATAGTGAATTTTATGGAGTTTGAAATTTTCTGCCACTTGGAGAATGGGAGGCAAGTAAGGAGCAACAGGAACAGAAGTGGATGATAGGACCCTTGAGCATGCTCCTCCATTCCTTGACTCATCAAAGCTTTGCATTAACACTCCTCTCCTGTTTCCTCTCCCCACATCCCTCACCTTTATTCCGCCTGTACAGAGATGGAAAGAGTCACAGGCCTCCGAAAGGAACAATTTCTTCTTATCTCTGTTTGAAATGGGAAACTTCCCTTCAGGATCAACTCTTCAATCCCCCATTAGGTCTTGTATAGCATAGTGGTTAGCACGACACTTTAAAGTACTGCGGACTTGGGTCAAATTCCTGCCGCTGCCTATAGTGAATTTGGACATCCTCT
Source organism: Hypanus sabinus (assembly GCF_030144855.1). Taxonomy (NCBI): domain Eukaryota; kingdom Metazoa; phylum Chordata; class Chondrichthyes; order Myliobatiformes; family Dasyatidae; genus Hypanus; species Hypanus sabinus. The sequence continues at coordinate 23,311,582 of NC_082707.1, forward strand.
CGGTGACTGTGTGTGTTTCCTCCGGGTGCTCCAGTTTCCTCCCATAGTGCAAAGATGTACCGGTTAGTAGGTTAATTGGTCTTTATAAATTGCCCCATTATTAAGCTAGAGTTAAATCAGGAGTTACTGTACAACACAGCTCAATAAATTAAATAAATATATTTCAATAAGACCACCTCTCTTCCATATTCCTGTGAATGTAGATATAATTGCTCAGCCTTTCTTCATGTGTCAGCCTCTTTATCCCATTGAATCATCGAGTGATACGATGCAGAAAAAAAAGCTGTTCAACCCTGTTGGTCCGTGCCAACCAAGATGCACAACTTACCCCACATTTGGCCCAGATCGTCTAGATTTTAGTTACCTATGCACATGATCATAGGTATTTTAAATGTTCTTGCTGCACCTGTCTCAATCACTTTCTCTGGCTGCTTGTTCCATTTATACACTACTTTCTGTGAAGAAGTTATCCTCAAGTCCCTTCTAAATAATTCCCCTCTCACCTTAAAACTATGTCATCTAATTTTTGGTTCCCTGGGGTAAAGACTCTGTTCCTGTGAATCCAATAATCCAGAGAAATTGAAACCAAACCATCTCCATGTAATGTCCCCGTGCTTTTAGGTACATCTAACCCTATGGAAACGAGAAGGCTTCCTACCTCCTCTGTTTGTATGTTCATTCCTCAGGCGGCTACAAGCATTGATAAACAACATCACATTGCGAAGGACCAAAACGAGCAAAGTAAACGGCAAGCCTGTGATCGAGCTGCCTTCACGCAAGGTCTTTATTCAACATATCACGCTGTCCGACGAGGAAAAGCAAATATATGAATCTGTAAAGAACGAAGGTCGAGCCATTATTGGCAGGTGAGGATCCAAGAGCACTTGGGAGAGTGGGTGTTGGTTAATAATCAAAGTTCGGAGTAGATCTGTTATCAAAGTACATACATGTATGCCCCCTTGAAATTCGTTTTCTTGCAAGCATACTCAGTAAATCCAATGAAAGACTGCATCTTAACAGGACAGACCAGCAAGCAATGTGCAAAGACAACAAGCTGTGCAAATACAAAAGAAATAATAATAATAAATAAACAGTAAATATTGAGAACCCATGAGATGAAGAGTCCTTGAAAGTGAGTCCATAGTGGGAAGAGTTCAGTGATGGGGCAGGTGAGGTTGAGTGAAGTTGTCCCCACTGGTTGAAGGGCCTGATGGCTGAGGGGTAGTAACTGTTCTTGGACCTGTTGGTGTGGGTCCTGAGGCTCCCATACCTACTTTCTGATGACAATAGCAAGAAGAGGAGATGACCTGGGTGGAGTAGGTCCCTGATGATGGATGCTGCTTTCCTGTGACAATGCTCCTTGTAGGTATGCGCAGTGGTGGGAAGGGCGTTACCCATGATGGATTAGAGCATATCCACTACTTTTTGCAGGATTTTAATACTTTTGCTTTGCCACATTTTGTTCCACGTAAAGCCTTGAACATTTAAGATGCTGGTCTTTTATTTGTATTGTAACTTTGAGCAGTAAAGTGGCAAGTTTTGGTAAGGTTGCATTTGTATTTGTATGCATACCTAATCCAATATATTTTCCAAATAGTCTTTTATTTCCTAGTTATGGGAAATGCATAGAGTTGACAGCAGTTAAGAGAGTGTATAAGTTAGAGGTGTAAAATAACCAAGACTGCATAATGTTGGAGTGCTGAAATTGGTCAGTGTATTTTCAGGGCAAACTGAAGAAAGTCATACAGCTTGGAGACAGGCTCTTTGGCTCACCATGTCTGTCCTGACCATCAAGCACCCATTTACACTAATCCTCCTCACCATTCCCCACCTTTCCATCAACAACATTCAGCTTCTGCTTCCAACTTACAACGAGAGACAATTAACAGTGGCGATTTAATCTAAGGACCCACATCTCTAGAACCCACATGCTCTGCCCCAGGAGACAGTGGAGGCCACGTCTCTGGATGCATTCAAGAGAGAGTTAGATAGAGCTCTTATAGATAGCGGGGGTCAAGGGATATGGGGAGAGGGCAGGAACGGGGTACTGATTGTGGATGATTAGCCATGATCACAGTGAATGGCGGTGCTGGCTACTCCTGCACCTACTGTCTACTGATGTGTGGGAAAACCAAAGTGCCTTCAAAGCTCAAAGTACTTGTGTTATCATAGTATGTGTAAATTATGCAACCTCAAGGTTTGTCTGCCTACACGGAGCCACAAAGCAAGAAACTCAAAAAAAGACTTAACACCCAATGAGCAGAGAGAGGGGAAAAAAAAGCAGGTCATGCAAACAATAAAGCAAGCAACAGGATTCAGAATGAGACTGAGTCCATCAACTGAAAGCATGGAGCAGCCGGAGTGGGTCCATATCCTCAGTCTCAGTTCATCACACAGTGGGGCAAATTCCCGCAAAGCTTGCGGGCACTAAGCCTGGAGCAGCTGGAGCACGGCTCGATCTCAGTGGCAGTGAACCTGACCCAACCCTTGCCTCTAGTCCCTATATCCTGCCTTTTCAGTCCATCTGGCCATGTGACCCGGCGTTAAGTTGTCTAAACACTAGGCTGTCCCTCCCACTCCTCGCACTATCAGAGGGGGAGCATGCAAGCTCCAGGTGATGGCAATGAGTATAAAATTTGGGAAGCCCTCTTGAGTATAAAAGTTGGGAAGTCATGTTGCAGCTATATGAAACTTTGGTTGGGCTATATTAGGAGAGTGGTGTTCAGTTCTGGTTGCCACATTATGAGAAGGATGTGAAGGCACTGGAGAGAATGCAGAGGAGGATCATATTGCCTGGATTAGCTATAAAGATAGATTGGACAAACACGGATAGTTTTCTCTGGAGCATCAGAAGCTAAGAAGCGTCCTGTTGGAGGGATACAAAATTTATGACAGCACAGATGGGTAGGTAGAGTTTATTTTCCAGGGTGCAAATGTCTGATGTAAGAGGACAGGCATTTTGTTTATACAATGGATGCTATAAACAAAATATTCTGCCAGGTGAGGTGGGGGAAACAGATTCAATACTAGCATTGAAACATGCACATGTACAGGCAAGAGGATGGAGTGACTGATCATGTGTAAGCAGATGGGTTTAATATCATGGTTGGCACAGACATACGGGCACATGGGCCTCAATGAAGGGATTGCATCAACCCAGCTGCATTGTATAGCCAACAAGAAATCTTGATAATTATTCTGATTTAAAATTTTAAATCGCTATGTGAATCTAGTCATTTTTCCTTTCTTTTCATTGTTGGGGCGGATGACAGGAAGTTTGTTTCTAATTGTTTTTGGACTCATTTCTAACATTATAGTAACCGTGGGGTGCATAAGTAAGGCAGACGGCAGGAGGCTTTTCTGAAGCATCTAACTGAAATAGGACAACCTAGATTTAGGTTAAGGGATAGGAAGCTTAGAGGCAACTTTCTTCACCCAGAAGTAATCACTTGGGTATACCGACAAGCATGGAGATGTGTGCAGTTTTGGTCGCCGTTTTTCAGGATATACTATTGGAGTGAGGTAATCTTACCAGGCCTGTAACATAAATTATTGATCCTATTGTATTTCTTTGAGTGGCCACACGAAGATAAGACTCGGGGTTCTATATAATGAAATGCCGTATACAGTGATAATAAATTTACTTTGAATTTTGAACTAATAGAGGCAGAGACGCTCACACCATTTAGGAACTTTTGGGACAAGCTGTTGAATCACTGAGGCTTAGAAGTCTATAGGCCAAGAGTCAGTCATAGGATTAATATAGACGGGTGCGTGATGGTTGACATTGAAATGGTGAGCCAAAGAGCCTCTTTATTTTCTTTATGATTCTTTGATTCTTGTCTTCTTTTGTTCTGGCTGTTTTTGGTTACCTTTGTCTTTTTACTTATCAGGAAATGCATGTTTTCATTCACTGAGGAATTCAGTCCCTAGCTCTCATTACGTGCTGCTCTCAAATGAACGTGTTTCAAGGGTTAATGCTTGTCTCCATTCCAATGTTATTTTTGCAGATATTTCAGCGAAGGATCCGTTTTCACACATTACGCCGATGTTCTAGCCATCCTGGTCTGGCTGAGGCAGCTGTGCTGTCATCCACGTCTGTTTGCAAACTCTTCAGCTGTGATAGGCTCTACAGGTAGGAGCGCCGTCCTGATAGGGTTTCACCCCTGAATGAAACGGGAGACTAGTTCAGACATACCCGTCTTCAATTTATTAAAATCCATGAGGAATGGGGCAATGTGGTAGGATTATGCAGCAGGTCAGGCAGCATCTGTAATGTTTGGCTTGTATATATCCCGCTTCTTTTAAACTTGCCATGTTCACCAGAAGATTATCAGTATTGCAGTGCGGCATGTAAAATCAAAGTGCAGTAGAAGTTTGCTTGCATAACATTCAGTAGTTCAGAGCAACTGCTGGTTCGGCACCACTGAAGACCCTTTGGTGCTGGGTTATTGGAGTAGTACTGTAAACATATTAGTTTCTGTATCAAACTATCATTATGATAAACAGTGCAATGATCTGGTCAAGTCAAGTTGCTTTTTATTGTCATTTCAAGCATAAGCTGCTGGTCCAGTACATAGTAAAAACGAAACAACGTTCCTCCAGGACCCTGGTGCTACACAAAACAATACAAAACTACACTAGGCTATGTGAGACAACTCAAGGCTACACTAGACTACGTAAAACATCACAAGAACTACACTAGACTACAGACCTACACAGGACCACATAAAGTGCCCAAAACAGTGCAGTAATAATTCTCCAGATAGACTTTTCCTAAATTCTTCAAATATATAGCATCGAAGTGCACTGGTCCAACCAGAAGCAAAAGCTGGTGAATTCAGCAGGTTACGAGCTGTCAGTGGGGAGAGACACAGTTCTATTTGAGGATGGTCCATGACCTGAAAACTTGACTCTTGTCTCTCTGCACATGTAACAATACTTGACTGAGTGCTTCCAGCAACCTATTTTGTTCCATACTTCTAGCTTCTGCAGATTCTGCTGCAGGAGTTTGCACAATTAGTTACAAGGATTGATATTTCTGCTAATTGTACTAAATACATTGTCTCCCCATTCTCCTTCTCTCTCTTTTATTTTTGCATTATCATTCTTTCTTTTTCTCTGCCCCTGTACCTCACCCTTCCTCATCGCTGCCTCACCCTTCCACCCCTCTCTCTCATCACTCCCTTTCTCTTGTAGACAGTGCCACTCCTGATGAACTGAGGGAGAAGTTGGTGAAGAAGATCAAACTAGTTTTGAACTCTGGCTCTGATGAAGAGTGTGCTATCTGTCTGGAATCACTAACTTTTCCTGTAATTACGCACTGTGCCCATGTTTACTGCAAACCGTGCATCTGCCAAGTTATTCGGAATGAACAGGTTAGTGTGACGATATGGAACTGTGTCTGTACTTCCAGGGCTTTTGGAGATTTCTGAGAGTTTATGTTAATTCTCTTGTATAAAATTCTGCTGGGTTTCTTCAGATTGGAGGAGCAACACCTTATGGATATTTCTTCCCCCTTCCACCTTCACTCTTACTCCATCCCCTACTCTGACTCCCTTCTTACCCCTTCTCTTTTCCTCACCTTTCTGTGACCTCCTGGTGCCCCCCCTTTTCCTATGGTTCACTCTTCTCTCCTATCAGATTCCTCTTTCACCCTTTTGCCTTTCCCACCTATCACCTCACAGCTTCTCACAGCATCCCTTGTCTCCCCAATCCAGCTACCTTCCCCCTCACCTGGTTTCCCCTCACCTGGCCCATATCCCTCCATACACCTCTCATCCATGTACCTGTCCAAGTTGTCCTTAAATTTTAAAAGTGAGCCCACATTTACAACTTCATTTGGCAGCTCATTCCACACTCCCACCACTCTCTGTGTGAAGAAGCTCCCCCAATGTTCCCTTTAAATTTTTCCCCCTTCACCCTTTACCCATGTCTTCTGGTTTTTTTTTTCTTCCCTAGCCTCAGTGGAAAAAGCCTGCTTGCATTCACTCTATCTATACCCATCATAATTTTATATACCTCTATCAAGTCTCCCCTCATTCTTCTATGCTCCAGGGAATAAAGTCCTAACCTATTCAACCTTTCTCTGTAACTCAGTTTCTAAAGTCCCGGCAACATCCTTGTAAACCTTCTCTGCACTCTTTCGACCTTAGTAATATCCTTCCTGTAATTCAGTGACCAAAACTGCACACAATACTCCAAATTCGGCCTCACCAATGCCTTATACAACCTCACCATAACATTCCAAGTCTTATACTCAATACTTTGATTTATAAAGGTCAATGTACCAAAAGCTCTCTTTACTACCCTATCCACCTGTGACACCACTTTTAGGGAATTTTGTATCTGTATTCCCAGATCCCTCTGTTCTACTGAACTCCGCAGTGTCCTATCATTTACCTTGTATGCTCTACCTTGGTTTTTTCTTCCAAAGTACAATACCTCACACCTGTCTGTATTAAACTCCATCTGCCATTTTTCAGCCCATTTTTCCAACTGGTCCAAATCCCTCTGCAAGCTTTGAAAACCTTCCTCACTGTCCACTACACCTCCAATCTTTGTATCATCAGCAAATTTGCTGATCCAATTTACCACATTATCTTCCAGATCATTGATATAGATGACAAATAACAATGGATCCAGCACTGATCCCTGTGGCACACCACTAGTCACAGACCTCCGCTCAAGAGAAGCAATCCTCCACGACCACTCTCTGACTTCTCCTATTGAGCCAATGTCTAATCCCATTTGCTACCTCACCATGTATACCTAGCGACTGAATCTTCCTAACTAACCTTCCATGCGGGATCTTGTCAAAGGCCTTACTGAAGTCCATGTAGACAACATCCACTGCCTTTCCTTCATCCACTTGCCTTGTAACCTTCTTGAAAAGCTCTAATAGATTTGTTAAACATGACCTACCAATTATTTTGTTTATTTTTATTTTATTATTATGTTTTCAATTATTTATCTTGGTGACAGCCAATCTTATGAAGTTGTGTCTTGAGTATTTAATGCTTCATTTTCACAATGTCAATACAAAGTAGTTTTGCTTTGTACAGTATGTTATGGGTTCTCTTTGTTCTTGGTTTGTTAGAAATGCAGAATTAATCATTTATTCTTAAATGGTCATGAGGTAAACCATCAAAGTCAGGTTTAATATCATTGGCATTATGTCATAAATTTATTAATTTTGTTGCAGCAGCAGTACAATGCAATAGAGAGATAAAAGAAAACTGAATTACAATAAGCTTATAAATAGTACAGACAGGCAGATGTACTTTATTGATCCAGAGGGAAATTTGGGTTTCGTTACAGTCGCACCGACGAAGAATAGAGTAGAAATATAGCAATATAAAACCATAAATAATTAAATAATAATAAGTAAATTATTCCTAGTGGAATTAAGTCCAGGACCAGCCTATTGGCTCAGGGTGTCTGACCCTCCGAGGGAGGAGTTGTAAAGTTTGATGGCCACAGGCAGGAATGACTTCCTATGACGCTTAGTGTTGCATCTCGGTGGAATGAGTCTCTGGCTGAATGTACTCCTGTGCCTAACCAGTACATTATGGAGTGGATGGGAGACATTGTCCAAGATGGCATGCAACTTGGACAGCATCCTCTTTTCAGACACCACTGTCAGAGAGTCCAGTTCCATCCCCACAACATCACTGGCCTTACGAATGAGTTTGTTGATTCTGTTGGTGTCTGCTACCCTCAGTCTGCTGCCCCAACACACAACAGCAAACATGATAGCTCTGGCCACCACAGAAGTAGTTAAATAAAATTAAAAAATAGAAATAATGAGGTTGTGTTCATGGGTTCAATGTCCATTCAGATGGCAGAGGGGAAGAAGCTGTTCTTGAATCGCTGAGTGTGTGTCTTCAGGCTTCTGATTCTCCTTCCTGATGGTAACAGTGAGAAGAGAGCATGACCTGGGTGATGGCAGCCTTTCTGCAGCACTGCTCCTTGAAGATGTCTTGGATACTTCGAAGGCTAATGCCCATGACGGAGCTGACTATGTTTACAACTCTCTCTAGCTTACTTCGATCCTGTGCACCACCCCCCTCCCCCCACGTCCATACCAGCTGGTGTGCAGCCAGTTAGAGCTTAGAAATCTATAGCATATAACAGGCCCTTTGGCCCACAATGTTGTGCCAACCATATAACCTACTGTAGAAACTGCCTGGAGTTTCCCTACTGCACAGCCCTCTATTTTTCTAAGCTCCATGTACCTATCTGTGAGGCTCTTAAAAGACCCTATTATATCCGCTTCTACCACCGTCGCTGGCAGTACACTTCACACATCCACCACTCTGTGTGGAAAAACTTACCTCTGACATCCTCCTTGTACCTACTTCCAAGCACCTTAAAACTATGCCCCCTCGTGTTAGCCCTGGGAAAAAGCCTCTGGCTATGCGTATGATCAGTGCCTCTCATCCTCTGTCGCTCCAAGGAGAAAAGACAAATTTCATTCATCCAATTCTGATAAAGCATGCTCTCCAATCCTGGCAGTATCCTTGTAAATCTCTCTATAGAATCCACATCCTTCCTGCAGTGAGGTGACCAGAACTGAACACGGTACTCCAAGTGGGGTCTGACCAAGGTCTTATAGCTGTAACATTACCTCATGGCTCTTGAACTCAATCCCATGGTTGATGAAGGCCAACACACCATACAGCTTCTTAACAACACCGTCAATCTGTGCAGATGTTTTGAGTGTTCTCTGGACATGGACCCCAAGATCTCACTGATCCTCCACATTGCCAAGAGTCTTACCATTAATTACCATTCTGAGCTCAAATTTCACCAACTGAAATGAACCGCTTTAAAACTTATCTGGGTTGAACTCCGTCTACCACTTCTCAGCCCAGTTCTCCATCCTATAAATGTTGCGTTGTAATTTCTGGAAACTCTCCACACTATCCGCAACACCCCCGACTTTTGTGTCATCAGCAAACTTACTAACCCACCCTTCTACTTCTTCATCCAGGTTATTTATAAAAACCACAAAGAGGAGGGGTCCCAGAACAGATCCCTGCGGAACTCCACTGGTCACCGACCTCCATGCAGAATACGAACCATCTACAACCACCCTTTTCCTTCTGTGGGCAAACCAATTCTGAATCCACAAAGGAAGGTCTCCTTTAATCCCATGCCTCATTACTTTCTGAATGAGCCTCACATAGGGAACCTTATCACATGTCTTTCTGAAATCCATATACACTACATCCACTGCTCTACCTTCATCAGTGGGTTTTGTTACATCCTCAAAGAATTCAATCAGGCTTGTAAGGCACAACCTGCCCTTGACAAAGCCGTGCTGACTATCCCTGAACAGATTATGTCTCTCCAAATGCTCATAAATCCTGCCTCTCAGGATCTTCTCCAACAACCTGCCCACCACTGTACTAAGACTCACTAGTCTATAATTTCCTGTGTTATCTCTACTCCCTTTCTTGAACAAAGGAACAATGTTTGCAACCCTCCAATCCTCTGGTATTTCTCCCATCCCTATTGATGATGCGAAGATCATTGGCAGAGGCTCAGCATTCTCCTCCCTTGCTTCCCACAGCAGCCTGGGGTGGAATGGTCTCCACTGTATGTCTGTAGAAACTTGCCAGTGTTTTTGATGACATACCAAATCTCCTTAAACTCCTGATGAAATATAGCCGCTGTTGTAGCTGCATCGATACGTTGGATAGAGCTGAGTCCTTCATAGAGCTACGTCTGATGGCAGGAAGGGCAGTTTGGAATTGAAGTAATTTGACGACCTGAATCGTGAGGCGTGGCTGCTTTTCTTCTCTCGAGCACAATTGGCATCTCTCACTGGTCATTTTTCTAAGTGGTTGTCAACAAATGATCAGGAGGAACTGGTTGCCTGAAGAACCAAATCAGAACGGAGAAGTTTTTACTTTTTACATACCTGTACGTCATCTGGAATTCACGGTCTGAGAGGGAGGTGAAGGCACGTTCAGTGGAACAGTTGGAAAGGGAAACAGAAGGCAGAAAAGTGGGATCAGTTAGATGACTCTTTCCCAGAGATAATAGGTCAAATGTCTGCCATGTGAAGGCTTGATAATTAGATTTAACCCTGTCTGATTTGTACTTCAATGCTGAGCATTGTTTTGAAGCAAAACTCACATCATGTCATTGTGGTAGTTGTGACACAAATTCAGCAGTGTTGTTTGAAATAAGGTCCTCTGTTATTTCACTGTAAATATAATTTCACCGTAAGTATCTGCAAAGAATTTTTAAAATAATTCATGCAAATTCAGTCACTTCTCACAATGGAAGATTATTTTATTTTTAATGACGCTAAACCCACTCATGAAATGATAGAAATTATTGGAGCCAGGGGCTTCCTTTGATCATTTCCAAACTGGGAACATTATTTAGTATTAAGTGCACAGCATAAGGTACAAAATAACAGCCTATGTGGTTGAACCAATCCTGTAGGAATCTGCATGGATGCCTATAAATGAGGTCTTTCTTAATTTACTGCAGCCACTAATACGTACTGCAGTGTTGGTGCTGTAATCTTAAAAGTTTCAATAGCAATGCTTGCAACAAACACAAAATGCTTGAAGAACTCAACAGGCCAGGCAGCATCAATGGGAAAAAAAGTATAGTTGATGTTTCAGGCCTTGCTTAATGGTAACAAAGGAGTGGTGATCATTAGTAAACAAATGATTAAATGATTGGTAAGTTATGTGTGAATGACTGTTGTAGGATTTACTCTGACCTGTGTTTCACTGCGTAAATTACTGCGGGGAGGGGAGGATTACTGTATCATAAACATTGGGATAAGAGATTTAAAGAGGATAGCTTTATTGTCACTTGTAGTGAAATGCATCGTTTGCATTAGCGATCAACATAGTCTGAGGATTGTGCTGGAACTGTATGTCTTTGGAATGTGGGAGGAAATCGGAACAGCCAGAGGAATCCTGTGTGGTAGCAGGGCGAATGTTCAAAGTTGCAGAGGACAGTGGGAATTGAATCCAGTGAGGGATCACTGGTACCATGCCCCTCATAACAAAGCAAAATCACTTTGTACCAACATTGTGAAAACAAAGCATTAGATACTGAAGATACAACTACATAGCAATGGGAAATTGTTTAACTGAGTGGACAGAGGTGGCTTTTCACCAGTTGGGCCTAATCAGCGCTGTGCTTGTCCTGCTTGATTTTGGTAGCCCACCGCCAGGTGCCCCTTGTGCAGGACAGAGATCCGAGTGGAACAGCTGGTGGAGTGTCCTCCTGAAGAGGTGGCTCCGGCATCACTTGACAAAACCCAGCAGGCCTGGGTCTCCAGTTCAAAGGTGAGACAGAAGCCTTTCATATTCGCTACACATTTGTGCGAGAGATGCACTGCTGTCAGGAGTGGATTGCAGCAATGTCATCTGTGGAATGTGAACCTGTAGTTTTTTGGAAAAGCCGGCTGTTGCATTGTTCATGATCTAAGCAAGCTTATTTCTGTTTCATTGCACCTGACAGTAAGTGACAGTTGTGTGCTCAGATATAATCCCGGAGTAGAGACTGGCCGAATCACAAAATGCGGGCAATCCAGTTTGTCGCGACTTTGGGATTATATCTGAACTGTAAAGTTTCCATTTACAGTTGTTGGGGGAGGGGGGAGTGCAGTAGGAGGAGATTGCACTGTCCAAGAGAACACCAGTCGAAAGCATTTGTAGGTCTGGAATGCCTTTCACATTTTTTTAGGGTGCTTCATTTAATATGATTTACATAAAATGACCTTGTAATATGAATTCTTAATTTTGTGACTGGAAAGTCTGGTTTGATGGTAAACTGAACTGAAATTCCTAAAAAGGACTGGAGAATAAAATACATAGGGTTTTCATTTGTTCTGAAGGCATTGTTTCTCATGCGTGACTTTGCATCGTAACAGAAAATTATCCATTTAATTAGCCATATGACATAAGAGCAGCATAAGGCTATTTGGCCCATTGTGTTTGCTGTGCCATTTAACCATGGCTCATTTTTTTTCTTCCACATTTTCTTACGTTCTCTCCGTAACTCATAACCCCCACTTATTAATTAAGAACCTATCAATCTGTCTGAAATGCACTCAATCACTTAGCCTGCACAGCCCTCTGTGGCAACAAATTGCACAGATTTACACCCAGCTGAAAAAGCTCTTTCTTGTTTCACTCCTGACTTATATGGTCAAAGTGGTTTCTATATTTATGCTTGGACTGATCACCCACACAGCACATTTACTGAAGTTTCATTAAGCTCTCAGGAGTAATGTTATGGTGTGTTTTTTTTTTGCCTTGTGCAGAGATCAATTTTGATGATCCCATTTCTTTTGTGAACTTCGATTCCCCAGTGTAATTATGCACTTCGAATAACCTTGCTTCGTATAAGCACAGGACTCCTGACGCTGTTTTTCCTTTTTCTCCACTGATTTCACAAGATAAATTGCTGTCTGTGTTTAAATTCATGGCCCAGAGATGATCTTTTTTACAATCATCCAAATGCAAACTGGTGGGCGTGGTGAGCATATTATTTAATGGAAGGGACACTGGAATGATTCTGAGGGATGCGGACTGTTAGAAGGAGATGCTGTCGTAATGAGGGACAGTTCAGAAAGCCTTGAGAGAAGTATTTCAGTGCATCATCTGATACCGAGTCGGATAATTTTGCTGTCTCCCCTTGCAGGTGGATGCCCTGATGCATTCATTGATTGAGCTTCGAAAGCAGGACCCCACCGTGAAGAGTTTAGTTGTCTCTCAATTCACGGCCTTTCTTACTCTTATAGAAACTCCCCTCAGGTAGGTGAAATCTTGGCCTATTGTTCCTTTTTCTCCTTTCTTTGATTGGCAGTAGTTAGTGTTTAGGAACTCTGTTGTACCCCCTCTCTAGTAAGTCATTTTTAATCAAGAAAGCCAAAAAATATGCTCCAAGGCTCTGTACATTCATAGTAAGAAGTTCTTACTTTTTGTGGTCAAATCCTGGTGTAAATGAAGGCCAACATGGTTGCATTGTTATCAGGAGCAGGAAGAGGGCACATTATTTTATTTAGAGATACAGCATCGTTACAGACCCTTCTGGCCCAACGAGTCCGCATTGTCCAAGTACATCCATGTGACTAATTAACCTAACCCTTGCGACTTTGGACTGTGGGAGGAAACCCACGTGGTTAACGGGTGAATGTACAAACTCCTTACAGCCAGCAGCACAATTGAACCTGTGTCGCTGTACAGCATTTATGCTAACCGCTACATCACAGAGCTTCCTCAATTATTAGTGATTCTCTGGCACTGGCTGTGTGGAAAGGAATGGAGGCAGATGAGTGCTACTTCCCCAGGTAGGCTACCGCAGGAAGGGTTTGGAGAATGGTAGCAGAACTGTTGTAAGATACAGGCAGAATGCAGAGGATTAGGTTATCTTTGGCATAATTATGACATGCTAACGACACAGCAGGGGTAAAATCCAGTTTTGAGTGGATGAGACAGGGAACTCCCAGTTCTGTGCAGGAGGCTCCAACCTGTATAGAATTTTAAGTCAAGTCAAGTCAAGTCAAGTCATTTTTATTGTCATTTTGACCATAACTGCTGGTACAGTACATAGTAAAAATGAGACAACGTTTTTTCAGGACCACGGTGTTACATGACACAGTACAGAACTAGACTGAACTACGTAAAAAAACTACACTAGACTACAGACCTACCCAGAGCTGCCTTTCTCCCAGTGTTGGATGGGCTGGTCCAGTGTGAAATATGTTTGCTTCCAGCTATTGAATATGGATAACGTGATGTGTCGCTACTGTGTTTATTTGATATCTGTCTCTTCCTCTTCAAGGATTAAATGTTCAGATATTGGATTCTTGTTGGCACAATCAATTCCCCCTAAAAATAGTGCCTTGAAAGTCTGTCTTGGGTGACAGTGTGGATGTCAGATCAGCTTGTGCTGCAGAGAACACTGGGTTAGGTTAATGATTTCATTAGCAGATCTCCCTTTAACATAAAGGTGGATATAAAAAGACACAGGAAGTAGTTTAACACAACCTTCTCACCTCTAGCAAGGTCTCAAATTTCTTTATGATATAGAAGGAGGCCATATGAATCTCTGGCTCACAGAGCAATCCTTCCAGTTTAAGATGGCGCTACTGAAGACATGCGACAGTTTACTGGTGTTTCGAAACCTAAGGAATTTGATTTAAAACATGTTAGCAACACTTTTTTAAAGTAAGTTGTAGTAAACTACCAGATTAACAATGAAGCGAAGTTGAGAGATGTGCCCTGCTGGTACGTTGCAAAATTGGAGCGGTGCTGGTTGGAGTGAATGATTCGGAGCGGAGAAGATAGGACAGCTGAGTTCTGATGCCTGTCCGGCTAATCTGGGTGTGAGGGTGGATTGCTCTAAGCGCTGAGATGATTTGGAGAGGTCGAGAACTACGACTTTGGCAGTGAAATCCAGGTCCGAAGCAAACCGCTGGGCTGCATTTTCTAGGCTCAAGCGATTTGCCATAGCAGGGCCCAGGTCCTAATGTGAGGTACAATATGCTGTTTGGGCAATCTAGAAACTGGTCCAGATAGATTGGAAAGGCAGGGTGTTCAGAGTCAGGTGAGGTTCGAGCATTCTGGGAGGTGAGCCGATTTGGAGAGGTCAAGAATGGCTTTCCTGGGCCTGAAGTGATTTGTCGCGGCAGGGCCCAGGTCCCATTACAAGGTTCAGACAATTTAAACGCTGGCCAGATAGGCTGGCAGCTGCTCTCTCCATGACACTAAGGCTGTGAGACTGTCCCTGGCCATTATGCTTTGTGTCTGCAATCTTTGCTGCGGTTTGTCCCACTAACATGATGAGCTGAATACCGAGGCTTTGGCCTACTCTGCACTGCTCCACGGATTTGGATCTCGGGACTCAGTTTGGTTCGGAATGCTTGTTGCTTGCTTCGATCGTTTGCATGATTTATCTCTTTTTTTTTCCTCTTTCTCTGTGGCCACTGGGGGTTGGTCTTATTTAGAAAAAAATTAATTGGCTTCTTTCAGGTTCTTTGCATTGTGGCTGCTTGTAAGCAAACTAATCTCAAGGTTGTATCATTTGTACGTTCTTCGATGATAAATGCACTTTGAATCCTTGAATCTTTGTTCCCCTCACCGATTTTCACTGAGACCTGTTCTCCCCCACATTCCCAAAATGCTGAAGGAACTCAGCAGTCAGGTAGCATCTATGGAAAAGAGTAAAGAGTTGATGTTTTGGGCCGGGACCCTTCTTCAGTGCCCTTCATCCTCAAAGAGGGGCTTGGCCCAAAATATTGACTGTTCACTCTTTTTCATAGTCACTGCCTGGCCGGCTGAGTTCCTCCAGCATTTTGTGTGTGTTGCTGTGAATTTCCAGTATGTGTAGATTTTCTTGTGTTTGTGATTTACTTTCTCTCCCCCCCCCCCCCCACCTCCCAATTCCTGCCAGCTACCACTCCCAACCCCTTCCAGACCTTGCCAGCCAGCCACAGGCTGTTTATACTGGTCAGTTAACCCACCTATCTGTGTGTCATCTGAATGAGGAGGAATCCAGAGAGGCCAAGGGAAGCCCACAGGATCACAGAGGAACGTGCCAGCTCTGCACACTCAGCACCTGAGGTCAGGGTTGAACCAGAGTAGCTGGAGGCGTGAGGCAGCTTTACCTGTTGCGCCACTATGCCCTCATGGTTGTACGAAGACAGAATTATGCCTTTGACATGAGGCTGCCCTTAAGTCAAGGCTAAGTTCAAATTAGAGGTACATCACCACATATTCCACATGGGCACCCTGACTTATCACTGTCGTACTATCAAACAGATCTCTATCTGTCCTTTTTCTCTTTGTTTTCTTTCCTTTTGCAACTGGCCTTTATCACTCTATCTCTGCTCCTCCCCGTCCCTGTCCTTCTGCCCATTACTCAAACATTCTTCCCAATGCTCGCTCCATTTGTTCCGTGCTCTACCTTCCTCTCCTATCATCTTCAGCCCTTTGCTACTCTCGCCCAGCACCTGCCAGCTTCTGGCATTATTCACACTCCCCGCCCACCTCATCGGCCTATCCCGCACTCACCTGGATCCACCTGACCGCTCTCGCTCCATCCCTTAAACTGGTTATCTCCCCTCTCTCTTTCTGTCCACATGAGGGATCTTCACCTGAAACACCAAGTAAACGTCCACCCCTGATGTTCTCCCTTCTCTCTTTCCCATCAGGCAGGGGATTACAAAAGTCTGAAAGCACATTCTCAAGGACAGCTTCTACCCTATTGTTACCAGACTCTTCAATGGACCTCTTGTACGATAAGATGGACTCTTGACCTCGTAATCTACCTTATTATGATCTTGCACTTTATTGTTAACCAGCACTAATTTTTTTTGGTATTTTTACACTTTATTAGAGTCATAGAAAAACTACAGCACAGACAGAGGCCCTTCGGCCTATCTGGTGTGTGCTGAACCATTTAAAC
The DNA here is from genome assembly GCF_030144855.1 of Hypanus sabinus. Taxonomy (NCBI): domain Eukaryota; kingdom Metazoa; phylum Chordata; class Chondrichthyes; order Myliobatiformes; family Dasyatidae; genus Hypanus; species Hypanus sabinus. Next base: position 23,328,034 of record NC_082707.1, read on the forward strand.
TGCCTAACAATTCTGTATTATTATTGACTTGCCTTATTCTACCTCAATGCCCCGTATGAAAAGTTTGCAAGACATGCTTCTCATTGTATCTTGGTATATTATCTTTTCTCTTCATAGATACGGGTCAGATCTGCTGAGATGCCCCTGTGTTTTGCACTTTAATTAGGTCAGCTTTTACGCCAGGCTTCAGATGTGGGCTTTGGTTGGTTTTGAGGCACTACGGAACTGCACCAACCCAAGTGACAAGATTGACAAGGTTAACGTGTACGTCTTTTTACTTCTGTTTGTGTAGACAAGAAGGCTTCACCTTCACCCGTTTGGATGGCTCAATGCCACAGAAGCGACGGATAATCGCCATCGAGTCCTTCCAGAGTAACAGTCCGGGCTCACCAACCATCATGCTGCTCTCGCTAAAAGCTGGCGGAGTTGGACTGAATCTCACAGCAGCTTCTCGGGTATTCCTCATGGATCCTGTAAGTAGTGGCCAGGAAACCTTACACCCATTTACTTCAAGAATTCATGTAGGCACAGCCTTTTTAGGCAAAATTAAACATCTAATTGAGTAGTTTCAATTACGTTGGCTCAGTATCAGGTGATGCTCTTCGTCCTTATTGGTTAACAGGGCCTGAAATCCTAGTTTATAAGCTCAGTTCACCTCATTTCCTGTCCAAGTGTCTATTAACAAAATTACTGGAGAAGATGAAAAGTTGGGGAATCCTTTCTATGGTCAATAGCAGTCTGAATCCAATAGCATCATTGCTTGGAGTAAGTAAACTATAGGACATAGGTTAACAAAGGGGGAGAGAAGTTATTAATGAGCAACTTGCACCCGAACTGTCTGTATAAACTGGATGAGCAAGTCTCTCCACTGTTGCATCTAGTGGAAAGATTAATAAAGGCTTTCAAGGACATGGAATAAAGGCATTTTGGCCCACGGAGTCCCTACAGGCCATCAGTTACCTGTTTACACTAATTCCATTTAATTCTTCCCCACATTATCAACGTCCCCTCTGACCTACTGTACACACTAGGGATAATTGACAGTGGCCAATTAACCTACCAGCCTGGGATAGGGAGGAAAGTAGGGACCACACAGTAACAGGCAGAATGTGCCAACTCCGCTCCGACAGGACTGGAGGTCACAACTGAACCTGAATCACGGGAGTTGTGAGGGTTTTCGTGCGTTATGAATTTCTTTTGGGTCTTTGTGGGAAACCGTATTGACAGAGGCTACTGTCTGCAACTAGGCTTTGTACTAACAATGCTCTTCCGGCATTATCCATGTGTCCTAGGCTTGGAATCCTGCTGCTGAGGATCAGTGCTTCGATAGGTGCCACAGGCTGGGCCAGACCAGAGATGTCGTCATCACCAAGGTAACTGTAATTCCACTTCAGAAGGACGGGGGGGAAAACAACTGTTCTCTCAAGCCATTCCGGTCGTCAGTGTGAAAACCAACACAGCTGCAGCAGCTGGAAATCTGAAATAAAATCAAAAAATGCTGAAAACACCTGGCAGGTCGGGCAGCCTCTGTGGGGGGAGCTAACAGAGTTAATGTTTTGGACTGAATCAGCAAACTCGGGCCAACTGAGATCTGGGTGTGATTGGCTAGTTAGAGAGAGGTCGAGGGTGGACTCTTGACCTCACAATTTACTTTTCTCCCCCACTTCATTGTATACCTGCACTGCGCTTTCTTTGTAAACGTTACACTTTATTCTGTGTCGTTTCTACAACATAGAACAGTACAGCACTGGAACAGGCCCTGCAGCCCACAATGTTGTGCCAAACCAGCTAAAATGTAAATCAACCCCCCCCCAAAAAAAAAAACTCATCCCTCTGACCTACAGAATGTCCGTATTCCTCCATTTTTCTCACAATCATGTGCCGATCTGAATGCCTCTTCAAAGTCTCTAATGTATTTGCCTTTACCACCATACAGGCAGCACACTCCAGGCATCCACCACTCTCTGAGCAAAAAACTTACCCCTCACATCTCCTTCGAACCTACCCCCTCCCACCTTCAGTACATGCTTTCTAGTACTAGACGTTTCTACCTTGAGAAACAGATACACCCTGTCTACTCTTATCTATGCCTCTCATAATCTTAATCTTAAAGTCATAATCTATCAAATCTGCCTTCAGCCTCCTACGCTCCAAAGAAAACAGCCCAAGTTTGTCCAGCTTATCGTGGTAGCACATGCACTCTAACCCAGGCAGCATTCTGGTAAACCTCTTCGACACCTGACTGACCTAGTGCCTAACTGACCTGCCCTTTATTCTAAATCTGGCTCCCAAATTCTAGATTGTTCAGCATTCCTGTAAGAGTTTCATGAATTTAAATTGGATGTTTTCTAAATACAGACCCATTTTATTTGATCTCTCCTCTTATGATGGACATGCTGTTGCAGGAACCCCCTCTACTTTATCTCATCTATGGGAAATACATCCTCTTTCAACTGTACACCCTTCTCAAATCATGGTCTTACTAAGGTTCTGTATAATTGCAAGAAGCTGTATAGTTTTGTATTACTCTGTATAATTTTAAAAGAGGATTTGATGGCAAAAGTCATGGTCCTAACGTATCATTTGCCCTCCTAATTATCTACCACTCTTGTATGTTAACTTTCATAACTTGTGTACAGCTAGGTCTCTGATCATCAGCACTTCAATCATTTAAAAAATATGATTGCTTCAGTGGTTGGTAAGTTGATAGAAAAGATCCTAACAGGCAGGATTTATGACCATTTGGAGAGGCATAATATGATTAGGAATAGTCAGCGTGGCTTTGTCAAAGGTAGGTTGTGCCTTACAAGCCTGATTGAATTTTTTGAGGATGTGACTAAACACATTGATGAAGGTAGAACAGCAGATGTAGTGTATATGGATTTCAGCAAGACATTTGATAAGGTACCTCATGCAAGACTTATTGAGAAAGTAAGGAGGAATGGGATCCTAGGGGACCTTGCTTTGAGGATCCAGAACTGACTTGCACATAGAAGGCAAAGAATGGTTGTAGACAGGTCATATTCTGCATGGAGGCCAGTGACCAGAGATATACATCAGGGATCTGTTCTAGGACCCCTTCTCTTGGTGATTTATATAAATGACCTGGAAGAGGAAGTGGGCTAGTAAATTGGCTGATGTCTCCGAGGTTGGGGGTGGATAGTATGGAGGGCTGTCAGAGGTTACAGCAGGACATCGATAGGATGCAAAACTGGTCTGAGAAGTGGCAGATGGAGTTCAACCCAGATAAGTATGAAGCTGTCATTCCTTTTGGTAGGTCAAATATGATGGCAGAGTATAGTATTAACGGTAAGACTCTTGGCAGTGTGGAGAATCAGAGGAATCTTGGGGTCCGTGTTCATAGGACACTCAAAGCTGCTACGCATGTTGACTGTGATACGGTACATTGGACTTAATCAACCGTGGGATTGAGTTCAAGAGCCGAGAGGAAATGTTACGGCTGTTTAGGACCCTGGTCAGAGCCCAGTTGGAGTACTGTGCTTAGTTCTGGTCACCTCACTACAGGAAGGATGTGGAAACTATAGGAAGGGTGCAGAGGAGATTTACAAGGATGTTGCCTGGATTGGGGAGCATGCCTTATGGGAATAGGTTGAGTGAACTTGCCCTTTTCTCCTTGGAACGACAGAGGATGAGAGGTGACCTGATAGAGGTGTATAAGATGATGAAGGGCATTGATTGTGTGGATAGTCAGAGGCTTTTTCCCAGGGCTGATATGGCTAAAACGAAAGGGCACAGTTTTAAGATGCTTGGAAGTAGGTACAGAGGGAATGTCATGTAAGTTTTTTACGCAGAGTGGTGAATGCATGGAATGGGCTGCCGGCGACTGTGGTGGAGGCAGATACAATAGGGTCTTCTAAGAGATTGCTGGATAGGTACATGGAGGTTGGAAAAATAGAGGGCTATTGGGTAACCCTAGGTAATTTCTAAAGTACATGCTTGACACAGCATTGTTGGCCGAAGGGCCTGTATTTTGCTGTAGGTTTTCTATGTTTCTTTTTGAGCATTTTAAAATCTATTTTAGCACCTGTGGATCCAGCTACTGTCCTCTAATGACTTGGAAGAACAGTAGGATGTGTGGAGCTCTGTTTTTTTACATATGACCATTTTGATTTGTGTTATGCCTTCGAAATTAAATTCTTCATTCCATTAAAGCTGATTGTAGTTTGCAGAATCTGTGTCATTGTTTAGTAAAACTTCCCTTTTTTTTACGTTTGCAGTTCATTGTGAAAGACTCTGTGGAGGAAAATATGATGAAGATTCAAAACAAGAAACAAGAACTTGTTGCAGGAGCTTTTGGATCCAAACGACAGCGGGAAATCAAGCAGGGCCGGATTGAAGAGATCAAGATCTTGATCAACATGTAATACCAGTTTCTGCTGACTAAAATGTTTTATTTCTTTCCTTCCTTCCAAGAAATCTGACCAAACAAATTTGAATGAGAAGATATCTTTAATACAAATCATTTAATGACTAACAAAAATGCGTGTATAAAACAAATCCAGTTTAATATATGTGCCGTTGTTCTTCTGATGGAGGAGATGCTGCATTCAGAAGAGCCGACCCTCAAATGCAACATCAAACCGCAGAGATTAAAGTAATTTCTGTCAAGGGAAATCTGAACGTACAACCTGTACTTGTTCTTGCAATTCTTCCTAATTCAGCAGGTGCAACTCCGAGCAGCTGCTATTTCATCTCACTAACAATTTTGGGAGTGTTTTTGTGTGACTGTTGTGCTCGCAGACAAATGCTATGTAGGCCATTACTCTTGCCCTCAAATCCTTCCTTAAAAGGGATGTCTTAAAAGGGATGCACGGAATTCAAATGGGTATGTCAAACTTTGAGGGCTATAGATATGGTAAATGCAAGCAGGCTTTTTCCACTGAGGTTGGGACAGACTAGAATTAGAGGTCATGGGTTAAGGATGAAAGATGAAACATTTAAGGGGAACCTGAGGGGGAACTACTTCACTCCGAGGGTGGCATGAGTGTGGAATGAGCTGCCAGAGGAAGTTGTGAATGTGGGGTTCATTTCAACATTTAAGAGAAATTTGGGTGACCGTGGACAGGAGGGGTATAGAGGGCTGTGGTCCAGGTGCAAGTCAATAGGATTAAGCAAGGTAACTGTTCAGTATGGACTAGATGGGCCAAAGGGCCTGTTTATGGGCTGTAGTGTTCTGTGACCATGACTATGTGAAGAGGGTTGATGCACCTTTGACATGTGATCTGTGACACAAAGGCAAAAGCGTTCCATTTCATCCTAGAGTGGCGGAGGCTGAGGGGAGATCCTGTAGATTATGAGAGGCATTTTTCCACGTGTTGAACTGTCTAATACCATAGGGCATGCATTTAAGGTGAGCGGGTGTAATTTTAAAGAGATGTGAGAGGCAAGTGTTTTACCCGGTGGTGGGTGCCTGAAATGCACTGCCTGGGGTGGTGGTATAGGCAGGTACGTTGGGGACTGTTAGATAGGCACATGACTGTGAGGAAGAAGTAGGGATATGAATATCGTGCAGGCGTAACTGATTAGTTTAGTTAGCTATTTGATTACTCATTTATGCATCGGTTGGGCACAATATTGTGGGCCAAAGAGCCTGTTCCAGTACTGTACTATTCTATGTTCTAAGGCATCTGGTTTGATTAGAAGTGTGATCTCAGTGGAGGTTACGGGGAAGGAAAGTAACCTGTGCAGTAAGTAGAACTTCCATTTACGTGTGAAAAGGTCATCACAGGTGACTGAGGAGCAATCTTTATTTAAAATGGTGAGTGACAAAGAAAAGGTGGATGGTAACGGTCTTTTTCCCTAGGGTGGGGGGAGATATTTATTTGTAACATGTAGATTGAAACATACAGTGAATTGCTTCACGAGCAACAAATCAACGAGGATTGTGCAATTCAGACCATAAGCTTCTTCTGCTAACATAGCATGCCCACAACTCATTAATCCATACAGTACTGTACTGTGCAGAAGACCTAGACACATGCAGTATATTTGCTAGGGTGCCTAAGATCTTTGCACAGTACTGTTTGTCTTTGGAAGGTGGGAGGAAACTGGAGCATCTGAAGGAAACCCATATGGCTATGGGGGGAACATACAAACTCCTTACAAATGGTGGCAGGAATCGAACCCTGACATAATGGGAAGGGTTTAGAGGGGTATGGTGCAAATGCAGGAAATTGGGCTAGCTGGCTGGGGCTGAAGTAATGCTGTGTCACTCTGTGACATTTTGAAGCCTGGAAGTCACTCACTGACTGACAATATACAGTGCCATTAACCTTTCTAATGTTGCAGCTGCTGTACTCCAGATGAAGTGGCTGCTGTGTCTTTGAGATGAACTTCTCACTTTGTTGCCTCTTAACTCCTCTGAAATGTCTATGGTCTGACAGTAGACCGAGATCTTCAATACGCAGACAGGTCGAATGATAAAGCAATGTCCTCTGGGGTGGGGTGGGGGGGCGGTCCTTCAACGTCTCATGCAATGGAATCTCAAATATGCATAACAAAATTTTCTGAGCTCAGATAAAAAACTCAAAGTGATTTGCACATCGCTGTTATGTTTTGTTAATTTCTTGCCAAATGTTCAAACAGCCACATACCACCTGGAGGGCAGATGTTCCAAATTTCTCTCACTAATTCAGCATTTATGGAGGGAGGGTACCCAGGAAGGGCATACGCCTGTGGAATGAGTGTAGGTTCCTCCACAGATGCTACCTGGCCTGCTGAGATCCTCCAGCATTGTATGCGTTGCTCCAGGTTTCAGCGTTTGCAATCTCTCGTGGTTCCAATACGATAGTGGAATTCAACAGGTTGAACTGCATACAAGGGACTGCAAGTGATGCAACCTGGAGCAACACATGATATGCTGGAGAAACTCCATGGGTTCAACAGATCTGGACCTGAAATGAGCTTTAGACTTGAAACATCAACAATTTCTTCCCACCGTCACCCAACAGATGTTGCTCGACCCACTGAGTTTGTTCACGTCATCTGTACTATAATGTGTTCCTGGTTCTGCTGAGACTGCCCTCTGACAGTCACAGGTTGAACTTCTTGATTCCATTTATGCTGGTGCATTTGAAATTGGTGTTGCCCAAATATTGACATTACCTGATGCTGGGATGAAGTGTAGACTCTGTACTGTAGAGCTCATGGAAATTCACCAGGAAATTATTTTCAGCACCAACCGCTTAAAGTCAAAGATGGAAGGTAACTAGACTTGGAATAATTTGTTGATCTGGTTAGAACCGAGGAGCTTGAGACATGGAGAAGACTGAAGACAAAAATGAGATGTTGCTGGGCAGTATACACAGCTGGTGAGTAAACAGGACTACACACATTAGCGTAACGAAAGTGTTGGTTGGGAGCACTCGTAGAGTGGTACAGGTCAAAATGGTCCTTTGACTCATCACGTCCATGTTGACCTTTATGTCCATCTACACCAAGACAGAATTAAGTTGACACGTTAATTTTATCGTCATAAGCAGCATTCACAAGAAAAAGAACATGAAGGCAGAATTAGAACGGAAAAATTCAATTTTAATGCAAAGTGATCCAAGTGCCCATAGTTTTGATACACCATATTGATTAGAGATGTGCCACTTAACTGTATGGTAGCTGTTTTTGAATTGTTTTGGTGTGAGACTTCAGGCTTTTGCGCCTAAACATGAGTTTTTGTAGATGCTGGAAGAACTCGAAAGGTCAGGAAGCATCTGTGGAAAGGAATAAAGAGTTGTGTTTCAGGCCAAGGACCTTCTTCAGGATTGGAAAGGTGGGGGGAAGGGAAGGCGAATAAACTAGGTGGTGAGGAGGGGGTTGAAGTAGGAAGCTGGGAGGTGATGAGTGGAAAAAGTAAAGGGTTAAGAAGGAATCTTGATAGGAAGGTGCTCCAGGAGAAGGTGATGGGGCAAGTGAGACAAAGAGAAAAGAGGGGAACGGAATGGAAGCAGCAGAGGGAAAATTACCAGAAGTTGGAGAAATTGATACTAGTGTTCATCCAACTTGAAGGTGACCGCATCGAGGCAGTAGAGAAAGTCATGGACTGACATATGGGAATAGGGATTGGAATTTAAATGGTTGCCCACTGGGATATCCTGTGTTTTCTATATTATATAGGCCAATCTATACCATGTTTAAGAGGAGGATGCATCAGATACAGTAGATGACCTGAACAGATTTGCAGGTGACTGTACCTTCACCTCTATTCAGGTGAGGGAGGAGGTAAATGGGCAGGTGTAACACCTGTTCGTGACTGTAAGTGCCAGGAGGGAGATCAGTGGGTAGAGACGTATGGACAAGGGATTTAGGGAGAGAGTGATCCCCGCAGAAAGTGGGAGTGGGAGGAGGTAAAGATGTGTTTTGTGGTAGGTAGGGCAAAGAGGAACATTATCCTTGTTAAGGAGGCAGAAAGATGGAGTGAGGGCAGATGCCTGGGAAAAGGAGGAGATGTGGGATAGGGCAGCATCAATGATGTAGGGAAGGAAATCCTGTTCTTTGAAGGACACATCTCTGATGTTCTGGAAAGGAAGGTCTCATTTTGAGAACAAGTGCAGCAGAGATAAAGAAATGGAGAAAAGGAAATGGCATTTTTACAGGTGCTAGGCTCGGAAGAAGTATAGTCAAGATAGTGGGTCTATAAAAGTTACCATTAGGTAGTTTGTCCCTGGAGATGAAGCAGATCAAAAAAAGGGGAAAGATGTCAGAAATTGACCAAATGAACTTATGGGCAGGATGGAGGCAAAATTGACAACTTATGGGCAGGATGGAGGCAAAATTGACAACTTATGGGCAGGATGGAGGCAAAATTGACAATCTCAGTATGTGTGCATGAAGCAGCACAAATGCAGTCACTGATGCATCAAGGAAGAGCTGGGAAGTGTTCCCACTATATGCTTGGAACATGGATTGTTCCATGTACAGTAGCTTAGGAAAATGCAGGCATAATGGGGCCCATGCAGGTGCGCATGGCTATACCTTGGGTTAGGTGGAAGTGGAAGGATCGGTTCCACCAGAAGATGGTGGAGGGGAACAAATTGGGGCTGTTGTCAAGAAGGAAGTGAGGGCTTTAAAGCCTTAATGGGGGGTAGAAGTGTACAGGAACCAGATGTTCATGGTGATCAGGGCCAGGGAACTGATAGCATTTGAAGAGATCAAGAGCATGTGAAATGTTACAGTTGTAGATGGTAAGGGACTGAACCAAAGGGGATAAAATGGAGTAGAGTTATGTGGACACAAGTTCTGTGTGGTAGGAGCAGACAGAAAAATTGGCGTACTTGGACAGTCAGTTTTGTGGATCTTGGGTATGAGGTAGAAACAAACAGTGAACTATGAGGTTGGTGACTGTGAATGGGGGGGCTTCTGTACCTCTTGCTCATTAATTGCTGCAAGAAGGTGGTGAGACCCAAATAGTGGAGATCTTTGGATGTTGCCATTTTGAGGTAGTATCTCCTATAGATAGAACCAACAGTGGGGTGTATTGTGCTGTCCTCTAATTAGCAACTTCTTGCATTCCAGACCAGTCAAGATACTTTAAAACATACATCTGTAGATGTTTGCTCAGGGCTGTATATTTCTATGTCTTGCATATTTAATGTCTGTCTAAATGCCCCTTAAATAGTAATTGTATCTGATCCACCCCCTCCTCTGGCAGCACGTTCCAGATATCAACCACTCTGGTGCAGTAGCTGAGTCTGAAGGTAATTAAGTTTTAGGTTTCAGCAGTACAGAACTAAGGTTACGGAGAGAGGCCGGGAGCCAAGTTATTTCTCACTCCTCTGTTAGCGTGTCACTAATTCATCATTGGAATAGAGACATGGGGAGCAGTTCACCAGGGCATAAGGATTAGACAGGGATCAGTGTTCAATCAATGGACTGATTGATTTTTCACTCCCTGGCCCAAGGATACACTGGGCAAAAACAGTCACCAAGACTGACTGGATGCTCTGGTCTTAGGGTCAGTACCACCAACAGGCCTTTAGCGAACGAAAAGGAAGCAAAGTTTACTAAGTGCTGTGTTAGCACGCGAATAGGAATTGAGGGAGCAGAGGCTTGCTTTAGTATAAGACTATCTGGACAATTTAATATTCTTTCATTTGTATCAAGACTTACTCCTCCCAACGTACAGTGCTGGGGTAGAAGTCTGAGACACATAGGCTGCATATAACTAGGGTGCCTAAGGCTTTTGCACAGTACTGTACATTGTCTTTCCAGTTACCACATAACATTTAATACTAAGCTAATACAAAGCTAAATACTCTTATTTGTGTATTCCAACTACCTTCCTATTTTAGCCAATATAGGCACCCTAGCTATATTTATGTGCCTAAGACTTTTGCACGTTACTGTAAATGCCATGTTAATGTGCTGTGATGAAGTTAAATCCGTAAGCTATATTTTACTTTTAAACTGCATGTTTAGCTTGGCAGTCATGTTACTGCCTAAATGTGGCAGAATGGACAGTGGAGAAGGTTGTCTAAGGTTACAATGGGATCAAGACAGGGTGCCAGATGGAGTTTAAGTCAGACAAGTGTGAGGTGAAGCATTTGAACCGGGCCTGGATCTACACAGTGAATGGCAGGACCCTGGGGAGCGTTGTTGAGCAGTGAGTGCATTGTCCACCTATGTCATTGCTTTCAGGAAACTGAGTGATGAAGAAGGTACGAGGTGTGCTTGAGCAACACACAGAAACTGCTGGAGGAATTCATCAGGTCAGGCGGCATCTATAGAGAGGAATTAACTCAGTTTCAGGCTGAGGCCCTTCATCGGTACTGGAAAAGAAGAATGCAGAAGCCATAAGAAGAAGGTGGGAGTAGGCAAAGGAGTACAAGCTGGCCGGTAATAGGTGAGATCTAGTGAGGGGCGAGGGAGGTGGGTGGGAGAGGGAGATAAAGTAAGGAGATGGGAGGGGATAGGCGCATGAGGTAAAGAGCTGAAAAAAGTATCTAATAATGGACAGTGAACCATGGAAGAAAGGGGAGGAGGGAACCAGAGGGAGGTGATATGAAGGGATATGGGCCAAACACAGGCAAATGAGATTTATGTAGAGTGGCAGCTTGATATTGATGAGTTTAGCTGAGTGAGGGGCTCCAGGCAGCAGTGTGTCGGGCCAAACAGCAGATGTCACTCCCTGCAGCTGACACCATGGGCGCCACTGCACTGTCGCTGCTGCTAAAAATAAAGGATAGTGGTCGTAGCATTACAAGTACGGGCCTCCGTGCTCCCCGCACGCAGTATCACATGAGCCCGGGATTTTGCGGGTTACGCAAACGCCTGGACGCAGATTTTTATCGTTGGACCTGAGTTCGCCACCTGCCACGTTAAATAAAACTTCAGCACTGAGGCATATGTGAACATTAACGCCGGACATTTATATCCGCGGAAGATGTAGTCGAGATCTATTCTCGATCTGATTGAACAAGGAGGAAAGATGCAGAGAGAAAGAGTGTAAATGCGTACAATCTTCAGGTCCAAGTGCGAAAAAAAACGCAATATAAATATAAGGTTTTTACTTCTAATACATGGGATGATTTTAAGGTGATTAAGATTAATTATAGGCGATGTCAGAGGCAAGTTCTTCACAGAGAGCCGTGGGTGTGTGGAATGCCTTGCCGGAGCGGTGGAATAGAGGCAAATACATGCGGGGCATTTAAAACACATAGATGATAGAATGCCGGACAGCGATGTAGGCGGGAAGGGCTGACTGTAGGTTAAAAGGTCGACACAACACTGTGGGCCGAAGGTCCTGTACGATGCTATAGTGTTCTATGTTCACTGCTAACTGCTTACTCGCTGAAATTGAGGCTGAGGTTTGGTGAGGGAGAATCCTTCCATAGGGAAAAAAAACTATATGTGGACAGTACAGAAGGCGACCATCAGACGTATTTAATATTTAAGGTGAGGGTGCCATACACGAGTAAGATCCGCATTAAATTTTGAGCTAAATAGGACTCCGATATCAGAGAGTGGTTGGTGGGTGGAATGCACTGCCTGAGTCAATGGTGGAGGCAGATACACTAGTGAAATTTAAGAAACCACTAGACAGGAATATGGAGGAATTTAAGGTGGGGGGGGGGGTTATATGGGAGGCAGGGTTTAAGGGTCGGCACAACATTGTGGGCCGAAGGGCCTGTACTGTGCTGTTCCTATCAAAGGAGAAAGTTTCAAAATTTGAGGCAAGTATTGGGTAGGTCAGGGCAGCTGAGATTGGCCCCGTGGTTTACTTCCAGTGTCCCTGACGACTATGTGTGCAGGAAGTGTGTCCAATTGCAGCTTCTGGCAGACCGCATTGAGCGTCTGGAGCTGCAATTGGATTCATGCTGGAGCATCCGCGATGCTGAGAAAGTCGTGAATAGCACGTTCAGTGAGTTGGCCACACCGCAGGTAAAGGCTACACAGACAGAAAGGGAAGGGGTGGCCACTAGACAGCGTAGCAGTAGGCAGGTGGTGCAGGAGTCCCCTGAGGTCATCTCCCTCCTAAACAGATATACTGTTTTGGATACTGTTGGGGGAGATATCTCATCAGGGGAAGGCAGCAGCAGCCAAGTTCATTGCACCATGGGTGGCTCTGCGGCACAGGAGGGAAGGAAAAGGAGTGGGAGAGCTATAATGATAGGGGATTCGATTGTAAGGGGAATAGATAGGCGCTTCTGCGGCCGCAAACGAGACTCCAGGATGGTATGTTGCCTCCCTGGTGCAAGGGTCAAGGATGTCTCTGAGCTGCTGCAAGACATTCTGAAATGGGAGGGTGAACAGCCAGTGGTCCTGGTGCACATAGGTACCAATGATATAGGTAAAAAACGGGATGAGGTCCTAGAAGGTGAATTTAAGGAGTTAGGAGATAAACTAAAAAGTAGGACCACAAAGGTGGTAATCTCTGGATGACTACCAGTGCCACGTGCTAGTCAGAGTAGAAATAGGAGGATATTTCAGATGAATACGTGGCTTGAAAAATGGTGCAAGGGGGAGGGATTCAAATTTCTGGGACATTGGAACCGGTTCTGGGGGTGGTGGGACTGGTATAAACAGGACGGTCTGCACCTGGGCAGGACTGGAACCAATGTCCTAGGGGGAGCGTTTGCTACTGCTGTTCAGGAGGCTTTAAACTAATGTGGCAGGGGGATGGGAACAACTGCAGAGAGACAGAGGGGTGTAATATGAGGGTAGAAGCAAAAAGTAGTAAAGTGAAAATTAAAAGTGGCAGACAGGCAAATCCAGGACAAAAAGCAAAAAGAGCCACTTTTCAACATAATTGTATGAGGGCTAAGAGTGTTGTAAAAACAAGCCTGAAGGCTTTGTGTGTCAATGCGAGGAGCATTTGTAACAAGGTGGATGAATTGAATCTGCAGATAGTTATTAATGAATATGATATAGTTGGGATCACAGAGACATGGCTCCAGGGTGACCAAGGATGGGAGCTCAACATCCAGGGATATTCAATATTCAGGAGGGATAGACAGGGAATAAAAGGAGGTGGGGTAGCATTGCTGGTTAGAGAGGAGATTAACGCAATAGAAAGGAAGGACATTAGCCTGGAGGATGTGGAATCGATATGGGTAGAGCTGAATAACACTAAGGGGCAGAAAACGCTGGTGGGAGTTGTGTACAGGCCACCTAACAGTAGTAGTGAGGTTGGGGATGGCATTAAACAGGAAATTAGAAGTGTGTGCAATAAAGGAACAGTAGTTATAATGGGTGACTTCAATCTACATATAGATTGGGTGAACCAAATTGGTAAGGGTGCTGAGGAAGAGGATTTCTTGGAATGTATGTGGGATGGTTTTCTGAACCAACATGTCGAGGAACCAACTAGAGAGCAGGCCATTCTAGATTGGGTATTGAGCAATGAGGAAGGGTTAGTTAGCAATCTTGTTGTGCGAGGCCCCTTGGGTAAGAGTGACCATATTATGGTGGAATTCTTCATTAAGATGGAGAGTGACATAGTTAATTCAGAAACAAGGGTTCTGAACTTAAAGAAGGGTAACTTTGAAGGTATGAGACGTGAATCAGCTAAAATAGACTGGCAAATGATACTTAAAGGGTTGACAGTGGATATGCAATGGCAAGCATTTAAAGATCGCATGGATGAACTACAACAATTGTTCATCCCAGTTTGGCAAAAGAATAAACCAGGGAAGGTAGTGCACCCGTGGCTGACAAGGGAAATTGGGGATAGTATCAAGTCCAAAGAAGAAACATATAAATTAGCAAAAAAAGCGGCACACCTGAGGACTGGGAGAAATTCAGAGACCAGCAGAGGAGGACAAAGGGTTTAATTAGGAAAGGGGAAAAAAGATTATGAGAGAAAGCTGGCAGGGAACATAAAAACTGACTGTAAAAGCTTTTATAGATACGTGAAAAGAAAAAGATCGGTCAAGACAAATGTAGGTCCTTTACAGTCAGAAACAGGTGAATTGATCATAGGGAACAAAGACATGGCAGACCAATTGAATAACTACTTTGGTTCTGTCTTCACTAAGGAGGACATAAATAATCTTCTGGAAATAGTAAGGGACCGAGGGTCTAGTGAGATGGAGGAACTGAGGGAAATACATGTTAGTAGGAAAGTGGTGTTAGGTAAATTGAAGGGATTAAAGGCAGATAAATCACCAGGGCCAGATGGTCTGCATCCCAGAGTGCTTAAGGAAGTAGCCCACGAAATAGTGGATGCACTAGTGATAATTTTTCAAAACTCCTTAGATTCTGGATTAGTTCCTGAGGATTGGAGGGTGGCTAATGTAACCCCACTTTTTAAAAAAAGGAGGGAGAGAGAAACTGGAGAATTATAGACTGCTTCTCTAGTACAGAGAATGTTCACCAGATTGATTCCTGGGATGGCAGGACTTTCATATGAAGAAAGACTGGATTGACTAGGCTTATACTCACTGGAATTTAGAAGATTGAGGGTGGATCTTATTGAAATGTATAAAATTCTAAGGGGATTGGACAGGCTAGATGCAGGAAGATTGTTTCCGATATTGTGGAAGTCCAGAACGAGTGGTCACTGTTTAAGGATAAAGGGGAAGCCTTTTAGGACCGAGATGAGGAAAAACTTCTTCACACAGAGAGTGGTGAATCTGTGGAATTCTCTGCCACAGGAAACAGTTGAGGCCAGTTCATTGGCTATATTTAAGAGGAAGTTAGATATGGCCCTTGTGGCTAAAGGGATCAGGGGGTATGGAGAGAAAGCAGGTACAGGGTTCTGAGTCGGATGATCAGCCATGATCATACTGAATGGCGGTGCAGGCTCGAAGGGCCGAATGGCCTACTCCTGCACCTATTTTCTATGTTTCTATGTACTAATCTATGTTGTTATACCGTATTCCGCTCATTTTAAAAGTGTATTTAAACCGAAAATGTTTAAAAAACAGTTGAATTTGATTTAAAGGTGTACATTTAAAGGTCAAAAGCATTTAAACCTCCTCCTGACGATTCTTTACAACAAATATACTGTTAAGTAAAGCGAGGCAAAGAAAAAGTAAACTTGCGTTTATTAATGTTGATTGGTGACCAGATATGAAGTGTATGGCGCCATCGGCTCAGTAAATTGGGGAGCTCACTGTTGAGTCCAAAGACACTGAGCAATCACCAAAGGAAATTGTCCAGCGCTACCATACAGCCAGTTCGTGGCAGTCGGAAATGTACCGGCGTCCGCACTGCAATTGTCTACGAACCCGTAGAATGGTGTGGGACATTGTCTCTTGTAGCATTTGTGTGATTTCTCCTTAAAGGAGAAAGGCCGTTTTGAAAGGGTGAGAGTAGAAATTTAACATTGCTTAACTTGTTATTCCTACCAATTCATACTCTAAATTGGAAAATGAGAATTAGACTGGACATCAAAACAACACACACAAAATGCTGGAGGCAATCTGCAGGCCAGGTAGCACCTATTGGGGGATGGTAAAGAAGGACAGTCGACGTTTTGGGCCAAGACCCTTCAGCAAGATGGAGATGCTGCCTGGTCTGTCTGCAGAGTTGCTCCAGCATTTTCTGTGTGTGTTGCTTTGATTTCCAGCACCTGCAGATTTTGTTTGCGATTAGACTGGATATTGCTTGGTCTAGCATCCAGTTGATGTGTTATTACCTCATTCTCACATACTGGGAGCATTCTTTTATTTAACGCATGCATTACGGCCTGGTACGGAAACACTAATACCTTTGAGCAGAAAATTCGACTAAAGGTAGTGGATTTGGCCCGGTACATCATGGATAAACCCCTCCCAAGCATTGAGCACATCTACATGAACTGTTAACCATATAACCATATAACAATCACAGCACGGAAACAGGCCATCTTGGCCCTCCTAGTCCGTGCCGAACCCTTAATCTCACCTAGTCCCACCTACCCGCACTCAGCCCATAACCTTCCACTCCCTTCCTGTCCATATACCTATCCAATTTTACCTTAAATGACACAACTGAACTGGCAGCATCCACCTTCAAAGATCCTCCCCACCCACCCAGGCCCTGCTCTTTTCTTGCTGCTGCCATCAGGTAAAAGGTACAAGAGCCTCAGGACTGGAACCACCAGGTTCAAGGACAGTTACTACTGCTCAACCGTCAGCTCTTGAAGAAAATTGAACAAAACTTGCACTCATTCTATTTCCGGTGTTCCCACAACCGATGGTCTCACTTTAAAGACTCTTGATATTTCATGCTCATTTATTGCTTTTTATTTATATTTGCATTAGCACTTTGATCCTGATCACAGTTACTGTTCTATAGATTTGAAACGTATGCCCACAGGGAAAAGAATCTCGGGGTCGTATGTAGGGGCTGATAATCTTTACATTGAACTTTAGATCTACTTAAATTAACATGAATCAAAAACTAGGGAACTGGGGCAGTTGCTTTTTAACTTGGGCAAGAGCAGAATGTTCCTTTTGGTAGCTGGTATGGTTGCTTTCATCAGTCAGAGCAATGAGTACTGGATTTAAGATATAATATCGGATCCATACAAGTTGGTGAGACCACACATAGCGTAGTGGTGTGATCACTTGAGCATGATGTTCTCTTAAGGGGGTGTCCCCTTAATGGAGAACACCAATGTGTGGCTTAGCTTAAAGTGGAAAGGCTGATGCCAGGGGCAGCTGCCAAACAGCCCTTGACGGATGAGGGTCGGGTGTCCAGTGGCGTGGAATGCAAAACCACTGGCGACCCTTGGAGTATTGTCCCGATGAGGGGATTTGGCCCAAAACATCCAGTGTTTATTCCTCTCCGTAGATACTGCCTGACCTGCCGAGTTCCTCCAGCACTTGAGGCTTCCAGAACCCACGGAATCTCTTGAGTGTGTGGAGTGTTGTGGACAGTTCTGGTTCCCCAGCTGCAGCAAGGATGTTCTGAGGATGGAGAAGATGCAGAACAGATTCACAAGGACATTACCGGGATGAGCTATAGGGAGGTGCTGGAGAGGCTAGATTGCTTTCCCTGGATCATAGGAGGCTGATTCTGTTTTTCCACACGGAGGATTGTGGGAAAATGGAATAAGCTGTCTGTAGAAGTGGTAGAGCTGGGTACAATTGCCATGCGTAAACAACTCTTATAGCAAAGGTTTAAGTGGTCATGGGCAAATGGCAGCTAGATTAAACTGGCTTGGTCAACATGGATGGCTTTGAGCAAAGGGCTGATTTCTGTGCCGTATAGTTCAATAGTTCTACTGTCCAATTGTTGTATTTTTCACTGGTATTAACCATGCAGGAAAACTGATCTAATGCCGGTAACATTTGAACAGTCTAATGTCCTTTGTTTACAGAATGTTTACAGCCTATCTCCATGGTCACCGTATTTTTATCCTATCAAAAGCACTTTCCTCTCCCACTGTCTCTGCAGCTTTACAATCTTCTTTTGTTCTCCTTCTCAGTTCTGCTCTCCGTCTGGAAACATTAGCTCTATTTCTCATCCCACAGATGCTGTTTCCAAAATGTTCACATTTCTATTCTCTCCTTCTTGCCTGCCTGTCATGTCCCTCTGGTGCCCTTCCTCCCAGGATTCACTCTCCTCTCCAATAAGATTCCTCAATTTTTTTTTACCTTTTCCACTTACCACTTGCCAGCTTCTCACTTCATCCCCCCCCCCCCCCACACCTGCCTGTTTTCCCTCCTCACTTAACTTCACCTATCACCTTCTAGATTGTACTCCTTGCCCTCCACCCACCCTATTCTGGTTTCTTCCCCCTTCTTTTCCAATCGTGATGGAGGGTGTTGGCCCAAAATATTAACTCTATTCCTTTCCATGGATGCTGCCTGACCTGCTGAGTTTCTCCATTATTTTGTGTGTGTTACTTTGAATTTGCAGCATCTGCAGAATCCCTTGTGTTCATTTTTATTTCAGATTTACACTATTTGCAGACTCTTTGATTTTTCAAGACACTTTCAATTTCTGTTATTTCTCATTCAGGACTTCGGAGGATAAACTTATCCATATGTAAATGAACAGATCACTGTCTGTGGGTGTTTCCATGGAGCTATGTCCAGGAGCCTTTGGAGATTGAAGAGTTGTCAGGGTAGTTAATGGGAGAAGATATCTTGTTGTTTGAGCCTGTGGGCATGAAGTTTGAGACAATATCAAGGATTCCTTTGGAGTTATTGAGGAATTCATCCAATGTTCTTGTGACATTTACAGCTCAATTTTGCTGAAAAGAAACCTGTAAATTGCTAGCAACACACAGAGAAGCTGGAGGAACTGAACAGGTCAGGCAGCATCCATGGAGGGAAATGGACATTCAGCATTTTGGGTCGGTGCCCTTCATCAAGGTTGGAAAGAAATAAGTATACCAAGTTGGGGGAAAGTGATAGAGCTAGGGCTGGCAGGTGATAGGTAGATCCATGCGAAGGGTAGTGAGTGGAAATAACATTGAGGAGCAGATAGGGAGACAGATTTTGGAATGGTGTAGTAATAACAGGGTTGGCGTGATGGGGGATTTTAATTTCCCCAGTATTGATTGGCATCTCCCTAGAGCGAGGTGTTTAGATGGAGTGGTTTGTTAGCAAGGTTTCCTACAAGAGGAGGCTGTACTTCATCTGGTATTGGGAAATTAACCTGATCAGATGTCAGATCTCTCCGTAGGAGAGCATTTTGGAGATAGTGATCACAATTCTATCTCCTTTACCATAGTATTGGGGAGGGATAGGAATAGACAAGTTAGGAATATATTTAATTGGAGTAAAGGGAAATATAAAGCTATCAGGCAGGAACTTGGAAGCATAAATTGGGAACAGATGTTCTCAGGGAAACATACGACAGAAATGTGGCAAATGTTCAGGGGGTATTTGTGTGGCATTCTGCACAGGTACATTCCAATGAGACACAAAAAGGATGGTAGGTACAGGAACTGTGGTGTACAAAGGCAGTTGAAAATCTAGTCAAGAAGAAAAGGAAAGCTTATGAAAGGTTAAAAAATACTAGGTAATGATAAGAGATCTAGAAAATTATAAGGCTAGTGGGAAGGTGCTTAAGGATAAAATCAGGAGAGCCAGAAAGGGCCATAAGAAGGTCTTGGCTAGCAGGATTAAAGAGAACCACAAGGCATTCTACAAGTACGTGAAGAGCAAGAGGATAAGATGCGAGAGAATAGAACCAATCAAGTGTGACAGTGGAAAAGTATGTATGGAACAGGAGGAGGTAGTGGAGGTACTTAATGAACACTTTGCTTCAGTATTCAGTACAGAAAAGGACCTTGGCGATTGTAGGGATGACTTACAACAGACTGAAAAGCTTGAACATACAGACATTAAGAAAGAGGATGTGCTGGAGCTTTTGGAAAGCATAAAGTTGAATATCACTGGGACCAGATGAGATATACCTGAGGCTACTGTGGGAAGCGAGGAAGGAGATTGCTGAGCCTCTGGCAATAATCTTTGCATCATCAGGGAGAGGTTCTAGAGGATTAGAGGATTGCAGATGTTCCCTTATTTAAGAAAGGGAGTACAGATAGCTCGGGGAAATTATAGACCAGTGAGTCTTAACTCAGTGGTTGGTAAGTTGATGGAAAAGATCCTCAGAGCCAGGATTATGAACATTTGGAGAGGCATAATATGATTAGGAATAGTCAGCATGGCTTTGTCAGTCAGGTCGTGCCTTACGAGCCTGATTAAATTCCTTGAGGATGTGACTGACAGGTTGCTGAAGGAAGAGCAGTAGATGTAGTGTATATGGATTTCAGCGAGGCATTTGAGAAAGTAAGGAGGTATGGCATCCAAGGGGACCTTGCTTTGTGGATTCAGAACTGGCTTGCCCACGGAAGGCAAAGAGTGGCTGTAGACAGGTCATATTCTGGATGGAGGTCAGTGGCCAGTGCTGTGTGCCTCAGGGATCTGTTCTGGGACCCCTTCTCTTTGTGATTTTTACAAATGACCTGGATGAGGAAGTGGAGGGATGGGTTAGTAAATTAGTTGATGACACAAAGGTTGGGGGTGTTGTAGATAGTGTGGAGGGCTGTCAGAGGTTACAGTGGGACATTGAAAGGACGAAAATCTGGGCTGAGAAGTGGCAGATGGAGTTCAACCCAGGTAAGTGTGAAGTGGTTCATTTTGATGGGTCAAATATGATGGCAGAATATATTAATGGTAAGACTCTTGGCAGTGTGGAGAATCAGTGGGATCTTGGCATCCGTGTCCATTGGACACTCAAAGCTGCTACGCACGTTGACTCTGTGGTTAAGAAGGCATACAGTGCATTTGCTTTCATCAACCGTGGGATTGAGTTCAAGAGCTGAGAGGTAATGTTAGGTATAGGACCCTGGTCAGACCCCACTTGGAGTACTGTGTTTCCACAGGAAGGCTGTGGAAACTATAGAAAGGATGCAAAGGAGATGTACAAGGGGATGTTGCCTGGATTGGGGAGCATGCCTTATAAGAATAGGTTGAGTGATCTTGGCCTTTTCTCCTTGGAGCAATGGAGGATGAAAGGTGACCTGATAGAGATGTATAAGATGATGAGGGGCATTGATCGTGTAGATAGTCAGAGGCTTTTGCCCAGGGCTGAAATGGCTAAAACGAGTGGGCACAGTTTTAAAGTGCTTGGAAGCAGGTACAGAGGGAATGTCAGGGTTAATTTTTTTACACGGAGAGTGGGGATTGTGTGGAATGGGCTTCCGGTGATGGTGGTGTAGGTGGTTACAATAGGGCCTTTTAAGGGACTCCTGGATAGGTACATGGTACTTAGAAAAATAGAGGACTATAGGTAATTTCTAAAGTAAGCACAGCATTGTGGGCTGAAGGGTCTGTATTGTGTTGTAGGTTTTCTTTGTTTCTAAAAAAAAGGCCGAGGAAAAGTGAGTTTGGAAACCAGTGGAAGGTATATATGGGTAATGGACAAATCAAGAGGGCATGGGAGATAAAATAGATGAGTGACGTGGGTGGTTGGATAAAAGAAAAACAAGGACAAGATGGTCATGCTTTCAAAAGTAATTTGAAAACCTAATATTATGTGCAAAATATTTTCCATAGCATCACGTTTCTATCAACATAGACTTAAAAACTCCAGCTGATAATATTGTTTGCTAGGAACTTCCAATACTTTTAGCTACTGAGTTGCTTTGTCCAAACTATTACACAAGCATTTCCGGTGCACATTGGACCTGCTTTCCAGTTTCAGATGTGACATACAGAGTGTCATTTTCTCTTAGTGCCTTCCATACATTCCATGGATGGCAATGGTCACACATTGCCCAGCCAGAAACTGCAGAAAAATCAATGCAAAACCTCAATTGCAGTGGGTCTTTGCAATCGTCCTGCAGCTGCAATTGAACCCTTTGTGAAATGTTTCCAGGAACTGTAGTTGCATCAGAGGAGCTATTTTTGGTAAAGTGACACATGAAAAGCCATGTGGGTGGTTTGGATAGCAAGTCACGTGGGAAGGCACTGGAGTGAAGTATGGGACTGTGGCTTGCTCAGCAGCTAAAACTGAGAGCATATTCAGTCCCTAAAGCTGGCTGGTACATCTCGTGGAGTGAGTTTACGTTGGAGAATACTTGTCCCTCTCTGGCAGGGTTGTGACACATGGGAGCCGTCTCTTCAGCTCAGCAGATTCCTCCAGCTAGCAAGTGCCTATCTATGGGCGTTATGGTAGCATAGTGGTTAGCGCCGCACTGTCACTGCTCAAGGTGTTCCAGAGTTTGGAGTTCAATTCTGATGCTGTCTATAAGTACATTCTCGCCATGAGCTGTGTACGTTTCCTTTTGGTATTTCAGTTTCCTTGTGTTGACCAAAGACATACTGTACTGGTTGGTAGGCTAATTGGTCATTGTTAGTTGCCCTGTAATTAGGCTAATGTTAAATGGGTGAGTTGCTTGGCAGTGTGCCTCATTGGGCTGTTTTGTGTTCTAAATAACAAAATATAAAATAAAATATAATAATTCCAGTTTATTCTCCCTTTATTGCCATCAACTCCCTCCAAATCACTTAACCTGCCAACCAGCGCAGCTTTAGGATGTGGGCAAATGTCCATATTGTCAAAGGGAGAACGTGCAAGTTCTGCGGAGAAAGCTCCCGAGGATGGGGGTTGAACCCAGGTCGCTGGAGTTGTGCCACCCAGTCGAATAGTTCCGAATGCTACAGTGATAGGGAAGCCTGTGTTAGTGCCAGAATGTGTGGCCACAGTTGCAGGCTTAATGTAAACAATGAATTCTTTGATATATGTATGATAAATACATCTGCATGTGTGTAGGTGCAAATGAATCCAAGATAAATGTACAAGTCGATCTGAGCCAGTTGCTTGCAGAATATACTAAAAATCTTAGCTTGCCCGTGTACCCTTCAACTTCAGTACCTATTGAGGTTTGGAAACATGCAAGTTCTACAACACTGGCTCCTGCTGAACTCAAATCTTGCCTGAATTTAGACTTCATGTGGCTTTAGACTTTCAGGAAGAAAATGTATATTGTAAGGGAAGGGACCAAGCTTTGTAAAAGTTACAGCCATTTAAAAAAAAATCTGTCTGGCTCAGAAGGTGGAAATTGCTGGGAATACCAGCTTTTATTGCTCATCTTCATCCAGTGGATCTGGGGGACATGCTATTGGTAAAATAAATGCAGAGTTCTTTGCTTGCACAGCATTGATAAACTGGCCATGTAATGCTGAAAAATCCAGTGGTTTCATGGTTACCATTCCTGAGACAAAGACAAAGTACCAGGGTTATTTAGTCAGTTGGATTTAAGTTTTCCAGCTGCCATTGTGCAATCTGAACTTGTACCTTAGATCAAATGTCCAAAAATTCAGTTGCCAGTCCAGTAACTTGATCGTTGCACGACCTTTCCCCTAAAGTGCAGTGTATTCTAACTACTAAGGAAATTTGCAGGGTCAATGTATCCCAGAGAATGGTTAGATAAGTGAATGAAGGATAAACATGAAGCAAGGAAAGGAGTAAGAATGAGATGCGTAGGGTATTTGTCAGCCAGGATGATGAACGTAGTAGTGATGATCTGTAACATGGTCACTACTGCTCACTACTCCTGGCTCACAGGCAATACTTGAAACATTCATGAACACCCATGGAGGAAAAAGTCAAATTTAAACCTCAGTTGGAAGCATGTGAGCATCAGTAAGTTTGCAGCCCATGACTGACTTTACCAGGCCACCCACCTGACCTCAAGAATAAATATTGACTGGTAGACCTTCATTTGAAATTTTGCTACAGGATTTTGGTGGAAACCTGTGATTAACCAATTTGTAAGGTTAGACCTCTACAGAATAAGGGCCCACCATCACACAACAGCCCTTGTATTTTCCAGGAGTAACCACATCTGATCAGAGGCAAGTTTGCTTGTCGTGCAGACATAATCACCAAACACAGAAATGGCCCTTCACGCACCATGTTCATGTTGATCAAATATGCTAATCTCATTTGGTTCATTGCCTTCTAAGTGTTCAATTTGTGTGTGACCATTAGAATTACACACTACCTCAGTGCTGAAAGCATCCAGACTTTCATTATCTTGGTTACAAAGACTTTATAAGCATCGCATTGCAAACAGGAATTACATTTACTTCTGCTGCAGTTTGAAGGGAACTGATAAAAAGAGTGAAATTAGTCACATTTCCTGATTGTTCCGCACTTCAAGCACATACACTTGGTGGCCACTTTATTAGCTAGTTCCTGTACCACTGAGTGTATGTTCGTGGTCTTCTGTTGCTGTAGCCTACCCACATCAAGGTTTGATGTATTGTGTATTCAGAGGTGCTCTTCTGCATATCACTGTTGTAATGTGTGGTTATTTGAGTTATCTTTACCTTCCTGTCAGTTTGAACCACTCTGGCCATTCTCCTCTGACCTCTCTCATTCACAAGGCATTTTCACCCACAGAATTGCCGCCCACTGGATGTTTTTCACACCACTCAAGATGGTTGTGCATGAGAATCCCAGGAGATCTACAAGGATGTGTACTTAGACCCCTGCTCTACGCGCCTTACACCTGACTGCGTGGCTAAGTATAGCTCCAACACCAAAGACAAGTTTGCTGACGACACTACTGTCTAGGCTGTATCAAAAGGGGTGATGATTCAGCCTGCAGGAGAGAGATTGAAAATTTGGCTGAGTGGTGTAACAACAATAGCCTCTCACTCAACGTCAACAAGACCAAGGAACTGATTGTGGACCAGGAGAGGAGAACCATAGGTCCATGGGCCAGTAATCATTGGTGGATCAGAGGTAGAGAGGGTCAGTAACTTTAAATTCCTAGATGTCACTTTCTCAGAGGTCCTTTCCTGGACCTATCATATAAATATAATTGTGAAGAAAGCACAACACACTTCTACTTCCTCAAGAGTCTGTGGATGTTCAGCATGTCACTGAAAACATTGGCAAATATCTAGATGTGTGGTGAAAGGTGGGATGACTGGCTACATTATGGCTTAATATGGGAATACCAGTGTCTTTGAGTGGCAAATCCTATAAAAGGTAGTGGATTTGGCCCAGTACATCACAGATAAAGCCCCCCCAAACCATTGAGCACATCCACAGGAAACGTTGCCGTAGAAAAGCAGCAACCATCATCAAAGAACAGTTATTACCCCTCAACCATCAGGCTCTGGAATAAAAGAGGATAGCTACATTCATTTAATGACTCTGTTATATTATTTCATGCTCAATATTCATCGCTATTTATTTATATCTACATTTACACATTTACAGTTCCTAATGTTTACAGTTACTGTTCTATAGATTATATGCCCGCAGGAAAAGAATCTCAGGGTTGTATGTGGTGACATGTATGTACTCTGATAGTAAATTTTACTTTGAACACTTACCTTCTAAGATACTCAAACTACCCCATCAGGCACCAACGTTCATTCCATGGTCAAAGTTACTTGGAACACATTTCTTCCCCATTCTGATGTTTGCTCTGAACATCCTGACCATGGCCACATGATTGGCAGAGGGTATAGGTGTAACTAAATAGCCTCTGAATGTACACTAAGGCTGGTCACAAAGGAGTTCCCAGCTTGTAACCTAGTTTACCATTAAACCTGTAGCACAAATCTGTGATTTTTTCTGCCTGTCTCATTCTGAACACTTAATTGGCAGTGCAAGAGAACAACCCTTTGCACATTCCTGTCCTCCACAATGCTGATGATAAATTAACTGCCTTGTGTGTCTGAGGTACCATCTATATTAAGGTGACTGCCTTATTCAATCAATTTTCTGCATTACCTCATTTATTCAGTGACATTAGCATAACAAACACTGTGTACCAGAATTAAAGCCTCATGTGTCCAGTTTGAATAGGTTGAGAGTTGAAGCCCTAAATTAGAGACTCAGTCGCAAAATCTGGGTTGATGCTCTACTGTGGCACTGAGCATCACTTTGTCAGATCTGGCACCTTCCACGTGTGTTAAACTGAGGCTGCCATCTTCCCATGCCAGGAGTCATTTGACATCCTGTGTAAAAATGTCAAAGAAAGGTGTTCCAAACAATGTTTATCACAGCAAATAAAAAGGGTTACATTCCTACTACATGAACTTACACAGCCTATCATATTTGAACCTCATCATGAATACAATCTTTGCCCAAAGATAGTATTTCTTTGGTTAAAGCATAGAACAGTACAACACAGTACAGGCCCTTTGGCTCATTATGTTGTACTGACTTTTCAACTTACTTGTAAGATTAATCGAACCTTCCCACTTACATAGCTCTCCTTGATTTTCTCAGAAACCCCTAATGTATCTGTCTCTATCATTACCACCAGCAATGTGTTCCATGGACCTATCACTCTACGTAAAAGAATAAAATTTACTCTGACACCTGCCCATATCAATCACCTTCCCCTGTATTAACAGTTTCCACCCTGGTAAAAAGTCTCTGGCTATCCTCTTGATGTCTGCCTCTTACCATCTTGTCCACCTCTAGAGTTTGGTTCATAAACTTTTTTTTATGCCATAGCCTCCTACTGTTAACCGTGGACCCCCGGTTAGGAATGCCAGCTCTACAGTTAAGTCCTTGGGACAATTAGGGCATGAAGGCCTGTATATATTGTCCTACTTTTTTACATTCAACTTTTAGTATTTTTTAAATGGCAGTTGATAAAATGCTCTAAGTTCAAATGGTATCCAAGAGAATCAAAGCAAGTGGGAAAATACTTTTATTGGAAAAAAATTGCAACAATCTCAAACCAATAAGTTTATTTTGTGGTTAAAGTGCTATGATACACTTAAAAATTGATGGTCAGTAGTTTAGTCACAAAACAAATGTCAAAGGTGGTTTGAAGTGATCAGTTCCTTGTAAATTTTGCAAGATACTGGCAACGTACTGTGCATGGAATTCTCAGCTCTAAGTTTCTTTATACCATTAAGACTCAAAGATAAAACTAGTTTTGTCCTTTGGATGTGGGGCACAGTATTTCCTTGGGAAGGGGCATAATTATATTCCATGCAGTGTTGCAGCTAATTTAAACATCTATAAAATACTGGCAGCACTGTAAAGTCCAGCATCTGTAATTGTGCAGGAGTTTAGTTAAGTGTGACTTACTAAGTTAAGCAAACAGCAGTATTGTTCTGGAGGAGGATTTCAGCAGGAGGCAGTGTGGTGATGTGCTCAGGATTTAACACTGGGAGGCGATTTGCTTCAGGAATTTAAAATTCAATCTTCTCAGGCTTTGTCACGTTCTTACTGCAGAGTGCAGCCTTGAGGTGACAACCAGATGAAGACACCCATCTCAAACCATGTCACTAGCAGGCCAAGTAGAAACCAACTATGCACTGAACTCCAGCCTAGATGCTAAAGACCTTCTGTATTCTGTTCTTACTGGTCAGCCACAGCAGGTGTTCAGAGAGCAGCCTTTAATTCAAGTACGTATCCAGCTTCTTCTGAATGTTCTGGAAAGAATCTACTCCCATGAAATCAGCTTGACCCTGTTCCCAGTTTTTCCGGCGTTCTTCTGAGGAAATCATCGGGGCAGCTGGAGCGGGTGGGCTGACAGAAAGGTGGGAGATAGCTTCACTCAACTTCTCCTCCTGTGGGTTAAAGGAAGATATTAATTGTGCAACACCAACCTCTTGAAAATCCTTTGGAACAACTGTGACTGCTTTAAATGTCTAACTAACACCCCTGTACAAAATTTGCACTATACAACATTGAGAGATATTGGTAAGTTATGCTTAATCTACCTCTGATTGGAAATATAACTTAGTACCAAAAACAATTAAGTTGTAAGTGAAAAAAAAAACAAAATAATCATCCATGCACACATCAGGCCATTAAAATGGACAGCCTTTACTATCCAAGGTAGCAAAAATTTCCCCAGAAACAAATCCATTAAACTTAGTTAAGCAAACCAAAGTTGAATGAGTATCATAACAGGGACAGGGACCTTTGAAGATTAGCATACCTTCCTACAGAATGGCAAGCCACAAGTGAAAGCCAGTGAATAGACCAGGCATGACTGCTGAAAGGTGGCCAGGCATAATTGTAAAGACAGAGAAAAAGAGTCAATGTGGGAAGTTGCACATCAGTTTACTGCAAACAACAATGGCTCCCCACCTCAACCAGTTTCTGCAGGACTGACACCTCGGATTATAAAACCAACATACAGAGTCTAAGATGAGAGGGATGATGCTAAGCGGTCAATACTCTACAAAGGTCGTGCACAATGATCAAAGGGTTGAGGTTTTACATTTTTATGTGGTATGTCAATGGTCTGGATGATGGAATTGATGGTTCTGTGGCTAATTTTGTGAATGGCATGAAGAAAGGGGGAGGGGAAAGCAGGAAGGTGACAATAGGACAGACAGATTCAGAGGATGGACAAAGAAGTGGCAGATGGAATTCAGTGTTGGGAAGTCATGCACTTGGTTAGAAAAAATAAGGGTAGATTATTTCATAAATGGGGAGAAAATTCAAAAATCTGAGGTGCAAAGGACTTGGGAGTCCTTGTGCAGGATTCCCTCAAGATTAACTTGCAGATTGAATTGGTGGACATGAAGGCAAATGCAATTTTAGCGTTCATTCGCCAGGACTAGAATACAAAACCAATGTAATGCTCAGGCTTTATAAGGTACTGGTGCTCACTTGGAGTGGCTCCCCTTATCTAAAGAAAGATTGTGCTGACACAGGAGAGGGTTGAAAGGAGGTTCACAAAAATGATTCTGGGATTGAAAGGCTTATCATATGTGGAGCGTTTGATGGCACTGGGCCTGTATGTGCTGGAATTTAAAATGATGGGGGATCTCATTCAAACCTATCCAATGTTGAAAGGCCTAGATAGAGTGGATGTGGAGTGGGTATTTCCTAATGTGTGGGAGTCTAGGACCAGAAAGCACTACCTTGGAACAGAGGTATGTCGGTTTGCAATGGAGATGAGGAGGAATTTCTTTAGCCAGAGGCTGGTGACTCCGTGGAACAGGTGGCTGTGGAGGCCAGGTCATTGAGGATATTTAAAGCAGATGTTAATAGGTTCTTGATTAGTCATTGAGTGTACTTAAAGCAGAGGTTAATAAATTCTTGATAAGGTGCATGAAAGGTTGAGGGGAGAAGGCACGATCAGACTTGAATAACCTAAATGTGCTCCAATGTCTTATGGTCTTAGTTGGATTGACAGTGAGCCAGGCCATACAATACCTCCCGCATGGACAGAGCACTGTCATCTCTCACTGGGGTCTAGACTGGGTTGTAATGGGGTGCAGGGAGTATGGTGGGGAAGCTTTGGGACCCAAATATTCCAGCAGCAGGTTGGAAGATGATTGGGAGTTCAAAGGAAGTCATTCTGGCCTTCCCTGTGCCTACAAATAACAGGGATTCACAAGTGAAGACCCCACCCACACCCAATACCCTCAAATTCTAAGCTAGTGGTCACCTTGTTTCAAACCCTTCTGGAGAGAAATAGAGGATATAGCAAACAAGCTTTACCCATGGCAGAGGGCAGAAGTTTGAAGGAGAAGAGCCAAGAGGGTTCGAGGAGATCTGAAGAAGAAGCTTTTCACCCAGAGGTTAGCTGCAACCTTGAACAGATTGCCTGGAGGCAGCCAACATGCCAGCAGCATCTGGATGAGCACTTCACTGGCCAGGGCACAGTAAACTGCAGAGTGTGGCTGGCACATGGGATCAAAGTAGATTGGAATTTGGTGCACACAGTGAGCAGAAGGGCCTGTTTCTTCACTGTTTGTCCCTGGGACTCTGGGAAGGCATTGGGGATGCTGGTAGGTGGAGAGGGATGGATCGTGAAGGTCAGTCTATAGGTCATCTTAACAGTTGCTGGGACAAGCAGGTTCGAGTGAACCATGAGTACAGTGTTTAACTTTGTATCTCTGTTCATTCACATCTTACAACACACACCAGAGATTAAGAACCAGGCAGAAAATAGACGTGTGGTTTATGTCTGACATTTAACAAAGCGAGAACTGGGTCCTAAGCCATCAATTGTACAACTCAGAAGTTAATAATCAGTAAAGCTGACTGCTCTCTCACTGTGTAATTACTGCTCACTTTTTAGTATGGGTTCATTCAGCTAGAATTACAGCTTTTAAAATGTGCACTCAGTTAATTTACTGGAGAGCAACATAAAGAAAATCACAGCAGGTCAGGCAGCATCTATGGAGAGGAATAAAGTGCTGATGTGTCGGGCCAAGACTCTTCATCAGTCCTGAGAGGTTGAGTCTTTATTCCTCTCCATAGATGCTGCCTGACCTGCTGAGTTCTTCCAGCACTTTGTGCCCGTCACTCTGGATTTCCAACATCTGCAGAATCTCTTGAGCTTAAAAGAACACGCACCACGCAAGTTGTTAAAAAGGGTTAAATTAGGGGTTCCCAACCTTTTTAATGCCACGGTCCCCTACCATTAACTGAGGGGTCCGAGGAGCCCAGGTTGGGAACCCCAAGTCAAGTCATTTTAACCACTTGTCCACATGTCAGTTGATCTCCAGTTTGTTAAAATGTCCCGCTAGTATGCCAGCATGCTTAATTCTACATTTCTATTTGCAGCCTACCTCTTGTTTGTCAGGACTGATGTTCTTCGAGATGTTGTATTCTGTAAGCATAGGCTGAATAGATGTTGTCAAGATGTCCCACCACATTCTGATGAATTCAGTGTGGACAACTGATGAACCGCCGTGAACACCACCTGTCACACATCTAGTCTTTGAGTTGTAGGAGTAGTTCCAGGGTTTGATGTTACCAAGGAAGTGGACCACCTTGGCATTAGGACCGTATCTGCACATTTAATGCAAAGTATTAATGGTAATTTCTAGTCAATAATTTTAAAAAGTCACACTATGAAATTCAGCCATTTCTTCAGGGATAAAATCTTAATTTGATCTGCACTGTAAATTACCCCTCAACTTTCCTGGCTCTTCAGAAACTGCTGAATCAGAGGCATTTCATTCATATGGGGTTTGTGCCAACATAGCTCAGAAACACTATAAAGATCTATTAAAAACACCGCCTGTCTTTGATAATGGGTATGTCTTCATCCTGGCCAAACTCTGGATACCTTTTAACAGTGGATTTTGGAGCTGTAATCCTCCAGCCACAATGTTTGTTATAAGATGCATCTCGGACAGAACATTAATGACTTTTAACTCAGAATTCCAACCGATAATTTGAATCCTTCAGGGATGTTCCTAAATTACTTTAATGGTAAATTCTGTAACTGGTACAAGTACCTTACCAGGAACCTGCAGAAAATGCTATAGGTTCTGGGTTCAACCTCCATCCGAGTAACCTGAACACAAGACTAAGGCTAGTACTAGGGAGGTGGTGCATTGTCAGAATCACAGTCAAACAACATATGAAAAGGCCCTTTGGCCCAATTCATCCACACTGAGCATGGTGCTCAACAAGCTGGTTCCAGGTGCCAGGTGAGCAAGATGATAAACCAAGGCCCTGCTTGTTCTCTCCAATTGAAGGAGGTAGAATACAGAGAAGTGGCAGATAGAGATCAACCTCAAAAAGTGTGAAGTGATTCACTTTGGATGGACAAATTTGAAGGCAGAATACAAGGGTTAACAGTAGGATTCTTAACAGTGTGGAGAAACAGAGGGTCCATGTTCAAAGACCTCTCAAAGTTAATAGGGTTGTTAAGAATGCGTATGGTGTGTTGTCCTTCATTAGTTAGGGAATTGAGTTCAAGGGCTGCAAGCTCATGAAGCATCTCTAATAAAACACTGATTAGATAACACTTGGAATATTATGTTCAGTTCTGGTTCCCCCCCACCCCCCACCTTATAGGAAGGATGTGGAAACTTTAGAGAAGGCGCAGAGATTTACCAGCATATTGACTGGATTAGAGAATATGTCTCAAGAGGATAGGTTGAGCGAGCCAAGGCTTTTCTTTGGAGTGAAGGAGGATGAGGGGAGGTGACTTGACAGTGATGTACAAGAGGCACAGATTGAGTGGACAGAGACACTTCCCCAGTGTGGAAATGAATAACATGAGGAGGCAACATTTTAAGATGGCTGGAGGAAACTATAGGGACATATTAGAGGCAAGTTTTTTAAAAATATAAACACGAGAGCGGTGAATGCATGGAACACGCTACATAGATAAACACATGGATGAGAGAAAAATGGATGGCTATATTTGATGGAAGGATGAGACTGATCTTAGATTTAAAGGGTCATCACATCGTGGGCCAAAGAGCCTATACTGTGCTGTAATATTCTATGTTCAACGAATCCAAGGTACAATTCTGAAGAAGGGCTCAGGAATTCTCCGGATTCCTGGCCAAAACTTATCCTTCAACCAAGTCAGGGATTTTATAGTTTTGGACTTCCAGAAGGTAGATTAGGACATGTGATATGGGAAGACAAATTGGATAAAAAGTAGAAAGCAAAGGGAAAGTATAAAGTGTCATGTTATTTTAGTAGGAAGTGGTGTTTCAGTAAGGTTACCAATGGGACAATGAATAATATTCATGCTACATTGATAATTTCAGCTGAGTAACAAATAACTTTGCTACAAACTTCACAGATGATACCCAACTAGAGGTAACTAGAGCTCTAACTAGATGCGCCAGCATGTTATGTTTGTCTGAACAACAAACACAATTCAAAGTACAGAGATTATGAAAGGCACTAAACTAACAGAACACTAACAAATAATTTCATTCAATCTCTAAATGGAACTAGATAAAAAACCATGAGGTTGTTCTGTAGCAATAACACACTTCTAGAAAAAGATGAATGAAAGTCAGGGACTTTTTGAAGAAGATTCAAAGATTCAAAGTAGATTTATTATCAAAGTACATATGCGGTATACAGCACTGATGTATCATGTCTTCCCTCGGACAGCCACAAAACAAAGAAACACCATGAAACATATTCAAATGAAAACATCAAACACCCAACGGGCAAAAAAAAGAGAACAAGTGGCACAAGTGGCACGAGTGAATAACACAGTGTATTAAACATCAAACTGCAGAGACTTTGAAACAGTCCAGGAATGTTCAGTGTCGTTCAGTTCAGTTTAATTCAGCGCTGTGTTGTTTGTTCACAGAGCCAGTCCACCCCAATCAAAATTTATCAAGATAGCAATAAAAAGAGTACCCAGAGACTCACATAACATGAACCACAAAGTCCTCAAAATATGAGTCCAATCCACAAACTATGCCAATCAAACCTTGCCCAAGACCCAAGAACTTGCTCCAGCAACAATGAGAGAGGGGGAGAAAGGAGACCAGTCAAATGCAGGCAGATGGCGCTGAACCGCTCGCCTTCTCCTCTCATCCTCATTAATTTCAATCTTGATCAACTCTTTAATCAGCGACATTGGTGAGACTGGCGAGTAATGGATCCAATCACGGGTTCGCGCTGCACCATTAAGCTGTATACTTCATCCTCAACTTCGCTCTCAACCACGCTGGATTCCCTCAGAGACAGCAAAAGCGCCAGATCACTCAGTCGGACCAAAAACACATTATCAAAATGAAAATTACTGGCTCCAGTCACACATTGATTAGTGGTAGAAATATTTAAAAGAAGCCAAAGAAATAGTAGTTTCACAAAACTACTTCTATTAGTTGAAGTTAATTCAATAAATGGAATGCAGACCTCATCAATAGCTAACAGAGCATAACAGAATTCAATTATTTGAATTAACTTCAATTAATAAAATTGACATTTATTTTTAAGAGTTTATTCTGAATCAAATTTTCAGGATTTCATCAAATTTGGGACATCAAGATCATACAGTTAATCAAAATAAGTCTCAGAATTTCACTGTATTTGGGGTATGGACGACATGGTTACAACATGGAACATAAGGAAGCATCCATCATAGATGTACTTACTGTTTGAAAGCAGGAAGGTAGGAATATATTGCGACACTGCTCAAGTTGTAAATGAAGGGAAGGTGCTTATTGATATCGGCTGTGGCCCAGCTACTGAAGAAACTGTTCAGTAAACCCTGGTCCCCGCCTAAAGTGAAAGAAAACAAACTTCAAAATGGCAAATCATTTTATCTACCTACTCCCTGTAATGATTATATGTTCCAACATGCTTCATAGACCAAAACCTGGGTTCAATTGTTATTTCCCATAAGGGAGATAGTGAATTGGTCACAGAATTGTACAGAACAGAAATGGGCCCTTCAATTCACTTCTACCACACCCAACATTCTGGCCATCTGCACCAATGTTGGGAGACCTTTACTCGCTGGAATTCAATAAGAATGTGAGCGAACCTCATTAACAGATAACAGAGCACGAGAGAATTCCATTTTTTGAATGAACTTCAACTAATAAAATTGACATTGATTTTTAAGTGTTTATTTGGAATCAAATTTTCAGAATTTTATCAAATTTGGAGTGTCAAGATCAGACAGTTGTTCAAAACGTGTCTCAGGATTTCACTACATTTGGGGTATGAAGCACAGACAATTAGAACATTAAGTATTGACCAGAGCAGCACAATTGAAAATATTAAATAGATTCATGGAATGAAACAGCATGGAAGCAGGAAATTTGGCCCAATTTGCCCATGTCTGCCTCAGTTGCTCCCACTTGCTATATGCACCTTGTGCTGGAAGTTGACTGTTGGTACTATGTTTTGCATTTTGGCCCTGAAACAGGATATCCCAACTTTTTTTTTAAAATGCCATGGACCCTTACTATTAACCGAGGAGTCCGTGGACCCCAGGTTGGGAACCCCTGCCCCGGAGTAATGCTGTTTCATTTGGCTGCTTTCATGGGTATTCATGTACAGTTGAATGATATTAAATTTGAACTTGAACTTGATTTTGATACATAACACTCTAAAGCAGGAGTTCCCAACCTGGAGTCTACTGACCCCTTGATTAATGGTATTGGTCCATGCATAAAAAGGTTGGGAACCCCTGCTCTAAAGCTTTCCTATTTAAGATGGAAACCGATAAATATCTAGATACAAGAAGCACCAAGGAAGAAGATGATTAAAGATGCTATTTGCACAGAAAAAGGCTTGGAGCCGAGAGAAACAGAATTTTAGGGAAAGATCTGAGCCTAGGCTTGGCTGCCAAGGGTTGACTGATTAAAATTGGGAGTTAGTGATCGGGATCAGAATTGAAGGAGCATGCAACTGTGGACTGAGGGAGGAATGCAAGTTTAGAGGAAGCTACTATGATGAGGGGCACTGGAGACCAGAAAGTATTGAAAACATAGGGTAATTATACCGAGCGTTGTTGCAGAAAGTAGCATCCATCATCAGGGGGCCCCACCATCCAGGTCATGCTCTCTTCTTGCTGCTGCCACCAGGGAGAAGTTACAGGAGCCTCAGGACTCACACCACCAGGTTTAGGAACAATTATTACCTCTCAGCCAAAGGGCATAACATCACT
The DNA here is from genome assembly GCF_030144855.1 of Hypanus sabinus. Taxonomy (NCBI): domain Eukaryota; kingdom Metazoa; phylum Chordata; class Chondrichthyes; order Myliobatiformes; family Dasyatidae; genus Hypanus; species Hypanus sabinus. Next base: position 23,363,282 of record NC_082707.1, read on the forward strand.
TGCCCTGACACTGAAATGTTCTTCAATCTATGGACTCACCTTCAGGGACTTATTTCATGTTCTCGATATTTAGTGCTGATTTATTTATTATTATTCTTGCTTTCTTTTTTGTATTTACAGTTTGTTGTCTTTTGCACACTGGCTGAATGCACAAGTTGGCGCGGTCTTTTATTGATTCTATTATGGTTATTACTCTGTTATAGATTTATTGATTATGCTCACAAGAAAATGAACCTTGGTATTGTATAAGGTGACATAAACGTACTTTGATAATAAATTTATTTTGAAGTTTGAGCTTATTATTTCTGAAATTTAGGTGTTGCAATCATTAATGCCTCACTACTGACCTGCAGGCAGCGGAAGTAGTAACTGTCACATGTAAGGTCGTGATGTCCATCTCCTTGCAGTAAAGCCACCAAAATCACTACTGGTTCTTTAGCGCATAGATATCCATCCAAGTGTCTGATAAAAGCCGGATAGAGGCTGTCCTCGAGTCTGGTCGCTCGAGCTCCCAGTCTTTTGTATCTTCTGCCCTATGGGGGCAGGGTGGAAGACAGAAGGACCGGGGGTGGAAAGGGTCCTTACATTAGCTGCTTTCCGAGTTAGTCTGATATGTAAGTGGAGTCAGCAGGAGAAGGGCAAGACAGAATTGGTTTGCACAATGGACTGGGCTGTGTAGGCAACTCTCTGCAATTTCTTTCAGCAGAAAGAAATGAATCCAGCAGAATATCACTTCTTGTAGCAATAAACCAAGATGACATGCCTTTGGGACATTTTCACAGCAGTCATTATTTCAGCTTGTGCTGGTTCAGGTGTGATGTGAATAATGATGGCATCAACTGCATGTGAAACTCCAGGAATGAGTTTAGGCAGTACACCCATAAGGATTGTTTTTATCTATTCCAGACGCTACAAGATGGATTTGTAGACAATAACTTTCAGTTTAAGTTGGCCAGAGATGATGTACAGAATCAACATCATACTGGAGAAATCAAAGCAAAACTTCAATTTTAACACACTACAACTGCAACAGAGTTCATTGATTTAATTCTCTCCGCGGATATCCTGAACCTCGGCATTAATATTTCAACAGGCAATATTAAGTTCCACATCCGTTCACTAACATTTTATGGGCCAGTGTGCAGGTCAAATTTCTGCTCACCTGCTTAGAACAAAAGCCAAGCCAATCCCACTCAGCATTACGTCTTTTATCAGAGCAACACAGGCCTTGCTCGCAACAAGGGGGAAAAACAGATGTCCTACGTTCAGAGAAACAGGTCAGAATTGACTAAAATTTGCAACATACAAATCTAATAGCAACTTGCATACACAGCATGTTTAGCATTATCGAATCTTCTTCTCAGGTAGTTTTTCAAGCTCAAGCCACAAGGTATGGGTAGAATGGGTTCTGAATGGATAATGAAGCTAATGCAGGAACCACAGACAGGGTAAATGCTAGCTGCTGGGCTGGGTGGGTAACTGTCACTCGATCCATGCCTTCTTCCTCTTACTGTGTGCTCCCAGTACACGAGCTCAAGGTCAATAGCAGATAATTAGCACTAAGCCGCATGGTGATGGTCGGACCAACAGTTTGGTCAAGGGAGAACGTTTCAGGGAGATTCTTAAGGTTCTGCTGTTGACAATGGAATTAAAGTCAGGGAGGAGGAAGAGGCTGGAACCACACATTGCAGTGACCTCGGACAGCCATGAGCCTGGATTACAAGCCTACAGAGGAATCTAAAACCCGGGATGAGGACTTCAAAACTCAGTCACTGGTCTACTGGAACCAACACAGGAGAACCTGCAGCGTGATAAACACTCCCCAGCTCATCACTTCCTTCCTTCCAGTCCATGGCTTCAAGGAGGCCGATAATATCATCAAAGATACCTGCCAACCAGAAGCTGGAAGATCACAGAAGAACCGTTACTTCCACATTGCTGTCAGACTTCTGAACGTCTACACATCCCCCCTCCCAGTGGTGCAACAACATTCACAGACTCCTTAACCGCAACTTTTGGTTCTTTTGTTATTGTCACTTCATCGTCATTTATGTGCTGTGTTGTATGACGTAGGCGAACAGGGTCTTCATGACAAAGATCATTCTTGTCAAATTTTTCTACAGAAGTGGTTTACCACTGCCTTCTTCTGGGCAAGAGGGGTGACCCCAGCCATTATTGATACTCTTCAGAGATTTCTGCCTCGCAACAACTGGTAGCATAACCAAGACCTGTGATATGCACCAGCCGCTCAGACGACCACCCACCATCTGCTCCCACGACTTCACGTGACTCTGATCAGGGTGCTACACCTTGCCCAAGGGTGACCTTCAGGTGAGTGGAGGGAAGCAGGACCCTACACCTCCTACGGTAGAGGCGCATCTCCACCCCGCCATCTAAATTGTCAGTTCAGTATTTCCCCTTTGTATCACCCCAAACTGCACTGGAATCCTTGCTCCATTCTGCTGTATTGTACTTCCATTCTGGAGTACAACCCTACGCACCAGAAGACAGTGTCAAAAGGCAATGGCTCAAGGTGGTATCCCTCATTAAGGACCCCCATCACCCAGGACACCCCTCATCTCATTACTACCATCAGGGAGGTGGTACAGGAACCTGAAAACCCACACTCAAAATGTTTAGGAACAGCTTCTTCCCCTCTGCAATCAGATTTCTGAATGAGCCATGAACACTGCCTTACTATTCCTCTTTTCCATTACTTATTTTGTAAACCATTATACTAAATTTTGCTACAGAACAACACATTTCATGACAAATGTCAGTGATAATAAATGTGAATCCCATTGTACTTACCATAATCTTTGCATCATTCTGTTGTCTTAAACTTGCTATTGCATATATTGTTGTATTTGTATTTATTATCATTTACACTGTCTACTCTGTGAGCTTCAGTCAAACAAGGAATTTCTTTGCTCCCTGGTGTATATGACAATAGACTAATATGATCCTGAGGGGGTTGCCAAATGAACTGAACCTTTCATTGGTTGTCGGACTTACTCAAGATACAGACGGGGGCTATTCAACCCTTTGAGTTGCTTATTGTTCTCCCATCAGCCCCTTTCCCCCTTTTAGCTCTCAGCAATCTCCTCTCTCATGTCTGTATTAACATCACATGAAAGAGTAATGGAAGCAGACAAGAATTATTTAGATTTGAACTTGCAGGGAGTAGAGGGACTCAGACCGTGTGCAGGCAGGTGAGATTAGTTTCTTTTGGCATCATGGTCAACACAGACATTATGGGCTGAAGGGCCTGATCAAGTGTTGTATTGTCCACACTCAGTGGCCACTCTATTAGGTACAGGATTGGAACCCATTTGTCTTCTGCTTCTGTAGCCTATCCACTTCAAGGTTCGATGTGTTGAGCATTCAGAGATACTCTTCTGCACTCCACTGTTGTAACACGTGGTTATTTGAGTTACTGTCACCTTCCTGTCAGCTTGAACCACTCTGTCCATTCTCCTCCGACCTCTCATTAACAAGCCATTTCCATCTACAGAACTGCCACTAACTGTACGTATTTTTTTGTTTTTCGCACCATTTCTCTGTGAACTCTTGAGACTGTTGTGCATGAAAATCCTTGGAGATTCTCAAACCTCCCTAAATGGCACCGACAATCATTCCACATTCAAAGTCACAGATCACATTTCTTCCCCATTCTGATGTTTGGTCTGAACAACAACTGAATCTCTTGACTGTGTCTGCAAACTTTTATGGCTGCCACAATTGGCTGATTAGATATTTGCATTGACAAGGTGTATAAGTGTACTTAATAAAGTGGCCACTGACTGCTTTTGCTTTCTGTTAATAATGTTGGATAGAATTTATACAATTAGTGTTTGATGGAACAGATTTGAGCAAAATTGAACAAACCACCAAAACTGTTTAGCAGTTTCCAGTTACTTCCCAATACTCAGTAAAGCAGACTGTTTGGTGAGCCAAGTTTTAACTGCCAGGCAATTAATGACACAAGTGGAATTATGAAAGCATTGCCCAAAATGTTCTAACCTTGGCACCCACACTCCTGTTTAACATGTTTTATGCTAAAGCAGGGGAGTTTTGAACTGCGACAATTCATGAGGATAGCACTGTGATGTTTATGGTCTGGGTATGTGTTTATCGTGTCCAAACCAGGTATCCAGTTGGTGCCTGATGACGTATCTGGCATTCCACTTTTGTTTTGATATAGTGCTGATTATCGTGTGTAGTTCTAGTCACCTATCTCTAGAAAAGACATCAATAAGATTGAAAGAGTGTAGAGAAAATTTACGAGGATGTTGTTGGGACTTAAGGACCCGAGTTATAGGGAAAGGTTGAGCAGATTAGGTCTGCATTCCCTGGAATGCAGAAGACTGAGGAGAGATTTGAATGAGGTATACAGAATTATTTGAGAGATAGATAAGGTAAATGCAAGTCGGCTTGTTCCAACCAGCTGGGTGAAGCTTGAACCAGAAGTCATAGGTTAAGGGAGAAAGATTAAATAATTAAAGGGGAAGCTTCTTCACTCAGAAGGTGGTGTGAGTATGGAACGAGGTGCCAGTAGAAGTGGTGGATATGGGTTCGAATGAAACACTTAAGTAAAATTTGGATAAGCACATGGATGACAGTGGTATAGAGGGCTACCGGAACTGAACAAATCTATCAGCAGTGGAAATCTACAAATTTAAAAGCAGAAGACAAAAGGAAAGTAATAGACGTTCTTGCTCAATCACAATTTTTTTTAAACAATATGCAACTCATGCTCAATTTCTGAAATTTGTTTTCATTTGTACTACTGTAATCGCCCAGTTAGTGAATGTAACCAAGAACACCTCTCCCTTCTGGTTCTCAAGACCTCACACCAAGACGATCAAAATAATCAAAGGCAGAGTTTCCCTATAGTAGAAAGAGAGATACCTTTGTGTTTTTACAGGAACTCTTAGACTCCAGGATATTAGTTAACAACGATGAATGTCTTGTGGTTCAGTATTGCAGGGAATTCAGCAATCAATTTCCACACAGCAAGAGCCCATGAACAGCATAATCTCATTTCCGTCTCTTCAGCTCACAAGCTGCTCAGGTATTTAATAAAATCCTGGCCAACCTGACTGTACCTTCAATTTCAAATTTCCCTCTCCTATTTCACCCCTTTGTTTACCGAACTCCATCTGCCTCCATGTTGAAATATTCAGAATCTCTCTTTGTACCAGCTGATGAGGGAACAGTTTCAAGCATCGACCCTCAGGCATTAAATTCTGCCTCATCTATCTGCGCATGCTTTACTCTCTGGAGCTTAATTTTGAACCCAAAGGCTTCCAAACACAGACACAAGAGTACAATGAATGCCCAAAATCCGAAACTCAGCTGTTGGGAAACCCGGTATTTTGATGGGATCTCACAGCAGTTTAAAAAAAATGACAAACATGAGATGGAAAAATAAATCTGTAGATTGATGATAACATCTCCTCCTCAGTGATAATCAACACAGGTGCATGTCAGGGATGTGTGCTTTGGCCACTGCTCTACACTCATGACCGTGTAGCTAACAACAACGCGAACGGCAGCTATACATTTATCGATGACAATCATCATCATTATGTGCCATGTTGTGTGACGTGGGCGAAGGTGGTCATGGCCATGATTGTTCTTGTCAAATTTTCCTACACAAGTGGTTTACCATTGTCATCTTCTAGGCTGTGTTTTTACAAGACCAGTAACCCAGCCATTATCAATATTCTTCAGAGATTGCCTGCCTGGCATCAGTGGTAACGTAACCAGGACTTGTGATATGCACCAGCTGCTCATACGACCATCCACCACCTGCTCCCATGGCTTCATGCGACCCTGATCTGCAGGGGCTAAGCAGGTACTACCTATTGCCCAAGGTTGACCTGCAGGCTACCGGAGTGAAGGTGTACCTTACACCTCCTATGGTAGAGGCATATCTCCACCCTGCCACTGAGATGAGGAGGTATACATGAGGGAGGTAGATCAGCTAGTTGAGTAGTGTCACAACAACAACCTTGTACTCATTGTCAGCAAGACCAAGGAATTGGTTGTGGGCTTCAGGAAGTGGAAGTCAGGAGAGCACACATCAGTTTGTATTGAGAAGCCATCAATGGAAAGGGTGAGCAGTTTCACGTTCCTGGGTGCCATCATCTCAGAGGATCTATCCTGGGCTAAACATATTGATGCAATCCTACAGAAGGCATGCCAGGGGCTATACTTCATCAGGAGTCTGAGAAGATTTGGTATGTCACCAAAGACTCAAGCAAACTTCTAGTTGCACCTCGGCTGTAGACTTAGCCAGCTCCGTCATAGGTACTAGCCTCCTCACCATCAAGGGCACCTTCAAATGGTGGTGCCTCAAGGCAGTGGCATCCATCATCAAGGATCCTCACCATTTGGAACAATATCTTTTCTCATACTATAATGGGGAGGGAGTACATACCTGAAGACCTACACACAAATGTTCTAGGTACAGTTTCTTCCACTCCCATATCAGATTTATGAATTGTCCATGATAGTCAATGCCAAGCCATTTGAAATGCCTACTCCCATCAAACTGCACTGGTCAGATAAAATTTTCCCTCAAGAAACCATGCTGACTACGGCTACTTTATCACATGCCTCCAAATACCGAGACCTCATCCTTAATAATTGACTCAAACATCTTCCCAACCACTGAGGTCAGACTAACTGGTCAATAATTTCCTTTCTTCTCCCTCTCTCCCTTCTGGAAGAGTGGAGTGACATTTGCAATTTTCTAGACTTCCAGAACCACTCCAGAATTTTTAAAGATCATTATTAATGCCTCCACATTTCTTCAGCTACCTCTTTCAGATCTGTGGGGTGTACACCATCTGGTTCCAGTGACTGATTTTCTCTCAGACCTTCCTGTTTCCTAAGAACCTTCTTTCTAACTTCACATACTTCATGGACCCTGTCACCTGAAACTTCCACCATATTGTTAGTGTCTTCTGCAGTGAAGATTGATGCAATGTACTTATTCAGTTCACCCGCCATTTCCTTAGCCACCATTTCTACTGCTCCAGTATTGTTTTCCAGTGGTCTGATATCCACTGCTGCCTCTCTTTTACAATTTATGTTTCTGAAGAATTTTTTTTGTATCATCTATAATGTTATTGGCTTTTGTGTTCCATCTTTACCTTCTTAATGACTTTTTTTTAGTTGGATTCTGTTGCTACTTAAAAACTTCCCAATCCTCTAACTTCCCACTGGACAGAGGCTGTTGTACTCTTGCCATTCCTGGGATTTGTGGATACGGCTCAGTCCAGCACAGGGAAAGTACTCCCCACCATTAAGCACATCCACAGAGAGCACTTCCAGAAGAAAGCAGCATCCATCATCAAGGACCCCCAACCATCCAGCCCCTGCTCTCTTCTTGCTACTGCCATCAGGATGGATGGTCCAAAACCATCAGGTTCAGGAACAGTTATTACTCTCAACCATCAGGCTCCTGAACTAGTGTGGATCAGCATGGAACACTGAACTGATTCCACACACATGGACTCACTTTCAACTCAACCCATTAGGCTCTACAACCCACGTTCTCAGCATTATTTATTTACTTTTATTTACACAGTTGTCTTCTTTAGCACTTTGGTTGTTTGTCGGTCTTTGATTGCATGTAGTTTTGCATCGATTCTATTGTATTTCTCTATTCTGCTGTGACTGCCTGTAAAAATGAATCTCATGATAGTATGTGGTGACATATACATGTGTACTTTGATAATAAACTTACTTTGAACTTCGATGTTTCTAGAGTTTGCTGCATGCAGGAGTGCGGCTGCCCTCTCGGAATTGCAATAGCCACACGTGATCATTCCTCTATTGACTGGTAGGAAGGTGGGAACAACTGGACGCATATGCAGTTCCTTTTCCAAAATTCAATTCCCTTTGTACCACTGAAACCACACACTCAGTGGAGGTGACCAAGTGCCCACACCTTCCTCCTGATATTTTCAAGATATTTTATCAAGAAAGTCAAAACAACCTGGAGCTGACCTTTCTTGCGGTGGGAAGACAGGAATGTTTGTATTTCTACAAGCCCTTTCTGAGCACGAGAAACTGAATAAAATTTCTCTTTCAGAGTGCTAAACTTGCATCAACTTGAGTTTTAAAAAAGTAGCTGGGTGAATCAGAATCAGGTTCATCATCATTGACATGTCGTGAAATTTGTTGTTTTGCAACAGCAGAGTAGTGCAGTATAAGTATTACAAGTTACAATAATATATTAATAAATATATCAACAAAAATAAGTGGTGCAACAAGTGAGCAAAAGAATGAAGTAGTGTTCCTGAGCTTGTGGACCCTTCAGAAATCTGATGGCAAAGGGGAGGGAGTGGTAACATAGTGATTAGCACAATGCTTTACAGCACCAGAAACCTGGGTTCAATTCCTGCCGCTGCTTGTCAGGAGTTTGTACGTTCTCCCCATGACCACGTGGGCTTCCTCTGGGTGCTCTGGTTTCCTCCCACATTCCCAAGATGTACAGTGAGTAGGTTAAATCAGGGGTTGTTGGGCAGCTTAAAGGGCTAGAAGTTCCTACTCCGCACTTTATCTCGATAAATGAGTATCATAAAATGATAGGTGCAGGCTAATTTTCCTAAAGGAGCAATTCATGGGAATGACATAATTTGACACAATCTGAGCACAGAAATCCAAAGAGACAGGCTGGACTCCTAGAGTGACAGGAAGTAATGGCTGCTTCTGCATTTCAACCCAAGCCCAAATCCACCATGGTGGACTGAAGTGAATTTACCACTTGAATTTAAATTCACCCAAGTGAATTTAGAGGCCACTGTCGGTTTTGAAAGTAAAACTGGCAGCAAACTGCAAATACCAAACAATTATTCGAATCAATGGAGTGAAAACAATAAGCAGAGCCTAATCTGTTATCAGTTTACTGTTAACACAGTAATTCAAGTTAGCTGCTGCGTTAAAGTTTCCCAATGCCTGCCTTTGGTAAAAAAAACAGGCTGATCGTGTTGTCCTTATTTAAGAACTCTATCCTCTGGTTGATTTATGAATTATTATTTCTGCATTCGACCTGAATGAGACAAGCTGACACCTTAAATCTATTGCAAACAAATCACTGAACTTTAGAGAATGCAGTAAACATGATTTGCCTGGATTGCCTGAAGCAAGGGAGCCTTCAATCAACCAGGAACCAATGAGTGCTTTGGACAGGCGTGAGCTTTGGCCCAGAAATTTAAACCCTCATCTGACCGTGGCACCACCATCAGATGATGCTCCTGCCGGCTGAAATGGTAGGAGTAAAGTTGGATCTGCAGGGATCAGCCCGCAACGAGTCACCACACTCAGGTGATATCTTGCAGAAGAATGCCTAACAGGACATTGCATTTCAGTCAATTTCATTTAAACTTAACCTTCTCCACTTCCAGGGATTTACATGCCAACAGATAAGGTCAGGCACTTCTGGGAGAATTGTTTGCAAGGAATTATGTGGTGGGGCATGGAGCTAATAGGAATGTTCTGAGGGCTGGCACGGACTAGATGGGCTGAATAAGCATTCCAGGTTAGAAGAAAATATTGAAGAGTATGCAAGCTATATGGTCACTAGTCGTTTCCCATCACTGGGTGCAAATCCTACAACTCTGTATTAAACAGCAATGTGGGGGTACATTCGCCAGAATGTTCCACATTAACAATAACTGCTGACCTTGCCACTGACAGCATACCTCCCAACAACGAGAGCCCTTTGGGAGCTTGCTGCCATTTACATTCAGTGGCCACTTCATTAGGTAACTCCTGTATCTATAAAGTGGTCACTGAGTGTATGTACGTGGTCTTCTGCTGCTGTAGCCCAAACACTTCAAGGTTCAATGTGCCATGCATTCAGAGATGTACTTCTGCACTCCACTGTTTTAACATGCGGTTGTTTCAGTTACTGTCACCTTCCTGTCAGTTTGAATCAGTCTGGCCATTCTCCTCTGACCTCTCTCGTTAACAAGGGTATTTTTTTTTGTTTCCTTGCACCAGTCTCTGTAAGCTCTCGAGACAGTGCGTGAAAATGCCAGGAAATCAGCAGTTTGAGATATTCAAACCATCCCATCTGGCACCAACAAGTCAATTAGATCCCATTTCTTCCCCATTCTGATGTTTGGTCTGAACAAAAACTGAACCTCTTGACCATGTCTGCATGCTTTTATTCACTGAGTTGCTGCCACAGGATTGGCTGATTAAATATTTGCATTAACGAGGTGTCCAGGTTTACCCAATAAAGTAGTCACTGGGTGTACTTTTTGTTCACACATAACTGTTTGGCCAGTATGATCAAACATCTATTGGTGGCAATTTAGCTTGATAATTAGAATGTCTCTTTTAATTAAACTACTGCCTGAAATGCCCACTTTGCAGAGTTACAGTTAACAGCTCCCACAAATCCTACTAAAAGTCCCAAAAATCATCTCTAAACGACTACGGGAATCTAGTCAAACTGTTCTCAGCTCAACTGGTACCCACATTTATTTTGATCTTTCAAAAGAATTCTTTGGCACAGTTACACCTGGCCCCAAGCCAACAATTCAGCATGTCTACTTCACCCATACTTTAGAAAGGGAAGTCAGATGGCAGTTACAGTAGATCAAAGCAGAAGTACTTTCTGCTTAATTGCACCATCATTTCCAAAGAAAAGTGCACCAATTTCCTATAGATACCTCAGTCATTTCCTTAGAATGTGCAATGCTGGTTACAGGGGTCAGGTGAAAATATACAGCTGTGACCTTGTGCACAGAAAGTGCTCGAGCTGATTTGGTGCTTCTAAGCACCAATTTGAAGCACAAAACGGTGTTAATTGACTCAAATAAGAAGCAATACACTCAAAATGGAGGAACTCAGCAGTCAGGCAGCATCTAGAGAGGGAAAACTTACTTACTGCTCATTACACCACTAACATTTAGTCAGCAATGGAGGTCCTCCATCTCTGGTGGTGTTCATGGCTTCCTTCGTCATATCAGTAGCTTCCTCTCAGTCTTCACTACTGTCAGTCATGCAAATCCCAGGAGGAGACTCAGGAATACCATCACACTCAGATGTAGAAGGATTCTTCATTGCTGTGTCTGTAACAATTTTGTTTTACTAGTCACGGTTGTTTGCTCTGAGCTCAGTCCGGTGGACCAGTCTTAGATTGGCCTCTACCCTTTGACCTGTTTGGTACGGGTGACCCTGCCTCCAGCCAACAGATCATTGAGGAACACAAGCTTCCAAACCCAATATCAAGGTTGTGATTCTCTTGGAGGAGAGAGGAATAAACAATCTACATTTCGGGCTGCGACTCTTCATTAGAGCCAACTTTGTTATGCAGAGGGACTTGGGAATATTTGTTCATGAATGATGAAAGATCGGTTTGCAAGTGAAACAGGTTATCAAGAAGGCAAACGGCATCTTTGCTAGAGGAACTGAATTTGTAAGCAGGAACTTCATGTTGTATCTGTACAGGGTACTGGTGAGGCAGCACCTGGAGTGCTGCATGCAGATCTGGTCTCCTTCCTACTGGAAAAAAAATACTGACTTTGGAGACAGTGCAGAGGAAGTTCACTAGGTTGGCTCTGAAGATGGGGTGTTGGCCAATGAAGAGAGATTGAGTTGCCTAGGACTATACTCGCTGGAAGGTGAAACTAGAGGTAGGGAACACAGCTTGAAGATTCAGTGGGGGGGGGGGGGAGAGAATATACTTAGGATGGAGACGAGGAGGAACTGAAGGATTTGTAGTGAATCTGTTGGATTTTCTGCCTACGGAAACATTTGTTGTTAAATGTAATTGAGTCGTCGTCAACTCATGGAGACCCTATGGATAGTGTAGTCCATAGGGTTTTTTGGGCAAGATACAGAAGTAGATTGCCAGGCCTTCCTTCCACAGAGATACACCTGCTGCCCAGGTGGACACCCAGCTAGACTCGATCTCAGGATCATCCAGCTCCAAGTCCAGTATTGATACCACTACACTGCCTGTCAATCCAAGGAAAACAATGGAGGCTTTTAAAATATATGTACAACATAATTAGATAGACTTTTGCATAGCAGAAGAATTAAGGTTTATAGAGCAAAGGCAGGTAGGTGGAGCCAAGTCCACAGCCAGTTCAGCCATGATCTTATTGAATGGTGGAGTAGGCTTGATGGACAGGCTAGATGGCCGACTCCTGCTCCTAACTTATGTTCTTTAGAAGTTATCGCACAAGACATTGGTATGTTTAATGCTGCTGGAGGGGACAGGGAGTTATTTCAGTTAAAATTTGGCAGGATGAAGCATATCATTTGATCTGATACTCAAAGCCAGTTCTGTCTAAGTTGTCACTGCATGAACTATATAGTTTATGGTCTTCCACTCTAATTATAGTATCTCCTCTTAAAACAGAGTGGAAGGTTTATTTTGAATTATGTCTTTGTAGACCGTAGCACAGAAAACAAATGAGAGAATCTGTTTACAAATCCGTTTGCAGGGGAAACAGGTCACTGAATAAAGCAGTTGTTGTTGTTGTTACACAATCATTGTTGACACTATAATTAATGGAATTACTGGCCCAGAAAAAATTCCCTCTGGCATCCACCAGAATTACTGCTCTCATGGAAAGAACACAGTCTGTGGCAAAATCCAGGCAGCCAAATTCCAATTTTTCCCCGAAGTGTAGCGTTTTGCTTCAAAAGAACATTGTTAGCTTTTGGCTCCATTGCCCCAATTAAAGGGTTATTTTGTTTCTACAGGTTTTACAGACTGTTTCTCTGCTGTGGTATCAGACGCTTCAGCAAGTTGCAATTAGGCAGAATATTCCAAATTTTCATGGTAGAATCAAAAGATTTTAGTCTACAGCCACTGAAGACCGAAGAGCACAATGATGATGCATTCCACAAATCCATCATGTAACCTCTAGACTTCCAACCTCCAAATACGGAATCTGCCTTCCAAAAATGTGTTGTTTTGCCCAGGGAGTGTTGTAATGCATTTCACTATAGGCTTCAGGCTTAAGAGGTCTCCACATTCATCCACGGGACAAGTGGTGGAGGATTAATGTGCTCCTGGTATCTTACAGAGACACAATATCAAGGAGAAGAGAGCATCAGATTGTTGATATTGGAATTGATTTATTATTGTCACATGAACCAAGATACAGTGAAAGGATTGTCTTGAATAATCACAAGAGATCCTGCAGATACTGGAAATCTTGAGAAACATACAGAGAAGTTTGAGTTCTTCGTGCATTTTGTGTTTGTTGTCTTGCACACTGTTCATACAGATTACATCATTACACAGTGCATTAAAGCAAACAGGGTAGGACATTAACAATGCAGGATAAAGTGCAACAGTTACAGAGGAAGGGCCTTGCAAGTAAACAATAAGGTGCAATATTATAACGAGTAGTTTGTAAGGTCATTTATCATACTAGTGAAAGAAAGAATTGTTAAAGGAGAGATGGGGTTAGAAGTTTCTGAGCACGGAGAGACTCGAGTTGAAACATGATTCAAACTTGCAGTGTGATAACTGGCTCAGGAGAAAGGTTGTCTGTAGGATGCAGCAACTTACAAGGTCTCCTTGTTTGGTGATGTGAGGTATCAACTCCAGCATAAGAAGCAACTTGGATCTACTTCAAGTTGCCTACCAGTGCAACAGGCGCACTGCAGATGCCATTTCATTGGTTCTTCACTCAACCCTGGAACATCTGGACAGGGATAATATGTGCTCTTTATTGACTACAACTGGGCATTCAATACTATCAAGTTTAGTCCAGAAATGCACCTTCACCTGTCAGATGGGTTTCCAGAAATCATACCTGAATCTCGTAACTTTGTTGGTCACCATACTTGAATGTCTCTGGACCCTGGGTAGATTGTGGATCTCACGGTTCATCCAGGGCTTCTGTTTGGGGAAGACTATGATTTTGTGGAGACACACTCATCTACAACTGTTTCAATAAATTCTGTGACAATCATAGTGTATTCATTCAGATCCACAGATGTGTCTATGAACACGACCCAGTCCGCTGACTTGAAGCAATCCCATAGCCACTGCTCTGCTTCCTGTGACCACTCCATTCCTGTTCTAATCTTTGGAGCTTTGCTCTTCAGTTTCTGCCTGTATGCAGGTAGGAGGACAACTATGTGATCAGAATTACCGAAATGTGGTCTAAGCATTGAACAATAGGCATTCCTTATCTTTAGTATAACAGCAGCCTGGTGTGTTGGGACTCCTGGTGCTATAGGATACATGCTGATGGTAATTGAACAGGGTTTTCTTCAAATAGGCTTGGTTGAAGTCCCTGACTATGATTTGAAATGTGTGGGGATGGACTGCTTCTTGTTTGGAGACAGCATCACGCAGCATCTCAAGCACCTGATTATAGTCATACTGGTGGTATGTAAACTGGAGTCAGGATTATAGAGAACTTCCTAGGTAAATAGAACAGATGGCATTTGAACTTTTGGTGAAGTTCAGGGGAACTTGAGTTCAACATCGGAGTACCAGCAAGAGTTTATCAAGAAACAAACCTTCACCTTCTGCTTTTTCTGAATCTGCAGTTCAATCCATCCTGTGAATAGAGAAGCTTTCGGGTCTAATCACCACCTCATTCAAACATAGAACACAAGAACTTCTCATTTCCGTTTGATTCCGCAATCTTGCCCTCAGGTCCTGAATTTTGTCCTCTGGTGACTGCACACTTGCTTAAAAATTGCTGGTTAGAGGGGGCCTCACCCCTGTGTCTCAACCAGGCTTGAAGCTCCCCCTCCTGCCTAGCTTCTGGCCAAGGTGATGAACCATCGTCCGCTTAAAGGTGCCATACACCTGCTTGCTTGAGAGTCAAATCTGACGAGTCCTTCAAAAGATTGTGAAATCTATAGATCATTAAGATTATTTAAAAGTACGTTGCTTAAAGGAAAATTATATGTTGCAGATTGCCGTAAGAGTAATTCAAAAGAGGTATATTAGACGTATTGTATGTAGACAGCAGAACATCACTGTGGTTCATCTATGGCATCTTGAAGAATATCTTGAAGGATATGCAGCGTCTCTGAGCATTCATTAGCCAAGTTATGTTATTCTGAGGTTGTCTTAAGTTTTTGGAAATCTTAATATAGCCACTAATTGGAACAGTTCATGGTAATAAAAAGGAAGTTCACGCTGGCCAGAGTCCCAATCCCACCACAGCAGATAAGGAATTTAAATTCAAAATGGGGGAAAAAAAAAGTTGGAATGATGTGATGGTGGAAATAGGAATATCCGAAGTTAAAAATATCTGCTTTACCATTTAGCTTTAAAGGGAAGTTGCCACCTTAATCTGTCTGACATGGATATGACTCGAGACTCAAAGTGATTAACTACTAACTGTCCTCTGAACTGACCAACAAGATATTTGGTTGAGGATGGATTTGGGATGAGCAAACAGTGACAACTCCATCCCCTGAATGAATTATAATGAAGACAAAACATACCATATCAATATTAACATAACTGGGTCATCTTAGGAAATGAACCAGATTTTTATACTGTACACAATATGGGTATATTTTCAATTTTGATACAAGATAAAAGATTCTGAATTGGTTGGTCAACATTCTCAAATCTTCTTTCCAAAGTTTCCTTTCAGTATGCTGAGTGGTGTAACTCCTGCACCGTGTATTCATCATGTCCAGCTTCAGCCTTTGCTTTGGGTTAAGTGATACGATGCATTACTAATTGCTGACCATCAGTTATCGACAAAACTAAGTTACGTCACACAACAAGAATATAACACTGGAGACACTGCCTTCTTAACCACAGGGTCAACCTGCGCAGCAGCTTTGAATGTCCTATGGACTCGGACCCCAAGATCCCCCTGATCCTCCACACTGCCAAGAGTCTTACCATTAATACCAATACCAAATGTTCATAGATCCTGCCTCTCAGGATCTTCTCCATCAACTTACCAACCACTGAGGTAAGACTCACTGGTCTATAATTTCCTGGGCTATCTCTACTCCCTTTCTTGAAAGAAGGGTCAACATCCGCAAGCCTCCAATCCTCCGGAACCTCTCCTGTCCCCATTGATGATGCAAAGATCATCACCAGAGGCTCAGGAACCTTCTCCCTCACCTGCCACAGTAGCCTGGGGTACATCCCATCTGGTCCCGGTGACTTATCCAACTTGATGCTTTCCAAAAGCTCCGGTACATCCTCTTTCTTAATATATACATGCTCAAGCTTTTCAGTCTGCTGCAAGTCATCACTACAATCACCAAGATCCTTTTCCACAGTGAATAGTGAATACTGAAGTACAGTATTCATTAAGTACCTCTGCCATTTCCTCCGGTTCCATACACATTTTTCCACTGTCACACTTGACAGGTCCTATTCTTTCACGTCTTATCCTCTTGCTCTTCATATATTTGTAGAATGCCTTTGGGACTTCCTTAATTCTGCCCACTAAGACCTTCGCATGGCCCCTTCTGGCTCTCCTAATTTCCTTCTTAAGTTCCTTCCTAGTAGCCTTATAATCTCTAAATCTCTAACATTACCTAGCTCTCTAAACCTTTTGTAAGCTTTTCTTCTTGACCAGATTTATTACAGCCTTTGTATACCATGGTTCCTGTACTCTACAATAACTTTCCTGTCTCACTGGAATGTACCTATACAGAATGCTACACAAATGTCCCCTGAATATTTGCCACATTCCTTCCATACTTTTCACTGAGAACGTTTCTAATTTAAGTCTCCGATTTTCTGCCTGATAGCCTCATAATACCCCTTACTCCAATTAAATTCTTTTCTAACTTGTCTGTTCCTATCTCTCTCCAATGCTATTGTAAAGGAGATAGAATTATGATCACTATCTGCAAAATGCTCTCCCGTTGAAAGATCTGACACCTGACCAGGTTCATTTCCGATACCAAACCAAGTACAACCTCTCCTCTTGTAGGCTTATTTAAATACTGTGTCAAGAAACCTTCTTGAACACACCTAACAAACTCCACCCCCATCTAAACCCCTTGCTCTCGGGAGATGCCAATAGATATTTGGTAAGTTCAAATAGATAAGTTAAAATCTACCATCACGACAACTGTTATTATTACACCTTTCCAGGATCTGTTTCCCTATCTGCTTCTCGATATCCCTGTTACTACTGGGCGGCCTATAAAGAACACCCAGTAAAGTTATTGACCCCTTCCTGTTCCTAACCTCCACCCACAGACTCCGTAGACAATCCCTCCATGGCGTCCACCTTTTCTGCAGCCGTGACACTCTCTGAGCAACAGTGCCATGCTCCCACCTCTTCTGCCTCCCTCCCTGTCCTTCCTGTAACATCTAAAACCCGGCACTTGAAGTAACCATTCCTGTCCCTGAGCCATCCAAATCTCTGTAATGGCCACAACATCATATATTAAGGATCAACTTTATTCACCATATATTACATTTTTAAATGTATTAGGAAATTACCATGGAGTGTTGGCATTATATGCAACAAAAAAGTGGCAACATCCAACAATTATACAAAATAAAGAATTATATGAAAATAAAGACAAGAAATTCTGCAGATGCTGGAAATCCAAAGCAACATACACCAAGTACTGGAGGAAATCAGCAGGTCAGACAGTATCTATGGAAGTGAATAAAAAGTCAATGTTTCAGGCCGAATCCCATCATCAGGGCTGAAAAAGAAGGGAAAGATGCCAGAGTGAAAGGGACGGGGAAGGAGCATGGCTGGAAGGTGATAAGTGAAGCCAGATGAGTAGGAAAACTAAGGGGGCCAGAGAGAAAGAAATTTGATAGGAGAGAAAAATGGACCACAGGACAAAGGGAAGAACAGGGGACCTGGGGGAGGTGATAGGCAGCTGAGAAGAGGCAAGAAGCCAGGATAGGGAATAAAAGATAGGGGGAGGGGAAGGGAATTTTTTTAAATCAGAAGGAGAAATCAATATTCATGCCATCAGGTTGGAGACTATGATACAGAATACAAGGTGTTGCTTTACAAAAAAAAGTATAGATATGGAATAAAATGTGCATAAATACCAGCATGTATTTACAACAATAGCAGCATTATAAAAAGTAGTTTGCAGTGTGGTGACTGAGGTAATAGACAGAGTGGAAGGCCTGTCTTGTGCTACTGTCTAGCAACGTGTAGGCCCTATACTGTCTGTTGTGAGAAAGTTACAAAAACTATACAATTCCAAGATCACCAGCGTCTCTAAGCTCTGGGACGTGTTCATTAGCTAGGGAGTAAAAAGCGAGAAAGGGAGGGAAAAAGTAGAGAAAAAAGACGTGCAAGTTAAAAAAGAACCGATTAGATAAAAGGAAAGACATTGTATTCATGTTCCTCTAATTTTAAATACCTGATCACTAACTAAGCATTTATACAACTGGATTTCCAATTGCACGTCCCCTTATTTGGAGAAGGGAGTTCAATGTAAATCAGAAAGGATCTCATCTACTTTCTTAATATAGTTAAAGAGGCAGTTTGATTCAAAATGTTATTTATAGTTAGTCCTGACACATTAATGTTTACTCAGGTACTTCCAGCCTCTCCATCATCAGCTCAATTGTGCCAGTGAGACCTTGTCATAAGGCTTTAATAAGAGACCTTAGAGCAAGTGTGCCCACTTTGCAACTGAGCCAACAAGTCAAGTGCACTCATGATCCAGCTCATTTAGGAACTGCAAGGAGCCTCCTCAAATGTTAACACTTTGCAAGTCCAAGTTTTAAGTGAGCTGCACGTTATTATTATCAGTTGGCTTCTTAATTAAAAGTCAGGAACTGAAACTCTATATGGGGACATTAAACAGAGCACTACTGCCAAACCCGCCCCTCACTCTGGCCAGTGGTGAGGGCAGAGGACAGAGAACTCTGCCCTCTCCAACAAAATGCAACTGGTTGCTCAAATTAAAGGGCCAGCACAACAGCTGGCTCTCGGTCCTAACCAAAAGTGGTTAGAACAACTGAAGCTTGCGGCTCAAGGACTATTTAAGCTTTACATATTGCCAATATTTTGATTTGAACCAGTTAAGCTCAGCCGGTAGCGATGTTAAACAACTCCAAAGTCATGTTCCCTGCCCTCTAGGTGGGCAGCAGCTGATGACCGGACCGCAGTCAATAATGAGCCCACTGCAGAATGCAACAAGCAAGGTGACTTCTTCATGGCCACCGAGGCAGAATCCTTAAACTTGCTCTTTAGGTCACCACTTCTACAGATGCAACCCCAGATGACGGCCTGGTATGGAAGCACCAATGGCCAAGAATGGAAAGGCTACAGAAAGTGGTGGATACAGCCTAGTCCATCACAGGCAAAGCACTCGCCCTCACCAACCAATGAGCACGTCTACATGGACCACTGCCACAAGGAAGCAGCATCCATCGTCAAGGACCCCCACCACCCAAGCCATGGATACTTCTTGCTACTACAAAGTACAAAAACTGAGAGCACACAGTACAAAGGAACACCATGGAGCCCGTTCAAAGATAATATCAAACACCCAATGCGCAAAAAAAAGCAACAAATCACGTAACTGGCAAAAAAAAACAAGTGAATAACATACAGGATATTAAGCATTACCGCAGAATTCTTAAACTATTCCAGGAACGTTCAGATGAATTTACCGCTGTGTTGTTCAGCGTTTGCAGCCCCAGAGCCAATCCACCCGTATCAATATCACACAAGAGCAATTAGTAACCAGCAACACATAACATGAACTGCAGAGTCCAATTCACAAACTAAGCCAAACATACCTTGCCCAGGACTCAAGACCCTTGCACCTTCCTCTGGCAGCAGAGAAGGAGGGGGAGACTGGTCAAAGGCAGGCGGATGGCGCTGAACACCCACCCGCCTTCTGCTTTTCATCTTCGTTGATTTCAATCTTCTTTGACGCTTTATTTGGTGAGTTAGTTGAAAATTGAAGCCGATCATGGGTTTGTACGCTGCCATTAGGTCGTGCACTCCATTCTCAACCACGCCGAATTCCCTACCATTGGGAAGGAGGTAGAGGAGCCTCAGGGTCAGGGGACAGTTATTCCCCAACAGCCATTAGGCTCCTGAACTGTCCAAATTAATGGAGTCTGCTTTGTATGTTAGTGTGTGTGTGTGTGTGTGTGTGTGTGTGTGTGTGTGTGTGTGTGTGTGTGTGTGTGTGTGTGTGTGTGTGTATATATTTTCTCACACATACATATATACACAGTGGATTCTGGTTAATAGGGCAATCAGGACCAGTATATTTTGGCCCAATTAAGAAGATGCCCTAATTTGCTGATGCTTCAAGGAAATAGTTAACAAGGTATAAAAAAGACAAGCTACAATTTAACTGAGTAACAAATTATGTATTTAAATGAAATACAGAACAAATTAGAACATTACTAATACTACAACAGTACAAAAATATGTATTAGTTCCTAATAGTTATCGATGGAAGAATTTATCCAATGTATGCTGCCATGTATGGGTTGTTTCGAGAGGGGTAGCACCTCTGGTGAAGGGGCTTGTATGCGTGTATTCTGGGCAGCTTATCCCCATTGGACACCCAGCTCTTACCTGTGGCTTCAAGGGCAAAATGTGGCAGCCTCCACACCTGGATACACTGCTTCAACATTTGAGATAACCGGGTGAGGGTAGCAGGCAGGTCTCATAACCCAGAGTAATAGGGACATGCTTGCCCTAGTATGTAAAGTCAGCTCCAGCAGACTGGGTGGATGAGAGCAACAGTGAGATCCAATGGCCAAGAAAGCAGTTCTGCAATGCTTGGTGGAGATAAGGCACAGAAAAGGTCATGGTCACCTATTGTAACCAAGGAAGACCCGGGTTTACAACAACTACTCATACCACTAGACCTGGACTTCCGAGGTTGAAAGAGTGGAACTGTCCCAGTGCAACAGGTTTTCCACTCCTTAAACTCTCCTGCAGAAGTGTATCTGATGAAGATGGTGAAAATGAACAGAAATGCTGCTGCATTCCTTTCATTGCATGCACATGAATAAAATTAGTGCAGAGAATGAGCTGCCTTCAATCAATGCATCCTCAAAATCTTCATTTTCATTGTAACATTCAAGATGATTGTCGATACCTTCAAATTCTTCAGAATTCCTAATGTATTGAAGTAGTGAAATAGTTCCATTTTCACTCCAGGCTATTTCTGGCATTTTAGACAATAGACAATAGTTGCAGAAGTAGACCATTCGGCCCCTCGAGTCTGCACCGCCATTCTGAGATCATGGCTGATCATTCGCTATCAATACCCAGTCCCTGCCTTGTCCCCATATCCCTTGATTCCCCTATCCATCAGATATCTATCTAGCTCCTTCTTGAAAGCATCCAGAGAATTGGCCTCCACCGTCTTCCGAGGCAGTGCATTCCAGACCCCCACAACTCTCTGGGAGAAGAAGTTTTTCCTCAACTCTGTCCTAAATGACCTACCCCTTATTCTCAAACCATGCCCTCTGGTTCTGGACTCTCCCAACATCTGGAACATATTTCCTGCCTCAATCCTATCAAATCCTTTAATTATCTTAAACGTTTCAATCAGATCCCCTCTCGATCTCCTCAATTCCAGCGTGTACAAGCCCAATCTCTCCAATCTCTCTGCGTAAGACAGCCCTGTCATCCCAGGAATCAACCTAGTGAATCTACGCTGCACTTCCTCAATTGCCAGAATGTCCTTCCTTAAACCTGGAGACCAAAACTGTACACAATATTCCAGGTGTGGTCTCACCAGGGCCCTGTACAAATGCAAAAGGACATCCTTGCTCTTGTACTCAATTCCCCTTGTAATAAAGGCCAACATTCCATTTGCCCTCTTCACTGCCTGTTGCACTTGCTCATTCACCTTCATTGACTGGTGAACTAGGACTCCTAGGTCTCTTTGCATTTCTCCCTTACCTAACTCTACACCGTTCAGACAATACTCTGCCCTCTTGTTCCTGCTTCCAAAGTGGATAACTTCACATTTATTCACATTGAATGACATCTGCCAAGTATCTGCCCACTCACCCAGCCTATCCAAGTCTCCCTGTATTCTCCTAACGTCCTCTTCGCATGTCACACTGCCACCCAGTTTAGTATCGTCAGCAAACTTGCTGATATTGTTTTCAATGCCCTCATCTAAATCGTTGACATAAATCGTAAAGAGCTGTGGTCCCAATACAGAGCCCTGTGGTACCCCACTAGTCACCTCCAGCCAGTCCGAGAAACACCCATTCACTGCTACCCTTTGCTTTCTATCTGCCAACCAGTTTTCTATCCATGTTGAAACCCTGCCCCCAATGCCATGAGCTCTGATTTTACTCACCAATCTCCTATGTGGCACCTTATCGAATGCCTTCTGAAAATCTAGGTACACTACATCCACTGGCTTACCCTCGTCTAACATCCTTGTTACACCCTCAAAAAACTCCAACAGATTAGTCAAGCATGATTTGCCCTTGGTAAATCCATGCTGGCTCGGCCTAATCCTATCTCTGCCATCAAGATGTGCCACTATTTCGTCAATAATGGACTCAAGCATCTTCCCCACGACTGACGTTAGGCTAACAGGGCGATAGTTCTCCGTTTTCTCCTTCCCTCCCTTCTTGAAAAGTGGGATAACATTAGCCACTCTCCAATCTTCAGGAACTGATCCTGAATCTAAGGAACATTGGAAAATGATTACCAATGCATCCGCAATTTCCTGAGCCACCTCTTTTAGAACCCTCGGATGCAGACCATCTGGACCCAGGGATTTATTAGCCTTCAGTCCTACCAGTCTACTCATCACAGTTTCTTTCCTAATGTCAATCTCTCTCAATTCCTCTGATATCTTATGACCCTGGCCCATCCATACATCTGGGAGATTGCTTGTGTCCTCCCTGGTGAAGACAGATCTAAAGTATGCATTAAATTCTGTTGCCATTTCCCTGTTTCCCATAACAATTTCTCCCAATTCATTCTTCAAGGGGCCAACATTGTTCTTAACTATCTTCTTTCTCTTCACATAGCTAAAAAAGCTTTTGCTATCCCCTTTTATATTCCTGGCTAGACTGAGCTCATACCTGATTTTTTCTCTCCGTATTGCTTTTTTAGTTAAGATCTGCTGTTCCTTAAAACTTTCCCAATCATCTGTATTCCCACTCATCTTAGCCCTGTCATACTTCTTTTTCTTTAATGCTATACAATCTCTGACTTCTTTTGTAAACCACTGTGGCCCCTTCCCCCTCTTTGAATCCTTCCTTCTCATTGGAATGAACTGCTTTTGCATCTTTTGTATTATGCCCAAGAATATCTGCCACTGCTGATCCACTGTCTTTCCTGCCAGGGCATCCGCCCATTTAACTTTGGCCAGCTCATCCCTCATGGCTCCGTAGTCTCCTTTATTTAATTGCAACACTGACACCTCTGATCTGCCCTTATCCCTCTCAAATTGTAGGTAAAAACATCATGTTATGATCACTACTTCCTAATGGCTCCTTTACTTCAAGATCACTTATCAATTCCTGTTCATTACACATCACCAAGTCCAAAATAGCCTCGTTCCTGGTTGGCTCAAGCACAAGCTGTTCCAAAAATACATCCCTTAGACACTCCACAAACTCCCTATCCTGGGGTCCAGCACCTACCTGATTCTCCCAGTTCACCTGGATGTTGAAATCTCCCATAACGACTGCATTACCTTTGGCACATGCCAATGTTAACTCCCTAATCAACTTGTACCTAATATCCACGCTACTGTTTGGGGGCCTGTACACAACACCCATTAGGGTCTTTTTACCCTTACTGTTCTTCAGCTCAATCCACACAGACTCTACTTCCGCTGTTCCCAAGTCATCTCTTGTTATGGACTGAATCTCATTCCTCACCAACAGGGCCATCCCACCCCCTCTTCCCATATTTCTGTCTCTACGATAGCACGTATACCCTGGTACACTCAATTCCCAGGCCTGATCCCCTTGCAGCCATGTCTCCGTTATCCCAACAATATCGTAGTTCCCCATTTTCATCTGAGCTTCAAGCTCATCTGTCTTATTTCTGACACTACGCGCATTCAAGTATAGAATTCTTAGCCCATTCCTCCTCTCTTTGCTTAAAACACTGTCTACTGTACCTAACCCAGCTCCTTGAACTTCCATCGTGAATGCTTTTCAATCCTGAATGCTTGAAACTGCAGTGAGTAAAACAATTATAAATTGTCTTACTGCTTAGCTCTCACCAAATATCAGTGATTAAAAAAAACCCCACTGCTTTTTGAACACAAACACATGCAACTGACACTATCCATAAACTGCTCGCTCTAAGAATGGTGTAGTGTCTAATGACCTCACAAGCTCACGTGGCTGACTCTAGTTAGGCAATAGTACATTTTATATATGTTCTTTTTCTTTGCAGAATTTGTTTCCTTTTGCACATTGGTCGGTTGTCAGTCTTTATGCATGGACTTTTTCATAAATTCTATTGTACTTCTTTATTTTACTGTAAATGCCTGCAAGAGAGTGCACCAAGATGGTATATGGTGACATATATGTACGTTGCAATAAAGTTACTGTGACTTTTACAGGGACTGCAACAGTTACAAGCTGCCCATTGCTACCTTAAGAGAGCAACAAAGAATAGGCAATGAATACTTGCTGGTCTTGCAGGGTTGCAGTGGCCCCAGACTGAAATACTAATCCCTAGAAGCTCCGTTTTACTCTCTATCTTAGTGTTGTATGTCACTCTAGTACTCTTCTTATGGGTCCTATGAAGACAGTATGTTCTCATGCCTTCCAGAAAAGGATGCATAGGCTTTCTTATGTAATATTACAATATGTCAGTTCCAGCATCCGCTATTGTGCAAAACTACTGCAGGGTCATACATTAACAGGCGCAGATTCGTGGTTGTGGACATGAAAACCAGCATTTAAAGCGGGGGGTGGGGGCAACCTTTTTTTATGCCATGGACCCCTACCATTAACTGAGGGGTCCATAGACCCCAGGTTGGGAACTCCAGTTTTAAAGGATCATATGCAGAGTATAAGATGCACTCTTCCAGTTGCTGGAGAGTGCTGCAGCAAAAATGGGCAAATAAAAGCAGAGGTTTCAGAGTTACTATATGGTTTGGTGAAGAACAGTGCACACTTTGTGCATGGGGCTGGGGGGGCTATGGAGACTCTCAGGATAGCCAGCCACATACTTCTGGCCAAAGGATGCCACGGAGGACAAACACAAGAAGTAACACATGCGCAGTTTCTGAATGCTTGCCCTTGGGGAATGTTTGCCAAGTACCAGATTCCAATCTCTGCTCTCACTTTTCCCGTTTTCTCTCACTGTGCAAGGAGGATGCAAATGCAGTAGCAAGCAGCGGGTTGCAAGACTATAGATTAGTCAACAATGTCTAGAAGAATTCCAAATCTTTGAGCTGCAAATGACAGTTAAAGCAATACAGGTGTAGGTATAAGCCTATACTTGAGACTGCAAGAGGTCACTGATTTCATAGTCATAGTGGCTACAGCACAGAAACAGGACCCTTCAGCCATCAGAGTCCATGCCGGTCTTCTGCTGAGTCCTATCTACCTGCCTTCCATACCCATCTAAACTTCTCTAAAATGTTACAATTGAACTTGCATTCACCACTTCTGCCAGCAGCTCTTTCCAACCATGCCATCCTGAGTGAAGAAGTTCTCCCTCAAGTCCTTTCACCCTAAGCCTATGACCTCTAATTCTAGTCTTACCAACCCGAGGGGAAAAAGCTTGCATGCATTCACCCTACCTATACACCTTATAAATGTGTATACAGGTGGCCCGTTTATCGAACGTTCGCTTTACACAACTCACTGTTACAAAAGACCCGATTTCGCTAACCAAAGAGGATTTTTGCTTTTACAAAAAAAAATGCCCGCTTTATACGTATGTTTACCCCAAGAAAGACTACCATGACCATGAAGTCTTGTGCGGGCAGCTGTGTGCGCATGCGTGTACGTGCATATGCATGTACATGCGAAGGCGAGTATGTGCTGACTTTTTTTTCCCTCACCAAATCGATTTTGGCTTGCTGTCTTCCCGATTTTGATAAGTGAAACTACACCGTACATATAATATTTCTACTTTATATATGCTGTATATTTATCATATAATTCCTGCTTTTACTATATGTTTGTGTTGTTTGGTACGATTTGCTAGGTTATTTTTTGGGTCTGGGAACGCTAAAAAATTTTCCCCATATAAATTAATGGTAATTGCTTCTTTGCTTTACCACATTTCGGCTTACAAACGGTTTCATAGGAACACTCTACCTTCAGATAGCGGGGGAAACCTGTATCTCAATAAGATCCCCCCCTCATTCTCCCGTGCTCCAGGAAATAAAGGCCTAACCTATTCAACCTTTCTCTCTAACTCAGGCCCTCAAGTTCCGGCAACATCCTTGTAAATTTTGATTCATCTTGCAACATCAATGAGTTTTCATCTCTCAGGGAAGGTTATTTTGACGAATCCTAGCCTGTATAAGCATTGTCCAATTGGGAAGACCATCACCTTGAAAACTCTGGGTGGATAAAGTCCCGGGCACATGATTCATCGGTGCTTCTTCCTGCTTGGCCCCTGAGACTGCTGGAGCCATCTCCACCTCCACATCCAGCAGGCAAGTGTTGGGTGCAGTCCAGTCTCCTTTGTAAAGTCAGTTTTATCACAAAGGAAATGCATTTGAAGATGTTCGGCCTTGCGTGTAGTCATCATGCAGAGTCAGCAATCCGCACTCTGCAGCTGCCTGACAAAATGCTGTTTGACAGCTGATGTGTTCAAAAGCGGTTTCTGGTGAAACTGGGTTAATAACACCAGTGAGGTTGAAAATCATGCTGAAGGCAAGCATGGGTGGACACAATTATTTAACTAACATGGGGAAGAGGGAGGAGGAGCTTGATGCCAGAACAAATGTTTCCAGCACTCACGGATTCAGGGACTGAATTTCCCAACAGACACTATAGAAGGGACAGAAACAGGAATGGTTTTCTCGATTTCCCAAGTTGTTTTTAAATCAGCACATCACTGTAGCTTTTCACAATGTAAGGAGGAATTTCTATACATTTGCTTTGAATTAGTTTCACACTGCTTCCTTAACGTTAGCCTCAAGCAACTCCACTCCTGAATGACCGCACACATTTCAAATGGAAGCAGAGTTTGAGTCTGGAAACGTGCTTGCCAATGAGATAGAACTGCATAAGCAACACTGGTTGCATCTTCAAGTCCAGCTCTCCAAAAGGTAATAAAACTTACCATCAAAGCTGCCTTTCTCTGTGGAAAACCGTAGAAGTTCATTGTAGGTTTCAATGGAAGGACGATAGACGAACACTCCTGTATTGAAGCAATCTGGCCATCCTGGGTCTGGTGCTGCGGACAATTCCTCCCTCTCAAAGAGTTCGTCAATATTACGTAATACCTGTTACAAGATAACGAAGCATGTAGTTATAGTGAGTACTTTTAGCCGATTTGATTAGCAAGAAAAAAATAAAATTACTTGTAGGTCCATGCAGACAGATGGGGAGAGGGTTTAATCCACAATATCATTTTAAAAAAAAAGGATGTTATTATCAGACACTCTATGCATGAGTAAAGGCCCTTCAGCCCATTTAGACTGTGCTGAACTGTTAATCTGATGAGTCCCAATGACCTGCACCTGAACCATAGCTCTCCATACCCCTCCCATCCAAGTAGCTATCCAAATTGCTCTTAAGTATTACAACCTCCATTCACCACCTCCACTGGCAGCTCGTTCCATACTCACACCACCCTGACTGAAGCAGGATCCTCTTAAATATTTCACATTCCACCCTTAACCTCTCACCCCCAGTGCTGTCTCACCCAACCTCAGTGAAAAAAAGCCTGCTTGCATTTATCTATACCCCTCATAATTTTGTATACCTCTATCTAATGCCCCCTCAACTTTCTACACTCCAAGAGCAAAGTCATAATCTATTCAACCTTTCCCTATAACTTGGGTCCTCAAATGCCAGCAACATTCTTGTAAATTTTTTGGATTCCAAAACTTATATCTTCTGACTCAAGTACTAAGCAGATACATAATTGGAAAGAAAGAACTTCAATACATAGTAAAACTCTGATAATTCGATTTGGAAATGCCAAGGGTTCAGTAGTTTGCTCACCAGGGCCTTAGGCCTGTGCTCCCTTCAGTGATTTCAGTGGAAGATGTATCATACTACTGC
Organism: Hypanus sabinus; assembly: GCF_030144855.1. Classification (NCBI taxonomy): domain Eukaryota; kingdom Metazoa; phylum Chordata; class Chondrichthyes; order Myliobatiformes; family Dasyatidae; genus Hypanus; species Hypanus sabinus. Next base: position 23,391,429 of record NC_082707.1, read on the forward strand.
TTTACGTGAGGTGTTTCTGGACTATTAATTGAAGTGAAGTTTCACTGCAACTGTTGGGCACCACAGGGGACAAATGGAATCCTCGATGAGGATGGACACTTTATTTTAGATTATTTTCGTTACTGTTGTTTCCGATCTACGGTTGCTTTTGTAATAATGTGGGAGCTGAAATAAACTTACTTTGGTAAACAAAAAACAAGCATGCTGGATTAGTGCACACTTTAATGTGGCCGGTAGAAATCGCTTGAAAGCCACGAGGAGGCAACTTTGATGACAGGGTGACAAGAGATCCTGCCTCGCCATTTATAGCTGCACCATCACTGTTTGGGCCTTTGGCACCAAGTCAACTGGTGACCAAAGCACTGAAGTCAACATAGAATTGGCATTATGCTTCCGTTCCCCTAATAGAATCATTCAGAGAACTCAGAGCAATCATTTCCCTTGTTTGATCAGATCTCAATTTGATCTGTGGCAAATAAACCACACGAGAAAGAGCATGCACTCGTCAGAGTATTACAGAGATCAGGCTGTAATGGTGCATAATCTAAGAGAAAATACAGTGCATTCCAGTTAATTGGGCCATTTGTTAATCAGGCAGCCTGAGAAAATAGCTAGGATGGCCTTCACTTATTTGGGACACTACACCACTTAATTGGGGCAGGAGACTGTTGCCAAACTGTTTCGAACTAACACAGTCGTGTCAACTTGCATGGCTGTAAGACACAACACTATGGTTGAAATTTTAAAAAATAATGTCATTTGGGTGTGGTTGTGTTCAAAAAGCAGTGATTTTTGTCACTGATAGTTGGTGAGAAATCAGCATTAAGACAATTCAGAACTGTCTTGCTCACTGCAGTTTCAAGTATTCAAGCTTGGAGATTCCAGAAACAGCCAGGAGTGAAAATGAAACAATTTCACTCCTTCCACAATGTGGAAGCAATTTTGAAGTATTGAAAGTCATCTTGAATGTTACAATGAAAATGAAGATATGGAGGTTGCAATTTTTGACAGCATTGTATGAGGCAGTCTATCATCTGCACAAGGTGTCTGTGAGGATTTTGCTTAGTTACAAACAAAAGGACGCGACACAGATAGATTCCTTCCTCGAAAGTATCAGGAACTAATAAACAGTTTTATAATACTGAAGTAGTTTTCTAATATTTGAACTTGCTCCGTATTTCAATTCCCCCACATCCAGGTCCTGCTCATGTCTTGCCGCTGCAATCAGGAAGGCGGTACAGGAGCCTCAGGGGTAGTTATTACCCCTCAACCATCAGGCTCTTGAACCAGAGGGGATAACTTCATTTGCCCCATCACTAAACTGTTCCCAGAACCTATGGACTTACTTTCTAGAACTCTTCATCTTATGTTCTCGATATTTATTGCTTATTTATTTATTATTACTTTTTTTCTTTTTGCATTTGCACAGATTGTTTTAGTTTTGCACACTGGTTGTCCACCCTGTTAGTGCAGTCTTTCATTGATTCGATTACAGTTATTGGATTTATTGTGTCCACAAGAAAATTAATCTCAAGGTTGTATATAGTTGATAATAAATTTACTTTGAAGTTGAACTTTGAAATACACAATTTGTTTCTCAAGTGTTTCTTCTTTTACACCTTTTTAACTGTTTCTATGAAACTTCAGCTAATTGGGGCCTGCACTTAATTGAGCCAAAGTGTACAGGTCCTGATGTGCCCCAGTGAACCAGAATCCGCTGTATTTCCAAAACCATCCCTAGAAAAGTTCACTCTTTTTTTCTTCATCAAAAATGGATTTGAGACAAGAACACTGAGACTCTCTACTTACCTGGATAAAGTGCAACTCCAACAACTCAGGGAAAAAAAGCAACCAACTTGCTTGGTTAACACCCATCTTAACCCTATTTATAGACCATGAACATTTGCCTCCTTTACAACCAGTGTACAGTGCAAACCACCTACAAAGTATGCCCCCCTCAGAGGACCCTTCCCAGTTCTATAGCATCCACCTCCAAGAAAATCAAAGCACCCTCCAAGTCACACACCATACTGACCTGGAAAGATAGTCAATTTTTCCAATGTTGCTGGATCTAAAACCTGCAAAGTTCTTGCCAAAGGAAGAGTGTGAGTAGTTTTACTAGAAACCTGTAGCATGGTGATGGCAGAATATCATCTCCAGATACAGTAGGTGATCCTAACAGATTTGCAGCTGAAGTGTTACCTCACCAGGAAGGACAGTTTGGGGCTCTGAATGGTGGCGAGGGAGGAAGTGAATGGGTAAGCGTAGCACTTCTGTCACTTGCAGGGCCAGGGGAGGGAGACTTTTGGGGAGAGATGAATGGACAAGGGAATTACAGAGGGAGTGATCCCTGTGGAAAATGGAGAGAAAGCAGGAGGTAATGATGTGCTCCTGTTGGAGAAGGTGGTAGCAGACGAGAATGATGTGTTGGATGTGGAAGCTCATGGGGTGGTAGGTGAGGATAAGAAGAACTCGATCCCTGTTAATACAGGAAAATGGGGTGAGTGTGGATGTCCGGGAAATGGAGGGGATGCTGGAAAGGGCAGCATCAATGGTGGAGGAAGGGAAATCCTGGTCATTAAAGGAGGACATCATCTCCAATGTAGTGGAAAGAAAAGCCTCATCCTGGGAACAGACGTGGCAGAGATGAAGGAACTCAGAAAAAGGAATAGCATTTTTACAGGAGACAGATAAGAAATGTTTAGTCAACGTGGGTATCAGTAGGTTTATAAAAGATATCGATAGACAGCTTGTCTCGGAGATGGAGACAGGAGAGGGATGTCAGAAATGGACAAAGTGAATTTAAGGGGAGATTGGAAGTTGGAGGGAAAGCTAATGAAATTGACAAGCTCAGCATAGGTGCATGAAGCAGCACCAATGCAGTTGTCAATGAAGCACAGAAAGAGTCAGGGCACATTACCAGACACAACTTGGAATATGGACTGTTCCATGAAGCCAACAAAAAGATGGGGATAACTGGTGCCCATGCAGGTACCCATGGTTACCGTTTCAGTTTGGATAAAATGGGAGAAGCTGATGAAGAAACTGTTTCAGGTAGAACCAGTTCCACCTGATAGAGGAGGGTTGTGGCAGAGAGGAACTGGTTGGGTCTTTTATTGAGAAAGACACGGAGAGCTTTAAGGCCTTCTTGATGGGGAATAGAAGTGTATAAGGACTGGACATCCGTGGTGAAAATGAGGCAGTCAGAACCAGGGAACTGTGAGTTGTTGAGGAGAGTGAGAGCGTGTGAGGTGGCGCAGATGTAGGCAGTGAGGGACAGACCAAATGGGGATAGAATGGAGTCTAAGTTCAGTGGGACAGGAGCAAGCAGAGACAACATGCCTGCCCTGACAGTCAGGCACGTGGATCTTGGGTAGGAGATTGAAACAAGTAGTGCAGGGGAAGGGAATTGTGAGTTTAGTGCAGTGGATGGGAGATCTCTGGAGCTGAAAAAGTTAGCGATGGTATGGAAGAGAGTGACTTGATAGTCAAGAGTGGGGTCCTTGTCATAGGGCAAGTAAGAGGTACCCGAGATAGGGCAAGTAAGAGGTACCCGAGAGTTGGCACCTGATCTTGGCAAGGTAGTGGTCAGTCCAAAACTCTACAACCGCACCTCTTTTGTCTGCAAGTTTGATAGCAAGGTTAGGACTGGTGTGGGGAGAGTGGAGGACAGTGCATTCAGAGGGGGTAGGATTCAAAGAGGCGAGGGGAGTGCTGAAGTCAAGCCGGTTCATGTCTTGTCAGCAATTAGACATGAAAAGATCCAGAACAGACAGCAAACCAGAGTGGGGTGTCCAAGAAGAAGAGGAGGGTTGGAGACAGGAGAAGGGGTCTTCAGTGTGAGGTGGGGAGTACTTACCAAAGAAATGGACTCAGAGATGGAGGCAATAGAAGAAGAGCTCATGTTGTGGAACTCACTTAAGTGGAGGCGAAGGGGGATAAAAAGGAAAGGCTCTCGCTGAGAACAGAACATCCAACCTCAGAGAGGGGAAGGTCAGAGGGAATTAGAGTTAGGAACAGAAGGAGGAGAATTGGTGGTGGCAGAGGGGAAAGGGTTGTTATCTTCAGGGAAAGTAGAGGGGGAAGAAGATGGAGCTCTGAGGACCCAACAAGGGAGTTAGAGAGAGCTGGGGGTAGGGAGCTGTGGTGCAGGAAGAGGAGCCCAGGGCCCAGCAGCAGTGAGGAATATCCCAGCCTGGAAGTAGAGGTGGCCGAGGATAGGGCTGGAGTCAGAGCTAGGGGCTGTGCAATTTGCAGTCCGAATGCAACCAGGGTTTTTGGAACCAGAGCTGGCAATGGTGGTGGGATCTGTGGTCTGGAGTCGCATGAGGTTGCTGGAGTCAGAGTTGGCAATGGCGGTATTCGTGTTATGGAGGCATCCAGGGCCTTTAGAAACGGAGTTGGAAATGGTGGTCCCAACTTTTGTTGAGTGTGTTGCAGCCATCAAATTCTAAATTTGTGTATATTTACAAAATACAATTAAGTTGGTCAGTAAAACTATTGAAAATCTTTTCTTTGTACTTTTGTCAGTTAAATAAAGGTTCACGTGAATTAACATATCACAGATTTTTGTTTTTATTGCATTTTGGAAAATATCCCAACTATTCTGGAAATGGGGTCTGTAGAAGGAGTTGAGTTATACAGCTCTCGTTACATGCACGTGCAGTTTAACTCTTTGGAGTGATTATGCAGAAAGTTTGAAGTTAATAACTTTTGTGGTACTCGTTTCAAATAATTGAAAATTGCAAGTAGGCACTCTCCAAGAAAATGGACCTTAAGCTACAAACTTATCAATCATCCCTCGTACGCTGAATTAGTAAATTTGTTAATGCCATCCTGAGGTGAAAACTGCTGAATCTATGAACACTCCCAGTGTCCGACAGCAGAGCAAAATCAAGAAAGATGAAGACACAACTGCCTCTCCACTGATCAGTCTGCCACAGATGCATCTCGAAGGAGATAAAGCCCTCTTTCCAAAGAAAAGCCCCTCTTCACATCATGTACATCCTTCTCTTGTTGAGTGCCATGACCACTATTCTCTTTCAAATACTGGAAGCTCAAAACTAGGCATCAGTAACAGCAGAACTACACCCCAACACAATCTGTCACCTCAGGGCCCAGAATGCCATCAGCAACAATCCAAAGCAAGGAGAAGCAGCTTCTGTCGGGACACAGGGATACTTCAGTTCTTCCGCAATTGTAAATGGTGGCAGATGAACTGACACTTAACTGAAGGAAGACAGTGAGAGCTTGAAGAGCCCCCACACTGACACACTCCAGCACACAAGTGCCAAAGACAAGGATGAAATACTTTCAATCATCCTCAGGTTTTTCCCTGCCGAGATCCCTGTCAGCACCAAAGCCAGTCGTCGGCCAACTCACTCGACGCCCACTTAATACCAAGGAATGAAAGAGCCCTGGGTATGGCAACAGGCCCCATAGCAACAAGTCTTATGCTTCAGAACCTGGTACACCTCTGGCTAAGTTGCTCTGGAGTGATATGTACACTGGAAGCAAGATAAGTCCCATCTAGCTAAATCTAGCCCAATCTATGCTCAATCAATACACAAATGTCAATGACAGTATTGCTAAATTAAAAGTCATAGAACATTACAGCATAGAAACAGGCCTCATGGACCACTTAGTCCATGCCACACTATTATTCTGCCTAATCCCATTCATCTACACCTGGACCAGAGCCCTCCATACCCCTCCCATCACTTCTCTTAAATGTTCAAATTAAAGCCACATCCATCAGTTGCTCTATCAGCTCATTCCATGCTCTCACCACCCTCTGTGTGAAGAAGTTCCCCCTCAGGTTCCCCTTAAATATTTCACCTTTTCATTCTTATCCTATGACCTTTAGTTCTAGTTTCAACCAACCTCAATGCAAAAAGCCTGCTTGCAGTTACCCCTCTATCAAATCTCCCCTCATTCTGCTACGCTCTGGAGAATAAGGTGCTAACCTATTCAAACTTTCCCTCCAACTCAGATCCTCAAGTCCTGGCATCATCCTTGTAAATTTTCTGTACTCTTACAAACTTATTGACATCTTCCTGTAGGTAGGTGACCAGCTCTGCACAACATACTCCAAATCTGGCCTCACCAACATCATATACAACTTCAAATCACTTGCTCTCAACAACCTGTTCACTCCGGATATTATTGCAAGGGAGATTTACCAGGAGGCTGCCTGGATTAAAAGCATGTTTTATGAGGATAGATTTGGGAGCTTAGGGCTTCTCTCTTTGGAGCAAAGGAGGATGAGAGGTGACTTGATAGAAGTTATTAAGGTGGTAAGAGGCAATGAACAGGCAGCACTTTATCCCCATGGTGGTAATGGCTCATATGAGAGGGCACAAGTTTAAGGTGATGGGAGGGAAGTACAGAGTTATTTTTATTACAGTGAGCAGCAGTGCAATTGAATCATATCGCTTCATACTGCCGAATCATATCATTTCCTCCCAGCCCAGTAGCACATGCTTTGCGGCCCAGTGGTTGGGGACCACTGTCTTAAACTACAGGAATCATTCTTCCTGCACGCTCCCACTGAGCTTTATAAAGAACTTTACACATTTCACTGAGATCTCTCATGCTTCTCTCCGCCAGCTCTGTAGCAAACAGAATCAACATTTTGGCAAGAAAGCCAAACCTGTACGCCTAGGGCAGCATGATAGTGTAGTGGTTAGCACAACGCTTTACAAACCAGGTGACCCAGGTTCAAGACCCTACGTTGCCTGTAAGGAGTTTGTACATTCTCCCCACGACTGCATGGGCTTCCTCCAGGTTCCTCCCACAATGCAAAGACGTACCAGTTGGTAGGTTAATTGGTCATTACAAATTGCTCCACGATTAGGCTAGGGTTAAATCGGGGGCAATTGGGCAGCTAGGCTTGAAGGGTTGGAAAAGTGACTTCCATGTTATGTCTCAATAAACAAATAAATTATTCCATGTGTGATCTAACTAGGCCTGAAATAAATCATCTTAAGACATCTTTACCTTTGTATGCAAATCCATCGGCAATAAAGACCAACGTAACATTGACCTTTCTCGTGGACCTCGCCTCTTGACAGCTGAAAGTGATTCCACGTCTACAAATCACAAGCCAGGCGTGTCCAATTTCCTGGACAGCTGCAACCCACCAGTGCTCAAGGAGCTACTTCCAGAACAAAGCAGTCACCTGATGGGAAGGATAAACTGCATTTCGGGAGAGGGTGTCCTGTCATCGGACACCAGGAGATCTGAGGCAGATGCTCCCAGTGCACAAAGTCAATACTCCTGCTAAGCTGATTATTAAAGCAGCTGTGTCCTGAAGCAAATGGGCTGCACACATGGGTGCGATTAGTCACAGTATACATAGAACATAGCACTGTACAGGCCCTTTGGCTGACAATGTTGTGCTGACCTTTTAACCTACCCTTACATCACTCCGACACAGACCTCCATTTTGCTATCTTCCATGTGGCTATCTAAGTTTCTTAAATGCTGATAATGAATTTGCCCCTACCTCTACTAATATAGCATGAAACTGGCACTTCAGTATAACTAGTCCATGCCAACCACAGCACCCTCCCTTCTGGTCCCAGTTGCTTCCATTTGGCCCCTAAACCTCCAAGGCCCTCCCTTTCCAAGTGCCATTTAAATGCCTCTTAAATATTGCATTTGTACCCAGGACTCAATGGGGTAAATTGTGTATCTGTCTTAGTTTTATAGACTTGACCACTTCCTCCGACGGCTCATTCTAGGTACTAATTACCAACTCTGTTAAGAAGTTACCACTCAGGTTTCTTGTAAATCTCCCCATTCTTATCTTTCATCTCCGCCCTCTTAGTTTTGAGTTCAACCCTGGAGAGATGCCCATGACTGTCCACCTTATCCATACCCCTGATGATTTTATAAACTGCTGAGGTCACCCCTCATTTTCCTGCACTTTGAAGAGCAAAGGTCCAGTGTGGCCAACCTTTCCATGTAACTGACCTTCTCATGCATGCTGCATCCTGAAGCTAATAAAGCTGCTGTCTCCCTGTTCCAGTGACCAGGGTCCAATCGTGAACATGGGTACTGTCTGTGTGGAGTCTGCAGGTTCTACCTGAGACCATGTGTGTCTCCTCTGGGGGGGGGGGGGGGGGAGGGGCTCTGGCTTCCACCCACACCCTAAAGGTGTGTGGTTGGCGGCCACTGTAAATTACCACTTGTATGTGTAGAAGAGCAAATGAATTGAATGCTGGGAGGGGAATTGAAGGAAATACGGGAATCATGTTGAGGATTAAAAACAGGATTAGTGTGGGACTCAACAGGCACAAGTGTCTGCTCCTATACTGTACAACTCTGAAAATCAGACTCGACTATGCGATCCAAAGTTCAAAGCACATTGATCAAAGTATGTACACATTATATGACCTTGAGATTCGTCTCCTTACAGGTAGCTTCAAAACAAGAAACCCAAAAGAACCCATTGAAAATAAAAGACCAACAAACACCTGATACATTGAGAGCAAAATTTTTTTTACACAAATCATGCAATCAATAAAAGCAAGTAACAGCATTCAGAGCAAAAATGAATCTATAGACATGAATCCCGGAGCAGCTGGAGCAGGCCCACATTCTCAGCCTCATCACAGAGTGAAACAAAATGTTGTGGAGCTTGCAGACGTGAAGCCTGGAGCAGGCCCACATTCTCAGCCTCATCACAGAGTGAAACAAAATGTTGTGGAGCTTGCAGACGTGAAGCCTGGAGCAGGCCCACATTCTCAGCCTCATCACAGAGTGAAACAAAATGTTGTGGAGCTTGCAGACGTGAAGCCTGGAGCAGGCCCACATTCTCAGCCTCATCACAGAGTGAAACAAAATGTTGTGGAGCTTGCAGACGTGAAGCCTGGAGCAGGCCCACATTCTCAGCCTCATCACAGAGTGAAACAAAATGTTGTGGAGCTTGCAGACGTGAAGCCTGGAGCAGGCCCACATTCTCAGCCTCATCACAGAGTGAAACAAAATGTTGTGGAGCTCGCAGACATGAAGCCTGGAGCAGGCCCACATTCTCAGCCTCATCACAGAGTGAAACAAAATGTTGTGGAGCTCGCAGACATGAAGCCTGGAGCAGGCCCACATTCTCAGCCTCATTGCAGTGAACAGCACAGCCAACGTCGTGGAACAGCGCACAGAACCAGCTCGACCCTCACCTCCGGTCACAACACTCTGCCTTTTCAACCCAGTTTTAAATTTTCCACACATCAGGTCATTCTTTGCTCAAAGACCTGTGCCTGGACCCAGCCATCATCCATCTCCTACCTTCTCACAACCCTCAGCTCCCCCCATCCCTGGCAATGATCCAGACCTTTATCCTGCCAAGAGGTTGCCAGAAAATCTCCTGTGGGGGGAAAAGCTTGCTACTGACCCACAATGAGCCAGGTAGTCAAGTGGAAGCACAGAAGATCATAGATGATGGAACTTGAAGTTAAATCCAAGATGGCTGTAGGAACTGGTGTACTGGGATGTTGTTGACAATCAGCATATAGGAGGGAGATTGTTGTTATGGTACCACAAGACAGATTTTCAATCTCTCACTCAATATCAGCGAGACCAAGGAGCTGATTGTTGACTTCAGGAGGAGGAAACCAGAGGTCCATAAGCCAGGCTTTGTCAGGGGATCAGAGGTGGCGAGGAGCAGCAAATTTAAGTTCCTTGATGTTATTATTTCAGAAATATATTCTGGGTCTAGCACATAAGTGCCATTATGAAGAAAGCACGGCAGCATCTCTACTTCCTTAGAAGTCTGTGAAGATTCGTCATGAGATCCAAAACATTGATAAACATCTATAGATATGTAGTAGAGAATAATATTGACTGGTTACACCACAGGCTGGTAGGGGAACACTAATGCCCCTGAACAGAAAGTCCTACAAAAAGCAGTGGATACAACCCAGTCCATCATGGGTAAAGCCCTCCCCACCACTGAGCACATCTAAACAGAGCACTGTTGCAGGAAAGCAGCATCCATTAAGAACACCCACCACCAGGTTCAGAAACAGTTATTACCCCTCAACCATCAAACTATTGAGACGTTCCCACAAAATATATGGTCTCACCTTCAAGGAGTTTTCAACTCATGATCTCAATATTTATTGCTTATTTATTTACTGTTATTAATTCTCTTTTTTTTCCTTTTGTATTCGCACAGTTTGTTGCCTTTTGCATGTTGATTGTCTGTCCTGTTGGATACGAGTCTTGCATTGATTCTATTATGTTTCTTGGACTTACTGAGTATGCCCACAAGTAAATGAATCTCAGGGGTGTACATAGTGACATGCATGTTCTTTGATAATAAATATACTTTGAATTTTCGAAGATGAGGTCCACAGCAGTCCAATCATCACACGCTGGTGCAGCCCCAGATGAACGCAATCCAGCCCACCTTCCACCAAGGAAATGCACCCAACTGGAGGGGCCAGCTAACAACCCAGCTTGGCTGCCCACCATGCAAGTCCACACTACAACCGAGGCCAGTCAGTTTCCCTGCAGTCAGTCTTGCCAATGAACCAGGGCTGTGAATTACCGATGTCCAACAGTGCCTTGCAATCACAAGAAAACCATCCAAGGCAATCACTTGCACCATTTGTTGGACCGCACACTGGCTCAGACGCCTTCCTGTCATGGGCGGCAACACAGTCCACAACAAGCCCAGCTCCTTTGAGCAACTTGCTAGTGGGGTAGACCTGCAGTGCATTAAAGTTCTTAATAGGAGGCATTGTTTAGCAATTGTAAAATAGATGTAACGGAAGGACAAATGCACCTTTGGTTAGACCCAGAGAGGACGCTACATTCCACCATCTTACCAGATTTAAATCCTGACTGACTATTCAGTGGCTGGTTAGATCAAAAGAAGTGCCCTGGACAAATTAAATGTTGGAAACAGTCAGGATACCAGGCAATATCCAGGGAGAGAGAAATAGATTGATGCCAAAGGTGCAGGAGATTCTGCAGATACTGGAACTCTTGAGCAGCACACACAAACTGCTGGAGGAGCTCAGCAGGTCAGGCAGAATCCATGGAGGGAAATGATGAATGTAGAGACCCTTCCTTGGGATGAAAGGTCTGCACTGTGCTATACTGTTCTATATTCCTCAGGACTGTAAAGCAAAGGGGAAGAAGCCATAATAAGAAGGTGTGGGGGTAGGGGGTAGGAATTCATGCTGACAGGTGATAAGTGAGATCAATTGAAGGGTAAGGTGAGTAGGTGAGGGAAAGAGGAATGATATGAGAAGCTGGGAGATGATTGTTGGAAGAAGCAAAGAGCTGAAGGAGGAGGAATCTGATAGGAGACAACAGTGGACCAAGGAATAAAAGGGATGGAGGAGGGGGAACCAGAGGTGGTAAGTAAATGATAAGGGCAGGGGAGGTGAAGAGAAGGGGTGAGAGGGGAAATGTTTCTTGTCATTGTCACCAACCTGAAACATTAACCGTCTGTCTCTCTCTACAGATCAGCATGTTCTGTTTTTGTTCCAGGTTTCCAGTATGGAGTCCAGGACTGGAACAAGCCCTTCAGCCCCACAGTGCCATGAACTAATTAAATGCACAACAAAACCAATCCCTTCTGCCCACATAACCCTCTATTCTTCGCCCATTCATGTGCCTGAATCAAACCCTTTTAAATACCTCCATCGTAACTGCCCCACCACCACCCCTGGTGGGGTACTCCAGGCACACTTGGTGTAGGAAACAAAACTTTCCACGCACCTCTTCTTTGAGCTGACTTTGCTGAGGTTACTTTGCTCTAGGCGTTCTGTTTTCCCCTCATCAACACAAAACACCCTGACTTTATTCCATCAGAGAAACAAATATCCGAAACGGAAAACCTAACGGGCTTCTCGTGGATGCAATTAATTAATCTACTTATTTAGAGGTACAGCACAGGAACGGGACATCCCAACCTAACGAGCCCCCGCCATTCGATTACACCCATATGACCAATTAACTTATGAACCTGTACACCTTTGGAATGCACGGCACAAAATGTTACAGCGCCAGCTGTACAAGGTCAGGCTTTCAATCCTGCTGCTAGGTGACCATGTTCTTCCTGTGGCTGCGTGGGTTTCCTCCAGGTGCTCCAGTTTCCTCCCACATTCCAAAGAGGTATGGCTTAGGGTTAAGTATGTTGTGGGCACGCTGCATTGGCGCGAGAAACATGGCAACACTTTGCAAGCTGCTCAGCGCAAATCTTGCCGATTTGATTTGATGTAAAATGACGCATTTCACCATACGTTTCCACGTACATGTGGAAAACAAAGCCGATATCTTCATCTCCTTTTTTTTGTTGGGGGAGACCAGAGCACCCGATGGAAACATTTGGTCATGAGAAGACAATAAAAACTTCTTAACAGACAGTGGCAGAATGGAGCCCAGACTGCTGGTGCCGTAATAAAATTTACTGCTACGCGTCCACGCGCACAAGACGCTTGGAAATCCAAAGCTTACCAGTGTGTCTGCGTCCATAAATATACATTTGGAGTACTGCGTGAGAGCCCAACAGTGCAGCTTTGTAAAGGTCACGCCCAATTCAGGCCTCTTGATCATGGCCAGATGAGCTGAGTCCTTGCTATCTAGCACGTCCACGACAATAACCTCATCGAAGACCCTCTGCAGCACAGATCTGCAGAAAGAGGGAGATGGGGTTTAGAACAATAAGCACACATTTTGCATTTTAGGGTTTACAGAACTTAAAATCACTATTGCATTCCACTCAAGCCCACTCAATAACTTTAATCAGCCCCAAACTGAAGTTACTGCCTCGACAAGTGGGTGAGACTGCTAGCACAGAGATTAATTGGTCTTCAAACTTTAAGTTTTGAGTAACCCAGGAAAATGCTCAAATTGCAAAATCCCAAGGTCCAAAGGAATGCCACTGGCTGCATATGCAGCAGATAGTGAGGTCAGCTGAGATCATCATCGGGGTCTCTCTTCCTGCCATCACAGACATTTACACTACACGCTGCATTTGCAAAGGAAACAGCATTATGAATGACCCCATGCACCCCTCATACAATCTCTTCTCCCTCCTGCCGTCCAGGAAAAAGCTCTGAAGCATTCGGGCTCTCACAACCAGACTATATAACAGTTTCTTCCCCCAAGCTATCAGACTCCTCAATACCCGAAGCCTGGACTGACACCTTGCCCCACTGTCCTGTTCATTATTTATTGTAATGCCTGCACTGTTTTTGTGCACTTTATGCAGTTCTGTATAGGTCTGTAGTCTAGTGTAGCTTTCTCTGTGTTGTTTTTTTTAAATTATGTAGTTCACTCTAGTTTTCGTACTGTGTCATGTAACACCATGGTCCTGAAAAACATTGTCTCATTTTTACTATGCACTGTACCTGCAGTTATGGTCGAAAAGACAATAAAAGTTGACTTGACTTGATATAAATGAGAATCACAGCATTTCACATTCATTCCCTTATGACACTGAAGGCTTTTCATCTTTCAATGAACAACCCCATTCCACCCATTTATTCCCATGTAACCCATTGTCTCTCGCAAGCTGATTCCTCTGCTGCACAGTTACACGAGGAGTATTTGATGCTGGGTCATTATCCTAACAATCCACACTTTGGGTTGTGGGAAGACACCAGAACCCTTGAGGGAAATGCACACAGTTGCGGGGGAATAAGATCACGCAGCAGAATTAGACCAGTCAGCTCATCAAGTCGAAGAAAAGTACAGCACAGAAACAGGCCCTCTGGCCCACCGGCCCACCTTGTCTGTGCCAAACTACTTAAACTGCCTACTCCCATCGGCCTGCAGCAAGACCATTGCCCTCCATATCTCTACCATCCATGTACCTATTGTTACGAATGTGCCGCTGCTCTGAGGGACCGAAGGGTGCGGGGTTGCCCCCTCCTTTGTGAGAATCGCAAGATCACTATTGAGTCAGTTCAGGAGACCTAGGAAATGAGAGAAAGACATGCAGATAGAATCCACAAAGAGTTGGAATGTGTCCTGGCCTCCGAAAGCCAGAGCCATTGATACTGGCTATTGTCTCTTGGAGACGGGATTGTGTATTGAATCCTGTACGATGCATCGAAGCCCCAGGCAATGAACCGAGGGGGAGGTTGGTGGAGGGATTGCATCATCTCAACCGGATTGACATCTGAGACCCTGTGAGTCAGGATAAAAAGAGGGTCTGTGGGAACAGCCCCTCAGACGCACCAGAAGAAACGCTAGCGATCCCGTAATAGCAAAAGCCAGTGGGAAGGCCACGTGCGTCCGTTTCCATTTGCCCCGGAATCGGTGGCCTTTACCACGGAAGAATGGTTTTTAAGCTAACAATGGGGTTTATCAACTCCCAACGACTCTCAAAGGATTGACATCATAAAAGGAATGGGCAAGTTTTAACCCGTCTTTCTCTCAAACCAGAAAGCTGCAGCTTGAATGAACTAAAGTGACTTCTATATTTCCATCAGACAATACATTATCCCCTAGACGATAGAGCTATTCCTTATCGATTATTATTATACCCGCGCTTTTAAATTTAGTATTGACGACGTATATTATCTGTATGTTTGCATTGATATTATTTTTGTGTATTTTTATCAATAAATACTGTTAAAAATAGTATCATCAGACTTCAACGGTCCTCTCTATCTTTGCTGGTAAGTGACCCAGTTACGGGGTACGTAACACTATCCAAGCTTTTCCTCAATGTTGAAATTGAGCTCGCATGTAAGTCTGTTCCACCAATCAGTGACGGCTAATTTTTTTTTTCAGCCTCACTCTCCTGTCTTCTCTCCATAAACCTTAACCCCCTTATCAATCAAAAACACGTCAACCGCTGCCTTAAATGCACCCAATGACTTGGCCATCACAGCCTCTTGCGGAGACAAATGCCACTACTCTGGCCAAAGAAATTCCTTCTCATCTCAGCTTTAAAGGGATAGCCCTTTATTCTGAGGCTGTGCCCGTGGATCCCAAGTGTAAAGAAGCACAGTGATAGCACCTGAGAAGGCACCGACACACACGGCTGGAGTTATGCATCGTTCATTATGATTTCTGTGAACACATAATGCAAAGATACTTGTAGTGTACTGTGTAAAGGTACCTCATTACATGAAAGAATAGAGATTCATTAATTACAAGCAAGAGAAAATCTGCAGATGCTGGAAATCTGAGCAACACACACAAAATGCTGGAGGAACTCAGCAGGACAGGCAGCATCTAAGGACAAGAGTACAGTCGACATTTTGGGTCAAAACCCTTTGGCAGAAATTACTTCATTATTGTCACATGTACCGAGGTACAGGAAGAAACTTCGTTTTGCACGTAAAAATTTCCCAGAAAATGCAGTAAAGGCAGACAATAACGTGCAAGGCCATAATAAGTTAGATTGCAAGGTCAAGGGCCCCTCTTATTATACTGGGGGAACCATTCTGTACAAGAGCAGGATTGGAGCTGACCTTAAGCCTGTTGGACTGTAGCCAATAGGCGTGGGGGTAGGGGGAAGGGCAGGAAGAAGAGAGAAAGCCTGGGGTGACTGGGCCTTTAATTATTGCTGGCTGCTTGACCAAGGCCCCGAGTAAGTCCACGGAGGGCAGTCTGAATCGTATGAGCTGTTTCTTGTGGTCTCGAGCAGAGCAGTTGCCAAACCAAGCTGTTCATGTCGACAGAGGCACAAGCATACAGACTGTATCTATTTTACTGCAATCACTGTATGCTGATGATTTCTATATGTTGAATGTACCAGCAGCACGTCACCCATCGTCACGGGGTGGCACCGGTAGCGTAGTGGTTAGCACAACACTTTACAGCACAGGCGACTGGGGTTCAATTCCCGTCACTGCCTGTAAGGAGTTTGTAGCTTCTCCCCTCCTCTGGGTGCTTCGATCTTCTCCCACAATTGTACTAGTTGGTAGATTAATTGGATTGTAAATTGTCCCTTGATTAGACTAGTATTAAATTTAAATTGGGGGATTGCTGGGGGCATGCCCTGAAGGTTCGGATGGTCCTTTTCCATGCTGTACCTCATAATGGTGTCTGTGGACCCCTTGGTTAATATAAAGGAAGCTCTGATCTAAATAGAAACACAAGGTAAACCACCGATTTGAAACTTTATAATTAAAATCTCTGGAAATGCCAAGCATGACACAGAAGTAGTGTCTACTAAATGAAATTCCATGCCAAGCAATAAACTTTAACCAAGGGAGTGCAGAGTGTATGAGATGTGAATGATAATGTATATGATAATGAGAAGTGATGACAGCTCCAGCCCACGATGAACTAGGAGGTTGACAACGATGCTTGGAAAATGAAGTGGCTCACAGAGAATGTAAGGGAAGAGCAGGCCTAGCAGATGACCATTGGTTAGGGTGGAGAGTAGGCCACAATTCCTATTGAATATTTTGTATTAAAAGCTGAATGTGCCAGAAACACTCATCAAGGGATGTGGCATGCATGGAAAGAGAAAGAGTTTGTTTCATTTTGATGGAACTGGAAAAAGCGATGTAAGGTTGCTGAGAAAAGGAAGGTTTGAGAGAACATGAGGAAAATGTCAAATAATTCAGGTATAAATACAGGAGATTCTGCAGATGTTGGAACTCTAGAGTAGCACACACAAAATGCTGGAAGAACTCAGCAGGTCAGGCAGAGGAGTTGACGCTTCATCCTGGGACCCGATGAAGAAGAATGAGAAGAAATATCTCAGCCTGAAACATCGACTCTATATTCATTTCCACAGACCTGCTGAATCCAGCATTTTGTGATACATTAGAGGGCATAGCTTTAAGATGTGTGTGGGGGAGGGGAATAGTTTAAAAGAGATTTAAAAGACAGCTTTTTAAAAAGAGAGTTCAGTGCCTGGAATACTATGCCAGAGGAGGCAGTTACAGTAACAATGTTTATGGGGTATTTAGTGAGCCCATTTATTTATTATTATTTTAAATTATTTATTAGATACAGCACAGGCAGCAAGAAGAGATGAAGCCTGAGGTGAATGTAGCCTTCGATTATGCTGGCTGATTTATCATAGGGCCCTTCCGGTCCTTCGAACTGCGCCAACCAGCAATCATCCGATTTAATCCAAGCCTAACACAGGACAATTTACATCACCTGACACGTCTTTGGACTACAGCAGGAAATTGGAACACCCAGAGGAAACCCACGCAGTCACACGTGTTATGAATGCACCACAGCTCTGAGGGGCCGAAGGGGCGGGAGCAGCCCTCTCTTTCCGGAGAATCGCAAGATCACTATTAATTCGGGTCTCGGACCCAGGAAATGAGAGACAATGCAACGGTTTTGACCATTGTCCTTAGAGACACCTGTGTAAATTGCCTGTCCCTGCTACGTGACAGCTACCATGGATATGGACACCCTCGGGCAATGTGGGGGTGGGGATTGCATCACCCTACTTTGATGGACATCTACATCTCTGCAAGTCAAGATAAAAGGGGACTGCAGGAGGCGGTACCCCAGCGACGCACCAGAAGGACACCATCGCTCAGCGCTCCCGTGCTAGCGGGAAGCCATACAAAGCCACGTGCGTTTCGTCTGGGGAGCGGGTGGCTGATAACACTGAAAAAGACTTCGAACTAACAATGGGGAACCAACACTCCCCTGATTCAATGGAGTTGCTTCATAAAGACCCGGGCAAATTTTTTTCCTTTTCTCACCAATCTCTCTAAAACACGTGAAACCCAGCGATTCCCCAAAAGGCTGAAGCCTGCAGACTTCTGAGTGACTTTTATATCTCCAGCGGACAATATATTATCCCCTAGACAACAGTCGAGATTATTTCTTAAGGATGATTATTACTATACCCGCGCTCTAGATCGAGTATTGGTGACATGCATTATCTGAATGTTTGTATTAACCTTCCTTTTGTGCCCCTTTCTAAATAAAAACATTTGAAAATATGCCATCGGACTTCAACGTACCTCTCTATCTTTGCTGGTAAGTTATCCAGTTACGGGATACGTAACACACAGAGGACATGCAAACTCTTTCCAGGCGGCAGTGGGAATTAAACCTAGTTTGCAGCTACTGTAAAGCATGGTGCTAACCACTTCACCACCATGCAGTCCCCAGATATGAGCCATCTGGGGGGCAGACAGGATTAGTTTGGTTGGGATGTTGGATGGCGCAGACATCATGGGCGAAAGAGCCTGTTCCTATACTGTAGTGTTCCAAGTTCAACATGTAACTGATCAGGCGCAGTCTAAAGTTGTTTCAAGTAACAATTACTTTGCAAGCTGGCTACTGGAGGTGCTAGAGAGAAAGGATGGTATGCTCACATATAAGAAAACCATTAAGAAAGCCTGTGAGGAGCACAGGTAAAGATTCTTTCCGAGGCTGCAGACTTCACTTACAAAGTGGTGCCACTCTCTGGTATTGCACAGCTTCATTTATTAGTGTCCTACCGTTTGCAGACAGATCACACAGTACATCCCTCAGCAGTCTGCAAATCGAACAAAATATAAATCACAGGCCAAGCCTAAATCTAATTAGGGAGCAGAGCTCTGGAAACAAAGCACAGCAAATAGAGCTCTATTAAATGGCAAAACATCAAGGTGCCTCATAGCTGCAATTTCCAAGAAAAAAATTGGCACCTAGCCACCGAGAGTAGTCAACCAAAGGCCTAGGAGAAAATGATGCACACTTAAGAAGCATCTTCAAAAGAGAAGAAAGTTCCAAAACTTCGAACTTTGGCAACCTAAACCATGGTTGACAATGACAGAACAAGTGAGTTTGGGGACAGTTATTGGAGGTGTGCTGATCCCAGAGGGTTTATAGGGTTGGGGAAGGTAGGGCTGTTTCAGCCATTCATTCAAAGGTCTTTGTATATCCAATCCAGATTATTTTTGATAACAAAATAAAAATGTTTCAAGTCAGGTTGACAAGAGTCCATCTGCATTTTATTTTGTTCAGTGCCTCTATGTCAAAACCTTTCCCGACTCGGACAGAATAATAAAAGATTCTATTGGAGTGAATCCAGCTTGGAGTCAGTTGTACAGAATTTAGTTTCATTCAGTTTAATGCAATCTTTCAGACCTTCTCAATGCTCATTTTGTCCACTACACTACTGTTCAGCTCCTATCATTTATATCCAAGTTATTGTGTTCTCATCGGACTCAATTATTATGTTCCAATGTACCAGTTATACTGTATACATTTTTAAAATCACACCTCCAGAATCTGCTTTTCTAAGGCTGTTCAGTTTCCATCTGACTATCCACTGATTTCCTTTGAGCATTTATATCTGCACACGGGAACAGATCCATCACCTTTCACCAAGTTTGGGATTAGGTTTCTAACAGGAATGATTAGACAATGAGATTTGCCAAAAAAACAAAGTCAAGTGGTGAAACAAGATAGGTTGAAACATCGCGTCCATTATCACACTACAAATAATAAATCAAAAACTAGATGATAGTTTAAAATAAGCTTTTCTGTATTGGTGACTGCATATGCTCTCATGTCAGAAGCTAGCATACAAGATTGTTTTGAAGGAGGTATATTAATGTCATTTGATCAATTAAAGAATAAATAAAATATCAAATAACACCCTTTTCTGTTATTTTCAATTAAAGAGCTATTTAAGAGATAAACTGGGTCATACAATGTTAATGCCAAAACCTAATGAAATAGAAACTTTAATTCAAAAAGGAAAAATTAAAAAATTTATGTCTTGTATGTATAATTTGATTCAAAAACAGACAATTAAACCAGGAATCCACAAGTCAAGACAAAAATGGGAAACTGATTTGAATATTAAAATTGATGAAACAAACTACAATAAATGTCTGACTTAGATTAGTACAATATAATTTTTTTTACATCAACTATATATTACACCACAAAAAATAAACAGATTAAACCCAAATTTATCTGACCAATGTTTTCGATGTTATCAAGATATTGGTACTTTTTTACATTCTACTTGGTCCTGTGCCAAAATTCAACCTTTTTGGATAAATTCAAGAGTTTTATTGGAACAAATTATTGGAATACAACTTCCACATAACCCAATATTATTTTTATTAGGTGATACTGAAGAGATAAAACCAAAACTCAAATTGAACAAATATCAGAAGGAATTTATAAAAATTGCTTTGGCAGTAGCCAAAAAGACTATTGCAGTTACTTGGAAATCAGATTCATACTTAACTATGCACCATTGGAATAATGAAATTTTTAGCTGCATTCCACTTGAAAAAGTTACTTATTTATTTCTTAAATTATATGACATATTTCTGAAAATTTGGCACCCTTATTTACAAAAGATAGGATTAAATATATAGGTGCTCCAAAGATAAAGTTATTAGTCATTTGGGTAAAAATTATATATATAAAAGTTATTTTGAATTCCATGGAGCATGTGGGGATCTTCCGATATCCAGGCATTCTTTCTTTCTTTCTTCCTTCCTTTCTTTCCTCTTTTTTTTTGAGATAGGGATGTTAAGGGGAGGGGGGTTAAGGGGAGGAGGGAGGGCTTATATATATGTTATTATTTCACTATTCTATCATGTAATTATCTTTAAAAGAATCGAATAAAAATTTATATTAAAAAAAGCTAGCATACAAATGTGTGTGTGTGTGTGTGTGTGTGTGTGTGTGTGTGTGTGTGTGTGTGTGTGTGTGTGTGTGTGTGTGTGTGTGTGTGTGTGTGTGTGTGTGTGTGTGTGTGTGTGTGTGTGTGTGTGTGTGTGTGTGTGTGTGTGTGTGTGTGTGTGTGTGTGTGTGTGTGTGTGCCCTTAACTCCTGGTGGAGTCATCGGGGCACTTTCATGACAAGCTTTTTGCACCAATCTTTTTGGTGATTGCATACAAATACCACATTATTATTGCTTCAACATTTACAACAAGCGCTTTGATTTCTAACAATCCAAAATTAACTTATTTCCATACTTTTCTTTCAAAAAAATTCTTGAACTCCAGCACCACAACTTCCTTCCACTGCAATTCCATTCTGTTTTCTTTTCCTGCCATATATTTTTTTGATTGTTTGCAAAAAAAATTTCCAACTTCAGAGACCTTCATCTCTCAGAGTTCTTCAGGTCCTCCATGAACTAAACCTGACACTGCTCTTAAGTTTCCCATAATTCTGTTCTCCCCCATCACAACCCGCTCAGAGACCTGATAGGATTTTCCATGCCCTCATCTTCTAATTATCTTCCTAGTTCAACATACCATCTGATGCCACCGATAAATACATCTTTCTTCCACTTTTTTTTTTACAGTATCACTTGGGATTGAGAATGTACTTAACTGTGCACAGTAGCACAATATAAATTTGGGCTCATGCCATTCAAGGAGAGAACAACTTATAAGACCACAAGAGAGTTTTCTGCTCAACACATTTGGATCTTCATACCAACTCAGAAAAGCACATTGGGAGGGGGAGAGAGAGAGGGGGGGAGAGAGGGGGGGAGAGAGGGGGGGAGAGAGGGGGGGAGAGAGGGGGGGAGAGAGGGGGGGAGAGAGGGGGGAGAGAGGGGGGAGAGAGGGGGGAGAGAGGGGGGAGAGAGGGGGGAGAGAGGGGGGAGAGAGGGGGGAGAGAGGGGGGAGAGAGGGGGGAGAGAGGGGGAGAGAGGGGGAGAGAGGGGGAGAGAGGGGGAGAGAGAGGGGGAGAGAGAGGGGGAGAGAGAGGGGGAGAGAGAGGGGGAGAGAGAGGGGGAGAGAGAGGGGGAGAGAGAGGGGGAGAGAGAGGGGGAGAGAGAGGGGGAGAGAGAGGGGGAGAGAGAGGGGGAGAGAGAGGGGGAGAGAGAGGGGGAGAGAGAGGGGGAGAGAGAGGGGGAGAGAGAGGGGGAGAGAGAGGGGGAGAGAGAGGGGGAGAGAGAGGGGGAGAGAGAGGGGGAGAGAGAGGGGGAGAGAGAGGGGGAGAGAGAGGGGGAGAGAGAGGGGGAGAGAGAGGGGGAGAGAGAGGGGGAGAGAGAGGGGGAGAGAGAGGGGGAGAGAGAGGGGGAGAGAGAGGGGGAGAGAGAGGGGGAGAGAGAGGGGGAGAGAGAGGGGGAGAGAGAGGGGGAGAGAGAGGGGGAGAGAGAGGGGGAGAGAGAGGGGGAGAGAGAGGGGGAGAGAGAGGGGGAGAGAGAGGGGGAGAGAGAGGGGGAGAGAGAGGGGGAGAGAGGGGGAGAGAGGGGGAGAGAGGGGGAGAGAGGGGGAGAGAGGGGGAGAGAGGGGGAGAGAGGGGGAGAGAGGGGGAGAGAGGGGGAGAGAGGGGGAGAGAGGGGGAGAGAGGGGGAGAGAGGGGGAGAGAGGGGGAGAGAGGGGGAGAGAGAGAGAGAGAGAGAGAGAGGGGGAGAGAGAGAGAGAGAGAGAGACTGAAAATGGTCAGAGAAATAATAGGAGTCTAAGGCAATCAATCGGAAGTCAATGGAGCTAATCAAAGTTACACACTCAAAATGCTGGAGGCACTCAGCAAAAGCAGCACCCAAGGAGGGAATGAAAGAGTCAACGTTTTGGGCAGCGACCCTTCAGCAGGACTGGAAAGGAAAGGGGCAGAAACCAGAAGAAGGTGGGGAAAAAGGGAAAGGAGTACAAACTGGCAGGTGATAGGTGAAACTAGGGTGAGGTAGAAGGTAGGTGGGTGGGAAGTTGATGGGAGAAGCTGGGAGCCGAATGGTGGAATAAAGAAGGAAGAATCTAATTGAGGATGATGCACTATGGAATACAAGGGACAAACATGGGGAACCAGAGGCAGGTAATGGGCAGGTCATGAGTGTGGGGGAGGAGAAGAGAAAGGATGGAATGGTCAAAGCTGTTGGGTCAAATGGTTATTTTTAAACTGTACAGGATCTTCAAATAATCTCAATATTAAAAAATCAGACAATGGGAACTGTTAAATGTGCCAAAGTGGAATGAAATTGTGCCCAGATTGAGTATAAACAACCACCGAATGTTATATACAAGTACCTCATGTTGTCAGTTACTTGGGGAGTAACAAGAATCACTAGTTTTCTTGTAGTTTTGTGATTTCGCAATGAAGTTCCTAGCACCAGTGCTCCTTTCCCATATAGATCATTAGTTGCTAGCGTTACGAAGGCTTGATCTGAAAATAAAATAAGAAATCATGATATTGTTCAGTTCCAACTTGCATTTAAGGTCATGAACATTTACTCAATTATCACTTCAAGCCTTCTAGAGACATAGTACGTGGTGCAGAAAGCGGCTTTCAGTAAAAATACTCTCTTCACAAAACACTTCAAAACATTTCCTCATCAGCTTTCAACCAATGTAGGAAAACAGAACAGGTAGGAGACAGCCAGTGTCACTGAAACAAGGCGGTTGTTAAAAATCGAAACAGTAATCAAACTGCAGATGCCGGAATTGTGGGACACTCAGAGAAAAAGAGTAAAATGAAGAGACAGATTTTACATTTCTGATGAACTTTCATCAGAACTGGGTTAAAAACAGTAACAAAACAGTCATTTGTACTTCCAATTTAGTGGGCTGCATTCAGAGTCATCTCTGCATTGGAAAAACAAATATGGATTGTGCAATAGCCTTGTAGAACTCTCAAATGTACTTACAGGATGATGCAAACTTCTGGTTGCCCTAAACATTGATTTGTCTTCTAACCCCTACATCCGTTGAATCTTACACTGCTGTAATGAAACTGCAGGCTCAAGACAGCAGCATCTCACTACATGACTAGGCATGACAGAGCCCTCAGAGTACAATTCAATAGAGTGTTTGTGGAACAAGTACAAGTTTCAGTACAAGTTTCAGATAATTAACCTTTCCTGTTTAAATCAGAACTAGCCAGGTATAATGAAAAATTTTCAACTTTCAGATTGTCAGTAATTACATTTGCATCTTACACTTCCCAACAATTTCCCCTGTCCTCCATCTCCATCTATTCATAACTCTGACAGGTATAGCAGCTAAGATTAGCAAGGTCTCCCCACCCTCTCAGTCCAGTACATCACTACTAATGGTGTCAGTCGAGTCTCTCTTGGCCACCACATTGCTTTTGCTCTCTTAACCTCCTCTCTACAATGTAAAAATCTGATTTCTAGTTTTTCGTATTCCTGAGGAAAGGTAATTTTCAGTTAAAAAGTTCTGGGTTTTTTTTGTTACACACAGTTTGCTTTAGCCTGTAGCTCTCATTCATTTCATTTATAAATGAAAATTGGCAATTACTTCTTCTGTACATAGAAGATGCCTCTGAGGATCTTTACCTTGTCATGGTGGAGAGGACTGTGACATCCTAAGAGTGATGTCAGCTGGAGCTCAATTCCTTGCAGGGTCACCTGTCGCTGAAGTCAAGCAGGAGGCTCCAGACAAAGAGCGATCCAACCAAGACCTCAGCGGTGGAGCTGGTGGAAGATGATGATGTATCACAGCAGAGGGACACCACACCAATGAGGGATCCCCAGTCATCTTGCATTCCACACCACTGGAACACGTCACCTCATCACCCAGGGCATTCCCTCTTCCCATTGCTACCATCAGGGAGGAAGTACAGGAGCAACTACGGTTCAGGAACAGCTTCTGTCATTCAGATTTCGACATTCACATTGAACCTACGAACATGTCATCTCTTTTTTCTATATTAAATCTGATTCTGATTCTGGACCCTGACCCCAATCTGTCAAGGAATGTGTGGTGGCTGTCTGTGCATCAGCCTCCCCATGTTAAACAAGATCACACACAGATGTTCTCCTTTAAGGGAATCCACCCTACAAGAACACTGGATCCTGGATCTAGCCTCTTGCAGCCACTTAAGGACCCATCAATAGACAACCCCTTTGGTGAAAATTATACCCTACTTGAGTGATCACACAAATACTATGACTACAACATAGAAAATGGCTTTCACTAGTAAAGGACAGGCTGACATCACTGTTCCTTCTATCTATCCTTCTCCACGTGAACTCCTTTAGTTTATTACTTACTATCAGAGGACATCGTCATCATATGCCTTGTCACATGACATGGGTGATCATGGTCTATGACATGATTATTCTTGGTAAATTCTACAGAAGTGGATTGCCATTGCAGAATAGAATTCCACAGAAGGACAGATCTAGCAGAACTGGACATCCCAGCACAAATCTTCTCAAACTTCCCGAAATGGAATTGCAGAGTTTTATTGAAAGAATTACTGCTTGCCTTGTGTTTTATTAGAGATCTGAAATTCAAGCCACTGAGCACATAGCAGCTACTGAGCCCAAAGGAAAACTTGGCTTCATGAGGAATAACTCCGACTATCTGATTTGGCAATGTGTGGCTTCTAATAATAAAAATCTTTGACCAATGATTAACATCAATCGCCACTTATTTTATGCTCTATTTTTAAATTATGAAGATGCTCTGGATCAGTTCATTTTTCAAGCATTTCAAATTCTGAGCAACCACCAAAAGTCTCATATGAAGTTGACCGCTCCAGAATAACATGCACTCTGAACGCAAAAAGAGTTTGGAATCTATCACTTACTGGGAATGTCAGATGATTTTTCACTTAATTCAAGATTAACAGAGATTGTAAAACTAAAAATATTTTTTAAAAAGTTATTCACTAAAGTACAGAGTCCATATTTAGAGAAACACACACAAAATGTTAGAGGAACTAAACAGGTGAGGCAGTGTCTATCTAGACCAGGGGTCGGCAACCCGCGGCTCCGGAGCCACATGCGACTCTTTCATCTCTGTGCTGCGGCTCCCCGTGGCTTTGGAAAATAAATGATGAGTATTTAATTAAAATGTATTTTATGTTAGTTTGTTAGTTTTTGAAATGTAATTCGAAATTTGAAGATTATGGTGATCTTGTACAATCTAAATAAAATGTTGTGGCGACCCCATTTCCTGGCACATCCGAACCGGCTCACAATTAGCCAGCGTTCCGGCTAAGGGAGATAGCCTACGGGGGTTTGTGGGTACGTGTCTTTTGGAGCATCCGCGCCCACGGGGGGGGGGGGGGGGCGGGTTGAGGGAGGCTTTAAAGCAAGGCTGCCTAGTTCAAATAAAGTTATCTTTGACTGCAGTTTACCCACTCCGTGTTATTTTAGCGCTGCGTGTAGCACACTGCTACAACGTGTTTTTATCGCTATTAATATACGTCACCACTGCCAAGGCCTGACACCCGCCAGTGCGCGATTTCTTTTAATTTTTTCGATCCAAGGTAGGCTAACTATGGAGTAACCTTCAACCCAACGTCTTTTTTTTGGAGTTCAAAATGTTTTTGTTGCATGCAGAAATGTAATTTCGTTTTCTCTGCAGGAGTTCATCATTTTCATAAATGCAACACATTATAGTTTGTTTATACATAGCATAAAGGCAAAAAAAAACGTTGTATGCAGTGTTACTTCGTTTTAAATGTCAAATGGGCTTTGTGGCTCCCAGTGTTTTCTTTTCTGTGGGAAACGGGTCCATATGGCTCTTTCAGTGGTAAAGGTTGCCGACCCCTGATCTAGATGAATAATCAGTTGACAAAGAATCTAGTGCTTTCCAGATGTATATGATGAAAAAAAACTCTTCTCGGGCTTCCTACTGGGTAAAGTATCAGCTTTAACCGACCTTCATCAGGGATGATGTCTGGGCACATCTAGTTTGGTGGTATTTATATCCCTGTCATCTGTTCCTCCTGATTGGTTAGTCCTCATCCAGTCAGGTTTCCGCTATCCACCTTGTTTACAATTGAATTCCAGTTCTTACTTAGAGCAAGATCTCCATCTTATTAAAAATTCTTTTCTTCCTGGTTTATTTCAATGCCTTCCTGGAAATCAATTGTAAACAAGGTGGAACAGTCGAATATAGGCTGAATCGAAGTGGAAAGGCCCAGGTCTGAGAGTGAGGAACAGCGTGAAGTTTGTGCAATGTAAACGTAGGGCAGATCGAAAACGTCAGGGTGCTGGAACAGTGAGGTTACTTGTCTCTGTGCTGAACCAAGGCTATGGCCTGCACCAACAGGCTACTGGATCGACTGCAGTGATGACTGGCTTTGTGGCTTTGGCCTCCCTTTTGTGAACATCAGTTGGGTGCTTGCTCTTATTGTTTGCACGATTTGTTCTTTTTCTGCACATTGGTGTAGCTTTTTTTTAAAAAACCGTCTCTATTGTGTTTCTTTATTTAGTGGCTACCTGCAAGGAGACAAATCTCAAGGTTGTATATAGTATACATACTTCGATGACAAGGGTACTCTGAACTTGTAAGAGGTCAACAGAGAAATAACTATGATTCAAAAGGGATGTGCTTCAAACTTCCAAGTACAGGGCACCAAATGTGATTCTATCACATTGGTGGGGATATATATTTTATTGTTCATGGGGCACTGGAGATAATAGAAGAACTAGGCATCACTTGGATGTGCATTTCACTGTATGTTTCAGTGCACATGCCACAAATAAAGCTAATCAAAAAAATGAAAGCGAGGATGGAGTGTTTGAGTGTACTGATAATGTCTCCTCGTATGGTAGCGAAATGTTTGCAAGTAAATTGTCAAGATCAGAGAACAACTCAAACCAATATGAACCACCCGAGCTACATATTATCTGAATTACTTCCAATTTCCCCAATATTTCAGGCGTATACATACTCTGATTAAGCAGAACTATTGATTTATACCCTGGGTATGATTGCCCACGACACAAACATGAGCTTGGATAATTTTTTCATCCATTCCACTGAATCTTTATAAGGAAAGGAATTTGTTTTTAACCACTTCACACCATCTTCTAAACTTAAACTGCAACTTTCTAGAAGTCTGCAACTGCTCTCATTCTGCTGAATCTGTGCTGTGCTCCATGGGTCCCAGCTCAGCAGACTGATAGGTGTTGCCGAAGCAAAACTCTTAACAATCAGCACATTCCTTCCTCACCTCTGTGTTCCAGCAAATTAACATAAAAGCTTGAAACTTTAAACTTGAAACCTCATCAGTGTGACATATAGTAAGATTAGGAGCTTCAGGAGATTTGGTATGTCACCTGAAACACTCACAAATTTCTACAGGTGTACTGTGGAGAGCATTCTAACTGGCTGCATCACCGTCTGGCATGGAGGGGCTACAGTACTAGATCAGAGTAACACAGAAACATAGAAAACCTACAGCACATTACAGGCCCTTCGGCCCACAAGGTTGTGTCAAACATGTCCCTACCCTAGAAATTACTAGGCTTACCCGTAGCCCTCTAATTTTAATAGGCTCCATGTACCTATCCAAAAGTCCCTTAAAAAAACCCTATCATATCAGCCTCCACCACCGTTGCTGGCAGCCCATTCCAGACATTCACCTCTCTCCGAGTAAAAAACTTACCGCTGACATCTCCTCTGTACCTGCTCCCCAGCACCTTAAACCTGTGTCCTCTTGTGGCAACCATTTCAGCCCTGGGAAAAAGCCTCTGACTAACCACACATGCCTCTCAACATCTTATACACCTCTCATCAGGTCACCTCTCATCCTCCGTCGCTTCAAGGAGAA
The DNA here is from genome assembly GCF_030144855.1 of Hypanus sabinus. Lineage (NCBI taxonomy): Eukaryota > Metazoa > Chordata > Chondrichthyes > Myliobatiformes > Dasyatidae > Hypanus > Hypanus sabinus. The sequence continues at coordinate 23,419,827 of NC_082707.1, forward strand.
AAGGCCAAGTTCACTCAATCTATTCTCATAAGGCATGCTCCCCAATCCGAGCATATCCTTGTAAATCTCCTCTGCACCCTTTCTATGTTTTCTACATCCTTCCTGTAGTGAGGTGACCAGAACTGAGCACAGTACTCCAAGTGGGATCTGACCAGGGTCCTATATAGCTGCAGCATTGCCTCTCGGCTCCTAAATTCAATTCCATGATTGATGAAGGCCAATGCACCGTATGCCTTCTTAACCACTGAGTCAACCTGCGCAGCTGCTTTGAGTGTCCTATGGGCTTGGACCCCAAGATCACTCTGATCCTCCACTCTGCCAAGAGTCTTACCATTAATACTATATTCTACCATCATATTTGACCTACCAAAATGACCCACCTCACTTATCTGATTTGAACTCATCTGCCACTTCTCAGCCTAGTTTTGCATCCAATCAATGTCCCGCTGTAACCTTTGACAGCGCTCCACACTATCCACAACACCTCCAACCTTTGTGTCATCAGCAAATTTACTAACCCATCCTTCCACTTCCTCATCCAGGTCACTGATAAAAATCACAAAGAGTAAGGGTCCCAGAACAGATCCCTGAGGCACCCCACTGGTCACTGACCTCCATGCAGAATACGAGTCATCTACAACCACTCTTTGCCTTCTGTGGGCAAACCAGTTCTGGATACACAAAGCAATGTCCCCTTGGATCCCATGCCTCCTTCCTTTCTTAATAAGCCTTGCATGGGATACCTTATCAAATGCCTTGCTAAAATCCATATACACTACATCTACTGCTCTTCCTTCATCAATGTGTCTAGTCACATCCTCAAAAAATTCAGTCAGGCTCGTAAGGCCCGATCTACCCTTGACAAAGCCATGCTGACCATTCCTAATCATATTATACCTCTCCAAATAGTCATAAATCCTGCCTCTCAGGATCTCCTCCATCAGTAAGATGCAGAGATTGTAAATTAGCCAGCTCCATCATGAGCACTAACCATAATATTCAGGACATCTTTAAGGTGCAACGCCTCAAAAAGGCAGCATCCATCATTAAGGACTCCAGGAGATACCCTCTTCTCAATGCTACCATCAATAGGTGCATTTAATGCCAGAGAAATGTATACAATATACATCCTGAAATTCTTTTTCTTCACAAACATCCATGAAAACAGAGGAGTGCCCCAAAGAATGAATGACAGTTAAACGTTAAAAACCCCAAAGCCTCCCACACACAAGCAGTAGCAAGGCAATGACCTTCCCCCCCCCCCTTCTACCCAAGCAAGGAGGTACAGAAGACAGAAGCCTGAAGGCATACACTCAGCAATTCAGGAACAGCTTCTTCCCCTCTGCCAGCAGATTTCTGAATGGACAATGAACCCATGAATGCTACCTCAATACTTTTTATTTTATTTCTATTTCTTGCACTACTTACTTACAGTAATTCACAGTTTTACTCCCTCATCAATATTACTTAATTATACTGCTGCCACAAATTCCAACAAATTTCACCACTTATGCTGGCAATATTAAAACCAATTCTGATTCTGAAACATCAGGTATTTATCTGATGGAACTGCTTTCACTATTTAAGTGTCAACAGTTTAGATTTTTGTTCAATATCTGTCCATGTAGTTCACTGCAGTTAGATAGTTCACCAGCTAGCACATTTATCAGGAACAAGGTAACGGTGTGGAAGAATAGATTCCCCTCAGAGACCAAAGGGGTAACTTATGGACAGAGGCAGGAGAGGTCCTATGCTTCATCTATATTTACCAAAAGAGGAGGACCTAGATGACAGAGAGCTCAACTCAGGAGTACATGGATAATCGGTACCAGTTCAGGGGTGTTCAATTACAATGGATACATTAGGGTTGATCAATTGAAGGTTGCTCTGGAAACAAGGGAGGAGATGGCTGTGGCTTTAGTGCAGATCTTTGCATCTTTGTTAGCCGTAGATGATGTGCCAGAAAAGTGAAGGACAGCTGAAGTTGTTCCTCTTTCCAACAGAGGCAGCAGCAAACGCCAAGTCACGACAGCCCAGTAGGTCTTACATCAGCGGCGGACAGATTATTGGAGACAATCCCAATGGACAAGAGTTATGCACATTTCAAAAGGCAGGGACCGACCAGGGATAGCCAGCGTGGCTTCGTGCAGAGATGGAAACCTTACCTCACTAACTTGATTGAGATTTCTGAGGAGATGTGCAGGATACGATAGGTTCTTCTAAGAGACTTTTGGATAGGTACATGGAGCTTAGAGGGCTATATGTAAGCCTAGTAATTTCTGAGGTAGGAACATGTTAGGCACAGCTTCGTGGGCCGAAGGGCCTGTATTGCGCTGTAGGCTTTCTACGTTTCTATGACTGATGAAGGGAGTGCCTTACTGAAGTCCACACAGATGATGCCCCTCATGACAAGTCAGATAGCACGATAGCTTGAGGTACGAGGCATTAGCACTAACTGCTGCACCACCGTGCCATACTTACTACCTCATGACCCATGGACAAGCTAGCCATATCCATAAAGTTGCCAGTACAAGATCACAGGTGACACACCATCTACAGTGCCATTTTATATCTCAATCACTATAACCAAACATCAGAAAGCCTCAATGACCTTAAATATGAAAATACCTTGAACTATCATTGTTAGAAACAAAGCTATCATCGACTATTCATAGTGTGATATCAAAGGAAAATAACCCACAGCATTGTACATATAGCTAGGCTTTTGCACAGTACTGTACTTGTCAACGTGGAGCAGAGAGTGAGTTTGTAAACTGGCAGGAGCAAAGGATGTTGGGAATGGTAAGGGAGGGGTGCCACAGGAGGGGTGTGGAACAGGTAGAAAAGTGCCAGGGGCATGGGGGTGGTGTGAGTGCAGACACACCTAACCTCAAGACACAGGCAAGGTCATTTGTTACAAAAGAATTGGTTTGTTGATCATTACAGAATGACTCTCTGGTGCTTCCCGCTCCCTTCCCATCTTCCTCGGTAGAGGTTGTTAAGGGCACCAAATTTCTTGGTGTTCACCTGGTGGAGAATCTCACCTAGTCGCTCAACACCAGCTCCATAGCAAAGAAAGCCCAGCAGCGTCTCTACTTTGTGCAAAGGCTGAGGAAAGTCCATCTCCCACCCCCCATCCTCATCACATTCTACAGGGGTTGTATCGAGAGCATCCTGAGCAGCTGCATCACTAACTGGTTCGGAAATTGCACCATCTCGGATAGCAAGATCCTGCAGCGGATAGCGAGGTCAGCTGAAAAGATCATCGGGGTCTCTCTTCCCGCCATTACGGATGTTTATACGCTCTGCATCCGCAAAGCAAACAGCATTAAAAAAGACCCCAAGCACCCCTCATACAAACTCTTCTCCCTCCTGCCATCTAGGAAAAGGCACCGAAGCATTCTGGCTCTCACGACCAGAATATGTAACAGTTTCTTCCCCCAAGCTATCAGACTCCTCAATACCCAGAGCCTGAACTAACACCTTACTGCCCTATTGTCTTGTTTATTATTTATTGTAATGCCTGCACTGTTTTGTGCACTTTATGCAGTCCTGGGTAGGTCTGTAGTTTAGTGTAGTTGTTTTTTCTTAACGTAGCTCAGCCTAGTTTTTGTACTGTGTCATGTGTTACGTCCGTAGCCCCCTCCTTTGTGAGAATCGCAAGATCACTGTTGGGTTGGGTCAAGGGGCCCAGGAAATGAGAGAGAGACGTGCAAAATGCCTCATTTCCCCGGCGATGTAAAGCTACAGGACATGGCCATTGTCTCCGGAAGACCAAGTTGTGTATTGAGTACTGTACTATTCATTGAAGCCCCTCAGGGGATGATCAGAGTGGGCTGGTTGAGGGATTGCATCATCCCAACCTGATTGACATCTGAGACCCCGGGATTAAGGATAAAAGAGGGTCTGGGGAACAACCCCTTCAGATGCATCAGGAGGAATGCTAGAAATCCCGTGACAGCGTTTAATAGCGACAGCCGCAGCCGGTGGGGGGGGGGGGGGGGGGCTTGCGTGCGTCCTTTCCCTCGGCTGGGATTGGCAGCCTCACCATGGAAGAACGGCTTTAGCTAAAGGAGAGGCCACAAGTGAACGGCCACACCAACGGGACTCCTGACGGATCGAAATCGTAAAGGTTGGAAAACCCGCAGCAGTATATGTTCCCCTTCTATTCCTATTTCTCTTTCTCTCCAACAAAGTGCAACACAGCGACAACCAAAAGGCTGCAGCCTGCATGAACTGAGTGACTTTTATATTTCCATCGGACAAAACATTTATCCCCTAGACAACGATAGAGCTATTTCTTATTGGTTATTATTATACCCGCGCTTTAGATTTAGTATTGACGACGTATATTATCTGTATGTTTGCATTAATCTTATTTTTGAGCCCTTTATCAATAAATACATTTTAAAAATAGTACCATCAGACTTCAACGGACCTCTCTATCTTTGCTGGTAAGTGACCCAGTTACGGGGCTTCGTAACACATGCAACAGCAAACACTTCAACCCAAGCTACCAATGTTCAATGTTTCAATGTCCTGAAAAACGTTGTCTCATTTTTACTATGTACTGTACATAGCAGTTATGGTCGAAATGACAATAAAAGTGACTTGTCTTCCCAACCATGACTCCCCTCTCATTGCCCCCTTCCTACTCAGTCCACAATACAGACACATATCAGAATCAGGTTTATCTTCACTCACATATGTCATGAAATTTGTTTTTTTTGTGGCAGCATAACAGTGCCATACCCTCTGCATATAGAAGTTGGCCCTCAGGCCACTTTTGAGTCTTTCCCTTCACCTCAACCTGCGTGCTTTGTTGTGGATTTCCCTATCCCGGGGAAAAGGTTGTTACCATGCAGCTTATCAATGGCACTCATTTTAAACACTTCATAGTTTATGTTTAATCATCATTCAACCGTACATGAATACAGCCAAACAAACAAGTGTTCCTCTGGGGCCAACGTAGAAAACACAATACCAACAGTCACACACAGCACATGGCACACGCAAGATAGCAAGCACATCAGTGAAATACAATGACTCAAGAGAATCCATGACCAGAGTCCTTGAATGTTGCAGGAGTCTGAAGTCAAATATAACACAGCTTGTCTTCTGCCAAGCCAGCCCTTGGCGGGTGGGGGGTGCTGGGGGCTGACTTTAGCTTGGACGCCATGCCACACTGCCTCCAATGCCTCCCTCCTGGGTGACTGAAAACAGGCGACAGCATGGTGTGAGGCTTAGTCCTCGCCACCACCAAAGCCATGCAGCTCCCCCACCACCCACCAATAAATCAGCGAGTCAGATTCGCTGCAGTCCATAGCAACAACGTCCAACAGGGTCTTACGTTCACAAAAGAAAGAGCAAATAAGACAACCACTCGCTGTCATACCGCACACTGCCTTCACACACCAACTCCTCCAACACCTGCAGCAGCACGATCCGCACTAAGTCTAGCTCCTGTAGATTTTCTGCCGACATGCAATTCCATGATGGGGTAGATCCGCAGAACTTCAAGTTCTTGATGTCCAGCAGGATCTTGTGATCATAAAAAATACATTAAAAAATACAACAGCACCACTGGTTAACCCCGTTGAAGCTGCTGTGATCAAAGACACTGCCATCTTAGCAGAAAAGCATTATCCCTCATTCTCCTACATTCCAAGAATTAAGGAACAATCTGACCAACCTCTCCCTATAACTCAGGGCCTCAAGTCATGCCAACATCTACATAAATTGTTCCTGTATTCTTTCTAGTTTAATCGTCCTTCCTATAACAGGGCAGCCAAAATTGTACACAGTACTCCAAGAGTGACTTACACAATGCAACATAATGGCCCAATGCCTATAATATTCAGTGCTCTGACCGATAAAGGCCAGAACAATAAAACGCACTTTCTATGTCCATGACACTGCTCTCTTAAGGATAAAGATTAACATTTTTTTCGCTTGTACATTGAAAGAACTGTTTGTGTCAATGACCAACACAGTCCGAAGATTGTACTGGGGGCAGCCTGCAAGTGTCACCATGGTTTTGGGACCAACATTGCACGTCCTCATCTCAGTAAACAGAAATGCACACCTTTTGGAATTTGGGGGGAAACCGGAGAACCAAGAGGGAACCCACGTGGCCACAGGAGGAACATACAGACTCCTGACAGATGGTAGCGGGAATCGAACCCTGATCGGTGATCGCTGGAGCTGTAAAGCGTTGCACTAACCTCCATGCTACCGTGCCAACCTATAACATTTTTGTGCTACCCTATGCACTTGTGCTCCCAGATCCCTCTATTCCATTACACTCCCTGGTGCCCTGCCACTCAGGATTCAAGTCGGGAATTTGATAGCAAATCATGACTGGTTCAACAGTGGGAGGGTAAGAAGGAGCATAACCATCGACAGAGTCACCTCTATGGCCTCTGAGAAATCCCCAATCCCTCGTCTCAGGACAAGAACAGGCACGTTTATCAGACAGGTGCTGGTCGATGGGAGTAGTCAGCTTAAGTGATGCAGCATGGACTAGATGGGCTGAAGGGCCTGTTTCTGTCCTGTACTTTTCTATGATTCTAAGCAGGGATTCCAAACAATTTTTTTTAAGACCATTACCCAAGGGGTCCGTGGACCCCAGGTTGGGAACCCTTGGAGGTTTATTCGGAAGGTACTGATATAATCTATTTCAGGCACCAAGAACGCAAGAACATTGTATCTCACCAACATCCACGATGAAAACGCAACAAGAGAATCACATCTAGTCTCTCAAGACAAAAACTGGCACGTTGATCAGGAAGCAGAAAATTTAATCAACAAATCATTCAATTTTGCTTCAGAAGATTCCAAAAGCAGAATAAAACCAAAACACAAATTATATAAAGGCATCTAGTCAATTGGAAATCTGAAAATGTGATACTGCAATCATTTTTGCTCTTTTATGCAATTCAACACCACAAACACAACACATTAAGTAAACATCATTACTCACAATTTTTGAAAATAATTCAATTATGTCGTGGGGACAAAAAAGAACTTGTTACTTTGCCACAGTTTAAAATTTGATCAATGTTTTTATTAAATCTACTAAAACCATTAGTAGGTAATAATGATCCAGTCAGATTTTGGAGATTTCTTTCCTGCATTGCTGCGTTTAAAGTGTGGTGTTCTTTAAGAGCTCACAGGCTAACCTGCACTAACACACTGCAGCTTTCCCTAGCTGAAATCTTCATTGCAGGGACATGGATATAAATGCAATTCAGCATTCAGATTTGTAATTGCAGAATCCAGGTGGAAAATTATATCCCAATGAAATTCCATGGACTTCTCTAACATTAGTCAGGGCTTGAGGAGATACAGAGAAAAGGCAGGAGATTGGGGCTGAGAGGGAAAATGGATCAGACATGATGAAATGGTGGAGCAGAGGTGATTGGCAAAATGATCTGAATCTGCTCCTACATCTTATGGTCATGGGCTGACAGGACACAATGAGAAAATCCAAACCAGAACTGCACTTCAGAACCAGTTGCCTACATACTGTAGATCTCATTATGTCACTGTGACACAATTATGATGACTAAAACTAAATTTGCTAGGATCTAAAACCCAAGGTCAACCACTTTGACCGTATCTTGGGAATTTACAATTTTTGTCCTCAAATTTCATATTGTTTCAGGAAGGATTTGAGAATCAACCACATTGTCGGGTTTGGACATCTCTTTTTTTTTAAATTGAGTGCAATCATGAACAATAGCCAGATCAGAAATGCTGATCAAGTCAACTAGTTCCCAAAAAGAACTCTGATAGGCCAGTCAGATGGTTCACTGCTGCTCAGCGATAGAACACAAAAAAACCATGTACAATTAAGAAACATTAAAAAATAGTAGAAATATTGGAGTCATGATGATCATGATGAAATCTGCTGAGAGAGACATTTATACACATGCTGTCCTCCATAATTCAAAGAGATTGAAGGATAAGTTTGCAGGGTGACAAAATGTGGCAGGATCACTTGGAACTAAAAACTAGACAGGAAGACAGCACCTGATCTTTCCGCACTGTTCTCCAGCAGTTTAAGGACTTAGTCCAGCCAGAATGTAACTCACAAGTACTCTTGAAAGTCCGGTATTAACTCGACCTGCCAACAATCAAACTTATCTTTGGTTACCAGCTCAGCAAACACAATATCAAACGCTTCAACCCAAGCTACCAATACTCACCACCATCCTAAACTTACCACCAATCTCCAGACCATCATTCACCACTGGGAATTAGACATATGACTTAACAACTATGCTACCATACCACATTGGCTCCTGATACCCTGTCAAAACCAACGACACTGTTGTGGCAGGATCTCTGAAGGCATTAGGGATGCATACAGGAGCAAGATAGATTTGCTATTTGAATGGTGTCACAACAACAACCTGCTACTCACGGTCAATAAGACCAAGGAACTGACTGGACTTCGGGAAGGGGAGGTCGGGAGAACACACACTGGTCAGGAGTCAGTGGTGGATAAGGTAAAGAGCTTCAAGATCCTGCCTCATAGCTCCAGTGCCCAAGAACAGTGTCAACATCTCAGAGGATCTCTCCTGGGCCCAGCACATTAACGTAATCATGAAGAAGGCACTTCAGCGGCTACACTCATGAGGAGTTTGAGGAGATGTAGTAGGTCACATAAGATTCTAGCACACCTTTTACAAATGTGCGGTGGACAGCATTCTGACTGGTTACAACACCACCTGGTACGGAGGCTCCAAAGCCCAGGGTGAACGAGTCCATAGAGCAGGGGTGCCATGGACCAACACCATTAAGCAATGGGCGAGTGGACCCCAGGTTGGGAACCCCTGCTGCAGAGGATTGTACACTCAGTCAGCTCCATCACTGGGAGAACTCCCCCCTTCAAGGGCATCTTCAAATGGCAGCTCCTCAAGAAGGCAGCCTCTACCATTAAGGATCCGCACCATCCAGGTGATATTCTCTTCTCATTGCTACCACCAGAAAGGTGCTAGAAGACACACTCAGTGTTTTAGTAACAGCTTCTTCCCCTCTGCCAACAGATTTCTGAATGAGCCATGAACACTAACTCACTAATCCTCTATTGCACTACTTATTTATTATAACTAGGAAGGATTTTTTTAAAAAATTTTCTTACACTGTACTATTGTCACAAGAACATGTCAGTGATAATAAATCTCATTCTAATTCTGAACTGCTGCGGGGCCAGGAGAGGCAAGGTTTCCTGAAGCCGAGACTCAGCTGGATCAGGCACCAGAACGTAAAAGCACTTGATGTTCTCCTCCAGTCAGCTGGATCCCCTGGAGCTATTTTTGCGGGGGGGGGGGGGGGGGAAGGTAAGTGTCCTTCAATGGTGACCCAAGCCATCAGCAATGCCACATGATTACGCCGCCCATCACTTTGCATGAAAGGAAATCAATCTGGTTTTCATTATAGCTTGTAAACAATTTGTAATCCACGCAGCCCAAGGCCAACCAGGTTTCCAATAATAGGTCAACAGAGCAGACAAGACTGAAGTTCTGCCCCAAAAGCCTGGGATTGTCAGAATTTGTCTAAGGGAACGGAGAGGTTCAGTACCAGCAAAAACATTGCACCTGCAATACAGGGCCCAGAAGACTCCGTAGGAAAACTCCTTGGGCTGTCACTCTCCAGTCAGGGATCAGTTTCTTTCATTCCTGTTCAGAAGTAGCTGATGAAGCCTATGGGAGCGGCAGACTTTCCCACACAGTCTTAACCTTGAGCACTGGCACTGTTAAGACTGCATGCTCTCCCCGAAGCCAAGTGCATTTCCTCTTATATCCCAAATACAGTAGGTTAACACACAAACTGCTGGAGGAACTCACGTCAGGCAGCAACTATTGAGGGAAATGAACAACTGATGTTTTGGGCCCTTCACCAGGACTGGATTTCCAGTACCTCAGGTCTCTGTTTTGTTTCTTCACTGTGAAGTCTCTGCAATGACTGCCTAACTTGGTGGACGTTCTTGGAGACCCCTCTCACTGGTCCCCCTCTGATCTCGGGCTCTTCGACTGTGTGCTGTTTTCCAGTCCCAATGCAGGGTGTCAGCCTGAAACATCAATCATTCCACTGATGCTGCCCGACTCTGTGCGTTGTTCTAGATTCCCAGCGTCTGCAGTCTCTCGTGACCCAAGCGAGCAGGTTAATGGGTGGCTGTAAATTGCCCCAGATGTGTGGGTCAGTGGCAGAATCTGGCAGGGAGTTCAGAATCAGAATCAGGTTTAATACGACTGGCACAGGTTTTGAAATTTGTTGTTATGTGGCATTGCAATAGATAATACAAAAATTAAGTTACAGCAAGTATATACATTTAAGTTAAATTAAATAAGTAGTGCAAAAAGAAAAAAAAAGTAGTGAGGTAGTGTGCATGGGTTCAATGTCCTTTCAGAAATCTGATGGCAGGGGGAAGAAGCTGTTCCTGAGTCACTGAGTGTGCCATTAGCTTCCTGCACCTCCTCCTCAATGGGAGCAATAAGAATGTGATGGGGGTCCTTAATGATGGATGCCACCTATTTGAGGCATTGCTCCTTGAAGGCGTCCTGGATGCTGGGGAGGCTAGTGCCTATGATAGAGCTGACTGAGTTTACAATTTTCTATAGCTATATCGATCCTGTGCAGCACCCCCCCCACCCCCAATACCAGACAGTGGTGCAGCCAGTTAGAATGCTTGCCACGGTACATCTGTAGAAATTTGAGAGTGTCTTTGGTGACGTACAAAATCTCCTCAAACTCCAAATGAAATACAGCCACTGTCGCACCTTCTTTGTAACTGTATCGATATGCTGGGCCCAGAATAGATTCTCAGAAATGTTGACACTCAGGAACTTGAAATTGGAGAGTGAAATGGGATAGGATGGGATTGGTGTATTGATGGGTTCCTGATGGGCTGCAGGGACTCAGTGGACTGAAGGAATGGCTTCCATGTTTTATTTCTCCATGGTCACAACTCCACGAGGTGAGGGATGTGTGGTCCTGGAGATGTTCACCCTTTATATCACTTGTGCTGGGCTTCAGCCGGGATACGGTGGTCAATGTCACACTGAACAATTCTCTATTTTGAGAAGTCATAGGTTAGAGATTCCCACAAGACAGTCATTGTTGTACAAGCCTTTGGCCCACTTCTGCATGCTGAGCAAGTTCCCTAACTGAGCTAATCAGACATGTGTGCACTTAGCACATATCTGTCTGGACTAAGGGTTCCCAACCAGGGGTCCACAGACCCCTCGGTTAATGGGGGTCTATGGCACAAAAAAAAAGGGTTAGAAACCAGGCCCTGTCCCTTTTCTATCGGTGTACTTGTAGAAATATCTTAAACATTCTGGCTGCACCTGTCTCTGCCACTACTTCACAGAGCTCATTCCACATAGTCACCGGTCAATTTTCCCCTCAGGTGCTATGTAAATCTTTCTCCTCTCATTGTAAACCAGTGCCTCTAGTTGTAAACTCCCCTACCCTGGGAAAAAGACCATCACCATTCACCTCATTCATGTCCCTCATGATTTTACACATCCTTACAGGGTCACCCTCAGCCTTCTACACTCGAGGAAAGTCTCAGCCTATCCAGTTTCTTCCCTCGAACTCAAGCCGCAAACACCCACCCCCCGCCCCCGTCCCTGTAACATGCTTATGAATCTTCTCCGAATCTTTCCAGCTTGATGCTATCCTTCCCAGAGGATGGTGAACAGATTGGCACACAATGCTCCATGTGATTTTGACAGCGTTTTGTACAGTTGTAACGTGACACCTCAACACTTCAACTCAGTGCCCTGACTGACGAAAGCAGGCGTGCCAAATGCCTTCTTGACCACCCTGCCTCTGTGGTAACACCTTGCCATGATTGATCTCAGAGTCGAGTGTGCAAATGATGTAGCCTGTCCAGCAGAACTAGCTGGAAGCTATGGATCTCCTCTTGTGACAAGGGGATCTAAGGCAGACTGGCTGTTAGGCCACGTTCTGGAGTCTGGTCGCGGAAGTTAATATTTTGCTATATAATCCATCTTTAGACTTGAATGTGGATTGTAGATTAAATTTAAAATGCAGCCCTGGACAATAGTTTCCTGGAGCTGTGGACGCCAGTTAATTGAAGACCAGACAACGCTGATTAACATTCATTTTGGGTGTTTGGTGTGTAGGTGCGAAGAAGGAGGTGTCAAAATTATATCTAATTCAAAGGAAGTGTTGAAGATGCATTTTAACTATATGATTGTCCTTTGATCTTTACCATATAAAACACCATTTAATATTGGGTCAAACAGGCCTCTTCCTCCGAAACTATTTCAATATGATGCTGGCTGCTCGTTTCTGTTGAATAAAACACTTCTATATCCACCAGCTTCAGCTTTTCTCCAGTGACTTTGTTGATGTTACAACACTGGTCACTTGGAAATCAGCACATACACAAGTGGACACAGCTGAGATCCATAGTATTGCCCAAACTGCATGTCACTTAGATAAAGAAAGTATAGCACAAAAATCTAAAGTTAACAGTACACACAAAATGAACATATAGAACCTACTGCACCAATCTGAAGTAAATCAATGCAAAAGCTACTGATGGAGAGATCCCTTTCAATAAACTACTTCAAATTCTCATTCAATTATGAGATACCACAGGTTTTGCAGACTTTTGATCATCAACAACATTATCCTTAAACTGCTTCCCACTACCTTGTCACTAAACAGATTTGGCACAATTTACAAACAGGCCCGTACAGTATCTGAGTCCCTCTGCTTCATAGTAACTGAGTGAAGAATTACAGCATTCTAACTGATTCAAGGTATCATTTCCCTATGTAACTTTGTGTCCAACTATTCTGGCAAACTTAAAAATAGACAATTGACAATAGACAATAGCTGCAGGAGTAGGCCATTCAGCCCTTCGAGCCAGCACCACCATTCACTGGGATCATGGCTGATCATCCACAATCTGTACCCCGTTCCTACCTTCTCCCCATATCCCTTCACTCCGCTATCTTTAAGAGCTCTATCTAACTCTCTCTTGAAAGCATTCAGAGAATTGGACTCCACTGCCTTCTGAGGCACAGCATTCCATAGATCCACAACTCACTGGGTGAAAAAGTTTTTCCTCAACTCTGTTCTAAATGGACTACCCCTTATTCTTAAACTGTGGCCTCTGGTTCTGGACTCCCCCAACATCGGGAACATGTTTCCTGCCGCTAGCGTGTCCAATCCCTTAATAATCTTATATGTTTCAATCACATCCCCTCCCATCCTTCTAAATTCCAGTGTATACAAGCCCAGTCGCTCCAATCTTTCAACATATGACAGTCCCACCATCCTGGGAATTAACCTCGTGAACCTACGCTGCACTCCCTCAATAGCAAGAATGTCCTTTCTCAAATTTGGAGACCAAAACTGAACACAATACTCCAGGTGTGGTCTCACCAGGGCCCTGTACAACTGCAGAAGGACCTCTTGCTCCTATACTCAACTCCCCTTGTTATGAAGGCCAACATGCCATTAGCTTTCTTCTCTGCCTGCTGTACCTGCATGCTTACTTTCAGTGACTGATGAACAAGGACACCTAGATTTTGTTGTACTTCCCCTTTTCCTAACTTGACATCATTCAGATAATAATCTGCCTTCCTGTTCTTGCCACCAAAGTGGATAACCTCTCATTTATCCACATTAAATTGCATCTGCCATGCATCTCCCACTCACCCAACCTGTCCAAGTCGCCCTGCATTCTTCTAACATCCTCTTCATATTTCACACTGCCACCCAGCTTTGTGTCATCTGCAAATTTGCTAATGTTACTTTTAATCCCTTCATCTAAATCATTAATGTATATTATAAATAGCTGCGGTCCCAGCACCGAGCCTTGCCGTACCCCACTAGTCATTGCCTGCCATTCTGAAAAGGACCCATTAATACCTACTCTGTTTCCTGTCTGCCAACCAATTTTCTATCCATGTCAGTACCCTACCCCCAATACTATGTGCTCTAATTTTGCCCACTAATCTCCTATGTGAGAGCTTATCAAAGGCTTTCTGAAAGTCCAGGTACACTACATCCACTGGCTCTCCCTTGTCCATTTTCATAGTTACATCCTCAAAAAAATTCCAGATTAATCAAGCGTGATTTCCCCGTCGTAAATCCATGCTGACTCAGACCTATCCTATTACTGCTATCCAAATGTGCCGCTATTTCATTTTTTATAATTGACTCCAGCATCTTCTCCACCACTGATGTCAGCCTAACTGGTCTATAATTCCCTGTTTTTTCTCTCCCTCCTTTCTTAAAAAGTGGGATAACGTTAAGCTACCCTCCAATCCTCAGGAACTGATCCTGAATCTATAGAACATTGGAAAATGATTACCAATGTGTCCACAATTTCTAGAGCCACCTCCTTAAGTACCCTGGGAGGCAGACCATCAGGCCCTGGGGATTTATCAGCCTTCAGTCCCATCAGCCTACCCAACACCATTTTCTGCCTAATGTGAATTTCCTTCAGTTACTCCGTTAAGCTAGGTCCTCTGGCCACTAATACATCTGGGAGATTGTCTGCGTCTTCCCTGGTAAAGACAGATCCAAAGTACCTGTTCAACTCGTCTGCCATTTTTCTTGTTCCCCATAATAAATTCACCCATTTCTGCCTTCAAGGACCCAGCTTTGGTCTTAACTAATTTTTTCCTCTTCACATACCTAGAGCAGCTTTTACTATCCTCCTTTATATTTTTGGCTAGCTTACCTTCGTACCTCATCTTTTCTCCCCATATTGACTTTTAAGTTATCTTCTGTTGCTCTTTAAAAATTTCTCAATCCTCTGGCTTCCCACTCATCTTTGCTATGTTAAACTTCTTCTTTTATTTTTATACTATCCTTAACTTCCCTTGTCAGCCACAGCTGCCCCTTACTCCCCTTAGAAGCTTTCTTCCTCTTTGGAATGAACTGATCCTGCACCTTCTGTATTATTCCCAGAAATAGCTGTCATCGTTGTTCCACTATCATCCCTGTTAGGGTGTCCTTCCAGTCAACTTTGGCTAGTTCCTCCCTCATGGCTCCATAGTCCCCTTTGTTCAACTGTAACACTGACACTTCCGATTTTCCCTTCTCCATCTCATAAATCCAGTTCACTACACAACAATAGATCCAGAATTGCCTTCTCCCTGGTAGGCTCCAGTACAAGCTGTTCTAAGAATCCATCTCGGAGGCACTCCACAAACTCCCTTTCTTGGGGTCCAATACCAACCTGATTTTCCCAGTCTACCTGCATGTTGAGAACTCCCCATTACAACCGTAGCATTACCTTTGCAACATGCTAATTTTAACTCTTGATTCAGGCTACTATTTGGGGGCCAGCAGATAACTCCCATTAGAGTCTTTTTGCCCTTACAATTTCTCAGTTCTATCCATACTGACTCTACATCTCCTCATTCTATGTCACCCCTCGCAAGGGACTGAATTTCATTCCTCACCAACAGAGCCACCCCACCCCCTCTGCCCACCTGTCTGTCTTTTTGATAGGATGTATACCCTTGAATGTTCATTTCCCAGCCCTGGTCCTCTTGAAGCCATGTCTCTGTTATTCCCACAACATCATACTTGCCAATTTCCAACTGAGCCCCAAGCTCATCCACTTTATTTCTTATACTTCGTGTATTCATATATAATACTTTTAATCCATTACTCCCCTCGCTTCTCACATCTATCCCTATTGCACTTGGCCATACTCTCTGATCCCTTCCCAAGCTTTGTGCCCCATCAATTCTATTGTCTTTCTTAACTTTTCTTATTCTCTCTTTCCCTTTTAACTCCATCCTTATATTTCCAGTTCGTCTCCTCCCCCCACTTATTAGTTTAAACACAATCTGAAAAAGAATAAATAGTTCCTGCTAAATGTATTATACAGTAATTGAACCAAGAACTGTTTGTAGATAGATTTCAAAATTTCCAGCACCTTAAGTATTACTGAACATTTTTTAAAGTATAAAGGATACCTCAACTCAGAGTTATTTGATGCAGAATCCCTCCAGATATCACAAAAAAATCTATAACCGGTGACTCATCAGACCCCCCCCCCCCAGAATACTCCACAGATCTTCTAATTAGGTTTCTATGGCAACAGTCACATTTTACCCTCATAATGATCAGTTGCAATTAGATTGCATAGACATGAAAGTAAAAATGAGATACTTTAGAAAATTGAAAACATGTCATCCTAACCAACTTCCTCAGCAAATTCCCAGTCTGGCTGCACATATGCCTTGGAATGGACCCAAATTCCATCCTGTAACACAAGTTCACCCATTTCAACAATGATGAAATGTTGATGAAGGTCAACACACCATATGCCTTCTTAACCACAGAGTCAACCTGCGCAGCAGCTTTTGAGTGTCTTATGGATTCAGACCCCAAGATCCCTCTGATCCTCCACACTGTCAAGAGTCTTACCATTCTATCATCATAACTGACCGACCAAAATGAACCACTTTACATTTATCTGGGTTTAATTCCATCTGCCACTTCTCAGTCCAGTTTTGCATCTTATCTGACAGCCCTCCACACTATTGAAGTTGTTCCAAGTTCAAAGTACATTTATTATCAAAGTATCAATACATTATAAAACCTTGAGATCTGTCTCCTTACAGGCAGCCACAAAACAAGAAACCCAAAAGAACCCATTAAAAAAACCCAAAAAAATTCCAATGCACAGAGAGAGAGCAAAAAAAAAGCAAATTGCACAAACAATAAAAACAAGCAACAGAATTGAGAACGTTTTATCAAAGACCATGCAGGCAGGTGTTGCTCGAGAGATACAGCCCAAAATCAGTCCCCTTTGACCCACTGAGTTTTCACCAGCATCAAGCTCCCATTTACACAAACCCTACATTGATTCTGTTTTATTCTCCTCAGCTCCCACCAAATTCTACCACTGTTCTATCAGCAGGCTCAAGGACAGCTTCTAATCTTGCTGTTGTAAGACTATTGAAGAGTTCCCTAGTACAATACAATGACCTCTTCACCTCAGAATCTATCTTGTTATGACCTTGTGCCTTATTATCTGCCTGCACTTTCTCAGTAACTAACACTTTATTCTGTTACTGTTTTCCATTGTACTATCTTATTGCACCGACGTGTTGAAATTATCTGTATCGATGGCATGATAAACTAAGTTTCTCCACTGTACACGTGACAATAATAAGCCAATTCAACGACACACTAGAGAGAATTTTCAGTGGCCCAGTAACCAACTCTCCCACACATTTTTGTGACATGGAAGGAAACTGGAGCACCTGTTGGAATGTGTGCAGTCACAGGGAGAATGTGAAAACTCCACCCAAAGTCATGATCGAACGTGGCCCTGCGGTGCCAAGAGGCAGCAGAGAAGAGTTACAAGATCTGCTGGTCACAGAGGAACTACAAATCACAGTTCTAACTTCCAGTGCAGGGTCTAAAGCCATGGTTTGTCAAGTACACATCCACATGCAGGCAATCGAGTGGATAGCAGAAACATTTTCCAAGGGTGGAAATGACCAATAAAAGCGGACATCTTTTTAAAAGAGATTGGGGGTGGAGGATTATGGTGGGGGGGGGGGGCTGTTGTCAGAAGTATTAATTTATTTAATACACAGAAAGTGGTGAGTGCATGGAATACACTACCAGAGTGGTGGCAGGTGCAGATACTTTACAGACATGTAAAAAACTATCAGATAGGTACACAAGTGATAGAAAAATTGAAAGGTTATACAACAGCAAAGGGCTAGAGCAGGTTATAAGGTCAACACAGCATTGTGGGCCAAAAATTCGCAAGTTGCTGCCCAAAAATTTGAGGTATGGAATAAAACTTGTTTGCACAGAATTTGTGTGGTCAAATTAAAAAAATCACAAAATTTTCACATTTCTTGATGTATGCAAGGTGCTGGAGCTTCAAGTTATGAAATTCAATTAAGAAATTGTAAAGCAGACCACTTTCTAGGAACGCAACCCCCTTAAACATGGGTCGACAGTACTGCTTAAATGTATTCTTACCATTGCACAGTCCTCCCCCCACTTGAAGAACTGTTTTCATCTCTCTGCTCCCTTTCTTCCCTTTAATCTACTACCAATTATTTTACATATATGTTCACTTGTATAAGACCATAAGACATAAGAGCAGAATTAGGCCTTTCAGCCAATTGTCTTCTCTGCCATTCCATCATGGCTGACTTATTCCTCCCAACCCCATTCTGCTTCCCTCTCCCTGTAATCTTTGATGCCCTGACAAATCGAACCTATCAATTTCTGTGTAAAATATACCCAATCACTTGGTCCCGCAGCTGTCTGTGTCAATGAATTCCACAGTTTTACCACTCACTGGCTTAAGAAATTTATCCTCACCTCCACTTTAAATGGATGTCCTCCTTTTTCTGAGGCAGTGCCCTCTGGCCTTAGACTCACCCTCTATAGGAAACACCCTCTCCACATCCACTCTGTCCTGGCCTTTCAATATTTGGTAGGTTTCGATGAGATCCCCCTTCATTCTTTAAACTCCAGTGAATACATGCTCAGAGCCATCAAACACTCCTCTTACATTAACCTTTGCAGTCCCAGAATAATATTTGTGACTCTTCTTCAGACCCTCTCCAATGCCAGCACATCTTTTCTTAGACAAGGGTCCCAAACTGAGCAACTGCATCACTGCCTGGTTTGGAAATTGCACCATCTTGGATCGCAAGACCCTGCCGCAGATAGTGAGGTCAGCCGAGAAGATCATCGGGGTCTCTCTTCCGGCCATCACAGAAATTTACACTACATGCTGCATCCGCAGAGGAAACAGCATTATGAAGGACCCCACACACCCCTCATACAATCTCTTCTCCCTCCTGCCATCTGGGAAAAGGCTCCGAAACATTCAGGCTCTCACGACCAGACTATGTAACAGTTTCTTCCCCCAAGCTATCAGACTCCTCAATACCCAAAGCCTGGACTGACACCTAGCCCTATTGTCCTGTTTATTATTTATTGTAATGCCTGCACTGTTTTGTGCACTTTATGCAGTTCAATGTAGCTTTCTCTGTGTTTTTTTAAATTACGTAGTTCAGTCTAGTTTTTTTGTACTGTGTCATGTAACACCATGGTCCTGAAAAATGTTGTCTCATTTTTACTATGCATTATTTTTACTATGCACTGTACCAGCAGTATGGTCGAAATAACGATAAAAGTTGACTTGAGTTGAAAACTGCTCACAGTACTCCAAGTGCAGTCTTATAAAGCCTCAGTATTACATTCTTGCTTTTATAGTCTAGTCTTCTCAAAATTAATGCAAACGTTTCATTTGCCTTCCTCACCACCGACTCCGCCTGCAAATTACCCTGAAGGAAACCCTGCAGGACTCCCAAGTTCAGTTGCACACCTGATTTTTAAATTTTCTCCCCATTCAGAAAAGTCTACGCCTTTATTCCTTCTACTGAAATGCATGACCACACACTGACACTATATTCCATCTGCCACTTCTCTGCACCTTCTCACAATTTGTCCAAGTCCTTCTGCAGACTTTCTGCTTCCCCATCACCTGCACCACCTCCTACCTTTGTATCGTCTGCAAACTTGACCACAAAGCAACCAAGTCCATCCAATTCATTATCATATAATGTGAATGGAAGCAGTCCCAATACTGACCCACTAGTCACCAGTAGCCAACTAGAACACATCCCCTTGATCCCACTCTTTGACTCCTGCCAGTTCTTCTATCTATGTTAGTATCTTTCCTGTAGTACAACGAGTCTTTATTTTGTTAACAGACTCATGCGCAGTCAAAATGCGCATGAAAATCAAAGTAAACAACATTCTTGTCAAAATCCTTCTGAAAATCAAAGTAAGCAACATTCACTGACTCTCCTTTGTTATTTCCTCAAAGAATTCCAAATTTTTCAGGCAAGATTTCCCCTCAAGGACACCATGCTGACTTTGGCCTACTTTATCATGTACCCCCAAGTCCCCTGAAGCCTCATCCTTAGTAATGGCCCCGATGTTTTCCCAACCACTGAAGCCAGGCTAACTGGGCTATAACACGTCCAAACAAGCTGGATGAACTCAGCAGGTCGAGCAGTCAACATTTCGGGCCGAGACCCTTCGTCAGGACTCGGCTATAATTTCCTTTTTTCCACACTTACCTTTCATAATGTTTCCTCCTCAGTCACGTCTGACCTAAAACACACCACACCAAGCCTATCACTGGTACAATCTTCCAGTTCATGAAACCTCCTCAAAGCAGCTATGCCACTGGAAACCCAGCTTTCCTTCCAAGTGCTGGGCTCAACAACCCAAGTTGTGCTCTGCTGCCAGAAACAGTTCCACCATTAGCTCCCTATTCTTAAACTGTTTTATTTATGGAGGCAAAAAATGCAGGAAACTTGTGACCATTTTGCTCACAGCAAGCTCCCACGAACAGC
Source organism: Hypanus sabinus (assembly GCF_030144855.1). Lineage (NCBI taxonomy): Eukaryota > Metazoa > Chordata > Chondrichthyes > Myliobatiformes > Dasyatidae > Hypanus > Hypanus sabinus. The sequence goes on from NC_082707.1 coordinate 23,440,250, forward strand.
GATGAAAGTGACAGATAATCCTTTCTTAGAGACCGAGGGATAAGCCTTGCCAGTACAGCAGGGATAATGACATGGAATTGGTTAGGCCAATAATTAAATATGATCAGAGGTGGAACAAATTGTGGGTACTGACACGGCATTTGAGGAGGGGGAAAAGAGGCAGAAAGTCTGTGAGTGTGACTGTGAGGATGTAGCCCGTCTCCAGTGCGAAGGAATGCAGAAAGGCACCAGCCTCAAGTCTATAGAGCAGGTGTAGAAACAAGACACTCAACGAGGTTACAGGACTACATGCTGCGAGCCTGGGAGGAGTGTTGGATAAAGATTCCAAAATTAATGTGAAAGACAAAAAAAAACATGGATGCAGGAAACATCAAATAAAACTCCGATACGAGGGGTCATCTGAATCGTTAACTCTTTTTCACTTTGCGTAGATGCTGCTTGACCTGCAAAGTATTCAGCACATTCTTTTCTTTTAATTCGGGCTGTTATAAAGAACATAGAAAGGTACAGCACCACATGGGCCCTTTTGCCTAGGATGCTGGGCAGACCTCACCTATAAATTTTCAGTTTTGATAAAATTTATTAATTCATTAAAAGTAATTTGTGAAGATACTGGGACACAGGAAAGCAAAGGCCATGAGTGCAAGGATGGGGGAAAACCATAAAGAATTTAGAAAAATAGACTGTAGTTTTGAAATGGTTAGAGCAAAACTTGGGACCATTGAAATGGAGAATCAGGGAGCTTCAAGCATCAAGAGGACAGTGAACTATGTTTTTTTAAAAAAATCTGCAGATGCTGGAAATCTGAAAACATAAAATGCTGGAAATGTTCAGCAGTATGAGCAGTAAGTGATACCGTCTAACCTGCTGTACATTATTTCAGGTTAATATTTGGGGATTAATACAATGGGGCATAATTTTAAGGTGACTGGGAAGAGAGTATAGGGGGATGTCATAAGTAAGCTTTTTAAAAAAATATACACAGAAAGCGGTACATGCATGGAACCCCCGCCAGGAGTAACGGGAGAGCGAGATACGTTAGGGGTTTTAAAAAACTCTTAGGTTGCCATGTGGATGACAGAAAAACTGGAGAGCTATGGGGGAGGGAAGGGTTAGATTGATCTTAGAGCAGGTTAAAAAGTCAGCAAAACATCATAGGCTAAAGAGCCTGTACTGTGCCAGACTGTTCAAAAGACCTTTCATCAGAATTGGGGAAAGAGACAAACAGTTTTAAGCTGCAGAAAAGCTGGGGAAGAGGGCAGATGTAGGATTGGATGGATCAGACAAAGGGGGCAGGCTGGGGGGGGGGGGTCCATGGGTTGCACTCATCCAATCAATGGGTGTTTTTTTAAAACCTCTTCCTTTCCCAGTGCTCAGAAACCCTTCCACATGAAGCACGTGCACTTCTTCCAACCAAGTGTACTGCATTCACTGTTCACAACATGGTGTCCCGATCTTTGTGTTTAAAAAGTACCAATATGAATCAGGTGACCACTCTGCCAAAGTAACAGGTAACCTGTTACCTGCCGATTCGATTCTCCATTCCCAATCACTCGTTCGTGCCCACCTGTACTGTTATAATGAGGCCCAGCACAAGGCCAGGAAATATTGTTTCAATGCCTGTTTGATTACTTAGCAGTCCTCTGGACTTGATACTTGCTTCCTCGGTCTGTATCAGAATCACGAGCTTGCCCCATTGTTAGTAAACTCATTCTGTATGTTTCATTTTCTCTAATTGCCCCATTGACCCCCACAACTTGTACCAACAAAAACCCGGGCCCTACCCTATCAGAGGTTTCCCTCTACCCTGCCCACCTCCACAACCTTTACACCACACACACACACAACTTCCAGTTCCAATGAAGAGTCGTCACCCCAAAAGGTTTACCGTTACTCCATCTATTGATGCTGCCTGACCTCAGCAGGTACTCAGCAGTACTGGCAGCATTTTCTGTTGTAGGTATGGACCCAGAAAAGCATCAATCAAAAAAAAGTCTGCAGATGCTGGAAATCCATAGCAACACACTCAAAACGCCGGAGGAACTCAGCAGGGCAGGCCACATGTATGGAAAAGAATGAACTGTCTACTCTTCCGGCCAAGACGCTTCTTCAGGACTCCAATCAAGTCCTGAAGAAACATCAATATAAATAAAAGAGGATGTTAACCTCGTTGCTACTGATACTAAAATTAATTCCGAGTTTGTGATGAAACGCGGAAACCTCCAGAAAATTAAAACTACGCCAGCTAGTGGCCAAAGCCGGAAACGCAGAATGTTTAAACTACAAGTCGGACATTGGTCAGCTAAAGTTTTATTACTGCAAGGTTATTTCTCAAATAATAAGCTGAAGCTGTATTTAAATGCCGCTTAAACTGATTTGATACACACCGAGTAATATTTTAACCCAACGGTTGAAAGGAACTATCGTCCAAATAAGCAGGGGTTATGTGGCTTAATACTCGCAGTGCAAAGTTGGGAGAAAGTCTGCGCCGGGGTTTGCTATGGGATCAACACAGGACTAAATTAGAGGGAAATATTCGGAACCGCGCAATCCTTACAAATCAAGCCAAAGATCAAAACGAGAGCCCGCCGTGCTCCAGTTTCAACCGGAAGAAGAGAGAGCGGAAAGAGAATTTGGTTCTAAAAGGAAAGTGAAAAATATAACAGGTAGACAACTAAATAGAAGAGACGTAAACTGCAGCCCGCTTGGACGGGGAGCGCAGATTCGGGCTGTCGCAGTCTGTGCGATTGCTCTCCATCCGCTGGAAGATAAAATGCAGACACATTATCTGCAGTTTGAAACTGAACGAGAATGCAAAATCCCCAGAAGCGAGAGAGGGGGGTGTGGTGCGTGTGTGTGGACAGTCGGCACTCACCCGACATGCTGACACGGTCCGATGAACCCAGGGAGCAAAGCGGCGGAAAAAAAAATGGTCGGAGTTGACCACTGCTTGAGCGTCCTTGCCTGTCGGTTCGCTGGGAGCCGCAGTCGCTCAGCCCGTCCTATATACAGCGGCAGGGACACGTCAGAGCGCCAGGGTGTGCGAGAACGTCGCCGTGTCCGTGGACGCGCTGGCTGATGTTCATTTGTATGCTCTGCCTGTGTACGAGCAATGCTCATGACGGTGCTATTAGAAAATGTGCGGGATGGTCTTTTGAGATCTTGTGTGTTGTCAACGTTCAGTCATGTGTGCCTGACTTGGTCGGGGTTGTGCAAATGTGTGTTAGATGTGGCCAGAGCGTTCGTTCACTTGTGTCAGTCTGTAGGATGTCTGCATTCTTAGTTTCTTAGTGCTGGGCCGGGGGATTTTTGTGTGTGTGTGTGTGTGTGTGTGTGTGTGTGTGTGTGTGTGTGTGTGTGTGTGTGTGTGTGTGTGTGTGTGTGTGTGTGTGTGTGTGTGTGTGTGTGTGTGTGTGTGTGTGTGTGTGTGTGTGTAGATGATGTACACGTGTGAAATGCAGAACAAGTACAGCACAGGAAGGCACCAGATCTGTGCTGACTGTGCTGAACATGGTGCCAAATTAATGTAATCCTGATGAAGGCTCTGGCTTCTTCCCGGTCCTGATGAACGATCTCCACTGGAAACCTGGACTGTTTATTCCTCTTCATTGATGCTGCCTGACCTGCTGAGTTCCTCCAGCATTTTGTATGTTGCTCTGGATTTCCAACATCTGCATAATCTCATGTCTAATGTAAATCTCTTCTATAATCTATATTCCTCCATTCCCTGCATTTTCATGTGTCCAGCAGCGTCCCGCTAGAGTGTATCTACCCTGTCCGCCCATTCCAGGTACATATTACTATCTCAAAAAATCTCCTTTACACCTTCCGTCTCACACCTTATGTATATTGTATAATGCACAACACCCAGCGAGTTTGCATTGCCATCTATTCATTTAGACATGCATGTGGGTGTTATGCCTGGTATATTTTTATGGTGTGTGCAGGTGCACTTGAACATATATATGTTCATTGCATGTTTTAATATCAAAATAAACTTTACTCATAATTATAAAAACGTTCTTCCCCCTTTCGTTCTCCCTAGGCCTCCCATCCCATGATCTTTTCCCTTCTCCAGCTGTGTATACTTTTTGCCAATCACCTTTCAGGCTCTCAGCTTCACCCCACCCTCTCCGGTCTTCTCCTATCATTTCACATTTCCCCCTCCCCCTCCCACTTTCATATCTCTTACTATCTCTTCTTTCAGTTAGTCCTGACGAAGTGTCTCAGCCTGAAACATCGACAGTGCTTCTCCCTATAGATGCTGCCTGGCCTGCTGTGTTCCACCAGCATTTTGTGTGTGTTGCTTGAATTTCCAGCATCTGCAGATTTCCTCGGTGTTTGCGTACAAGAATCAGAATCAGGTTTAAAATCACTGCCATATGTCATGAAATTTCTTGTCTTTTCAACAGCAGTACAATGCCATACAAAAAAAGACAAAACGTGAATTACAGTAAGTATATATTATACAGTCAAATAAGTAGTGCAAAAATAGAAATAAAAAAATAGTGAGGTAGTGTTCAAGGGTTCAATGTACATTCAGAAATTGAGTGGCAGAGGGGAAGAAGCTGTTCCTGAATTGCTGAGTGTGTGTCTTCAGGCTTCTGTATCTCCTTACTCATAGTAGCAATGAGAACAAGGCATGAGCTGGATGACAGAGGCCCTTAATGGTGGAAGCTGCTTTCTTGAGGCACCGCTCCTTGAAGATGTCCTGGATACTGCTGAGGCTTGTGCCTATGAGCAGCTTATTTTGATCCTTTGCAGAAGCCTCCTCTCCATACCAGATGGCAATGCAGCCAGTGAGAATGCTGTCCAGGGTACATCTGTAGAAATTTTCAAGTGTCTTTGGTGACCTATCAAATTTCCTCAAACTCCTAATGAAATAGAGCCACTGTTGTGCCTTCTTTGTTGCTGCAATGAAATGTTGGGTCTGGGTTAGATCCTCAGAGACATTAACACCCAAACCACTCAACCATTCATTGCTTTTCATTCTTACATTCATAGACAATGTGTTAAGTGCTCTATTGCATTTCTTAAAGCCAATGAATAGTACTGTTGCCACTCATGTGGCCCCCTGGGGTGGGACATTTCAACAATAATTGAGGGACTTACTCAATCAAACCAGCCCTTCAATTGCATGTTGCATGTGATTTGAGTTAGCTTTGCCTTGGGCCAGTGATTACCTTGGATTTACTTGCCAGACTGACAAAGTGTGGGGTTTCAGTCTCCACATACACAAGCTGCATTATGCAACACCAAGCAGGACTGGGATTCTTTGAATGTGCCCCACAGTAATCTCTGAGGAAGAAGTAAAGACAAATCCAGTGTATAAATAGATGGTGCTGGGGCTTTACACAGATTGTTTGAGCACAGGGTATTATGAAATTTGTACTTTTTGTGGTAATATGCATTCTTTGTTTAAATAATTCTTTATGAGTTATATGTAAAAGTGCATGAATGACATGCATCATTATGCCACCATATTATGTGCAGACCTCACTGAATGTAAAGAATGAAGTAAACATGGTTTGGTGTCTTTCTTTTGATTGGTTTTATGTTTTGGAGTTACGAAACATAATAGTGATGATGAGCAATTTTAAATAAACCCAAGATGACTACCTACCTGTTGAAGCATGAGATGACTGAATTTTTTAAAAGTGCTGTGAGTGATTAGAGTTTTAAAAAAACATAGCGTGGTTATTTTGGAAAAGGAAAAAAGACGAAAAATGAACAAAATTCATGGGTTCGTAAACAGTGAGTACCTGCTGATAATAATCATACGTTTTTTAAAAAAGAAATGGCTGGCTACAGAAGAGGAATAGATGTGCTTGATTGCACACGAGTTAACAAGAATATGTATACTGAGCAAAGTGAGCAGTATTTTGAAGGAAATGCAGTAGCCAATCAGAAACAAGTGCCAGTTTTACTGAGTGCAAGTTACGGAAAGGCATACAGTTTCCTTAAAGGTTTAACTGCTCCAGCCAAAGAATCCAAAACGTGCTTTGCAGATATCATGAAAGTAACACAGAAAAAATTTAAAACCAAAACCATTGTTGATTGCAGAACACTTTAGGTTTTCATAAATGGAATCAAAAGAAAGTACAGCCCATTTCACCTTACGTGGCTGGATTGAAGAAATAGTCTGAGTATTTGTGAGTTCAGTGATGGGCTTAATGATACACTGAGAGATCACTTAGTTTGTGGAACATTACAAGAAGGGTTTCAAAAATGGTTCTAACTGAAACACAACTCACGTTTAAAGTTCAAAGTAAATTTATTATTGAAGTATCTTGTGAGCATACTCAATAAATCCAATAACTATAATAGAATCAATGAAGGACTGCAAAAACGGGGTGAACAATAAGAGTGTAAAACACAACAAGCTGCAAATATGAAAAGAGAGAAAAAAAGAAATATTAATAATAAATAAGTAACAAACATCGAGAAAATACGATGAAGACTCCTTGAAAGTGAGTCCATAGGTTGTGGGAACAGTTCATTAATGGGACAAGTGAAGTTGAGTAAAGTTATCCCCTCTGTTTCAAGATGCTGATGGGTGATAGTTGATAACTGTTCCTGAACTTTGTGGTGTGAGTCCTGAGGCTCCTGTACCTTCTTCCTGATGAATCTTCCAGTGAGAAGATTGCATCATCTGGGTGGTGGAGGTCTCTAATAATGGATGGTGTTTTTCTTGGAGAATGCTCCCTGGTGGGATGGACTTTATTTGTGAAGGACTTGGCCATATGCATTACATTTTGTAGGATTTTCTATTCGAGGACTTTGGTACTTCTGCACCAGGCTGTGATGAAGCCAGTCAATATACTCTCTACCGTGCATCTATCGGAGATTGTCAGAGTTATAAATGTCATGCCAAATCTTCGCAAACTTCTAAGGAAGTAGAGACATTGTCAAGCTTTCATAGTTATTCCACCTACATGCAGGACAGGTCTTCTGAAATTATAACATTGAGGAATTTAAAGTTGCTGACCCTCTCTACCATTGATTTTCCAATGAAGCCTGGCTCATGGACCTCTGGTTTCCTCCTGAAGTTAACAATCAGCTCCTTGGTCTGCCCGACTTAGAGTGAGAGGTTGTTGTTGTGGCACCACTCTATTGATAGAAATCGAAAATCTATCAACCTCTGCCTTAAGTTTAAATGAAGGCTTGGCCTCCAAAGGCGCCTATGGCAAAGAATTCCACATTTTCACTAGTTTCTGGCTAAAGAAATTCCTCCTCATCTCCATTCTGAAAGGATGTTCCTCTATTCTGAGGTTGTGTCCTCTGGTCTTAGACTCTCCAAATCCTCTCCACATCCATTCTATCACCATTTGATACATTGCAATGAGGTCACATCCTCATTCTTCTGAATGCTAGTGAATATAAGCCTAGAGCCATCAAATGCTCTTCATTTGACAAGACATTCAATCCTGGAATTATTTTTGTGAAGCTCCTTTTTATCCTCTCCAGTTTCAGCAATCCTCTCTAAGATAAGAGGCCAAACCTGCTCACAATACTCCAAGTGAGGCCTCACCAGTGCTTTATAAAGTCTCAACATTATATTCTTGCTTTTATATTCTAGTCCTCTTGTAATCAATGCTAAAATTGCATTTGCCTTCCTTACCAGAGAGTGAACCTACAAATGAATCTTTAGGGATTCCTGCACAAGGACTCACAAGTTGTTTTGTGCCTCAATTTTTTGTACTTTCTCTCCATTTAGGAAACAGTCAACCCTTTCATTTCTTCTACCAAAGTGCATGACCATACACTTCCCAACACTATATTTCATCTCCCATTTCTTTACCCATTCTCCTAATGTGTCTAAGCTCTTCTGTAGCCTCTCTACTTCCTCCAAACTACCTGCCCCTCCACCTATCTTCATATCATCTGCAAACTTTTCAACAAAGCCATCAATTCAATCATCTAAATCATTGACATATAACTTAAGAAGAATCGGTCCCAACACAGGCCCCTGTAGAACACCACTAGACACCAGCAGCCACCAGAAAAGGCTTATTTTATTCTCACTCTTTGCCTCCTGACAATCAGTCACTGCTTTATTCATGCTAGAATCTTTCCTGTAATACCATTGGCTCATAAATCGGTAAGCAGCATCTTGCGTGCACATTGTCAAAGGCCTTCTGAAATCCAAGTGCACAACATCAACCGATACTCCTTTGTCTATCCTACTTGTTATTTCTACAAAGGATTTTAACAGATTTGTCAGGGAAGATTTTCCCTTGAGGAAACCACGCTGGCTCCAGCCTATTTTATCATGTGCCTTCAAGTACCCTGAGACCTCCTCCTTAATAATTAACTTCTTCCCGACCACTGAGGTCAGACTAACTGGCCTGTAGTTTCCTTTCTTCTGATTCCTTACTCTTCTTGTAGAGTGGAGTGGCACGTACAATTTTCTATTCTTCCGGAACCATTCCAAAATCTAGTGATTCTTGAAAATCATTACTAATTCCTCCATGATCTCTTCAGCCAACTTTTTCAGAACCCTGGGGTGTACACCACCTGGTCCAGGTGACTTATCTACCTTCAGACATTTCAGTTTCCCAAGAAACTTCTCTCTTGTTGTGGAAGCATTGGAAAGGGTACAGAGGAGATTTACCAGGATACTGCCTGGTTTAGAGAGTGTGCATTATGATCAGAGATTAAGGGAGCTAGGGCTTTACTCTTTGGAGAGGAGGAGGATGAGTGGAGACATGATAGAGGTGCACAAGATATTAAAAGAAATAGATAGAGTGGACAGCCAGCGCCTCTTCCCCAGGGCACCACTGCTCAATACTTCAAGCTCATGGCTTTAAGGTAAGGCATGGAATGTTCAAGTGGGATATTAGAGGAAGGTTTTTTACTCAGAGTGGTTGGTGCATGGAATGCACTGCCATTAGAGTCAGTGGTGGAGGCAGATACACCAGTGAAATTTAAGTGACTACTAGACAGGTATATGGAGGAATTTAAGGTAGGGGGTTATATGGGAGGCAGGGTTTAAGGGTCAGCAGAACATTGTGGGTCGAAGAGCCTGTACTGTGCTGTACTATTCTATGTTCTATGTTCTATAGTTATGATAACGTCACACACTTCATGACCCCTTACAGCTGGAACTTCCACCATACTGCTGGTGTCTTCCACAGTGAAGACTGAGACAAAATACTTATTTAGTTTGTCCACTATTTCATTGTCCCCCTTTACGACTTCTCCAGCGTTGTTTTCCAGTGTTCTGATATCCACTCTCGCCTTTCTTTTACACTTAACGTATCTGAATTTTTAAATTACCTTCTATTAGTTTTTAGAAATATCCCAATTCTCTAATTTCCTGCTAATTTTTGCTCTATTGTACACTCTCTCTTTGAGTTTTATGTTGGCTTTGACTTCTCTTGTTAGCCACGGTTGTGTCATCTTTCCTTTAGAATAATTCTTTCTCTTTAGGATATATAGATCCTGTGCCTTACTAATTGCTTCCAGAAATTCCAGCCATTGCTGTTCTGCTGTCATCCCTGCCAGTATTCTTTTCCAATCAATTCTGGCCAACTCCTCTCGCATGCCTCTGTAATTCCCTTTACTCCATTGTAATACAGATGCATCTGACTTCAGCTTCTCCTTCTCAAATGACATAATACATCTGCACTGTACCAGCCAGCTACAAATGGTTTGTAGGAAAGGATGCTGAGGATGTTCTACGAGGCTGTGGTGGCCAGTGCTATCATGTTTGCTGTTGTGTGCTGGGGCAGCAGGCTGAGGGTAGCAGACACCAACAGAATCAACAAACTCATTCATAAGACCAGTGATGTTGTGGGGGTGGAACTGGACTCTCTGACGGTGTCTGAAAAGAGGATGCTGTCCAAGTTGCATGCCATCTTGGACAATGTCTCCCATCCACTCCATGATGTACTGGTTAGGCACAGGAGTACATTCAGCCAGAGACTCATTCCACCGAGATGTAACACTGAGCATCATAGGAAACCATTCCTGCCTATGGCCATCAAACTTTACAACTCCTCCCTTGGAGTGTCAGACATCCTGAACCAATAGGCTGGTCCTGGACTTATTTCCAATTGTCATATTTTTCTTCTTCTTCTTCTTCTTCCTCTTCTTCCTCCTCCTCCTCCTCCTCCTCCTCCTCTTCCTCTTCCTCTTCCTCTTCCTCTTCTTCCTCTTCTTCTTCTTTTCTTCTTTGCTATATTTCTATACTACTCTTGGTTGGTGCCACTGTAACGAAACCCAATTTCCCTCGGCATCAAAAAAGTATGACTGTCTGTCTGTCTGTTTGTCTAGAATCTAAAGATAGCTCAGTGGGCAAAGCCAGCAGAACACACTGCTCACACACTGAATCAGAATCTTGCCAGTTTCCTTCTTGCATATCATTATGCAGCAGACTCCACAACCAGCAACTTGTCAGCTATGCTGTTCCTGGGCCGTCCCCTGTGCTCAGTCTTGTGTCTCCTCAAACTCCACCTCAGAACAAGCTTGCAGGACAAACAGCTGAGACAACTTGAAGGCTCCTCAAACAAGGAGGAGGAGGAGCTCCTCAAACAATATTTCACTCCTGGACAAGTAGTCCTGGTGAGGGACTACTACAGGTGATCAAAAGTGGGTGCTTGGATAGATCGAGGCCAGAGCTGGATTACTCTCCAACACAGAGAAGGTTACATCTGATGTCATTTGGAGATGGCACATGCTTTTTTTTACTATATACTGTATATGTATTTAGTTGAAAGCCACTCTATATTGAGTTGGAGTTTATATCTAAGCAGGGAAGGGTGTTATGTAATTAGTTTTCAGAAATATTTGAGTAATATTGTAAATTATATTGTTTGAGCATTTTTGTTTGTTTAAATAATTCACTGCTGGTTATATAGTATGTAAAAGTATGTAAATAACATTATGCCACCACATTATATGCACATGCCTTGCTAAAAGTAAAGAACAAAGTAAACATGTTATTCCTGGTTCCTTGCCTTTCATTTGATTAGTTTTATGTCCTGGCGATACAAAACGTAACGCATTTCACACTCGGCTTCCACTGGGTGTATTGGAGTCGAGTGGGAAACCTATGTTGAGATAGAATAATGTGAGTTCTTTAAGTCAAGGGAGTGCTTTTTGTGCAGTGAGGAGGTATCTGAATGAGGTCCATACACCCATTCCTCTCCAAAGCCCAATTGGCATCTACTTGACTGAATCCAGTGGTCCAAAGGTGTTGGCTTTCAAGGGGATGAAAGTGGTCCTACGTCCGGGAGGGTATGTTGTACTGTTAGGAATGAGGCCTTAAAACTAAGGATCTTTAGGAAGGGCAGAGTAAAATAAAAATACTGCAGGTTGTAGAAGTCATAAAAATACAATGCCAGATAGGTCCTTGAGCCCAACTCATCCATGCTTGAGCAAAATGTCTACTCAAGATTATCCCAAATGTCTGTGTTTGACCAATTTTCCTTCTTTTCTGTATATAGACCAATCCAGCTCATGGGAGAGAGGTGCTGGAAATCTAAACTTAATAGACAGTACACACTGAAAACACTCAACAAGGCAGGCAGCATCTGTGGAGAGAGAAACAGGGTTAAAGTTCTGGTCATCATCAGTCTTCAATCTGAAACACAAAGATGAAGATCTGGGCTTAGCTTTATTTGTCATAGGTACATCAAACAATGCAGTGAAATGTGCTGTTTGCGTCTGCGAGGATGTGCTGTGAGGGGCAGCCTCCAGGTGTCACCATACTTTTGGCACCAAAACGGCATGTCCACAACTTAATAACCCTAAGCTGTATGTCTTTTTGGAATGTGGGAGGAAACCGGAGCACCTGGAGGAAATCTACAGTCACAAGAAAGGACATACAAACTCTTTGTGGACAACAGTGGGAATTGAACTCTTCGCATGGTGTTGTAAAGCAACGTGCCAACGGCTATGCTGCCTTACCTTCCAGTCGCTAGCGTGCTGCCCAGCAAAAGTACAAATGTTGAGTGCTCCCAGCAACCTCCTTTATCCTATCAGACTGAACCCGATGTCTCAGCTGATTTGAAGATTAAAATCATTGAAGGTTCCCACAGATCTCCACTGACTCCTACTGAGCAATCCTATTGGTCCCATTCCCCTCCATTATCCCACAGACTTGCAACTTATTTTCTCTCAGCTGCCTACTCACTTCACTTTTAAAGCCAGTAATCCTGATTCTGCTGTCAGAGTGTTCTATAACATAGCTAATCTTAGACTGGAAAAAAAGTTTCTCCTCGCCTCCCTTTGCGTTCTTCCCCAAAATGCCTTGGACATTTGAACAGCTAATAGAAGGAGGAGGCTCCAGCAAAGTACCCATGCTCGTTTATGATGGGTTCCAGAGCCTAATGCTGAAGATGGTTCACCAGATGTGCTGAGATGCTACCTTTTGGCATCCTCCTGAGATCTCCTTTATCACCGAAGCCAGTCTCCACCAGTCCGATTCAGTCCACACGATATCCAGAAACAGCAGCCCTGCAGAGTAGCATTTAGCATAATACTATTACTGCAGCAGCTGTAAGATCGGGTTCAGTTCCCGACACTGTCTATAAGGAGTTTGTACGTTCTCCCCATGACCACGTGGGGTTTCCGCAGGGTGCTCCGGTTTCCTCTCACATCCCAAAGATGTATGTATGTCCCAAAGCTGTGGGGATGCTACGTTGCCACCAGAAGAGCTGACACTTACAGGCTGCCCAGCACAATCTCCAGTGATTTGATATGATGCAAGCGATGCATTTCACTGTGTGTTTTTGATGTACATGTGATAAATAAAACTAATCTTTAATCCTTTTTTTCTTCAAAAAGTATCTTTAGCTGGATACAACAAAGGCTATAGGCAACAGTCCAGCTACTGCACTGAAAATCTCTGCTCTTTTAACTAGCTACACCCTAAGCCAAGTCACCCCAATATGGTTACAACACTGACAACAACCCAGCTATGTGGGAAATTGCCAAGATACAGTATGTGTTATCCATAAAAAGCAGGATGAATCCAGTCTAGTTATACAGAACGAGACTGAGAGCCCTTTGGCATGGTGTCATTCAATTCAATTCAAGTTTAATTGTCATTCAACCACACATGAATGCCCACGAGACAGCGTTCCCCGGAGGCCAAGGTGCAGAGAACGGTAACAACAGTCACACACATAGCACATACAAGATAGCAAGAACATAAAGGTAGCAGTGGGGTACAGCCATGCAATAAAAGTGTCTAGCCTCAAGCCATTAATGCCACAGAAATCTGCAATTCACCACAATAGAGCTGGTCTTCCGTTGACAAAACACTGGGCCGGGCAGCACGGAGTCCACACTGCCCCCCAGTGGAGCACACCGGCTCTGACACCTCTCACCTGGTGGCTGTAAGCAGGTGACAGCATGGCTGGAGGCCTGGTGCTCACACCACATACAAGAGAGCGAGCACGTATAGGATATCAGGAAAGCACAAGCACGCAAGAAATATATTTAGACCCTGATTCCATGAATACCGAGTCAGAGCTTGTCTTCTGCTGAGTGAACGACAATCTTTCCTTCAGAGGCAGCAAAACAGAGCTGGTTGTAACTTCAGGAATGGGGTTGCGCACATGCTTCTGTTTACAGTACATCAATGGCATTAAGGTCAAGCGGGTTGAGAGATCCAAGTTCCAAGGGGTGAACATGAACGACAACCTGTCCTGGTCCAGTGGACTCTACGGCCAAGGATGCTCACCAGCACCTCTACTTGCTCAGGAGGTTAAAGGTCCTCCTTGGCTTGGTCTGGCAAATGCTCAGCCTGAGACCACAAGGAACTGCAGAGAGTTGTGGATGCAGATTAGCACATCACAGAAACCAGCCTCTGCTTCATGAACTCTGTCTATATTTCTCGCTGTTGCAGTAGTTGCCAAGCTATTCAACAACCACACCCAATCTTCTCCCTCCTTTCATCAGGCAGAAGATACAGACGACTGAGAGCGTGTACCACCAGGCTCAAGAACAGCTTCTATCCCACTGCTATACAGTCAAACTATTGAGTGCACCTCTAGCACCATAAAATGGATAGTTCACCACACAGTCTGTGATGGACTTGCACCTTATGATCAGAATCAGAATCAGAATCAGAATCAGACTTTAATCGCCAAGTACCTGTGCACATACAAGGAATTTACTTCTGGCAGATGTTGTCTCTCTGCTCATAACAATAATAATGATAAATATAAATGAAAATATAGACTATACATACAGGTAGTGCAATCCAAGTAATAGTTAAGCGGCAGTTAACTGTTCAGCAAAGTGACCGCAGTAGGGAAAAAACTTCTCCAGTGCCTATTAGTCTTAGTCTGGAGGGATCTGAAGCGCCTACCAGACGGAAGCAGTTCAAACAGTCCGTGCGCAGGATGGAAGGAGTCCTTTATGATGTTCCCCGCCCTCTTCTTCAACCTGGAAGAGTACAGGTCCACAATAGAGGGCAGGGAGGCTCCAATGATGCGCTCGGCAGTCCTCACTGTGCGCTGTAGTCTGGTTCTATCCTGCTTGGTGGCGGCTCCAAACCACACAGTGATGGAGGTGCACAGGACAGACTCAATGACTGCAGTGTAGAACTGCAGCAGCAATTCCTGACGCATTAACTGCATTAACTTCTGCATTAACTGCCCTTTCTCTGTAACTGTAACACTTTATTCTGTATTCTTTTGCTGCATTCCCTTGTACTACCTCAGTGCACTGTGATGATAATCTGATCAGTGTGGATAAGATGCTGAACTAAATGTTTCCACCGTACAAGCGACAATAACGAACCAATGAACCCAAGGATGTCCTCTGAAGCACCGCATGCACACTAATAATCGGATCTCTAATTTGCACCTTCAATTTCACTAGGGCAATTTATCTCTGGGCCTTATCACAGCCTTGGTCCAAACATGGACCACAGAGCTGAGTTCCAGTGGCTAATTGGTTTATTAGTACCACAGAGAATATCAACATTACAGCTCAGGAACAGGACTTTCAGCACACAATGTCGTGTCAAGTTCATTAAACTAGTTATGAAATGCCTAACTAAACTAATTGCTTTTCCATATCGTATCCATCCATTTTCTGCATATTCATGCATCTATCTAAAAGCCTCTTAAACGCCTCTAGTGATTTATCTTCACCACCACCCATGGCAGAGCATTCCAGACACACAATAACTCTGCAAAAAAAATTTGCCTCATACTTTGAATTTATCCCCTCTCACCTTAAAGGCTTATCTTCTAATATTAACAACACAAGCAAAATGCTGCAGGAACTCAGCAGGCCATGCAGCATCTATGGAAAAAAGTACAGTCCCTATTTTGAGCTGAGACCTGACACATCGACTGTACTTTTTTCCATAGATGCTGCTTGGCCTGCTGAGTTCCTGCAGCATTTTGTGTGAGTTGCTAGGATTTCCAGCTTTTCTCTAGTTTGTTTCTAATATTAGACATTTTGTCCCTCATAGAACTATACTGGCTGTGTACGCTATGTCTCTCATAATCTTATGAACCTCCATCAGGTCTTCCTTCAGCCATCACCCCTCCGAAGAAAACAACCCACATTTGACCAGCCTCTCCTTACAGCACGTAGTTTCTAAACAAGGGAACTTTTTGGTAAACCTTTTCTGAACCAGCTCCAAAACCTTGACATCCTTCATGTAATGGGCCAACTAGAACTGAATGCAATATGTACTTCAAAGGTGGCCTAACCAGAGTTTTATAAAATTACAAACACGAGGAAACCCGCAGATGCTGCAAATTCAAACAGCACACGGAGAGTTCTCAAACGCATCTCTCCCATTTCCCGCACGTCTGCCCTCACCCCATCCGCCCACCACCCCACTCAAGATAGGGTTCTCCTTGTCCTCACCTACCACCCCACCAGCCTCCAGGTCCAACGTATAATTCTCCATAACTTCTGCCACCTCCAACGGGATCCCACTACCAAGCTCATCTTTCCCTCCCCTCCTCTTTCTGCTTCCCGCAGGGATCGCTCCCTACGCGACTCCCTTGTCCACTCGTCCCTCCCATCCCTTCCCACCGATCTCCCTCCTGGCACTTACCCTTGTAAGCGGAACAAGTGCTACACCTGCACTTACACTTCCTCCCTCACCACCGTTCAGGGCCCCAGACAGTCCTTCCAGGTGAGGCGACACTTCACCTGTGAGTTGGCTGGTGTGGTATACTATAGAGAGGTCCATTGAAGTCTGATGGCACTATTTTCAAAAGTTTTTATTTATAAAGGGGCACAAAAATAAGGTTAATGCAAACATACAGATAGTATACGTCGTCAATACTCAATCTAAAGCGCGGGTATAGTAATAATCAATAAGAAATAAGCTCTATCGTTGTCTAGGGGTAATAATTTGTCCGATGGAAATATAAAAGTCTCTCGAGTTCATGCAGGCTTTCTGCCTTTGTGTTGGGGGGGGGGGGCCGCTGAGTTTCACGTGTCGGAGAGAGAAAGAGATTGGTGGTGAGAAAAGAAACTTGTCCTTCCTGTTTGCCGCAAACCCTTGAATCGGGAACGTGGGTTCCCCGTTGTCAGTTCGAAGTCCTTTTCGATGTTATCAGCCACCCGCTCCCCAGGCAAAGGAGAACGGAACGCACGTGGCTTTGAATGGCTTCCCACTAGCACGGGAGCGATGAGCGATGGTGTCCTTCTGGTGCGTCGCTGAGGGCCTGCCCCATTCAGTCCACCTTTTTATCCTTGCTCACAGGGTCTCAAATGTCAATCAGGTTGGGATGATGCAATCTCTCTCCGTCACTCCACCCACGTTGCCCTGAGGGTATACACGTAGTACAGTTCTCAATTCACAAAGGTGTCTCCAAGAGACAATGACCACAGTCGCCAACTTTTGCCTCGCCGTGAAACGAGGGACACCACACGTATCTCTCTCTTCTCTTGGGTCATTGACCCCCCTTCTCTAGGGCTCTTGCGATTCTCACAAAGGAGGGGGGGGGGGCTGGGATCATAACACCTCCTCTCTTAAAAAAAACGTTTTTACCAACGATGAAAATGGAGTGGTACAGAGTTTTACAGGATTTCAGAATCTAACATAACACAAAAGCTTTTCCTTTAACTACAGAGCCATACAGTTATACATTTAGTTCAGCATCTAGATAAACAATCCGCTAGCACATTATCACCCCTTAATGTGCTGTATCTTAATATCGAATTCCTGCAGCATCAGACTCCAGCTCAATAACCTCCTGTTTTTATTTTTCATATTGGCCAGGAATACCAACGGGTTGTGATCGGTATAGACCACTAGAGGTTTTTGCACGGGACAAATGTACACTTCGAAATGTTGTATCGCCAACACAAGTGCCAACAATTCCTTTTCTACAGTAGAGTAATTCCTCTGGTGTATATTGAACTTCCGAGAGAAATATGCTACCGGGTGTTCCACTCCATCCCCTGCTTGCTGTAAGAGGACCGCTCCTGCAGCTTCATCACTGGCGTCCGTTGCCAAGGAGAAGGGTGCTAACAAATCGGGTGCTTTTAACACAGGGTGATGGCACAATACGGCTTTTAACTTTTCAAAAGCATTCTGATAAGAATGACCCCACTCAAAATTTTCCTCCTTCCGTAGGAGTTTTGTAAGGGGGAGCGCAATGTCCACGAAATTTTTACAGAATTTCCGATAGTATCCCACCATGCCCAAAAACCTCCTCAGGGCCCTTTTATTGTAGGGTACAGGGACCTCAGAAATAGCCTGTACCTTCGCCCGCACAGGAGCCAACTGTCCCTCTCCCACCACATACCCCAAATAGGTGATAGTGGCATGACCAAATTCACTCTTGGTGAGGTTTACTGTAAGGTGAGCTGCCGACATTTGGGTAAACAGATTTTCTACAGCCTCCAGGTGCTCCCCCCAGGTGTCATTCCAAACTACCACGTTGTCAAGATAAGCCTTGGTGTGGGTTAACCCCTTTATCACAGCGCCTATCATCCGCTGAAATGTCCCTAGTGCATTTTTCATACCAAACGGCATAACGTTGTACTCATACAACCCGGATGGGGTGACAAAGGCTGAAATCTCTCGAGCCCTGTCCGTTAAAGGAACGCACCAGTACCCCTTTAGCAAGTCAATTTTTGTGATGTACCTCGCCTTCCCCACTTGATCAATGCAATCATCCACCCTGGGGATAGGGTAAGCATCTGTCTGGGTGACCGCGTTGACCTTCCGGTAATCAGTACAGAATCTTATGGTACCGTCCGGTTTAGGGACAACCACGCAAGGAGAAGCCCACACGGAAGAGGATTCGCGGATTATCCCAGCAGCTAGCATATGTTCAATCTCCTTCCTTACTGGCTGGCTCTTTTCGGAATTCATCCGATAAGGGGCCTGTTTTATGGGTTGGGTTGAGGTAACTATCATATCATGTTTCGTCCCACTACACCTTCGGGGAACATCTGGACATAAGTCTGCATGCCGGTTAATGAGCTGTATTACCTGCTCCCGCTGTTCAGGCTTTGTGGCTAACTTTATCCGCAAGGCTTGCCAATACGATAGAGTTCTCCAGTCTGGTGGGGACTATACCTATCTTTTCAAACTGCTCTGGTCCCTCCTTACCATCCCCCTCTACCTCATCGGTTTTCATGGCCGCACCGACCACTGCGGGGGTAGTGTCATGGTACCTTTTCATGATGTTCACGTGAACTAAATGGGTAGGGTTTCGCCAGTCGATGTTTCAATCACGTAATTCAGCGAGTCTATTTTCTTATGCACTGTATATGGTCCTTGAAACCCCGCCTGAAGGGGATGGGTAACTACCGGAAATAGGACAAAAACCTGGTCGCCTATGTGAAACTCTCGTTCTCTCGCTCTCGGGTTATACCACTAGCTCATTTTTTCCTGGGATTCTTTAAGGTTTTCCCTTGCCAAGGCGCGTACTTTATACAGCCTTTCCCGGAATTTCAGAACATAGTCGATCACACTGACTTGAACGGTCGGTCTAGACCACTTTTCTTTCAGTAGGGTTAGAGGCCCCCTGGGCCGGTGACCGAAAACGAGCTCAAACGGACTGAACCCCTGTGAGCACTGGACTGTATCCCTGACGGCAAATAACAGAAGGGGTAAAGTCTCATCCCAGTCTCGAACGTTCTCCTGACAGTAAGTTTTAAGCATGGTCTTTAGTGTAGCGTGGAACCTTTCCAACACCCCTTGGGATTCTGGGTGGTACGCAGAGGCTAGAATTTGTTTGACCCCTAGCTGGGTCATCATCTGCCAAAATGCGTTAGACGGGAATGTACTCCCCTGATCCGATTGTATCTCCTTAGGCAGCCCCACTGTGGTAAAGAATTGAATGAGGGCCCTCACCACCACAGAGGTCCTAATATTACCCAGAGGCACAGCCTGTGGAAATCGTGTAGCGGCACACATCATGGTCATGATATACTGCCGCCCCCTCGCAGTTTTAGGTAGGGGTCGCACAAAATCTACAATGATTCGGGAGAAAGGCTCCTCGCATGCGGGGATGGGTCGGAGGGGTGCCTTAGGGATAACTTGGTTCGGCTTACCCACCATTTGGCATGTATGACACCTTTTACAATACTCAGTAATCTCTTTTCTCAGGTTTGGCCAATAGAACTCTCTCTGAACCTGATCCACTTTCTTCGTTATTCCCAAATGCCCACCTAAAGGTCCCTTATGAGCTAAGTTCAAAATTTCGTCCTGATACACTTTCGGAACTACTATCTGATGTACCACCGCCCAGTCCTCATCGACCGACACCTTGGGGGGCCTCCACTTCCTCATCAACACACCCTCCTTCAGGTAGTAACCTTTGGGCTCTGTTTCAACCTCGGTCTCTGAAAGAACCAACTTTCTCAAGGCTCTCAGCTCCTTGTCACCTTCCTGTTCCCGTACAAACTCTTGTCTGGCTAAGGGCAGGTCTACCTCCCCCTGTTTACTCTCTCCCCCCTCCCTACTCTCCAATTTACCTTCCTCGGACCCTCGTTGGTACAGAGTCGGTAAAAACGTGTCGGCCAAATCAAAACCGGTCAGATTTAGACTGCTCTCTCTCTCAGCTGTCTCTTTCGACATGCTGTGAGTGACCGCGCAAGCGGGATAGATCTTCAGATCTGAGGGAGGGGCCTCAACCCTCGCAGGCTGGGTTGTCAGCTTCACGGCTGCCCCCATCTTCCCTCCCTCTAGGTCGTTACCCAGAAGGACGTCCACGCCTTCCCCCGGCAACTCCGGCAGGACCCCCAGTTCCACTGGTCCCGACACCAACTCACAATCTAGAAGGACCCTATGCAAGGGTACCACTTCGGTCCCTTTTCCTATGCCTCTCAGGGCTACCTCTCCCGTCGGAGGTCCGAACTCTAGCACTTTACTGCTAATCAATGATAGCTCAACTCCACTGTCTCTCCAGATCCGTACTGGAATTTGTGGGCCTCCCTCCTCCACAGACACGGTTCCTTCGGAACTAAACATCTCACGCCCCTCTTGTACTCCATCTACCGGGGGCCCTCTCGTCGATTTTCTGATCGACGCGATACAGCCTATAGCTTTCCCTTTTTCTGGCTCCTTCCTCAGAGCGGGGCACTTAGATGCAATATGTCCCACCTTTCCACAATTAAAACAGGTCAAACCAGGAAATCTCCCGGTTTCTGGCCTGGTATCCTCACTTTTCCGGCTAGCTCCCGGCTGAGTTTCTACCTTAGCCAGCGGGCTTTCCCTACTGTTCCCACGGTCTCTCGGGTAACTTTTTGTCGAGGAAAACTTTGTCTTGTAAGTTAGGGCATATTCATCTGCGAACCTAGCAAATTCTGAGACGGACCTAGTCGGCCTCTCGTTCAAATACATCTGGATCTCTTCCGGAACACAACCTTTAAATTCCTCAATCAAAAGTAACTCCCTGAGACGCCCATAATCCTCATCCACCCTTTCCACGGTGCACCAATGGTCCAAGAGCACCCCCTTCTCATGGGCTAGCTCGGTATACGTTTGATTCCACCCTTTCCTTAAATTTCTAAACTTTTGTCTATACGCCTCAGGTACCAATTCGTAAATCCGGAGAATGGCCTCCTTTACTTCGGCATAATTCTCCGCTTCTCCCTCCTCCAGGGACAACGCGGCATATGCTCGTTGGGCCTTCCCTTTTAACACACTTTGTAACAACGCCACCCACTGCTCTTTTGGCCACTTCTGATTTACTGCCACCTTTTCAAAAAGCAAGAAATAACTATCAACATCCGTCTCCTCAAACGGAGGTACCAATCTCAACTCCCTACTAACATTAAACCGTTCCGCTCAGTCTAACCCTTGATCCCTTTGCTCGTTCCTTATCTTCTCCATCTCCAAGTCATGTTTCCTCTGTTTCTCTTTCTCCTCATACTCTCTTTACTTTTCTGCTCAGTCCTGCTCTCTCTCGGCCCATTCCTTCTCTTTCTCGGCTGCTTCTAGCTCTTTTAGCTGAATTTCATGCTGTCTTTGCCTCTCAGGTTGGTCCTGCTCCTTTTTCACCTCTAACCCCTTTAGTTGGAGCTCATTGTCCCGTTTCACCTCTAGCTCCTTTAGGTGGAACGCCTGCTCCCTTTCTTTCTCTCTCTCAGCTGCTTCCAGCTGCTTTAACTTAATTTCATGTTCCAACCTTAATTTCTCCACCTCTAACTGAACCATCCCACTTGTTGGTACCTTTTCAGGGATATCTTCCAATACCTCAGCTTCAAACACATTCTTCCCAACGTAATACTGAGTTATGGCCCTTCGCACCTCCCGCTTTTTCATGGACGACCTCACTTCTGCGAGGTTCAACCCTTTCACCAAATTTAACAAGTCTGATTTGGTGGCCACCTCTAGTGCCCCCACAGTCGGGTTTTTCATAAATTCATCCACATCCATCTTTGCTGGTTTCTTGTCTGGCTACCTCTGTAACCAGATTCAAGTTTGGACTTACAAGCCCGATTCACTGGCCTCCCAATTTGGTGTCAAATCCTGAGACGAGAAACCCCAAGTTGTTACGTATCCCGTAACTGGGTCACTTCCCAGCGAAGATAGAGAGGTCCATTGAAGTCTGATGGCAATATTTTCAAAAGTTTTTATTTATAAAGCGGCACAAAAATAAGGTTAATGCAAACATACAGATAGTATACGTCGTCAATACTCAATCTAAAGCGCAGGTATAGTAATAATAAGAAATAAGCTCTATCGTTGTCTAGGGGTAATAATTTGTCCAACGGAAATATAAAAGTCTCTCGAGTTCATGCAGGCTTTCTGCCTTTGTGTTGGGGGGGGGGGGGGCCGCTGAGTTTCACGTGTCGGAGAGAGAAAGAGATTGGTGGTGAGAAAAGAAACTTGCCCTTCCTGTTTGCCGCAAACCCTTGAATCGGGAACGTGGATTCCTCGTTGTCAGTTCAAAGTCCTTTTCGATGTTATCAGCCACCCGCTCCCCAGGCAAAGGAGAACAGAACGCATGTGGCTTTGAATGGCTTCCCGCTAGCACGGGAGCGATGAGCGATGGTGTCCTTCTGGTGCGTCGCTGAGGGCCTGCCCCATTCATTCCACCTTTTTATCCTTCCTCATGGGGTCTCAAATGTCAATCAGGTTGGGATGATGCTATCTCTCTCCGTCACTCCACCCACGTTGCCTGAGGGTATACACGTAGTACAGTTCTCAATTCACAAAAGTGTCTCCAAGAGACAATGACCACAGTCGCCAACTTTTGCCTCGCCGTGAAACGAGGGACACCACACATATCTCTCTATTCTCTTGGGTCATTGACACCCCTTCTCTAGGGCTCTTGCGATTCTCACAAAGGAGTGGGGGGGCTGGGATCATAACAGGCGACACTTCACCTGTGAGTTGGCTGGTGTGGTATATTGCATCAGGTGCTCCCGGTGTGGCCTTTTATATATTGGTGAGACCCGACGCAGACTGGGAGACCGTTTCGCTGAACACCTATGCTCGGTCCGCCAGAAAAAGCAGGATCTCCCAGTGGCCACACATTTTAATTCTTCGTCCCATTTCTATTCTGATACGTCTATCCATGGCCTCCTCTACTGTCAAGATGAATCCAAACTCAGGTTGGAGGAACAACTCCTTATATACCGGCTGGGCAGCCTCCAACCTGATGGCATGAACATTGACTTCTCTAACTTCCGTTAATGCCCCTCCTCCCCTTCTTACCCCATCCCTGACATATTTAGTTGTTTGTTTTTTTTCTCTCTCTCTGCCCATCATCCTGCCTGTTCTCCATCTCCCTCTGGTGCTCCCCTCTCCCTTTCTTTCTCCCGAGGCCTCCTGTCCCATGATCCTTTCCCTTCTCCAGCTCTGTATCACTTTTGTCAATCACCTTTCCAGCTCTTCGCTTCATCCCACCCCCTCCGGTCTTCTATCATTTCGCATTTCCTCCTCCCCCTCCTACTTTCAAATCTCTTACTATCTTTCCTTTCAGTTAGTCCTGAGGAAGGGTCTCGACCCGAAACGTCGACAGTGCTTCTCCTTATAGATGCTGCCGGGCCTGCTGCGCTCCACCAGCATTTTGTGTGTGTTGTTTTATAAAATTACATGACTTCCTGATTCTCAAACTCAATTCCATGACTAACAAGGCAAGCATGCTAAGTGCTTTCTTTACCACACTATCAACATGTGTGGCCACTTTCAGTGACCTATGGATACGTAGCCCAGGATTCCTCTGTAACTCAACGCTGCCGAGAGACTATTATTAATAGTGTGTTTGTGCTCCCTTGACATTTGATGGTCCAATGTGCAACACCTCACATTTGGCTGGATTAAACGCCATCTGCCTTTTGTTATGTACCCCATAACTGGGTGTCTTACCAGCAAAGATAGAAGTGTCCGTTGGAGTCTGGTGATACTATTTTCAATAATATTTATTAGCAAACATATACAAAATGATATCAATGCGAATATACAGAGAATATACGTTAGCAATACTAAACCTAAAAGTGTGGGTATAGTAATAATCACTAATGAAACAAGCTTTATCATTGTCTAGGGGATAATGAATTGTCAGATGGAAATATACAGTTCAGTTCAGTTCATGCAGGCTGTGGTAGTTGTTGGTTGATGTGTTGCAATTGTTGGAGAGAGAGAGAGAGAAAACGTGTGAACAGTAACAACTATTATCTTGTCAACCTTCCTTTACGATTTTGATTCGTCGATGCATTGTTGTTGTGGCCATTCACATATGACCCTTCCGTCCTTTAGCTAGACCGTTCTTCCATGGTGAACTCGTCACCCAGGCAAGGGTGGACACACACACAAGCCCCCACCGGTCTCGCTACAAAACACTGTGGGTTAAAATTTATCGTTCGGTCTCTGATCTCCCACCCCGTCTCGTGGGGGTTTCTGATGTTCACTAGCATTTCTCCTGGTGCGTCTGAGGGGTGTTACCCCAGACCTCACTTTTATCCCCACTCACGGGGTCTCAGGTGTCAATCAGGTTGGGATGATGTAACCCATCAAACCAGCCCACTCTGGTTGCCCCTTGAGGGGTTTTTAATGAATTGAACAGTACCAAGTAAACAATCCTTCTCCAAAAGACAATAGTAGTAATCAATGGTTCCGTTTCTCTTTTGTTTGCTGTGTCTCTCTCTCATTAACTTTCATGAGCTGTTTATCAATAACAACTGCCCTGGCAGCTTTCCTTTGTCTCTCTTACTTCCTTGATAACAGCATTGAAATAGTAGTGATTTGCGATTCTCCAAAAGTGTGTGGGGGGGGGGAGGCATGGGCGACTCTGCACCCTTCTGCCCATCAGAGTTGTTCATCCTTTGTAACACATTTTTCTGGCCATTTGCAGTTCTGGTCACTTACCAACAGGAACAAAATCATTGAACTTGAAAGACTGCAGAGAAAATTTACATGAATGTTGCCTGAACTTGAGAAAGTTGAATAGGGTCTCCTGCATTCTGCGCGCCACAGTTCCTGAGAAGATGTTGGATTGCATGGGGGAGGGGGGGGGGGGAAAGAGATTTCAAAAGAAGCGTGTGGTGACAGTTCAGATATTCTGCACTCCAATGTTTATGAGAAGACATTCGATTGTGTAGCAGAGGAGAGATTTCAAAAAGAGCAAGCAGGGGCAGTTGGAATCTTCTGTGTGCACCAGTTCCCGAGGAGATGTTGCGTTGTGTAGTGGGAGAGATTTCAAAAGAAGCGGACAGGGCAGTTTGGACAATGTGCACCAGAGTTCCGGAAGAGATATTGGATTGTGCACATTGAGGCACTTGGCAAGGTCCAATCAAAAGAAGTTAAGTTCGTGTGGAGCGGCCAGTGTGAGAGTGGGCCAGTGTTAGAGAGGTGAATTCCTTCCAGGAATCTCATTCTCGGCCAAAGAACCTCCTTCCTTTGTTCTGTTCCCCTAAGCTGGGGTCGGCAACCTTTATCACTGAAAGAGCCATATGGACCCATTTCCCACAGAAAAGAAAACACTGGGAGCCACAAAACCCGTTTGACATTTAAAATGAAATAACACTGCATACAACGGTTTTTTTTTGCCTTTATGCTATGTATAAACAAACTATAATGTGTTGCATTTATGAAATTGATGAACTCCTGCAGAGAAAATGAACTTACATTTCTGCATGCAACAAAAACATTTTGAACTCCGAAAAAAAGACGTTGGGTTGAAGGTTACTCCATAGTTAGCCTACCTTGGATCGAAGAATTTAAAGAAAGCGCGCACTGGCGGGTGTCAGGCATTGGCAGTGGTGACGTATATTAATAGTGATAAAAAACACGTTGTAGCGGTGTGCTACACGCAGCGCTAAAATAACGACACTGCAGTCAAAGATAACTTTATTCGAACTACACAGCCTTGCTTTAAAGCCTCCCTCAACCCACCCCCTGTGGGCGCGGATGCTCCAAAAGACACGTACTCACAAACCCCCGTAGGCTATCTCCCTTAGCTGGAATGGCGGCTAATTGTGAGCCAGTTCGGATGTGCCAGGAAATGGGGTCGCCACAACGTTTTATTTAGATTGTACAAGATCAGCATAATCTTCAAATTTCGAATTACATTTCAAAAACTAACAAACCACGGGGAGCTGCAGCACAGAGATGAAAGAGACGCACGCGGCTCCGGAGCCACGGGTTGCCGACCCCTGCCCTAAGCAATGAAACCCTTATCACTACAACTTACCTCTCCCCCTCCTCGCTACTTTCCTTCTGAGCCACAGAGCCTGACTCAGTGCCGGAGACCTAAACACTGTAGCTTTTCTCTGCTATGTCATCCCCCAACAATATACCTGTTGTTGAGAGGAATGCCACAAGGGTAGTCTGCACTGATTGTCTATCCCCTTTCTCTCTGTTCTGCTTGTTGGAGTATAATTACATACCTCCCTATATGTCCAGTCTATCAGTCCCTCAGTGTCCCGAATGATCCCCAGTCCATCCAGTTCCAGCTCCAACTCTTCACGCTGGTCTGCTAGAAACTGTAGCTGGATGCACTTCTTGTATCAGGGACACTGGAAATCTTCCTGCCTTCCCACATCCTGCAAGAGAAGCATTCCAGTATCCTTCCTGGCAACCCGACTGCTCTAAATGTGCAATTAAAAAAAGAAAAGAAAGATAAACAATGGAAAAAAATCTACCTTGGGCCTACGCCACTCCTTGCTGATGCCTCAATGAGCTAAGGCCTAAAGTCCTCACCCCAACACTCACACAATGAATGCTCCCACAATGGCCTCTCGTCTGAAACCTAACTTCTTCTTATTGCCAAGTGCCTAATTATGTACAGTCCATATCTCCTTGAGAACTGTGGTGCATTAAAAATGCCAACTGACCCCACTCGCTTCTGTTAATTTTTCTCTCCCTGTATGCAATCTAATATGATTGAATTCACTCTGCAAATTTGAAAGGGAGAAGCTAAAGTCAAACGTATCAGTACCACAGTGCAGTAAAGGGAACTACAGAGGCACGAGAGATGAGCTGGCTAAAGTTGATTGGAAGGGGACACAATTAGGGATGACAGCTGAATAGGAATGGCTGGAGTTTCTGGGAGCAATTCAGAAGGTGCAGGGCAGATACACCCCAAAAAAGAGGAAAAATAATAAAGACAAGATGATTCAACCTCGGTTGATAAGGGAAGTCAAAGCCAGCATAAAAGCAAAATGAAGGGCACATAATAGAGCAAAAAGTTGGCGGATTGGGAAATTGTTAAAAGCCAACCAAAGGCAACTTGAAAAGCCATGAGAAGAGAAAAGAGAAAACATGAAGGTAATCTAATCAATAATATTCAAGAGGATGCCAGAAGATTTTTCAGATCTATAAAGAGTAAAAGAGAGGCAAGCGTAGATATTGGATTGCTGGAAAATGACGCCGGAGAGCTTGTAATGGGAGACAAGCAAATGGTGCACGTACTGGTCTGTGGAAATCACCAGCAGTACGTCAGAAGTTCGAAAGTGTCAGGGGGCAGAATTTGGTGCAGTTGCTGTTACTAAGGAGAAGTTGCTTGGGAAGCTGAAGCGCTGAAGATAGAGAAGTCACCTGGACCAGATGGACTACACTGTAGGCTTCTGAATGGGGTAGCTGAAAAGATTGACGAGGTACAGTACTCAAAAAACAGAAGTGAAAACTCCTTATCCCCCTCATTCCGATTTAGCTCATGAAATGCTGCTGAATCAAGAACAGATTTTGCAGGGGCACCAATTCAATAATAATTTTACAACAACTTCCCTATCGTTGACTACTGTCACACCGCAGTCGCCCTGGGGTAGTCACTTGATCTGAGTCTGTCACTGTGCATTCAGTGAAATAACTTGCTTACATTTTCTTTATTCACTCCATGTGAATGCAGGTTTGCCATTTTAGAAGCATTGATATAAATTAAAGTTGTTGTAGCTGTTGAAATGTTGGAACAATCTCACATAGTCTGAAATACCTCCTGTTCTTGCCAATGAAGGTTTGAAGGCTTCCAGGCAAATCCCCACATGACTTCAGTAACCTTCCATATTTCCAAAAGTGAAGATCACTGCCCACTTTAGGTATGGATAGAGACCTCTACTCCAGTCAGGCATCTCCCAATCCATGTCTGCCAATTTTCACTCAGACATGTGCCTCTGATTAGCCAATGGGCTGCCTTCAGTTTACCCACCCATGGACACAAGAGACACAGGAGTAGGCCACTCAGCCCCTCAAGCCTGTTCTGCCATTTGTTACAGTCCTGTCTGCTCTGCCCCTGGGCTCCTACAGTCCATTAGGTGCATTGGACCAAGTGAAATTGAATTGCTTCAGCAGGGTGTGTGATTCAGTGGCAGCTTTTTCTCCTTGACCCAAGGATACTGAGAGAGATCGTGAAGAACAGTGCAACAAGATGAGTCACATAATGACATTATCCCAAAATACCGTGCATCGTGTCAGGCTGAAAGACAATGATCAGAAAAGTTTGAAATGCTAGGTGGCCTGAAGTTCTAACACAGTCCTTGGTTTCAATGTTCAAGGTTCAATGCTTAAAGTACATTTATTATCAAAGCATGTATAAATTATCCATTCTTGAGATTCGTCTGCTTATATGCAGCCACAAAGCAAAAAACACAAAAGAACCTGATTTCTAAAAAAGAGCTACACCCGATGTGCAGTGAGAGATATAAAGCACAAATCTCGCAAACGATAAAAGCAAGCAACAGCATTCCAAATCAAAATGAGACCAGAGACCTGGAGCCCAGAGCAGCTGGACTAGGCCCATAGCCTAGTTCATCACACAGCAGGGCAAATCGCCATGAAGTTCGCAGACATGAGCAGTCTCACAGCCTCAGTGCCCAGACAGAAGGGTAAACATCATGGCAGAGTGAGCGTAGTCGGCCTGATCCTCGTCTTTATCCCAACACCCTGCCTTATCAGTCTATCTGGACCATTGTTTAAATTGTCCAAACACGGGGTCGTCCCCAGCAGTAGGACCCAGTGATACACTCTGGGCCTGTACCCCGCTGCCCAGCCTGAAGCTGCTCTCAAACGTTCCAAATTGGCTTGGAGCTTAGATCGATCCAGCCCTGCTCCCGGTTTAGGGAGATGGGTTCTAACTCCTTTCTGATTTGTTCACTTCAACTCCACCTCCGCCTCTGTCTCTGTCTCGACCTTGCTTTGAATGCTTCTCTTTGAACATGCCACACTACGACTTTGCACTGCACTTGCATGGTTCAACTTTCATCAGTCTCACTTTCACTTGCCTCCTCATTGTTTGTGGAGATAGTTTACCACAGTTTACCACATAAAAAGTGTTATTAATAAAATATTTGTCATATTTCAGTAAGCTGTCACCTGACTTCAATAGCACAGAAGGTTCCTGCAGATATCTGAACTGGCAGGTTCCCAGACTAAGGAGACAGAGGCTCAGCCTGGGTCTAACGATATTGAAAGGAGTGTATGTGTTGGATTTGGGTGAGATCTGGCCTGGAGTTATCTCCAGTACTTCCATCGACTCCTCTAATTGATAATGTTTGCCTCAACGATCAGGCTCTTGAACCAAAGGGGATAACTTCACTCAACTTTACTTCATCATTGAAATGTTCCCACAACCTATGGACTCACTTTCAAGGACTCTTCATCTCATGTTCTCAGTATTTATTGATTATTTATTTATTATCATGTTGTTTTTTTTGTGGGCTCATATACAAACTCAGTTCGTTAACTAACTCTGCTGGCAGCCACGTAACTCCGTGGTGAGAAGGCCATCTTTCATAAACAATAGATATCTCAGGTCAGTATGATTTGGGGTTCAACCGAACAGGAAAGTCATGATGTTCCAAATAAAGGAACCCGGATTTGAGCAGATGCTGTGTAAGTACTTCCCATAGACAATTATCATTCGGCAAGAAATAGCAGATTGTAGACCACGTAAAGTTATGTTGCCGTTGTTTAGTCGCGAAGTTGAGTCTGACACTTGGTGACCTCATAGATCAATGGGTCCATAGGGTTTTCATGGCAAGATACACACGTAGATTGCCAGGCCTTCCTTCTGCACAGATACTGCTGCTGCCCAGGTTGGGACCTGGCTGGGTTTGAACGCAGGACCTACCTCCTTGAAGTGCAGTTCTGATCCACTACGCCACCAACTGGCATTAAGTTATAAAGAAATTTACCAATTTCAGCTTTATCAAAAAGTTATTAAAAGAAAACTAAGAAAGAAGAAAAAGGGCTCATTACAAGGGCTCATTAAAAGGGCTCATTAAAAGGGCTCATTACAGTTAGACTAGTCTAAATGTGCACATGACTGTTAGACCTCATCTTTTCCAAAAGCTGGGTATAACTGTTACTCATGATGCTGAATCCACAGTCTGCACCAAAGCACCCGCCATAGTCCAAACTTCCCTCAAAGCCCATCTTGAATAAACTGGCTCTCTCAGGAGAATTGGCCCCTCCTCTTTGGAGCCGTTCATCTGCACAAAGAACTTCTTCCAACAGCATCTTCCCTTCTGTTCCGCTACACAGCTCCCGCCAAAATGACTGAAACCAGACAACTGTCCGTCACAAATATCTCTCCACCACCCCACCCCACTGAACCTTCTCCAGGACCCACCATCCTGATTGGCTGACACAACATTCCTAAGTTGAACAGCAGGGTTTCTTATCTTTAGCCGAAACCTAACATACTACTAGCAGGACACACTGCTTTTGCAGAAAACTGCTAAAATGAAATGCCTACAGCGTAGCAGTAGAGATCTTAACCAGGGCTTTACATTTATATTTGTACAGTTTTTTGTCTTTTGCAGCCTGGTTGAAGGCCCCGGTTGGTCCAATCTGTCACTGATTTTATGATGGTCATTATTCTAATGAATGTGTCCCCCGCTGGAAAATGAATTCAGGGTTGTATGTGGTGATCAATATGTACTTTGATAATAAACTTACATTGAACTTTGAACTTTGTGTCATAGTTTTTGCAACCAGATAGGTAGAGTAGTTGGTGGGGGGGGTGGGGGGGTGGGAGGAACTTTCCAAGCTGTAGAACCAAACATTATTATCTGTTTCAAGATAAGCTTGGCTGTGGGGTGGGGATAAAATATACCATGATTGCATGTTCTTAAGTGGTGCATTGAAAACAATGGATAACGAAGATTTTGCTTCCTGAATGCTTTTGGGTGTTTCTTCTGGATTTTGGACCACTCGTCATGAAAATCACTGTGAAACTTCCCTATCATGCGCCATTCTTTTTTGAAATCACCATATTTAAAAATTTCAATTCATAATTCATGTCAGAATAACTGCTGCTAAGATTAAGGAAGACACTTATGTTGGTCCACAAACCAAACAGGTCATCCATGGCAAACAATTCAAAGAACTTCTACTGGGACCAGAGAAAATCGCATGGAAGGCATTCAAGGATATGACTGAAAAATTTCTTGGCAGCTTCAGAGCACCAAGCTACGTGCAGCTGGCCGGCAACATGCTTTAAGCACACAAAACCATGAAGTGCAACATGTCACTAAAGATTCATTTCCTGCATTCCCATTTAGACTTCTTCCCTGCAAATCTTGGCACTGTCAATGATGAACAGGGTGAAAGATTTCACCAGGACATTGCGGTATCAGGGCGACTGGAATCCATCAGTGCTGGCTGATTAATGTTGGACACTTAAGCCAGAAGCCTCAGACACTGAGTACAAACAAAAATCATTAATAAAGCACTTTTAGCTTAGTTGAATTATTGCAAAGCGTCAGCACACCTCATGCAATTAAACACGTTATATTCAATAAAAGTTAATTTATTGTTCCTGAAAGTTTCTACGTGATACAAGTAGGCTGAAATTATATTTATGTTCAGCTTCAAGTGGTCTATCATAACCACAAAAGAAATCTGAGGAAGCTATACTTCTGAAAAAAATTGTTGTCTGGCGTAACCTCTTCTCTGTTTCTCCCACCATTATCAGACCATTGGATAATAAAGCATTGAGCCTTTACTTTGAAAATGATATCATGTTTCTAGTTTCAACAATCTGTCAACACCTGCAAAGACAATGAAAATAAACATAGATTTATCCCTGGGTAATTGCGACTGAATATAAACTAAACAAATATCTGAGGGGCAGAAAGGTGAACTCAAAAGAATTCTTCATAGAAGTGGACGGGAGGAGATTTGTAAAGTTAAATTCCACACTAGTTTGCTGCTGGAACTATGTGGATACTGAGACACAAATCCAGATATAAATGGTATTAAACAGACTGTGGTAGCACTTCCGTGACGGTGGAAAGCAGGGGTATGTAGAGATGGGGGCAAACAAGGCCATAAGTCCCTCTCAAAAGCATTGAGAAATGAGGTTCAGTTCAGAGTTCAAAGCAAATTTTATCATCAAAGTGCATAGATGTCACCACATCCAACCCTGAGATTCTTTTTCCAGCAGGCGTACTCAGCAAATCTATAGAACAGTAACTCAAGTATAACAGGATCAATGAAAGATCAACCAGACTGCAGAAGACACCAGACTGTGCAAACACCTTATCACCATATCAGAATTACAGCATGGAAGCAGGCCATCTCGGCCCTTATAGTCCGGGCCGAACGCTTACTCTCACCTAGTCCCACTGACCCGCACTCAGCCCATAACCCTCCATTCCTTTCCTGTCCATATACCTATCCAATTTTACTTTAAATGTCAATACTGAACCTGCCTCTACCACTTCTACTGGAAGCTCGTTCCACACAGCTACCAATCTCTGAGTAAAGAAATTCCCCCTTGTGTTACCCTTAAACTTTTGCCCCCAACTCTCAACTCATGTCCTCTTGTTTGAATCTCCCCTACTCTCAATGGAAAAAGCCTATCCACGTCAACTCTATCTATCCCCCTCATAATTTTAAATACCTCTACAACTAAATAGCAATAAATAATGTGAACATCATATAACGAGATAAAAAGTCCTTAAAGTGAGATTATTGGTTGTAGGAACTCATTGGATAGGTAAGTGTGTGTAGTTATCCCCTTTTGTTCAAGAGCCTGATGGTTGTGGGGTAGTAACTGTTCTTCAACCTGGTGCTGTGAGTCCTGAGGCTCTTGTACCTTCAACCTGATGGCAGCAGTGAGAAAAGAGCATGGCCTGGGTGGTGAGGATCTCCGATGATTGATGCTGCTTTCCTACGACAGTGTTTCATGTAGATGTGCTCAAATGGTTCGGAGGGCTCTACCTGTGATGTACTGGGACGAGTCCACTACCATTTGTAGGACAATGTTATGGACTTGAGCAGACACGTGCCACATAACAGCAGGACGTACATTTACCCCCTCCAATATTCAGTGCTTTTTAATGTTAGCTCCAGTTTCTGATGGGAAGTATGTTCAGTGACAGGTTCACAATTCTGCACACTTTTGAGTCTCTGATTTAATTTTGGAAGGACAGTTGGAATGAGAGACTGACTTGTGTGGATAACTGCTTTATTGTTGCTGCATGTGCCAAAGTACAGTGAAAATCTTTGCTTTGCATGCCATCCATACAGA
Source organism: Hypanus sabinus (assembly GCF_030144855.1). Classification (NCBI taxonomy): domain Eukaryota; kingdom Metazoa; phylum Chordata; class Chondrichthyes; order Myliobatiformes; family Dasyatidae; genus Hypanus; species Hypanus sabinus. The sequence continues at coordinate 23,473,621 of NC_082707.1, forward strand.
TCATTTCATCACATCAGTAACATTACGGTAGTACAGGTCCACAATCCCTTTTCTGAAATCCTTGGGATCAGTTGCATTTTGGAATTCAGAATTTTTCGGATTTCAGAATCCGTCCTCATTGGTTCCGGGACTCCCCGTGGATACCAAAAATCGCGGATGCTCAAGCCCCTTACTTAATCTGTCTCAGTGTGGGTGGACTTTAGGATCCAGCGGAGCTCCAGACATACACACATCCTCCCGTATGCTTTAAATCATCTCTAGATTGCTTATAATACCTAATACAATGCAAATGCTATGTAAATAGTCATTATACTGTATTGTTTAGGGAATAATGACAAGAAAAATATTTTATTTTCAACAAAAACATTCAATAAAACATAAAAATAGACAGCTTCAAATGAACCGAACTAAACACATGGTAAATGACTTAGGGGAATAAATGTAGAACTTCACTGTCACTATAAAACTTCAGTAGCTTGTCTTTCTGTTTCTTTAAATCATATACAGTTGTAGTTCCAAAACCATATTCTTCAGTAAGACACCGCACAGACACATCACGATCAAGCTTCTGCAATAACTCCACTTTCTGTTGTTACGTACCCGTGACAGTGGTGTTGAAGCTATACTGGACTTAAGGTAGTGGTCTGGTGATGGTAGAGTGACGTCATTTTCCTGCCAGTCGAGGTCAAGTGACAGGTTTTTTTTAACAGGGTATGAAAGGAGGACCCCTCCCTGTGAGGAGGGGCAGTTTGTGGTTGGATTTGCCATTTTGACTCCATGCCACTGCGTGGTCCAATATTATGACACAGTTTGGTTGAAAGATGGAGTTTTATTCAATGCCTAAAGTTTAAAAGGTCATTGCCGGCAGTTTCTTTATAATACTGCCAGTTAAAAATCAGTGGAGAGTGAAGATCGGGGTTCGGGAGTTAAAAGATCGAGGAAAGTTGATTTCGACAGTGAAACAGGTTCGTCCTTGTTTGATCCTCATTCAGAAGGAATTCGTTGGCTGTCCCTGTGGTAACCCCCGTGAATAGCAGAAAGGAGTGGGGTACAGTTTTGTAAAGGAAAGGTCAGTGCCTTTAAGCCATTTCATTTTCATCTTCGTAAATTCTCTGGGAAAAGTATAGTTCGACAGGGAACCGCAACAACATGACATGAAAGAGAATTTAAAATGTCTAAAAAGTCTCTCCTTTAATGGACTGTAAGCATTTTGAACTTTTGCAGTACTACTTTGAAGAACTGTTTTTGCAACATCGCTTTAAGAACTGTTTAAGCTTCATTGCTTTAAGAACTGTTTAAGCAGCCACACAGCAGCTGATTTCCAGTTACGTTAGTGGTTTGTTTACTTTTGGGGGTTTGTTTTTCAGTGTTTAATTAATGTTTTATTTGTTATAAAAACCCCTGCGTCACTTATTTATTTATTGTTGCTGAATTCCTAACACTGTGTTATTGATAATGATAGATGCTTCCTTCTCTTTTTCTCATTGTTACCCATAGGGGTATCTGCAGCCCTTTTTGACATTTTCACAGTGAAATTAAACACAAAGTCAACAGTTAACACAAAATATCAGCGAACAGCAAATGCATATGTAACCAGGACAAACGCTGAGCCACAACTGACGTCTGGCAGCCTCTGCTGGTGCTGCCACGTCACACCTGAGTGACGTCAGCTGTTGGCGAGAAAAACTTTGGTTTTCGGAGGTTTTTGGATTTCAGAATTTCGGATAAGGGATTGCAGACCTGTACAAGGGAAAACAACAACAGAATACAGAAACGGGAGAATCTGCAGATGCTGGAAATCCAAGCAACACATGCAGAATGCTGGAAGAACTCAACCGGTCAGGCTGCATCCATGGAGAAGAGTACAGTGGGCATTGAGGGCTGAGGCCCTTTGGCAGGACTGGAGAGGAGTAGATTTACAAGGTAGGGGAGGGGAGAGAGGAACACAAGGTGAAGCCTATATACAGAATATAATGCATAGAGAAAGTGCAGTGCAGGTCAAGCAATAAGGGCAAAGAGGTAGATTGTGAGATCAAGACTGAATAGTCTTACAGCATTGGGGGTAGAAGCTGTCATTGAGCCTGGTGGTATGTTCTATCAGACTATTCTATCACTTGTATGTGTTTAGCGCTCCATTTCCAAATCCTTTATCCAAGATTTCGTGGGGTTCAGGCTCACATCTCAGTACAAGGCTCAAAATGAGAATGAGCACGGGATTTCATTTGCTTATTTTGTTCTGGACTGCACTGATAACGGAAAGAAGTGACAAAGATTAAGAGCTGATTTATTTTAGGTCGATTAACTTGCTTACTTTCAGCAGCTTCGTCATAGAATTCAAAGCGAAAGCAGCACGATGTTGTTTCGTCGCTATTGATTTTTCATTCCCAAATTGTTGCATGATTCCACTTAATAGTGCAAAAAGGATATTTTGTACAGTACTGTAATGTAATGAAGTTACACAGAGCTGTCCAGTGGGACTAACAGATATATCAGTATTGCAGTGGAGTAAAAAGAACAAGAACGTCATGAGAGAGAAGCTGGCCAAAGTTGATTGGAAGGGGAGACTGGCAGGGATTATGATTAAACTGGCGTAGCTGGAGTTTCTTGAAGTAGTTTGGAAAATGCAGGGTTGGTTCATCCAAAGAAGAAGCAATATTCTAAAGGCAGGATGAAGCAACTGCCTCTGACAAAGGAAGTCAAAACCAGCATAAAAATAAATCAGAAGGCATACAATATAGTTCAAATTCAAAGTAAATGTATTATCAAAGTAATTGTATGTCACCATGTTCATCCCAGAGATTCATTTTCTCATGGGCATTCACAGTAAATACAACAACACAATAGAATCAATATAGACCACACCCAACAGGACGGACAAACAACCAATGTGCAAAAGACAACAAACTATGCAAATACAAAAAGAAAGAAGGAAAAGTAAATAAGCAATAATCCCACCTCGGCAACTGTGGAATTAAATTTAGCTATTAACCTGGAAGTTAAAGATTGGAGGCAGTGGGCAGTGAGGAAGGTTTTCAAAGCTTGCAGAGGGATCTGGACCAGCTGGGAAAATGGGCTGAAAAATGACAGATGGAAGTTAATACAGACAAGTGTGAGGTATTGCACTTTGGAAGGACAAATCAAGGTAGAACATACAAGGTAAATGGTAGGGCACTGAGCAGTGCAGTAGAACAGAGGGATCTAGGAATACTGATGCAAAATTTCCTAAAAGTGGCACGACAGGTAGATAGGGTAGTAAAGAGAGCTTTTGGTACATTGGCCTTTATAAATCAAAGTATTGAGTATAAGAGTTGGAATGTTATGGTGAGGTTGTATAAGGCATTGGTGAGGCCGAATTTGGAGTATTGTGTACAGTTTTGGTCATCAAATGACAGTAAGGATATTAATAAAGTTGAAAGAGTGTAGAAAAGGTTTACAAGGATGTTGCCAGGACTTGAGAAATTGAGTTACAGAGAAAGGTTGAATAGGTTAGGTCTTTATTCCCTGGAGCGTAGAAGAATGAGGGGAGACGATAGAGGTATATAAAATTATGATAGGTATAGATAGAGTGAATGCAAGCAGGCTTTTTCCACTGAGACTAGGGGAGAAAAAAACCAGAGGACATGGGTTAAGGGTGAAGGGGGAAAAGTTTAAAGGGAACATTAGGGGGGGGGTCTTCTTCACATAGAGAGTGGTGGGAGTGTGGAATGAGCTGCCAGATGAAGTGGTAAATGCGGGCTCACTTTTAAAATTTAAGAAAAACTTGGACAGGTACATGGATGAGAAGTGTTTGGAGGGATATGGGCCAGGTGCAGGTCAGTGGGACTAGGAAGAAAAATGGTTCGGCACAGCCAAGAAGGGCCAAAAGGCCTGTTTCTGTGCTGTAATGTTCTGTGGTTCTAAATCAAAACTCATTACTTTGATGACCCATGAAATGGTTGGAGTTTGATCAGATCGCAGCTCTTTCACTGATGCTCTTCAGGAAGGAATTCTGTTGCTCTAATCTGGTCTCTGTTTTTTATGCTCTATTCAAGGCTGATAAGACCGAACCCTGCAGAGAGCTGCCGACAAGACCTGCTCCTTGGTCATCTCCAAGGCTGTGGTACATCGACTATTCCAGCGTGTCCACTGCTGCGAGCCAGCAGGGCCAAACTGCATCCCAGGGCGGGGTCCTCAAAGTTTGTGCGGAACAGCTGACTGGTGTGTTTACGGATATTTTTAATCTCTCTCTCTCTCCCGGTGTGTTGTGCCCTCCTTTTCAAATCATCCATCATTGTTCCTGTGCCTAAGAAAACCAAGGTAGCACGTTTGAACGATTGGCGCCCTATTGCACTCATCTCCATTATAAGCAGATGCTTTGAGAGGCTGGTTAAAGTCTACATCTGCAGCATGCTATCATTCACACTGGACCCTCTACAATTTGCCTACCGAAAGAACCAGTCTATCGATGACGCCATAGCCACAGCACTACACACCACGCTCACTCACCTCACAGAAGAGGGATGCATACATTAGAATGCTGTTCCTGGACTACAGTTCGGCATTCAACACCATAATCTTCTCCAGACTTGACAGGAAGCTCAGAAACCTCGGCCTGCATCCTGCCTTGTGCAGCTGGATCCTCGACTTCTTATCTGATCTCCAATAGGTGGTAAGGATGGGGTCCCTCACATCTGCCACTCTGGTCGTCAACACAGGACCTCCCCCAGGGTTGTGTCCTGAGTCCCTTCCTCTGCTCCCTTTACACCCAGGACTGCGCTGCCACACGCAGCTCCAATATGCTGATCAAATTTGCGGATGACACAACATTGATTGGCCTTATTTCTAGCAGTGATGAGACGGCCTACAGAGGAGAGTTTAACACCCTGCCTCATGGTGCCAGGACAACAACCTCTCCCTCAATGTCCCAAAAACAAAAGAGCTGATTGTGGATTACAGAAGGAATGGAGACAGGCTAGGCCCGACCAACATCAATGTGTCTGCAGTTGAGAGGGTGAGTAGTTTCAAGTTCCTCGGTACACACATCACTGAAGATCTCCCCTGGAAGGTACACACCGGCTGTGTGGCAACAGCATCTCTTCCAACTCAGGCGACTGAAGAAGATCAGCATGAGTTCCCAAATCCTCAAGACCTTCTTCAGGGGCACCATTGAGAGCATCCTGACGGGCTGTATCACCACCTGAAATGGGAACTGTACCAAACTTGATCGCTGGCATTGCAGAGAGTGGTACAGACCGCCCAGCACATCAGGACTTCCCTCAGCTGAGGACATTTACAGCAGCAGGTACATAAAGGAGGCCTGGAAGATCAACAAGGACACCAGTCACCCCAACCGTAAGCTGTTTCAGCTGCTTCCGTCTGACAAATGCTACTGCAGCATTGAAGCCAGGACCAACAGGCAAAGGAGCAGCTTCTTTCTACAAGTCATTAGACTTTTAAATTCACATGTCTGTACATTGCCATGGAGTCATAATGCTTAGATTTTTACTCCCTCATGTTGTGGGATGGATGAAAGATTTAAATAAATTTAAATTCAAATTCAAATTCTATTGCAAATCTAATTCCAGGGCTGAGCAATATGGCTAACTCTCCAAATCTTTTGAAGTGGCCGACAAAACAATTTTGAGTAAGTAAAAATGGCTGACCATGCCAGTGATGACAAGATCCCAAACAAAATTAACAGGAAGAATGTGTTAAACTGGCGATGCACCGTGTGTCAGTGTATGGCTTATTAGATGGGTCTTCAGATGAGTTTATGAATGAGGAAAAAGAGCTGGAAATTGAGATGTTTTAGTAGCTCATTTCAAATACCAGAATGACAGCAAGGTGCCATCTGTTCCAATCGGAATGTGACTGGAAACGCAGCTTGGACAGCTTGTGTTACTGTTGCAAAGAATGTTTATGACAAGACCTTGAGGGGATGGTACAAGAGGGGCAAAAGGTTTTGAATTATCACTCATCATCGTCATTATGTACCGTGTTGTAAGGCATGGATGATCACGGTCTTTGATTATGATTGTTCTTGGCAAAGTTTTCTACAGAACTGGGTTGACATTGCCTTCTTCTGGGCAGTGTCTTTACAAGACAAGTGACTCCAGCCATTATCAATACGCTTCAGAGATTGTCTGCCTGGCGTCAGTGGTCGCATGACCAGGACTTTTGATCTGCACCGGCTGCTCATACGACCATCCACCACCTGCTCCCATGGCTTCATCTGATCCTGATCAGGAGGGCTAAGCAGGTTTTCTACCTTGCCCAAGGGTGATCTGTAAGCTATCGGAAGGAAGGAGCACCTTACACCTCCTTTGGTAGAGACGTACCTCCACCCCGCTACCCAAGAATTCCAGAACCTGTCACTAAAATTCCAATTAAAAAAATATTGCCAAAGGGGAATAGATTGGTGGTGCTCATGGGTGAATGGACTGTTCAAAACTATGATAGCCAATTTGAAGGAGCTGTTCTTAAAATGTTGAGAGTGAGTATTCAGGCTCCTATACCTCCTTCCAGACGGCAGTAGTGAAAAAAGGGCATGTGAAGGTGAAGGTCTTGAACGATGGATGCTGCCTTCTTCCGAAACCGCTTTTTGAAGATGTCCTTGATGGTGGGGAAGCTAGTGCCCATTGTAGAGCTGGATGAGTCTTTGCAGCCTCATTGGACCCTGCCCATTGAAGCCTCCATTCCAGGCCATGAAGCAACCAGACAGAATGCTCTCCACCATGCACCTGTGGAATTTTGCTGGAGTCTTCTCTGGGAATTAGCACTGAATCAAGCCGTGGTTCCTAATCTGTGTGGTATTTCTGCCACCCTTTCTAGGCAGAGAGTTCCAGACCCCTATCACCCTCTGGTTGAAGAAAACATCTCCTCCAACTCCCGTCTGAGCTTTCTCCCAAGTACTTCCCATCTATATTCCCCCGTTTTAGAGAAGTTTGGTCAGGAAAATGGGTGCTTTCAACTTAGTCTTTCTCAATCCCGCATGATTTTATTTACTCCAGTTGTTTCCTCTGAGCCTCCTTTGTTCCTTAGCTTATATAATCATCACTCATTTTTAAAATGTTACAGTCCCAGCAACATCCTGGTAAACCTCTGCACCCTCCCCTCTGCAATCAAAACTTATGTGAATTTTAAGTAGTGGGGAACGGGGTTGTTTGGATTATTCTGAGAGCTGGCATAGACTTAAAGGCGAGTTCAGTGTCATATGTACACGTCCATGTTTGTACAGGTGCATCACAGTCACACAGTGTACTATAAGTAATACCCGCAAGAAAAGAATACTTAAGTTAAACAAAAATTATACATGATTTATACAAGAAAGAACACAATTTGCATAAAATAAATTCCATTTTATTGCAATGTGGTCAAAGAGGCTATATTGATGTAGAGATTAAGATTGTGGGATTTTGTAGGCTGGTTCAAGAACTGGGTGGTTGAAGGGAAATAGCTGCTATTAGCAGTTTGGGAGTTCAGGCTACAGACTTAGTAGCTGAACGGCCTCTTTTTAAGTCACCAAGAATGGAAAGAAAAATACAAGGATCTCTTTGAACTGAAGAAGTGGGGTGGGGTTGCCTGGCCTTCTTCAGCTTGTGGTATTTAGTTTGTGATACTCTTTGCCTCTTTAACCGTTAAATGCTTGGTAGATACAGCCCAGTCCATCACAGGAAAAGCCCCCAACCACCACCATCGAGTACATCTCCAAGGAGTGCTGCCACAAGAAAGCAGCATCCATCACCAAGGTGTCCCGACCATCCGGGCCATTCTCTCTTCTCACTGCTGCCAGCAGAAAGGTGGTACATGAGTCTTCGGTCCTGCACCAACAGGTTCAAGAACAGTTATTAACCTGCAATCATTAGGTTCCTGAACCCGCTAGATAACTTCACACCTCAATCCTGAACTGATTCCACCACCTATACATGCATTTCCAAGTCAAGTTCTCAGTCTTATCTTTCTTTCTTATTGGGCTATCGGTTAATTTGGACAACTACTTATTTGAGACAACTCTCGAGGAAGAAAATCAAATCAATAAAATAGCTGGGATTCCTTTAATTTATTTGGGACATGATGCCATTAACTTGGGCAGGAGGTGGTCAGTTACATGCACTTGTGTGGCTGTTAGACACTACATCATGCTTTGAGTGAACAGCTGAGAGTATTTATATTACGTTTTCCGTTTGGCCCAATGGACGCCAATTGAAATTTTACCTTACCACTTTTGAGAGCCTTGTCAAGATGCCATGAATGTATTTGACACCAGCTGAAAGAATTACGCTATTGGACCAAATTGAAAGCCTTCCGCCTAACTCCTCTTATTATCAGCTGGCAGGGATAACCGGACTTCCGAAAGCTACAATTGCATGCTTGATACATCAGCAAGGTAAACTGTGAGAAAACTGGGCATTACACGAGGCGTTATAGAGACTTCACAAAAATGAGCATTTGAAAGTAAGGATCCAGATGTTGAAGGAGCCCTCAAATAATGGTTTTCCATAATAACTGGACAAGGTGTGCATGTCAGTAAACCAATGTTAAAAATCGAATCAAAGGAGCTAGCTAAGAAGCTGGGTCATGAAGATTGTAATGCAACAGTAGTTGGTTGTGTTCTTGGAAACGTAAACACCAGATCAAATTCAAGAAAGCACATGGTGAGAAAGGTAGTGCTGATACTTGAAGAGCAGGAATATGGAGATCTATAAAACTCCTTGACTTGCTTCAAAAATGTTGTGGAGGTGATACCTACAATGCCGATGAAACAGGCCTTTTATTTATGGTTCCACACTGGACGGCTCTCTTTGCTACAAACATGCAACACTATCAAGTTCAAAGAGAGCACTTGATCGCATAACTGTGTTGTGTTGTTCAAATATGTCAAGATCCGATAAAAGTTAATTGTTGGTTATTGGGGAAAGTGTTAAACCTTGACGCTTTAAGGGACTAAGAATTGATAGCTTACCAATCAAATACTATGCTAATAAGGATGCATGGATGCCGTCCGAAATTTTTAAGAAATGGCTGATGAGTTGGGATATGAAACTACAGTGGAAATCAAACAAAATTATTCTGCTTGTTGACAATTTGCAGCATACCCAAATATAGAGCGTTTGATATACATCCAGCTGGAATTTCTGTCTACCAATACAACAGCCTTGGTGCAGTCAATGGATATGGAAATTATAAAATATTTAAAGATATATTGTGGAAAGTTGGTGAACCACATTCTTAAAGTGTAATGCTCAACTATCTCAGCTCGTACGTACCTGGGGGAGACCCCGTCCCCCATTCAACCTTGTCTCACGGTTGCTGTGCAATGCCGCCTGATATGGCCTCAAACATCAATCATCAGCCAGCACACAATGTACATTTTACAAATTACACTTCATAAATCTTACTTGGACTATGAGATTAATAAGGATACAATACAAAAAGGAATGAATGGAAACAAAAAAAAAGGTGCCAGACTTATCAAAGTTCAGTTTCTTCGTAGACACACAGTTGGAGCTTGGGACCTTCCTTCTTCCCCTGTAATCCGCTCTGACCCCACGACTCGTAGCTCGGGACCACCCGACGTGATCGACCAGAGCACTCCCAGCACGTCTGTCCTCCTCTCGATCTCCCCTCCGTCTCCCCACCAAAACCATATGTTTTCCCAGCCATATGAGACAGCATATCACCCCAAAAGAAGAATAACATGGATACCCATACGCAGTAACATAAAGAAGAAACCCCTTACTACTGACACCCTTTTCAACAGCCACGGAAATGAGTGCAAGGGTTAGCCTCTTACAGGCAGGACAGTTTGTCAGTGATAGCTGGCGAGAAATAAGCACTAAGACAATTCAGAATCAGAATCAGGTTTCTTATCATTGGCATGTGTCATGAAGTCCATTAACTTAGCAGCAGCAGTTCAATGCAATACATAATATAGAAGAAAATCAATCAATCAATTACAGTATACATATATTGAATAAATTAAAAATTGTGCAAAATCAGAAAAAATATATATTAAAAAAGGGAGGTTGTGTTCACAGGTTCAATGTCCATTTAGGAATCAGATGGCAGAGGGGAAGAAGCTGTTCCTGAATCGCTGCGTGTGTGCCTTCAGGCTTCTGTACCTCCTTTCTGATGGTAACAGTGAGAAGAGGACATGCCCTGGGTGCTGGAGGTCCTTTTCTGACACATCGCTCCTTGGAGACATCCTGGGTACTTTGTAGGCTAGTACCCAAGATGGAGCCAACTAAATTTACAACCCTCTGCAGCTTCTTTCAGTCCTGTGCAGTAGCCCCTCCATACCAAACAGTGATGCAGCCTGTCAGAATGCTCTCTATGGTATATCTATAGAAGTTTTTGAGTGTTTTTGTCAACATACCAAATCTCTCCAAACTCCTAATGCAGCATGGTTGCTGCCTTGCCTTCTTTATAACTGCAATGATATGTTGGGACCAGGTCAGGTCCTCAGAGATCTTGTCACTCAGGAACTTGAAACTACTCCCTGTCTCCACTTCTGATCCCTCTATCAGGATTGGTATGTGTTCATCCATCTTACCCTTCTGAAAGTTCAGAATCAGCTCTTTCATCTTACTGACATTAAGTGCAATGTTTTTGCTGTGACACCACTCCACTAGCTGGCATATCTCATTCCTTTTCATCTCCATCTGAGATCCTACCAGCAACGGTTGTATCATCAGCAAATTTATAGATGGTATTTGAGCTGTGCCTAGCCGCACAGTCATGGGTACAGAGAGAGTAGAGCAGTGGACTAGCACACATCCCTGATGTACACCAGTGTTGATCATCAATTAGGAGGAAATATTATCACCAATCTGCACAGATTGTGTTCTTCAGGTTAGGAAGTTGAGGATCCAATTGCAGAGAGAGGTTCAGAGGCCAGGGTTCTGTAACTTCTCATTCAGGATTATGGGAATGATGGTGTTTAACGCTGAACTATAGTCAATGAACAGCATCCTAACGTAGGTGTTTGTGTAGTCCAGGTGGTCTAAAGCCATGTGAAGAGCCATTGAGATTTCATCTGCCATTGACCCATTGTGGCGATAGGCAAATTGCAGTGGGTCCAAGTCCTTGCTGAGGCAGGAGTTCAGTCTAGTCATGACCAACCTCTCAAAGCATTACTGTAGTGGTGAGTGCTACTGGGCGATAGTCATTGAGGCAACTCACAGTATTCTTCTTTGGCACTGGTATAATTTTTGCTTTTTTGAGGCAAGTGGGAACTTCTAGTTCTAGTTGGTTGACACAAATTTTCAGAGCCTTACCAGGTACTCTGTTGGGAACTTCTGCCTTGAGAGGGTTCACCCTCTTTAAAGACAGACTAACATTGGCCTCTAAGTCAAGGAACACAGGGTTACCAGCTGCAGCAGGGATCTTCACAGCTGTGGTTATATTCTCCCTTTCAAAGTGGGCATAGAAAGAGAAGGCATCGAGTTCATCTGTAGTGAAGCATTGCTGCCATTCATGATGTTGGGTTTTGCTTTGTAGGAAGTAATGCCTTGCAGACTCTGCCAGAGTTGTCATACATGCGATGTTGCCTCCAACCTTGTTCGAAATTATCTCTTCGCTCCCACAAGTCATACCTGGTTTCAGACCAAAAACGGCTGGGAGTGAAAATGAAACGATTTCACAGCTTCAACATGCAGAATGAAGGCATCAACAATTATCATAAATGTTACAATGAAAATGAAGACTGGGGAGGGGGGGGGTGCAATCATTGAGAGCATTGTATCTAAACGTTAAGGTTGAGAATATGAAGATGGAGAAAGTGATAAAGGTGACAGAACTGAACCAGTAACTACACAGGATGCCAGGAAATTTATTGTTGGATTACGACTTCTTCATGCAGGAAGGCAATGAAGGCAGTCCATTATCTGCATGAGGTGTCTGCACTGATTTTGTTCATTTACAGTCAATCTAAACAACATGCCAGCCTACACTCTATGAATCCCTCCATTGGTAGCTAATATGAACTATCGCACAGTTTTATAGTACTGTAGTAATATTGGTACTATTCTAAATTGTTCCATATTTCATTTAAATACACATTATGTTACACAGTTAAACAGTAGTTTGTCTTTTTTTATACCTTTTTGCCCAGTTCCATGAAACTCTGGATGATTGGGACAGCTGCTTAATTGGGCCAAAATGTACTGGTCCCGATTTGTTCCAATTTACAGGAAACCACTGTATTTCTTTTAATTTGCACATTTTGTTTTCTTTTGCATTTTGGTTGTTAGTCACTTTGTGTGCAGGCATGCATGGATTCTATTGTACTCCCTTTACTGTGAATGCCTGAAAGTTTTAAATCTCAGGGTGGTGTCTCGTGACATATATGTACTTTGATAATAAATTTACTTTGACTTTGAATTAAATTTGCAGGTAAATAGTTTACACCAGAGGGAGCCAAATAGTCAGAATGCAGGAAGGATGTGTGATCATCTGATCCTGGTTTGACACATTCTGCAAGAGTGTGTTGAAAAGCACTGATGGGTATATAAAATCATGAGGGGCAGATTAAGTAGGAGACTTTTTCCCCCAAGGCAGAAGATAAACCTAGGGGGCATAGGTTTAATGTAAAAGGAGAAATATTTGAAAGGGGATATTTTTCACACAGGTGCCTGGTGTAAGCAATGCATGATCCAATGAACTTGTAGAGGCAGATACCATTATGAAAATTAAAAGATATTTATACAGGTAGGTAGAGAGGGATTTTCAGTGGGGTACAAGCCAAATGCAAGCTTATGGGACTAACAAAGTACTTGTACTTTGTCTAGTTCAGGTACTTCGTACTAATACTTCTTCTAGACCAATTCTTTTTACAATGTATGTCAACGATTTGGATAATGAAATTGATGGCTTTGTTGCAAAGTTCGTAGATGCTACGAAGATAGGTGGAGGGACAGGTATTTTGGAGGAAGTAGAGATCCAACTGAAGTACAGATTAGGAGAATGGGCGAAGAAATCGCAGATGGAATACAGTGTTGGGAAACAAACAGTCATGCACTTGGGAGTCCTTGTGCAGGATTCCCTGAAGGTTAATTTCCAGGTTGAACCTGTGGTGAGGAAGGCAAATGCAATGTTAAGCATTCATTTCAAGAGGAGTAGAATAGGAAAACAAGGATGTAATGTTGAGGCTTTATAAAGTATGGTGAGGCCTCACTTGGAGTATTGTGACCAGGTTTGGGCCACTTATCTTAAGAAAGATGTGCTGTAATGGAGGGGATTCAAAGGAGTTCATGAAAATGATTCCAGGATTGAATGGCTTGTCATATGAAGAGTGTTTGATGGCTCTGGGCCTGTATTCATGAGAATTCAGAAGAATGAGGGGTGATCTCTTTGAAACCTATTGAAAGGCGAAAGGCCTTGATAGGGTGGATGTGGAGAGGATGTTTCCTATGGTGGGAGAGTCTAAGAACGGAGGACACAGCCTCAGAAAAGAGAGGCATCCTTTTAGAATTGAGATGAGGAGGAATTTCTTTAGCCAGAGAGTGGTGAATCTGTGGAATTCTTTGCCACAGGCAGGTGTGGAGGACAAGTCTTTATGTAAATTTAAGGCAGAGGTTGAAAGTTTCTTGTTTGGTCAGGGCATGAAAGGATACAGGAAGAAGGCAGGAGATTGGCCTGAGAGGAAAATTGGATCAGCCGTGATGAAATGCTGGAGGAGACTGGATGGGCCAAATGGCCTAACTCTGCACCTATATCTTATGGTCTTATGGACTAATGGTCTTGCAGAATCAGAATCAGTTTTTTTTATCACTGACCTAAATGATGTGACAGAGGTTATTCTGCAGTAGCAGTACAGTGCAAGGAAATGAGGTGGTGCTCACGTATTTGTTGACTGTTCAGAAAGCTGATGGCATCGGTGAAGAAATTGTTTCTGAGTCACTGAGTGTAGGTCTTCAGCCTCCGATACCCCTTCCCGATGAGAAGCGAGCATGTTGCTTCCCTGATGGCGAGGGTGTTTTGGTGGTGGGTGCTGTCTTCTTGAGGCTCTGCCTTTTGAAGACGTCATCAGCGGTGGGGAGGGCAATGCATGTCGTGGAGTTGACTACAACCTTCTGCAGCCTCTTGTGATTCTGTGCATTGGAGCCTCCATGCTCTCTCAATGGTACTTCTGGAGAAATCTTTTGATAAGTTGTGCTTAGGGGCCTGTTTCTGTGCGGCTTTAAGGATGGTGATTCACTTGGTAGAACAGAATGTGGCCGGACTTCAGGGCCACAATGGAGAATTGTTGCACTCAGTAGAGGAAGCTTCAAGTCTAAGGCAGGTCTGAGAGGCAGGTATGGCTTGAAGGAACTGGAGGGCAATTTCCAACAGTATTTGCTTCGTTTATGTTGTCACTGGTTTAAGTAAATAATTGAGAGGTATAAAAACCATTAGATGGTGGTGGACCATTTAATTGCTATTCTGATAGTTGGACAATGAGAAAATTATTAACATTGTTGGCTCATCTCAGCAATTAATCTCTACCAATGCTCCATTAGCCATGGAGAGCAGAAAAACAGATTTATGGAGTTATATGATTCCGATGCAGATTTATTTATCACATCTACATCAAAGCATACAGTGAAATGTGTTATTTGCATTAATAACCAACACCCCAAGGATGTACTGGGGACAGCCCACAACTGCCACCACACATTCTGGTGCCAACGTAACATGCCCACAATGTTCATCAGGACATATCAAAACAGAATACACCAAGCGACAAAACAACAACAGCAAAACAAGCCCCAGTTCCTAACTCCCACCCACCCATGCACATACCCAGTTCTCCCACTCTAGTACTCCTTCAACCTCTAGCCCACTCATGGATTCACAAGCACTGGGCCATCGACTTCTCCTGTGAACTTACAGAGATTTGCAGACTCGGGTCTCCTGGGTCATTGGGCCTAGACACCTGGACTTCTGATTGACCTTTGGGCTTCGATCTGGGTATCTGCTTGATCTCCGGACTTTGATCTTCCAGTACTCGCAGATCAGGACCCAGACTCCATGCCTTGAACTCCAGACTCTCCAATGACAGGACCCCAAACAACCTTCCTGGCCTGTTGGCCTAATATCCAACCACAACCATTATCACTGGCCTTCAAGGATGGAGCTGAGGATTAGAGCCTGAGTACTAACTTCTTGACGTCCCTGTCCCTAAGTGCTAACGTGACCTCTAACTCCCACCTCAGTCCCCAAAACCATTCCTATGAACCTAAAAAAACCCTGAAGAACAACTAGGCCTGAGCCCTGATCTTGGTGGAGACACAGCCTAGCACCAGCTTGTATGATACGACATGGAACTAACTCTTTAGCCATCCAGTGTATCCGTACTAATCCCATTCCCAGCAACTAACGCGGAATATAGGATGTGACAGGACACGAAGAGCTCCTTCGGTGCACAAAGTCTGCACTGACCATGATCCCCCTGCCTGAACCTTATCACTATCCCATCATTCCCTGTCCATTCACATGTCTGTCAAAATGCCTCCTAAATATTGCTATCATATCTACTTCATCACTTTCCCTGAAAGCACATCCCAGATACCTGCCTCCCTCTGCGTATAAAAACTTTCCATGATATCTCCTTTGAACTTTTCCCCCTTTCAACTTAATCCTATGGCTCCCTAGTATTCCTAGTGCTTGTAGTGCTGCACCATAGAAAGCATTCTGCTGGATGCATTACAGCTTGGCATGGCAACAGTTCTGAAGTGACCACAAGGAAGCACAGACAGCTGTGGACACATCTCAGCACAGCACAGAAAACTAACCTCTCCTCCATGGGCTCCATCTGTACTTCTCACTGCCTCAGTGCAGCAGCTAACATGGTCAAAGACCCCACCCTACCTGGACCCTCTCCCCTCTCCCCTCAGGTAGAACAGACAGACAGACATACTTTATTGATCCCAAGGGAAACTGGGTTTTATTACAGCCGCACCAAGAATAGTGAAGAAATATAGCAATATAAAACCATAAATAATTAAATAATAATGTTAATCATGCCAGGCGGAAATAAGTCCAGGACCAGCCTATTAGCTCAGGGTGTCTGACACTCCAAGAGAGGAGTTGTAAAGTTTGATGGCCACAGGCAGGAATGACTTCCTATGATGCTCAGTGTTGCATCTCGGTGGAATGAGTCTCTGGCTGAATGTACTCCTGTGCCTAACCAGTACATTATGGAGTGGATGGGAGTCATTGTCCAAGGTGGCATGCAACTTGGACAGCATCCTCTTTTCAGACACCACCGTCAGAGAGTCCAGTTCCACCCCCTCAACATCACTGGCTTTCCGAATGAGTTTGTTGATTCTGTTGGTGTCTGCTACCCTCAGCCTGCTGCCCCAGCACACAACAGCAAACGTGATAGCACTGGCCATCACAGACTTGTAGAACATCCTCAGCATCGTCCAGCAGATGTTAAGGGACCTCAGTCTCCTCAAGAAATAGAGACGGCTCTGACCCTTCTTGTAGACAGCCTCAGTGTTCTTTGACCAGTCCAGCTTATTGTCCATTCATATCCCCAGGTATTTGTAATCCTCCACCATGTCCACACTGACCCCTTGGATGGAAACAGGGGTCACTGGTGCCTTAGCCCCCCTCAGTTATCAGGAAGATACAAAAGCCTGAACACACAACAATTTGGCTCAAGGACATCTTCTATCCTGCTGTTATCAGACTCTTGAGAGGACGTCTTATCTGATAAGATGGACTCATGACCTCACATTCTAACTCATAATTTGCACTTTATTACTTATCTTCTGTTTTTCTGTACCTATTCAATTCTGCATTGTTATTGTTTTGCTTTAATCTGGCTCAATGCACTGTGTAATGATTTGATCTGCAAAAGCAGTATGCAAGGTAAGCTTTTCACCGTAATCTTGACACGTGACAATAATAAACCAATACTGACATCACATTTCCAGCTTGGGGGAAAATATGATCAAACTTGTCTGTGCTCTGCATAATTTTATGTTCTTCAATCAGCCTGTCCCTCAGCCTCTGATGCTCCAAAAAAAAATTCCAAGTTTGTGCAACCCCTGCTGATAGTTGTACTTTCTAATGCAACAGGCTGGTGAACCTCTTCTGCACTATCTCCAAAGCCTCTACATCCTTCCTGTATACTGTGACCAGAGCTCTACACAAAACTCCAAATATGACCCGACCAATGTTTCTACAATTGTAATGTGACTTCACAATTTTAATACTCAGCACATTGACTGATGGACGTACAGTATGTTTGTTGAACGCTTTCTTTAGCACCTTATCTACATGTTTAGTCCCTTTCAGGGAGCTGTAGACTTCCATCTCAGAATCCCTTATCTGCTTCTCAGGGTCCTGCTGTTTACTGTAAAGTGTTTCTGTATGGATGGGAAACCTATGTCATGTGTAATGCTCTAGAGTCAGACATTGTATCCCTGCCCAGGAGCATCTGAAAAATACACCTCTGGTGCAGTAGAAGACCCAGAGAGAGAACACACTGAGGCATGATCCCTTTTTAGACAATTTAAACACCAGCTCAGATCAGTGGTGAGAGCCAACTTCGCTCGCTCTCTGTGATATTCACCCCTCTCTCCAGGGCATCGGGGACTTTTGCTGCAGTGGTTCCCGGGTACAATGCAAGGTACAATCCATTGTTTGGTCAATTTAAATGCTGTCCCAGATAGACTGAAAAGACAGGGTGTCAGGATCTGAGGTGAGCACTGATTTTGCTTGCTTTCTACGATGGTCACTCCTCTCTCTGTGGCGCTGGGGCTATGAAGGCTGTCCTGGCTGCTGTGCTCCATGCTCTCTAATATGATGAACTGATAACGGAGGCTTTGGGCCTACTCCGGGCTGCTCCGGGTTTCAGGTCTGAGGACTCAGTTTGGTTCAGAACGGTATTGCTCACTTCAACTGTTTGCATGATTCACGTTTTTCTCCCCCCGTTTGGTCTTTAGTTGAGTCCTTTTGGGTTTCTTCCTTTGTGGCTACCTGTAAGCAAATGAATGTCAAGGTTGTATTATTCTTTGGTAATAAATGTACTTTGAACTTTGAGTGAAACCTGATCGAGGATTTCGAGGCTTGTCAGTGAACCTGTTCTAAGTAAGTCTTTCATCCAGGATTAAGAGGGTGCTGAGAACTAGTGAAGGGGATTGTCTTTTCACTGATAATTACAAGATTAAAAGGTAATGTTTAAACGTCAGCATAACCCTAGGTGGAGATGCAGTTTGGCTATTTGGAACTAAAAGCCAGTGTTAAAACATTCACATGACCCTGATTTGAGCTGCAATTTAGCTCTTGTGCGTCTGCTATAAGCCAAACACGATGAGGGTATATTTCATAGCACTGCAGCAGCACACAGAAAATGCTGGAGGAGCTCAGCAGGCCAGGCAGCATCTATGGAAAACAGCAAACAGTCAACGTTTCGGACTGAGACCCTTCCTCAGGACTGGAAAGGGAAGGGGAAGAAGTCACACTAAGAAGGTGGGGAGAGGGGTGAAAGAAATACAAGGTGGCAGGCGATAGGTGAAGCTGGAAGAGAGGGAGTGGGTGAAGTAATCCACATGGTCAGGGGTGAAGGTATAGCAGTGGGAATTCATCCCCTGATCATACAATTGGTGCTGTAGAGAGATGCTTTAACTGCTGTGCTACCTTTGTCATACTGGGTGGGATATTTGCAGTTTCAAAACCATGCGATGCCTGATCGTTAACTAGCTCCTGGAGCCTTTGGATGCAAGTGAAGCTTCCAACAAAGAGCCTAAACAGTACATCAATCTCAGTAAAAAAGCCCCAGGGCATGTCCGTATTAATGACATCAGGGGCTAACATACGCTGAGCTGGCAGTACGCCTGTAGGATCTGAACCTGTTCCAGCTCCGAAAGCCATGCAGTGCTGTCATTGGGCCAAGGTGCGTGAGGTGCTCAAGCAAGCCGTCCAATGAACCTAAAGCTGCAAATGAAGTGAGAACCATGATTGGGGCAAGTCCCCTGCTCCCTGGGGTTACCGCACTCGAGACCTTAGGGAGGTGCATTTAAAATGCAACTTGGTAGCAAGTTTCTGGTCTTGGTTTCCTTGGACTGCTGGGTCCAGGCCTTCTTAATTCATTAGAATTACTTAAAATGAAGTTAGAGAGTTAGATAGTAAAACTGCACTGAAACAGGCATTCGGCCCATCTGTCCCACACTGTCCAAAGATGGGTCTCAGCCCAAAATGTTGACTGTTTACTATTTTCCATAGATGCTGCCTGGCCTGCTGAGTTCCACCAGAATTTTTGAATGTTGCTTGGATTTCCAGCATCTGCCAATCTTCTCTGGTTCATCACCTTTCTCATTTTTCATGGGCCAAGTATTAGCACATTACCCAGATGATATAATTGTTTTATTATGTAGCCTATTAGCTGGTTTATTCCCATCTAAGGAATTTCCCTGATCTTATTATTGAAGTGATGGATTTTTCAGAGGTGCAATCATTGCTTCTTTATTCCTTTTCACATTCACCTCTCGGCATCGTTTCTCAGCTCTTTATTTAGTTTGCTTAGTAATTGTATGTTTGTTTGTATCTAAAACAAACTTAAATCTTGAAGTTAAGGCAGCTCATCATTCTGGACTCCGTGAAGAACCGTAAAGATCAGAAAACAAGCAGAGATTCAACACCTTTTAGATCCATGTACCTGTCCACCTGCTTTTTAAAAGTGGTTCTTTTAAAAGTTTAAAATTGTTGAGGCAGATGTACCTGTCCACCCTCTTCAACACTTTCACTGAAGTCAGGGTCAGAATCCGGTTTATTATCACTAATGTCGAAGAGATCTGGAGGAGGTGATGTCTGAGGAAGGAGCACCTATCACTCAGGACCACCATCAGGCCAAGCCCTATTTTTGATGCTGCCATCAGGCAGGAGGTACAGGAGCTTGAAGGCCCACACCCCAACATTTAACAACAGCTTCTTCAGGTTCTTGAAGCAAGCCGAAAAATGCCAATTTTATCTTGGACTATATTTCCCTCAAAGTGCACTAATGTTGCTATGTTTATTTTTTTGTGTAAGTTATATAAGATAAAAGAGAAAGATTAACTTTATTTGTCATGTATACATCTAAACGTATAGTCAAATGGCTCATTTTGCATCAAAATCAGATCAGTGAGGATTGTGCCCATAAGAATTGCCACACTTCTGAAGCCAGTGTCGCATGCCCACAATTCATTAACCAGAGGAAACCCACGGGGTAACACGGAGAGCACACTAACTGCTTACTGACAGTGAGGGGAATGGAAACTGGATCTTACTGCCAGCTCTGTAAAGCATTGTGCTAACCAGCGTGCTACTGTGCCAGCCTGAAGCAATGCATAAGCTGCCTGAACTGTTGAGTTCCTCTAGAATTTTTTGTGTTGCTGCAGGTTCAAGTACAGCTACTTTCCTACAACCATTCGATGCTCGAATCAACCGATCAAACCTGTAATCACTAAAGTTTATCAACATTATGAACACTTTGCACTAAAATGGACTATTTAATTTTTTTATTCTAAATGCATTCTTTCTCATACAAATTCTGTATAATTTAATGTTTGTGTATAATGTTCAATTTATGTTTTTCTTGTGAATGTTGCAATGAAAAATGTACGTGCAGATGCATCATGGGCACAGGTTTTTCATGGCTCCTGTGCAGACTTGTGTATGTGACAATAAACCTGACTTTGGCTTGTCTTGGACTGATAGACACTGAGTTTGACTGATGTTAGTGGATCTGATAATCAAGATTAAAGTTTAACTGGGTGTCCAGTGCAATACTGCGTGAATTGTCATAGCACTCAATTTGAATATCTACTTGTTCCATTCATTTTGGTCAGATTGAATGGACTAAGCATTGGGAGATGGTCATTGAGTGCTAGTGGCTAGAGACCAACTTCATCCTTGTGCTAATTCCAGTTCAGATGGAGCAGTGATCCATCTGACCTCCCAGTGATCAAGCCACAGCAGACGGACAACTGGGCAGGTTGTGCTGTGAGCTTTGTTGTTCCTTCAGTCTGAGACAAAGGACAGAGATGAGAGGAACATCTCAGTACCTCGTTATCGTAATGTGGAACAAATATGCAGTAATAGAAAATATCCAAACAAGTTTCAATGGAGTTAGATACGTATGCAAGTAATTTTTAATAAAAGGAACATTGTAAAAGGAACTTCAGGCTAACTGTGTCCTCTGTTCAAAGGTTCAAAGTGTTGTGCATTCAGAGATGCTCTTCTGCATACCGTTGCTGTAATGTGTTGTTATCTGAGTTAATATTGCCTTCCTGTTAGCTTGAACTCGCCTGGCTGTTCTCCTCTGACCTCTTTAATTAACAAGTGTTTTCTCCTAAGGAACTCTGGTTCACTGGATGTTCTTTTTGTTTTTCACACCATTCTCTGTAAACTTTAGAGACTGTCAAGTTTGGAAATCCCAGGAGATCAGCACTTTCTGAGATACTCAAACCACCCCGTCTGGCACCAACAATCGTTCCATGGTTAAAGTCACTAAGGTCATAATTCTTCTCCACTCTGATGTTTCGTCTGAACAACAACTGAAGCTCTTGACCATGTTTGCATACTTTCGTGCATTGTGTTACTGTCACATGATTGGCCGATTAGATAATTGCATTATGAGCAGGTGTACAGGTGTACCTAATAAAGTGGCCACTGACTGAATAATCCTATGAGTAAAACAAGAACAAGTTGTCAAGGTGAATGTTATCCTACTGAAAGTGTGCAAGTACATTGTACTTGTGAAAAGTACAACCACTTACATTTTCAAAGTCAAAACTGCTTTTATTTCTAAATCTAAAGTCCAGCCTACATCCACCTTTAACTTTGACCCGTCATTAGGAGGTTTAATAAAGATGGTTGAGAACGTAAGTGGCGATGTAGTTGATTGCCGGCATAGTGTCTTCACAAGTTGGTTTGATCAGGGACTCAGGCAACAGGAAGCCATGTTTACCCGTGTCTTGGAGTTCAAGGGTAAACGCATATTTGACGCCGAGATCATAGGCCCAATCTTCCAGCTACCGCATCTAAAGGGAAAACACTTTTAATTGAGGCCAGTTTAATGAATATATTGTATAATATTCCACACAGTCAGACGAGACTATGTTTTCTGATCCCTCTGTTGGGCTGGATCTCTTCCTGGCCCATTTGAACTTGATGATATTTCAGTAACTGGTTAGTGGCCAGGTAGGCATAACAACATGGGTTTAAAAGCCTGTTGGGACAGATCACAGGAGTGGCTTGCTTGGCAAATGGAAGGAGCAGGAAGTCAGTGAGTGGCCCATAAAATGGTCCCAGTGTGTGGTCTTGCTTTCTTAAATAAGACATCAGAAATTCCAATACTGAAACAGCCTAGTTGGTCTCTGGCTATGCAATCGATCATCAGGAACCCTTCCCAAGCTACTTAGTCCAACCTCAGCCATGTAGCCTTCTATTCCCCTCTCCCTCATATAAATGTACCACAATCACCTTGAAATAGACCATAATACACAGGAGCAGAATTACGCAATTCAACCCATGAAGTCTCCTCTACCATTCCATCATTTCTGATTTATTATCCGTCTCAACTCCATTCTCCTGTACACACGAGGAAATCTTCAGATGCTAGAAAGTCAAGCAACACACACAAAATGCTGGTGGAACTTAGCAGGCCAGGCATCTGGTGTTTCCGATGAGGCCTTCTATATATTGGTGAGACCTGATGCAGACTGGGAGACCGTTTCGCTGAACACCTACGCTTTGTCTGCCAGAGAAAGCAGGATCTGCCAGTGGCCACATATTTTAATTCCGCGTCCCATTCCCATTCTGATATGTCTATCCATGGCCTCCTCTACTGTCAAGATGAGGCCACACTCAGGTTGGAGGAACAACACCTTATATTCCATCTGGGTAGCCTCCAAACTGATGGCATGAACATTGATTTCTCAAACTTCCGTTAATGTCCCCCTTCCCTTTTTACCCCATTCCTTATTTATGTATTTATTTCCCCTTTTTTATCTTTTTTCTCTTTCTTTGTTCTCTCTCTGTCCCTCTCACAATATCTCCTTGCCCGGTTTTCATCTCCCTCTGGTGCTCCCCTCCCCCTTTCTTTCTCCCTAAGCCTCCCATCCCATGATCCTCTCCTTCTCTAGCTATGTATCCCTTTTGCCAATCAACTTTCCAACTCTTAGCTTCACCCCTCCCCCTCCTACCTTCTCCTATCATTTTGGATCTCCCCTTCCCACTTACAAATCTCTTACTATCTCTTCATTCAGTTAATTCTGACAAAGGGTCTCAGCCCGAAACATCGACAGTGCTTCTTCCTATAGATGCTGCCTGATCTGCTGCGTTCCACCAGCATTTTGTGTGTGTGGCTTACATTCTCTTGTAACCTTTGCCACCCTTACTAAACAAGAATCTGTCAACCACTACCTTAAATATACCCAGTGACGGCCTCCATCTGTGTCAATGAGTTCCACAGATTCACCAGCTGGCTAAATAAATTCCTCCTCATCTCCGTTCTAAATGGACATACCATTATTCTGATGCTGTGTCCTCTGGTCCTAGACTCCCCCACTATAGGAAGCACCTTATCAACTCTATCTTGGCTTTTCAACATTTGATAGGTTTCAATGAGATCCCCTCATTCTCTAAACTCCAGCTAGTACAGCCTCAGAGTCATCAAGTGCTCCTCATACTTTAACCCTTTAATTCTCAGAATCATCCTTGTGAACCTCCTCTGAACCCTCTCCAATGTCAGCACAAACTTTCTTACATAAGCAGTTCTTTCAAAACTGTTCATGATATTCCAAGTGCAGTCCATCCAATGCCTTATAAAGCATTAAATCCTTATACTCAACATGTTAGCAAATGCCATTTCCAGCCACGTATTCCTCCTCACATATCTTGAGGACCAAGAACTGATCCATTGGATACTGTACCAGTTACATTCCTCCTATCTGAAAAGGGGCCAGTTCTTCCAGCTCACTATTTTGTCCCCCCCCCCCACTTGCTGACTTAATCCTAGCCTGATCATTGGAAAATTTACGATGTCCAATTAACCTATCAATTGGTAGGTCTTTGGACTGTGGGAGGAAACTGGAGCACACAGAAAAGCCCATGCATTCACGGGGAGAATGTACAAACTCATTTCAGGGAACTGCAGGAATTGAACCTGGGTCACTGTTTCTGTAAAACATTGTGCTAATCATTACGCTACTGTGCCACCTGCTGATACCCAAGGATATCGGTTTATGGTAAGTGGTGGAAAGTTTAGGGGAGATGTCAGAGTTAGGTTTTATTTTATACGGAGTTCTGTAAGTACTTGGAACACACTGACAGGGCTGGTGACAGAGGCAGGTACACTAGAGACTCTCAGATAGGCTCAAAGGTGGAGGGAAAATGAGGGATTATGTTAAGTGCAATAACAAGCTTGCACTCAATGTCAGTCAGCCCAAAGAATTAATTGTGGACCTCAGGAAGGTAAGGTTGAGGGAATACACACCAGTCCTCATGGTGGATCCCGATGAAGGGTCTTGGCCCGAAACGTTGGCTACTCTTTTCGCACGGATGCTGTCTGACCTGCTGAGTTTTTCCAGCGTCGTGTATGTATTCTCATGGTGGATCAGCACTGGAAAGTGAGAGCAGTCCAACGTTTCTGGATGTCAGTATCTCTGAAGATCTACCCAGGCATGACAGTGGCTATGTATACTTCGTGAGGAGTTTGAGGAGACTTGGTATGTTAGCAAAGACTCCAGCAAATTTCTATAGATGCACCATGAAGAGCATTTTAATTGGTTGCATCACCATGTGGTATGGCAGGGCACTGCACAAGACTGGGAAAAGCTGCACGAAGTTGCAAATTCAGCCAGTTCACTCAAGGGCACCAGCCTCCCAGCGTCGAGGTAATCTTCAATGTAATACTTTAAGAAAGGCTGCGTCCTCTATTATCTGACTTCTGAACAGACAATAAACCCATGGACACTACCTCACTTTTTTTTCCTTTCTTGCTAACTTTTTGCACTACTCATTTAATATAATTTTCTATATTTTTTATTGTAATTTGTAGTTTTTAAAAATTATGTATTGCACTATTCTGCTATTGCTATTGGAAAACAACAAACTTTGCGACTTATGCTGGTGATATTAAACCTGATTCTGGTCTGGCTTGACTGGTTGGATTGATTGTGGAGTAGTTACCTGTAGGTCGGCGTGACATTGCGTGATAAATTACCCACACTGCACTGTTCTGTTTTAAGTTCACTGTTCTAATTCAGAATAGCTCTTGATGTTTTGTTGATGACCCACTGTTGACAGTGGTCTGAAGCAGAGCTGGCCAACTTATCACATAGAACATAGAAAACCTAGAGCACAATACAGGCCCTTCGGCCCACAGTGCTATGCCGAACATATACTTACTTTAGAAATTACCTAGGGTTACCCATAGCCCTCTAATTTCCTAAGTTCCATATACCTATCTGAACCTCTTAAAAGACCCTATAGTATCCGCCTCCACCACTATTGCTCTCAGCCCATTCCAGGTACTCACCACTCTGCGTAAAAAACTTACCCCTGATATCCCCTCTGTGCCTACTTCCAAGCACCTTAAAACTGTGCCCTCTCATATTAGCCATTTTAGCCCAAGAAAAAAGCCTCTGACTATCTACAGAAACAATGCCTCTCATCATCTTATACATTTCCATCAGGTCACCTCTCAAACCCTGTCACTCCAAGGAGAAAAGGCCAAGTTCACTCAACCTATTCTCGTAAGGCATGCTTCCCAATCCAGGCAACATCTTTGTCAATCTCCTCTGCAGCCTTTCTATAGTTTCCAGATCCTTCCTGTACTGAGGTGACTAGAATTGAGCACAGTACTCCAAGTGGGGTCTGAGCAGGTTCCTATATAACTGTAACGCTACCTCTCAGTTCTGGAACTCATTTCCACAGTTGAAGACCAATATACAGTATGACTTCTTAACAATACAGTCAATCTGCTCAGTAGCTTTGAGCATCCTATGGACTTAGACCCCAAGATCCCTCTGATCCTCCACACTGTCAGGAGTCTTACTGTTATCACTACATTCTGCCATCTTATTTGACCTACCAAAATGAACCACCTCGCACTTATCTGGGTTGAAATCCATCTGCCACTTCTCAGTCCAGTTTTGCATTCTATCAATGTCCTGCTGTAACCTCTTACAGCCCTCCACACTATCCACAACACCCCCAACCTTTGTGTCATCAGCAAATTTACTAACCCATCCCTCCACTTCCTCATCCTGGTCATTTATAAAAATCACAAGGAGTAGGCGTCCCAGAACAGATCCCTGAGGCACACCACTGGTCACCGAACTCCATGCAGAATATGACCCATCTACAGCCACTCTTTGCCTTCTGTGAGCAAGCCAGTTCTGGATCCATAAAGCAAGGTCCCCTTTGATCCCATGCCTCCTTACTTTCTCAATAGGCCTTGCAAGAGGTACCTTATCAAATGTCTTGCTGAAATCCATGTACACTACATCTACGGCTCAATGTGTTTAGTCACATCCTCAACAAATTCAATCAGGCTTGTGAGGCTCAACCTGCCCTTGACAAAGCCATGCTGATTATTCCTGATCATATTATACCTCTCCAAATGTTCCTAATTCCTGCCTCTAAGGATCTCCTCTATCAACATCAACTTACCAACCACTGAAGTAAGATAATTTCCTGGGCTATCTCTACTCTCTTTCTTGAATAAGGGAACAACACCTGCAACCTTCCAATCCCCTTAAACCTCTCCTGTCCCCATTGATCATTGATCATCAAAGATCATTGCCAGAGGCTCAGCAATCTCCTTCCTCTCTTCCCACAGTAGCCTGGGGTATACCTCATCCTACTTGATGCTTTCCAAAAGCTCCAGCACATCCTCTTTCTTAATATCTACATGCTCAAGCTTTTCAGTCTGTTGTAAGTCAACACTACAATCACCAAGGTCCTTTTCCATAGTGAATACTGAAGCAAAGCATTCATTACCAAAAGCAAAGCAAAGCATGCTACCACCTCTGGTTCCATACACATTTTTCCACTGTCACACTTGATTTTTCTGGGGCAGTTGTGGCCAGACACAAAGGAAAGTAACATATTGCCCTCCAAACCATCCCCACCCCATATCCTACCTCACCCAAATATTAGCCTTTACAACCATATTTAAATGTAACCATCACGGAGAAAGTGCTCTGTGGTTTGCTCAATTCCCAGCATACAGGTCCCATTTGGAGAAGCAATCACCAACAGATGAAAATGTACAAAGGCTCTTCTATCACATTACTGTGGAATGCTGTTGCTTTTAATGTAATTTTTCCCAATCTTGCTATCTCTTTAGGGAAAAAAATGTTGGGTATTAGTCCCTACACGGTACTTAGCACACCAAGATGCGTTTGGGAGGTTTGAAAATGTAGCTGCTCCCTCAGACAAGAGGATGTGGAAATAGGAACCTCAGTATAAGAGATCGACCACTTAGAGACCCAGATTAATAAACATGGACAGTACACTTTCAAAAGATATTTGGATATGCACATGGATAGGAAGAGTTTAGAAGTATATGGGCCAAAAGAGGGTGCCGTGGACAACATAGACAAATTGGGCTGAAGAGCCTTTGTCCAAGGAGAAATTATTTCTCCAAATGGACCAGAAATTGTTAGGATTTGCTATCACAGGGAACTTCATTTCGTCAGTTGTCAAGGCTGAAATCAATGATCCTATGCTGTATGGCTCTCTGATTTTATGTTCTAATAGTAGGATGCTTACATATTGTTGATATTCCAGGACCATTGTAATAGTTAGTTCCATGAAGTCTTCTCAATTCTGCAACTGCATTTCCAGCTAGGGCATTCTGAAGTAAAACACCAGAAACAACCTTGGTTACTATTTATTGTTGTGTTTGTTATGTTATGATTGCACTTGCCCCTGGGAAACGCTGTCTCATTTTTGCCTCCAGAAGACACCGTACATCATTAAAGACCCCTCACACCCTCTCCATGAACTGTTTGTTCTTCTGTCATCAGGTTAACGTTACAGGAGCATCAAAACAAAAACTACAAGGTTACTAAATAGCTTCCTCCCACAGGCAGTCAGGCTGCTAAATAGCTGCTCTACCTGACTCTGCTTTGGACACTTTTAACTTGATTTTAACTGACATGTGGCTGTTGTGTTTTACTATTTATTGTCGTGTTTACTATTTATTGTTGTGTTTGTTATGTTATGATTGCACTTGCCCCTGGGAAACACTGTCTCATTTTTGCCCTGCAGAGTTGATGTATGGTTGGAATGACAACCAAGTTTTTGAATCTTGAATCTTGAAACTTGAATCTTCTCCCCACATACCCATCTATTACCCCAGACTCACTCATCTACATAAAAGGGTGAATTTTTGATGGCCCATTAACCTGCCAGACTACACAGAGTTGGGATTTATGAGGAAGCTGAAGCACACGACACAAACTCACTTGGTCTCTGGACCATCATTGAAACTACACGTAGACAGCATCAGAGATCAGGACTATGCTTGGACTGCTGCAGAAGCTCCTTTTCAGTCCTGGCCCCATTCATTGACTGTTTATTCCTCTCCATAGATTGCTGCCTTGCCTGCTCAATTCCTCAGGTGAAATTGGGGAGTTCATTAAGAAGGATATGTCTTTGTGGTATTGAGTCTGGGCAAGATTGTAGTCGAAGAGCAGTGATTATAGGGGCACAGTGCGAGGGGGTCTCTCAGAAGTCCTATTGAGAAAGGAAACTTTTTCAAAGTAGGCCTCAGAGAGATTTTAGTTCTGCTTCCGAGGCAGCAGGAAGGACATTTCCCAAAACTGATGGAGCTTTTCTTCACATTTCCCCATTAAGCTCCAGTAACATTCAAATTCAATTATAACTTAACTTATCTGAGGTGAAGGCAGTCACAGAGTGTCATGTCAGGCCAACTTGTCAAAGGATCAGCTATGAAGAGATTGTGAAAACTAAGCATTCTTCTCTCCTTTGTGAGATTTCCACAGGCCTTGCGTTGTCACTGGCCTGCTGACTGACAAACTCAGGAAAGTGCCTGTAAAAGCTGTCAATCATAATAAGGCCATTCAACTGTCCAGGAGTCACTTCCTGCCTCACACACACATTTCAGGGTGGAAATAGCCCAGGTCTGATTTCTGAAATTCACAGCTGAACCACCCAATAGAATCCTGGATGAACATCGGGTGTCAACGCCGGAGCAGCAGGAATAAACAAATTCTGATTCATTGGCATCGTTCCTTCCCACAAACATAAAAACTAAAACCATTTCAAATCTAGTCTCACTACCCCTCATGCAGAAGGTCTCTGTCAAAACGGATAAACTCACAGCACCACTTGGCAGCAAAGTTTCGGTTGGGGTTGGTGCCTGTACAGTTATTGCCAGGATACTTGGAACGCGTTTTTCCTCCAAAATCAACTCTACATACAAAACACAGAGAACAGGCACGTAATTGGCTAAAATACTGGTTGGCTTCATCATTACAGGTATAATTTATGCAGACTTTCAATCTGTGCCATTTCCCTCAGGTACAATAATTATGATTTAATGGTGCAGCATCCTAGCACAGTATCTCTGGATTAATATTGAAGGTTGTACAGTGTGGACTTTCAGTCCATGATGTAGAGCTGACCCTTTAACCTACTCTGAGATTAATTAAGCACTTCACTCCTATATCATCATCACCATCATTATGAGCCATGTCGTATGATCATGGTCTCCGAAACCGTGATTGTTTTTGGCACATTCCACAGAAATGGTTTGCTAGTGAGGCTCATATGACCTGCTCCCATGGCTTCATGTGACTCTGATCAGGGGACTATGCAGGTGCTATACCTTGCCCAAGGGTGACCTGCAGGCTACTGGAGGGAAGGAACACCATACACCACCTTTTGTAGAGACATATCTCCACCCCACCACTCCTATATAGCCCTTCATTTTGCTATGCCTTTCTAAGGGTCTCTTAAATATCGCTAATATGTGTGCTCTACCACTGCCCACCACTCTGTGTAAAGAACTTTCCTCTGACTTTCACCTACAGTATACTTTCCTCTAATCACTTAAAATTATGCCCTCTCGCGTTTGTCATTTCTGCTCTGAGAAAATTCTCCACTCTATCCATGTCTCTTATTACCTTGTTCCTCTCTAATGCGTTGCTGACCTCTGACTAGGGAAGCCTCCAGTTGTAGTGGCTTCAGACTTCCCTCTGTTTAGAGACTTCGAGCACAACAGCACAAAAATAGACCCATCTAGCTAAACTATTATTCTGCATAGCCCTCACTACCCTCCCATCCTTTTACTTAGAGTCATCGAGTCATAGAGAACTACAGCACAGAAACAGGCCCTTCGGTCCATCTAGCCCATGCTGAAACCACTTGAACAGTTCACTCCCATTGACCTGCACTGGGACCATAGCCCTCTATACCCCTACCATCCATGTACCTGTCCAAACTTCTTTTAAACTTTGAAGTCAAGCTCGTATGCACCACTTGAGCTGGCATCTCATTCCACACTCTCAAGACATTCTGAGTGAAGAAGTTTCCCTTTATGTTCCCCTTAAACTTTTCATGTTTCACGCTTAACTCTTGACCTCTGGTTGTAGTCCCACCCAACCTCAGAGGAAAAAACCTGTTTGCATTTACCCTATCTATACCCCCTCATAATGTTGTATACTGCTATCAGATCTCCTCTCAGTCTTCTATGTTCCAGGGAATAAAGTCCTAACCTACTCAATCTTTCCTTATAACTTAGGTCCTTCATACCCAGCAACATCCTTGTGAATTTTCTCTGTACTCTTTCAACCATGTTTACATCATTCCTGCAGGTACGTGACCAAGACTGAACACAATACTCCAAATTAGGCCTTATACAACTTCAACATAACATCCTATCTTCTGCACTCAGTACATTGACTTATGAAGGCCATTGATTTTGAACCAAACTTCTCAACGTCTCTTCGGTGTCAAAATCGAACCTACAGCCACCATCTCCTCTTGCAGCACTTTCCACACTCTTATCCCCTTAAACTGCTTATTTGGACAAACAACTTCTCTCCATCTGGAAATTGAAGTAAAATCACTACCATTGTTAGTAATCTGAAAATACCAGAAAATTCAATGGATCAGGTAGTATCAGCAGAGAGTGAGAAATAGAGTCTATGTTTTATTTCAAACACCTTTCAACAAAATTGAGTTCTGACAAATGGTTATTCACCTGAAGCATTAACTCCATTCTGCTGCCCCTTCCTCAGATGCTGCCTGACCTGCTGTGTGTTTCCACCGTTTTCCTTACTTGTTTCCACTCATCCATTACTGGATGCAGTAGAACGGTATGAGAGTTCAGAGCAAGGAGGGAGGTTCTGATAGTGCGCCGCCTGACACCACCTGACACCTGTTTACCTGTTAAATCCAATCAGCTTTCAGATTAGCTTGAGAAGAGCAAAGAGTGGAAGAGAATTGGGCAGACCAAGAGGCCTCCACATATTATAACATTTATAACATATTTATAACAATTATAAAATTTCATGGCTGCTCAGAACAAATGTCCCTTTCTAGTTAAGCAGGTTCATCTACTTCCCTTCAACCATGTGGTTCTTCAATCACTGGCAAAATCTAATCACCACTACAGATTAGCAACACTCTAATCATTTTGCTCTAAAATAAACCTTGTTTTTTAAAATTATGTTAGCTTCTTGTAAAACTTGTCTATAATTTCTGTTTAATTTGCATTTTCCTTGTGAATGTTGTTTATATGTTGCTGCAAGTAGGTTTTTGTGCATACTGAGCATGTACTTGGACATTTAATAGCAAACTTAAGCTTAAACTTGATTCAGAATTTAGATGATGTAGGCCATATGTAATTTTTCTTAGGGTATAATAAGTGCCATATGAACTGTGATACAGGGGTTCCTCAAGGTTGTTATAGCTGGGGTAGTAGTGGGGAGAAATTCCAATGATGTGCGCCTCTTACAACCAAATCCAGCTCCTGGCCTTCACATGTGGTTTAGCTACTAAACCCAGCAGAACTGTCTCTACTGACAGGTGAAGGTGGGTCCCTGCCGCCTTAGAACCAGTCACTTCGGGCAGATGGAGCTTGTCAGCCGTGGTTGGCAGCTCATCTAGGAGAAGGAAAACTCTGATCTCAAACCTCCGCTGCCTTGAGACTAAACCCACTCATGAGGAAGGCTTTAGGAGTAAACAGGGAAGAATCTGGACCTGGAATCTCTAAGGTAGTCCTACGTCGAGTTCAATGCTGACTGGCAACTCCTGCGATGCTGCTGGTACCAAACTGTATCGGTCCCTGCTGTTCCTTTGTGTTCATCGGATGTCTGGAGAGAGCAGGCTCGCTACATGGGCAACAACTTGTTCTATATATCATACTGCCCTGGCTTGCATATCTAGACAATTAAGACGCAACATCCATGGTTGACTCTGACCGACAGAGGCCTCATCATGTAATGTAAGACAGCCTCGAATTCTGCATTGGGGTAGCATCATTGCACAGGGTTGAATAAACTAGTGAATGAAGCAAATTCTGTTTTACCCACTGACATGGTTGCTGAGGACAATACCTGAACAACACTGTAGATATGGGAAGAAAATAACATTGCAGTGGATTCCTGGCCTATGACCAGTCAGATGAATAGATTGGAAGAGAACCAAGTCAATACTCAGTCACTAGTATCATATGCACAATATTTTACACAATGATGCTTACCCCAGTCCAGGTGTAAGAGTAACCATCCACATTTACAACTGGAACAACCAGGAAATCCAATTCATTGAGAAGTGTCTCCAGGGGGGAGCCAGTTTCATGGGATTCAACAGCCTACGAAATATAATGGATTCAGAATGAATCGTGTGTTTCTCAATGTCAGTAAGAAAGCTTCTGTAACTAAATTACACAGCTGAGGTTTCTCCACTGACCTCCTTCACAAACCACTGGCAAAAGGCGGGAGAAATCCATTCCCGGGCGTGGATCCCACATTCCATGAAGATGGCAGGTTTCGCCACACCCTTTCTCTTGCCAACCTTGAAGAAGGGAATTGGAGCTTGTCATCAAATTCCCAGCTAGCACTGCCACATATAACCACGAATCTAATCGAGCCTTTAGAAAATCCAGAACAAACAGAACTGCAGATGCAGGAATCTGAAA
Source organism: Hypanus sabinus (assembly GCF_030144855.1). NCBI lineage: Eukaryota > Metazoa > Chordata > Chondrichthyes > Myliobatiformes > Dasyatidae > Hypanus > Hypanus sabinus. Next base: position 23,506,754 of record NC_082707.1, read on the forward strand.
GCTGGAAGAACGCAGGCAATCAAGCAGTTCTCATGGAAGGAGAAACTAGTAAGTGGTTCAGGTCAAGGACCAGAACTAGAGGAAGGGTGGAAAATATAGAACATAGAGCAGTACAGTACAGGAACATGACCTTCAACCCCTGGGTTCTACATGAAGTAATTAAACTAGTAATTAAATTGGACTAAACTAATCCCTTCTGCTTACATAATGTCTAGATCCCTCCATTCTCTGCACATTCATGCACTTCTTAAAAGTATGGTAAATGCCTTTATTCTATTTGCCCCCACCACCTGCCCTAATTGTCCATCTCTCAGCTTCTTATGGTGGAGTCCTTCCAGCATTTCTGTTTTTTTAAATCTGAAAATACAAACCTGGACTTGAGCCAAAGACAGGTTTTGCTGGGGGCAGGGGTGGTGTTTGGATGTCAATTCAGGAATCTCAGATAGGATGGTTTCTAAATGTCCTGCAGGATCCAACTGGAATTCCAGCCCACTGACAAAATGGTTGATCATCTGAAACCCCTCTGGTCTATGAGAACAAATGGGCACATTGGGAGTAAGAGCATTAATTTAGGGGAGGGTCTAGAAGACTCTGATCTGGGGAAGAGTGTTTGGACAATTGTGGTAGAAGTTTCCATTGGTAGTGGGAGGGGCAGACATTTGTTGGGGAGCAGGAACATTTGAGCAGTAGTTCACCAGTAACCTCATTGGTGAAGCTCCCCAACTTTCCAAAGGATCACTTCTTGCAAGCTCAGGCTTTCAGTTGGTTGGGTTTCCCAAAGCTGGGAAATCCTCTCTAACCAGACCTCGCCAATCTCACCAATGCCACTAAATTATCAAGCCTCTTTCACAGATGACTGGCCACCTAGCCCTCATCCACCACGACTAAAACTGTTCTCCAATGGCTTCTAGATTAACACAGCAATGACACCCCATATCTGAGAGACAAAATTCAGTTGTTGAGCAACAAAAATTTCTGGGGGAGACTAACAAGTCAGCCAGCAACTACAGAAGGGAATAAGCAATCAATATTTGAAGCTGAGACTGTTCATCAGGAAGCGACTTGGCCCCAAACATTGACTGTTTATTCCACTTCATAGATGCTGCCTGTCTTGTTGAGTTCCTTTGGCATTTTTTTGTGTGCAGTTCAAGATTTCTAACATTCGCAAAATCTCTTATGTCTAGGAAATTTAGCCTTTGCTATCTGGGTGCAAGTTGACAAGGTGCAACTCGGGGACCAGGAACAACACAAGCGGAATATTGGATGAGAAAGGCAGCATGTAATCATCAAGGACACCCACCATCCAGGTTACGGTGTTTTCTCACTGCTGCTATCAGGCAAAAGGTATACAAGCCTGGGCATCCCACATCACAAGGTTCAGGAACAGCCACTTCCCTACAACCATCAGGTTCTTGAAACGATCTGCACAACTCTAATCCTATCCAAACAATGGAACACCATGGATTTGGCTCCAACTGTGTTTTTGTTCTTTGTACTTAGGTCTTGTTTCTGCCTTCTATTCCATTCTCTCTCTTTGCACTATCTTGTATATTTTATTTATAATTTACATTCTGTGAGCTGCTTATACCAATTTGCCTATGATGCTACTACAAGCAATGCTTTCATTGTATTCATATCTCATGGTACTTGTACACATGACAGTAAATGCAACTTAAGCATGATCTTACCCAGATGCTTCTTCCCTCATAGCTCTTTCCAAATTTCTTCCCGAGAAATTAGTGTTGGGTAGGTTTCTGCTATTTTGGCAGTCCAAGCTTCAATCTACAATTGATAATCAAAGCTTTAATAAGTCTTGATGCATTTGTACCATTATTAGTTCAGATGTTTCGGTCTGATAAAGAAGACTTCTGTAGCTTACAAGCTATTGATAATGCGCCATGGTGATTCCAGAAGGATGATTGCATTCCCTACAGAACAATAGGTATTGATATCTCGTGGAGTGGCCATCACATTATATAACCATATAAAAATTACAGCACGGAAACAGACCATCTCAGCCCTTCTAGTCTGTGCCGAACGCTTACTCTCACCTAGTCCTACTGACCTGCACTCAGCCCATAACCCTCCATTCATTTCCTGTCCATATACCTATCCAATTTTACTTTAAGTGACTCTACCACTTCTATTGGAAGCTCGTTCCACACAGCTACCACTCTCTGAGTAAAGAAATTCCCCCTCATGTTACCCTTAAACTTTTGTCCCCTAACTCTCAACTCATGTCCTCTTGTTTGAATCTCCCCTACTCTCAATGGAAAAAGCCTATCCACATCAACTCAATCTATCCCCCTCATGATTTTAAATACCTCTATCAAGTCCCCCCTCAACCTTCTACACTCCAAAGAATAAAGACCTAACTTGTTCAACCTTTCCCTGTAACTTAGGTGCTGAAATCCAGGTAACATTCTGGTAAATCTTCTCTGTACTCTCTCTATTTTGTTGACATCTTTCCTATAATTCGGTAACCAGAACTGTTATCTCCTCTGTTCTCTATATATCTGCTACCAAAACAACAACAGCCACAGAAACAGCCTTAAAGGTCACTGAAAAGAGAGAACTTTTTGGTCAGTGCCCCACAGAAAAGCAGATGACCCCAACCAACAAGGATAGCATGGAGTCCACAGTGGCTGCAGTGCCCTGAAGTCCACCACAGCCAGAGCCTGTGATGAGATTCTGGCTGTCCTATTAGAACTTTGCTGAGCATGGCCTGATCCCGGAGCTAGCTGACCACATACACAAAGCACCTTTTGTGTTAGAAGTATTTACTGGTGGCAATTGAAACAGATCTCTGGGCACTGGGAGGCCAGGGAGTAACAGGAGACCCTTGGCTTAATGAGCAGAGGGTTACTTTGATCTTGGATCCGATGCTGCTGAAAGGAGAGCTGTACGACTAACCTCTCCTGTGATGTGGCATGTGATACAAGCTGTAACTCCAAAAAGATGTGGGTTCCAAAATCGCACCACGCACGAGCACATATTCCAAACTCGCACTCCAGTGCAGGACTATTAAGAGATGGTCACATTGTTGGAGATACTTTGATCTGGTAAAATTAATAGATGCAAAAGGTTCAAATGAAATATTCTTAGAAAATCACCAAAGTCTCTCAATAACTTGATTGATATTATCCATCAATCAAAGCCTGAAATGATGACCTGCATATTTCCAAGAGAGATGCTATATGAACCTGCTGTAAATTAATTTTCTGCCAAATTCTTACAGTTCTGATGTAGTTCATGTAATGTCTTGCTAAAGGCACAATATAAGTAGCAGTCTTCATTATTAAATCGATTGAACAGATTGCATGCATGTCACTACAAGGGAGGTGCAGTGGTTTATACAAAATATGGTCAATTTTAGGTTGACATAATTAAATACAATTCGTTGCACATTCCAGCAAAGAAAGCATGATGATTAAAAGGCATTAATATTATCAGGAAATGTAAATAACCCCCAACAGTTACTGCTAAAAGAACTTGACGGGGTCAGGCAGCACCTATTGTAGGAGTAAACAGTCAATGTCTCAGGCTGAGATCCTTCATCAGGACTGATGATGGATCTTGGTCCCGAATTTTAACTGTTTACTCTTTTCCATTCATGCTGCCTGACCTACTGAGTTCCTCCAGCATTTGGTTTGAGTTGCTTTGGATTTCCAGCATCTGAAGACTTCCTCATGTTTGTAGTTTCTGCTAATGTCCATTTTCAACCTAGTAGAGGTTTTCTATTGTTAGGGTATTTCAGTAGGCTTCTAACCAGATGTAATGATCTGAATTCCCATACTATCATTACCGAAAGAAATATTATTAGAAAATCAGAGTATTTACCCAGTGTCTGGTCAGGATTTATCCACCAACCAATGCTTGGACAGATGACCTGCATATTTCCCAAGAGAGGTTATGTGAGTTGCTGAATATTAATTTGGTCAAAGTGAGATTGTCTTAATTAGATAGGCTCTAATGGCTACCAGCTGTCCTACACCAGACTGTGTGAACAATTTGAAACAATCCTGCAATAAAATTCATTTTACCTGTTCCCAACTGTGATAATTTTCGTAACTGTAGTTTGCTTTTGAACACGTCTCATCAAACTGGCCTGTAATCAAGACTTGCAGGTTTTCATTTAATACCCTGTAGGAGACAAAGCATTGTTTCATTTCCAGTAGAAATGGAGTTATTAAACAATGATAAGACTTGATGAATGTTTAGACGGGAACCTGAAACTGACTCATATTTTAATCCAATCTTCTCCATCTCACTTAGCATTTCGGAAACCCACTCTCCAGAGACCCTGATTTCCGCAGTCGAGTTTATCATCAACAACTCTGCCCAGGTTGGCAACCAGAAATCCACCTACGTGCACAGAAAGGACCCAATTAGTTCTTTAGTTTATCTGCACTGACTTCAGCTTCATCTGGCAATAAGAAATATTTACCTTCTCAATGTCAGACATAGTCCTTAAGAACTGGACGTGTTGTTCATTTCCAGGTCTCAGGCGCAAAACTTTATCACTTATAGAACAAAAAAATAAAGTCAGATTAAGTTTGTCTGGGACAATTCCCCAGTTCCATCGCATCTACAACACATGCAGGGACGTTCCTTACCCGGAGTGCTTTCCAATGCGAAATGCTTCCGAAATCACTGCAATAAGCCCCAGGAACAGAAGTCCTTCCATCATTTACCTCGGATTGCCTGACACCCCAAGTAGATTGGACAGTCATATATACCTTGTCCAGCCCAAATTACCAACAGGTGACTGCTGTGTAAAACTCAGTTTTCTGCTTTCATCCTAAAATTTGCATGACACAGGTGTCTGGTGACGTTCCAATAGTTTATCATATTATTATGAGCTTTGAAACAATCTGATCATTGCCTGCAGCCACTCCCAAGTTGAGAAGGGATTAGAGATCACCCTTTCTCTTTAAATCACTTCACTGCGATCCCAGATGTCACTATGTTATAATCTTTTAAACCCACCAAATTTACCAGGGAGGTGCTGACTGCCCTCAAACTGTGGTACACAAGTCTGTGTTGGGGACACTCTGGGCAAATAATGGGGCTGCTGGTAGAGTTGCTTCTTCCTGGCTCCTGTGATTTGGGTTCAGTCCTTCATGGCTGGCGCTGTCTTCAGAAACAGCTCCTCTGAGCGGGGAGCCGGGAACCATGTGAAAATTAACTGAGCTGACCTTACACTGCAGTACGATCCAAACGTACACAAGCAGACATTCATTCTGAACTCACAACAAGAGCATACTACAACAAGAAGAGGTGCTGGTGTCTGCCCAGCATGTCCGTTATGCATTTAACGTAAGTATTCGTCCAGGGTAAGGGAAACATTAGAGAGGCGGACTGAATCCAGGCCATGTTTCCCACCGCTACCTCATTTGAGGGTTGCATTCAAAATTTTCCTAAAACTCATAAACACAAGAGATCCTGAAGATGTTAGAAATCGGGAGAAATGCACAAACTATTGGAGGAACTCAGCAGGTCAGGCAGCATCTGTGGAGGGGATTGTTTATTCTAGAACCTTGTGCATGTCCCCTAAACTCATTATCCCTTGAAGATACTAGCAGCAGCATTCCACTTTGCCTTCAAGAGAAGTTTCTGGAAGGTCACAGCGGGGGTATAATTACCCGGTGCCCCTCAGCAAGCAAGAGAGTGTCAGGCCTGCAGAGGCAGGCACTTTCCTGTCTCCACCTAGGTGACAGGAGTCACCCGCCATTCATTCCTAACCCATCACCTGCAGCCTATTTAAACCCAGCTCTCATCCACAGTCCTTTCTCACCCATCAAACCTGCCAGCCTCAACCAGTGGACCCAGTCTTCAGTTACCTTGCTGCCTTGTTGTGTTACGTGTCTGTTCTCTCTTGTTTTGAGGCCCTTCGTGGCTTGTTATCTTGCTATCTTGTTATTAATAGTTATCATTCACTGCTAAATCGCCTCTGCTGCTCTCCATTTGGGTCAAGCCTCCTTTACTCCTTCTGAAGGGATGCGTGAGCCAACGGTGGATCCTGCAGCATTTGCTGACCTGAAGGAAGTCATCTGCCAACAGGAGTACCCGATCCAGAAACTGTAGGAGACCATTGATCATCTGCTCACCATTCTCAATGGGCTCTTTGTCATGTTACAACAACTCTTTGCCACTCATCCTCCTCCCACAGAGGCTAGTATTTAGTGCATGAACACCTCAATGGATCCTGTACCTGATGCCACAACTCCCTGTCCCAGTATGTTATAGACTTCAAACTCCATAATCACTACCTTGGTCTTCTCTTTCTTGAGTGGGCGAGCTCTGACTTGGCCTTTTTGCTAACTGGGAAAATAAAGCCGCCATTTGCATTAAGTGTGAAGAACTCACTGCTGTGGTGTACTGGGTTCTCAAGCATCCAGGAAGTGGAACGGAGGACTTGGATTTCATTTTTCACCCGTGTCAAGGCTCGCGCTTGGTGTTGGATTACACTGTGGAACTCAGGACTTGCTTGGCAGTGGAAGCACTACAGGCCCGCTACCATCCTGGCCTATCAGAGTGCTTGAAAGACAAGCTGTCTACTAGGGGATGCCCATCGACCTTGAAAGCCTCATAACTCTGGCCATCTCAATTGACAAGCGTGTTCAGGAACGACCCTCCAGATCACTAGACAGAACCGCAGGTGCATTCCCAGAACCATTTCAGGCTGCAGAACCCTCATCAGCACCACTTCTGGAAATCATGCTGATAGGCAGAGCCCCTTTAACTCACCCAAGGTTGTGAGTATCGATGCAGAAATAACATGCACTTGCTACAGAGTCACTGATCACCCAGGAATCAAATGCCTACTGTGTGCAGTGAACAGCACAACCAGGTAAAGATGAGGGGCCTTCTATCTGGTAAGCTCCCCCCGGCCCCTCATGCCAGCATGATCGACTAACTCAGTCTCTTTGTTCTCCTCCACACTCCGACAGCTCAACGTGCACAGGAGGCTCTGGCGGATTCCGGCAGAGCAGGTAACTTACTGGGCCAGTCACCGCGTGTGCAGCTTTGACTCCATACCAACCCTATCTCTCACCCCTTCTGCACAGCAACCATTGACGGACACCGCTTTGGGTCTGGGATGGTCAGAGCACACAGATGGCCTGTGCACATGAGCACGAGAGCATTGTCGGTCTGTCTGATTTCTCCTGACTGCCTCACCTAATACCCCACTCGTCTTGGGTTATGCCTGTTTCTCCTCTACTGACCACCATTTCACCTGGTCATCCACTTCACTGCTGAGTTGGGGACCCACCTGTCTGCACCCTCAGTTGACTTCACCCTGGAAATCCATGGAGACAGAGGAAACCCTCAACCTCATCAACTCCCACAGAAATGCCATAACTTCAGGGTAGCTTCCAACCTGATGGCATGAACATTAATTGCTCAAACTTCCAGTAACTACCTCCACTTCATTATTTCTATTCCTGTTTTCCTCTCTCACCTTATCTCCTTACCTGCCCAACACCTCCCCTTCCCTTTCTTCCATGGTCTTTTGTCCTCATCTATCGGATTCCTCCATTCTCCAATCCTTTATCTCTTTCACCAATCAACTTCTCAGCTCTTTACTTCACCTCCTCTCCCTCTCCCAGTGGGTGTTACGAATTGTATGACTTCCTCCCCTCCCTACATCTTCTCATTCTGACATCTCCCCCTCCTTTCCAGTCCTGATGAAGAGTGGAGACTCAACGAATTACCTGTTTATTGCTTCCCATTGATGCTAGGTGGCCTGCTGAGTTCTTCAAGCATTTTGTGTGTATATAGCCATGACCTTCAGTAAAAAGGAAGCCAGCAACCTGATGCTTCACACCCACACGACGATGCTACTGACCTCTTCCTTCCCAAGCTGTTCTCCCTCTCACCTCCTCAGTTCCAAGCCACGAATGACTATTCTGTGGAAGTATTACAGCAAGGCTTCTTTCAACCATCCCAGGCCCCAGCTGGTGCAGGATTCTTCTTCACCAAAAGGAAAGTTGTGGGTCTCCATCCCTGCATTGAATACTACAGACTCAACAAATTGACCATTAGGGACCATTACCCATCTCCATACAACAGAACTGAACCCACATCGGGCTCGCTGGGGCTTTCTCTTTGAGCAATTCCTGCTGACCTGGCTCCTAGGAAGACGCCCTGTCATGGCAATTTGACCCAGCTAAAATGGAGATCGACCTTCCGCCCATCTTTCCGTCCTCCCAGATCCTCACCCCGATCATCTGGGATCCCGAGAACAAGATCCACCAGGTCCCGCAGCACAAGCCTAGTCTGGCCAACACACCTGACAACCACATGTGTGCGTCTGGTGACAGTGCACTCTGTGCCACTCTAGTGAGCCCACCCCTCACCCCTCTCCAGCCATCGCGGTGCATGGCAGATTCTGGATTTTCTGTCACACTGGTTCTGGTTGTCCAACAATCATGATCACAAATGTACATTAGTTTTTGCTGCCAGCCCTCAAGGTGCCTGGTCCAGTTCCTCGAAACAGCGGCTCTCTGGGCTGCTGCAGTCCTTACCGATCCCTCGACTGTGGTTCCACATTGCCATGGATTTTATCACAGGTTTTCCACCTTGCAATGGGGCCTTGGTGATTATGACAATAGTGGACCAGCTCTCCAAGGCAACTCACTTCATTGCCCTCTCCAAACTTCCTTCAACTGCTGAGACAGCAGTCTCAACAAATTGACCATGTTCTCCAACATGTAATTTACCTCCGCAGCTTCCCTCAGGACATTATGTCGGACCAGGACCCACGATTCACCTCCCACTTCTGGTGAACTTTCTGGTCCATCCTCCAAACATCAGTGAGTATGTCCTCTTTCTATCATCCACACAACAATGATCAGTCAGAAACAGTCAATCAACAAGTGGAGAAGTTTCTGCAATGCTTTAGAACCTCTAACAAATACACGGGGAAGGAGTACACACCCCCAGCCGAACTGTCCTACAGTCTACACACCTCTTCACCCTTTAAAGTGTTCTCTGGCTACCCCATTATTCCCTACAGAGGAGTCAGTGGTGGTGGTCACATCTGTCACAGCCCTCGTTTGCTGCCGCCAGAATACTTAGAAATGGCTAAGTCCACCACTCTCTGTAGCTTCTTGCCTCTCTGTGTATTGGAATTCTAATATCAGGCCAGGGTGCAAGCAGTCAGCCATTGTATGCGTGTGTGAGTGAGTGAGTGAGTGTGTATTGTTATATGCACAAGTACATAGAACCATAGAACACTACAGCACAAAAACTTTATTCTGCTAGTCCCATTGACCTGCACTCTCCAGACCTCTCCCATTCATGTATCTATCCAATTTATTTTTAAAACTTAAGAGTGAGCCCGCATTTACCATGTCAGATGGCAGCTTGTTCCACCTTCCCACCACTCTCTGAGCGAAGAAGTTCCCCCTAATGTTCCCCCTAAATCTTACCCCTTTCTCCCTAAAGCTATGACCACTCGTATTTATCTCTCCAAATCTAAGTGGGAAGGGCCTACTCGCATTTACTTGTTTGCATGGGTACGATGTAAAACTTACTTGCAGCAGAGACACATACCATTAAATGACCAGTGCCGTGCATTTCAGTGCCAGAACTAAGATTGGAGTTCAATTCCACCGCTGTCTGTCAGAAGTTTATATGTTCTCCCCATGACCGCATTGGTTTCCTTCAGGCACTTCGGCGTCCTCCCACATTCCTAAAGATACCTGATTAGTGTTAGTGAGTCTTGAGCATGTCATATTGGAGCCCGAAGCATGGCCACACTCGCAGGCTGTCCATTGCAATCTTCATTGATTTGATTTGATGCAAACGACTCAGTTCACTGTATGTTTCAATGCACAAGTGACATATGGAAAAGTCTTTTTTCTCTTTCTTTCACCTTATGTGTGTATAGCATAAGTTATGCATGTTTTATACAAGAAAGGGTGCAAATGGAACAAAAAAAAGTCAATGTTGATGCAAAGTGATCAAAGTGGTCATAGTTACTTGTGTCGGTGCTTAACTTGGCTCATGTCTTAAATCCTCCCCACATCTCCCTCCTATTAACCCACAGATCTCAATCCCATGGCTGTTCCACAGCGATTGGGTCTCTGCTGGTGGATCCAAGGGCACCTGATCATCTTTATACATTTGCTTGATATAAATGAGTTAAGAATATTATTATTAATTAAAATACTGACAGAAGTATAGTATGGTACTTACCTTTCCTATTCAGGTCAGTAACTACATTCAAGTGAGCACGATCCCACCAGACAGGCCAACAGGCAAGGGGCCAGGTATGAAGTGCACCCAACCCTCAGCTCAGTACAGCAGAGTTCTTGCAACTTTTCACTCTGTTCAATACTTCACGTGTGCGAATTTCCTTCAAAACATTTCACCTGGCATCGTTGACACCTGAAAGAAATTATTTTGAAGGTTGTCTATTGACCTTTATTCCCTTGCTTGAGATCTATTTGTTCTCTGGTAGAGTTGCTGTTTCAGTTTCACACACACAATTCTGGAGGTCAGATACTATCTACAGAGGTGAATAAACTGTCAACAGACTCCAGGCTGAGAACCTTGGCCATCACAGTTTATTTCCTTTATAGATGCTGCCTGACCTGCTGATTTTGTGTGCTTCACTAAAGGTTTCCAGCAACTGTAGAATCCTGTGTGCCAATGATCTGCTGTTTGACTTTGTTGGATAACACAGTATCAGAGTCTACAGTAGTAATATGAACCGCCAAGGCCAAGGTTTTAATAAACCTCAGCACCTAAATATATGGAGAGTGGTCCTCAGCTTGCTGCCCGCAAGTTGGAAGTGTAATTGTTATATGTGGATAATGGATTCAGAGCCTTTCTGTCTGGTACCTCACTGTTCAGTGGGCTGTGTATGTTTTGTTAGAAGCAGGGTCTACAGGAAGAGGTGTTGCCTTGTAATTCTTATGGATGAGGGCATCACCTTGCTTTAAGAAGATAATACTGTTAGAGGCATAATTTTCTACCTTCAAGTGCTCCTTCAGAACTGTGCTTAATTATGCCCTTAACCCCTTAGTAATCCACTTATCGTTGCCTTCTTAAGGGTAATTGTTTTCTTATGCAACTTCAAAACGTTAAACTACTTCAAGGGAATACTCGGGAATCCGAAATACAGGTCTAACTTCAAGTTTACTTGAAGTGAGGTGCGCATGTATCACGTGGTAGTGTGATGATGTTTGCAATTCACATATTTATACGTATAATCCATAATGAATTATTTAAATGAGCAGGAATGCTTAACCAACCAACTTATATGTAAGACTACTCAAATATTATTGAAATATTAAATACAAAACACACTCCGTGCTTAGCTATACACTCCGACTCAATACAGATTGCATCTCAAGTACAGACGCAGTATATTACTGTATATAATATAATTATATACAGACATCCATGGGATAGTACATTTATATTGTGCCACTCTGGCTTAAAGATTCAATTGCTGTGGAGGATTTCTTATTCTTCTGGGACAAATTCTGTCCTGACAAGGGGAATCTCTCTGCTTGGCAGGTGAGACATGGCTGTGAAACAATCTCAGGTTCTGGGACCTCTTCTGTGGTGGTTGAAGAAATTGACACTGAAAGTGGTTCTGACAGCTCTGGACATCTTTCTTCCCCATTTCTCTTTCTAGATCTACTTCAATCCTTTTTCTTTTCCATGTTCCTTCTATCTTTCACATCTATCCCTTTCTCATTCACATTTTTTCTATGCATCTCTTCCCTCCTCTTCTTCTTCTTCTAGTTTGTGCATCTTGATCTTTGGAAAGTTGTTTACTGGAGTATTCTCTTATTAATCCTTCTCTTGCCCCCCTTTACGATCTGGCCTCTCTTAGTTTCTACATCCACAACATAATTTGATGAATCCTCTGTTTTTGTATCTCCTTTGACTCCTTTCTTTTTGGCCTTCCGTTCATTCAATTGGGCTTTGGTCTTTGCATCTTCTTTTACAACCAGTTTTTTGTCTCCCACTAGAAGTTTACGCAATAGCCTTAATGAATTCTGGTTCTTTATATTCACAAAATCCGATTGCTTGCATTGTTCCTGAAGCTTCCTGGATTTCTTAGTAGCTTGAAACCAAGCCACAGTTCGCAAGTAACTGCCAGATTAAAATATCAGAAACTTTCTCAGATAAATTGCCTACAAAAACTGTTGTAGTTGGACCATTGATTTGGTCATCTTCACAATTCCTCTGAGCAGCATGGCCTATCCTTGGTCCAATATGCTTTCCAATCAGAGGAACAGAGGTTGGCACCACCACCTGTTCTTCCTCTGTTGGGCAACAGTTCATGTTATTTGGCATGGAGACAACTGTGGAATCATCCAGTACCATTCTTATTTTGCTTTTGTGTAGCTTCATTGCATGCATTCAATGCATTGCATTGCATTCATTGCGTGTAGCATGCAAACGATGGATGGATCTCCCAATTTGTAGTTCTCCCAGCTAATCACACCCCAGAAGGCTGGTCTTGTAGTTTTCTACCACATAAAACCTGAAAGTGGCTTGTTGCTTGTTGTATTTCACTGTCATGATTGTCATTCCCACAGTTATTTTTCTCCAGTATAAGTTCTTAGCTGAATATCTGCAGGCTTCAATTTAGTATTTTGGAAATGCTGTCCAAACTCATTTTGTGAAATAACTGAACCAACTGAATTAGTTTCCAATTTCATTTTAATTAATTTTCCATTCACTTCTAGTGTAAGCCATTTTGTTTCTCTATTGCTAATTTTCACATTGTATATTTCAAGGCTACACAGTCCTCTGTCACTCTCAACATTATTAGAAATTTTATCAACAGCATGCAGATTAGTGCTCTCTTTGAAACTGTAATTTGACTTTTTATCTTTTTCTCCTCTGTGCAGTTCTTTTATTCTGGTCTGCCTGACAAGCTCTTTGTATGTGTCCTACCTTGTTGCATTTTCTGCAAGTTTCGCATTTTAATTTGCATTTGTTTGGTGTATGTGAGCCCCTGCCACAATGGTTACACAATTTGTTCAGCTGGGCTGTTTTCTGTTGAGCCAATTTAATTTTGTTCATGCTCACTTTCATTCCTGACTGCCACTCCATTGCACATCTCTCTCTCTCTCTGTCTGTCTGTCTCTGTCTCTGTCTCTGCAGTTTCAACTGAAATGGAGATTTCAACTGGTCTGCCCTTTTAAATATAAGTTGTGTTTCAGTTAGGAGCAGTGTTTGAATGCTTTCTTGTGAGATTCCACAAACTAAAAGATCTCTCAGTTTATCATTAAGACTATTACTGAACTGACGATACTCAAACAATCTCTTCAATTAAACCACATATAGACTCCCCTTTCTTTTGGTTCCATTTATGAAACCTAAAGCATTCTGCAATCAACAATGGCTTCAGTCTAGGTGTTCTTGCCTTACATTTACAATATCTGCAAAGCTCATATCCGAGGATTTGGTTAGAGCAGTCAAACTTCAAAGCAAACAGTATGCATTTAAACCCAATGAACTCAGCAAAATTGGCACTCGCTTCTCATTGGCTATTTCACTTGCTTCAAAACACTTTTCCAACAGTTCAGCATACATGAGTCAGTTACCCATTGTGCAATCAAACTCATCAATCTTTCCAATGTAGCCAGCCATTTCTTTTTTTAATGATTATTTTTAATTTTTTTATTTATTTTATTTCATTTTTTTTAATGATTATTATCAACTGTTACTCACTCTTTATGAACCCATGAATTCTTCCATTTACAGCCTTTTTTTAACTCGTTATATCTGCATGTGCTGGGCTGTGTATTTTTCTGTGTTTTATTAGTTCAGATGTCTCACTGTGCTTGAATGGGTCGACGGTCATCTTGGCTTTGTTTTAAAAATACCTCGTCAACAATATTATGTTTCATAACTTCAAAACCTTAAGCTAGTTCAAGGGAATACACGGGAGTCTGAAATGCGGGTCTAACTTCAAGTTTACTTTAAACGAGGTGAGCACATGTCACATGACATATGCAATTCACATATTTATACATTTGTAGCCCACTAGGCTTGCCCACATGTTTGCCTAGGGGAATCAGCTTTCGGCCCCGCTAAATAAGGCATTCAAGTTTGGATTGATGCTGTGTAAGGTACACCAGTACAAACTCACAACACAAGTATCAGACAGTACACAATAAACGATCACGTGATTACACTACATAACTCTTATTTTGTTGTTTGGTTATTAGAGAAACAAAACATAAAAGAACCAAAGGCACCACTCTTATTAAAGTTAACAGTTCATGCACAAAAATCGTTGGAGCTCACGCCTCCGGTGTTCCTCCTTAAGTGACCTCCGCCGAAACGCCGCCAACCTCCGGACGCTCAAATTCCCACAGACTCCATCCAATGATCACCGAGTGCTCTCCACACTTGTTCTTCCTCCTCCCTCGCCTTGGAGAACCCCGCGAAAAGCTCAGTTCCCAGACATAACAGATAGAAGAACATGTCTCCCATTGGTTAGATCCCCATTATCTGTAGTTATAACCCAAACATCGCAGCTACAGTGAAACCATTACATCAGCAGTTAGCATTACAAAGAAGCCTTTTCATTAGCCTTAGCAGTTAACATTACTGAGAACTCAGCCCTCCGCACACGGACATGTAAGACACAGTTTCTTTATGTACGCCTTTAATCTCTCCCTTTTCCAATTTAAGCTTTGAAATTTCAACTTTACTCAGTCGGATCTATCGAGTAACAGTTATAATTATGGCTACTCTCAGAAGCACCAAAAGAAATCTGGACCCGGGCAATGGGAAGCCCAAAAAAACTGACGACTTCTCGGAGCAACCCCCCTGGGTGTCGAGACTAGAGTCTCAACTCAGCAGTATCGGCATTGAAATAACTCAAAAGAGAAATTTGAAGGAAAAATTGACTTTCTGAACCTTGATCTTAAAGAAGTTAGTCGAAATGCTGCTGACCTTTCTTCTCGTTTGGAAAAAGCCCAACAACGGATCGTCGATCTTGAAGCTCGATCACGTCGGGATAATATTCGAATTGTTGGCTTGAAAGAGAAGTCAGAATTGGCCGACACACTGGATTATTTTGCAAAAATGTTTCCGTCTTTATTCCGGAGGTTTGTTCGCTTCCTCCAGATATTGAAATGGCTCACAGAATCGGCACTTTAAAACTTTTGGATCAAGGTAAAAACAGACATATTGTTGTGTGTTTCCTCCGTTTCAGAGATAACCGTATTATTAAGCTCGCGAGGAAAAAAAGGCTGTTTCAGTATCAAGATTCAGAGATTTGCTTTTTTGAAGATTTTCCATGTGAAATTGTTAAGAAGCATGCCGGATTTGCATCAGCCATGAAATTAGTATATCAAAAAAAGCATTTTCCACTGCTCCAGTATCCAGCTAAATTAAGGCTTTTGGTCAAAAGGTCTGGTGCTCATATTTTTGATGATCCAGCCGAAGCATTGCGTTTTATTAACTCTTTACCTGATGAATTTGATGATGAGCCTGAAGCCTGAAGTTTGAATGATTTATAATGGCTTGATTGTCTCGCGGTGTAAAGAGTGATGAGATTGGAAGACTTGATGGTTACAGAAAGTTTTTACCTTAAAATGCATTTTCATCTCTGAAAAAGACTGGTTTGGATGGTTTTAACCTCAGAAGACAACGGGAGAACTGTTGATAAACTGTAGATAAGTTTGAACCACCTAATAGTTTTTTTCTGCAGCATTTAAATGAATTAATTTTTTTTTGTTCTGTATGCTTTAGTAAAGATCTTTTAAGTAATTATTTGGATTTCCTTATGTTTTAAAGATAGATTGGACAATTTAAAGATGGTGATTGTTTTTCTTTTGTGCAGATATTTCAAGAATTGTTTTGGATGTGTTTTTCTTCCCTTATCTAATTTTATGAAGGTTACTTTCAAATTGAAGGTCGTTTTGTTTCAAAAGAAGAGTAGAATTACAATCACAGTATAATCTATTACTAACATATCCTATTGAAGGATATTTGCTTAAATTGAAAAGTCAATTTTATATTTTTGGGGATAAAAATAATAAGCTCTTAGCTTCCTAATGAAGAGCAGCTGGAGCTAAAAGACAAATTTTAAAGATTTGTAAAAATAATGGAGATACAGCAAGTAACCATGAAGATATTAATAATACTTTTCAAGATTTTTACTCTGATCATTATAGATCTCAATTTCCTGCAGATTCCTCCAAAATGGAAGCTTTTTTACATAAGATTAAATTTCCACAAATTTTTGTTGAAGATTAACAGATGCTTGATACTCCAATTACTGAGCATGAAACTCAGAAAGCTATTTTATCAATGCAATCAGGTAAGGTTCCTGGACTTGATGGTTATTCAGTGGGATTTTACAAAAAATTTGAAAGATTACATTCTCCATATCTTTTAGAAATATTTTATGAATCCTTTGAGAAGGGTAATTTACCTTCTTTTTATGAAGCAACTATTTCCTTAATTCTTAAAAAAGATAAAGATCATGTTGAATGTTCATCATATAGACCTATTTCACTATAAAATGTGGAAGCAAAAATTCTCTCTAAAATAATGACTAATCGCTTGGAAAATATTTTAACTAAAATCATCTCTATGGATCAAACAAGCTTTATTAAAGGCTGTTACTCTTTCTCTAATGTTTGGAGATTGATGAACATTATATATTCACCACTATGCAAGCAACCTCAATGTGTTATCTCTCATGATGCAGAAAAGGCATTTGATAGATTTGAGTGGCCATATTTATTTAAAGTATTAGAAAAAATTGGTTTTGGTAATAATTTTAATAGGTGGATTCAAAAGATTTATGAGAACCCTATTGCTACAGTCATTACTAATAATTACAGGTCTTTTTTCACTTTCTCATGGTACTAGATAGGGATGTCCATTAAGCCCTTTATTATTTAATCTTGTATTGGAGCCTTTAGCTATAACATTATGTGAAGCTAAAAATATTCATGGTCTCTCTATGAATGGAACCATACATAAGATTTCTCTTTATGCAGATGATCTTTTGATTTTTATTTTGAATCTTGAGAAATCAATTCCTAATCTTTTGGAAACACTTAAAGATTTTGGTAAATTTTCAGGATATAAACTTAACTTGAATAAAAGTGAAGTAAATGCCCCTGTTAGTATATATAACGATATTCCTTTTAGAATTGTTAATACATTTAGATATTTAGGTATTATAATTACTAAAAATATAAAGATCTTTATAAAGCTAATATAGTTCCTTTAATGGACTCCATGAAACAACTATTTCCTAGACGGAATCCACTTACTCTTTCTTTAATAGGTCGTATCCATGCTGTGAAAATGATGATTTTACCTAGATTTTTATATATTTTCCAAAATATACTTATCTTTTTAACTAAAAATTTTTTCGATCAAATCGACTCTCTTATTTCTTCCTTTATTTGGAACAATAAGAGACCAAGAATTAACAAGTACCATTTACAAAAATCTAAAAAAGATGGTGGACTTGCACTTCCTAATTTAAGACTGTATTATTGGGCTGTGAATATTAGACAATTATTTTTTTGATTATACTGGCTTGATAAAAGCCAAAAAACAATATGGGTTGATTTGGAATTAAAAGCTGTTAAACAATTTCACTTAACTTCAATATTAGGAGCTCCATTACCTTTACAGCTCTCTAAAGTTCCAAATTTAAATCTTCACCCAGTTATTAAACAATCCCTACGGATTTGGGTTCAGTTCCGCAATTTTTAAAATTTTAAACAATTTAAGTTCTCTAGTTTTTATATCGAAACTTTTCATTTAAACCTTCAATAACCAACTCCATTTTTCTCCTAAGGAGAAATAAAGGGATCCGGTCTTTTACAGATTTATTTGGTTTTGGTCGATTGAAGACTTTTGAAGAGTTAATTACAAATATTCTCTTGCTCATACACATTTTTTGCAATATTTTCAGGTTAGACATTTTTTACAACAATATTTACTTAAGTTTCCATATTTAAAAGAATCTGATTTGTTGGATACCATTTTGAAGTTGAATCCTTTAGAGAGAGGTTCCATTAGCTGAATTTATAATTTATTTCTGTTACAAAAAGAGAACCTACCATTAAAGATTAAACAAGATTGACAGAGAGAACTTAACATGATCTTCGTTAATGAAGATTGGCTTCGAGTTTTGAAAGACGTAAATTCTTCTTCTATATGTGCCAACCAAGGTTTAATTCAATTTAAAAATGTTCACCGTTATTATTTAACAAAGGAGAGACTATCTAAAATATTTCCTAGTACAGAGAACTACTGTGATGATGTAAAACTGAAGCAGCTACTTTGTCACATATGTTCTGGTCATGTTCTTCATTAAAACTGTTTTGGAAATCTTTATTTTCTACAATTTCTAAAGCTCTGAAAATTAATTTAAAACCTAATAGACTAACTGTTCTATTTGGAATAGTTCCACATCATATTTAGGGTATTTCATCTTCAGATCAACATGTAATTGTGATACTTGGAAATCGGATACATATTTAAGTATAGACTCTTGGAAGAAAAAAATCTATGGCTGTATTCCATTAGGAAAAATTACTTATAATTTAAAAGATAAATATGAAACATTTCTGAAAATTTGGAGCCCTTATTTACAAAAGACAGGACTAAACATATAGATGCTCTGAAGATGAAACAATTGGTTATTTGGGGAAAGAAATAAATATATATATTAAAGTTATTACGAACTCCATGGAGCATGTGGGGATCTTCTGATATCCAGGCATTCTTTCTTTTTTTTTCTCTTTCTTTTTCTTTTTTTTCTATAGGATAGTTAGGGGGGAGTGGTTAAGGGGAGGGGGAAAGGGTTATATACATATCTTTTTTCTCATATTTCATTCTGTAATTACTTAAAAATGCAATAAAAAGTTTTCAAAAAAAACATGTAATTGTGTTTGTTACATTATTGGCACGAAGGGCTATTTTATTAAAATGGAAAGATATCTTTTCCCCTACATTAATTGAATGGTTTTCTCAAGTAATGTTCTGTCTCAGTTTGGGAAAAATTAGAAGTAGAACTTTTGATCCCCGATTCGATTTTGAGAGAAGATGGGGTTCTTTTGCCAAATATTACCATTTAATTTGAATTATTCTATATGGTTTCTTTCCAATTTTTTTTTTATATAAATATGAATTGGCGGATGATGACTCTTTCTCTTTATATATTTAGATGATGGTTAAACGTATTGCTCCGTAGGGTTGATTACTAATGGTTTTCTTTTTTCTTTTTTTTTTGTAGTCAGTAGGTTTTTTTTCTTAGTTAGATGGGGTTCTTTTTTTCCTTATTTTTCCTATATATAAATTTTTTTAAATTTCTATTTTTATATATTATGATCAGCTTTTTTTCTTCAGCTTTATTAATTGTATACATATTAATTTTTTGAAGTTTTGTATCATTTTATAGCTGTAGAAGATTATGTACCAATAAAAAAATTCTAAAAATTAAAAATGAAACATTACTGAGAACTCTACACATATAACCTGAAATGAATTATTTAAATGAACAGGAATGCTTAACCAACCTATATAGATATATATGTACAAGATTAGATTATTCCAATGTAACTAAAATATTAAATGCACAACAGTAACAGTTTCTCATTCTATTCTAAATCTGGTCCAAAAGGAATGTCTGTAAGAATTTTATGGCACGGAAGTAGTGTTTGTGGGCAGAACAATAGCGCAGCGGCTAGCTCAATCAGTTTATAGCACCTGCAATCACTGACTGGGGTTCAATTCCTGCTACCGCCTTTAATACTGACATATGTTCTCACTGTGAATGCAAGGATTTCCTCTGGAGGTGAGGAAAATCTTTGGAAGTTATCAATGTGTAGCATTCTACGTTATGAAAAACATGAGCTAAAACCTAAAGAGAAAAAAGATTGCCTTTATGTGTCAAATGCTTTTCGTAACATACAGTGAAGCGTGTCACTTGCTTCAAATCAAATCATTGAGGATTGTGCTGGGAAACCCGCAAGCAACATCACTCCTATGGCGCCAACATAGTAGCGTGCCTGGAACTTACTAACGGTAACTGTATGGCTTTGGGATGTGGGAGGAAACTTGGTTCGGAAAAAGAGGGAGATCTACAATAAATATAGGCAGCATGGAGTAAATGAGGTGCTCAAGGAATATGAAGAATGTAAAAAGAATCTTAAGAAATTAGAAAAGCGAAAAGAAGATACGAAGTTGCTTTGGCAAGTAAGGTGAAAATAAGTCTGAAGGGTTTCGACAGTTATATTAATAGCAAAAGGATAGTGAGGGATAAAATTGGTCCCTTAGAGAATCAGAGTGGACAGCTATGTGTGGAGCTGAAAGAGATGGAGGAGATTTTGAACCATTTGTTTTCTTTGGTATTCACTAAGGAGAAGGATATTGAATTGTGTAAGGTAAGGGAAACAAGTAAGGAAGTTATGGAAACTGTGACAAATGAAGTACTGGCACTTGTAAGGAATATAAAAGTAGATAAATCTCCGGGTCCTGACAGGATATCCTTGGGACCTTGACGGAAGTTGGTGTAGAAATAGCAGGGGCTCTGACAGAAATATTTCAAATATCATCAGAAACGAGGATGCTGCTGGAGGATTGGCGTATTGCTCATGTGGTTCCATTGTTTAAAAAGGGTTCTAAGAGTAAACCTAGCAATGATAGGCCTGTCAGTTTAATGTCAGTGGTGGGTAAATTAATGGAAAGTATTTTTAGAGATGGTATATATAATTATCTGGATAGACAGGGTCTGATTAGGAATAGTCAGCATGGATTTGTGTGTGGAAGGTCATGTTTGACAACTCTTATTGAATTTTTTTGAAGAGGTTACGAGGAAAGTTGACGAGGGTAAAGCAGTGGATGTTGTCTATATGGACTTCAGTAAAGCTTTTGACAAGGTTCCGCATGGAAGGTTAGTTAGGAAGGTTCAATTGTTAGGTATTAATATTGAAGTAGTAAAATGGATTCAACAGTGGCTAGATGGGAGATCCCAGAGAGTAGTGGTGGATAACTGTTTGTCAGGTTGGAGGCCAGTGACTAGTGGTGTTCCTCAGGGATCTGTATTGGGTCCAATGTTGTTTGTCATATACATTAATGATCTGGATGATGGGGTGGTAAATTGGATTAGTAAATATGTAGGTGATACTAAGGTAGGAGGTGTTGTGGATAAGGAAATAGGTTTTCAAAGCTTGCAGGGAGATTTAGGCCAGTTAGAAGAGAGGGCTGAATGATGGCAGATGGAGTTTAATGCTGATAAGTGTGAGGTGCTACATTTTGGTAGGAATAATCCAAATAGGACATACATGGTAACTGGTGGGGCATTGAAAAATGTAGAACAGAGTGATCTAGGAATAATGGTGCATAGTTCCCTGAAGGTGGAATCTCATGTGGATAGGGTGGTGAAGAAAGCTTTTGGTATGCTGGCCTTTATAAATCAGAGCATTGAGTATAAGAGTTGGGATGTAATGTTAAAATTTTACAAGGCATTGGTAAAGCCAAATTTGGAGTATCGTGTACAGTTCTGGTCACCGAATTATAGGAAAGATATCAACAAAATAGAGAGAGTACAGAGAAGATTTACTAGAATGTTACCTGGGTTTCAGCACCTAAGTTACAGGGAAAGGTTGAACAATTTAGGTCTTTATTCTTTGGAGCGTAGAAGGTTGAGGGGGGACTTGATAGAGGTATTTAAAATAATGAGAGGGATAGATTGAGTTGACGTGGATAGGCTTTTTCCATTGACAGATTCAAACAAGGGGACATGAGTTGAGAGTTAGGTTGACTTGAGTTGAGACAAAAGTTTATGGGTAACATGAGGGGGAATTTCTTTACTCAGAGAGTGGTAGCTGTGTGGAATGAGCTTCCAGTAGAAGTGGTAGAGGCAGGTTCGGTATTGTCATTTAAAGTAAAATTGGATAGGTATACGGATAGGAAAGGAATGGAGGGTTATGGGCTGAGTGCGGGCCAATGGGACGAGGTGAGTGTAAGCGTCGGCACGGACTAGAAGGGCTGAGATGGTCTGTTTCAGTGCTGTAATTGTTATATGGTTATATGGTCTCCAGAATGACAGTATCAGGATAGACATGCAGCCTCTCCTCTTCGATACTGAGACCTCAGATGAGCTTTTATTAGAAAGGTTAAACATCGCCTGTGCTAATGAGGCGGAAAGAAGAAACTAAAAGAAGTTTAACACTCCACAGTCAGCAACAAGTGTAAGCGTAGTGCAGTCAGAGGATCGGCCATCTGCTAAGTGCCGTGTGAAGGAAGACAAAACACAGGTTTCCCCGGAACTGTTAATGGAGATACAAGAACTTAAGACAGGTGCAGCTTCTTTAAATGGTCTCAGTGCAGAGATAGCTCGGATTAAAGAGACTACAACAGACGAGGTTTCAGCAACAGCCCTGTGCCCCACCTGCAGTCAGGCCAGATAGAGTCCCTCCTCAGTCACCTGCTTCACCGCAGCAGTATTACAACAGCTACAGTCAGCCGCAAACACCTGCTCCAATACAGCCTCAGTATGGACCTAAT
Organism: Hypanus sabinus; assembly: GCF_030144855.1. Classification (NCBI taxonomy): domain Eukaryota; kingdom Metazoa; phylum Chordata; class Chondrichthyes; order Myliobatiformes; family Dasyatidae; genus Hypanus; species Hypanus sabinus. Next base: position 23,529,290 of record NC_082707.1, read on the forward strand.
CAGTACACTAACCGCTCTGTCCATGCTCCATGGAGGTGTTATGTCTGCCAGCAGACGGGAGCAAATGGACGCTGCCTTCACTGCTACCGATGTGGAAGTGGAGAACATTTTCAAGCTGGCTGCAAAATTAGAGGAATCAGACCGTCGAGAGAGGCTCCGTTAAACAGGGAATGGTTACCACCACAGGATGGGTGTAAACCATGACTAGAAAAGAGTCCCAGAAACGTACAAATTATGGCAGTATAGACTCACCTGGCAAACGGAAACAATGGTCATCCTGTGAAGAGAGGAATGTTAACACTCTGCCCCCCCTTAGCTCGGGTCGGCCACCCCCACAGTCACCTCGCTAGTTGGCAGACAGTGTATTGTCGAGTGTTACCCGGATGGCCACCAACGGCAAGCTTTATGGGACACAGGCTCTCAGGTGTCGATAATCGATGAAAGATGGAACGAGGAATACTTGCCAACCACAAGGCTGAGAGATGTCTCCGAGATCCTCGCCTCATGTGATGATTTGACATTGACTGCTGCAAACGGAACTGAAATGCTGTACTTGGGAAGGATTGAAACGGCTTTCCAGCTAGCCTCTGAACCTGACCGAGCAGAAGAACTGATCATTCCAGTGCTTGTAATGAAAGGCTGGCACCTGTCTCATCCCATCATAGGCTTCAATGTTATTGAGCACATCCTGACTAAGGCCGAGAAGACTAAACAGTACAGCACGGTGAGGAAAGCTTTCCCAGGTCTCAAAGGAAACAAGGTGAGAGCTTTTATCCAGGCTGTTAGTGCAGAGCAAGAAGATGAGTATGCAGTGAAAATGAAGAAAGAGGAGGCTGCAGTCTCAAAACACAGTAGTATTCAAGTTAACTGTTGTATAGCTGCACAGCCTTTTAAAGGGGACGTGACCATGTTATTCCAGCCAGACCTGAACCCGCAGTGGCCAGGTGGTCTTGAGTTTTATGACACACTAGTCAGAGTCAGGAAGGGTGTACTCCCAGTTATCACAGTTGATGTTTCTAACCCAACTGGCCATGACATTGTTCTGCCGGGGTGCACTTTAATCGGCACAGTACAAACTATTATGACAGTTCTGCCCGCCCCGATTTCTGAGAAAGTTGCAACACCAACCGCTGTGAGCCACACCAGCTTGAAACCCACAGGCCATGCCAGTGAACAGTGGGACCCACCTGTAGATCTGAGTCACCTCAGTGAGAATCAGAGAGCAGTAGTGAGACAGATGCTTAGGGAAGAATGTCATTCCTTCTCAAGGTCGGACAATGATACTGGCTGCATTGGAAACTTGCATATGACTATTTCGCTCAAAGACATCGAACCAGTCAAACGTACATATATATCAGTGCCAGGCCCCCTGTACCAGGAAATGAAAGGTTACCTCCACGATCTGATAGCACAGGGCTGGGTCAGGAAGTGTGCGTTAGAAAAAAAGATGGCACCCTCTGGTTGTGCATAGATTACAGAGACCTGAACAGGAAGACCCATCCCGACCGTCAGCCTATCCCTCGTGTCCAAGACATCATGCACAGACTAGGTGGTAGCTCCTGGTTTTCCGTCCTCGATCAGGGAAAAGCTTACCACCAGGGATTCATGTCAGAAGAGAGCAGACCGCTGACAGCTTTTGTTACCCCGTGGGGGCTTTATGAGTGGATTCGCATCCCCTTCAGCCTCATGAACACCCCTGCGGCCTTCCAACGTTGTATGGAGTTGTTTGGAAGGGCTTCGGGATGACATCTGCATTCCTTATCTGGATGAAACACTGGTTTCCAGTAAGACCTTCGACGACCATGTGAATAACATATGAACGGTGCTGCAAAGCCTCAGAGAGTACGGCATCAAACTCAAGCCAAGTAAGTGTGACCTATTCAAGCGTGAGGTCCACTACTTGGGCAGAAGGATTTCTGCAGAGGGCAGTAGAATTGATCCAGCCGACTTCAAAGCTGTTAGACTCTAAAAGTCATCAGACCTCAGACTGTGGGCCAACTCAGAAAAGTGCTTGGTTTGCTCACCTACTACAGGCAGTACATCAAAGACTTTTCACGGAAAGCCAGTTGTCTGTATGAGCTCCTGAAAACAGACCCGGCTGAAGTTCCCGACAACAGAAAACCACAAACAAGGGTAAAGAAAGTGAGCCATGTTGTACCCTCTGACAAGCCGATCAAGTGGACAGACCAGCACCAACAGGTACTTGAACAGCTGATTGACTGTCTGCTCAATCCGCTAGTGTTAGGTTTCCCTGATCCAACCCAGCCGTTCATTGTACACACGGATGCATCACACCAGGGCTTGGGAGCAGTACTGTATCAGAAACAAGACGGCAAGCTTAGAGTTATTGCTTATGGCTCTGGCACATTGATGGCAGCTGAAAGGAACTATCGCCTCCATGCAGGCAAGCTAGAATTCCTGGCTTTAAAATGGGCGATCACTGACAAGTTCCGCAATTATCTGTACTATGCCCCAACCTTCACTGTATATAGTGATAACAACCCGCTCACCTACATCCTGTCGACTGCAAAACTGAACGCAACCACTTCCAGGTGGGTTGCAGAGTTGGCTGATTTCCACTTTACAATTAAGTACTGACCAGGAAAAGAGAACAGTGATGCCGATGCTTTGTCGAGAATGCCGCTGGATGTAGAGTCACTGATGAGAGAATGTTCAGAGGAACTGCCGCCTAACACCATCGCTGCCGCCATACAAGCTGTTGAGGTACAGAAAGAGTCCCCTGCAACTTGGTCACTCACAGCTGTATCCATGTCAGCCTCAGCTGAAAATGAGTCAGCCACTGCATCGATCAGCCCCATACCAAAAGAACAGCTAAGGGTAGCACAAACATCAGACCCCATCATCTGTCCTGTGTTAGAGAGTAAACTGTCAGGTTCCAAGCCACCAGTCAGAGAGCTGAGAGCATTCAGTCCGAGGACAAAATGCCTGTTCAGAGAATGGGACAAGTTGACAATAGACGATGATGGCATTCTACACCGAACCACCACTGCCTGCAAGCAATTAGTCTTGCCAGAAAGCTACAAAGGGAAGGTGTTGGAAGAACTGCACAATCACATGGGACACCAATGTGCTGATCGCACAGTACCGTTAGTGCGTGACTGCTTCTTCTGGCCAGAGATGCAATCAGACGTAGAGCACTATGTGACCAAAGCCTGTACTTGTCTAAAACAGAAGAAGCCCTGCCACGATACCATTGACAAATATTGTGATGACACAGCCATTTGAATTGGTGTGTATTGACTTACTCCACATCGGCTGATGCAAAGGTGGATATGAGTACATCCTTGTTATTGTTGATCATTTCACACGTTTTGCTCAGGCAAACGCAACCACATCAAAGTTAGGGAAAACTGCTGCAAATCTCATCTTCAATGACTATGCCCTGAAGTTTGGCTTCCCCTCTCGCATCCATCACGACCAAGGAGGAGAGTTCGAGAATCAGTTGTTCAGTCAGTTAAAGAAACTCAGCGGAGTGGCGGGGTCCAGAACAACGCCCTCTCACCCGATGGGGAACGGTCGAGTGGACATTGTTGCAAATGCTAAGGACGCTGACGGAGACACAGAAATCAAACTGGAAGGAGTCCCTGAACAAACTGGTGTGTGCCTATAACTGCACATGCTGCGAAGTGACAGGCTACTCACCATTTTACCTCCTGTCCGGGAGATCACCCAGGCTGCCAGCTGATATGCTCTTTGGACTGCACACAGAGCCAGGTTCCAGTGATCAGCGAAATTATGTGGAAAAATGGAAACAAGGTATGGAGGAAGCATACGCCATTGTGAACCAAAATGCTCAAAGGGCTGCCGAAAGGAGGAAAAGGTACTATGACACAAAGTAAGGAGTTCAGTGCTACAACCCGGTGAGCGTGTCCTGACACCCAGAGGAGGACCAGGTAAACTCCAGAACTATTGGGAGGACACAGCCCACACAGTAGTGAGAGAAATGGGGTCAGACCTGCAAACTTATGGTCAGACCAGAAAGGGGTAAGGGACGCTCCAGAGTCCCACACGGAAACTTGCTAATGCCCTGTAATCACTTACCTTTTGAGACACAACAAGAGATAGCTACAAATGACCAGGAGAGACAGAAAAGGAGATTCTGGCCTGCACATCAAACTCAGGAATCGGATGAGGACAGTGAGGATGAGTGTGAGCTTCATTATGAGCCGCTCCGGCCCCCCACGATGCCAGCAGAGACATTGGGTGGACCGGAGATGGAGCCTGAACACAGGCACCCACCAGCAGAAAGGAGGGTTGAAACACAAGCTCCTGTTGCACCACCCACGCAGCCCCCTGAAGGGGATCAGCTGGAGGGGTTTAGTGCACCTGCTGAAAACCTGCCTGGTGAGGAAACAGACTTACCTGATGGAAATCTGCCTGGTGAACATTCCTCACACCCCTCCTCTTCATCAAGTGCTGCTACTGAACCTGAGGAGCCGCCCTACCAGCTGCCACACCCGCCCAGACGTATGTCAGCTTGGCATCCCTCCCTGCTACAGTGTCCAGCCAGCACCTCAGATGTTGCCTCTCTAACATGCACCAGGACTGGTCACATGGCTGCCACCCGTACAGCCGTACTACTTCCAGCCTCTCCCCCAGTGGTGAACTACATATACCTGTCTGGACAACCCCCCCCCCCCCACCCGACGGATCTTGTGGCTCCTCCCACTGACCCCGGTATAAAGGCGATTGGGGCCTGAGCTCTGCCCTCAGTCTCCAGGATGTAGCATTGGTCAGTTGCTGCTTGTTCTTTCTTCCAGTCAATAAAAGCCGATATCTCGCCTCCCGTCTCAGAGATTTATTGATGGTGCATCACCCCCCCCCCCCCCCCCACCCCCAACCATGTATGGACGCCAGCCACTGTGAGCCTACAGACTTGATGTTTGACTAATGTCACGGGCAATTCATAGATTGTTTATGCAGATCATTGCCATGAGAGACTAATGAACTGTTGAAAGGCTGTATATAGACTGTCTCAGTGGCCCTTCACCAGACAGGGACTGTGGCCCTGTAATTATGAACTGTTGACAGTCATCAAACTGTGACCCTTGACCCTTGAGTACCAACTCACAGAAGGTCTTCAGTGCCATGTTCATGAGAGACTGGAAAAAAAGGGAAAAGGGAAAATTTTTTAATGTTGGGACATTTATTTTTGTAGGGGAGTGCATGACAAGTTAAAGGATAAGACACTAAAGATCTGTTAAGTTAAAAATTGTTTAAAAATAGTAAAAACACATGTTAAAAAGGGCTAAAATACTAAAAGGTATTTAATTCATTTCATTGTTTCTTTCATTTTTTATTGTGTAAGGTGTGGTAAAGTATGCATACCTGTCTGGACACTCCCCTCTGCTGACTGCTTCTGTGGCTCTGTCACGTGGTGGGGACAAGGGTGCTGGGAGAGGACCCACAAGCAGGACACAAACACATCTTTCTTAGGTACAATAAAATAGCGTTTATTACTCGCTACACAGATGATCAGGAAATCAAGGAGGACAAAGAGGAACATGAACCTTGGACCAAAGGACTGGGGACTAGGACTGCCATGGACCTTGGACTTGGACAGAGGGAAAATAGACAGCCGCGGACCTCGGACTTGGACTGGGGAACATGGACAGCCGCGGCCATGACTGGGACCCTGGGGACTGGGACCTTGATTCACCGCCGCCAGACACTTGGATACCATGGATCGCTGCAGCCAGAAACGTGGACACCAAAACACAGGACAAGGAATCTTGAACCAGGAGTCCTCCTTCAGATCAGGCACCGAGCCGGGACTCTTCGAGGGGTAAACACAGACAGCGGGCAGGAACGTCGAGCCAGGACTCCGCCTTCAACTCACCCTTGGTAGACTGACCTTGCCCGGACCCACTCTGGCGATGGAAGGTGAATTGCTGGTACTCCGATGCGGGCTGGATCACTCTGGTGATGGAAGGTGAATTGCTGGTACTCCGATGCGGGCTGGGTCGCTCTGGTGATGGAAGGTGAATTGCTGGTACTCCGATGTGGGCTGGATCACTCTGGTGATGGAAGGTGAATTGCTGGTACTCTGATGCGGGCTGGGTCACTCTGGTGACGGAAGGTGAATTGCTGGTACTCCGATGCGGGCTGGGTCACCCTGGTGACGGAAGGTGAATTGCTGGTACTCCGATGCGGGCTGGGTCACTCTGGTGATGGAAGGTGAATTGCTGGTACTCTGATGTGGGCTGGGTCACTCTGGTGACGGAAGGTGAATTGCTGGTACTCTGATGTGGGCTGGGTCACTCTGGTGGTGGAAGGTGAATTGCTGGTACTCCGATGCGGGCTGGATCACTCTGGTGATGGAAGGTGAATTGCTGGTACTCTGATGTGGGCTGGGTCACTCTGGTGACGGAAGGTGAATTGCTGGTACTCCGATGCGGGCTGGGTCACTCTGGTGACGGAAGGTGAATTGCTGGTACTCTGATGCGGGCTGGATCACTCTGGTGATGGAAGGTGAATTGCTGGTACTCTGATGTGGGCTGGGTCACTCTGGTGACGGAAGGTGAATTGCTGGTACTCCGATGCGGGCTGGGTCACTCTGGTGACGGAAGGTGAATTGCTGGTACTCCGATGAGGGCTGGGTCACTCTGGTGATGGAAGGTGAATTGCTGGTACTCTGATGCGGGCTGGATCACTCTGGAGACGGAAGGTGAATTGCTGGTACTCCGATGTGGGCTGGGTCACCCTGGTGACGGAAGGTGAATTGCTGGTACTCCGATGCGGGCTGGGTCACTCTGGTGACGGAAGGTGAATTGCTGGTACTCCGATGCAGGCTGGATCACTCTGGCGATGGAAGGTGAATTGCTGGTACTCTGATGCAGGCTGGGTCACTCTGGCGATGGAAGGTGAATTGCTGGTACTCTGATGCGGGCTGGATCACTCTGGTGACGGAAGGTGAATTGCTGGTACTCCGATGCGGGCTGGATATCTCTGGTGACGGAAGGTGAATTGCTGGTACTCCGATGCGGGCTGGATCACTCTGGTGATGGAAGGTGAATTGCTGGTACTCCGATGTGGGCTGGATATCTCTGGTGACGGAAGGTGAATTGCTGGTACTCCGATGCGGGCTGGGTCACTCTGGTGACGGAAGATGAATTGCTGGTACTCTGATGCGGGCTGGATATCTCTGGTGACGGAAGGTGAATTGCTGGTACTCCGATGTGGGCTGGGTCACTCTGGTGATGGAAGGTGAATTGCTGGTACTCCGATGCGGGCTGGATCACTCTGGTGACGGAAGGTGAATTGCTGGTACTCCGATGCGGGCTGGATCACTCTGGCGATGGAAGGTGAATTGCTGGTACTCCGATGCGGGCTGGATCACTCTGGCGATGGAAGGTGAATTGCTGGTACTCCGATGCGGGCTGGGTCACTCTGGCTTGTCGTGGCGGTGGCGACTTACGAAGGCTTCTTAACACTCTCACCACGAACGGCTAAAGCCAGGGGCTTATAAGCTGCCGGTTCGGGTCGAGGGTAGATTACCTTGATTGCCAAGCTCAAGGGACGCGTGAAACGGAATTAGAAGGGAACAAAGAGTCAATGGTCCGGATCGCAACCTAACTAAATTTAAAGGGGAACCGATCCGGACCATGACAGGCTCCTCCCATAGGCTCCTGTATAAAGCTGATTGGGGCACTGCTCCTCCCTCAATCTTCAAGATGTCATGCTCCCTTTTGCTGTTAATAAAAGTCTATTGTTCACTTCCAGTCTCTGAGAGTTATTGATGTTGCATCATAAGGTTAAGCTCTAATAGTATTATCAGTGATCTGCAGAGTAGCCTTGATCTGCTAGCCTGAGGTCGATTGCTTCTGTCTCCACCCACATACCTAGGGGACATCGTGGTACTTTCTTCACTTGAGTAAAAGTTCTCAGTGAAGACACGTCACGTCACTGTCATGATTATTTCTCCCTGTTTGTCAGGGGCGTAACATATGCAAGTAATTTTTTTAAAAAAGGAACATTGTAAGTGGGACTTCAGGCTAATTGTGTCCTCTGTTCAAAGAGCCATCACAGACACCATGAGACAAATGCCTTCCTCCTACATGATATGATCAAATGAGTCTGACAAGGACGAATAACCAAGGTGAATATTATCCTACTGAATGCGTGCAAGGACATGATACTTGTGAAAAATACGAAGATTTCCACCTGCAAAATCAAAACTGCTTGTATTTCTAAATCTACATCCACCTTTAACTTTGACCCGTCATTAGGAGGTTTAATAAAGATGGTTGAGAACATAAGTGGCGATGTAGTTGATTGCCAGCATAGTCTCTTCACAAGTTGGTTTGATCAGGTACTCAGGCAACAGGAAACCATATTCACCCGTGTCTCGGAGTTCAAAGGTAAACACATATTTGATGCCAAGATCATGGGCCCAATCATCTGAACCTCCAGCTGCAGGATCTAAAGAATCAGAATCAGGTTTATTGTCACTGGTATGTGATGTGAAATTTGTTAACTTAGCAGCAGTTCAATACAATACATAATCTAGCAAAGAAAATAATAATAAAAAATAAAATTAATTAATTATAATGATAAATGGACAAGTAAATAATTTACAATATACATATATTGAATAGATTAAAAACATGCAAAAACAGAAATACTGTATTGTTATGAAGGTACCACAGCTCTGAGGGGCCGAAGGAGCGGGAGCAGCCCCCTCCTTCCGGAGAATCGCAAGATCGCTATTAATTCGGGACTCGGAAGTGAGAGACAATGCAACGGTTTTGACCATTTGTTCTTAGAGGCACCTGTGTCACGTGCAAGTCCCGGCTACGTGACAACTACCATGAACCTGAACACCCTCGGGCCATGTGGGGGTGGAGATTGCATCCCCCTACTTTGATGGACAGCTACAACTCTGCAAGTAAAGATAAAAGTGGACTGCAGGAGGCAGTACCCTAGCGATGCACCAGAGGAACTTGCTCGCTCAACGCTCCCGGGAGAGCTGGAAGCCACTCAGCGCCACATGTGCTCCTAACTCCTTCGTCTGGGGAGCGGGTGGCTGATACTACCGAGAAGGACTTCGAACTAACAACGGGGAAACCAACGCTCCCCTGATCTTAACGGAGTGGTCAAAAAGATACGGGCAAGTCTTCTTTTCGTTCTCACCGGTCCCTCTAAGACACGTGAAACCCAACAATTCCTCGAAAGACTTCTGAATGACTCTTTAGATTTCCAATGGACAAAAATATTAATCCCTAGACAACAGCCGAGATTATTGATGATTATGACTATATCCGGGCTTTAGATTGCGTATTGGTGATGTGCATTATCTGAATGTTTGCATTAACCTTACTTTTGTGCCCCTTTATAAATAAAAACGTTTGAAAATAGTGACATCAGACTTCAACAGACCTCTCTATCTTTGCTGGTAAGTTATCCAGTTACGGGATACGTAACAGTATATAAAAAAAGTTTAGTGAAGATGTCAGAGGGAGGTGTTATTTTACATGGATGGGGTAAGTTCCCAGAGCACAATGTTTGGGGTAGTGGTTGAGGTGGATATATTAGGGACATTTAAGAGACTCTTACATAGATTGGGGCATAGTGGTTAGCAGAGTGCTTTACAGGACAGGCGACCCAGGTTCAATTCCCACTGCTGCCTGTAGGAGTTTGCTTTTTCTACCTTTGACTGCCTAGGATTCCTCCGGGTGTTCCAGTTTCCTCCCTCAGACCAAAGGCATGCCGGTTGGTAGACTAATTGGTCAGTGTAAATTGCCCTGTGAAGTTCCAAATTTAATCGGGGGATTGCTGGGGGGCCTGGCTCAGGGGGCCAGAAGAGCCTATTCTGTGCTCTATCTCATGAAATAAATAAGTATGTGTAAGGTAGGTGGAGGGTTGTGGTCTTTTAGCAGGAATGATTAGACTGACTGGAGTAGGTTTCGATAGGTGGGCACAATATATTATGGGCCAAAGGGCTGAGCTGTGCTGTACTGCCTATATTCAATGTTCTAATCCACTGCTGGCCAGTTTATCAAATCTCGAACAGCAGTTGCCAGACACCAAAGAAACAACATATTGCCACAGTGAACTATTGTTACTTTTAATGGAACTTTACCCAAACTTGTCATTTCTTTAGGAGAACTAAGCTGGGCATTACACATTACTTAGCATACCAAGTGGTGTTTGGGAGGCACCATGTCTAGCATAGATGATTTGGGCTGAAGGGCCTGTTTTCTTGCTGTTTCCCCATGAATCAAAGGAGAAGTTATTTCCCCAAGAGGACAAATCGTTAGGATTTGCCATCACAGAGAACTTCATTTCCTCAGTTGTTGAGGCTTAAATCAATGATTCTGTACAGTATGGCTCTCTGACTCTATGATCCATTAAGAGTATTCTTACATATTGTCGATGCTCCAGGACCATAGGTGTAGTTAGATCCATGAAGGTGTTTCAGTTCCATAACCGCATTTGCAGCCAGGGCATTCTGAAATAAAATCACCAAAAATCACCTTGATCATCAAAACCGTCAAACTGAAAGATAGGAGAGACTTATGCAATGTTCCATCTAGATGGATGTTCGTTGATCCTCAGTGTCGGCCACAACCAAGCAGACTGTCTGGAGAGACTGGAGGAGACCACCAATGTGCAAAGGAAGACAATCTGTGCACTTAGAAAATAAAGAAATAGATACATGGATGGATACTGTGTCATGAGTTGTAGAGTCCCTGAAAATGAGTTCATAGGTAGTGAAATCAGTCTGGAGTTGAGGTGAGTGAAATTATCTAATGATGCTATCATCACTCATGATGCCATGTCTGTTAGAACAATGTGAGACCCACCCATTGCAACAAAGACAAGCCATACATTAAATTAACAGTAATCCCCAATTTGATGCACAATGAGAAGAAAAATCACAAAACAATTATGGCATTTTTCTGGTTCTACAGAGTCAGATCCACACTAAACTATGCTCAGTGGTCACTTTATTGTGTACACCTCTACATCTCTCCAGTCCGTCAATTGTGTGGCAGCAATTCAATGCATATTCAGACAAAACATCAGAATGGTGAAGAAATGTGATCTAAATGACATTGACAGTGGAATGCATGATTGTTAATGATAGGTGAGGTGGTTTGAGTACCTCAGAAACTGCTGATCTCCTGGGATTCTCAAGCACAACTGTCCCTCAAAATTTTCAGAGAACGGTTCGAGAAACAAAAGCAATTTCAGTGAGCAACAGTATTTTGTGCAGAAGTGCCCTGTTAATGAGAGAGGTCAGTTGAAAATGGTCAAACTGGTTCAAACTGGCAGGAAAGTAACTCAAATCACCACGCGTTACAACAGCGTGGTGTAGAAGAGCTTCTCTGAACACAAAAGACATTGAACCTTGGATATATGGGCTACAGCAGCAGAAGAAAACAAGTCTATTCTTGGCGGCTTCTTTGTAGAAGGTCACCTTGGATGAAGGCAACAGAACGTGCTGATAACATACAGGCAAACAAGACCCTCAGATAAATTAACAGGAAGTGCAGAGCAGAAACGTAGATATGACCGGGTAAAGACATGTTAATGGACATCAGATAAAAACTGCAATACTTGAGATCTGAAATAAAAACAGAAAATGGTGGAAACACCCAGAGATCAGGCAGAGCTAAGGAAAGAAAGAAAGAGTCAATGGTTCAGACTGAGGCTCTTTGCCAGAACTGGAGAGCAAGGAAAGCAGACTTCCATTTTTCGTTACATGGAGAGTGAGGGAGGAAAGGATAGGACAAAGCCAAGGATTGTTGAGCTGTAGATGAAGCATTCCGACTGATAGGTTAACGAGGAGAGGTTGAAAAAAGAATACCAGCAAAATAAACAAAAGCCCTTAAATGCAGAGATGTTAATCTTTCTCTCTTGTTATCCTAGTTTTAAATGTTGCATTAATGCATCAGGCATTTTCTCAAATAAGCGAGATATTCTACATAGACTTTAAACTCGTCAATAATTTACACAACTTACCAGCTCTTCATGATGTTGTGAGTATGAAAAGGTGTAGCTATAGGGAAACAGAAGAAGCTGGGAGTATGAGTGGATCGCAAGATACGCCTTGATGTGCTGAAGGTGGTCACGGACAAAATTCGCAACAGCTTTGACTTCCGATTCAGATTCCACGGATGGGCCACAGTAAACGTTAGAGCATGGATTATTCGAGGCACCAATGGCTGTGGATCAGAAAACTTATTGTCAGGTAGTCGAACGCTCATTCTGCTCGGAGACAGACCCATTGAGTGCACGCTAACCATCAAGCAAATCATTTACGCTAATCCGCATGTATTCTCCCCACGTTCCCATCAATTGCCCCAGACTCACCAAAGGGTGAATTTACAGAGGTCTATTAACCTATCAGCCTGCACATCAGTGGGATCTAAAAAGAAACCGAAGCACACTCTGTCTCAGGGATATCATTGAAACTCTACACAGACAGCACCAGAGGACTGGATTGTGCTCAGATTGCTGCAGAAACTCCTTTTCAGTTCTTATGAAGGGTCCTGGCTCAAATCATCGACCGTTTATTCCTCTCCATAGATGCTGCCTGACCTGCTCAATTTTCGCAGCTGAACTGGGGAATTTGTTAAGAAGGATATGTGTCTGTGGCATTGAGTCTAGACGAGAATGTGGTCGAAGAGCAGTGATTACAGGGGAAAAGTGTGTCACAGAAGTCCTGTCAAGAAAGCAAACTTCTTTAAAGTAAGCCTCAAAGAGAACCTTAACAGCTTCTCCTGAGCAGCAAAAAGGACATTTCCCAAAACTAATCGAGGTTTTCTCCACAATTCCCCATTAGGCTGCAGTAATTGCAATTGCAATCTAACTCATTTAGAAGAGGGAGTCACAGTGTGTCATGTCAGGCTAACTTGTCAATGGACCAGCCATGAATGGATTGTGAAACCTAAACATTCTTCTTTCCTTTGTGAGGTTTCCCTGGCCTGTCTTCCTCACTGGACTGCTGACTGACAAACTCTAGAAAATGCATTTAAAAACTGTCAATAAGGCTATTCAACTGTCCAGGTGTCACATCCTGCCTCTGTCACACACATTTCAGGGTGGAAATAGCTTGGGCCTGATTTCTGATCCATCCAATACAATCCTGGATCAACATTGGGTGTCAACGCTGGAGCAGCAGGAATGATCAAATTCTGATTCATTGGCATCGTTCCTTCTCACAGATATAAAAACTAAAACCATTTCAAAGTTGGGCTCACTACCCCTCATGCAGAAGGTCTCGATTACAACAGATAAACTCACAGCACCACGCGGCATCGAAGTTTCGGTTGGGGTCGGTGCCGATACAATTATTGCCAGGATACTTGGAGCGTGTTTTTCTCCAAAATCGATTCTGCACACAAAACACAAATGACAGGCATGTAATTGGCTAAAATACCGGTTAGATTCTTTATAGGTATCATTTATGAAGACTTTCAATCTGTGTCATTTTACTCCAGTACAGTAATCATGACTTAATGGTGCAGCAGCACCTCAGCACATTATCCCTGAATTATCGTCGAACAGAGAACATTATATCACAGTACTGGTCATTTAGCCCACAATATTGTGCCAGTCTATTAACCTACTGTAAACCTTGCCCCCTACATTGCCCTCTACTTTTCCATTATCCTTGTGTCAATCTTAAATGCCACCAATATGTCTGGCTCTACCACCACATCTGGCCGGCGTTCCACACACCTACCATCCTTTGTGTAAAGAACTTTCCTCTGCCATCCCATGTAGACAGCCCCTCATTCAATGGGTTGAAAGTCATAATTCTGACCCCTACATTTTACTCCAATCACCTTAAAATTATGCCCCTTTGTTTTAGTCCTTTCTGCCCTGGGTAAAAGTCTCTGGCGATCCATTCTACTCTGTGCCTCTTGTCATCTTGTACATCACTAATGCATTGCTAACTTCTGCAACGTGGAAAGCCTCCGGTCATGGTGGCTTCAGTCTTCCCAGTGTTTAGAGTCAGAGAGCACTGCAGCATAGAAACAGACCCTTTGGCCCATCTAGTCCATGCCAAACAATCATATTGCTTAGTCCCATCCCATGGACTATTGTCCTCCACAACCTTCCCATCTATTTTCTTATCAAAACTTCCTTTAGCTGTCGAAATTGAAGCCACATCCACCACTTCTGCTGGCAGCTCATTCTGCATCATCACCATCCTTTGAATGAAGATGCCACCCTCCACCCCCCCCTTCTGTTCCTTTAAACTATTTATCCAGGTAAACAGTTTCCTTCCATCCAGAAACAGTAGTAAGATGATTGCAGGCATTAGTAATCTGAAACAAAGACAGAAAATTCCAGAAAAATTCAGGAGATCATGAAACATCTGCAGAGAGTGAAATAGAAAAATTGTTTCTGGTCAAAGACCTTTAATCAAAATTGAGTTCAAAGATTCAAAGGTTTATTTATTTATTATCAAAACATGTATCCGTATATAACTCTGAAATTTATCTTCTCCAGATAACCAGAATTCTGCTGAATGGCTGTTTATTCACCTGAAGCATTAACTCCATATTCCCTCCATTGATGCTGCCTGACCTGCTGAGTCTTTCCACTATCTTGTGTATTTGTTTCTCCTCATCTTCCACTGGATGCAGTAGAACAGTATGATAGTTCAGAACAAGCAGAGAGGTTGTGATAAAGTGTCATTTTACACCTGACAGCAGTTTACCTGTTAAATCCAATCAGATTTCAGGTTAGCTTGATAAGAGCAATGAGTGGAAGAGAATTGGATGGACCAAGAAGTGAGCTTCAGAGAGCTCCACACATTCCAAGTGTAGACGGAATTATAACACTCTGTGGATGCTGAGCAGGCAATGTTTTATTTCTGTTACAGAACAAATGCCCTGGCAGATCGAATAAGTCAGACCTGGTTCACCTTCTTCCCTTCAACCATTGGGTTCTTGAACCAACCCACAAACCCCGATCACCACTAGTTAGCAGCACTATGACCATTCTGATCACTTTGCACTGAAATGAACTTTGTTGTTTGTTCTATTTCTTGTTCTTGTAAAATTTGTGAATAATTTATGTCTAATTTTTCTCATGAATCCCGCATATCTGATGCTATGTGCCTGAGATGCTGATGCCAGTATATGTTTCATTTCACTTGAGAATACAAGTTCTTAAGCATGTGACTATAAACTTGACTTAGATTTAGAATTAGATGATGAAGATGATATGTAATTCTTTTTGGGGTACAATAATTAACATATCAATTGCGATAGAAGACAGCCTAGAACTCTGCATTTTGGTAGCTTCCATACACAGGGTTGAATAAAGTGGTGAATGAAGGAACTTGAGTTTTATTCAATGATATGGGTGGTGTGAAGAATACCTGAAACAGAACGCTGTTGATATAGAAACTAAATAACATTGCGGTGGATTCCTGGCCCATGACCAGACAGATGAATAGGTAAGTCATGGAGACTGGAAAACCAAGCTAATGCTCAGACAAATGGAATAACATGCACAATATTTTACACAATGATGCTTACCCCAGTCCAGGTGTAAGAGTAACCATCCACATTTACAACAGGAACAACCAAGAAATCCAATTCATTGAGAAGTGTCTTCAGGGGGGAGCCATTTTCACAGGATTCAACAGCCTACGAAATATAATGGATTCAGAATGAATTGCGTGTTTCTCAATGTCAGTAAGAAAGCTTCTGTAACTAAATTACACAGCTGAGGTTTCTCCACTGACCTCCTTCACAAACCACTGGCAAAAGGCGGGAGAAATCCATTCCCGGGCGTGGATCCCACATTCCAAGAAGATGGCAGGTTTCGCCACACCCTTTCTCTTGCCAACCTTGAAGAAGGGAATTGGGAGTTACCTTCAAAATTCCAGCCAGTACAATCAAGTGTAATCAAGTTTTCAATAAATGCAGAACAAACAAAAATGCAAATGCTTGAAATCTGAGAGTTGGCAGAACTCAGTAGGTCAGGCAGTACTCGTGGTAAGAGAAACGATGTAACGTTTCAGCTCACGAAAGCCAATTTAGGCTTTTATTTGGTTGCTTTTCCCCAGAACTGTGAAATCCCCTCGAACATGGAGCAAAAACAGAACCTCACCAACCTCAGCAAGGCCACTAAATTATCAACACTCTTTTGCCATTGACTGGTTACCTAACCCTCATCTATCATGACTAAAACTGCTTTCTAATAGCTTCTAGATTAACCCAGCATCCATTTTCCCATATCTGAGAGATAAATTCCAGGCTTTGAGCAACAGGTATAATAGGGTTGATGCCCTTCATCAGGACTGGATGAAGAGTCTAGACCCTTAATGCCAAAGTTCATGTCCCTCCATAGATACTGCCTGACTTGTTGAGTTCTTCTAGCATTTTGTGCATGTTGCTCAAGATTTCCAACATCCGCAGGATCTCTCATTGTCTAGGTAATTCAGCTGTTGCTGTTTGGGTGAAAATTGACAAGTTAGAGCTGACAGACCGGGAACCTCCCACAACAAAACTGGATGATACAGAAGTCTGAATTCCCACATTGCAAGGTTCAGAAACAGCTACTTTCCACAACCATTAGTTTCTTGAATTGACTCACACAACCCTAATCCTGTCTAAACAATGGAACACCATGGAGCACCACTTCAACTTCCATGGATTCATCTCCAATTGAGCTTGTGTTCTTTGTACTTAGCATTCATATTTTCTTTCTCTCTTCCCACTTCTTGTATAAGTTATGTATAATTTATGTTCTGTGTGCTCTATATACCTCTACGCCTTTGATGCTGCAGCAAGCAATGTTTTCTTTGTATTCATATCTCATGGTACTTGTACACATGACAGTAAATGCAACTTAAGCATGATCTTACCCGGAGGAGGTAGATGCTTCTTCCCTCATAGCTCTTTCCAATTTCTTCCCGAGAAATTAGTGTTGGGTAGGTTTCTGCTATTTTGGCAGTCCAAGCTTCAATCTATAATTGATAATCAAAGCTTTAATAAGTCTCGATGCATCTGTACCATTATTAGTTTGGATGTGTCAGTCTGATGAGGAAGATTTTGGTAGCTGACAAGCTATTGATAATGTGCCATGGTGATTCCAGAAGGATGATTGCATTCCCTACAGAACCCCAGGTATTGATATCTCATGGAATGGCCACCACATTATCTCCTCTGTTATTTGTGTTACCCAGTTCCAGAAACAGCAATAGCCATTGATACATAGAAACATGGAAAATCTGCAGCACACTAAAGGTACTTTGCACAATGTTGTGCTAATCATGTATCCTACTCTAGAAGCTGCCTATAATTTCCCTACTGCATTGTCCTCATTGTCTAAACTCCATGTACCTATCTAAGAGTCTCTTAAAAGACCCTATTGTATCTGCCTCTTGTGGCGACCCATTTCCTGGCGCATCCGAACCGACTCACAATTAGATAGCCTACGGGGGTTTGCGAGCACAGAGCTTTGCGCCATGGGGGGCCGGTTGAGGGAGGCTTAAAAGTGAGGCTGAAGCTTTTCGAATAAAGTTTTTTCCTTCGACTGCAGTTACCGACTCCGTGTCGTAATTTTAGCGCTGCGTGTAGCACACCGCTACAATTGGTGACCCCGACGGTCCAAACGATTTTTGGACCAGAAATGACCGACGCCGCCTCTGTTCATGCGGTTTCATTGAAACTGCCGGGTTTCTGGACACAGCGCCCGAACCTATGGTTCCAGAAAGCCGAAGCCCAATTCCACGTTCGCCAGATCACCTCAGAAGACACCCGCTACTACTACGTGGTGAGCTCCCTCGACCAGGACACAGCGGCCCAGGTCGCGGAGTTCGTACAGTCGCCCCCGGCAGACGGCAAGTACACGGAATTCAAAGCCCTTCTCCTCAGGGCTTTCGGACTCTCACGGCTCGAGCGGGCTGCCCGTTTACTGCACCTGGATGGCTTGGGCGACAGACCTCCATCGGCTTTAATGAATGAGATGTTGTCTCTGGTCGACGGACACACACCCTGCCTCATGTTTGAGCAGGCATTCCTGGAGCAGCTGCCCAAGGACATACGCCTGCTGCTGTCCGACGCGGATTTCAGTGACCCCCGGAAGGTGGCAGCCCGGGCGGACTTGCTGTGGAACGCCAAAAAGGTGAGCGGGGCGTCCATCGCACAGATCTCCCAGCCACGCTCCCAGCAGCAAACCAGTCCAGGCCCGGCCGCAGAGCCCGCCAACCCCCGGCCCAATAAATACTGGTGCTTCTACCACCAGCGGTGGGCGCAGAAGCCCGCCGTTGTCGCCCGCCCTGCAAGTTCCCGGGAAACGCCAGGGCCAGCCGCCGCTGATGGCTACAGCGGCTGGCCATCGGGATAGCCTCCTGTATGTGTGGGATAGAAGGTCGGGACGCCGGTTTTTGGTCGATACTGGTGCCGAGATCAGCGTTTTACCTCTGACGAGTTATGACACCCGCAGCAGGGCACCGGGTCCCCCCCTGAGGGCCATGAATGGCAGCACAGTAAGGACCTATGGCACCCGTCAGGTGCAGCTACAGTTCGGCTCCAGCCAGTTCACGTGGGACTTCACACTGGCCGCCATAGCCCATCCGCTTCTGGGTGCGGATTTTTTGCGGGCTCACAGCCTACTGGTCGACCTGCCCAGGAAGAGACTGGTACACGCCGAGACCTTTCAGACGTTCTCCCTGGGTGCAGCCCAGTTGCCAGCCCCTCACCTCGGCTCCATCATGCTGTCCGACAACGACTTCACCAGGGTCCTGGCGGAGTTCCCATCGGTTCTGGCACCGCAGTTCACAGCGGCCATGCCCAGGCATGGCGTACAGCACCATATCCCGACCCAGGGACCACCCCTCCACGCCCGCGCTCGGCGGCTTCCCCCGGACAAGCTCCGACTGGCGAAGGAGGAGTTCCAGAGGATGGAGGAATTGGGGATCATCCGGCGGTCCGACAGCCCATGGGCCTCCCCCCTGCACATGGTGCCCAAAGCGACGGGAGGCTGGAGACCATGCGGCGACTACCGCAGGCTGAACGAGGCTACCACACCAGACCGCTACCCTGTGCCGCACATTCAGGACTTTGCAGCAAACCTGCACGGCGCACGGATCTTCTCCAAGGTAGACCTCGTCCGAGGGTACCATCAAATCCCGATGCATCCTGACGACGTCCCCAAAACGGCTCTCATCACCCCTTTCGGCCTTTTCGAGTTCCTCCGCATGCCGTTCGGCCTGAAGAATGCCGCACAGACGTTCCAGCAGTTAACGGACGCGGTGAGACGGGACCTGGACTTCGCGTTCATCTATTTGGACGACATCCTCATAGCCAGCAGCAGTCGTCAGGAGCATCTGTCCCACCTCCGTCAACTCTGCGCCCGACTGAGTGAGTACGGTCTTACAATCAACCCCGCCAAATGCCAGTTCGGACTCGATACCATTGACTTCCTGGGCCACAGGATTACTAAAGACGGGGCAACCCCTCTGCCCGCTAAGGTAGATGCAGTCCGCCTCTTTCCCCGACCCACCACGATCAAAGGCCTTCAGGAATTCGTAGGTATGGTCAATTTCTACCGCCGCTTCCTCCCTTCAGCTGCCCGGATCATGCGCCCCCTGTTTGCCCTGATATCGGGTCTGAGCAAGGACATTACCTGGGACGAGGAGTCCGCCGCCGCTTTCGTTCAAACGAAGGAAGCTTTGGCGGACGCCGCAATGCTAGTACATCCCAGAATGGACACCCCTACCGCCCTCACAGTTGACGCATCTAACACGGCAGTCAGTGGGGTGCTGGAGCAACTCATCGCAGGTCACTGGCAACCCCTGGCGTTTTTCAGCAAACACCTGCGGCCACCCGAGCTCAAGTACAGTGCTTTTGACCGGGAACTGTTGGCACTCTACCTGGCAATCCGGCATTTCAGGTACTTCCTAGAAGGTCGGCCCTTCACCGCGTTCACGGACCACAAACCGCTTACCTTTGCATTTACGAAAGCGTCCGAACCCTGGTCGTCCCACCAGCAATGCCACCTGTCCTACATCTCTGAATACACGACGGATGTCCGGCACGTCTCGGGTAAGGACAATGTGATGGCGGATGCGCTCTCTCGCCCTACCGTTCATGCCCTTTCCCAAGGGGTAGACTTTGAGACACTGGCAGAGGCGCAGCAGGCGGATGAGGAGATTCCGAGTTACAGAACCGCTGTCTCCGGTTTGCAGCTCCAGGACCTCCCTGTGGGCCCGGGTGAGAGGACCCTACTCTGTGACGTCGCCACCGGCCAGCCCCGTCCTGTCGTCCCGACAGCCTGGCGGCGCCGCGTTTTCGACTCCATTCATAACTTGGCGCATCCCTCCATCCAGACAACTGTCCGGATGGTTTCCAGCAGGTTCGTTTGGCACGGACTCCGCAAACAGGTCAGTGAATGGGCCAAAACGTGCATGCACTGCCAGACAGCCAAGGTGCAGCGGCACACCAAAGCCCCACCGCAGCAGTTCCATCCCGCCCACCGGCGTTTCGACCACATTCATGTGGATATCATGGGCCCCCTGCCAGTGTCGCGCGGAGAGCAGCACCTCCTGACTATTGTGGACCGGTTCACAAGATGGCCAGAGGCGGTCCCGCTCACTGACACCACCTCCGAATCTTGCGCCCGAGCCCTGATCACCACCTGGATATCTCGCTTTGGTGTACCAGCCCACATTACCTCCGACAGAGGCGCCCAGTTCACCTCCAGCCTGTGGTCAGCTATGGCCAGCCTTTTGGGGACTCAGCTGCACCACACCACTGCCTACCACCCAGAGTCGAACGGGCTAGTGGAGCGTTTCCACCGTCACCTGAAGTCGGCCCTCATGGCCCGCCTGCGAGGAGCCAACTGGGCGGACGAGCTTCCCTGGGTCCTACTCGGCATCCGCACAGCGCCCAAGGACGACCTGCACGCCTCGTCGGCCGAGTTGGTATACGGCGCGCCCCTGGTCGTCCCCGGGGAGTTCCTACCAGCCCCAAGGGGGCAAGAGGAAGAACCCGCAGCAGTCCTGGGCAGACTACGCGAGAAGCTCGGTAACCTGGCCCCCATACCCACTTCACAGCACGGGCGGCACCCGACCTGCGTACCCAAAGACCTACAGAACTGTAAGTTTGTGTTTGTATGAAGGGGCGGGCATTGGCCACCGCTGCAGCGGCCATACAAGGGGCCGTTTATGGTGCTCCGGAACAACGGGTCCACGTTCGTGCTGGACGTTGGGGGGAAAGAGGAGGTTTTCATGGTGGACCGCCTCAAACCCGCCCATGTGGACCTGGCGCAACCGGCCGAGTTTCCGGCGCCTCGGCGCAGAGGCCGACCTCCCAAGCAGGTTCTGGCCCAGACTGTGGACATTGGGGTGTGTATCGCCGGTTCTGGGGGTGGGGGGGGGGTTATGTGGCGACCCATTTCCTGGCGCATCCGAACCGACTCACAATTAGATAGCCTACGGGGGTTTGCGAGCACAGAGCTTTGGAGCCTCTGCGCCATGGGGGGCCGGTTGAGGGAGGCTTAAAAGTGAGGCTGAAGTTTTTCGAATAAAGTTTTTTCCTTCGACTGCAGTTACCGACTCCGTGTCGTAATTTTAGCGCTGCGTGTAGCACACTGCTACACTTTACCACTTTCGCTGGCAGTGCATTCCACGCACCCAGCACTCTCCCTGTGAAAAACTTACTTCTGACATCCCCCTTGTACCTACTTCCAAGTACCTTAAAATTATGTCCCCTTGTGTTATCCATTTCAGCCCTGGGAAAAAGCCTCTGGCTATCCACATGATCAATGCCTCGCATCATCTTACACACCTCAATCAGGTCACTTCTCATCCTCTGTCACTCCAAGAAGAAAAGGACGAGTTCACTCAACCTGTTCTCATATGGCATCTTCTCCAATCCAGGCAACATCCTTGTAAATCTCCTCTGCACTCTCTCTATAGTATCCTTGGCTCTTCTTAAAGAAAACAGCAGGAACTTGGTGCCCTGAAATGTGTGCCTGTGCACACACGTATATATTACGCTACCACAGCACAAAGGAATATAAACTGTCCAAAAAGGGTTGTCACTCTCTATCTTATTGGCATGTTATTATATTTCACAATTGTACACAATCACATTTCCTTTTTCAGTTTCTGACGTGGACAGTGTTGACAACATGGAGTTTGCGATGATTCGCCGATTTCAGGACTGGCTTATTTATACTGTTTTTTTGAAGAAATTATTCAGTGCGCACATGTTGTCACTGGGCACGAAAATTGTACAGCACAAAGTTGTTGCACACACTGGTCATTATGAAATAGAAGGAAATTTGATCAGGACCTCTTCCCTGAGCATTGCGAGAAAATCCAGGAGCTAGCTGACCACAAACTCAAAGCATCTTTGCGTTAAAATCATTACCTGAGAAAAGAATAGAATCAACTTTCCAGGCAGCAGAATGGTAAGGTGTGTCAGGAAGCACATGACCTAGTTTGTAGATAGCACAGTACTGAATAGAAGTTTGATACTTGATATTTGATACTATGAGGCACCAAAGTGATTACAAGCTGTAACTTGTAACTTGTAACTTAAAATATCTGAGAGGAATATTCTTAGAAAATCTGAGTACTCTCCCAGTATCTGGTCTGTATTTGTCGACCAATCAACGCTTGGACAGATGTCCTTCATATTTCCCAAAGGAGATGATATTTGAATCTGTTGAATACTGATTTTCTGCCAAATTTTTGCAGTTCTGATTTTGAGCATAGAATGCCTTGCTAAAGGCTTCATATAAATACCCATCTTTTCTAGCAAATTGATTGGACAGATTGCTGTCTGTCAGTTCAAAGGATATACTGTATAAAGCATGGTCAATGTTAGATTGTCATAATTAAATAGGCTCTAATGGCTACCAGCAGACCTACACCAGACTGTGTGAACAATTAAAAAAAATCATGCAATAAAATTCATTTTACCTGTTCCCAACTATGATAATTTTCATAACTGTAGCTTGCTTGAAATAACTTTTTTTTTAACTGGTCTGTAATCAAGACTTGCAGCTTTCCACTTAATACCCTGTAGGAGACAAAGCATTGTTTCATTTCCAGTAGAAATGGAGTTATTAAACGATGATTAAACTTGATGAATATTTAGATGGAACCTGACACTGACTCATATTTTAATGCAATCTTCTCCAGCTCACTTAGCATTTCGGAAACCCACTCTCCAGGGACCCTGATGTCTGCAGTCGAGTTTATCATCAACAACTCTGACCAAGCTGGCAACCAGAAATCAACCTACATGTACAGAAAGGACCCAATTAGTTCTTTAGCTTATCTTCATTGACTTCAGCTTCATCTGGTAATAAGATATATTTACCTTCTCAGTGTCAGACATGGCCCTTAAGAACTGGACGTGCTGTTCATTTCCAGGTCTCAGGCGCAATATTTTATCCCTTACAGAACAAAAATATGAAGTCAGATGAGTTTGTCTGGGATAACTCCCCAGTTCCATCACATCTATGACACATAGAAACATAGAAAATAGGTGCAGGAGTAGGCCATTCAACCCTTCGAGCCTGCACCGCCATTCAGTATGATCATGGCTGATCATCCAACTCAGAACACTGTACCTGCTTTCTCTCTATACCCCCTGATCCTTTTAGCTACAAGGGCTATATCTAACTTCCTCTTAAATATGGCCAATGAACTGGCCTCAACTGTTTTCTGTGGCAGAGAATTCCACAGATTCACCACTCTCTGTGTGAAGAAGTTTTTCCTCATCTCGGTCCTAAAAGGCTTCCCCTTTATCCTTAAACTGTGACCCGTTGTTCTGGTCTTCAGGGACTCAGGGACGTTCCTTACCCAGAGTGCATTGCCACTGGAAGTGCTTCCGAAATCACTGCAACAATCGTCAGGAACAGGAGTCCTTCCATCGTTTACCTCGGATTGCCTGACACCCCAAGTAGATCGGGTGGTTATATACATACAGCAAACAGGTATGACTCATGTTTCTGGTTTAATTCTGAAACTTCCATGACGCAGGTGCCTGGCAATATTTCAGAAAACTGTTTGAAAAAAATCTGATGATTTTCAGCAGCCACTCCCAAACTGAGAAGGATTAAGAATCATTGTTTGTCTTGTAAATGGCTTCACTCCAATCCCTGATGTCACTATGTTATAATTTTTTAAACCCACCAAATTTACCAGGGAGAAGCTGGCTGCCCTGAAACTGTGGTATCCAAGTCTATGTTGGAAACACTCTGGGCAAAGCATGGAGCTCCTCAGTGAGGCAGTTGGTAGAGTTGCTGATTCCGGATTCAGACCTGATGGCTGAACCTGTTCTCAGAAGCACCCCCAACTGAACAGGTTGGAGGCCGGTGACTAGTGGTGTGCCTCAGGGATCTGTACTGGGTCCAATGTTGTTTGTCATATACATTAATGATCTGGATGATGGGGTGGTAAATTGGATTAGTAAGTATGCAGATGATACTAAGGTGGGTGGTGTTGTGGATAATGAAGTAGGTTTTCAAAGCTTGCAGAGAGATTTAGGCCAGTAGGAAGAGTGGGCTTGAAGATGGCAGATGGAGTTCAATGCTGAAAAGTGTGAGGTGCTACATTTTGGTAGGAGTAATCCAAATAGGACATACTGTAGCGGTGTGCTACACGCAGCGCTAAAATTATGACACTGTTATGATCCCAGCCCCCTCCTTTGTGAGAATCGCAAGAGCACCCGTTGGGGGGGGGGGGGGGTGGTCAGTAGACCCAGTAGGAGAGAGAGAGAGAGAGAAATGTGCCGAATTGCACGTTCCACCCGGGATGCAGAATAAGACGACAGCGACTATTGTCTCATGGAGACCACGTGAAAAGCCCTCGGGCAAGGTGGGCTGGTTGAGAGAGAGATTGCATCATCCCAACCTGATTGACACCTGCGACCCCGTGAGGAAGTATAAAGGACAGTCTCAGGGGGACAGCCCCTTCAGACGCACCAAGAAGACACGAGAGAGTGATCCCGCAGCAGCGGGAAGCCATTCTGAAGGAAGCCACGTGTGTTAGATTCCGGATTGGAATTTGTGGCTGGAATCACAGAAAACCGCTTTTAACTAACATTGGGGAGGGGGAACCAACTCTCCCCCGATTTCACGGAAGCTTCATCAAGACTCGGCAAGTTCTTTCTCTTCTCCCCAATCTCTCTCTCTCGGTCGCCCCACGTGAAACCCAGCGATTCTCAAAAGGCTGGGGCCTGCAGACTTTGGAGTGACTTTTATATTTCCAACAGACAATCTATTAACCCCTAGACAACAGTAGAGCTCACTTCTTAATGATGATTATTACTATACCCGCGCTTTAGATTGAGTATTGATGATGTGCATTATCTGAATGTTTGTATTAACCTTACTTTTGTGTCCCTTTATAAATAAAAACGTTTGAAAATAGTGACATCAGACTTCAACGGACTTCTCTATCTTTGCTGGTAAGTTATCCAGTTACGGGATACGTAACAACACGGAGTCGGTAACTGCAGTCGAAGAAAAAACTTTATTCGAAATACCCAGCCTTGCTTTTAAGCCTCCCTCAACCTGCCCCCCGTGGTGCAGAGGCTCCAAAGCTCTGTGCTCGCAAACCCCCGTAGGCTATCTCTCTTAGCCGGAATGCTGGCAAATTGTGAGCCAGCTCGGATGTGCCAGGAAATGGGTCGCCACATAACCCCCCCCCCCCAGAACCGGCGATACACCCCCCAATGTCCACAGTCTGGGCCGGAACCTGCTTGGGAGGCTGGCCTCTGCGCCGAGGTGTCGGAAACTCGACTGGTTGCGCCAGGTCCACATGGGCCGGTTTGAGTCGGTCCACCGTGAAAACTTCCTCTCTCCCCCCCAGTGTCCAGCACGAACGTGGGCCCGTTGTTCCTGATCACCGTAAATGGCCCCTTGTAGGGCCGTTGCAGCAGTGGCCGATGCCCGCCCCTTCGTACAAACACAAACTTACAGTTCTGCAGGTCTTTGGGTACGCAGGTTGGGTTCTGCCCGTGCTGTGAAGTGGGTATGGGGGCCAGGTTACCGAGCTTCTCGCGTAGTCTGCCCAGGACTGCTGCGGGTTCTTCCTCTTGCCCCCTTGGGGCTGGTAGGAACTCCCCGGGGACGACCAGGGGCGCGCCGTACACCAACTCGGCCGACGAGGCGTGCAGATCGTCTTTGGGCGCCGTGCGGATGCCGAGTAGGACCCAGGGAAGCTCGTCCGCCCAGTTAGCTCCTCGCAGGCGGGCCATGAGGGCCGACTTCAGGTGACGGTGGAAACGCTCCACTAGCCCGTTCGACTGCGGGTGGTAGGCAGTGGTGTGGTGCAGCTGAGTCCCCAAAAGGCTGGCCATAGCTGACCACAGGCTGGAGGTGAACTGGGCGCCTCTGTCGGAGGTAATGTGGGCCGGTACACCAAAGCGAGATATCCAGGTGGTGATCAGGGCTCGGGCGCAAGATTCGGAGGTGGTGTCAGTGAGCGGGACCGCCTCTGGCCATCTTGTGAACCGGTCCACAATAGTCAGGAGGTGCTGCTCTCCGCGCGACACTGGCAGGGGGCCCACGATATCCACATGAATGTGGTCGAAACGCCGGTGGGCAGGATGGAATTGCTGCGGTGGGGCTTTGGTGTGCCACTGCACCTTGGCCGTCTGGCGGTGCATGCACGTTTTGGCCCATTCACTGACCTGCTTGCGGAGTCCGTGCCAAATGAACCTGCTGGAAACCATCCGGACAGTTGTCCGGATGGAGGGATGCGCCAAGTTATGAATGGAGTTGAAAACGCGTCGCCGCCAGGCTGTCGGGACGACAGGACGGGGCTGGCCGGTGGCGACGTCACAGAGTAGGGTCCTCTCACCTGGGCCTACGGGGAGGTCCTGGAGCTGCAAACCAGAGACTGCGGTTCTGTAACTTGGAATCTCCTCATCTGCCTGCTGTGTCTCTGCCAGTGCCTCAAAGTCTACCCCTTGGGAAAGGGCATGAATGATAGGGTGAGAGAGTGTATCCGCCACGACATTGTCCTTACCCGAGACGTGCCGGACATCCGTTGTGTATTCAGAGATGTAGGACAGGTGGCGTTGCTGGCGGGATGACCAGGGGTCGGACGCTTTCGTAAACGCAAAGGTAAGCGGTTTGTGGTCCGTGAACGCGGTGAAGGGCCGACCTTCTAGGAAGTACCCGAAATGCCGGATTGCCAGGTAGAGCGCCAACAATTTCCAGTCGAAAGCACTGTACTTGAGCTCGGGTGGCCGCAGGTGTTTGCTGAAAAACGCCAGGGGTTGCCAGCGACCTGCGATGAGTTGCTCCAGCACCCCACTGACTGCCGTATTAGATGCGTCAACTGTGAGGGCGGTAGGGGCGTCCATTCTGGGATGTACTAGCATTGCAGCGTTCGCCAAAGCTTCCTTTGTTTGAACGAAAGCGACGGCGGACTCCTCGTCCCAGGTAATGTCCTTGCTCGGACCCGACATCAGGGCGAACAGGGGGCGCATGATCCGGGCAGCTGAAGGGAGGAAGCGGCGGTAGAAATTGACCATACCTACGAATTCCTGAAGGCCTTTGATCGTGGTGGGTCGGGGAAAGAGGCGGACCGCATCTACCTTAGCGGGCAGAGGGGTTGCCCCGTCTTTAGTAATCCTGTGGCCCAGGAAGTCAATGATATCGAGTCCGAACTGGCATTTGGCGGGGTTGATTGTAAGACCGTACTCACTCAGTCGGGCGCAGAGTTGACGGAGGTGGGACAGATGCTCCTGACGACTGCTGCTGGCTATGAGGATGTCGTCCAAATAGATGAACGCGAAGTCCAGGTCCCGTCTCATCGCGTCCATTAACCGCTGGAACGTCTGTGCGGCATTCTTCAGGCCGAACGGCATGCGGAGGAACTCGAAAAGGCCGAAAGGGGTGATGAGAGCCGTTTTGGGGACGTCGTCTGGATGCATCGGGATTTGATGGTACCCTCGGACGAGGTCTACCTTGGAGAAGATCTGTGAGCCGTGCAGGTTTGCTGCAAAGTCCTGAATATGCGGCACAGGGTAGCGGTCCGGTGTGGTAGCCTCGTTCAGCCTGCGGTAGTCGCCGCATGGTCTCCAGCCCCCTGTCGCTTTGGGCACCATGTGCAGGGGGGAGGCCCATGGGCTGTCGGACCACCGTATGATCCCCAATTCCTCCATCCTCTTGAGCTCCTCCTTCGCCAGTCGGAGCTTGTCCGGGGGAAGCCGCCGAGCGCGGGCGTGGAGGGGTGGTCCCTGGGTCGGGATGTGGTGCTGTACGCCGTGCCTGGGCATGGCCGCTGTGAACTGCGGTGCCAGAACCAATGGGAAATCCGCCAGGACCCTGGTGAAGTCGTTGTCGGACAGCGTGATGGAGTCGAGGTGTGGGGCTGGCAACTGGGCTGCACCCAGGGAGAACGTCGGAAAGGTCTCGACATGGACCAGTCTCTTCCTGGGCAGGTCGACCAATAGGCTGTGAGCCCGCAAAAAATCCGCACCCAGAAGCGGTTGGGCTATGGCGGCCAGTGTGAAGTCCCACGTGAACTGGCTGGAGCCGAACTGTAGCTGCACCTGACAGGTGCCATAGGTCCTTACTGTGCTGCTGTTCGCGGCCCTCAGTGGGGGACCCGGTGCCCTGCTGCGGGTGTTGTAACTCGTCGGAGGTAAGACGCTAACCTCAGCACTGGTGTCGACCAAAAAAAAACGTCGTCCTGACCGCTTGTCCCACACATACAGGAGGCTATCCCGATGGCCAGCCGCTGTAGCCATCTTTAGCGACTGGCCCTGGCGTTTCCCGGGAACTTGCAGGGCGGGCGACAACGGCGGGCTTCTGTGCCCCACTGCTGGTGGTAGAAGCACCATTGTTCATTGGGCCCCTCACCCCTGCCCCTGGGGTTGGCGGGCTCTGCGGCCGGGCCTGAACTGGTTTGCTGCTGGGACCGTGGTTGGGTGATCTGTGCGCTCACCTTTTTGGCGTTCCACAGCAAGTCCGCCCGGGCTGCCACCTTCTGGGGGTCGCTGAAATCCACGTCGGACACCAGCAGGCGGATGTCCTCGGGCAGCTGCTCCAGGAATGCCTGCTCAAACATGAGGCAGGGTGTGTGTCCGTCGGCCAGAGACAACATCTCATTCATTAAAGCCAATGGAGGTCTGTCTCCCAAGCCATCCAGGCGCAGTAAACGGGCAGCCCGCTTGCGCCGTGAGAGTCCGAAAGTCCTGAGGAGCAGGGCTTTGAATTCCATGTACTTACCGTCCGCTGGAGGCGACTGTACGAACTCTGCGACCTGGGCCGCTGTGTCCTGGTCGAGGGAGCTCACCACGTAGTAGTAGCGGGTGTCCTCTGAGGTTATCTGTCGAACGTGGAATTGGGCTTCAGCTTGCTGGAAACATAGGTGAGGTCGCTGTGTCCAGAAACCTGGCAGTTTCAACGAAACCGCATGAACAGAGGCGGCGTCGGTCATTTCTGGTCCAAAAATCGTTTGGACAGTCGGGGTCACCAATTGTAGCTGTGTGCTACACGCAGCGCTAAAATTACGACACGAAGTCGGTAACTGCAGTTGAAGAAAAAACTTTATTTGAAATACCCAGCCTTGCTTTTAAGCCTCCCTCAACCTGCCCCCCGTGGCGCAGAGGCTCCAAAGCTCTGTGCTCGCAAACCCCCATAGGCTATCTCCCTTAGCCGGAACGCTGGCTAATTGTGAGCCGGTTCGGATGTGCCAGGAAATGGGTCGCCACAATATATGGTAAATGGTTAGGCATTGAAGAATGCAGTAGAACAGAGTGATGTAGGAATAATGGTGCATAGTTCCCTGAAGGTGGAATCTCATGTGGATAGGGTGGTGAAGAAAGCTTTTGGTATGCTGGCCTTTATAAATCAGAGCATTGAGTATAGGAGTTGGGATGTAATGTTAAAATTGTACAAGGCATTGGTGAGGCCGAATTTGGAGTATTGTGTACAGTTCTGGTCACTGAATTATAGGAAAGATGTCAACAAAATAGAGAGAGTACACAGAAGATTTACTAGAATGTTACCTGGGTTTCAGCACCTAAGTTACAGGGAAAGGTTGAACAAGTTAGGTCTTTATTCTTTGGAGTGTAGAAGGTTGAGGGGGGACTTGATAGAGGTATTTAAAATCATGAGGGGGATAGACTGAGTTGACGTGGATAGGCTTTTTCCATTGACAGATTCAAACAAGGGGACATGAGTTGAGAGTTAGGTTGACATAAGTTGAGACAAAAGTTTAAGGGTAACACGAGGGGGAATTTCTTTACTCAGAGGGTGGTAGCTGTGTGGAACGAGTTTCCAGTAGAAGTGTTGGAGGCAGGTTCGGTATTGTCATTTAAAGTAAAATTGGATAGGTATATGGACAGGAAAGGAATGGAGGGTTATGGGCTGAGTGCAGGTCGGTGGGGCTAGGTGAGAGTAAGTGTTCAGCATGGACTAGAAGGGCCGA
The DNA here is from genome assembly GCF_030144855.1 of Hypanus sabinus. NCBI lineage: Eukaryota > Metazoa > Chordata > Chondrichthyes > Myliobatiformes > Dasyatidae > Hypanus > Hypanus sabinus. Next base: position 23,559,696 of record NC_082707.1, read on the forward strand.
GATGGCCTGTTTCCGTGCTGTAGTTGTTATATGGTTATAGGTGGAATCAATGCTGAGAATCAATAGGTCCTCCAACGATGCTGAATGACATGGACTTGTGCATTGAGTGGGTTTCTCAAGATTTCTAACATCTTCAGGATCTCTTGTGTTTATGAGTTTTAGGAAAATTTTGAATGCAACCCTCAAATGAGGTAGCGGTGGGAAACATGGCCTGGATTCAGTCCGCCTCTCTAATGCTTCCCTTACCCTGGACGAATACTTACGTTAAATGCATAACGGACATGCTGGGCAGACACCAGCACCTCTTCTTGTTGTAGTATGCTCTTGTTGTGAGTTCAGAATGAATGTCTGCTTGTGTACGTTTGGATCGTACTGCAGTGTAAGGTCAGCTCAGTTAATTTTCACATGGTTCCCGGCTCCCCGCTCAGTGGAGCTGTTTCTGAAGACAGCGCCAGCCATGAAGGACTGAACCCAGATCACAGGAGCCAGGAAGAAGCAACTCTACCAGCAGCGTCACTGTGCTGAGCCCCATTATTTGCCCAGAGTGTCCCCAACACAGACTTGTGTACCACAGTTTGAGGGCAGTCAGCACCTCCCTGGTAAATTTGGTGGGTTTAAAAGATTATAACATAGTGACATCTGGGATCGCAGTGAAGTGATTTAAAGAGAAAGGGTGATCTCTAATCCCTTCTCAACTTGGGAGTGGCTGCAGGCAATGATCAGATTGTTTCAAAGCTCATAATAATATGATAAACTATTGGAACGTCACCAGACACCTGTGTCATGCAAATTTTAGGATGAAAGCAGAAAACTGAGTTTTACACAGCAGTCACCTGTTGGTAATTTGGGCTGGACAAGGTATATATGACTGTCCAATCTACTTGGGGTGTCAGGCAATCCGAGGTAAACGATGGAAGGACTTCTGTTCCTGGGGCTTGTTGCAGTGATTTCGGAAGCATTTCGCATTGGAAAGCACTCCAGGTAAGGAACGTCCCTGCATGTGTTGTAGACGTGATGGAACTGGGGAATTGTCCCAGACAAACTTAATCTGACTTTATTTTTTTGTTCTATAAGTGATAAAGTTTTGCGCCTGAGACCTGGAAATGAACAGCACGTCCAGTTCTTAAGGACCATGGCTGATATTGAGAAGGTAAATATTTCTTATTGCCAGATGAAGCTGAAGTCAGTGCAGATAAACTAAAGAACTAATTGGGTTCTTTCTGTGCACGTAGGTGGATTTCTGGTTGCCAACCTGGGCAGAGTTGTTGATGATAAACTCGACTGCGGAAATCAGGGTCCCTGGAGAGTGGGTTTCCGAAATGCTAAGTGAGATGGAGGAGATTGGATTAAAATATGAGTCAGTTTCAGGTTCCCGTCTAAACATTCATCAAGTCTTATCATTGTTTAATAACTCCATTTCTACTGGAAATGAAACAATGCTTTGTCTCCTACAGGGTATTAAATGAAAACCTGCAAGTCTTGATTACAGGCCAGTTTGATGAGACGTGTTCAAAAGCAAACTACAGTTACGAAAATTATCACAGTTGGGAAGAGGTAAAATGAATTTTAATGCAGGATTGTTTTGAATTGTGTGGTTTGATGTTGGATTGTTGGTAGCCATTTGAGTAGAGAACTAGTACTCTCAGATCTACTCTGTTATTTGATTTGGTCTGCAGAGGAACTTCACTCACTTCCTCTGGCTAGAAACTTGCTGAACTCCCTAGTGATACAGACGCCTGGAAGGAAAATAGGTATTAGCACAAATTGTTGGGCTTTACTGTGTTATTAGTATCCTTTAATAATCATGTTTTCTTTCCAGAAATGGACAATGAAATGTAGCTAATTATGTCAATCTAACATTGACCCATCACACTTTGACTTTCAGGTGCTCAGAAAACTGTTTCTATTCTCTAGACCATCCAGTAATATTTCTAACATAAAGATGCTTTGTGTATGTTGTTCTATCTCTTCTGGAGCACCTTTCCATGGTCAGCAAAGTGGTCCTGATGTTTTCTAACAGAAGAGCCAAGGATCACATCTCAGGTGCTGGTTATGGTTGAACTCAGGGTCAAGAATCTCACAATAAATTGTGATTACGTTGGACCATTGGCCAAGAATTGCATCACAGGTGATGGCTATTACCATCAGGGTAAAGAATCTCATTAGAGGTGCTGGTTATGGTGGACCTCAGGGCCCAGAATCTCTTTAGAATTGTTGGTTATGGTGGACCTCAGGGCCAAGAATCTCTTCAGAGGTGTTGGCTATGGTGAACCTCAAGGCGAATAATTTCGTTAGAGGTGCTGGTTATGGTGGACCTCAGGGCCAAGAATCTCTTCAGGGGTGTTGGCTATGGTGGACCTCAGAGTAGTGCAGTTGCTGTGGACCCTTTGTTGTTCTTGTCAGTTGGTGAGCGTCTGGTTTTCTGTGGAACACTGACCAAGAAGTTCTTTTCAAGATCCTTGAGAACTTCAAGGCTGATTTTCTTCCACAATGCTTCCTTGTCTATTGTTGTTTTAGGACCAGGGTAATACAGAGAACAGAAGCCAGTCTTTGAGTTATCAATACCTGTTCTGCAGGGAATGTAATTATCTTTCCGGAATCACCAAGTGACATGTTCAATAAACTGCTCAATACTAAAATCTTCTTTATCAGACTGACACATCCAAACTAACAGAATTACAGGTGCATCCAGAATCAATAAAGCTTTGATTATCAATTGCAGATTGAAGATTGGACTGCTAAAATAGCAAAAGACAACTCAAAGCTAATTTCTCGATTAGCAATTGGAAAGAGCTATGAGGGGAGAAACATCTATCTCCTCCAGGTAAGATCATGCTTAAATCACATTTATTGTCATGTGTACAAGTACCTTAATGTACAGATACAATGAAAATCTTTCTTGCAGTAGTATCCCAGGCACATTGGTATAAACAGCACATAGTACATACATTATATGTAAGCTATGCAAGGCAGTGCGAAGAGAGAGTAAAAATGATTGCAAAAGCAAGAGCTAAGTCCAAAGAACTAAAACACAATCAGAGCAAGTCCATGGCAGTGCAGTCTTCCATTGCTAAGGTAGTGTTAGGACTGTGCAGCTCTGCAGATGCTGGAAATCCTAGCAACACGCACAAAATGCTAGAGGAACTCAGCAGGCCAGACAGCATCTAGGAAGAGAGTACAGTCAATGTTTTGGGCTAAATTGTTGATTTGGCTCCATCCAAGAACCTGATGGCTCTAGGAGAGTAGCTGTCCCTGAACCTGGTGATGTTGGGCTTCAGGCTTCTGAACCTCCTGCCTGACAGTAGAAGTGCAAAGAGAGCATGGCTAGGAGGGCAGGGATCCTTAGTGGCTAGATGTTGCCTTTAAAACCAATATTCCACATGGGTGGTGAAGGAGCTTTGAAGGAACTCTGATCTACCCTGTCAACTTGCATCCAATAGCAATGGCCGAATTTGCTAGACCTAAGGTGGTGGATTTTGGAAATGTTGAGCAACACACACAAATGCAGGAGGAATTCAGCAATTTGGGCAGCATCTATGGAGAAGAATAAACAGTCAAAATTTCAGACAAGAATCATCATGTTGACCCTTTTTTCCCCTCCATAGATGCTGTCCCCTCCACTGATGCTGCCTGACTTTCTGACTTCCTCCAGCTTTTTGTGGATGTTATGCAACAGCTGAATTTTCTCTCTCAGATATAGGAGTGACAATGCTGGCTTAATCTAGAGGCCATTGGAGAGCAGTTTTAGAATTAAGGGAAGAGGGCTGAAAGAGGGTTGATGTTTTAGTGGCATTGGTGAGGTTGGTGAGATCATAATCATTCTACCTTTGGTCCAGGTTTGAGGGGATTTCCCACCTTTAGTGAAACACAACCAAAAGAACACCTGAATCTGCAAGAGGTAATCCTCTTAGATAGTTGGGCAGATACCCCTGCTGCACACCCACCTTCCGCCCCTCCCCACCACCTATGGAACTTTCTACCACAATTGTCCAGAAACTCCTCCCAGATAGAGTCCCCTAGAACCTCCTCTAGAATGATACTCTCTCTCCCAATGCGCTGATAGCCTTCAGAGGGTTTCAGATGATCCACCATCTTATCAGTGGGCTGGAATTTCAGTTAGATTCTGCAGGGCATTTAGAAACCATCCCATCAAAGGTTCCAGAATTCATATCCAAGCCCTACTCCTGCCCCAGGCAGAACTTGTCTCTGGCTCAATTTGAGATCTACATTTTCTGACAAAGAACAGCAGAAAGGATGCAGCTGAGGGATGGAGAGTCACTTCTGGAGATGTGTGAGTCAAGTATTTATACACAGAGAATAGTGGATGCCTGGAATGCACTGTTTGGACTGATGATGGTGGAAAATAGGATAAAGGCATTTAACAGGCTTCTTAAATAGGGTCATGAATGTGCTGATAATGGAGGGATATGGATATGTAAGCAGAGGTGATTCTTTTTTTAGGTAGTTAATTACTAGTTTAATTACATCATGTGCAACATTGTGGGCATTACAATGTTGTGCAGTACTAAAAACTTGATTACACTTGATCGTACTGGCTGGGAATTTGATTATAACCTCCAATTCCCTTCTTCAAGGTTGGCAAGAGAAAGGGTGTGGCGAAACCTGCCATCTTCATGGAATGTGGGATCCACGCCCGGGAATGGATTTCTCCCGCCTTTTGCCAGTGGTTTGTGAAGGAGGTCAGTGGAGAAACCTCAGCTGTGCAATTTAGTTACAGAAGCTTTCTTACTGATATTGAGAAACACACAATTCATTCTGAATCCATTATATTTCGTAGGCTGTTGAATCCCATGAAACTGGCTCCCCACTGGAGACACTTCTCAATGAATTGGATTTCCTGGTTGTTCCAGTTGTAAATGTGGATGGTTACTCTTACACCTGGACTGGGGTAAGCATCATTGTGTAAAATATTGTGTATGTCATTCCATTTAGCTGAGCATTAGCTTGGTTTTCCAATCTGCATGACTTACCTATTCATCTGTCTGGTCATAGGCCAGGAATCCACTGCAATGTTATTTTCTTTCCATATCTACAATATTCTAATTCATATACAGGGGTCCCTCCCTTTACAAAGGTAGAATATTCCTATGAAACCTTTCTTAAGCCGAAATGACGTAAAGCGAAGAACCATTAATTTATATGGGGAAAATTTTTCATAAAAGCAAAAATCCTCTTTGTAATGTGAAAACAGGTTACTAATGTAGGTCTTTTGTAAAAGTGAAGTGGCATAAAGCGAACACTCGTAACGTGGAGGACACCTGTATCCTCCACGTTGCCCTAGTCATTGGATAAAACTCAAGTTCCTTCATTCACGAGGTTATTCAACTCTATTCAAGAAATGGGTGGAGGAGTATGCCTCTACTAAATGAGGTGCAAGGCACTCCTTCCCTCTGCTGGGCAAAATGTAGCACCTTCTTAGCCCCCCACCCCAATCAGGCTCACGTGAAACCATGGTGGATTAGTGGTGGATTAGTGGATGTTTGTACAAGTAGCTTTTGCATATCACAAGTCCTGGTTATGCAGCCACTGACACCAGGCAAAACAATCGCTGAAGAGTATTGATAATGGTTGTGGTCACCCATCTTGTAAAGACACTGCCCAGAAGAAGGCAATGGCAAAGCACCTCTGTAGAATTTGCCAAGAACAGTCATGGTTATGGAGACAATGTCGTAGTGATGATGATGATGATATAGGAGTGAAGTGCTAGATTGATCTTATAGCAGGTTAAAGGGTACTTGCAACAGCATCACAGGCACGTAGTATCAGATAAGCAGGATTCACTAGAAAAACTAAGCATAAGTTAAGCATAATTTATTCACAAGTTTTGCAATGAAACACAGAACAAAGAGCAAATCCATTTTAGTGCAGAGTGATCAGAGAGGTCATCGTGCTGCTAACTGGATGCTGATTAAGGTTTTGTGGGTTTTCAACCAAAGAGTTGAAGGTGAACCTGGTCTGACGTGTTTAATCAGGCAGAGACATTCGTTCTGATACAGAAAAAAAATTAGCCAGCTCAGCAGACACTAAATATTGCAATTCCCCCTGCATGTGTTATAATACGTGGAATTTTCTGAATTACTCTTCTTGGTGAGCCCAGTTCTGTTTCACGTGCTGCTCTTATTAAGCTAATCTGAAAGTGGATTAGTTTTAACACGTAAGCTCATCTCAGGTGTAAAACATCACACTCTCTCTGCTTGCTCTGAATTGTCAAACTGTTCTGTCACATCCAGTGGTGGATGAGAAGAAACAAATATGGAAACTGATGGAAACACTCAGTAGTTCAGGCAGCATCTGTGGAGGGCAAATGGAGTTAATGCTTCAGGTGAATAACCTTCATAGAACTCAATTTTGATGAAGGGTCTTCGACTTGAATCATCAGTTCTATTTCTTTCTCTGCAGATGTTATCTGATTAGCTGAATGTTTCTGGAATTTTCTATCTTTGTTTCAGATTTCTAGCACTTGCAATGATTTTACTTCAGTTTCTAGATGGAGAGAAACTGTTCAGATAAATAGTTTAAAGGAAACATGGGGGGGGGGGGGGAACTTCACTCAGAGGAGTGAGAGTGTGGAAAGCACGAACAATGGAAGTGATGGACCCGGGTTCAATTTCAACATTTACGAAAGGTTTGCATGGATGGGAGGGGTGTGGAGGGTTATGGCCCAAGGACAGATCAAGGCACTTGCCAAAATAACAGTTTACATAGACTGGATGGGCTGAAGGGCCTGTTTCTGTGTTGTAGTGCTCTATGACAATGATTCTAAGCACTCGGGTATCTGAACCACCGAAACTGGAGGCTTTCCTAGTTACAGAGGACAGCAATGCATTAGAGGTGTATAGGATGTTGGGAGGCACTTATAAAGTGGATAGCCAAAAACTTATTTCCCAGCACAGAAGCAGCTGATGTGAAGGAACATTCTGGAGCAGTGTATTAGTGGGGGTGGGGGCGTATATCAGAGCAAACACGAGGAAATCTGCAGATGCTGGAAATTCAAACAACACACACAAAATGCTGGTGGAACACAGCAGGCCAGGCAGCGTCTATAAGGGGAAGCACCGTCGACGTTTTGGGCCGAGACCCTTCGTCAAGATTAACTGAAAGGAAAGATACTAAAAGATTTGAAAGTATTGGGGGGAGGGGGAAATGCGAAATGATAGGAGAAGGCTGGAGGGGGTGGGATGAAGCTAAGAGCTGGAAAGGTGATTGGCGAAAGTGATACAGAGGAATCAGGGAAAGGATCATGGCACGGGAGGCCTCAGGAGAAAGAAAGGGGGAGGGAGGAGCACCAGAGGGAGATGAAGAACAGGCAGGGTGATGGGCAGAGAGAGAGGGAAAAAAAAACAACTAAATATGTCAGGGATGGGGTAAGAAGGGGAGGAGGGGCATTAATGGAAGTTAGAGAAGTCAATGTTCATGCCATCAGATTGGAGGCTGCCCAGCCGGTAAATAAGGTGTTGTTCCTCCAACCTGTGTGTGGCTTCATCTTGACAGTAGAGGAGGCCATGGATAGACATATCAGAATGGGAATGGGACGTGGAATTAAAATGTGTGGCCACTGGGAGATCCTGCTTACTCTGGTGGACCGAGCGTAGGTGTTTAGGGAAACGGTCTCCCAGTCTGCGTTGGGTCTCGCCAATATATAAAAGGCCACACTGGGAGCACCGGACGTAGTATACCACACAGCTGACTCACAGGTGAAGTGTCGCCTCACCTGGAAGGACTGTCTGGGACCCTGAATGGTGGTGAGGGAGGAAGTGTAAGGGCAGGTGTAGCACTTGTTCTGTTTACAAGGATAAGTGCCAGGAGGGAGATCGGTGGGAAGGGATGGTGGGGACGAGTGGACAAGGGAGTTGAATAGGGAACGATCCCTGCAGAAAGCAGAAGGGGGAGGGGAGGGAAAGACGTGTTTGGTAGTGGGATCCCATTGGAGGTGGCGGAAGTTATGGAGAATTATACGTTGAACCTGGAGGCTGGTGGGGTGGCAGGTGAGGACAAGGGGAACCCTATTCCGAGTGGGGTGGCAGGCAGATGGGGTGAGGGCAGATGTGTGGCCATGGCCTCCTCTACTGTCAAGATGAAGCCACAGTCAGGTTGGAGGAACAACACCTTATATACCGGCTGGGTAGCCTCCAACCTGATGGTATGAACATTGGCTTCTCTAATTTCCATTAATGCCCCTCCTCCCCTTCTTACCCCATCCCTGACATATTTAGTTGGTTTTTTTCCTCTCTCTCTGCCCATCACCCTGCCTGTTCTCCATCTCCCTCTGGTGCTTCCCCCTCTCCCTTTCTTTCTCCAGAGTCCTCCTGTCCCTCCCTTCTCCAGCTCTGTATCACTTTCGCCAATCACCCTTCCAGCTCTTAGCTTCATCCCACCCCCTCCGGTCTTCTCCTATCGTTTCGCATTTCCCCCTCCCCCAACTACTTTCAAATCTCTTAGTATCTTTCCTTTCAGTTAGTCCTGATGAAGTGTCTTGGCCTGAAATGTCGACAGTGCTTCTCCTTATAGATGCTGCCTGGCCTGCTGAGCTCCACCAGCATTTTGTGTGTGTTGGGTGGGGGGGGGGGATATCAGATGTAAGTTCTTTACACAGAGAGTGGTGGGAGCACAGCAAGCTCTGCTGGGGTGGTGCTAGAGGTAGATACATTAGTGATATTTAAGACACTTAGATGGGCACATGTTTGATAGAAAAATTAGGTCTGTGTGGGAGTGAAGTGTGAGATTCATCTTAGAGTAATTAAGAAGGTCAGTACAACATTGCGGCTGAAGGCCTTATACTGTGCTATTACTAACTGTGGTCCTTGTTAATCCAGGGATAATGTGCTGAGGTGCTGCACCATTAAATCATAATTATTGCACTGGAAGGAAATGGCACAGATTGAAAGTCTGCATAAATTATACCTGTAACGAAGAAGCCAACTAGTATTTTAGCCAATTACGTGCCTGTTCTCTGTGTTTTGTGTGTAGAATCGATTCTGGAGGAAAACACGCTCCAAGTATCCTGGCAATAGCTGTACAGGCACCGACCCCAACCGAAACTTTGCTGCCAAATGGTGCTGTGAGTTTATCCATTTTAATCGAGACCTTCTGCGTGAGGGGTAGCGAGCCTAGCTTTGAAATCGTTTCAGGAATTATGTTTGTGGGAAGGAACGATGCCAAAGAATCAGAATTTGATCATTCCTGCTGCTCTAGCGTTGACACCCAATGTTCATCCAGGATTATATTGGGTGGTTCAGCTGTGAATTTCAGAGATCAGGCCCAGGCTATTTCCACTCTGAAATGTGTGTGTGAGGCAGGAAGTGACTCCTGGACAGTTGAATGGCATTGACAGTTTTTACAGGGAGTCAGTGGTCCCATGAGGATATCAGGCCTGCAGAAACCTCACAACGGAAAGGAGAATGCTTAGAGTTCACAATCCTTTCCCTTCATATCTAGTCCTTTGACAAATAGGCCTGACTTCACATTCTGTGACTGCTTTCTGCTGAAATGCAATTAAGATCAGAAATACGTTTGAACGTTGTTGTGGCTTAATGGGGAAATGTGAAGAAAACTCCGTTAGTTTTGGGATATGTCCATCCCGCTGCCCAAGAGAAGCAGTTAAAATCTTTTTGATGTCTACTTTGAAGAAGCTGGCCTTCTCAACAGGATTTCTGTGAGACCCTCTCGCATTGCTCCCCTGTAATCACTGCTCTTCGATTACATTCTTGCCCAGACTCGATACTACAGACAGTTTTGGGAAATGTATGGTAATGCATTTTGGTAAAAGGGACAATAGTGCAGACTATTATCTAAATGGGAGCAAGTTCAAACATCAGATTTGCAAAGGAACTTAGGAGTCCTTGTGCAAGACTCCCAGAAGGTTAATTCACAGGTTGAGTCTGTGGTAAAGAAGGCAAATGCAATGTTGGCATTTATTTAAAGGGGGAACAGAATTTAAAAATAAGGAGATAATGTTGAAACTTTCTAAGACACTAGTCAGGCTGCACTTGGAGTATTGTCAACAGTTTTGGTCCACCTATCTCAAAAAAGGATGTATTGGCATTGGAAAGAGTCCAGAGGAAGTTCATGAGGATGATTCCAGGAATGTAGGGGTTAACACCTGAGGAGCGTTTGGCAGCTTTGAGCCTGTACTCACTGGAATTTAGAAGAGTAGATGGGGATCTTATTGAAACCTACTGAATGTTGAAAAGACTTGATAAGGTGGATGTGGAGAGGATGTTTCCTCTGGTGGGGGTATCCACAGTTAGGTTGCACAGCCTCAGAATTGAGGGGTGACCTTTTAGAACAGAAGTGAGGAGGAAATTTTTTTTAGTCGCAGAGTGGTGAATTTGTGGAATGTTCTGCCACATGCTGAGGTTGATGCTAAGTCAATGGCTATATTCAAAGCACAAGTTTGGTCAGGGCATCAAGGAATATGGTGAGAGGGCAGGTGTATGGGGTTGAATGTGATCAGATTGCAGTCATGATGAAATGTTGGAGTGGACTCGATGGGCTGAATGGCCTACTTCTGCTCCAGTGACTTATGGTCTTATGTCCTTCTTAATGAACTCCCCAATTTCAGATAAAAATTGAGCAGGTTAGGCAGCATCTACGGCGAGCACCCTTCATCAGGACTAAAAAGGAATTTCCACAGCAATTTGAGTATAATCCTGACCTCTGGTGCCATCTGTGTGGGGCTGTGACTGAATGTGTTTCCTCTGGGTGCTCTGGAGTCCTCCCAGAAAGCAGCAATGTGCAGGCTGGGAGATGAACAGGCCATGGAAAATCCTCCCAAATACATAAAAGTGAGAGTATGGGGGATCTGGGAATGTGGGAGAATACATTAGGATTATTGAGAGGCTGTTGATAGGGTAAAATTGCAGTCAACAGGATGAGTTGCAACAAAAAAGGCAGACAGAATTGAAAAGGATCAATATTGGACAGAAAGTGTTATATTTGAATGCGCACAGTATACAGAATAAGGTAGGTGAACTTGTAACACAGTTGCAAATTGGCATGTATGATGTTGTAGGTATCAATGAATCATAGCTGAAAGACGATTATAACTGGGAACTTAATGTCCAAGGGTGCACTTTGTATCAAACAGATAGGTTGGAAGGCAGAGGGGGCCAGTTGGTAAAAGATGAAATCAAATCATTAGAAAGAGGTGACATAGGGTCAGAACGTGTTGAATCATTGTAGATAGAGCTAAGGGCTTGTAAGGGTAAAAAGACCCTGATGGGAGTTGTATACAGACCCCCAAACAGTAGTAAGAATGTGGTTCACAAATTGCAATGGGAGATGGAAAATGAACGCTAAAAGGGCAATGTCACAATAGCCATGGGAGATTTCAATATGGAGGGAGATTGAGCAAATCAATTTGGTGCTGGATAACAGGAGGGGGAACTTCTAGAGTGCCTACGAGTTGGCTTTTTAGAGCAGCTCGTGGTTGAGCCCACTCGAGGATCAGCTATTCTGGATTGGGTGTTGTGTAATGAGCAAGGATTGACTAGAGAGCTTAAGGTAAAAGAACCCTTAGGAGAAAGTGATCAAATTCACCCTGAAATTTGAGAAGGAGAAGCTAAAGCCAGATGTATCAGTATTACAGTGGAGTAAAGTGGAATTACAGAGGAATGAGAGAGGAGTTGGCCAGAATTGATTGGAAAATAAAACTGGCTTAACAGTGAAAGGTGACGAGTTTAAGGGGAATATGAGGGGAAACATCTTCACTAGAGGGAGTGTGGGATTAGTTGCCAGTACAAGTGACCCATGCGAACTTGATTTCACCATTCAAAAGAAGTTTGGATAGGTACATGAATAGTAGGAATATGGAGGGCTAGGATCCTGGTGCAGGTCATTGGGAATAGTCAGTTTAAATGGTTTTCGGCATGGACTACATGGACCTACACTCTACACTTTTATGCTGTATTTCCCTATGACTCTATAAGTTGCTTGATGAAGATGTTAGATGGTTAACATGGACTTGATGGGTTGAAGGGCTTGTCTCCTCGCCATATGACCCTATAGATTCTTGACAATAAGTTTTCTGATCCACAGCCATTGGTGCCTTGAATAATCCATGCTCTAACGTTTACTGTGGCCCATTCGTGGAATCTGAATCAGAAGTCAAAGCTGTTGCAGATTTTGTCCGTGACCACCTTCAGCACATCAAGGCGTATCTTGCGATCCACTCATACTCCCAGCTTCTTCTGTTTCCCTATAGCTACACCTTTTCATACTCACAACATCATGAAGAGCTGGTAAGTTGTGTGAATTATGGATAAGTTTAAAGCCAATGTAGAAATCTCTTTGTTTACTTGAGAAAATGTCTGATGTATGAATGCAACATTTAGAACTAGGTTAACAAGAGAAAAAGATTGACTCAAATTTCAAAGTGCATTCATTAGCAAGGTACGTATACTGTATCAATCTTGAGATTTGTCCTTTTACAGGTAACCACAAAGCAAAGAAATACAATAGAACCCATTAAAAAAACACACACAAAACAAGGATTATCAAACACACATTGTGTGAAAGAAAAATGGTGCAAACTATAAAAACGTAAACAAAAACCACACAGGAAAACGTCTCCGAAAGTGAGTCCACAGCCACAGAGCCAGTTCAGCGATACAGCAAGTGCCAATGGTTACAGGCCAGTTCAGCGATACAGCAAGTGCCAATGGTTACAGGCCAGTTCAGCGATACAGCAAGTGCCAATGGTTACAGGCCAGTTCAGCGATACAGCAAGTGCCAATGGTTACAGGCCAGTTCAGCGATACAGCAAGTGCCAATGGTTACAGGCCAGTTCAGCGATACAGCAAGTGCCAATGGTTACAGGCCAGTTCAGCGATACAGCAAGTGCCAATGGTTACAGGCCATAGCTGCAGAGTCAATTCCACACTGAAACAAGTAAACCTTGTAGAGCAGTAAGCTGAACACCAGTTTGCCCTTTGCCCTTTAGCCTTGATGCCTAGATCAAATTGCACAAATATTTAAAAAATGTGAACAAAAACACATGGAGTGTGAAGGAATTAAAGTGAGTCACCAGCTTTGGAGCCTGATCAGTACTGAGGCAAATAAAGCCCGTCCAGGAGTTTGATGGTTGCAGGGCAATACCTGCCCTCAAATCTGGCAGCATGGGAGCCAAGTCTCTTGCACCTCCCACCAACGATACCAGTGAGAAAAGAGCAAAACCAGTCAAATGCAGGCAGATGGTGCTGAACACCTGTTCATTTTCTGCTCTTTTCCTCAAGAATTTAAATTTTGCTCAATGCTTTAATTGGTGCACAGTAATGGAGGTGGCCATTGGTTTGCCTTCTTCCATCAGGCCTCAATGCAGTGTACATCCCCAGCGATGGCTCCCCCAACCATACCTGCACTCTGGAGAGTCTAGTGCGCTTGATCCCCCAACAGATCGCTTAGGAGACTCATCTCTGCAGTTAGGAGCTCTGGCTTTCTTTTGCTTGTGTTCTTTCTTAACCTCCCCTCATTAGCCTGTCAAACAGATGGCTTCATCTACTGCTCCACAATCCTGGCTTTGTCCAATCCTCACTCACTTTGCAACAAAAAATGAAAATCTGCTTCCCGCTTCCCTGTTCCGTAAAAAGAGCCTCAGTTTAAACCATTGACTCTTTTTCCCTTTCCACAGATGGTGTTTGACCTCCAAGTGTTTCTATCATTTTCTGTTTTTATTTCAGATTTCCAACATCCACAGTTTTTAATCTGATGTTCATTAGCAAGTATTTATCAGAGTATCTACATTCATGCTCCACATCTCCCCTTTATTAAGCCGAGTGTCTTCTTTGCCTGTATGCTATCAGCTTTCCCTGTTGCCTTCATAGATTTAAGTGGGTTTGATTCTGAAGATCCAAAAAAATGCCATAATTTGATATATGGACATGTTGTCATTTCTCTTCCCAACATCCATCAAATTGAGATTTACTGTGGTAATTTAATCTATAGGTTGTCTTTGTTGCAATGGGTGGGTTTCACATTATGCTGACAGACGTGATATCATGAGTGATCATAACACCAGCAGATAACTTCACTCACCTCAACTCCAAACTGATTTCACAAGTTTAACAACGCTACATCTCATATTCCCAATATAATCTATCTTAAATGATATTTAATTATCATTTATCTAGTTATTAATCTATTTATTTATCATTTTCTCTGCATAGGTTGCTTTCTTTTGCACAGCGGTTGTCTGTCAGTATTTGTATCTAATTTTATCATTGCTTCTGTTGTATTTCTGTGTTCTACTGTGACTGCTTGTAAGAAGATGAATCTCACGATAATATGTTGTGACATTCTCCTACTTTGACAATAAATTTACTTTGAACTTTGCAAAGTGTTTGCCCTTGGGGTGATTGTGTTGATCCAACGTACTTAGTAAAACAGAGGGCTATAAGTAAGCCTAGTAATTTCTAAGGTAGGGACATGTTCGGCACAACTTTGTAGTGTTACGTACCCCATAACTGGGTCACTTACCAGCAAAGATAGAGAGGTCCGTTGAAGTCTGATGGTACTATCTTTAACAGTATTTATTGATAAAAATACACAAAAATAATATCAATGCAAACATACAGATGATATATGTCGTCAATACTAAATCTAAAAGTGCGGGTATAATAATAATCGATAAGGAATAGCTCTATCGTTGTCTAGGGGATAATGTATTGTCCGATGGAAATATAAAACTCACTGTTAGTTCATTCAAGCTGCAGCTTTTTGGTTGGAGAGAAAGACGGATTAAAACTTGTCCGTTCCTTTTATGAGGTCAATCCTTCGAGAGTCGTTGGGAGATGATTTCCCTGTTGTTAGTAAAAACCGTTCTTCCTTGGTAAAGGCCACCGATTCCGGGGCAAATGGAAACGGACGCACGTGGCCTTCCCACCGGCTTTCGCTATTACGGGATCACTAGCGTTTCTTCTGGTGCGTCTGAGGGGCTGTTCCCACAGACCCTCTTTTATCCTGACTCACAGGGTCTCAGATGTCAATCCGGTTGAGATGATGCAGTCCCTCCACCAATCTCCCCCTTGGTTCATTGCCTGGGGGCTTCGATGCATCGTACAGGATGCAATACACAAGTCCGTCTCCAAGAGACAATAGCCGGTATCAATGGGTCCACCTTTCAGAGGCCAGGACACATTCCAACTCTTTGTTGATTCTGCATGTCTTTCTCTCATTTCCTGGGTCTCCTGAACTGACTCAATAGTGATCTTGCGATTCTCACAAAGGAGTGGGCTACCCCGCACCCTTCGGTCCCTCAGAGCTGTGGTACATTCATAGCAGTAGGCTGAAGGGCCTGTATTGTGCCATAAGTTTTTTATGTTTCTATGTTACTCTCATACCGGTAGTATTGCAGAGGCGGGCTTCTCCTCCTGGCCTCTCCAGAAAAGCTGCTTGATTGTGGGCACCATTCTGGAACAACAAACAGCAAACTAGATAGAATATAGGAGCAGCCCATCCTGTCTTTCAGTTTGATATTTTAGATAACCAAGGCTGTTTTTTTGTGATTTTATTTTAGAATGCCCTAGCTGGAAGTGTGGTTGCAAAATTGAGACACCTTCATGGAACTAATTATCGCTATGGTCCTGGAGTATCAACAATATGTAAGCACCCTATTATTGAATCATAGGATCACAGATTCCTTTAGGTTGTTATAGCTGGGAGTAGTAATGGGGATAAACTCCCATTATCTATTAAATGCTCCCAATGGTGTGCGCTGCAAACAACCTCTGAAAACCAAGTCCGACTCCTGGTCTTCATGTGTGGCTTCACTACTAAACCTGGTGGAACCGTTCCTCTTGCCAGGAAAAGAGGCAAAAGCAGGTTACTGGTGATTTAAAATGGGCTGCTTCGTATAAACAGGGCTTGTCAGCACATCTAGAAGAAGGAAAATTCTGATCTTAAAGCACTGCGCCTTATGGCTATACCCGCTCATGGCAAAGGCTTCAGGGGTAAACCTTGAGGGGAAAATATGGAGCTGGAGTCTCTAAGGCAGCCCTACATTGAGTTCAATGCTGACTAGCAACTCCTACGATGCTGCTGGTACCAAACTGTATCCAATTCTGCCGTTCCTTTGGGTTCATCATATGCATGGAGAGGGGAGCTTGCAACAAGGGGAATAACTTGCTCCATATTGTCTGGCCTTGGCTTGCATATCTAGGCAGCTAGGACATAACATCCATGGTCAACCCTGACCAACGGAGGCCTCAGAAAAAAAATCATGGAACAATACAGCATAGAGTCATTGCTCTCAACCTCAACAATGGAGTTTCTCTGTGATAGCAAATCCTAACGATTTCTAGTCTTCTTGTTAAAAAAAATTTCTTCTTGGGAAACATCTATGGCAGGCATAATGGCTACCAAGCCAGTCTCGTTTGCCACCCTTTGGCCCATATGCTTCAAAATCCTTGTCCATGTACATATCCAAATGTGTTTTGAAATTGTTTGATCTGTGTTTATTAATGAGTCCTAAATGCTCGATCTCATATGCTGAGGTTTCTACTTCTGCATCCTCTTGTCTGAGGAACCCTTTTCAAACCCTCCCAAACACCTCTCGATGCATTAAGTACAGTGTAGGGACTAATTATATATAAGGCTCTGAATGGGCCAGGAAGAGATACAGATCAATAACAGAGATATCTTAACCAGTCTCAGGGTCCAGAAGGCCTCAGTGCTGATGAAGGTTCTTGGCCTGAAACTTTGACTATTTACTCTTTTTCATAAACACAGCTTGGCCTGCTGAGTTCCTCCAGCATTTTGTGTGTGTTGCTTGGATTTCCAGCATCTGCAGACTTTCTCTCGTTTATCATGACAGACTTTATTTATTATACAAGTCATTCATTACATTGACCTCACTTAAGTGTGTTTTCTCTTTAGATCCTGCGGCTGGAAGTTCACCAGATTGGGCCCATGATCTTGGCATCAAATATGCATTTACCTTTGAACTCCGAGACACGGGTGAATATGGTTTCCTGTTGCCTGAGTCCCTGATCAAACCAACTTGTGAAGAGACTATGCTGGCAATCAACTACATCGCCACTTACATTTTCAACCATCTTTATTAAACCTCCTAATGATGGAGCAAATTTAAAGGTGAATGTAGGCTGAATTTATATTTAGAAATACAAGCAGTTTTGATTTTACAAGTGGAAATCTTTGTATTTTTTCACGTATTATGTCCTTGCACACATTCAGTAGGATAACATTCACCTTGGTTATTCGTCCTTGTCAGACTCATTCGATCATATCATGTAGGAGGAAGGCATTTGTCTCATGGTGTCTGTGATGGCTCTTTGAATAGAGGACACAATTAGCCCGAATTTCCTTCTGCAATGTTCCTTTTGTTAAAATTGCATATATATGTATTCAACTCCCTTGAAACTTGTTTGGATATTTTTGTTTCGTATTATAATAATCTGAGTCATAGAGATCCTTTGTCTCAGACTGAAGGAACAACAGAACTCACACAGCACAACTTGCCCAGTTGTCCGTCCACTCTGGCCTGATCACTGGGGATGGGGAAGTGCATCCTGCTCCATCTGAACTGGAATTAATACAAGGATGAAGTTGGTCCTTAACCACTAGCGTTGAATGACCATCAGTTATACACATCTCCCAAAGCTTAGTCCATTCAGTCTGTTCAAAATGAATGGACCAATCAGATATTCAGATTGAGTGCTATGACAATTAAGACAATATTCCACTGGACACCCTGTTAAGACAATAACTACAAGGTTTTAGGAACAGAATTAGTCCATTCAACCCATTAACTCTATTCCACTATAATAAATGGCCCTTCATTTCCTTTTATGCAGTCTTTAACTTCGAGTACAGTACTCGATCATCTTTGTGATGTATCTATCCTGCGCCTTCTGAATTGCCCCCAGAAACTTCAGCCATTGCTGGTCTGTTGTCAGTTGGCTACAATCCAGAGCTTGTGTGTAACTCTCATCAAGAACCTTTTACTCTTGCAGTTTCTTTTTATTTATTGATTTTTTAATGCATTTATACAATTACTACATCAAAAGCCCAACAGCAAAATGAAGATTAGTACGGTGAAAGATAAACATACAATAATATAATTCAAAGCAATGTTGAAAAAGAACCCAAAATAAAATAATCTCGCCATGGATCCCAACATGTTGACTTTTTCAATCTGGCTGGCACTTAACTCTCCATCTGAATATCTAAGGAGCCAAAAATCTTTAGAAATAAAAATTGGAGTAGTTGGAAATAAGTATAAAAATTTAAGAATGATATACATTTTAATAACATTAACATGACCTACCAGAGACATAAATAAGGGTGACCATTGTGACAAACTCTGTTTTGTCGAGTTCAAAAGATTAGCAAAATTTTCACGAATAAGATCCTTGAAATTCCTTGTAACTGTAATACTAAGGTAAGTAAATTGATTATTAACTACTTTAAAAGGGAGGTCACGAAATACTAATGCTTGTGCTTCTTTATTAATTGGAAAATGTTCACTCTTGTGTAGATTGAGTTTATAGCCAGAAAGCTGGCTGAATTGAGCAAGAATTAAAAACATTTGGGTTAAGCAAGTGGACGGATTTGATAGAAAAAGTAATAAATCGTTGGCATAAAGAGAAACTTTATGCTCAACAGCACCCCCCTCCAGATCCCTGTCAGTTCAGGACAACTTTGAAATGCAATTGCCAGTGGCTCTATAGCCGAATCAAAAAGGAAGGGACTTAAAGGGCATCCTTGATGGGTGCCACGTTTAAGGCTAAAAGACTTGAATTGCCGAGAGTTAGTCAAAACAGAAGCGGAGGGACATAGGTATAACAATTTAATCCAAGAAATAAAACTTTGACCGAGATCAAATTTTTCTAAAACCGCAAAAAGGTAATTCCACTCTACATGATCAAACGCTTCCTCCTCAGCAAGAGAAATAACACATTCAGGAGTTCCAATTGGAGGTGAATATAAAATATTAAATAAACTGTATATTAAAAAAGGAAAATGATTTTTAATAAAACCGGTTTGGTCATCAGAAATAATAAAAAGGTATAATATTTTCCAATCTGTGGGCCAAAACTTTGCCCAAAATTTTAACATCAATATTTAACAAAGAAATCCATCTATAGGAGGAACACTCTGTTGGATCTTTAATTTTTTTTAGCTAAAAGAATAATACATGCCTCATTAAATGATGGTGGCAATTTACCATGTTTAAACAAATCAGATAGAACTGAAAGTAACTGAGATGAAAGAAGATAAAAGCAGCTCTTACTTTCAAGAAGTTGACGTTCAACTGGTTTGAGTGGAGAGGTCAAATTTAGTTTGATGTTCTACTTGCTTCTGGTACAATTCAGGATTTTTAGTCTGAGCATATAGTTGGTCTAGTACTTTAATCTGACCGATCAAATCTAATCGCTCTAAATGGGTCTTTCTTTTGAGATTCGCTGTATATGAAATTATTTGACCCCTCAGATATGCTTTCATAGCATCCCAGACAATCTGGGATGAAATTTCAGATGACGTATTGGTGTCTAGGAAAAAAGTTATCTGATCCTTCATAAATTTAACAAAGTCAGATTAAAACGGCAATGTTTGTTCATTTGAGGAAGACCGGGAAAATTTAAAGACAAAGCAATTGGAACAATTGTCTATAACATGATTCGAGATCAATATGCTCTGATAATCACAAGAGTGAAGAAATGAAATAAGCTGATTATCAATTAAAAATAATCAATTCTAGTAAAAGTATGGGTGGACATGTGAAAAAAAGGAATAATCTCTCTCAGTAGGATAAAAAAAACACCAACATAGTTAGAAAGGAAAGAATGAATAGCTAAAGCAGATTTAGTAGGTAATCTAGGAACAGAGGACAATCGATCTAAAGCTGGATCAAACCAACAGTTAAAGTCGCCGCCCAGTATAAGAGAATATAAATTCAGATCAGGTAATAAGGAAAAAAAAATGTTCAGAAAAGTTCACATCATCCGAATTGGGAGCATACAAATTAGCTAATACTACCTTAGTGTTATATAATTTGCCAGAAACAGTAATAAAATGACCATTTGTATTAGATATCTTACTGTGGAGCTCGATAGAAACCTCCCCCCACCCCCGGCTTTGGCTGGGAAGGAGGAATGGAAATGCTTGCAGATGCATTCAGTTTCTTAACTGAACCCACAAGGATTCTACGTCTGCCAATCCTATGTCACTAATGATTTGATTTAACTTTTTACCACCCACACCCTCCGCCTACCTGCCTTTCCTTTGGATATAATCTCCTGTCCATCTCCCTAGGTACTAAGTCTCCTCTCACTATCACTCTGCCTTTCTTTACCCTTCCCTGCTGAGCCTCATAGCCGGCCACAGTGCCACTGGCCTGGCTGCTGCTGCTGTGCTCTGATAGGTTATTACCCCCAGCTGTATCTGAAGGGAATGCTGAGTGGAATGGCTGCTGTGGAACCTTGCACTGACTGCTTCCTCCTCTTACTTCTCCTGGTGTCCTTTCATCTACTATTTGAAGCCTACACTGTGAGTGATCATCTCTTGTGTATGAGGTTTTCACCCTCCTGGACGATCCTGAATACATCCAACTCCAGGTATCGTCTTTTAACCTTGTCAGTCAGGAGCTGCAGTTGGATGCACTTCCTGCAGATGTGGTCATCTGGGAAACTGTTAGGTACCTTGAAATCTCACATCTCACAGGAAAAACATTCAACTGTCTTAACTATTATCCTGCCTACACTTGTTATACCTTTTAGTTCTCAAGTTTAAGCTCTAGCTTGTGCCTGTTCTTGCCTAAGCCTGTTGAACCAAAGCCTGACCACGCTAACACTGTCCACTCCAGCAATAACTGCTCTGCTTTCACCTAGCTTCTTTTTAATTTCCCTGCCGAGTGCCTAAGAGATAATTATGATTACAACCCGCCAAGCATTTCTGAAAGGCCCTGAGCTCTTTTTAAACCCCATGCTGGCTCACCAATGAATGATTTAATTGTTAAAATTCAGTTAAACTTTAGTCTTGATTATCAGAGCCACCAACATCAGTCAAACACAGAATCCAGCAAAGACAAGTCAAAGTTGGGGTTTATTGTCACAAATGCAAGTCTGCATGTGTGCCATGAAATAGCTACAAGAATGCTTTTCATTGCAGCATTCACAAGAAAAAGATAAATTAAATATTATACAGTCCACAAATATTAAAAATACACACAATTTTTACAAGAAAGACCATATATGGAATAAAAAAATAAACAAGTCCATTTTAGTGCAAGGTGTTCATAATGTTGATAAACTGTAGTGATTGGGGTTTAGTCAGTTGGTTCGAGCATCGAATGGTTGTAGGAAAGTAGCTGTACTTGAACCTGAAGGAACATAAACAGAATGCTGGAGGATCTCAGCAGGTCAGGCTGCCTCTATGGAGGGAAAAGAACAGTCAACGTTTCAGGCTGAGACCCTTCAGCAGGACTGGAAAGAACGAGGGCACAAACTAGAATAAAAGGGTAGGGAGAGAGAGGAACACAAGCTGGCAAGTTATAGGTGAGTCCAGGTGAGAAGGGGAAGTAAGAGAGGGGAGAAGTGGAAATGATGTGAGAAGCTGAGAGGTATTAGATGGGAGAGGCAAGGGACTGAACAAGAAGGAATCTGATAGGAGAGGACAGGGGGCAATGTAATAAAGGGAAGGATGTGGGGAATCATGGGGAGGATGGTGTGGGTGATGGGCAAGACATGAGGGCAAAAAAGGGGAATGAGTAGGGTTGAAGAAGCCAGAGAAATAAGGGGAAACAGATGGTGTGTGGGTGACAGAGGGGAGTGGTTATTGGAAATCAGAGAAGTCGATGTGGTTATTGTCAAGTGGAGACTATCAAGAATATGAGGTGCTGTTTCTCTAATCTGTGTCTAGCCTCAATTTGGCATTAGAGGGGCCGTGGCCAAACATGTGGGAATGGGAATTGGAGTTAAAATGGCTGAACAGTGGGAGATCTTGCTGTTATGGTGGATAGAGAGAAGGTGCTCAGCAAAGTGGTTCCCTAATCTGTTTCAGGTTTCACCAGGAGAACGGGATGCAAAAACCAGATGTTTGAACTTGGTGGTGTGTGACTTCAGGCTTCTGTACCTGCCAAAGTCATGCCCAGTGGTAACTGTGAGAGGATGGTGTGTGCTAACTGGAGGGCAGCTTTGATGGTAGATGTTGCCTTTCTGAGATAGTGACTTCTGTAGATACTACCGATGGTGGGTAGGAATATGCCTGTGATAGTTTGGGAAGAGTCCACTACACTCCCCACATTCTTCTGTTCACTTGAGATGCTGTACCAAACCATGAAGCTTTCAACAGTACATCTGTAGAGGTTTGTCAGAGCATTCAGTGATAAGATGGACATCATTAATCTCTTATGAAAGCAAAGACACTGGCGTGCTTTTTTATGATTACATCTATGTGCACAGGCCATGCCCACAGGAATGGCCCTCTGCTTAAATGTCCTTTTTGCCTAAATGCCCAAGATGATGCCCAAGTTGGAGTAATACATGAATACGAATGAGGAAGAAAACTTACTGGATCGCCTTATGCTGGGCATCTCTGGAAAACCAGCTTGTAGCCCCTTGCTAACAGCCCCTTGATTCCGGGGTGATAAACCCACCTTTCTCCGGCTTTGTACATCTAGGGTGTATGCAACTTTGGTCCTGCCAAATCCACGAGTTTGGGATGTCTCGCCCACCCCAAACCGGTTTGTGTGAATGCTGTGTGATTTACTACCACTGGTGAGAAATAACAGATCGTACACTGCATACCATTAAAAATATATTTAAGAATGTTAACTCAAGCAAACAGTTATTAAATGAACAAAAGAAACAAAGAACAAAAAGGGCCAGTTATTCTTAAACAGTCAAATGTGCACTTGAGTTGGAGCTCATCTTGAACTCGTCTGTCAGTCACGCGCTGGACCGTCGGTCTGCGTGAAAGCGCACACCACCTTCCGAATATCAGCCAACATCCATCTTGAACAAACGGTATCCCTTGGGAGTATTGGTTCTTCCTTTTTGAAGCCATTCTTTTGCACAAAGCATCTTGTGCAACGAGGATTGCATCCTCAGCCTCTTTCCCCCGCATCTTCTTGCAGCTCCTGCCAACAGAGACCGCTCTGCCTGTATCCTCTACAGCCTCCAACCAAATCTACCACCCTGATTGGCTGACGCCACATTCCTAAGTTGAATAACAAAACTTCTTATCTCAGCTCAACCCAAACAGGCTGAGACTACTCTTACAAACAAAAATCTAAAATGAAATACCGACTGTATAGCAGTGAAAATCTTAAGCAGGGTGTTGCATTATTTAATACATCTCAGTTACGTTAACTCTGGAAAAATGGTACTGTGGATCCAGTAGCAGAGTCATATGGAATTAAATGAGTTAAACTTGAACACAGGAGATTCTGCAGATGAACTCAATAGGTCAGCCAGCATCTGTGGAAGGGAATCAACAGTGACCATGTCAGGATGAGAGTCTTCATCAGGACCTTGATTTAGGTAGTTACATGACAGCAGTCCCGAACAAAAGCATGCTCACAGAGGATGCATGAGAAACAGATTGTTAGATTGAAAAGAAAGGTATTCATGGTTTTATGATTGATTGGCGACCATCATCCTTAACCAAGTGCACAAAATATTTCTGGAACCAACATCAAACATGTCAAAGTATCACAGTGAATTTGTTAGGAAGTACATTTCCATTTATTTATGAGAAATTTGTTATCTTATAACATACTGGGTGAGAGTCTCATTAAGTATGGCATGCTGCTGCGCACAAGTAGACGATCTGAGAATGATCACGTCTAGATAACCATCCTGCTGCGGAAAAATTTGAGGTTGTAAGGATGCTAAAATACTTCCTGAACCATATCCTCAGCAATCTGCACTCCATCTAAATACAACAGCCAAGTGACAACTGAAGTGACTAATAGACAAGAAATGCTAAACTCCTTTAACTTCTCAACTGTCAATATTATTATGGATGTTTCTTTGGATCTGATTCTGTATTGAACCCAAATTACTTTCGGTGAAAGGAGATGAGGAAAACGAAAGTTTCCAAACTTGTGCTATCATGTGTGGGGTCAGTGGTTGCTCAGTCATTAAATACGTTCAAAAGTGATTGATGTTAGGGGGCTCCTCAGGATGGAAAAATTGAAGAAAAGGAGAAGTACCAGTCCTCCTATTGAGGACTCCATTTACAAGTGAGGTTCTATGTGCAGAGGATGTGTGACATTTCAGTTGTGGCATGCTTTCTGGGTGCTGGAAGCTTGCCACACTTAAGGGCTGCCCACCACAATCCTCAATAGTTTGATTTGACACAAATGACACATTTCACTGTAGGTTTCAATGTGCATGAAGCAAATAAAGCTTTTCTCTTTACACTTTAACCAATGTTTTCAATAAGATAGAACTTTACACCTTGCTAATCTCCAAAGATTCAACATACTGTATATAAAAAAAAAACACAGAACTGGCTGTGCAAGAACCATGTTAACTTCTCAGAGAAATATAATTGCAAATTCTCCAAAAGATGGCATGATTCCGATTTTTCTTATTTTAGATGGTAGAAGATTACAGCTCAGTTTAGGCCCTTTGGTCCATAATATTGTGCTAACCATTTAATTTAACTTTAGATCAATCTAATCCTACATAATCCTTCAGTTTTCTTTCATCCATGAACCCAAGAGTTTCTAAAATTCCCCTAATGTATGTAATCAACTACCTTAATTCCTTCATTTAAATTCTCATGAGGAAAACCTGCATTTATTGCACATTCCAATTGCTCCTGAGAATCAGAATTAGACTTACTAACACTGACATTTATCATAAAATGTTGTGTTTTGTAGCAGTTGAAAAGTGCAAGACATTTAAAAATTGCTATAAATTAGAACTAAATAAATAAATAAATAAATAATACAAAAGAGGAAAAATGATGTAGGGTTCATGGACCGTTCAAAAACCTGAGGTGAAAAAGCTATTCCTGAATCACTGAGTGTGCCTTTGGGCTCCTATATCTCTTCCTTAATGGTAATAATGAAAGGAAAGCATATTCCCAGATGGCGAGTGTCCCTAGTGAAGGATAGGGCTTCTCGAGACACCACCTCCTCAGTGGTGGGCAGGGTTGTGCCTGTGATGGAGCTCCCTGAGTCTACATCCCTTATATAACCTCTTGTGATCGTGTGCATTGGAGTCTCCATGCCAGGCAGGATGCAACCTGTCAGAATGCTCGATACTGCACAACTATCAAAAGTGAGCAATATTATTGAAGTGCCGCAGTCCAGAGGTAATGACGTGATTGATCAGCACCCTAGACTATTCTAGAGGGCAATTAAATCATAGCTTCAGTTTTGAAGTTGCACAAAGGACAGACTAGGTAAATATGGCAAACTTCGTCCCCAAACGTTACTGGACCAAATGTTGACAAACAGTTGCAGCAGAGTGTACTATCTACAAGATGCACTGCAATGACACACCAAAGTTCCTGAGGCAGCACCTTCCAGACCCACGACAACTACCATCTAGAACGACGAGAACAGCAGATACCTGGGAACACCACCACTTGGAAATCCACCTCAAGTCACTCACCATCCTGAGTTGGAAACATTATCACTGTTCCTTCATTGTCGCTGGGTCAAAATCATGGATTTCCCTCCCTAACAGCACTGTGGGTGTACCTACACCTCAGGGTCTGTAGCAGTTCAAGAAGACAGCTCATCACCACCTTCTCAAGGGCAACTAGGAATGGGCGGTAAATGCTGGTTGAGCTGGCAATACTCACGTGTGCTTTCACAACAATCTAGTAGTTTTGTGGCCATCGTTACTATCTGCTGTTTTTCCAAATTTCAAACTAATAAATACATTTAACTTCCACAAGGCTGTAGCTGGATTTGAGTTCAAGTCCCTGGATCATTAGCACAGGCCTTTGGATTGATTATTTGCATGGTATTCTGATTGATTTATCTATCTATTTATTTAAATTTATTTTTTAATGAAGTTCATCATCAAAAAACATTTCCATAAGTTGTATTTCGGATACTATACATATATATCATATAGTCATATTTGCCACAAATCTCCACTTAATATTTATCTGATGTATACACTTATAGAAAAGAGAGGAAAGAAAGAACTAGCAAAAGGAGAAAACTATGTACAAGTAGGGAGTGATTTCTTTTTACAACATATTCATTGATTAATTGGTGCATTACAAATGTTTACTAAACTAATTTGTGAGGTCCTGGTGATCTATTGAAGCTGTGACCATTTTCCTATTCGCCAAGTACAATGTACTACTCACTCATCCTGATTTCTCAATAAGTCAAGACAGAAAAGAAAACATCTCTTTACGTGTTTCAGTACCTTTAGAAGTTCACAGCTATCAAAAGTAGATTTGTTTCTTGTATTGCATAAAGTTCAAGGTCAAGTGTCTCAAACAAGAGAAAATCTGCAGATGCTGGAAATCCAAGCAACACACACAAAATGCTGGAGGAACTCAGCAGGCCAGGCAGCATCTATGGAAAAAGTACAGCTGACATTTCTGGCTGAGACTGTTTGATCAAGTGTCTCAATATTTTATTAAATACTGTTGGTTTACAGTGCATAGTTGCTCTTGAGATATAATTAATTGAAAGAGTACCCCAATAAATGAATTAAAAAAAACAAGATAGATTAACAAATTCTGTATACTAGATAAATGCAGGTAGTTTGCTGTAAGAATGGACATAATTTCTTATTGTTAAGTAGATTATTTTATTACAGCACTTAAATGGTCCCACAATATACATGATAACATAATCATTCTTAAAAGAAATACCTTTCCCACAATGAAAGCAAATTGATGCAGTAGGTTTTTTGACACTGATGAAGGGTGTTTACTCCTAGCAGTGTATCAAAGTTTCAAAGTACATTTATTATCAAAGTATGTGCACATTGTACTACCTTGAGATTTGTCTCCTTACAGGCAGCCATGAAACAAAGACACCCAAAAAAAGAACCCATACATATATATAAAGAAGACTATCTAACACTCAATGTGTAGAGAATGAAAACCACATTATTCCCATAAAAAAGAACCCATAAAAAATAAAATAACCCATAAAAAGATCACTGAATACCCAATGTGCAATGTAAAAATATCATCGTGCAAACAGTAATCGCAAGCAAATAGTGTTTCTGAACTGAAGTCCATAAGAGGGACCCATTGTTCAGTGTAGAGTCCAGTAAATGCTGTGGAGCAGTGAACTGAACCAGCCCCCGCCTCGTCTCTGGCCCCTACACCTTGACCTTTTCAATCTGGCCCGGCGCTTAACTCTCTGAAACCTGAGTCCTGGTTGGAGACCTGTTATTGACAAGTGTGTTGTAACCTGTGTACTTGTTACATGGAAGAGGGCTGAAGACTGACTGAAGTATCTTTGGGCATGTAGGATCAGCTTGAGGGTTGGATCTCAAATTGGAAACTCCACCTTCTACAGTGCAAACTTGTTGAATACACAACAGGTTGTAAACCAGTGATAAGTAAGGAAAAAAGTATTTGCTTGGGAATAGAATATGCAGTCATGGAAGTGGATTTTTGTCCCTTTCCTCTATCCATTAGGTGAAGTTAACTGCTGCGTAGAGAATCTGGATGAAGAAATCCAGAACCCAATATCTCCAGGTCCTAATCTACTTCCTATGTATTGTTGACTGTTATCATACATATAATTGAGTATGAAAGAATTGAGACTGTTATCTTTCCCAGAGCAACAACCCTGTGGAAAATGTTAAGTTTGTGTTATTTGAGAATTGACGGTGTACTCTTGGAATTACACAATTTTCTGATAAATTAAGACCATTCAAACCGTCCAACTTTTGTCACATCTCTGAATGAACTGCCAGCTAATCATCTCTCCTGGCTTTCACCAATAAGTCTGCAAATCCTTTCAAAGCTAAGATTAAGTCATATTTGAAAGATAACATAGGGCGTGCTTTCATTGGAACCAAAAATGGCTAATATAAGAGGAGATAGTTTTAAGGCGATTGGAGGAAAGTCTGGGGGGTGGGTGGGTGGGGTGATAACAGAGGTACGTTTTTTTGCACAGAAAGTGGTGGGTGTGTGGACTGCCCTGCCATGGGTGGTAGTAGAGACAGATTCATTAGGAGCATTTAAGAATCTCTTCAACAGGCATACAAATGGTAGAAAAATGGAGGGCTACATAGAAAGGAAGGGCAAGATTAGGTCAGCACAACATCATGGGCTGAAGAGTCTGTACTGTGCTACAGCCTTTTATGGGCTGTATTCTGTGTTCTAATTCCATCACGTGTGGGAAAGAAGATCTTTACCAGATCAGCAAATGGAAGGAAATTCCTACTCAGATATAATATGTTTCAAGCTATTTGACATTAGAGAACAAATTGGAATATATGCATTTGAAGCTCTGATTGACAGTATGCACCCACATATCAAGGAGAATGAAATGACAGGGTATGGCATATTTCTTGTATACAAGCTATAGATATAATCACAGTCAATATGAATTCAATTTTCAAAATTATTGCAGCTTTCTCAGCTATTGTAAATTCACCAATGTTTTTCAGATGTATGGAATCAACATTAGGGCTAAGATACAGAGGATTAAACTCAACATAAGTATGAATGCCAGTGAATCACACATGCGGTGCATGCTTAGTTCCATTTTCTTTATGCTGTGTGGCTTTCTTCCCCTCATGAGCTTGATATAGAAATAGAGAGAAAGATGGGTTTCCTGTGGAAGCAAGGCAGGTCTTTGCACAAATAAGAAGGTAGGGTAGAGGCTGTGAGGCCTATGGAGGCTGGGAATAGGTAGAGGGTAAGGGATACCACCAAGAGGAAAGGCCAATCTTTCATTGATAAGAGAGAAATGAAGGGTAAAGAGCTTAGGAAAACTCAGCACTGAGTTTGGTGACAAAGGGGTTGTAAAATTGATGGGTTTGGGAATGAATGTTCTAACTGGATAATGAAGGACTAGAGAAGTAAAGGAGCAAGGTGGGGGGGGGGGGTTGGGAGCATGAGTAGTGGAGCAAGAAATAGAAATGCAACCTCATGTTGGGAGAATTATCCTACAAACTCCACTCCTCTACGTTATGTCCATCACCTCCTTCTGAATGGAAAGAAGTGGAGAGAAAATCAGAGGGAGGAGAAAGAGAAGAAACAGAAAGAAAAATAACGGAAAGAGAATGAGGAACAATAAGAAATGGGCAACAGGGAAACAGAAGAAATCTCATAAGAGAGAAATTGACCAGAAGATCTCTGAACTCCACTTCATATACAAAAACAAATATACACTGATACATTCCAAGCAATAGAAATGTACATATGCAATACTTCCAAGAATCAAAAATTACTCATTCACCAAGGAAGATTAATATGGATGCCTGAGAACATAAGAGGTGATGTAGTTGATTGCCAACATGGTCTCTTCACAGGTTGGCTTGATCTGGGACTCAGGCAATAAGAAACCATACTGACCCAAGTCGCGGAGTTCAAAGGTAAATGAGTATTTAATTCCAATGTCATAGGCCCAGTCATCCGAACCTCCAGCTGATGGATCTGGAGAGGGATAGAACAGAACTGTAGAATGGTTGTAACAGAGGGAGGCATTTCTGTTCCTTTAGTCTGTACCAGGCCAATATAAAGAGCAAAAGAGCTAGTCCTCTGCCAGCTATCTAAGTTCCTGCAAATTCTTTCCTTTCAGATACTTAACCAGCTGCTGCTCCACAATAGCTTCTAAGATGTTTTATAAAGATCACTTCTGTTTTGTGAGACATGCATTGGGAAATCTGTGAGAGTAGACAGTTTGTTCATGTTGGAACCTGATCCAATATTCCTTAAAATCAAATATTAGAGAGCAAAGCATGATTTTGTCTTCATTGGACATCTTTGACTATCAGATAGAATTACAAACTCCTTCTGCTGCTTCCTCTGTTGGACAAGGGTTGATATGAATGTATGGAGACCTTCCTCATTTCTTTTCCTACTGTCTTATATCTCACTATGATATGGTGATCAGGTTTGCAACTTTTTTCTGGGTAAGTGTTTATTGGATTAATGAAACAAGCATAGCTCCTGTTTCTGAGCAGTAAACAATGGCTTTAGACAGGCATGAACAATTACTGTCACTTACATATCGTGAGTGAACCTGGACCGTAGGTATATCGAGTTCCATAAAGGCTCCTCAAGACCATAACTGCATTCCGGGCAATGAAATTCTAATAAACAATCACAGAACCATAAAGAGTTAGCAGCAAAATCTCATACAGAAAGTTTCACTTTGATCATTAAAGTTGAGGAAAGTTGTATGTAGAACAACATAGTAGCTGTTGATTCAGTCCAACTGGTCCAAGCCAATGTTTGCATCACCTCTCACAATGTTCTCAATTAAATGTACTAGCATTTATTCCTTTCCTTTTCCTCTCTTATGCAAGCTGCCTTAAATGCTATGTGCCTCCTTTGGTAGTCGATTCCACCTCTTTATCCATCACCAAATATGGAAATTTCTCCTAATTTGCTTATTGGATTTACTAACAACCAATTTATATACTCCAAGGAGTATTGTACTGTGGAAATCATATTGAAATGATGGCTGGTATGATGGTTGGATTGGTGCCATGGTAACTGGCCTGATGACTATGAGGGAAGAAGATTTAGATACTGCTACATTTAGAGAGACATAAAAAGGTCCAACCACTAAAAAGCCATGGTCAAGAAAGCTCATCAGCACCTCTACTTCCTCAGGCGGCGGAAGAAATTTGGCTTGTCCCAGTCGACCCTCACCAACTTGTATTAATGCACCATAGAAAGCAAGTTATCCAGATGCATCATTGGTTGGCATGGCAACTGCACTTGTTGAGACCGTCACAAACTGCCACGAGTTGTGGACACAGTTCATCACATCATGAAAACTAGCCCCCCCCCCCCCCCCACCCTTAGACTCTGTTTACGCATCTTGTTGCCTTGGTAAAACAGTCAATGTAATCTAATATCCCACACACTCCAGACATTCTCTCTTCTCATCCGTCCCACCAGGCTGAAGATACAAAAGCCTGAAACCACACACTGCCAGGCTCAGAACAGCTGCTTTCCTGCTGTTATAACACTACTGAATGGTCCCCTTGTAAGATAAGTTGGCTTCTAAACCTCACTATCTACCTCATTTTTCACCCTTGTACCTTATTACCTGCCTGCACTGCACTTTTTCTATAACAGTAACACTTTACTCTGCATTCTGTTACTGATTTTCCTTTGTATGAATTGATGAAATGATCTGTATGGATGGTATGCTAAACAAAGGTTTTCACTGTACCTTGGTACATGTGACAATAGTTAAACAATTCATTAATTTAAACATTACCTTTTGGTTTTCTTACTTACTTATTATGAACAAAGAACAATTATGACATTCAAGGAGAACATTCAGCCCATCAGAACCATGCTAGCACCCAGCAGAGCAAACACATTAATCCTGTTTCCTGTTTCCTTATTCCCATGTAGCCCTGGAACTCTTTCTTCCTTACCTATACTAAGAGGAAGTATACTGTGGCCAATTCACCTAGCAGCATCTCACTGAGTTAGTCATAGCGCACTACAGCTCAGAAACAGGTGCTTCAGCCCATCCAGTTCATGCTGATCTAATCTTCTGCCTAGTCCCATCAACCTACCATCTAGACCATATCCCTCCATACCCCTCCCATCAATGTACCTATCCAAAATTCTTGCAGATGTTGCAATCTAACCCACATCCACCGCTTCCGCTGGCAGCTCTTTCCAGACTCGCACCACTCTCTGAGTGAGGGAAGTCCCCTTCAGGGTGTGTGAGGGATCCAATGTACTGAATTCGAAGCTCACAAGTCTTGGGGAGAATGTGCAAATCCCACACTAATGACAGGACTGAAGGCAAGTCCTTGGGGTGTGAAGCAGAAGCCCTAACTCTGATAGCCCCTTGGACGTGTACATATTTTTACCATGTGCATGAGGATGGAGAGTATATTGACTGGCTGCAGCACAGCCTGGTATGGAAACACTAATACCCTCAAAAAGGAAAATCCAACAAAAAGTAGTGGATACGGCCCAGTCCATCATGGCTAGAGCCCACCTCACCATTGAGCACAAATGCACGAAACACTGTCATAGGAAAGCAGCATCCATCATTAGGAACCCCCACCATCCTGGACATGTTCCCTTCTCACTGCTAATATCAGAAAGAAGTTACAGGTACCTCAAAACTCACACCACTAGGCTCAGGAAGTTATTACCCATCAACCATTAGGCTCTTGAACCAAGGGGGATAACTTCACTCAACTTCACTTGCCCCCCCCAATGAAATGTTCCCACAACCTTTGTTCACATTTACAAGGATTCCTTGTCTCATGTTCTTGATATTTATTGCTTATTTATTTTTTATTATTTCTTTGGTTT
This sequence comes from Hypanus sabinus, assembly GCF_030144855.1. Lineage (NCBI taxonomy): Eukaryota > Metazoa > Chordata > Chondrichthyes > Myliobatiformes > Dasyatidae > Hypanus > Hypanus sabinus. The sequence goes on from NC_082707.1 coordinate 23,592,144, forward strand.
TGCATTTGCACAGTTTGTTGCCTGTGGCACACTGGTTGATGCCTAAGTTGGTGTGGGCTATCATTGAGTCTGTTATGGTTATTATTCTATGGATTTATTGAATATGCCTCAAGGCAATGAATTTCAGGGTTGTATGGGGTGACATATATGTCATCATCACTATTATGTGCCAAGTAGTATGATGTGGGTCATCATGGTCTCCTGATCATGATTGTTCTTGACAAATTTTTCTACAGAAATGATTTTCCATTGCCTTTTTCTGGGCAGTGTCTTTACAAGATGGGTGACCCCAGCCATAATTAATACTCTTCAGAGATTGTCTACCTGGCATCAGTGGTCGCATAACCAGGAATTGTGATATGCACCAGCTGTTCATATGACCCTCCACCATCGGCTTCTGTGGCTTCACGTGACCCTGATCGCGTGGGTGGGGGGACTGGTAGTCTAAGCAGGTGCTACACGTTGCCCAAGAGTACATCTCCATCCCACCACTCAGACACATAAGTAGTTTGAAAATAAATGTACTTTAAACTATGAATGTTGGGGGCATGTAATCAATTTAACTGACAACCTGTATTCTAGCTCTCTCAACTAAAAAATTACTCTGAGGTTTAGCAGTGACAGAGTAATTGATGATTTCAGGAGGGTTAGATCTATCCTTCTGAGGATGTGATACACAGAGTGGATGTACTGTGACTTGAAGGATCTTTGATATAGTTCCTTCAGATAAATAGTGCTGGAATTTGGATTGGTTTATTATGGTTACATGTGCCAAGGTACGTGCAAGACAAGTGAAAACTTGCATAATTTTCGTACAGATCAAATCATTACACAGTACATTGAGGTAGATCACGGTAAAACCACAACAATACAGAATAAAACGTTAGCAAGTACAGAATCTGAATCAGAATCAGGTTTATTATCACCCGCATGTGATGTGAAATTTGTTAACTCAGCAGCAGCAGTTCAAATCTAGCAGAGAGAAAAAAAAATCAAACGTAATAATAAATAAACAAATACATCAATAATGTCTCTTGAATAGATTTTTAAAAATGTGCAAAAACAGAAATACTGTATATTAAACAAAAGTGAGGTAATGTCCAAAGCTTCAATGTCCATTTAGGAATCTGGTGGCAGAGGGGAAGAAGCTGTTCCTGAATCGCTAAGTGTGTGCCTTCAGGCTTCTGTACCTCCTACCTGATGGTAACCGTGAGAAAAGGGTGTACCCTGGTCTTTAACAATGGATGCTGCCTTTCTGAGACACCACTCCCTAAAGATGTCCTGCCTACTTTTTAGGCAAGTGGCCAAGATGGAACTGACTAGATTTACAACCTTCTGCAGCTTCCTTCGGTCCTGTGCAGACAGGATACCAGACAGTGATGCAGCCTGTCAGAATTCTCTTGATCACATATACAACAAAACATTGAAACATACAGTGAAATGTGTCATTTGGACCCATGGCTAAAACAGAGCTGCTCGCTAGACTCGCGCTGCTTCCGATGCCAACATAGCATGTCGACGTCTTACTAACTCTAACTCCAACCATGGGTCTTTGGAATGTGTGAGGAAACCCACACGGTTACAGGGAAAATATATAAACTCAGTGGCGGAATTGAATCCAGGTCGCTGACGTTGTAACAGCGTTACGCTAACCACTGTGCTACCGTGTTTCCCATACTAATCAGTTAAATATTTGAGGGAGATAATCTAAATGTTGATTCATTCACTGGTTGTAGGCATCGTTGGTTAGGTCAGGATTTGTTGTCCATCCTGGACTTGGTGAATTCAGAGCCAATCAAGAAGTTTGCAGTTAAGAGTAAACCACCATAAATCTGAATCCCATGGGCCAGAACATATGTGGATGCTACAAACTGGCATTTTTTGTACTATCCCAGTATTTTATTATGTACTCTCTCAGTAACTGTAACACTTTATTCTCCATTTAGTTATTATTTACCCTTTGTACTGCCTCAGTGCATCAAACAAATCTGAATGGATGGCATGCAAAACAATATTTTTCACTGTACCCTGGTCCATGTGACATAATAACCAATTTACTAATATAATTTTTCTTGAATTTCCAGATTTTATTTGATTGCATTTAAATTTCCCAGCTGCTGGGGTGGGATTCAAACTGAGTGGCTCAGATCACTAATCCAGGAGCACAAACCAGGTGCTTTGTCTTTGGTTGCCAGCTTGCTCAATGCAAACAGCATCTGATGATTTCTTGTGTGGTAACAGCAGAGGGGAGCAGAGAGCCTCAGCGCTGGGCTGGACAGGGGCTGGAGATATGGCTAATGTGATGAATTTAGTAAACGTACATGACATGAGGACATGAGGAAAGCAATGCAGCAGCTGGGGAAAGATTCAGATCTGTAATCTGTTGATCAATAAAACATGTTGGACAATAACTCTAGGGAGGGGAGCAAATCAATTTATAGGGAGTAGATGAAAATATGAGGAGGTTATTACTTGTAACACGTAGTTCTGGAGACTCAGCTTATACGGCTTGAAATAGAATCTCCAATAATCTATCCAAGTCAGGTGCTGACACCCAGACACTCGACACTGGCCTGCACTTTGACCTCGGACTTTCCAGCTTCCCTTTGTTGAGTGTGGGGGCCCTGAGTTGGAAACCTACACACCCATTTTGAGCCAGGGCCTGGAAGTTATCAGGATCGGAAGAGGCTGCAGAGGATTGCGGACTGAAACTGCCACATCCTGGGCACAAACTCCACAAAATCGAGGACACTTTCAAAAGGCAGTGCCTCAAGAAGGCGGCATCCATCATTAAGAACTTTCACTATTCAGGACATTCCCTGTTCTAAACGCTACCATCAGAGACAAGGCACAGGAAAACTAGGAACCATACTCAAGGTTTCAAGTACAGCTTTTTCCCTCTGCCATCAGATTTGTGACTGGCTCATGAAGACCACCTTACTATTCAGTTTTTGCAGTATTTGGATGGCTATATTCGTTGGCAGGGTGGAGATATGTATCCACCAAAGGAGGTATAAAGCGCTCCTTCCTTCTGTTAACCTGCAGGTCACCCTTGGGTGAGGTGTAGAACCTACTTAGTCCTCTGACCAGGGTCACATGAAGCCATGGGAGCCTGTGATGGAAGTTCGTATGAGCAGGTGGTCACAAGTCCTGGGTATGCAACCACTAACACCAGGCAGAAAACCTCTGATAACGGCTAGGGTCAGCCGTATTGTAAACGCACTGCACAGAGGAAGGCAATGGCAAGCTACTTCTGTAGAAAACTTTGCCAAGAACCATCATGGTCATGGTAAGTGCTTTTTGTGTATTGCCAGAGGGTGGGGATAGAGGCTGAAACCTCAGGGAAATTTAAGAGACCCTGAGATACTGTAGGCACATGGAAGAAAGAGGAATGGAGGGTTATATGCTGTGTAAGGGGAAAGAGTTAGATTGATCGTGGAGTAGGTTAAAAGGTTGGCATAATGTTGTGGGTCGAAGAGCTGTTACTGTCCTGTTCTGTGTTCTAAAAACAATTCCTCATGAGTACCTGCTATGGCCCTATTGCATCAGCAACAGTGATAACAATGATTCTCAAATGTTTCTGTGGTTCATCCGTGCATCTCACCAGGGATCCTGCACCATTCACATTCTCAGCAACCCCATAGACTGTCCAGAGGCTTTCATTTATTTACACACTGGCAAAACCAGCACATTGTCAACTCCTATCAGTCCCTGATGGTTAAGAGAGATGCATACTGGCCATCTGGAGTCAGACCAGGCAAGGATTTCAGGTGACAGGTTCCTTCTTCCTTCAGATGGGCACGTTTACTTTTCTCTCCTGTCCCGTCAGGTAGAAGATAGATAAATTTGAAAGCATGTACTACCAGGCACAAAGGCAGCTTCTGTCCCATGGTTACCAGACTCTTCATTGGACTTCTTGCACAAAAAAGTAGATTCTTGATTTCATAATACATCTTACATTTTATTGCTTACTTGCACTGCTCTTTTACAGTAGCTTTTACACATTATTCTCCATTGTTTCTTTTACCTTGTTCTAGCTAAGTGCACTAATAATTTGATCTGTACGAACAGTATGCAAGATAGCTTTTCACTGCATGTGACAGTGATAAACTGATACCAATACCAACGCACAGCAGTCAAATGGCTTCCCGATCAAAACTAAACAAGACAAGGGCTTGTCAGCATTTTGGGTCACAGCCCTGCATCTCAACAGTTCTGATGTTGGACTTTGATCCAAAACATCAACAATCCCTATGCTTCCACAGACCCAGCGGATAGTTGCTCAGGGTTTCATCATCTGCTATCTCTTATGTCTCCAACACTGGGCCCTTGTGTAAATTTGAACGTTCGTTCTCCAGTTGCCAGAGTGGGATTGGATGGCTCTGGGTGAGTGGTCTACATTCAATCCATTGCACTTCTAGGCACCTGTCTCATGGCGGAGGCTCTTACCTCATGAACAGTTTCATTGGAGATACATGACTCAAGAAATGATTAACCACAGCTCAAGGTAGCTGCTCCCACCTTGAGTAGAATTAAAATGATCAGCTTGCATCAGAGCTGAAGATGATGCATGCACGTTGTTCCTTCAAGAAAACACACAGAGCCATCCTTCCTATGGTTACCTCATTGTCATATTGTTAACCAACAGCAACGTCGCAGTACTGAGATATCTCACTTAATGATAACTGACACTGGCACCTACCAATTCCTTGTAGTCTGGAGCCAATGAGTACGTGTAGGAATACGGAAAGAGACACATCTGAGAGTACGAGTGCATTGTGATGTAAGCCTTGATCCCTTTGTATTTACGGATGGCATTAGCCACAGCCCTGACTTCCCGCTCAGACTCAACATGGGATCCACAGTAAGTCTCATCACATGGGTTCCTTGAGGCACCAATGGCTGCAGGTAAAAATTGAAGAGGTAGCATTTACATAGCGATTTCCACAACCCAAAGCATTTTACTGCCAGTTCAACATTTTTGAAACAGAGTTATTGTTGCCTTGTGAAATATATGCAATCTGTAGTGGTAGTTAATAGTGTTATTCCTATGATTCTCAGTTAGCTACTCCCACATGGGAGGAGTTCACAAACTGTACAAGCTGGGTTATCAATAATGTTCAGTCGAATATACTCGGTCGAATATCCTGCATGCTGGTGTCCTGGTGTGCTCTATCCAGTTACCTGGAACCAACATACAGGATAAAGGAGATGAAGGAGGGGTGGATCATTCCTGAGCCAGATAGTATTACACTCATTAAAATCTCATTGCTATATGACTCTAATACATTGAAGGCTTGATTAGTGATCAGCATTGCTGTGAGCAACTGAATGGCTTCTTCAAACAATTACAGGGCCTGAGATGGCAGAAACCCAAACCTCCCCGAAGAACTCTGGCAATTAATTCTCACTGTCAAAATCATTTTCTCTTGCCCCATACTGCTCCTGATGAAAGACAAGGTATATTCTTTTTCCTTTTGAATAATTAATTTCATTTAAAAACTCATTTGACTTCTGTGAATGGATTAAGACGTAAATGTTGATTAAAATGAAGTTAATTACGAGTAAAGAACAACACAAACAAAATACTGGAGGAAACTCAGCGGACCGGGCAACATCTATTGAAGGGAATAAACAGTCGACATTTTGGGCCGGGACAATTCATCAGGACACAGATGCTGCCTGACCCATTGAGTTTCTCCAGCATTTTGAGTATGTTGCTCTCGATTTCCAGCATCTGCAGAATCACGTGTGTTAATAATTAAAAACACACCGGAAACTAAGACAAGTAGCAATGGCTGTTGAAAAGGCAACAGGCCAGCTACTGCATAAGTAGCGACTGCTTCGTCAGCAATCGATGCTGAGTCCAGTGGCAGAGTAATAGTTCCATTTTCCCAGCAGCTGATCACCAGACCACTCTATTCTACACCACCACAATGTGACAGATGCAGAGGCTGGAATGCATTGACATGCACATGAGGCTCTCCAAAGCAAGACCTGCTGTGTTTTGCATTTTCCTGTTGTGGGGTCATGAGCATTCACCTGAGGAAGTGGACAGCTCCTCGATCAGAAGAAGTGTCACCTCCAGCACAGCTGGCCTGGATGTGACCCTCCTCCTTCCCTTTCTCCATGGTTTACTCTCCTCTTCTATCAGGCTCCTTCTTCTTCAGCCATTTGCCTTGGCCATGTCACCTTCCAGCTTTTCACCCCTCTGCCACCCACCTTCCTCCCCCTCACCTGACATCCCCTATCACCTGCCAGCTTGTACGCCTTCCCCTCCCCCACCTTCTTATTCAGGTGTTTCTTCCCTTCCTTTCCAGTCCCGATGAAGCGTCTTGGCTAGAAATATAGACTTCTACGTAATTCTTTTCCATTGATTCTGTCTGACCTGCTGAATTCCTCCAACATTTTGTGCGTGTTGCTCTGGACTTCCAGCTTCTGCAGAATCTCTTGTGTTTCTGGATGTTATCCTGGAGCTTAAGGTCAAGCCTGAACTGACACTCAAACTGATAGCCATCATAATGTTGCTCAAGCTCCTGGAATCACTGTCAGTTCTCTGTGATTGTCCTATGACAGGCGTTTCTCCTCCACATGTATTAAAGGGTTCTTGTTATTTGCCACTGGCTCTCTGCTAGCCTACATGATGGACTGACTGGCAAGCTGCTTGCCCCACACCCATTCTCCACCGTCTTGATGCCTATATTATGCTACTGATGCAGGCAATGCATGTCTGAGAGCTTCTTTAGTTAGCTTCCCATTTCGTGCTCTTTGAAACTTTTCACATCTTGTCTTTACAGAACTCATCCACACCCACACAAGTTGTCTGTCAATGCCCCTGTGATACTTATTGAGAGAAAGATGAGTTTTTCTCCAGGTTGATTTTCTTTTTGAAATCTCTCCGTATTGCTCTCTACTCCAGCTGACATCTAATCATATGCTGTGTGTCCTTCTCTCCATCACCCTCTACCACATCCTTTTCCTCTCTCCTCAATTATGACCAAGACTAACCAATGCTGGGCCTCGTCATCATTTTGGATCAAAAGCCTGCTTCTCAACAGTTCCAATGTTGGATTTTGACCCCAAATGTCACCAATACCTTTGCTTCCGCAGACCTTGAGTTGATCCAGCAGATAGTTGCTCAGGACTTCAGCATCTGCTGTCTCTTGTGTCTCCAGGACTTGGTCCTTGTGTAAATTTGAACATTTCCATAATTACTTGCCCTCAATCATTTCCTGTCCTTTTTCTTCTTTTCCACATCCACTCCCACCCCATTTCCTTTTGCCTTTTCTCTATTTCCCTTCCCCCCTTTCCCCTAGAAGAGAAACAGGTTCTTCGATGCAGACGAAGGTGCCTGCATGAGCTAGTCCCTTTTGTCTGTGTTGGTCCATAACAAACCAGTGGTTTGCAACCTGGGGTCCATGGACCCCTCAGTTAATGGCAAGGCTCCATGGCATAAAAAAGGATGGGAGGCTATGCCTTTTCTATGCCCTCCTGAATTTGTACGCTTTCAACCTTCCTCACTCCAGAGAAAAAGCCGCAGATCATCTGGACTTAATCATAACTCAATCCCTCCAACCCCAGTCCCCACCTCTCTCAAATATGATATAGGAGCAGAATGAAGCCATTTGGCCCATCAAGTCTGCTCTGCCATTTCTTCATGGCTGATCCAATTTTCCTCTCAGCCCCAATCTCCTGCCTTCTCCCCATATCCCTTCATGTCCTGACCTATCAAGAATCTAGCAAACTTTGCCTTAAATATACATAAGGCTTGACCTCTACAGCTGCCTGTGGCAAAGAATTCCACAGATTCACCACTCTCTGGCTAAAGAAATTCCTCCTCATCTCCATTCCAAAAGGATGCCCTTCTATTCTGAGGTTGTGTCCAGTGGTCTTAGGAGCAGGCCTTGTGGACGGGAATTGCTTCCTACAGATAATGCGTCTTACAACATGGCTTGCTTAATACTACTGATGAATTAGCTTTCTTTCCTTCTGTTTTAACAAGTGCTCCCACCTTGCTTACAGAGTGTTGGTTTAAAGGCACAAACTCACAGCACCACTTGGCATCGAAGTTTCTGTTGGGATCAGTGCCCACACAGGTAGTGCCAGGATTCCTGGAGCGTGTCTTCCTCCACAATCGATCCTGTGGGAAGCAAACAGCAATAAACAACAGCAACCTGTATTTCAAATTAGCCTCGCAACACGTCCCAAAAGTATTTTCTTGGAACGACAGACAAAGGAAGTTTGACAACGGATCACACAGGGAGAGGATAAAAGTGATAAATGAAATCCCTGTGACCATGTGGGTTTCCTCCAGGTGCTCTGCCTTCCTCCCACATTCCAAAGGTGTATGGTTAAGCTTAGTAAGTTGTGCACGTGCTATGCTGGCAGCGATGCTTGCAGGTTGCCCAGCACAATCTTTGCTGATTTGATTTGACACAAGGGATGCTTCAATGTACGTGTGACAAATAAATCTAATCTTCCCTTTTCCTCATAACTACTTTTTATAAAGTGATCTTCACAAGGATAGAAACATAGGAGGGAGTTTGGTGATTAGGGCAAATTGAAGGTGTGGCTAGATTGGAGAAGCAACAGAAATGATAAGGAGCAACACCTTATATTCCTTCTGGGTAGCTGCCAACCTGATGGCATGAACATCGAGTTTTCCTTCCAGTTAAAAAATCCCCCCCCCCTTCTATTCCCCACTCTGGCCTCTTACTCTTCTCAACTGCCTATCACCTCCCCCTGGTTCCTCTCCTTCTTCCCTTTCTCCTATGGTCTGCTCTCCTCTCCTGTCAGATTCCTTCTTCTCCAGCCCTTTATATTTCCTGTCACCTTCTGGCTATTGTGTTGTCTTCCTCCTTCCTTTTCAGCTCTAGATAAAAGGTCTTGGCCTGATGCTTTGGATTTCCAGCATCTGCAGACTTCCTCGCATTTATGAGATGATCAAATGGCCAGGAAAGGAGGAATATAGATATCTATGAGCTTTGGAGGAATTTTTTAAGACAGGTAGAGTGAGGCTAGAGAGAGGTATGAAAACAAGGATAGTTTTTATTTAATGAAAGAATTGACTGGCCAGCAGCACAGAAGTGTTGGGTGAATTGGACTTGATGTGTTTTGGGACATGGCAGCAGAGACTGGGGTAACCTCGTAATGATGATTAGAACACAGGAGGCCTGCTAAATGGAAATACGTTTGCCATTATTTACATCTGTAGAGACATGCACAAGATACAGGGCTAATCTGGGCAATTTCTGAAGAAAGAAAGTACGGCTTAAAGTATTGGTGAGAGGCTCCTCAGGAGAATGGAAATGCGAGCATAATCAAAGAAGATTTCATTCAGATCAGGCCTGAAATATAAAATAGTTTTACATTTCCAGCTCAGCATAGACCTATTCTACATTTCCTTGATTTTCAGAATAAATGGTTTTTTGTTCTTTTACTTTTTTAGGGTAGTTCAGTGAGCTGCTGCCTCATAATTCCAGTGACCCAGGGTCAACCCAAATCTTGGGCGCTGTCTCCTATGTGGAGCTTGAATGCCGACTCCCTTCCCCTTTCCTCTCTCTCCTCCCTCTCTTCCCCTTCCCTCTCTCTTCTCCCTCCCTTCCATTTCCCTATCTTTCCTTCCTCCCTTCCCTTCTACTTCCTCTCTCTCTCTCCCACTCCCTCCCTCTAGCATTCCTAACAGAGAGTTGTAGATCTTTGGAATTTGGCCCATTGAGTCTGTTCCTCCATTCAATCATGACTGATCCTTTTTCCCCCTCCATCTTTCTATTCTTTGCCTCAAGGAGTTTCAGTGACTATTTCCCCCTTCTCCTAGCAGGATCGCAACACTGTTATATTGTAAATTACTCTGGATCATGAAAAGAGGCTCTGATACCTACCTTGGTCCAAGTGTAAACATAACCATCTACATTGACAACAGGAACAATCAGGAAATCCAATTTATTGAGAAGGGTGTCCATGGTACAATTTCTTCCAAAAGATTGAACAGCCTGTGGAAACGTAAACTTATTAAATGATATGTTCCTCAATCTTGACTAAAAAAAAGAGCTTCATGAAATAAGCTCCAGAATTGGTCCACTGACCTCCATCACAAACCACTGGCAAAAGGCAGGTGAAATCCACTCGCGGGCGTGGATCCCACAGTCCATGAAGATGGCAGGTTTCGCTGTATGTGTTCTTTTGCCGACCTTCAGTGAGAGATTGACAGACATGGTCAATAAAAAGGGGAAATCTTGCATTTACATGGTACCTTTGGACATCTTCTTCAAGTTGTCCAGAGATATTTTATCTTTGAGGGTGAAGTCACTGTTGAAGGGTTGGGCAAAGTTCCCTCTAAAGTGTGCACGCACACACATCTTTTGCTACTCATACACAAAGGTATTTAAACTGCACACCAGAGTTTGTCACCCCGTACCTTGTTGGCACATTTCACGATAGTACACAATTACATTTCCTTTTCCAGTTTCTGATGCATACGGTGTCGACAACATGGAGTTTGTGATGATCTGTCTGCAGATTTTAGAACTGGCTTATTTATACCGTTTTTATTGAAGAAATTATTGGTTCACGATATCAACTTTGAAAGAAGCAATGGGCATGAAATTCAAAAGAACTGTTAGTTCATTTAAAGTGGAATGGCCAGGAACATGCACCTATGAGATATATTTAGGTGCAATACAGAAACTGGTGATACCTGTAAGTATTGTCTTTTTTAACAATGAACAACTAACTGGATTGGTACTTTATTATCCTTATTATGCTTCAGGTTTACTTCCCCTTAAATATTCAGAGCACACATGTTGTTGTCACTGGGCAAAAAACTGCCCAGCACAAGAGTTTTGCACACACTGGTCATTACAAATTGGAGGGAACATTGGCATTGGAAAGATTGTTGTGTACCCTGTACAAGATGCATCATGGTTGTTTGCCAAGGTTACTCTGGCCACAACTTCCAAATCCACAACCTCTCCTTGAAAAGGTAATAAAGAGCAGCAGAGGCACAGGAAGATCTATGTGAGGTGCTACATTTTGGTAGAACTAATCAAAATAGGACATACATGGTAAATGGTAGGGCATTGAGGAATGCAGTAGAACAGAGTGATCTAGGAATAATGGTGCATAGTTCCCTGAAGCTGGAATCTCATGTGGATTGGGTGGTGAAGAAAGCTTTTGGTATGCTGGCCTTTATAAATCAGAGCATTGAGTATAGGAGTTGGGATGTAATGTTAAAATTGTGCTCGATAGAACTCTTTAGAAAAGCATATAATTCAGATAATGGTAGTAGAGTCATTTCAAGCATGTATAAGGGGTTGTCAAATCTTAAAACACATTCAACTTCATACATTAAAACAAAATGGGAGAAGGAAGGAGGGATAAATATATCTGAGGATGAATGGACAACAATATGGAGATATCAATGGAAGTGTACCAGTTCACAGAAATGGAGGGAGTTTGGATTGAAAAACTTGATAAGATATTACACCCTCTCAGAAATCCCATTATGATAGTAACCTCCCTGTTTGCTGGAGAAATTGTGGAAATCAAAATGCAAATCATTATCATATTTTTTGGGACTGCCTTGTTATCAAAAACTATTGGAGGGGGATACACAATGCCCTACAAGACATCTTTAAATGTAAAATACCCTCAGAGAGTAAGACCATATATTTTCGATATATACCTCAAGAATGGTTGAAAAGAGATAAATATTTAATGAATATACTGTTGGTGGCTGGTAAAAAGACTCTTACTAGGAAATGGTTATCACAGGAGAGCCCAACTTTAAATAGATGGATGGAAATTACAAAGGACATTTACAAAATGGAGAAGATAACAGCATCTGTTAATCATAAGCTGGAACAATTTGATTCATACTGGGAAAAATGGTTTAACTACATAATGCCTCATAGGCCTGATTTTATTCTCATAAATCAATGAATCTGTTGTAAAAAAAAGATCACTCCCTCCTTGTACATAATTCTTTCCTTTTGCTTGTTTTTTCTTCCACTCTTTTCTATAAGTGTGTACCTCAGATAAATACTATGTGGAGATTTGTGATATATATGATTATATGATATATATGTACAATGTCTGAAATACATCTTATGGAAATGTTTGTTTGATGATGAACTTCAATAAAAAAACTACAAAAAAAAGTTTAAAAAAATTGTACAAGGCATTGGTGAGGCTAAATTTGGAGTATTGTGTACAGTTCTGGTCACTGAATTATAGGAAAGATGTCAACAAAATAGAGAGAGGACAGAGAAGATTTACTAGAATGTTAACTGGGTTTCAGCACCTAAGTTACTGGGAAAGGTTGAACAAGTTAGGTCTTTATTCTTTGGAGCATAGAAGGTTGAGGGTGGACTTAATAGAGGTATTTAAAATTATGAGGGGGATAGATAAAGTTGATGTGGATAGGCTTTTTCCATTGAGAATAGGCTATGAGTTGAGAATTAGGGGGCAAAAGTTTAGGGGTAACACGAGGGGGGAATTTCTTTACTCAGAGAGTGATAGCTGTGTAGAACGAGCTTCCGGTAGAAGTGGCAGAGGCAGGTTTGATATTGTCAATTAAAGTATAATTGGATAGATATATAGACAGGAAAGGAATGGAGGGTTATGGGCTGAGTACGGGTCGGTGGGATTAGGTTTGAAACAGACTAGAAGGGCCGAGATGGCCTGTTTCCGTGCTGTAATTGTTATATGGTTATATCTCAACCTACAGGTTCCCCTTCATATCACACACCATGATGACTGGAAATACATCATCATCATCTTTCATCATTGGTATCCCCTACTCAACCGTACGGTGGGAGTACTTTCCATCAGAAGGACAGCAGCAGTTCCAGGAGGGGACTGACCACTGCTTCGCGAGGGTAAAAGGGGATGGACAATAACAACTGAGCTTGCCTGCAATGCCCAGACACTGAAAGTGAATTTAAAAAAAAGTAAACCATTTATGCACAGCATGCTTAGGCAATGTTGTTAGAAGAAAAAAATAAACAGTGCTGCAGCAATTCCTTTGCAGCTCTACAAATACTGTCATGGAGACTTCTATGCTCATCGAAAGAAAAATAAAGCCTTCATTTGACATTTTGTACAAAAACTAGTATTTGTATAGTACAGAATACTTCAGTATTTCTATAGATAATGATTAGCTTTAGTTGTCACATGTACATCGAAACATACAATGAAATGAGTTGTTTGTATAGTCCAAGAATGTGCGGGGGGGGGGGGGGGGGTCAGGCTGCTACCAACACCAACATAGCATTCCCAAAACTCATTAACCCAAACTGCAAATCTTTAAAACATGGCTGGAAGCTGACGGACCCAAAGGAAACCCACATTACTCAGGGAGTGCATACAGACTCCTTACAGACAGTGGTGGGGATTGAAACACCATTTTCCAGTCGCTGGTACTGTAAACCATTATGCTAACTGCTTTGCTACCACGCCCCCAATTCCCAGCCTGTGTTTCAGGAGAAGTACACGCATTCAGTTTCCTGACTCAGAATACCACGGCTGACGCTACTGTACTCGAATGCTGCATTAACAAAACTCTCTGACAACCAAGCAATGTCACGCAAAGCTTAAAGGATCTGGCACTTTCTCTAGAGTTGGCTGGAGGGATAAAGAACTCTCATATTAATAATTCAATAAGCAAATTTACCCGGAGGATATAGATATTGCGATACTCATAGCTCTTTCCAATTCTGAACAGAGAAATCAGTCTTGGGTTTTCATTTGTGATTTTCTTCATCCAGGATTCAATCTACAATAGAGAATACAGATGATTGTTCCTGTTCTCAATGTAGGTGGTTATGTCTACAGATGGACCAAAGCAGGCATCAGAGCCTCTTTTCCATGATTCAGAGTAACTTATAATGTGATAGTGTTGTGATCTTGCTAGGAGTAGAAAAAATACATTCATACAGTGTACATACTTTGGTTATAAATGTATCTTGAACTTTGAGAATTAGCTATGAGCTCATCTTTAATGTTAAGACTTTTGAATTTGATAATAAATCTTATCAGTCTTCAGAAATGTTTTAAAAGTTCCTAGACTTTTCAAAATTTGTTATTTTTCATGTTACCATCATCTCAATACAACAGATATGTATATAATATGATTAATTTATGTTTTTTTCTTTTAACTGATAATCTAAAAAAATCTCCTGATGGCTATTCTAAGTATTGTTTTCCAAAATGTATTCTTCAATAGAATTCCACATTAGCAGTAAACGTTAACCATGTATCATTTACTGTACATTCTTAATCAGTTTGCTTCAAGAGTGTCTCCTGAGTCTTTCAAGATGCTTACTGATTCTACATGTCTGGGGATCTAAGGGGTACAGATATGGTTAATCCATGCAGGAGATTCCCCATCAGGGAGGGATAGACACAGACTGGAGGTCAGAGGTTTAAGGTGAACGGTGATGAGTCTGCATATCGACAGCAGGTGGACCAACTGGCGCTCTGGTGCAGTCGGAACTATCTGGAGCTGAACACGCTCAAGACAAAGGAGATGATAGTGGATTTCAGGAGACATCTCCCTGTTATGTCCCCCCTCACAGTCCTCGGCAGCCCTGTGTCCACCGTGGAGAACTTCAGGTTCCTGGGAACCACCATCTCTCAGGATCTGATGTGGGAGCAGAACGTCAGCTCCATCCTGAAGAAGGCCCAGCAGCGGATGTACTTCCTGCGGCTCTTGAGGAAATATGGTCTGCCTCAGGAATTGCTGCTGCAGTTCTACACTGCAGTCATTGAGTCTGTCCTGTGCACCTCCATCACTGTGTGGTTTGGAGCCGCCACCAAGCAGGATAGAACCAGACTACAGCGCACAGTGAGGACTGCCGAGTGCATCATTGGAGCCTCCCTGCCCTTTATTGTGGACCTGTACTCTTCCAGGTTAAAGAAGAGGGCGGGGAACATCATAAAGGACTCCTTCCATCCTGCGCATGGACTGTTTGAACTGCTTCCGTCTGGTAGGCGCTTCAGATCCCTCCAGACTAAGACTAATAGGCACTGGAGAAGTTTTTTCCCTACTGTGGTCACTTTGCTGAACAGTTAACTGCCGGTTAACTGTTACTTGGATTGCACTACTTGTATGTATAATCTATATTTTCATTTATATTTATCATTATTATTGTTATGAGCAGAGAGACAACATCTGCCGGAAGTAAATTCCTTGTATGTGTACAGGTACTTGGCGATTAAAGTCTGATTCTGATTCTGAAATTCTTTCCTCAGTTGGTGGTACAAGTTTAGAACAGGCTGGAAGTGGATGTGGCGGATGTGAGTTCAAGTGTAGCACTTAAGAGAAGTTTGGATGTCTACATAGATGAAAGAGGTATGGAGGGCTATGACCTGGGTGCAGGCAGATGGAACTAAGTAGAATATTGGACTGATATGTAATAGATGTCTGGTTCAGTCCTGTATAACTTTATAAGGACTGGCCCAGTATTTGTCTGCCATTGAGAACTCATTTTGCTCAGGAGTCTTTCCAATCAACATCTTAGCAAGTTACTGGTGCCCACTTTAGTTAGCTCTTAAGTTGATATAGTCTGTACCTGTTTAGAGCCTTGTAAATGGAGACAGTGGATGCCAAAATCTGTCCCGTAAGTTTCCCTGGTCACTGGAAGCTGTCTTTACAGACTCACAAGGATGAGACACAAGGAAGTGCAGACATTGGAATGTGGGGCAACACATTCATAAGCTGCCGTATGAACTCAGTGGCTTGAGCAGCACCCAAACAAGGTAAAGGAATTGCCCATTCTTTATCCCTGACCCTGGGTTTGGACAGAAAACACCAAAAATTCCTTTCCACTTATACATACTTGTCAACTCATCCAGCTGCACCCAGACAATAGCCCTCCATATCCCTCTCATCCAGCAGGTTGTTTGTTGCCCCAAACTCAAAAGCTTACTTCACCATGACCATAGTCCAAATATCTATTAACCTTAACAGAGGAACATATAGAAGATATTGATTGACAAGCACCAAAGGTCCTTAATTCTAATGTCCTGAATGGTCAGTCCTTTATCTTGAGATTCTTCCCTGGTTCTGTACTCTGTAGCAAGAGGAAACAACTACCTGAGGAGCCACAGCCCAAGGTTCAACAACAGCTTCTCCTCCACTGCCATCTGGTATGTGAAAAACCCTAATCCTACATCAGATTATACATTTAGTGGGCACTTTATTAGGTACAACTATTTATTGAATAAAAATGTAAATAATACTGAGAACGCAAGCATGAGGAAATCTGCAGATGCTGGAAATTCAAGCAACACACACACAGAATATTTGTGTGTGTTGCAATAATACTGAGAATATGAGTTGTAGAGTCCTAGAAAGGAGTTCATAGGTAGTGAAAGCAGTTTGGAGCTGAGGTGAGTGAAGTCATCTGTTGGTTCTATGATCACTCATGTCTGTCAGAATAATGGGAAACCCACCCATTGCAACAAAGACAAGCCATAGATTAAATTAGCACAGCAAGCCCCAATTTGATGCACATTGAGAAGAAAAATGACAACAAGAAATATTAACAAATGATGCCATTTCCTGGATCTTCAGGGTTGGAGCCACAAAAATCTACATTCAATGGCCACTCTGTTATGTACACCTGCTTATTAATGCAAATACCTAATCAGCCAATCACATGGAAGCAACTCGAGGCATACAAGCACGCAGGCATGGTCAAGAGGTTCACTTGCTGCTCAGACCAAATGCCAAAATGGCGAAGATCTAAGTGACTTTGACCATGGAAAGATGGCTGGTGCCAGAAGGTGTAGTTTATCTCAGCAGCTGCTGACCTCCTGGGATTTTCACACACAAGGGTCTCTAGAGGTTACAGAGCAAGATATGTGAAACAAATATTACCCAATGAATGGCAGTTCTGTGGAGAAGAATACCTTATTTAATGAATGAGATCAGAGGAAAATGGCTAGATTAGTTCAAGCTTACAGGAAGGTGACAGTGTCTCAAATAACCCCATGTTACAACAGTTATGGGCAGAAGAGCATCTCTGAATGTACAATACTTCAAAATTTGAAGTGGATGGACTAGAGCAGCAGAAGTCCATGAACGTACACAAAGAAGCAACTTTATTATGGTTCAGGAGAGACCTAATAAAATGGCTACTGAATGTATAACTGAGACTTCAGGAATGATTGGCACTTAAAAATATGCTAATAGATGGGTCTGGTTAGTAGCACTGAACGAGAAAAATTATGTGAATCATAATTTACTTTGTGCATCTCTTCAGAATGACTTTACTTTTGTTATAGTTTAGTATTTTTCTCTTCATCATGCATTTACCTCAATCCATTGATGATATTTTTCATAATTGTAGTTGGTAGAATTGTTATCCTTTTGGTCAAACTGGTTTTCCATCAGTGTCTTCATGTCATCAATTAAAACACTGTGTGAAAGAAGATCAGGAGACACTATGTGTGCATCCTGAAGATTAGTGGATAGTGGTTCTCTTATGTTTTGTAACTTAAAAACATTAAACTAATTTAAAGGAAGCCACGGGAGTCTGAAATGCAGGTCTAACTTTCAGTTTACTTTAAACGAGGTACGTACGTATCATATATGCAATTAACATGTTTATGTAAACCGGTAATTAATTATTTAAATGAACAAAAATGCTTAATCAACCTATATATATATATACAGAATACTCAAATATTATTGAAATATTAAATACACAACAGGTTCTACTGGCTTCGCCCCAAATTAACCAAACCAGTGTGAAAGAGGGAGGAATTTCAGGGGCACATCATACCAAGGACAATTGGATTTACCCAGTCATTAATGTTAAATTTAAAGAAAATCATATGAAAGACTAATTCAACTATGCACCACCATTAATGATCACTGATTAATCAGGATTATATATTAACACAAATAAATCAGAATTGATTAGTAATTATTCAGGAGTAGTCACCTAATTAATCATGAATAAAACAGGATATAAAGAGCAATTGATCATCAAGCTCACTCCATACAGCTCATAGAACTAATCTCGGCTTCCTCTTAAGCTCAATGGTACTAAAAGACACCTTTTAAAACTTTAATTGCTCTAAGATACTGAAATACTAACATAGTAACAAATATATTTTGAACCAATTTATGTTTATTTCAAATGCAGATAGTTATGGGGACTTAAATACTCTTGTGAAATTTATCTATTTGCTTACTTGCTTATTGATTGATTGATTGAGTTATTGATACAGCCCTTCCAGCCCATGAGCCTACGCTGCTCAATTGCATCCAGATGACCAATTAACCTACAAACTCATACATCTTTGCAATGTGGGAGGAAACTGAAGCATCCAGAGGAAATCCACATGGTCACAGGGAAAACATACAAACTCTTCACAGACCGTCGGGAATTGAATCCAAGTCATTGGCATTGTTAGAGTGCTATGGTATCTGCTACATTTACTGTGGCCCCCCTAGATATTAATGGAATTTTTAAATTCCGTTTTCAATAGTGTTAGTTAAACTATAACTGGTTTTCATGAGCAAAGACGGTCTTTCTATGGATGAAAACCCAAAATTCTTTTAACACTTTCTACAATTATGTTGGTCAAGGAGAGAAAAAAATCTAGAAGAATCTGAAGGGAAATGTAAAATATAAGAAGTAGGCTATTTAGCCTATTAAAACTGTCTCTCCATTCCATAATATATTTTACCCAAGTGTCAATTTTCTGTACCAAACCCATAGGTCTTGGGTCCCTTTAAACCCAACCATACAGTACCTCTGCACTGATCCTCCACAACACACTGGATGGAGAATTCCACAGATTCATTACCCTATGCATTGAACAGAATTCTTCTCATGTTAATTCCAAATGGCCAACCCCATACTTTGAGACTATGACCCCTGTTTCTAGAGACTTTGCCAAAGAAAACACCATCTTTACATCTACCGTGTCTAACTTGGAGGAAAACAAATTATCTTTGCGATTTAGTGCAATTTCAACCACTATTGGTAACTGCTAGTGAGGTACAGATTGTGCCCAAAGTTGATGCATGATCCGAAACTAACTCATATTTCAGTCCAATCTCCTCCAGCCGAAACTGGGTTTCAGAAACAGAGGCTGCAGGGACCCTCAAATCCACACTCCTGTTAGTGGTTACCAGCTCGAGAGAAGATGGCTGCCAGAAATCCATCTGTGGGCACATCAAGGACATAATTAATCATTCAGTTCCACCAAAAGTTACTGACCACCATCTTGTTAAGCAGCAATGGAACATCATACCTTTAATGCAGGAGCCACATCCCTTAAAAACTGCAGGTGCTGTTCATTCTCTGGTTTCAGACGCAACACTTTATCCCTTTAACAAGAGTTAAATGTAAGCTTTACATCAATACTTCTGTAATACAGTGACTAATATTTATATTAATCCTTTAACCAAGGTAATATTTCATGCTGCCATGGGGCAAAATCAGATTTTATTGATATTGAGCTAAAGGAGTGGAGGTTTTAAAAAGATTGTTCAAAAAGGTATGCACAAGCTGTTCCCTGGTAATGAAGGGATTTCATTTGTGTAGACATCCTTAAATTGAGTTGACCCATAAGTTGGAAAATGCACACATTTCACTTGATATGGCAACTGTACCTCCACAATATTGTAACAAATGACATCAAAAACGCAAAACACACCCAAAATGTTGGAGGAATTCAACAGGCTAGGCAGCACCTACGGAAAAGAGTAAACAGTCGACATTGTGGGCCAAGGCCCTTCTTCAGTCCATTTTGTGTGTATTGCTTTGATTTCCAGCATCTGCAGATTCTCTCTTGTTTGTGATTCAAAAATGAACAGTTACTGAAAGTGGAGAGAGAAAGACAGAAAACTTCTGCTATTTCAATTTCCTAACCATATCCAATCACATTCATATGCTGGGATATCCTTCAGTTGCACTTTCATAACCTGGAGTTGTCTAGGGTTAAGAAATATCTTAAAGGGGGAAAAGAAAGCCAGGAGCTTAGGGAAGCCTTTTAAGGTTTTGAGACCTGGATGGCTGTTGCCAGTTGTGAAGTAGAGGAAAGGATGAAAAGCTAGAAGTGGAAGAATACAGACTGCTAAATACATTGTATGGACAAAAGTGAATGAGACCATGGAAGAAATTGAACAAGAGAAGAAAAGAAGTATGAATTTAGTGTCTCTCCTTACCTGGCATATTGGTTATCAGGAACTCTGCCTATAACAGCTGCAACAAAGCCGAGAAGCAACAGTCCTTTCATTGTGTTCCTTGGACTATAAGGAATGTGTAGTCGGATCAGGTACTTGGCACAGTCTCTGGAGCAAATACACAACCAGTATCTGTGATGTTGCATTCTTAATTGGCACATGAAATACATCATGTCATATCTTTGGCAGCATTCTTCTGAAGAGCTGTTTCCCCTCTGGTTCATTATCTGAAAGGCCTGTCAATCCAAAACTAAATATAGCCATTTACATTCCGTTCCGTAACTAGTATCTTGCTGCTCCCTCAAGTCTATCTTATAGATTACGTGCATCTTGAGATTCCAAGGCATCCTATACCAATTATGAGCATCATAAATAACAGCAAGGTTTCACTCCCAGATGACCTTTTATGCTAGCTTTGACCGACAGAACAAGGAGACACCTTCACAAACCTGCACGGTCCCTGTCAACTCTATGGTTTAAGTTTGAGCTAATGTGCTAACATGAGAGCATCCTTCAGTAGGGTGAACCCACAAAAAGCATCTAACCAAGACAGTGTAGCTGACTGTATTGAAAAACTATGCTATTTAACTGGGTGGAGTATTTAACCATATCACCAAATAACAATTACAGCATGGAAACAGGTCATCTTGGCCCTTCTAGTCCATGCTGAACGCTTACTCTCACCTAGTCCCACCTATTTTCACTCAGCCCATAACTCTCCATTCCTTCCCTGTCCATATACCTGTTGAATTTTTTTAAATGACAATTTACTGACATCTTTAATGTCGCACTTTGTCAAACTGAGGTACCCACCTCCTTTAAACAGGCTTCAAATACACTGGTGTCCAAGAAGAACATGGTAATCTGCCTCAATGACCATCATCCGGGAGCACTTACATTCACTGTGCTGAAATTCTTTGAGAGCTTGGTGATGAAGCATATCTTAGAGAGACTTGGATCTACTCCAATTTGCCTACTGTCACAACAGGTCAACAGTAGATGCCATTGCATTGGCTCTTCACTCAGCTCTGAAACATCTAGACAATGAAGATCCATATGTTAGACTGCTTTTCATTGACTACAGCTCAGTGTTCAGCACTAAACAATAAGCTCATAGACCTAGTCCTCAGTGAAAACGGATCCTTGAGTTCCTCACTTTGCAGATGCCAGTCAGTACGGATTGGCAACAACATCTCTTCTACAATCACCATCATACAGCTGCACCACAAGGTTGCATGCTTAGACACCTGCTCTACCTGCTTTATACCTATGATTGTGTGTCAAAGTACAGCTCCAATTCCATATTTAAATTTGCAAATGACACCACTGTTGTTGTCCAAATCAAAGGTAGTGACGATTTGGCATATCGGGGGAATGAAATTCAGATTAAAAGGTGCCATAACAAGAGCCTTTCACTCATCATTAGCAAAACCACAGAGTTGACTGTTGACTACAGGAAGAAGAAGCTGGAGATCCATGAGCATGTCCTCATTAGAGATGGAAAGGGTCAATAGCTTTAAATTCCTTGGTATTACCATATCAGAGGATCAGCACTTACCAGCCATCACATAGCAGACATGGAAATGCCTCGACTTTTTTTTTATATAAGTTTGCTAGATTCAGCATGTCATTAAAACTCTGACAAACATCCATAGATACACAGCGGAGAGAATCCTGACTGCTTGGAGAGCATCATGGTCTGGTATGGAAATACCAGTGCCCAGGAACTAGAAGTCTACAGAAAGTAGTGAATACAGCCCAGTACATTGCAGGCAAAGCTCTCCCTAACATTGAGCATATTTACAAAAATACTACCAGAAAAAGCAGCATCCATCATTAGGACCCTGCTCTCTTCACATTACTACCATTAAGAGGAGTGGAGATACATCTCTATCAAAGGAAGAATCAGGAACTTCTCTCCACTAGTCTTCAGGTCACCCTTGGGAAGGCATAGCATTTGCTTAGACACCAGCCAGGGATCCGTGAAGCCATAGGAACAGGTGGTGGACGGTCGTATGAGCTGCATATCAAAATTGCTGGTTATGTGAGCACTCATGCCAAACAAACAATCTCTGAAGTGTATTGATAATGGCTGGGGTCACCCATCTTATAAAGACACCATCGAGTAGAAGGCAATGACAAGCCACTTTTGTAGAAAAATTTGCCTAGAACAATCATGGTCATGGATAGAACATGATCACCTTCACCATAAATCATGGCACATAATAATGATGATATTGACCATTGAAGCCTTAGATGCCACATCGGCAGTTTCAGGAACAGTTATTACCCTACAATCATCAGGCTCCTGAACTAGCTTGGATAACTTCACTGACCTCAATGCAGAGTTGACTCCATAACTTACAAACTCACATTCAAGGACTCTACAGTTCATTTTATAAATAGTATTTATTTACTTTTTAAATTTTTCAGTTTGTTTTCTTTTGCATATTAATTTTTTGTCAGTCTCTGTTATTTATAGCTTTCATAAATTCAATGATATTTCTTTACTTTCTTGTAAGTGCCTGCAAGAAAATAAGTTTCAGGATAGCAGATGGTAATATATGTATTTTGATAACAAATTTACTTTGAACTTTGTACCCATTTTTTGCAGCAATTAATGATTCTTCTAATTTGCCAGTAAATTTGATTGTAAGCTCCATTGAACCCCGCCATAGCTTCAAGTGAGATGAGAATGGATTAAGGAGGACCTGAGAGTCAAAAGTTTTACCCAGACATTGGTGGGTACAGGGATGACCTGCCAGAGTAGGTAGTCGAGGCATGTGCAATTTGTTTGTTTGTTATGTGATGTGGTCGTTCAGTGACCATGACTTTTCTTGGCAAATTTTTCTACAGAATTGGTTTGCCATTGCCTCCTCCTGGTCAGTGTCTTTACAAGACAGTTGACCACAGCCATTACCAATACTCTTCAGAGATAGTCCGCCTGGATTCAGTGGTCACATAACCAGTAAGCACCAGCTGCTCATACAACCATCCACCAGCTGCTCCGATGGCTTCATGTGACCCTATCAGTGGATGAAGCAGGTACTACACCTTCCTTGGGAGAGTCATAATTACAACACTTAAAAGTTGTTTAAAAGGTTCTTGGGTGGCAAAGGCTTAGAGGGATATGGGCCTAACACAGTCAAATGGGATTAGCTCAGCAAGGCACATTCGTCAGCATGGATTAATTGGAACAAAGGGTCTATTGCCTTGTTGTATAACTCCATGACAACGATGTGGAGGAAGTTACTCTCACAAGATTGAAGAAGTATCTAGACTCAAGGCACAGTAGATTATGGCCAAATACTGGTAAATGGTTTAGCATACTGTAAATCGGTACTTCGTGATTAGCAAGGATATGAAGGAAAACAGAATGGACAAATATTAAGAAAGTTGTAAAGAGAGATGACACTCTCCCTTAGATCTTATTTAACATCTCATTGGAACCTTTTCTGCCTCTTATTTTTACCCTTAAAGAGTGGAAGAAGAGTACAATAGAAGAAAACCCAATTAGATACATGCCACTAGCTTTTGACAACGACGTGTCCATCCTGAGAGACTGCTCTGACAGACTGGTCAGAAACATTAATATGCTAACAGCTTTCTGTAAAGCAGCTGCACTGGAAGTCAATGTCAAAAAGAGCAAGGGATTTCTCCTTCTTTGTTAAAGTAAGACTTGCGTGTACAACCTGATTAAGAGCATACATTTTTTAAGGAGGTTATCAAATAACCACCATGTGACAAGAAAAATAATTTGGGCTGACCTTTGGTGCAGGATCTCTGCTGGAAACTGGAGATCAAAATTAGAGGTGTGGTTTGTGAAACTTGGAAGAGTTAAGCTCAAACCAATTCAGAAAGTCAAACCCCTGAGAGTTTGCCACCAAGAGAATACTTCAAACGTTGTGCTATACATTTCTATAGCTTTATGACTGTATATTTGGCAATCAAAACTGGCACACAGCCAAGCTGTTAAGCTGGAAGTGTCAGGAGGAAGGCGCCCTTTACAACATAAAGGATGGTGATTGGACTTTGGCAAACTTCCATGTGAAAACATATGCTATGGGAAGATAAATTCGACACTGTTCCTGTAAATTCTGTTAAAATGCCAAATTTATATTGTTCTATGGGTCAAGTCAAATGCTTATATTTCAATTATCTACAGAAAATTGAAGATGAAGATTTGATACTTGCTGATAATAATTTGTTGATTAAAGTTAATTAAAATCTGACAGTGATGACTTAACAACAATCTCTTACTCAATGTCAGCAAGATCAAGGAGCTGAATATTGACTTCAGGAGGAGGAAACCAGAGGTTAATGAGACAGTTCTCATCAGAGGATCAGAAGTGGAGAGCATCAGCAACTTTGAATACCTCAGTGTTATTATTTTGGAAGACCTGCCCTTGTCCCACCATTTAAGTGCAATTTACAAGAAAGCACGACAGCGCCTCTACTTCCATAGGAGTTTGTGAAGACTTGGCATGACATCTAAACTTTCAACCAACTTTTATAGATGTGTAGTGGAGAGTATATTGACTATGGATGCATTAAGGGCATTGGTATGGATGCACCAATACCCTTGAATGGAAAATCTTATTAAAATTTTTGGGTATGGTCCAGTCCATCATGGTAAAGCCCTCCCTACCATTCAGCACATTTACATGAAATGTTATCGCAGGAAGGCAGCATCCATTGTCAGGGGCCCACACCACATAGGACATGGTCTCTTCTCACTGCTACCATCAGGAAGAAGGTACAGGAATCTCAGGACTCACACCATCAGTTTCAGACTCAGTTTTTACCCCTCAGCCAACAAGCTCCCAAACCAGAGGGATAACTTCACTTGCCCCATCACTGAAATATTCCCACAATCTATGAACTCACTTTCAAAAACTGTTTATCTCAGATTCTCAATATTTATTGCTTATTTATTTATTATTATTTATTTTCTTTTGTGTTTGCACAGTTTGTTGTCTTTTGCACACTGGTCAAACACCCAAGCTGGTGTTGTTTTTCACTGATTCTGTTATGGTTACTATTCTATTATAGGATTTATTGTGTATGCCCGCAAGAAAATTAATCTCAAGGTTGTGCTTGGTGACATATACATACCTTGATAATAAAATTTCTTTGAACTTTAAATTATTGTCCAGAACTCCTGCTGTTCTTTGAAACAATCCATGAAATTCTTTACATCTACCACATTGAGTTCCTTAAAACTATTAAGACAAGCAAGGATTACAAAATTGCTAGAACTTGAACTTCGGATCTCCCAATCTGTGTCAAGATCCTTGGACTTTACTTTCCTTCTCCTATGAGGCAGAATGTACATACCAGCAGGCTCACGGGCAACTTCTACCCTGCTGCTATAAGACTGTTGAATCGACCTGTTGTATGGTAAGGTTGATCTTACCATACAATCATGCCTTACAATCACTTGACCTTACAATCAACCTCATCATGCCCTTGCACTTTATTGTCTACCTACACTGCACCTAGTCTGTAACTGTAACCCTGTATTCTGCACTCTATAATTGTTTTTTCCTTGCCTACTTTGATGCACAGAGGTGTAATGTGTAATATGTCAATGTCAGGCAAAACAAAATTTTTCACTATATCTCACAAAAATAAACTAAATTTATACCAATTGATCCAGCTGCATTGTACTTTCTCTGTAACTGCAACACCTTAAGTCCTGAAGAAGGGTCTTGGTCCAAAGCATTGACTATCTCTTCATTTCCATGGACGCTGTCTGACTTGCTGAGTTCCTCCAGCATTTTGTGTGTGTTGCTTTAGAATTCCAGCATCAGCAGACTTTCTCATGTTCACTGTATTCTTTATTCTGTTTTATTTACCTTGATGTAATTATGTATGATGAAAGTTGTAGTATTCTCTGAGTCAAACAGTCAGGAGACTAAAGGATTTGCATTCAGAGACAAGACCAGACATTACATGTGAGGTAATACAAACCTTATATAGATTGAAAATGATGGGACTCTGTATATGTTTTATGTGGATTCCAGCATATAATGGTATTAAAGGGAAGTGGATAAATTAGCAAAGGAGGCAACTAGACTAGCAGAATGGACATTCAAATAAATTATCGTATAGAGAAATGAAAAACATTATTAAAAGTGAAATCAACAAAATGTGAAGAAAACAATGGGATAAAGAGAGAACAGGAAGACATCTTTATAATATCCAGAAAGAAGTGGGATGACTAATGAGTGCAGGAGGAAGGAAGTGATAATATTGAGAACGAGGTTTGGGACAACAGGATTAAATAGTGCATTGTTTTTAATGAAGAAGCACAATAGTGGGAAGTGTGAATATTGTAATTAACAAGAAAAGGTTGTGTATGCACTGGTGAGGTTTCATGTTATCATGGAATAAAATACAATTTTACATTAACAATATTTTGCAGAAAGTATCAAGGGATTATTGATTTAAATATGTAGTGCAGTTCATTAAGAATACAAATCTTTTTATAGAATTTGATGTTAATATGAATATATAGGATTTGGATATCCTGACCCACACTCCAATTCAGAAGGTGGCAGCAATACATCTTAAAGATGTTTGCCAACCACCAGGAAACCTAAGAGTTATGGAAGGTATTATCTTTCTGGATGGCATGCAAAACAAAAGTTTTTCCAACATGGAAATAACAAAACAAGCAACAGTAAAGGGTGTAAAGACTTTTGTAAGAAGAACAAGAGCAGGACATCTGGATCTTCCCATTCTGTGCAACTTTCCTGCACAGTCCCTATTTTGCTTGTCTCCTTTACGATCTGTGATTTATTGTCCTTAGGTTTGAATAAGCAGTCAAAATATTCACCATGTCCTGAATGACTTGCATTCACCCTGCCTAGCAAGTTAAGAGTTTTATGCATTTAAATGAGATCACATCTCATTCCTCTAAACTCTGGGGGATATAGATTTATTCTAGTCAATCTCTCCTCATTTTGGCAAATGCACCTTTTCAGCCCCTTTGCACTTGGTCCATAGAGGAGATTAGGTAATCTCTTGTGAGCCTTGCAATTCCGAATAATACCACATTTTGAGAAAGGAGAAATCCCCATGGAAGAAATATCAACCCAAGATCATTTGAAGAAAAAACTAAAGGAAGTTCTATTCTGACATTGAATCCAAACTCCAGGAAACTTTTATTAGAAAGACTTACATTCACATATCACTTTTTATAAGCTCAGAAGGTCTCAAAAACTTTATAAAACTCTTCAGTAAGGTGCTCTTTGCCACCTTCTCCAAGACAGCTAGAGTAGGTAAATCTATAATCACTTAAAATTAAAATTTATTTTTTAATAAATTAAAAAATACAATGATGCTGCTCTGTTCTTCCGCAATATTGCATGGTACTAAAGTGCTATAGACAGAGAAAAACTTTATAAAACAGAAGGAAGCTAACCTCCCAAAATTCCGTTAAGATATAGGAGCAGATTTAGGTAATTAAACGCATCATTCAGTCATGATTGATATCTTAACCCCATTCCCCACTTCCCTGTAACTATTAATCTCCTTACCTACCAATCAAGAGCCGAACAATTTCTGTTTTAAGTACTCCCGATGACTTGGCCTCCACAGCAACAAATTCCACAGATTCAACATCCTCTAGCTGAAATAATTCCTCCTTGTCTAAGTTTAAAAGGGATGACTCTTTATTTTGAGATTGCATCCTCGGATCCTAGAGTCTCTAGTAATGGAAATGCCCACTCTTCATCCCCTCTGTCTTGTCCTTTCAGTATCCAGTAGAGTTCCAGTTCTTGGTCTGTGGCCCTATGCTTCCCAACCCTTCATCTCTGCTTCCAGACACACTTTAAATGCCATGGATGTTCTGTATCCACCACTCTTCCAGGCAGTGTGCTCCAGACCTTACCATGAGAAAGATATTACCTCAACACCCCTATAAACCTTCCACCAAATTACTTTAAGCCCCTCAAGGGAAGATTTAAGTCAAATAGAGATGTGAATTGACAGGGCGCTAAGGACTGTTGATAAAGGTTCAAAGGTATATTTAATATCCAAGTATGTATACAATATACAAACTGAAATTCATTCTCCTCACAAAATGTTGGGATTCAACTACATACTTCCTTTAAGAATAGCATCAGAGGTAGACAGACTGCTGAAGAATGTATTTTGGATGCTTGCTTTCATAGGCTGGGGCACAGAGTCAAGTTGGAATAGTATATAGCACCATTATAAATCAGTATCAGGTCACTACTGTGCACAGTTATGTCCTACTATAGGAAGGGTGTGATTGCATGGTAGGTGTTTAGAGGAGATTGCAGCAGTTGGTAAAATTCCATTTTCCCAGAACATGCCGATGCAATTCTACACTGCCATCATAGAGAGCTTCCTTGCATCAGTCATTACTGTCTGGTTCAGTGCAGTGCCCTCTCACAATACACAAAAACAAAAGTAAACTGTCAGGTCAGCAGAACAAGAAATTAGGTACTATCAGTGCAGGAGTTGTATGTCTCCGTATCAAAGAAGCGGGTAGGAAAAAATATTGTGGACCCTACCCACCCTGCAAACTGTCTCTTCCAAAAACTCCTTTCTGGAAAACTCTATAGACCTAGTAAACACAATCTTCTTGCCATCTTAAAAGTGTCTTGCTCCAGATAGTTAATCTGTTCAACCATTTTAGGTAGTACCCCAAACCCCTCTATCTATTATCTCAGTCACTGCACTAAATTGTAAAAACTTTAAACCACTTTTTATAATGATGTTAGCATTGCAAATACAAGCTGGTATTCAATCTATTTTTGTTCATTTTACTCCATATACATACTTCAAACTTTAATTTTTTTATTCTTTGTAACTGTGGAATGCTGTTTTTTTCTTGTATGTTGCCTCAATACACCTCAGCAAATTCCTAATACATGTAAAAGTTCATGGCGAATAAAGTTGATCCTTGATTCAATAAGATGGTACCTAGAATGGAGGCATGTAGTTTGGAGGGAGATTAGACAGGTTGTGTTTGTTTTCTCTGGAGAGAATGAGGCTGGATTATGTCTTGATCATTCCCACCATCATGCCCACAACTCTGATTGATAGGTTACAGAACCTGGGCCTCTGCAATTGGATCTTCGAATTCCTAACTGGAAGACCACAGTCTGTGCAGATTGGTGATAACATCTCCTCCTCGCTGATGAGCAAAACTGTTGCATCTTAGGTGTGTGTGCTTAGCCCACTGCTCTACTCTCTCTATACCCATGACTGTGTGGCTAGGCATAGCTCAAATACCATCTATAAATTTGCTGATGATGCAACCGTTGTTGGTGGAATTTCAGGTGGTGATGAGAGGGTGTACAGGAGCGAGATATGCCAACTAGTGGAGTGGTGTCGCAGCAACAACCTGGCACTCAATGGCAGTAACATGAAAGAGCTGATTATGGACTTCAGGAAGGGTGAGATGAAGGAACACATACCAATCCTTATAGAGGGATCAGAAGTGGAGACAATGAGTAGTTTCAAGTTCCTGTGTGTCAAGATCTGTGAGGACCTAACCTAGTCCCAATATACCGATGCAGTTATAAAGAAGGCAATTCAGCGACTATACTTCATTAGGAGTTTGAAAAGATTTGTTTTGTCAATAAATACACTCAAAAACTTCTATAGATGTACCATGGAGAGCATTCTGACAGGCTGCATCACTGTCTGGCATTGGGGGGGGGGGGGGTGGGGGCGGGGGTTGCTAGTGCACAGGACTGAAAGAAGCTGCAGTGGGTTGTAAATTTAATCAGCTCCATCTTGGGTACTAGCCTACTAAGTACCCAGGACACCTTTAGGGAGCGGTGTCTCAGAAAGGCAGCGTCCAGTATTAAGGACCCCCAGCACTCAGGGCATGTCATTTTCTCACTGTTACCATCAGGTAGGAGATACAGAAGCCTGAAGGCACACACTCAGCAATTCAGGAACAGCTTCTTCCCCTCTGCCATCCGATTCCTAAATGGATATTAAACCCATGAATACGACGCCACTTTTTAAAAATATATATCATTTTTGTTTTTGCATGATTTTAATCTATTCATTATACACATGCTGTAATTTATTCATTAATTATTTATTTACTTTTACTTTTTCTCTTCTATATTATGTATTACATTGAACTGCTGCTGCTGCTAAATTAACAAATTTCATGACACATGCCATTCTTCAGAGCTACAATCCAGGCAACATCTAAACCAATTTCCTCCGCACCCTATCTAATGTTTCTCCTATAAAGTGATGACCAGAACTGTTGACAATAACATTGACCTACTGTAGCTTGTAGTAAGAATAATAGATGAATTAGTTGTAACATGCATTTATTTTAATTAGCCTTTCAATACAAGTGGTTGCTGACATAGTTAGCAATGTACTTAATGGCTAACATTGTTTCTTCACAGGTAGGTTTGATTTGAGATTCAGGTAACAGGAAACCATGTGCACCAGTGTCACGGAGTTCAAAGGTGAAGGAGTACTTTATGCCCAGATCATAGGCCCAGTCATCTGAACCACCAGCTGCAGGATCTGTAAACATAGATAATATTAAAATATTATCACTGCATTGCATTGGGTTCGAACATAGGACATAGAACACTACAGCACAGAGCATGTCCCTCAGCCCACAATGTTGTGCCAAACCTTTAATTTATTCTGAGGCAGTTGTTCCCAGCCTGGGACTCATCAACTTCTCAGATAATGGTAGAGGCCCATGGCATAAAAAAGATTGTGAAGCCCTGCCCTAAGGTCAACCTAACCCTTCCCTTTCATGTAACTCTCCAGTTTATTATTTCATCTATGTGCTAAGAGTCTCTTGAATGTCCCTCATCTACCTGTCTCAACCACAACCCAGACAGCATGTTCCACGCACCCATCACTCTGTAAATAAACTAACCTCTGACATCCTTCCTATAATTTCCTCCATCACCTTAAAATTATGTGCCCTCACATTAACCATTTCCATCCTGGGATTAAGTCTTTCGTTGTCCATTTGATCTATTTCTCTTATCATCTTGTACACCTCTATCAAGTCACCTCTTGACCTCCTTTGCTCCAAAGAGAAAAGCACTATTTCATTCAACCTCTCCTCATAAGACATGCTATGCATTCCAGGCAGCATCACCTGTACCCTTCCTTCTTCGAAAGAGGTGAGCAGAATTGAACACAATAATCCAGTTGTACTCGAAACAGTTTAACCGAGCTGCAACATTCTCGGTCATAAACAGTTACTTCTCCCAAGCCATCAGGCTGATCAACGCCTCCACCCATTAACACCTCCCCACCACTACAGATGCCTCACTAAGCATCACTTTGTACATACAACCAATCATTGTAAGCAACAATCGTTAATGAGCATGGAGTATATTTACTTATTTATTGAGATACAGTGCCACGCCATCCAGCAATGCCCCAAATTATTCCTAGTCTAATCACAGGACAATTCACAATGACCAATTAGCCTACCAACCAGTACATCTTTGGACTATGGGAGGAAACCAGAGCACCTGGAGGAAACCTTCAATGAGAATGTGCGAACTTCTTACAGGCAGCATTGGGAATTGAATCTGGGTCAACTGTACTGTAAAATGATGTGCTAACCAATACACTACTGTGCCACCTGAGCCCTATAAACTGTACAGTACTGGAACAGGCCCTTTTCTGTACATGATGCCAAATTAAACTTGTGCATGATCCATGTCTCTCCATTCCCTGTGTAGAATATAAAAGCAAGGATGTAATGTTGAGACTTTATGAAGCACTGGGGAGTCCTCACTTGGAGTATTCTGAGCAGTTTTGGGTCCCTTATCTTAGAAAGGATGTGGCTGACACTGAACAGGCTCAAAGGAGGTTCACAAAAATGATTCCAGGATTGAGTGGCTCATCATTTAAAGAGTGTTTGATGCATCTGGGCCTGTATTCACTGGAATTCCAAAGAATGAGTTTGAACTCATTCAAACCTAGTTAAATAGTGAAAAGTCTCGATAGAGTGGATGTAGAGAGGATGTTTCCTATGGTGGGAGGGTTTAAGGCCAGACACACACAGCCTCGGAATAGAAACATAGCAAACCAAAGAGGGGCATCCTTTTAGAACGGAGATGAAGGGTATTTCTTTAGCCAGAGACCGGTGAATCTGTTGAATTCTTTGCCACAGGCAGCTGTGGTGGCCAAGTCTTTATGTACGTTTAAGGCAGAGGTTGAAAGATTATTGATTGGTCAGGGCAGCAAGGGATTCTGGGAGAAGATAGGAGATTGGGGCTGAGAAAAAAATTGGAATGGTCGTGATGAAATGGTGGAGCAGACTGGATGGGCCAAATGGCCTAATTCTGCTCCTGTATCCTTTGGCCTTATGGTATTCATGTGACTGTCTAAAAGCCTCTTGAATGCCACTGTTGTATCTGTTTCCACTACCACCCCTGCTAACCTGTTTCTCTATGGTAAAACATAAATCTTGCAGTGCACATCCCTCTCGTCACCATGTAATGTCCTTCAGTATTCAACATTTCACCCCTGGGAAAAGACTCTAGTTTTGTGCCCCACCAAGTTTCTCATTACTTTATAAACATCTACAAACTTCCAAAGTTTTATCAACTATTGGATGAAATTGAAAAGCTTACAAATGGTGGTTGCTCCAGGGCCATAGGTGTACACTGTATTGTAGAGGCTCCTCAGGCGGGTGGTTGCCTCTTTGGCCATCTCATTCTGGAGTACAAAACAGCAATAAGAGGTGATTATTTCTTGTCAGTTATGAAGTAAAAAGACACAGACATTAAGGGACTTACTTCGTCCGCCAGAGAGGGTAATGATAAAGTGTTCTCATACTGGAGGATATTCTTGGCATTGCCTCAGCTTACAAGGAACCATTGCTTGTGTAGTGTCTTACAGAGGTTGTACCCTTGAGAAGGACCCTTCCGTTTGTGTTTCGCCTGCATGACAATACGAAGAGCCTGGCCCTTTACTAAGGAATTAGTGTTGATCTGTGTTCCAATGTGGGAAGGGGACTGATGCCTGCCAGGGCAAAACTGTGACCAGTGGAACTTGCCATCAGGCAAGTTATAGACAAATCTACAAAATGATACTTTTACATGTGGATGCAGCTGATCATATCGAACAATCCAGCCTCCTCATCATTCCTCTTTGAGTGTACAGCGGTGGAAAGGCTGAGCAAATTCAAATGCCACGTCTCAGAGGATCCGTTATGGGCCCAACATATAGATGCAATGATGAAGAAGGCATGGTAGCTGCTGTACTTCATGAGGAGGTTTGGTATGTCACCAAATACTCTGGCAATTTTTTATGTATATAGTCTGGAGAGCATCTTGACTGGATGCACCACAGTTTGATATGTAGACCTCAATGCACAAGGTCAAAAAAGCTGCAGAGTGTTGTACCCTTCTTTGCAGGTACAAACCTCTCTACATTGAGGAGATCTTCCAAAGGTGGTGCCTCGAGAAGGTGGTATCCATCACCGAGGACCCTCACTATCTGGAAAATTTTCTCTTCTCACTATTACCATCAAGTAGGAGTTGCAGGAGAGTGAGGATCCACATTCAATTTTATGGACAACTTCTTCCTGTCTGCCATCAGATTTTCGAATGATCCATGAATGCTAACTCATATTTTCCCTTTATTTGTTTATTTAAATTACTTACTTATTTAGTGTAAATAATTGTGATTCTTACGTGTTGCACTGCAGTGCTGCCACAACACAACTCACTGTCTGACTATCACTTTTTCCTCAGTGCTATTGAATGGCAGCATGAGATGTGCGGACATCTGGTTTCAAAGTGATGAGGAAGTGACTGCTTTTTGGTAACTGGGTAGGGCTGGGCAGAAGGAGGGGATCAAGGATCACCTTCCACATTCAGAATTTGTTGCTCCCTGTTTACTAAATATCTCGCAGAGAGTTTAGATTTGTGGCAAACGTTGTCGCACACTGTCAGCGATGTGTATGTGCCGGGGCACTTACCAGTTCATAGTGATTTGCAGCTAGGTCATAGGTGTAAGAGTATGGGAAGAGACACATCTGAGAGTACGAGTGGATGGTCAGGTAAGCCTTGATGTTCTGCTTGTGGTGGCGGATGAAGTCTGCAACAGCCTTGACCGACTTCTCAGATTCTACATAAGGGCCACAGTACGTCTCTGAACAGGGGTTCTTTGAGGCACCAATAGCTGTCGGACACAATGCGACAATAGTAAGGTGTGTGTGTGTGTGTGTGTGTGTGTGTGTGTGTGTGTGTGTGTGTGTGTGTGTGAGAGAGAGAGTGTGTGTGTGTGTTTGTGTGTGTGTGTTTGTGTGTGTGTGTTTGTGTGTGTGTGTGTGTTTGTGTATGTGTGTTTGTGTGTGTGTGTGTGTGTGTTTGTGTGTGTGTGTGTGTGTGTGTGTGTGTGTCTGGAGGTGTATATGTGTGCGTGTCTGAGCATATCTATGTGTAGGCAGGTGTGTGTTCACATCTGTTCATGTATGTGTGTGTCTGTACAAGTGGGTATGTTTGGCTGTGTGCCTGTGGGTATAGATGCGCATGTTTGTGTGTCAATGTTCGTGGGCATATCTGTGTGTATTGTGATTTGTTTATGAGTATTGTTTGTGTGTGTGTGTGTGTGTGTGTGTGTGTGTGTGTGTGTGACCTGTGTGTGTGTGTGTGTGTGTGTGTGTGTGTGACCTGTGCTGTAGTGCTCAATGGTTTCCACAAAATCTGTTGCAGAAGGTCCATGTGAACCTTCTCACAGACCTATTGTTATTCAGTTATTCATTGCCATTCACTGCTGAAGAATCAAAATAAGCAGCATTATTCCATTAATATATGTTCTCAAAATGAGCATTCCCCTCTATTCCATACCTACAGTCCTGGTCTTCTCAAGTTTTATTGTCCCTGATTAAAATCACTCCACAAGTATCAACTTCAGTGTGTGTGCTCAGAATTCTGGAAA
The DNA here is from genome assembly GCF_030144855.1 of Hypanus sabinus. NCBI lineage: Eukaryota > Metazoa > Chordata > Chondrichthyes > Myliobatiformes > Dasyatidae > Hypanus > Hypanus sabinus. The sequence goes on from NC_082707.1 coordinate 23,627,290, forward strand.
TCCTTAGTAAACACTAAAACCTTTCCATTTCTCCTTTCTTAAAGCTTTCTTCAAGACTTAGTCTCTTACACAAACTGAATGGTTGCTTCAATCTATCTCTGTGTGGTTGATGACTCTTGAGATCTTTTACTGCCTTAAAGGTGCTAAACAAATTCTTCATATTGTCGGAGAATGTATTTATGGACAATAAGGCATGTGTTTACTCAGGATGAAACTCAACACCCATACATCCGATTTTAAATTTCTTGTAAAGAAAGGGGAAGGAAATTTATCTTTTGGATATACTGTATGTCTGAGAAAACCCCTCAACCCTGCATCCCTTCACACCCAACCCTTCTCCTCAAACAACAAGATAGCAGCTTGCAAATTACTTACTGCACCATCCAGCGTTCCAGTTTCTGTTGGGGTCAACTCCTCGGCACCTGCTACCAGCAATACTTGATCGGGTTTTTCTCCATAAGCGATTCTTTAGATAGCAAATAGCTAGAAGTTAGGAATGAGGCTTTCCACCATCATTCATGACAATTGCTGAAGAGGAATTTGCAGGTTAGTGATTCTCTATCCCTGATCCGGCATGGATGGCCTCTTCTGTGCCACTTGATTCCAATGGGACTTCCCCAGGATCTATCTTAACCATGGAGAAGGATAGGTCTGGTCCTCAGGTTGTGATTCTAAACTGGAGAAAGGCCAATATTGACGACATCAGAAAGGGTGTGGCAAGAATGGATTGTTTACAGGTTGTTTCTGGGCTAAGAGATGATTAGTAACTGGGAAGCCTTTAAAAGTAAAATATTGCGCAATTCTGGTCCCCTACCTGCAGGAAGTATATCAATAAGATTAGAAGAGTGCAGAGAAGATTTGCGAGGATGCTGCTGGGACTTGAGGACCTGATTTTTTGGGAAAGATTGAATAAGTTTGGACTTATCAAGTGGGGGAATGAAGGGAGATTTGATAGTGGTTTACAGAATTATGAGGGGTTTACTGTGGATGGGGAAAATGCAAGCAGGCGTTTTGTGGTCTGTGAGATTAGAATGATGGGTCATTGTTTAGCGGTGAAGGGTGAAATGCTTTGGGGAAATGAAGGGAAACTTCTTCACTCAGAGGGTGGTGAGAGTGTGGAATGAGCTGACAGCAGAAATGGTGGATGAGGGTTCAATTTTAACATTTAAATTTGGATAAATATATGGATGGGAGAGGCATAAAGTGCTATGGACCAAGTTTAGGTTGAATGAGACTAGGCAGAATAACCCTGAGGAAGGGTCCTGGCCTGAGACATCGACTATCTATTCATTTCCATGGATGCCACCTGACCTGCTGAGTTCCTCTGCCCTTTTCTGTGTGTTGCTTTGGATTTCCAGCATCTGTAGGTTTTCTCCTGTTTGGGCAAAATAATAGTTTGGCATGGACTGGATGGGCTGAAGGGTCTTCCACTGTGCTGTAGTGCTCTATCACATGATGACTGGCATATACACAGCTAACAGATGATGTGAAACTTTGCTTGATAGTTTTCATCAGACAGGGAAGAACATAGTTGGTTTGCAAAGGCCAGTGGTAGCTCTGACGTAAAGAGATAGTTCCCTCATGTGCTGCCTGAAGAATCCTGTAAAACACACTGTATTTATTTAAATGTGTCTGTGTTTGTGTGGGTGGATGTGTTTGCACTGGTATCTAGCTAAGTGCTGCTTATTGCGTGTGAATGTATGTGCGCTTATATAACGTTCAAGAGTCAGTTCAGAATCAGAGTCCGATTTTATATCACAGGCATATGTCAGCAAATTTGTATTCTTTGCGGCATTGCAAAGCATATTAATAGGAATAAACTGTGAATTGCAGTAAGTATTTATATATTAAATAGTTAAATTAAGTAAGTAGTGCAAAATTAGAAATAAAATGGTGGTGAGGCAGTGTTCATGGATTTGCAGTCTATTCAGAGATCGGACGGCAGACGGAAGAATCTGGTTCTGTGTTGTTGAGTGTGTGCCTTCAGGCTTCTGTACCTCCTTCCCAATGGTAGCAATGACAAAGGGCCTGTTCTGGATATGATGTACGTGTTTGTGTGTGTATGTGTATGTGTGAGTGTGCTTTTTTCGGTGAACGTGTGTATGTGCTTGTTTGTATGTACATCTTTCCCTACTTAATTGTGCGTGCGTGTATGTACCGGCCTCTAGATAAATGTGTACGTGTGTCCATCTGGCTTTGTGTGTGTGCTTCTGTATGTGTGTGTTGTCTGTGAATTTGGGCATCTGTGCATATGCGTTTTTTTTAGAACATCAAACATAGAGCAGTACAGCAGAGGAACAAGGTTTTCGGCCCACTATATCTGTGCCCACCATAATGCCAGGTTAAACTACTCCCACTTGATTACACACGATCGATAGCCATTTCTTTCCTGCCTGTTCCCATGACTGCCTAAATGCTTCCTAGACAATGCTATCATATCTGCTTCCACCACTTCCCTGTCAGTCTGTTAGTCTTCCTACCCTCTGTGAGAAAAACTTCTTAAGATATAATTTTACTACTTTCTGTGTAAAAAACAATGTAAGATTTCAGATTAGCTTTATTCTTTATGTGTACAGGGAAACATTGAAAAATACGGTGAAATGTGTCACTTGCATCAATAACTAATGCAGTTCGAGGATGTGTTGGAAGGAACCCAAGTGTCAGGGTCATGAAGTGTGTGAAGTTACCACTAATAGGGAGAAGGTTCTTGGGAAACTGGAAGGTCTGAAGTTAAATGAATCAACTGGATCAAATGGTGTATGATCTAGGTTGCTGAAGAGATTGTGGAGGCATTAGTAATGATTTTTAAGAATCAGTAGATTCTGGATTGGTTCTGGAAGACTGGAAAGTTGCTAATGTCACTTCACTCTTCACAAAGGGAAGTGGTTGGGAAGATGTTGGGAGTCAATTAGTGAGGATGAGGTCTCAGGTTACTTGGAGGCACATGATAAAGTTGGCATGGTTTCCTCAAGAGAAAATCTTTCCTGACATATCTGTTGAATTTCTTTGAAGAAGTAACAACTAGGATAGACAAAGGAATCGGTTAATGATGTGTACTTGGATTTTCAGAAGGTCTTTGACAAGGTGCCCCACATGAGGCTGCTTAACAAACTATGAGCCCATGGTATTACAGGAAAGGTTCTAGCATGGATAAGGCAGTGGCTGAATGGCAGGAGGCAAAGAGTGGAAATAAAGGCTGTTTTATGTGGTAGGCTGCTGGTTTCTAGTGCTGTCCACAGGGTCTGTGTTGGGACCAATTCTTTTTGCATTATATGTCAATGATTTGGATGACAGAATTGATCACTTCCTTGCAAAACTTGCAAACAATACGAAGATAGGTGGAGTGGCACACAGTTTTGAGTAAGTAGGGAGGCCACAGAAGAACATAACAATAATAATAATAATAATAATAATAATAATAATAATAATAATAATAATAATAATAAGAAGAAGAAGAAGAAGAAGAAGAAGTACTTTATTGATCCTGAGTGGCAAATTATTTTACTATAGCAGCATCATTTAAAATCACACTTAGCAATAATAATAAATGTAATAATAATATTAACTAATAATAAAGTATAGACCATAATATACACAGCAATAATTCACCAATGTGCCATTCTGTGTAATAATGTACAAAACAGAAAAACAGAATCTATTGTACAATGATGTGTGTTCTCTTATTGCACAAAGATGAACTGTTGTATATGCTTATTGCATTTAGTAGGAAAGATTTTCTAAAATGATGCTTGTGACAGCAGATCTGAATGAACCTTTGAAAGGGTGTTCTGCTGCTTATTCAGTTGGTCATGGAGAGGATGTGCCAGGTTGTCCATAACGGATAACGGTTTAGTGACCTCCTCTCCAGTAACTCAATTGAGTCCGAGTTGTAGCCAAGGATGGGTCCACCCTTTCTGATAAGTTTATTTATTCTTTTTACATCACCAGCACTGATGCTGTTTAGACATATTAGGAAAATGGGCAAAGAAACAGCTAATGGACACTTCTAACAGTGTCGAGAAGTGTATGGTCATGCACTTTGGTAAAAGAAATGAAAGGGTTGATGATTTTCTAAATGGAGAGAAAATACAAAAAAATCTGAGGTGCAAAGGGACTTTGGAATCCTTGTTCACGATTCCCCAGATGTGAATTTGCAGGTTAAGTCTGTGGTGAGGAAGCCAAATGTTATAATTAGAATTCATTACTAGAGGACTAGAATTAAAAGCAAAGATGTAATGTTGAAACATTATAGAAGACTGGTGAGTCCTCACTTGGAGTATTGTGAGCATTTTTTGGGCCCCTGGAGAAGATTCAAAGGAGGTTCATGAAAATTGCTCCATGATTGAGCGACTTGTCATATGAAGCGTGTTTGATGCTCTGGGCCTGTATTCACTGGAATTCAGGAGAATGAAGGGTGACCTCATTGAAACCTGTCAATTGGTGAAAGGCCTTGATAGAGTAAATGTGGAGAGGATGTTTCATTTTGGTGGGAGAGTCTGAGACCAGAGGGACAGCCTCAGAATAGAGGAGTGATCTTTTAGAATGGAAATGAGAGGGTATTTCTTTAGCCAGAGAGTGGTGAATCTGTGGAATTTGTTGCCACAGGCCACTGTGGAGGTCAAGTCTGTATGTATATTTAAGGCAGAGGTTGACAGATTCTTGAATGGTCAGGACATGGAAGGGACATGGGGTGGATAGCAGGAGACTGAGGCTAAGAGGAAAAATGGATCAGCCATGATGAAATGGCACACCAAATATCCTAATGTTGCTCCTGTATCTTATGGTCTTATTCTTTTAAGTGTAGCCGTGCATCTGGCACCAACATGGCATGCCTGCAACTTAATAATACTAGCCAGTACATTTTCGGAATGTAGGAGAAAATCAGAGCACCCATTGGAAACCCACACGGGCACAGAGTGAACATACAAATTCCTTACAGCCCACGGCAGAATTGAACCTGAGTCATTGGCACTGCAAAGTGTTACGCTAACCACTACGCTACTGTCCTGCCCTGATTCCATGCACCTTAAGTTCCCTTTAAATGTTAGCCTTCTCATGTCAAACCTTTGGTCTCTGAGATTTAACATTTCCACTTTGGGAAAAAGACTCTATCTATCTTAACGATGCCTCGCATAAAAAAAAACTTTTATCTGAAACTTTCTCGAGTTGAGTGCGAGTGTGTTTGTGTGTATGTCTGTATATGTTTGTTAACCTAACAGCTTTGGGGCCTCACTTCCACTCACACTGCTCACTCAGGAGGCCATATTAATCACATGCATAGGCCCAAACTCCCGTAGCAGATACTCTCTTCCAAGCCCTGCCATGACAAAAGATAGAGGAAATTGTGACTAAATTATACAGTAGCCCCATATACCATATCAGGGGAATTCTTGGCCCATGACTATTCAATATGGAGAGGAAACAGTTGGGATAAGACAGAGATCCTCAAGTCCGGAGCATTCAGAACCCCAGCACCAACATCAGAAGAAGTGCACCATCCTATAATCAGCCCACCCACTCCCCAGCCTGCAGTCCTCACCAGTCACCTCAGAACCCCAAGTGATGGCTGAGAAAGGACTGCCATTGACCACAGAGCCATGACATCCATGCTCCAACATATCCGACTAGCAGGGTAGGGTAGGTGAAGCCAACTATATAAAGCATCTTGTAACTTTAACATTGTTACTGTACTTACAGTGGACCAAGTGTAGGAATAACCGTCAACATTAATCACTGGGACGATGAAGATGTCCATGGTGTCCAGGATGTGGGTGATGGTGGGATCTGATCCATAAGTGTTGATTGTCTAGAGAAGATGGACATGTCCATCATCCATCAAGCACACTGAGCAGAGTGTTAATACTAAAATGCCTAATCTTGATAAATAAAATCTTTATTCTAGAAGCTCAATATCTTTTGCAAGAAATAATTGACTTTTAGTAAGATGGAAGTTTTGCCTTTTACAAATAAGAGCAATTCTGCAGTTTAAAAAAGGTGTTGATTTTAAGATGATACAAAACAATTATTCCAATTAATAGATAAACATACATACATAAATTGCAGTTCTAAAGTTTGTGCTATCCCATGCAATGTATGGGCACTAACTGTGCAAGGTCTGAGCAAGTAATTTCTTTCCTTGATAGATGATGTTTCCGATAGTGGGAGAATCAAGGACCAAAGGACACAGCCTCAGAACAGAGGGACATCGTTTTGGTATGGAGATGTGAAGGAATTTCTTTAGCCAAAGAGTGGTGAATCTGTGGAATTATTTGCCACAGGCAGCTGTGGAGGCAAAGTCTTTATGTAGATTTAAGATAGAGGTTGATAGGTAATTGGTCAGGTCAGGAAGGGATGCGGAGTGATGGCAGGAGATTGGGGCTGAGAGGAAAAATGGATCAGTCATGATGTAATGGTGGAGCAGAGTCAATGGGCCAAGTGGCCTAATTCTGCTCCTATATCTTATGGTCTTATGAGTATATTCATATTGGCAGCCAGTATTTATTAACCATCCACAATTGCCCTTGAAAAGATGGTGGTGAGCAATCTTCCTGAACTGCTTCAGTCCTTTTTTTGAAATTACTCCTATGATGTATCCAGGATTTAGACCCACTGCCAATGAAGAAATGACATTATATTTCCAATTTATGGGGGTGCATGACCTGCGAGGAAACGTGTAGGTTTTCCCATGTGTCTGCTGTTCATGTCCCCGAGGCTAAGCTGGCACTGGTGAATCTCAGTGACTTCTGGCTGGTGGCTAACAAGGTCGGAGTGTCGGGGACCAAAGCGAGGGATGGGCCGGTTCAGCTCGCTGCGTTGATCTCAGGGCCTATGGGCAGGCTGTCTTTCTGGGGTTCAGTTCAGAATGCTATTTGCTAGTTGCTTGCATTGTTTGCTTTCTTTCTCTCTCTGCACATTGGATGTCTGATGTTCTTTTTTGATAGGTTTCTCTAGGAGTACCTTTGTTTTGTGGCTGCCTGTTAGGAGACGAATCTCAAGGATGCATAATGAAAACATACTTTGATAATAAATGTACTTTGAACTTTTGAGCTTCAAGGTGACAGAGGTCACATGTTTGAGAAGGGCTGTTGGAGTGGCCTGGGGGAAGAACTGCGGTCTATTTTGTAGATTGTTCACACTGCAGTCACTTGTGGTGGAGGGAGTAATTATTTTAGGCTGGTGGATGGAGGGTCTGCTTTGTCCTGCATGATGCTGGAGTTTAAGAGAGGTTTGGATTGGTACATGGATGGGAGGGTCTTGTGGGTGGTTATGGTCTAGGTCCGGGTAGATGGGACAAGGCAGAAGATCAGTTTGGCATGGAAAAGACAGGCCAAAGAACCTCTTTCAACTCTGTGGTAATTTATGACTCAACGCATCCAAATAAGTGGAGAGTGTTCAGACACACTCCTATTACTTGTATATGGTGGAAGGCCTTGAGGCATCAGTCTTTCAGAGCAGAGTTGTGAATTTGTGGAATTCATTACTATCGGCAGCTGTGGAGGCCAAGTCTTTATGCACAGTATTTTTAAGGCAGAGGTTGATAGCTTCTTGATTGGTCAGGGCATGAAGGGAAATGGGAGAAGGCAGGAGTTCAAGACTGAGAGGGAAAATAGACCAGCCATGATAAAATGGAGGACACGACTCGGTGGACCAAATGGCCCAATTCTGCTCCTATATCTTATGGTCATATGTTCATAGGACTCCCAGCTCTGGCCTGCCCTTGTAGACACTGTATTTCCATAGTTTTTTGCATTGAGTGTCTTGTGAACACCAGGATATAAATGATTTGAGAATTGGCAATGGTAATGTCTCTGAATGTCAAGAGTAGATGATTAGGTTCATTCTTGTTGAAGACGATCACCTTGTGGCACAAAGGAGATTGGCAATTACCAGACTACCTGCGTGTAGTGCTGGTCGGGCTGCATGAGGGTGTGAGCTACTTCGTTTGATGTGGAATTGTGGATGGAATTGATCTGTATCCAGATTTTGGGGGATGAGGCTCACCGACGTTTCAGTGCAGGGTCTGAGTAGGAACTCACTCACCCTACCATGTACGGTCTGAATACGGACTCACTGATTTCCCACCCCAGTGCAGGGTTTGAGTAGAGACTCACCGATCCCATGGTGTAAGGTTGCACGTCTGAGCTCTGATATTATGTGGCCTGATCCATATGTTTGTTTTGCTCATAACCTGATTAAGGAGCTGTGGAATAAATTGCACTGAAAGGACAAGCCCTTCAACAAACATATCAAACTGAATCCTGTTGTCTGGTGACAGCTCTAGTGGTTTGGTTAGCTGTGTTACTCTGAGGTACTGATGCATTAATACTACATTGTCATAAGCTAGCAGACTAATAGTTGTCCTATAAATCTAAATCATATAATGTTTAACGATCTGTATTAGAATTTGTACCTTTAAATTTCGATACTAACCTCCTTCACAAACCACTGGCAAAATGCTGGAGAAATCCACTCTCGAGCATGTATTCCACAATCCATAAAGATCGCTGGTTTAGTTTGACCTGTTTTCTTGCTGATCTTTTGCAAGGAATGAAATAGACAGTTATTTCTTTTCGCACTACAGAAATGTATCACCCAAGGAGCTGGGTGGCAAGAATGTCCCTTTCCTCACTCTACTATTTCTGTCTTTATGGTTTTATTAAATTTCATATTGCTTTGTAGTGCTGCTGCAAAGACAATAAATTTCATGACATATGCCATTGATATTAAACCTTATTCTGATTCTGATGATATTTCAGGTTTTCTGGATCAGATTAAATACCCTGGTTAACTTCTCCAGATGAAACATATGAATTCACTGGTATTTTTTTTTCTCTACATTTATAAAGTATATATTTCTCAGCCGATGTGAACAAACGAGTCTCATCAGCCTAACCAGCTGGGGTAAAGATAGCTAACCAATAGGGATAAAGGAGGTGCCAAAAAACAACCAATGGAGACAAAGAAGAATCAGAAAGCTAACCAGTGGGAATAAAGCAAGCTAACCAATGGGGACAAAGGAAGCTCCAAAAGACAACCAAAGAGAACAAGGAATGATTAGAGACAACAAATATTTTCCCCCCACCTTTGGGATTAGATTTTATCTCTGTAGCCCCTGCATAGACCATCCTCCCCAGAAAAAGTTCATTGAACTAATTCCATCTACCTTTATGACATAGATCGGTCGTCCTTCATAGCTAGTTCCAATTTCTTCAAGAGCCATCAGGTTCGTATTTCTGGCAACGGTGCCTGCAATCCATTCATTGATCTATTTCAGAGTAAATTACAACTTCTAAAAATTTGAAATCAACATTTGGCTCTTAATCGCAAAACACAAAGCCCAGCATCCCAAGTGCCCTTTGAGAATGTTTCTAAAGGGTTAACTGTCACTCAGTGGTAACAATCTGCTCTCTGGAGGTTGGGGAGTCAAGTTCTATGCCAGTGATTTGAACACAGATGTGCGTTAGCTCTCCCCATCGTGTAGATGGGAGAGAATAGGAATCTGCCTTTTCTAGTTTCCCAACACAATACCTTTATCCATCACTAATTCAATTAGGTACATGGAGCTTAGAAAATTAGAGGGCTATGTGCTAGGGAAATTCTAGGCAGTTTCTAGAGTAGGTTACATGGTCAGCACACATTGTGGGCCAGAAGGTCTGTAACGCGCTGTAAATTTCTATGTTCCATGTTCAATCCCAAGGTTTAATATCATTAATCTAAATTGGGGCTTCACATTTATAATGCAGAAGTGCAGTGATGATCATGCAGACAGAAATTGTTTGCTTTAAGGCATTCCACTGGGCTGTAATTTCCAATAAAATCAGATTAGTCTTGGGTGGATTGGAACTTAAATTCAGATCTTCCCTTTCTCTGTTTTGTTGGATTAGCTGTAACCACCCTCTGCTGGAGCAATTCTCTTGCCTACTCCCCTTATGGCTGTAGTATGGTAGCATAGTAGTTACGGTAACGCATTTGCAGAGGCAGCTGTGTGATTGGGGTTCAGTTCCCGGTGCTGTCTAAAAGGAGTTTGTACATTCTCCCCACGAGCGTGGGCGCCTCCGCCCTCATTCCAAAGCCACACAGTTGGGGTGGGCGGGTTGTGGATGTGCTATGTTGGTGCCAGAAGCACGGTAGCACTTGCGGGATGCGCAGCAAGATCTGATGTGCTGATTTGCTTTGAGGCATTTCACTGTATGTTTTGAGGTACAGGTGACAAATAAGGCTTTGCGCACTATTGGCATGCTTTGCCTTTACACTTTGCTTCCTCTGTCGCACACAGTCGCACACTCTGGTGTTTGCTTCGCTTTCTTTTATAGGTTACTCCATTGAGGTATTGCTGCTAGTGATTTATCTGTTTGTAATTCAAGAGCCCTTTGTTTCTCTATTTTAAATAAGATTAAATATGAGACCATTTTATTTTGCCTACCAAAATCGCACATCTATACTAGGACATTCCCTGTTGAACACTATGCTAATCATCATTGTATGTTTGTTTTGTGGATTTGCTCCTTTTTCTATATCAGTGGGGAATCTGCTTCCTGATGTTAAGCTGACAGCTCTATGGTTCCATGTACTTTTTCTCAAATATGCTATATGTATTACACCCAAGACACAAAACCTGGAATCTGGAGCAAAAAAAAAACAAATTGCTGGAGGAATTCAGGAGGTCAGGCAGCATTTGTGGAGGTTAAAGAACAGTTGGCATGTCAGACTGGTCTAGAGTCTGGCCCAAGATGTTGAGAATTCTTTCCTCCTGTTGCTGCTGCAATAAGCTGCAATTGGCTATACTTCATTAGCAGTTCGAGAAGAATTTGTATGTCACCAAACACTCGGACAAATGTTTACAGATATACCGTGAAGAGTATTCCAACTTGTTGCATCACCATCCAGTATGGTGGGGGGGGGGGGGGGGGGAGGGCAGGACAGAGCCACTACATAGGATCAGAAAAAGCTGCCGAAGATTGCAAACTCAGTCAGCTCCATCATGGGAACTAGCATCCCCGGCATCGAGGACATCTTCAAAAGACGATGCCTCAGAAAGGCAGCACTAAGGACCCCATCACCCACGGCATGCCCTCTTCATACTGGGAGGTAAACATACACTCAATGTTTTAGGAACAGTTTCTTTCACATGACATACGTCAATGATATGAAAACTGATTCTGATTCTAACCAGCTGAGGTGTCCTAGCTGTTCTTGTTTTACTGTGTACAACACCGTTTATCCAGCTCTTTGGTACCCCAACGTTTTCTAGTGAACCAGTACGCACCGTATCCAAGTCATTGTACTTCATGTAACTGTGTTTAGTAGCTGAACGCTCCTTGTTATCAAGTTGCTGCTCGATCATTACTTGAACGTCATCAATTAAAACTCTGGAATTGGGTGGTGGGAAAGGTGAGTGGAGTGGTTCAGGGAGGAGAAAGAAAATTAAGTTGTTATAATTGTGACTGGCTTCAGCAGAAGGACTTTGACATACCTCATGAACAGAAACATTGGATGGACAAGAGAACATACTCATGTTTTAATCCACTCTTCTTCAGAAGCTTTTGAACCACTGGAACATCCCCAGCGCTCACCCGGAAATCCACAGTAGTCTCAGCGTACACTTGGTCGAAGGAATCTGGTTTCCATAAGTCAATCTGCAAAGAGTGTGAGAAATGGAGAGTCTGAGGTCTCTTGATCACTTTGTGTGAAGGAGCTCTTACGGAGAAGTTTAGAATTTGTCCTACCGTTGTGAGGTCAGCCAGGCTCCTCACAATATCCACTTCCCTTTCACTCCGTGGTTTCAGGCGAAACACCTTCTCGCTTTGCAAAAGAGGCAGAGGATGAGCGATGAACAAGTGCCATGGAGTTAGGAGCAGTTTTGTCCTCTCTAATCACTTGGTCCCCACATTCACTAGTCTTGGGCCATGAATATTCCTGGCATCTACTGTCTTCTGCAGTAGTGATTCAATTCTCTCTAAATAAAAAAAGTTCTCAAGTCCTTTCTTGATTTGTTGACTCCTTACCCAAGAACAACTCCACCCTGAGGAAATGGCCTCTCAATGTCTACCCTGTTCATAACACTCAGAACCTTAAATGTCCCAAACTTAAACTTCTTCCTGAGATTATGAGCCAATCATGCTCAAGCTCTCACTATAGGACAATGTCCACATACCAGGTGATCCAGTGCTCTGACTCTTTCTCTAGTTTTGGTGACCCAGGTTGCACACTGGTGTGGTCTTGACAAAGCCCCATGTAACTACAGCCATGATTTCCTGCTGTCTAATGATAACTACAAGAGATTCTGGAAGAGGCAGATGTATTTCAATACAAGAGGTATTGTAGGAAAAGAGAATGATAGTGCTGAAGATGAGGTAGCAGGCTTACAGAGGTAATGTGTAGTGAGGAGAGGGTGTTGATAGGGCAAGATTGCAGTCAACAGGACGAGCTACAATGTAAAAGTCGGTCAAAATCAGAAAGGGTGAATACAGGACGAAAGGTGTTAAATTTGAATGCGCACAGTATATGGAATAAGGGAGATGAATTTTTGGCTCAGTTACAGATTGGCAGGTATGACGTTGTAGGCATCACTAAGTCATGGCTGAAAGAAGATTATAGCTGGGAGCTTAGTGTCCAAGGATACACATTGTATCGAAAGGACAGGCAAGAAGCCAGAGGGGGTGGCATTGGTCTGTTGGTAAAAAAAAATAAATTAGATCATTAGAAAGAGGTGACAAAGGGTCAGAAGGTGTTGAACCATTGTGGATAGACCTAATGAACTGGAAGGGGAGAAAGACCCTGATGGGAGTTGTGTACAGACCGCCAAACAGTCGTAAACATGTGATCTACAAATTACAAAGGGAGATTAAAAAATGCATGCCGAAAGGGCAAAACCACAATTGTCGTGAAGGATTTCAATATGCAGGTAGATTGGGAAAACCAGGTTGGTGTTGGATTCCAGGAGGAGATAATTCTAGAGCGTCTATGAGATATCTTTCTAGAACACCTTTGTTGTTGTGTCCACAAGTGAGATAGCTATTCTGGATTGGGTGTTGTGCAATGAACCAGAATTGATTACGAAGCTTAAGGTAACAGAACCCTTCGGGGCAAGTGAGGGCATATTATAGAGCAAAAATTAGTGGGAGGTTAGAGGGTTGGGAAACTTTTAAAAACCAACAGAAGGCAACTAAAAATGACATTCAGAAGGTAAAGATGGAATACAAAGGTAAGCTAGCCAATAATATTAAAAAGGATACCAGAAGTTTTTTCAGATACATAAAGTGTAAAAGAGAGTTGAAAGTGGATATCAGACCACTGGAAAATGATGCAGGAGAGGTAGTAATGGAGAACAATGAGATGTCAGACGAACTGAATAAGTATTTTGCATCAGCCTTCACTGTTGAAGAAACTAGTGGTATAGTGGAAGTTCCAGGTGTCGGGGTCATGAAGTGAGTGAAGTTACCATTACCAGAAAGAAGTTTCTTAGGAAACAGAAAGGTCTGAAGGTAGATAACTCACATGGACCAGATAGTGTACACCCCAAAGTTCATAAAAAGGTGGCTGAAGAGATTGTGGAAGATCACTAGATTCTGGAATGGTTCTGGAAGATTGGAAAATTGCAATGTCATTCCACACTTCAAGAAGGGAGAGAGGCAGAAGAAAGGAAATTATAGGCCAGTTAGTTTGTCCTCAATGGTTGGGAAGATGTTGGAGATGATTATTAAGGATGAGGTCTCAGGGTACTTGGAGGCACATGATAAAATAGGCCATAGAGAGCATGACTTCCTCAAGGGAAAATCTTGCCTGACTAATCCATTGCAATTCTTTGAAGAAATAACAAGCAGGATAGACAAGGAAGTATCATATGATGTTCTGTACTTGGATTTTCAGAAGGCCTTTAAAACGTGCCACACATGAGGCTGCTTAACAAGCGAGAATGCAGATATTACAGGAAAGATTCTAGCATGTACAAAACAGTGGCTGATTGGCAGGAGGCAGCGTGGGAATAAAGGGAGCGTTTCTGGTTGGCTGCCAGTGACTACTGTTGTTCTACAGGAGTCTGTGTTGGGACTGATACATTTTACATTATATGTCAGTGATTTGGATGATGTAATTGAAGACTTTGTTGCAAAGTTTGCAGACGATATGATGAAAGGTGGAGGGGCAGCTAGTTTTGAGGAAGTAGAGAGGCTACAGAAAGACTTTGACAGATTAGAGGAATGGGCATAGAAGTGGCAAATGGAATATAGTGTTGGAAAGTGTACGGTCATGCACTTCAGTAGAAGAAATGAAAGGTTTGACTATTTTCTAAATGGAGAGAAAATACAAAAAAATACTGAACTGCAAAGGGACTTGTGAGTCCTTGTGCAGGAATCCCTGAAGGTTAGTTCGCAGGTCTGTGGTGAGAAAGGCAAATGTGGTGCTAGCATTTATTTCAAGAGGACTAAAATATAAAAGCAAGGAGGTAATGTTGACACTTTATAAAGCTCTAATGAAGCCTCACTTGGAGTATTATGAGCAGTTTTGGGCCCCTTATTTCAGATAGGATGTGCTGAAACTGGAGAGGGTTCAAAGGAGGTTCCCAAAGATGCTTCTGTGATTCAATGCCTTGTCATATGACAAGTGTATGATGGCTAAGGGCCTGTATTCATTAGAATTCAGAAGAATGAGGGGTGGTCTCATTGAAACCTATGAAATTGATAGAGTGGATGTGAAGAGGTTGTTTCCTCTAGTGGGAGAGTCTAAGACCAGAGGACACAGCCTCAGAATAGAAGGGCATCCTTTTGGAATGGAGATGAGGAGGAATTTCTTTAGCCAGAGAGTGGTGAATCTGTGGAATACTTTGCCACAGGCAACTGCTAAGGCCAAGTCTTTATGTATAAAGACTGGCTGTACCCCTTGACAATAAATACTCATGTTTGAGTACTGTTGGGGGGGACAGCCTTCCTGGCAGAAGTGACAGTGGCCGGGCCTCCAGCACAGAGGATGGACCTGTAGCTCAGAAGGGTAGGGATAGAAGAAAGAGGACCATAGTAATAGGGGACTCGATAGTCAGGGGTTCAGACAGGCGGTTCTGTGGATGTGATCCGGACTCCCTGATAGTAATTTGCCTCCCTGGTGCCAGGGTTAGGGACGTTTCTGATCACGTCCAAGATATCCTGAAGTGGGAGGGTGAGGATCCAGAGGTCGTGGTACATGTAGGTACCAATGACATAGGTAGGAAAGGGGAAGAGGTCCTGAAACGAGAGTATAGGGAGTTAGGATGGCAGTTAAGAAGAAGGACCGCAAAGGTAGTAATCTCGGGATTACTGCCTGTGCCACGCGACTGTGAGAGTAGGAATAGAATTAGGTGGAGGATGAATGCATGGCTGTGGGATTGGAGCAGGGGGCAGGGATTCAAGTTTCTGGATCATTGTGACCTCTTCTGGGGCAGGCGTGACCTGTTCAAGAAGGACGGGTTACACTTGAATCCTGGGGGGACCAATATCCTAGCGGGGAGGTTTGATAGGGCTACAGGGCAGACTTTGAACTAGTAAGATGGGGGGGGCGGCGGGAATCAATTTGAGGAAACTGTGGGAGAGGAGGTTAGTTCACCAGTAGAGCAAGTAAATAGACAGTGTGTGAGGGAGGAAAGGCAGGTGATGGAGAAGGGATGCGCTCAGCCCGAAGATGTAGAGGAGAAGAAAGAAAAGGATAATAAATTTGAATGCATTGTTAGGGATGAAAAGAGAGGAGGGGGTGGAGAGTATCTTAAATGTATCTATTTTAATGCTAGGAGCATTGTAAGAAAGGTGGATGAGCTTAAAGCGTGGATTGATACCTGGAATTATGATGTTGTAGCTATTAGTGAAACATGTTTGCAGGACGGGTGTGATTGGCAACTAAATATTCCTGGATTTAGTTGCTTCAGGTGTGATAGAGTAGGAGGGGCCAGAGGAGGAGGTGTTGCATTGCTTGTCCGAGAAAATCTTATGGAGGTGCTTTGGAAGGATAGATTAGAGAGCTCCTCTAGGGAGGCTATTTGGGTGGAATTGAGGAATGGGAAAGGTGTAGTAACACTGATAGGAGTGTATTATAGGCTACCTAATGGGGAGCGTGAGTTGGAAGAGCAAATGTGTAAGGAGATAGCAGATATTTGTAGTAAACACAAGGTGGTGATTATGGGAGATTTTAATTTTCCACACGTAGACTGGGAAGCTCATTCTGTAGAAGGGCTGGATGGTTTAGAGTTTGTGAAATGTGTGCAGGATAGTTTTTTGCAACAATACATAGAAGTACCAACTAGAGATGGGG
Organism: Hypanus sabinus; assembly: GCF_030144855.1. Classification (NCBI taxonomy): domain Eukaryota; kingdom Metazoa; phylum Chordata; class Chondrichthyes; order Myliobatiformes; family Dasyatidae; genus Hypanus; species Hypanus sabinus. The sequence continues at coordinate 23,643,562 of NC_082707.1, forward strand.
CAGTGTTGGATCTCCTGTTAGGGAATGCAATAGGTCAGCTGACAGATGTATGTGTTGGGGAGCACTTCGGGTCCAGTGATCACAATAGCATTAGCTTCAATATAATTATGAAGAAGGACAGGACAGGACCTAGAGTTGAGATTTTTGATTGGAGAAAGGCTAACTTTGAGGAGATGCGAAGGGATTTAGAGAGAGTGGATTGGGTCAAGTTGTTTTATGGGAAGGATGTAATAGAGAAATGGAGGTCATTTAAGGGTGAAATTATGAGGGTACAGAATCTTTATGTTCCTGTTAGGTTGAAAGGAAAGGTTAAAGGTTTGAAAGCACCATGGTTTTCAAGGGATATTAGAAATTTGGTTCGGAAAAAGAGGGATGTCTACAATAGATATAGGCAGCATGGAGTAAAGGAATTGCTCGAGGAATATAAAGAATGTAAAAGGAATCTTAAGAAAGAGATTAGAAAAGCTAAAAGAAGATACGAGGTTGGTTTGGCAAATAAGGTGAAAGTAAATCCGAAAGGTTTCTACAGTTATATTAAACGCAAGAGGATAGTGAGGGATAAAATTGGGCCCTTAGAGAATCAGAGTGGTCAGCTATGTGTGGAGCCGAGGGAGATGGGAGAGATTTTGAACGATTTCTTCTCTTCGGTATTCACTAAGGAGAAGGATATTGAATTGTGTAAGGTGTGGGAAACAAGTAAGGAAGTTATGGAACCTATGACAATTAAAGAGGTGGAAGTACTGGCGCTTTTAAGAAATTTAAAAGTGGATAAATCTCCGGGTCCTGACAAGATATTCCCCAGGACCTTGAGGGAAGTTTGTGTAGAAATAGCAGGAGCTCTGACGGAGATCTTTAAGATGTCATTAGAAACGGGGATTGTGCCGGAGGATTGGCGTATTGCTCATGTGGTTCCATTGTTTAAAAAGGATTCTAGAAGTAAGCCTAGCAATTATAGACCTGTCAGTTTGACATCAGTGGTGGGTAAATTAATGGAAAGTATTCTTAGAGATAGTATTAATAATTATCTGGATAGACAGGATCGGATTAGGAGTAGCCAGCATGGATTTGTGTGTGGAAGGTCATGTTTGACAAACCTTATTGGATTTTTTGAAGAAGTTACGAGGAATGTTGACGAGGGTAAGGCAGTGGATGTAGTCTATATAGACTTCAGCAAAGCCTTTGACAAAGTTCCACATGGAAGGTTAGTTAAGAAGGTTCAGTCGTTAGGTATTAATGCTGGAGTAATAAAATGGATTCAACAGTGGCTAGATGGGAGATGCCAGAGAGTAGTGATGGATAATTGTTTATCGGGATGGAGGCCGGTGACTAGCGGGGTGCCTCAGGGATCTGTGTTGGGCCCAATGTTGTTTGTAATATACATAAATGATCTGGATGATGGGGTGGTAAATTGGATTAGTAAGTATGCCGATGATAGTAAGGTAGGAGGTGTTGTGGATAATGAGGTGGGTTTTCAAAGCTTGCAGGGAGATTTATGCCGGTTAGAAGAATGGGCTGAACATTGGCAGATGGAGTTTAATGTTGAGAAGTATGAGGTTCTACATTTTGGCAGGAATAATCCAAATAGAACATACAGGGTAAATGGTAGGGCATTGAGGAATGCAGAGGAACAGAGAGATCTGGGAATAACAATAGACAATAGACAATAGGTGCAGAAGTAGACCATTCGGCCCCTCGAGTCTACACCGCCATTCTGAGATCATGACTGATCATTCACTATCAATACCCAGTCCCTGCCTTGTCCCCATATCCCTTGATTCCCCTATCCATCAGATATCTATCCAGCTCCTTCTTGAAAGCATCCAGAGAATTGGCCTCCACCGTCTTCCGAGGCAGTGCATTCCACACCTCCACAACTCTCTGGGAGAAGAAGCTCTTCCTCAACTCTGTTTTAAATAACTGACCTCTTATTCTCAATCCATGCCCTCTGGTACTGGACTCTCCCAACATCTGGAACATATTTCCTGCCTCAATCCTATCAAATCCTTTAATTATATTAAACGTTTCAATCAGATCCCCTCTCAATCTCCTCAATTCCAGTGTGTACAAGCCCAATCTCTCCAATCTCTCTGCGTAAGACAGCCCTGCCATCCCAGGAATCAACCTAGTGAATCTACGCTGCACTTCCTCAATTGCCAGAATGTCCTTCCTTAAACCTGGAGACCAAAACTGTACACAATATTCCAGGTGTGGTCTCACCAGGGCCCTGTACAAATTCAAAAGAACATCCTTGCTCTTGTATTCAATTCCCCTTGTAACAAAGGCCAACATTCCATTTGCCCTCTTCACTGCCTGTTGCACTTGCTCATTCACCTTCATTGACTGGTGAACTAGGACTCCTAGGTCTCTTTGCATTTCTCCCTTACCTAACTCGACACCGTTCAGACAATACTCTGCCCTCTTGTTCCTGCTTCCAAAGTGGATAACTTCACATTTATTCACATTGAATGACATCTGCCAAGTATCTGCCCACTCACTCAGCCTATCCAAGTCTCCCTGTATTCTCCTAACGTCCTCTTCGCATGTCACACTGCCACCCAGTTTAGTATCGTCAGCAAACTTGCTGATATAGTTTTCAATGCCCTCATCTAAATCATTGACATAAATCGTAAAGAGCTGTGGTCCCAATACAGAGCCCTGTGGTACCCCACTAGTCACCTCCAGCCAGTCTGAGAAACACCCATTCACTGCTACCCTTTGCTTTCTATCTGCCAACCAGTTTTCTATCCATGTTGAAACCCTGCCCCCAATGCCATGAGCTCTGATTTTACTCACCAATCTCCTATGTGGCACCTTATTGAATGCCTTCTGAAAATCTAGGTACACAACATCTACTGGCTTACCCTCGTCTAACATCCTTGTTACACCCTCAAAAAACTCCAACAGATTAGTCAAGCATGATTTGCCCTTGGTAAATCCATGCTGGCTCGGCCTAATCCTATTTCTGCCATCTAGATGTGCCACTATTTCGTCCTTAATAATGGACTCAAGCATCTTCCCCACGACTGACGTTAGGCTAACAGGGCGATAGTTCTCCGTTTTCTCCTTCCCTCCCTTCTTGAAAAGTGGGACAACATTAGCCACTCTCCAATCTTCAGGAACTGATCCTGAATCTAAGGAACTTTGGAAAATGATTACCAATGCATCCGCAATTTCCTGAGCCACCTCTTTTAGAACCCTCGGATGCACACCATCTGGACCCGGGGATTTATTAGCCTTCAGTCCTACCAGTCTACTCATCACAGTTTCTTTCCTAATGTCAATCTCTCTCAATTCCTCTGATATCTTATGACCCTGGCCCATCCATACATCTGGGAGATTGCTTGTGTCCTCCCTGGTGAAGACAGATCTAAAGTATGCATTAAATTCTGTTGCCATTTCCCTGTTTCCCATAACAATTTCTCCCAATTCATTCTTCAAGGGGCCAACATTGTTCTTAACTATCTTCTTTCTCTTCACATAGCTAAAAAAGCTTTTGCTATCCCCTTTTATATTCCTGGCTAGACTGAGCTCATACCTGATTTTTTCTCTCCGTATTGCTTTTTTAGTTAAGATCTGCTGTTCCTTAAAACTTTCCCAATCATCTGTATTCCCACTCATCTTAGCCCTGTCATACTTCTTTTTCATTAATGCTATACAATCTCTGACTTCCTTTGTCAACCACTGTGGCCCCTTCCCCCTCTTTGAATCCTTCCTTCTCATTGGAATGAAAACAGTACATAGAAAACATGCAATAACAGTGCATAGTTCCCTGAAGGTGGAGTCTCATGTAGATAGGGTGGTGAAGAAGGCTTTTGGAATGCTGGCCTTTATAAATTAAAGCATTGAGTACAGAAGTTGGAATGTAATGTTAAAATTGTACAAGGCATTGGTAAGGCCAAATTTAGAATATTGTGTGCAGTTCTGGTCACCGAATTATAGGAAAGATATCAATAAATTAGAGACAGTGCAGAGACGATTTACTAGGATGTTACCTGGGTTTCAGCACTTAAGTTACAGAGAAAGGTTGAACAAGTTAGGTCTCTGTTCATTGGAGCGTAGAAGGTTGGGGGGGGGGGAGATTTGATCGAGTTATTTAAAATTTTGAGAGGGATAGATAGAGTTGACGTGAATAGGCTGTTTCCATTGAGAGTAGGGGAGATTCAAACAAGAGGACATGATTTGAGAGTTAGGGGGCAGAAGTTTAAGGAAAATACGAGGGGGTATTTCTTTACTCAGAGAGTGATAGCAGTGTGGAATGAGCTTCCTGTAGAAGTAGTAGAGTTCAGTTCAGTTGTGTCATTTAAGGCAAAATTGGATAGGTATATGGACAGGAAAGGAGTGGAGGATTATGGGCTGAGTGCGGGTAGGTGGGACTAGGTGAGATTAAGAGTTCGGCACGGACTAGGAGGGCCGAGATGGCCTGTTTCCATGCTGTGATTGTTATATGGTTATATGGTTATATATTTAAGGTGGAGGTTGATAGATTCTTGGTTGGTCAGTGGATGAAGGGATGCAGGAAAAAGGCAGAAAAATGAGCCAGAGAGGAAAATTGGATCAGCTATGATGAAATGGTAGATCAGATTGGATGGGCCAAATGGCCTAATTCTTCTCCTCAAGCTTATGGCTTATGGTCTTATATTTGGAGCATTTAAGAAACTCTTAAATAGTCACATAGATGTTAGAAAAATGGAGGATTATGTAGAAGGGAATGGTTAGGTTGATCTTAGAGCAAGTTAAAAAACTGGCACAATAAGGGCTTGTACTGTGCTGTAATATTCAATGTTCTATTCTGCATATGCTAGAAATCCACACACAAACTGCTGGAGAAAAGCAGCAGGTCAGGTAGCATCCATGGAGAGGAATAAACAGTCAGTGCTTTTTAGCTGAGACCTTTCTGAGTTCTTCCCCCTTCCTTTCCAGTTTTGAAGAAGGGTCTTAACTGTTGATTGCTCTCTATAGACGCTGCCTGATCTGTTGAGTTTCTCCAGAATTTGTACGTGCTGCTGCACTCTAACCCTCTTTCAGTAGAGGGTAGCAATGGGAATGTTCTCAGCTAAGGTTTTGAACCCTTTAGACTTGTGTAACGAGGCAATGTATGAGAGAGGCGACTTACCCATCGAACCTTTGTATACCGGGACCAGCCAGGACGGCTGTAACCAGCCCAAGGAGACAAAGAAGCTTCATCCTTCTGACAAGCCAATTCAATGAAGATACCTTTTTATATGCCGGGATTGCACTGTTGCACTCAACTGCTTTCGGTCCTTCCTCTTTATTTGCTGACACAGTGGAAATTATGACTTACATGACCTTGAGAATTAATATCTCTAATCTTCATAATGAGATCGAAAATGGCACTACTACCAATAATATTTTATCAGCTTCTGACTGGGTGGCTATTTCACACAAACAAGGTCAAAATCAAACATGTTGTTTTTGTTCCAAGGAGATATAATGAAAAATTCTTATTTCAAGAAACTACATACAAAACACACACACTCGTGACTTGTGGCTGTGGAGTCACTTTTAGGGACTCTACGGTTTAATGTATTGTGTCCTATTTGTTTGCTTTTCACTGTTTGCATAATTTCTTCTTTTATCATCTATCTGATGGTCTTGTTGTGTGGAGGTTTCCTTTAAATGGGTTTCATGGTGTTTCTTTGTTTTGTGGCTGTCTGCAAGAAGGCGATTCCCAAGGCCGTATACTGAATATGCACAATGATGAATGTAATTTGAACTTTGAAAACACACACACACACGCACACACATACACGCATGGGCTGCAACATTTCAATAGAAATACAAACATTTTTAAAAAACTGCAGATGATGGAGATCATAAAGAGGGACAGGACATGCTGAAAAAACTCTTCAAATCAGGCTGCATCTGGAGAGAAATGGAGTTAAGGGTTCAGGTCAAAGACCATTCATAAAAGTATGAAGGACACAAACGAAGCTTAGAAAACTGCAGAGGGGGTGAATCTAACAGTATAAAATCTGGGTAATTGTGGAGGTAAGCTGTAAATTTTACCCTGGTTAGTGTTTTTCCACGCAGAGGGGTGGGGAGTATATGGAAAAAGTTTCCAGAGTAAGTGGTATGTGTAGGTACGATTATGACCTTTAAAAGGCAATTGTATATGTATGTAGAGGGACAGGGGCCAACTACAGGCAGATGAGATTAGCTGAGGTAGCCAACTTGGCTAGCATGGAAGATTTGGGCCCAAAGTCCTGTTTATATTGGTTTATGTCTCAATGATTCTTGTCATTTATTGAAGTTCTGAGAAGTTGGAGGACATCAATCCCAGCTAGAGAACACAATCATCCCTGAAATGTATTGTAGATCATGTGGCTCAGCTAATTTCCACAAACAGGAACGAGATAATGTGCAGATCAACAAACGATCAGCTGGAGAAGCTCAGCAGGCCAAACAGCATCTGTGGGAGGGAAGGAACTGCTGCCTTTTGGATCCAAACCTTGCATCAGGTCTATGCCAACAATTCCAAGCTCCAGCAAATGCTACTCAACCCACCGAGTTCCTACAGTAACTTGTTTGTTGCCCCTGATTCCAGCATCTGCAGTCTCTAGTGTGAGGGGCAAAACTATGGATTGGAATGCAAGGTTTAAGTCAGCCATTTCTTTTCAAAGTACAGTCTGTACGGCACTGAATGCTTCATCTGAAATATGGCAACTTCAACGTTACAGTGTTTCCTGTATAACTCTATAGAGAGTTATACAGCATGGACACAGGTCCTTTAGCCCAACTCATTCATGCTGATCAAACTGTCTGGTTGAACTAGTCCCATTTACCCCGTATCCCACTAACACATTCCCATCTCTGTATCTGTCCAAACTTTGCAACTGTACTGTTCTCCTCCTCTTCTTCGATCCATACCCCTCTAACCCATTCCTATCCCTGTACCTGTCTAAACTTTGCAACCGTACCTGCCTGCACAACTTCTGTTGTGTTTTTAATATTTCAGTAATATTTGTGTAATCTTCTAAATATATCATTTGATTAAGCATTCCTGTTCATTTAAATAATTCATTATGGGTTATTTGTAAAAAGATGTGATTTCATAATTCACCATGCTACCACATGATGTGTGTGAGCCTCACTTAAAGTAAACTCACATTTCAGACTCCCATGTCTTCCATTGAATTAGTTTAATGTTTCAAAGTTACGAAACATGACAATTTCCTCGATCGATGTCCCTCTGACCCATTCCTATCCATCCACCTGTCTAAACGTTGTAACTGCACCGTTCTCCTCCTCTTCTTCGATCGATGTCCCTCTGGCCCATTCCTATCCATGTACCTGTCTAAACATTGTAACTGTACTGTTCTCCTCCTCTTCTTCGATCCATACCCCTCTAACCCATTCCTATCCCTGTACCTGTCTAAACTTTGCAACCGTACCTGCCTGCACAACTTCTGTTGTGTTTTTAATATTTCAGTAATATTTGTGTAATCTTCTAAATATATCATTTGATTAAGCATTCCTGTTCATTTAAATAATTCATTATGGGTTATTTGTAAAAAGATGTGATTTCATAATTCACCATGCTACCACATGATGTGTGTGAGCCTCACTTAAAGTAAACTCACATTTCAGACTCCCATGTCTTCCATTGAATTAGTTTAATGTTTCAAAGTTACGAAACATGACAATTTCCTCGATCGATGTCCCTCTGGCCCATTCCTAGCCATGTACCTGTCTAAACGTTGTAACTGTACCGTTCTCCTCCTCTTCTTTGATCGATGTCCCTCTGACCCATTCCTATCCGTGTACCTGTCTAAATGTTGTAACTGTACCGTTCTCCTCCTCTTCTTCGATCGATGTCCTTCTGACCCATTCCTATCCGTGTACCTGTCTAAACATTGTAACTGTACCCGCCCACACTGCTTCCGCCAGCAGATCGTCTGCGTGCCCACCACACTCTGAGTGAAAAAATTGCCCCTGAGATCCCTCTTCAGTCTTTCCCCTCTCACGTTTAACCTGTGCCCTCTACTTTTAGATTCCCCTAGCCCAGGAGAAAGATTGGAGCCACTGACCTTAACTCTGCCCCTCATGGTTTTATGAACCACTTTTAGGTTACCCTCAGCCACTCATGCTCCAGGGTAAAAGAATCCCCGGCCAATCCATGTAGAGAAGTATCAGCCCAGCTCTATGTGCTTGAATGGAATTGAGTGCATGATCTTCTACATAGCTGACACACAGAAAGGTGCTCTCTGGGTTTCCTGCTCTGATATCTACATTGACAATGTTAGATGATATGTTCATTCATCTCATTTCTGGCTGCAGGAGCTCTCTCTGCACTTGAATGCTACCGCGATGTCAGGTTTTCCCTTCAGGGAGGATTTCACTGTCTCAAGTGTGCTGTGTCATTGAATAAGTTATGACATTTGGTGGATACATGCAAGGTCTTTCCACCAATGTGTAGCACATTACTCAAAAATGGAGGCATCCCACTGTCATAGCACATTGAAATAGCTTTATTCAATATAAATGGTGATAATTGAAGGAATATTTTATTTACGAGCTGTGTGCTTACAAAAGGCAATACCAAATCGAACCAGACATGAGAAATGATCAAATACTCCAACACTGTACAATGCCAATAGCTGAAAGCTTACAAAATGGCAGGCAGTGCTGTAGTTTCATGGGGTGAAGATCATAAAATTACATGCTGTAAGTCTTCCTTTAAAGTTTTCTGGGAGGAATTCCCAAACACAGAGTCTTCAGAGTAAACACGTCAACATGTTCTAACAATGTGAAGGGCATCCAGCTGCAAGGGAAGAGAGTGGGAATATAGCATTGAGCTGGATGATCAGTAGTAAATGGCAAAGCGGGACTGAGTAGGCAAATGGACCACGTTTGACCCTGTTTTTTTTTTCCCCTTATAAATACAGTGATTGACAGTATCACACGCAAATCTTGTTTTCTTTATCACTTATTCACAGTCATTGGTCATGCAAGTGTTATACGTGGAAAGTCAGTCCTCTTCATAGGGTGGAAATATCAAACACCAGCAGGCACAGCTTTAAAGAGATTCTTTGAGTGCCATGGGATACTAGGTTTGAATTGCACAAACATGTATCTTTTGAGCATGCAGGCTCAGGGAAGTGGGCTGAATGGTCTCTTATAATGCATATTAGCCAAGCTCAGTCATCAGTTTTGAAAATGCACTTACAAGTAAAGCCATCCGAACCATTGAGTACGCTACATGAAGTGTTGTCCCTCATTTGCTCCGGTTTTCTCCCACGTTCCATGGATAGGTAAGTTGGCAGGTTAGTTGGCCGTTGTAAATTGACCTCATACTGAGTGTGTTGTTGGAAAATGAGGGAGAGCTGATGGGTATATATCAGAGAATAGATTGCATGCTTTGAGGGCTGGTACGAAATTAATGGGCTTACTGGTTTCCATCTTATGCAGTGTAGTGTTCTACCAGTTCACCTGAGAATCAAACTGCAATGTCAATATATTGTTAAAGGTGTAGTGTAAGTATACATTAATTGTCACTGGTTGTGATGAGCTTCAAAGCAAACTAAAGGAACATCAAAACCCAAGTCATAATCTCATACCCAGCTTTCTCTCTATGTGCTCTTCTAGTTGGAAAATGGTGATGAAGCTCTATACCTTTCCTCACCAAGTTTTGGTCTGTGATAGCAACATACTTTGGAGAAATCAGAGGACAGGACACTTGTAATCCCATTTCACCATCTGCTCAGTGATGCAGTCTCAAGTCCTATGAATGATCATTAGGATGAAGCGCAGACCAGGTTGGTTCTTCCTATGTGGTTGCCGGGAATTCAGGAGCAGAAACTGTCCTTTCTGTTGAAATGGTGCTGTGAGAAGAATAGATTGGATGAAGCATTGTCCCAGGTTGGAGACTGTGATGGTTCTGCTGATTAGCACCAAGGAATCAATATTGGAATCCTGCCATCATATTGGTTGGGTGAACCCTGCTTCATTCCATGAACTTGAGTCTCAGTAAAGAGGAGCTGGTGGAGGTCTGACAGAATTATCATTCATCTAGATAGATAGGACAATTTATATATTTCAGAGCTGAGGGCATTTGGAACCCAATTGCCCTTGAGAAGTTGGTAGCAAATTCCTGCTTGAACTTCTGACAAACGTTCTGCCACAGTCCTCTTTCAAAGGGAGTCCCAGAACTTAGAACCGGTGATGATAAAGGAAAAGGAGCATGTTTCCAAGACTGAACACAAAAATACAACTGCAGATGCTGTGGATCAAAGAATACGTACACAACGCTGGAAGAACTCAGCAGGTCAGGCAGCATCCGTGAGAAAAGAGTAGCCAGCGTTTTGGGCCGAGACCCTTCATCAGGAATGGGGATTTCCAAGTCTGTGTGTGACTTGGAAGGAAACTAGCAGGAGTTGAGCATTTCACGTGACTGATGATTTCTCCCTTGCCGTGATAGAGGTCAGGTTCTGAGAGGTGCTGTTTCAAAGAGAACAAACATCCATTTTCCCGTCATAAAACCTCATTTGAAAATATGGTCTAATCCATTCTGGTGGACTTGAACCTGCAACAGCTCTGAACTCAGGAATTTCATATCATCTTGCTTTGTGGGCTACATACATTCCTGCTTCTCCTTGCTCAAGCTGCTGAAGTTCAAATTGAAGAGGCTCCTGTTTTCACTTGCCGAAGTTTTATATACAAGTGTGAATCTAGGGACAGAACCACAGTTTTCTATTGCAAAGCACTGTGCTGCTTTGCAATCAGTCCAAGCTCACCGGAGATCTGTGATGAAATTTAAACATGCGTGGGAATGCTGGCAAACTAGAAAGCTAGCTTACACTGCACTCGAGATGTCCATTTGCTTTGTCAGTGATTCGATGGTTCGGTACGATAATGAGCTCAGTTTCGTTGACAGACTCGGGTGCGGCTTGATCTCGGGAGGTATGCACCTCAGGAACAGGAAGAGCTTCTCTCTGAAGTTGTGGCCAACAAAGCCATAGAGGATGGGGTTGAGGCAACTGTTGAAGTAAGCCATGCAGATGGTGAAGGGGATCGAGGTGTCGACAATTTCAGGGATGCGGCAGTTCTTGATGATCTCCAAGCGGGAGAGCACGTCCAAGAATGTGAAGACTTGGAATGGAAGCCAGCACAAAACGAATGACACGACAACGGCAATGATGAGCTTAAACGCTTCATTGCTTGCTGGCTTGTTTCGTCTAATCTGGTACGTCTGCACCAAGCTCTTGATGATTAGGGAATAGCAAATCAGGATGATGAAGAGTGGGATTAGAAACCCCAGAAGGGTCTTCAGTAGTGCCATGCCAAATATCCACTGCTTCTTGTGGTCCTTCGGGTAATCGAAAGCGCAAATAGTTCGATTCCAACTGTCGTAGTGGGACGTGCTGCGGAAGAATGTGGCGGGCAGGCTGGCAAAGCCAGCAAGGAACCAGACCCCGATGCAGGCGACCCAAGCGTGGACCAGGGTGCGCCTGGTCCTCGCCTTCATGGGGTGCACAATGGCGAGGTAGCGGTCCATGCTCAGGCAGGTGATGAGGAAGATGCTGGCATTCATGTTCAGCAGCACGACAGTGGCGCTGGTCTTGCACAGGAAGTTTCCGAAAGTCCAGTGGTACCTCATAGCTGTGTAGGCTGCCCAGAAGGGCAAGGTGATCACAAAGATCAGGTCAGCCAGGGCAAGGTTCAGCAGGAAAATATTGGCAACTGTCGTCAATTTCAGGTAGCAATAGATAACTATCATCACCATGCTGTTTCCCAGTACTCCCACAACAAAGATGATGGTGTATATGATGGGGATCATAAGGAAGATATAGTCATGCCTTCCCCCTATGGTGCAGCTGGTAGAATTGGTCTCCACTGAGATATTCCCCAGTGAATCCTTGGACGTGCTTTCTCCCATTTCCTCCTCAGAGATCAAGTTGTGAAGAACACTGGTACTCTCCATCATCCGCACACCACTCAGGATCTGCAGACAGAGAAAAAATAAGTCTTTAAGAAATTGGAAAACTACATGGACTGTTTCCCTAAAGGCAGTGACAGATGGTGAGGGAGAAGACCTGACATGATAAGCATAGAACAGTACAGATAGGAAGAGGCCTGTTGGCCCACAACATTGTACTGAACTATGCAAGTTAGTAATCAAGTGTACAGCCCAATTAATTCCTTCTGACTATGGAATGATCTTATTAAATACAGATCAGGCTCAAGGGGTGACATAGTGGTGTAGTTAGTAGAGCTACTGTCTCACATCTCTAGCTACCTGGGTTTAATCTCAGCCTCTGGAGTTCTCCTGTGTGGAACATGCATCTTATATCTATGATTGCATGGGCTTTAACCTGGTGCTCTGGCTTCATCCTGAGAGAAGCAAGCTGGTGGGTTAATTGGCCATTGTAAATTACCCATGGTATGCAGACAGGGAGAAGAATCTAGACCAAGATGCTGGGAGTATAGGGAGACTGAGTTGCAGAGTGAGATTGTCTTGTAAGGACATACGAAGAAAGATAGCCTTCACCAGCTACATTTTTTCCCTTTTTAATCATCACTTAAACAGGTCCCTCAGCCTGCCACGTTTATGCCCCCATAGTGATTATCGACACTACACTGTAGATTATATGATAAGAGGCAATATTGACAGAGTGGACAGCCAGCACCTTTTTCCAGTGAGCAAATGGCTAATATGAGAGGGCATACATAATTTTAGGTGGATTCTTAACATAGAGAATAGCGGGTGTATGGAACACCCTGCCATGAGTGGTGGGAGGGGCAAATATATGAGGGACATTTAAGAAACTCTTGGATAGGCACATGGATGAAAGAAAGGTGGAGGGCTATGCAGGAGGGAAAGGCGAAACTGATCTTGGAGAAGGTTTAGAAAGTCGGCACAACACTATGGGCTGAAGGGCCTGCACTGTGATGGACTGTTCTATGTTAACCCTACTTGCCCTCACCCTGCCTGGTCCACTTGCAGTCACCCTGCTTCCGCCTGCGGACAATTACTGTTGTGTACTCCTGGATTCGTTGTCCCCTCAGTCTGTGCATCCCAGCTCCAGGTTCACCCTACACAGTGCACTGGTCCCTCAAACGTTCAGGTCCACTCTATCACCACACTCTCAGGTCCTCTCTAACACCACACTCTCAGGTCCTCTCTATCACCACACTCTCAGGTCCTCTCTATCACCACACTCTCAGGTCCTCTCTATCACCACACTCTCAGGTCCTCTCTAACACCACACTCTCAGGTCCTCTCTAACACCACACTCTCAGGTCCTCTCTATCACCACACTCTCAGGTCCTCTCTATCACCACACTCTCAGGTCCTCTCTATCACCACACTCTCAGGTCCTCTCTATCACCACACTCTCAGGTCCTCTCTATCACCACACTCTCAGGTCCTCTCTAACACCACACTCTCAGGTCCTCTCTATCACCACACTCTCAGGTCCACTCTATCACCACACTCTCAGGTCCTCTCTAACACCACACTCTCAGGTCCTCTCTATCACCACACTCTCAGGTCCTCTCTAACACCACACTCTCAGGTCCTCTCTAACACCACACTCTCAGGTCCTCTCTATCACCACACTCTCAGGTCCTCTCTATCACCACACTCTCTATCACCACACTCTCAGGTCCTCTCTATCACCACACTCTCAGGTCCTCTCTAACACCACACTCTCAGGTCCTCTCTAACACCACACTCTCAGGTCCTCTCTATCACCACACTCTCAGGTCCTCTCTATCACCACACTCTCAGGTCCGCTCTATCACCACACTCTCAGGTCCTCTCTATCACCACACTCTCAGGTCCTCTCTAACACCACACTCTCAGGTCCTCTCTATCACCACACTCTCAGGTCCTCTCTATCACCACACTCTCAGGTCCGCTCTATCACCACACTCTCAGGTCCTCTCTATCACCACACTCTCAGGTCCTCTCTATCACCACACTCTCAGGTCCTCTCTAACACCACACTCTCAGGTCCTCTCTATCACCACACTCTCAGGTCCTCTCTATCACCACACTCTCAGGTCCTCTCTATCACCACACTCTCAGGTCCTCTCTAACACCACACTCTCAGGTCCTCTCTAACACCACACTCTCAGGTCCTCTCTATCACCACACTCTCAGGTCCGCTCTAACACCACACTCTCAGGTCCTCTCTATCACCACACTCTCAGGTCCTCTCTAACACCACACTCTCAGGTCCTCTCTATCACCACACTCTCAGGTCCTCTCTAACACCACACTCTCAGGTCCTCTCTATCACCACACTCTCAGGTCCGCTCTATCACCACACTCTCAGGTCCGCTCTATCACCACACTCTCAGGTCCTCTCTAACACCACACTCTCAGGTCCTCTCTATCACCACACTCTCAGGTCCGCTCTAACACCACACTCTCAGGTCCTCTCTATCACCACACTCTCAGGTCCTCTCTAACACCACACTCTCAGGTCCTCTCTATCACCACACTCTCAGGTCCTCTCTATCACCACACTCTCAGGTCCGCTCTATCACCACACTCTCAGGTCCTCTCTATCACCACACTCTCAGGTCCTCTCTAACACCACACTCTCAGGTCCGCTCTATCACCACACTCTCAGGTCCTCTCTATCACCACACTCTCAGGTCCGCTCTATCACCACACTCTCAGGTCCTCTCTATCACCACACTCTCAGGTCCTCTCTATCACCACACTCTCAGGTCCTCTCTAACACCACACTCTCAGGTCCGCTCTAACACCACACTCTCAGGTCCTCTCTATCACCACACTCTCAGGTCCGCTCTAACACCACACTCTCAGGTCCTCTCTATCACCACACTCTCAGGTCCGCTCTAACACCACACTCTCAGGTCCTCTCTATCACCACACTCTCAGGTCTGCTCTAACGTCACCCTTCCAGATCTGATTCGTATCCATCTTGCGCCCAATTTGTTAGGGCCACTCCAGATCATCCTGGCCCCTCTGCCCTTCTCCCCACTGCCTGCTACCCTCTTGCCCCACGACATTCCCTCTAACTTGGCCGGTGGGCTGGCTCGTCAGCTTGCATCACTTCATATTGCTCGGCCGTCTTCCAGTCACTGCTGTGCCTGCCTTCGGTAAGTTGTGCAATTGCTCCATCCATTCCTGCTTCATCCTATCTGGTCTGTTACGCCATCACTGTCCACATCTCCATTGCCTGCACCCTTTGAAGTCTGCCTGAGCTGCACCTCAAGGGCTAAGGTTCTGACTGTCCATACACTTCAGTGGAAAATAGGGTTGGCCAGGATGTGAAGCCTCTATCCAAACAGGTCCTGACAATTTCACCCAAGGGTAGAACGAAACCTCCGTATTTCTACACGGCTCCAATGAGAAGGATCACATGTGGCGGCCTTGCCATTCATCCAGAAAAGGAATAACCTGCGGAAACCCTAGATGAAACGCCGCCATCGAAACTGGAGAATAAAATGAATTGGTGGGATACCAGGTAACGTAAAGGTAGAGTTGACCTTGAAGAGTAGGCTGACAGATGGATTAGGTTGTTGAGAAAGCGCAGGAGCCAAAGTGCCACACCTGCCCATTCACCTCCTCCTTCACCTCCATTCAGGGCCCCAAACAGTCCTTCCAGGTGAAGCAACACTTCACCTGCGACTCTGCAGTGGGCTGTCTGTTGTGTTTGGTGCTCCCGATGCAGCCTCCTCTACACTGGTGAGACCCGTCGTAAATTGGGGGACGACTTCACTGAGCACCATCTGCTCCATCCGCCAAAAGCAGAGTTTCCTAGTGGTTCAACTTTTTAATTCCCATTCCCATTCCAGTTCCGGCATGTCCGTCCATGGCCTCCTCTTGTGCCGAGATGAGGCCACCCTCAGGGTGGAGGAACAAACATATTCTGTCTGGGTAGCCTCCAGCCTGATGGTATGAATATTGATTTTTCCTTCCAGTTAAAAAAATTCCCTTCCCCTCCTCTCCTTTCCAGTTCCCCTATCTGGCCTCTTACCTCTTCTCACCTGCCTATCACCTCCCCCTGGGTCCCTTGTTCCCTTTCTCATATGGTCCACTCTCCTCTCCTATCATGTTCCTTCCTCTCCAGTTCACCAATCACCTTCCAGCTACCCTACTTACCTTGCCCCGCCTTTTTATTCTGCCATCTTTCCCCTTCCTCTTCAGCCTTGGGCTCACCCCGAAACGTGGACTGTTCACTCTTTTCCACAGATGCTGCCTGACCTGTTGAGTTCCTCAAGCATTTTGTGCGTGTGTGCCGTTTTGGATTTCCAGAATCAGCAGGATTTCTCAAGTTTATGACATAAGCTACTTGCCTTCTTTTGAACCAGAACAGAGGTCATGCTGAAGTGTTGTACACCCTACCTTGGTCACAGCTAGAGGATTGTGTGCAGTCCTGGTCACTGCAATACAAGGAGGACATGAAATAAACCAGACTGGTCTTTCAAGAAGGTGACCTGGGCCTGTGTTCCTTCACTCACAAGCCGTGAATGTCTCTGCGTGTCTTTACCTGTCCCTGAACTTAAGAGTCAACCACCTCATCCAGGCATAGTAAGAACATCTTATGTCCGAGTCACTATTTAACAAAAAATGACTTTACAGCCGCTCCAGATGCTATTTGAACATTTAGTCTAGAGTTCAATGATTCAGGATGCTGGCTGCTAGTCCAGTAATTTAACACTGTGCAACTCTAGCCCTAAATTGCTCACTTTAGTTTAGTTCAGGTCAGCAACAACGTCTCCTCCACAACCACCATCAGCACTGGTGCTCCACAGGGCTGCATGCTGTGCTTAGTTCCCTGTCCTGCCTGCCTTCTACCTATGACTGCGAGGCTAAATACAGCTCCGATTACGTGTTTAAATTTGCTGACCACACCACTGTCGAGGCCGAATCAAAGGTGGTGATAAATCAGCTTTTAGGAGGAGGATTGAAAACCTGTTTGAGTGGTGCCACCACAACAACCTCTCGCTCAATGTCATCAAGACTAAAGAGCTGATTATTGGCTACAGGAGGAAAGAAGCCAGTGGTCCATGAGCCAGTAGAGTCAGAATCAGGTTTAATATCGCTGACATGTGTTGAGGAAAAGAAGCTGTTCCTGAATTGCTGAGTGTGTGACTTCAGGCTTCTGTACCCACTTGCTAATAGTAACCTGTGCAGTAGCCACTCCACCAACCCCATACGAGATAGTAATGCAGCCAGTCAGAATGCTTTCAACATTTTAGCTGTAAAAAGTTCTCGAGTGTTTTAGGTGACAAACCAAATCTCCTCAAACTCCTAATGGAATATAACTGTTGTCTTGCCTTCTTTATAGCTTCATCAATATGTTGGGACCAGGTTTGATCCTCAGGGGTATTGACACCCAGGAATTTGAAACTGCGCTCTCTCCCTCTCTCTCCACTTCTGATCCCTCTATGAGGATTGGTTTGTGTTTCTTCAATTTACCTTTTCTGAAGTTCAGAATCAGCTCAGGAGATCAGAGGTGAAGAGAGTCAGCAACTCTAAATTCCTCGGCATTATCACTTCAGAGGATATATCTGGGTCCATCGAGTAAGTGGCATTACAAAGAAGGCATGGCAGAGCCTCTACTTTCCTGGGGGCTTACGCAGATTCGGCGCATTATCTAAAACTTTGACAAACTTCTCTTGACGTGTGGTGGAGAATATACTGTCTGGTTGCATCATACCTAGTATGGGAACACTAATGCCCGTGAGCAGAGAATCCCACAAAAAGTACACCCCAGTCCATCACAGGTAAAGCCCTCCCCAACACTGAGCACATCTACACAAAACACTGTCGCAGGAAAAAACCACCCGTCATCAGGGACTGCCACCACCCAGGCCACGCTCTCTTCTTACTGCTGCCATCGCAAAGGAGGCCTCAAGTCCCACCCCACCAGGTTTCAGAACAGTTACCGCCCTTCAATCATAAGACCTAAGATATAGGAGCAGAAGTAGGCCATTCAGCCCATCGAGTCTGCTCTGCCATTCAATCATGGGCTGATGCAATTCTTTCAGTCATCCCCACTCCCCTGCTTTCTCCTGATACCCTTTGATCCCTGGCTAATCAAGAACTTATCTATCTCTGCCTTAAATGCACCCAATGACTTGGCCTCCACAGCTGCTCGTGGCAACAAATTCCACAGATTTATCATCCTCTGACTGAAGTAATTTCTCCACATCTCTGTTCTAAATGGACAATCATCAGGCTCTTGAACCAAAGAGGATAACTTCTCTCACCTCATCACTGAACTGGTTTCATAACCTATAGACTCACTTTTCATTACTCTACAACTCATGTTCTCGATATCCATTGTTTATTTATTAGTATTTTTCTCTTCTTCTGATTTGCATTTGCACAGCTTGTTGCCTTTTGCACTTTGGTTGCTTATCCATCCTTGCCATGTGTGGCTTTTCATTGATTCTGTTGTGCTTCTTTGTATTTAGTGTGAATGCCAGCAAGAAATGGATCTCTGGGTAGTATATGGTGACATATACATACTTCGATAATAAATTTACTTTGAACTTTGATCTTCTGATTATTAATTCTCTGATTTAACATAGGGGTATTTCAGACTTTGTGTCACATTAAAGAAATCAATGCAAACTGTTTTCATTCTGAAAAATCTAATGCTGGTGAAGTCTGCACCAGTTCTTGATATGTCTGGGGGATAAACCTTCACCCCGAGCAGATACTAGCAGCAGATTGTGAATGGTGAAGGCCTCGGACGCATGTTGTTTGCTGAAATTAATATGTGAAATACTGAGTGACGAACAGTTCAGGGTTCAGACCCACAGCTGTGCAGCTAAGAAACAACACCTTCTAACTTTGAACCATGCTACGTTGCAGGGTTGCTCCAACAGAATGCAAGGTTGAATTGTTGGAACAAATACACCCATCAATCTGGCCTCAGGATTGATGAATTGGGCCAAGGGCGTACAATTAATGGCAGGGTAGTGCTTGGGCTACCTTGGGAATTTTTTTTCAAGCCTGATGTCATAATTTATTGATCACTCTTGTGCCATGTGGAGAACATAAATTCCTTCCCACTAGTGACCCATTAAAACAAACCACAGAATGTCATATCTCCATTAGTCAAAGCAAAACATAAAGCTGAAATGAAAATAAGTGATATTTTCCTTTTATCCACAAGGGATATTTGATTTGCAGCACAGTTAAATTCACCATTCATTGTTTTGTTTTAAAGAATTTCTTTATGTAAAGGAACATCAGAAACCAACCCCGCACAAGTGCCTGTCAACTGATCATCAGAATGCAATCCATTTTCCTGATGTCTCCATTCTTCTGTTCCGATCTCTCTCTGCAGAGGGCATATCTACTGGCATTAGGTGAATACAATAGCACTGATTGCAAGATTATGAATTTGAAAGGTTGAACTCATCAGCAAACAACAGCCCAAAGTTTCCTGAACAAGGCCTGATTGTCTCCTAGTTATCATGAGAAAGTGTGGCGTCAGAAATGGACTGAATGCGTCCAAAAGGTTGAAATGTCTGAGCGGTGGTGCTGTTACAATCCCCAATAATGAGTCACTAAAATGACAGGATTTAACTGCTCACTGACTCTGAGAAGTACCTTTTACCTCCAAGATTATATATAACTGGAGCACAATGATGTTCTTTAGCCTGGCCACTCTGGGACTGGGTCACTCCCTGTCTTTACACATTTTTGCATTAGACAGTACAGCGGGTCCTTACACACTCTGAGTCTGGATGGTACTTTAAGTCATGCACTGTGACAAGCTGTACAGTGGTGTCAGGAACGGGGGCAGGATTGGACCCAAATGCAGGATGCAGACACTGAAGTACTAGGGGTAGGACAGGATGGGGATGCCATGGCATGTGAGGGGTAAGGCAGGTGGGGCTGGATCCCAGAGGTCAGACGAGGCGGGAGGATCCCAGAGTTCGGGGCAGGTGGGGCTGGATCCCAGTGTTCAGGCAGGGCAGGAGGATTCCTCATGGAGGGCTGCATGGATCCCGGGCAGGGCCACCTCCCAGGCGGAAAACACGGAGGCCTGGGCCAGTCATAGACACCTGGGCAGGTGCAGGGCACAACCCTGAGGGAGCAATAGGTGGAAAGGGCAGAACCCCCGCTGGGCAGCGGCAGTCTGGTCAGACCTGCCCGACGGAGGCAATGGGTAGGAAAAGGCAGATGGGTGGAAAGGGTAGAACCCCCGCCGGGCAGCGGCCGTCTGGCAGGACTGGAGGCAAGGGACGAGAGGCAAGGGATCAGAAGGAAGCTGGGTCCAGGGTGAGCAGCAGGACTACCGTGATACACCAGTAAATTGGGAAAGGCAACCGACAGCATGGCAGCGTGAGCAAGGTGAATAAGGTGGAACAGCAGGACCATCGCACAGGAGAGAAGCAGGGGAACAAGACCAACCAGATAGAGCATATACAGAACAGGCCGGCAACCAGGGCAGAACAGGATTCCGAGCAGGGTGGCAACCAGGGCAGAACAGGATACAGATAGGATTCAGATCCAGCAGTCCAGGTACGGAGCAGGATTCAGAGCCAGCGGACCAGGTATGGAGCAGGATTCAGGGCCAGTGGTCCAGGTACAGAGCAGGTTAAACCAGCTTCGGAGCAGGATGACCCCAAAACTTGGCTCAGTCCCCGAGCCCCTTATAAGCACTTGCCCCCTAATAGGCAACAGGTGTACCTCCTTTAGCCAAGATGATCCAATGGCTCTGTGTGACAGGAGGGCTGCCTGCAAGGCCCGGAGCCTGGAGTTCACGGACCGGAGCAAGACCAGGAAGGCGGACTCCGGACCGGACCCCAACAAGTGGGCATACAGAACATTTGCTTTAACAGGTTGTGGTACCGTGTCCCAGCATCAACCGCTCACCTTTTCAACCAACAGGCTTCTGAACTAGCATGGATAATTTCACAACCTATGAAATAACTTTCAACGACTCTACAATACATGTTCTCAATATTATTTATTTATTTAGCTAGCTAGCTATTTGTGTATTTATTTATTAATTACTTATCTATCTACAGTACCATGTAAAAGTCTTAGGGTGTGTGTGTGTGTGTGTGTGTGTGTGTATGTATATGTGAGAGAGATGATTGATAAGTCCATGGCCTAAGGTAGAAGGAGTCGATTTTAGAAAACCTAGCACATTTAATTTTCAACATAGTCCTCTCCTACACTTACACACTTAGTCCAGCAGTCCTGAAGCATATGGATCTTGGACCTTCACAGCAGGGGTGATTGATAAGTTCGTGGCCTTAGTAGGAGATGAGTTATACAGCTCTTGTTAAATGCACATGCAGTTCAACTCTGAGTGATTATACAGAAAGTTTGAAGTGGATAACTCATCTCCTACTACCCAAGGCCACGAACTTATCAATCACCCCTGATGACTTATTAACTTCAAACTTGCTGCATAATCACTTGAAGAGTTGACCTGCACGTGCATGTAATGAGAGCTGGAAAACTCATCTCCTTCTACCCTAGGCCACAAACTTATCAATCACCCCTCGTATATAGCTAGGGTGCATAAGCTAATAAGACATTTGTACAGTGTAGTATATGCCAACATGGAACGGGGCGGTGGGTGCAGACTCTCCCAGCCCTGAGACACCAGATGAGGTGATCTGATTCCAAACAATTGGTTTATTGTTCATTACAGAATGTCTCTCTGGTGCTTCCAGTTCCCTCCCTTCTCCCTTCCCCTTTTCAAAATCATGAATCCACTCTCCCTGCCCCCTTCCCACTCTCAGTCTGCAATGGAGACCCATATCAGAATCAGGTTTATTATCACTCACATATGTCATGAAATTTGCTTTTTCTTTCTTTGCGGCAGCAGTACAGTGCAATATGTAAAATCACTACAGTATTGTGCAAAACTCTAGCTATATATAGATATGCCTAAGACTGTTGCAGTATACTGTATTTAGTTATTATTTTATTTGCACTGTTTGTCTTCTGTTGCACATTGGTTGCTTTCCAGTCTTGCTTTTCATTGATTCTATTGTATTTCTTTATTCTACTGTAAATGCCCGCAAGATAATGAATCTTAGGGTAGTATATGCTGACACATACATACTTTGACAATAAATTTACTTTGAAATTTGAACTTTGAGAGTCAGGAATTAGTAAAACCCTGGTTAGGGCCCATCATGAGTGCTGCATTTACTTGCTCCCCTAAAAGGAAGGCTGTGGAAGTTCTGGAGGAGCTGCAGAAGATGTTTGCCTGGATGCTGTGTCGATGTGAGGGAATGAGCAATGTGGAGAGGTTGGGTAAACAGGGGCTGCCGGAGTCTGAGGGGAGACCTGTTCGAGGAATAAATAGGCTGGCATCCTTTCCTCAGGGCTGAGATGTCTAGCACCAGAGAGCATGCATTTAAGGTGAGTGGGGAAAAGTTGAAAAAAGAGGTGGGAGCCAGGTTCTTTGAACACAGTGAGTAATGGAAGACTGGAAAGCAGAGCCAGAGCCAGGTACAGTAGAAGGGCTGTGAGGCTGAAGATGAACGTGTGGGGAATAGAGTGATGTGGCCTACGTGTTGGCAGCAGGGATTACTTTCATCAGGTACAGGCAGTCCACGGGTTACGTATGAGTCCTGTTCCTGAGTCCATCTTTAAGTCCGATTTGTACATAAGTCGGAACAAGTACATCCGGTATTATTTAGCATCAGTTCATCAAACGTTTGTCTTAGTATATAGTATATATTTTACCTTTCTATGCATATAAAACACTTAAGAAATGTATGTATTCCAATAATTAAAACACTGTGTTGTGTAGTAATAATTGTAGCTTTCATCGGGTCAGGGCGTTTCATTATTCTCACTTTATCTGTTATCCTTTAAAATTGTTCTGATCGTTGACTGACTGTAGCCTAATGCTTTTCCAATGACCGATGGCGTTTCACCTCTTTCCGAACGCTTTATTATTTCCACTTTATTTGCAATCGCGATCACTTCCTGTCAACGGAACAGAAACACTGCGGGCGGCGGGTCCCGGGGTTCGCCGGGTCCAAAGGACCACCTCACTAAGACTGGCTAAATGGGACAAGTGGGGTCCGTGCTGGGTTTGGGCATTTGATCCTCCACAATATTCTGTGTGGGAATTTAAACTGGAGGTGGCTGGGTTTAGTTGTGGGCTCGACATCAACCCGACATGGATGGTACGGGAGTCAATGGATCGACATCAACCCGGCACGGGAGCGGACTGTCACTGGATCAAACCGCCATTCTTGAGCCCGGCACTGATCTCACTGTGCCACCATCCGACCGGAACGGGGCGGGGTGGGGGGGGGGGGGGTAGGTGGTGTCAGGGTGAAACTTACTAAGAAAAATTTAAGCCAAATACAAAGTTGAACACTCAACACAGTGTCAACGGTAACGATTTAAAATGGCGGACAGCGTTCTCCATCTTTGGTTCATAAGTACGAGTTGTCTGTAATTCAGACGTTTGTAACTTGGGGACTGCCTGTATCATCAAGTTAATTAGTTCAAAACAACTTCGTGGGGTGAAGAAGAGAACATCTGCAGATGCTGGAGATCCAAGCACCACTCATAAAGTGCTGGAGGAATTCAGCAGGTCAGGCAGCATCTATGGAAAAAAAGTACACTTCTCACCCTTGCACTGTGTGGACCAGTAAATCACACTCTGTCCTTGCACACTCTGGGTCAGGGAGGTAGGGTCACACTCTGGGTCTGGGTGGTCCAGTCACACTCTGGGACAGGGAGGTAGGGTCACACTCTGGGGCTGGGTGGTCCGGTCACACTCTGGGACAGGGTGGTCCAGTCACACTCTGGGTCAGGGAGGTAGGGTCACACTCTGGAGCTGGGTGGTCCAGTCACACTCTGGGACAGGGAGGTAGGGTCACACTCTGGGACAGGGTGGTCCGGTCACACTCTGGGACAGGGAGGTACGGTCACACTCTGGAGCTGGGTGGTCCAGTCACACTCTGGGACAGGGAGGTAAGGTCACACTCTGGAGCTGGGTGGTCCAGTCACACTCTGGGACAGGGAGGTAGGGTCACACTCTGGAGCTGTGTGGTCCAGTCACACTCTGGGACAGGGAGGTAGGGTCACACTCTGGGGCTGGGTGGTCCAATCACACTCTGGGACAGGGAGGTACGGTCACACTCTGGGGCTGGGTGGTAGGGTCACACTCTGGGGCTGGGTGGTCCAGTCACACTCTGGGACAGGGAGGTAGGGTCACACTCTGGAGTGGGAGGTCCAGTCACACTCTGGGACAGGGAGGTAGGGTCACACTTTGGAGCTGGGTGGTCCAGTCACACTCTGGGACAGGGAGGTCCGGTCACACTCTGGGACAGGGAGGTAGGGTCACACTCTGGAGCTGGGTGGTCCAGTCACACTCTGGGACAGGGAGGTCCGGTCACACTCTGGGACAGGGAGGTAGGGTCACACTCTGGGGCTGGGTGGTCCGGTCACACTCTGGGACAGGGAGGTAGGAACACTCTGGGACAGAGAGGTACGGTCACACTCTGGGACAGGGTGGTCCGGTCACACTCTGGGACAGGGAGGTAGGGTCACACTCTGGGGCTGGGTGGTCCAGTCACACTCTGGGACAGGGAGGTAGGGTCACACTCTGGAGCTGGGTGGTCCAGTCACACTCTGGGACAGGGAGGTCCGGTCACACTCTGGGACAGGGAGGTAGGGTCACACTCTGGGGCTGGGTGGTCCAGTCACACTCTGGGTCAGGGAGGTAGGGTCACACTCTGGAGCTGGGTGGTCCAGTCACACTCTGGGACAGGGAGGTAAGGTCACACTCTGGAGCTGGGTGGTCCAGTCACACTTTGGGACAGGGAGGTAGGGTCACACTCTGGAGCTGGGTGGTCCAGTCACACTCTGGGACAGGGAGGTAGGGTCACACTCTGGGGCTGGGTGGTCCGGTCACACTCTGGGACAGGGAGGTAGGGTCACACTCTGGGGCTGGGTGGTCCAGTCACACTCTGGGACAGGGAGGTAGGGTCACACTCTGGGACAGGTAGGTCCGGTCACACTCTGGGACAGGGAGGTAGGGTCACACTCTGGGGCTGGGTGGTCCAGTCACACTCTGGGGCTGGGTGGTCCAGTCACACTCTGGGACAGGGAGGTAGGGTCACACTCTGGGGCTGGGTGGTCCAATCACACTCTGGGACAGGGAGGTCCGGTCACACTCTGGGTCAGGGAGGTAGGGTCACACTCTGGAGCTGGGTGGTCCAGTCACACTCTGGGACAGGGAGGTAGGGTCACACTCTGGGACAGGGAGGTCCGGTCACACTCTGGGACAGGGAGGTAGGGTCACACTCTGGGGCTGGGTGGTCCAGTCACACTCTGGGACAGGGAGGTAGGGTCACACTCTGGGGCTGGGTGGTCCAGTCACACTCTGGGACAGGGAGGTACGGTCACACTCTGGAGCTGGGTGGTCCAGTTACACTCTGGGACAGGGAGGTAGGGTTACACTCTGGGACAGGGAGGTAGGGTCACACTCTGGGACAGGGAGGTAGGGTCACACTCTGGGGCTGGGTGGTCCAATCACACTCTGGGACAGGGAGGTAGGGTCACACTCTGGGACAGGGTGGTCCAGTCACACTCTGGGACAGGGAGGTAGGGTCACACTCTGGGACAGGGAGGTCCAGTCACACTCTGGGACAGGGAGGTAGGGTCACACTCTGGGACAGGGGGGTAGGGTCACCGAGGCCTTTTTGCCCAGCACACCATCCGAATCTTCTTTCCCTTTCTGTGTTTCTGGTGGCTCTGTCATTTTCTTTTTCTAATAGAGACATCATTTTCCTCAAAGTACGTTTGGATGCATTGACTCCTACAGGAAAAAAGAATTGTGGGTTTTGGAAAAGTTGAGAACAAGTAATGCTGTGCCCTGCTGACTATTTTGAGATGTTCTTTATTAATTTCAGATCTCCAGCATCTGTACCCCTTTGATTTTCAGTTTTAAACTTTATAAAGCAAGATGCTTGCTGATAGATTTTGCATTTTCACAAAACGATCTCACCCTTACTAGCCTGACTGAAAATACATTTCATATGAAAATGTTACACACCGTCATTGAACTTTTAGTCATTTCTCAGTGGTAGATTTGAAGTGGCCGATGAACACGGGACATCATTTCCCAACAGTCCCTTGACCTCTTGTGAATGTGATGGATGATGCCACTTGCAAAGACTCTACAGCCTTTAATGTGTTTTCCGTCTGTCTGAGGCATCTCACTCAGAGATCATTCTGCCATTTGCTGTATCTGGGAAGTTCAATGTGTCAGGAATGTGAAGGCTTTCCACAAATGTGCCACTTCACTGGGGATGAGTAAAGGGAAGCTGCTTGTTCAGTGTTCAAAGGTGATGTGTTCTCAAGGGCTCCTGATACATCATTCAAGCTGAAGTGCGAAAATCTCGATGGAAAGCAGCTGAGCACATCTCATGCTCAAAGCAATTTGTAGTTATTTAGGATGAAAGTAAGGTGTGGGAAAAAAATAATGTTTTAACTTAATAGTTCACTTATAAATGGCTCCCAATATTCCAAGGCAGCCTGATAAACTAATCACATGTGTTTCCTAACAAATAATAATAGATTCTCTGAAAAAGGTCTTTAGCAAAATAAAAGTTTGATGTGATGTACTGAATACTCCTGTTCCTTTTGCTTCCGACAATCCTGTACACCACGATGAAGCCACTATGGGTGTTACAGTATGTTTAACTAGTAGTTATTACAATTGTTATCAGTTTTAACAGGAGGAGGCAACCTAACTATCAAATTCCTGCTATCTATACTGCACGGATATTTCTGGCCTTTTGTCTTACATGAAGCGGAAACTAAAAGACATTGAGTTGGATCTTCCAGTGTGTATTTAGTGTAAATTGTAATGACAATATGAACATTCAGCAAATGAATCTTGACTTGACAGTCTCCCATGCCACTCGGCCTACTGAGTGCGGCACTGCAGAATGGAATAAACCCTGTCATGTGCATTCTTCCCGTTGTGCATGCTACAGATTAGTTACAGAGACCAGTATGGGAACTGCCTTTTTTCATATTGTTGGTGAGAAATTGCTTCAGAACTGCTGGTCCTTTTAAAGTACAGAGCCTATTGTAGGAACTACGGCAGCAAATAAGTGATTAACTCTCTGCAGCTGTCATATTGAGAGCATCTGTGTACATACATCTACTGATGCTTCTGGACACATCATCAGTGACGTTCCAGGAATCATCGGGTGTTTCGGGTCTTTCAACATCACACACCCTTCTCCAGGTGACCCAGCTGGGGCTGATCAGACCCCAGCTTGTGTCCAGATGGCTAGCTACACATGACTCCATGGCTCCCCTCTTTGGAGCCACAGCCATCTTGAGGCCCTCTCTGCCGCATCGGTGGTACTGCGGATGGCTCTCCTCTTCCTCTCTCCCTCGATGCCCAAATTGCTGAAGGCTCTGGCTAAGGAACGGGCTGTGAATCCCCTACAACCAACCTCTACTGGGAGACACCTCGCTCTCCATCCAGCCTGCTGGCAGTCGCTGACCGGTCCTGCGTACTTGGAGAGTTTCCTTTCAAAGGCCTCTTCCAAGCGATCTTCCCATGGGACTGTCAGCTCCAGCCTCACTTCTTGCTTGGGAGACTCAGACACATAGACAATGTCTGGTCGCAGGGTGGTGGCTGTGATATGGTTGGGGAACTTCAGCTGCCTTTCGAGGTCCACCAACAGAATCAAAAATGGATTAACAGAAGTAGGAATCTGCCCAACTAAAACCACGGCTGAACGTAAAGCTCAGGTCCCGCTTTCAGCATCCAATTCCTAATTTATTGTTATTGGCCTTGGATATTCCCTGTGATAGAGGCTACACAACTCTCTGAGTCAGGAAATGCCGAAGATTCACAATACTCTGCATAACAAAATTTCTATTTGTCTCGGTCCCAAGTGTTTGACCCTGCTTTCTGAGCTGATACTCAGCATTTATAAGAGTATTCAATCGGAAGATGCAGAACCTATGCTGCTAAGATTATACATTTGATATTTCGGTCCAAGACTTGCTTCATCAGGAGTACCTTGGCCCAAAACGTCACCTGTTTATACACACACAAAGTACTGCAGGAACGCAGCAGGCCAGGCAGCATCCATGGAAATAAAGAACTGTCGACATTTTGGGCTGAAACCTTTTGGCAGGACTGGAGAGAAAAAGCTGAGAAGTAGGTTTTAACGGTGGGGGTAGGGGAGAGAGAAACACACCAGGCAATAGGTGAAACTTGGAAGGTGAAGCAACAAGCTAGGAAGTTGATTGGTGAAAGAGACAGAAGGCCATGGAAGAAAGAAGAAAGGGGCGGGGAGGAGCACCAGAGGGAGGCAATGGGCGAGAGAGGGACAGGGAGATGGGAAATGGTGAAGGAGGGTTGGAGGCATTACTGGAAGCTCGAGAAGGACTTGGACAGATCAGAACATAAGACCAATAATAGACAATAGACAATAGGTGCAGGAGTAGGCCATTCAGTCCTTCTAGCCAGCACCGCCATTCACTGTGACCATGGCTGATCATACACAATCAGTATCCCGTTCCTGCCCTCTCCCCATATCCCTTGACCCCACTATCTATAAGAGCTCTATCTAACTCTCTCTTGAATGCATCCAGAGACTTGGCCTCCACTGCCTTCTGGGGCAGAGCATTTCACATATCCACCACTCTCTGGGTGAAAAAGTTTTTCTGCATCTCAGTTCTAAATGGCCTACCCCTTATTCTTATACTGTGGCCTCTAGTTCTGGACTCACCCATCAGCGGGAACATGCTTCCTGCCTCCAGCATGTCCAATCCCTTAATAATCTTATATGTCTCAATCAGATCCCCTCTCATCCTTCTAAATTCCAGTGTATACAAGCCCATTCGCTCCAATCTTTCAACATATGACAGTCTCAGCATTCCGGGAATTAACCTTGTGAACCTATGCTGCACTCCCTCAATAGCAAGAATGTCCTTCCTCAAACTTGGAGACCAAAACTGCACACAATACTCCAGGTGGGGTCTCACCAGGGCCCTGTACAGCTGCAGAAGGACCTCTTTACTCCTATACTCAATTCCTCTTGTTATAAAGGCTAGCATACCATTAGCTTTCTTCACTGCCTGCTGAAGCTGCATGCTTGCTTTCATTGACTGATGTACAAGAAGACCTAGATCTCATTGGACTTCCCCTTTTCCTAACTTGACTCCACTTAGAGCAGAATTAGGCTAATCATCTCAAGTCCGCTCCGCCATTCCATCATAGCTGATTTACAATCCCTCTCAACTCTATTCGCCTGCTTCTTGGAGCAGAAATGGAAAGCGGTATTTTAAAGCTTTCTGTGTTCAGAGTTTGAGAGTTGACAATTTCCCCTCAATACCCAAGGAACTGGACTGAAGGGCACAGCCTCAGAATACAAGGGCATCCCTTTAGAATAGAGATGAGGAATTTCTTTAGCCAGCAGGCGGTGAATGTGTGGAATTATTTAAAGAGGAGATTGATAAGGTCTTGATTAGTAAAGGTGTCAAAGGTTAAAGGGAGAAGGCAAGAAAAAGGGATTGAGATGTACAATAAATCAGCCATGTTTGAATAAAGATGTAGCCGAATGGGCTAACTTTGCTCCTGTGTCTTATGGTCTTATTGGGAATGAAACATGGACAATTCCTTTACCCTGCACGGATGCAGCCCAACCCTCTGAGTTCCTCCAGCTGCTTCCTCCACCACATTCCAGCAAGTGCACTTGTGTCTCATTCTTGAGAGTTCGTAAGGACAGCCCCTTTTTTACCGTCTTGATGTATTTAATGACGATGAACTAGTGACTAGCAGGGGTTCCCTACCTGGGGTCCATGGACCCCTCAGTTAATGCCAGGGGTCCATGGCATAAAGATGTTGGGGACCCCTGGACTAGAGGATGAGCCAGATATTAGCATCTCTAGGTCATATGGGTTATGGTCTTATAAAATGTTAACTGTTTCTCTGCCTACAGATATGGCATGACCTGCTGTGTTCTTCCAACCTCTTCAGCTTTTATATCTACAATTAATTTAATTGGGTGACTGATGCAGCAGTAACATCAGCCATGTTAAGGTAAATTTTGGATGTCAGTTAGTGTGTGAAACTGATCACTGGCATAATTTCCAATTATGCATGAAATAGAAATGAAAATTGAGTGCCTACTGTATGTGTTTAGTTTTTAAGCTGTTGGGTTTGCTACAAGGTAAGACCAGGTGCTCGTATACTTGTCTCTGAAATATAAGTCTATCCCCCCGAAATATGAGCATCGAAATACAGGATGATAATGAAGAAGCTGTTAGATCTCAGGACTCCTCGAACTGAAGCCCAGTCTGGCTTTGCAAAGGGCATAATAGACACTATATGGCGTTGTACAGAAGATCACGAGTTCTGTTCCGACTTCCTGTCACCAGCAAACAGATTATCTACTGCTCATTGCTGTTTGTGGTACATGTCATGACTGTGTTGGCTATTACATCATTCATATCAGAACGGTGAGTTCAATGAGTTGACTTCAAAGCTTCTGTGGGGTTGTGGAAGGAGCTATATGAATGCGACTTTTCTTAAGTTATAAGCATGATTTTCCTGCAGAGTGTGTTTATAGAGTCAAAGAGTTATACAGCATAGAAACAGGCACTTCAGCCCAACTGGACAATGCTAAACAAAGTTAATCTCTTTTGCCAGGGTTTGACCCTTATACATCTAAACCTTTCCTATCCATGTATCTGTCCGACTGTTTTATAAAAGTTATCATTGTACCTGCCTCACCCACCTCCTCTGGCAGCTCATTTCACATACCTACCACTCTTGGTGTAAATAAAATTTTGTTCTTATTAAGTCTTTCCTCTCTCACTTTAAACCAATGCACCCTAGTTCTTGATTCCCCAGCCCTGGGAAAAGACTGAGCCCACTCAACTTATCTATGATTTTGTGATTTTTATACATCTTTTTATGATCTTGTGA
Organism: Hypanus sabinus; assembly: GCF_030144855.1. Taxonomy (NCBI): domain Eukaryota; kingdom Metazoa; phylum Chordata; class Chondrichthyes; order Myliobatiformes; family Dasyatidae; genus Hypanus; species Hypanus sabinus. The sequence goes on from NC_082707.1 coordinate 23,674,482, forward strand.
TTTTTATACATCTCTATAAGAGCACGTCTGAGTTTCCTACACTTCAAAGTATAAAGTCGTAACCTGAACAACTGTTCCCTATAACTTAGCCCCAAGTCCTGGCAACAGGATGAGGTCGTAGGCTGAATCAAAGGTGGTGATGAATCAGCATATAGGAGGGAGAATGAAAATCTGCTGAGTGATGCCACAACAAGAAGCTCTCTCTCGATGTCAGTATGACCAAAGAGTTCAGGAGGAGCAAGTGGGAGACGCATGAGATGGTCCTCGCTGGGGGTTCAGCAACTTTGAATTCCTCGGTGTTATCATTTCAGAGGACCGGTAAGTGCAATTATTGAAAAAATCACGGCAGCACCTCTACTTCCTCGGGAGTTTGTGAAGATTTGGCATGACATCTAAAATTTTGGCAAGCTTCCATAGACGTGTGTTGGAAAGTATACTGACTGGCTACAGCACAGCCTGGTATGGAAAAACCAATGCCCTTGAACAGAAAATCCTATAAAAGAGTAGTGGAATAGGCCCAATGCACGCCGGGTAAAGTGATCCCCACCATAGAGCACGTCTACGCAGAGTGATGACACAGGAAAGCAGCCGCCATCATCAAGGACTCTGACCACATCTCGCAGCCGCCATCAGGAAGAAAGTACAGGAGCCTCAGGACTCACACCACCATGTTCGGGAACCCCTCAACCATCAGGCTCCTGAACCAAAGGGGATAACTTCACTCAACTTCACTTGCCTCATCACTGAAGTTTTCCTGCAACCTATGGACTCAATTTCACCTCATGCTCTCAATATTTATTGCTTATTTATTTATCCTTACTACTTATTTATTTTCTTTCTTTTGGTATTTGCACAGTTTGCTGTTCTATGCATACTGGTTGTCCTCCCTGTTGGTGCAGTCTTGCATTGATTCCATTTTGGTTATTAGATTTATTGACTGCACCACAAGAAAATGAACATCAGGGTTGCAAACAGTGACATTTATGCACTTTGATAACAAAATACATTTACTTTGAACATTGAACACCCTTGTGAATCTTTTCTGCAGTCTATTATTTAAATTAAAGGAAGAAAAAAACTTGAGATACTATCTCTATTTATATTATTTCTTTTTCATCAGTAAAAACAAAGTTTTAGAACCTAATGGAGGAATATTTGTACTGGGTTGCAACCAGTCCCTTAAATGGAGTTTTGTTTAACACCCTTTTACTCCAGTAGAACAGTTAATTCTTGATATTGCAGAATGCAGGGTTATTGTCAACAGTAAACATAAAGAAAGATACTGCAGATCAGTTTTGTCACATATACATCGAAACACAGTGAAATGTATTGTTTTGCATCAACAACCACCACAGTCTGGATATGTGCTGAGGGCGTCTGCAACTGTCATGGGCTGCCAACGTTGCACTTTCAAACTAACCCGTATTATTGTGGAATATGGGAGGAAACCGGAGCACCTGGAGGAAATCGACCCAGTCACAGAGAGAACGTAAAATCTCCTAACAGACAGGGGTGGGAGTTGAACCGTCAGCACTGATCATTGGCACTGTAATTGGGTAATGCTATAACCACTACAACCCTGCCACACAATTCAAATTCAGATCAATTGTAAAATCCACGAAGGTACAAACTTTGTGCATGGCTCACTAAAACAGATGAGCCTTTCCAACCCTAACCCTTGCCGTATATACACTGCCTGAGTTCATTTGGAAGCTGCTGACGAAGTTGATAGGTTTCCACTCTCCCGGACTGTACTGAACTTCATGTTCCTGCAGTACACCGGATCCGTCACCAGGTGTCAGGCGGCTCCCAGCGCTGTGACTGAAAATCAAACTGAGCCCACTGGCTGGAAACCTGAAATAAAAGCAGGAGCGGCTGGGAAATCAGAATTGGCCCGATGGAGGGTCTTCGACCTGAAACATTGACTGTTCCTTTTTCCGTAGGTGTTGCCTGGCCTGCTGAGATTTCCCAGCGTTTCCATTCCAATAACAACCACCAGCCAGCAGAAACTGATGAGCAGCCGAAATTGACTTTCATTCAAGCACCAGGTAACGGCAGAGAGAAAATAAAAATCCTGTACGTCTTTTCTTCACAGTTGTGAAGGAGGCCTGAAGAGCAGGGGTAGTTTTGTGAGTGCAGGTATTAAGGGAAATAGGTAGGATCGGGGAATGAAGAGGATCAGGGAAGGGATGGGGAGAGGTTAGGGGAGGGGGATAGAGAGAATTACTGAGTGACTCAGATCAAGCCGATTACCACAGAGCTCGGAGTCAAAGATCCGACTGAATGCCAGCATGATTTGGTCACGGATACCTGCAGTGCCCTTCAAACCACTGCGACTATGCTGGCCATCTGTACTAACCCCATTTTATCCTCCCCATATTTTTATCAACCTCCCCCCAGACTCTTCCACTCCGCACGCTAGGGCTAGTTTACAGTAATCGATTAACTTTCCAATCCGCACGTCTTCGGCATGTGGGAAGAGACCAGAGCATCTGAAGGAAATGCGTGGGTTTCACGGGGAGAACGTGTGGGCAGGGTGTAAAAGCAAGGATGTAATGTTGAGGTTTCATAAGGCCAGGCCTCACTTGGGGCAGTGTGAGCAGTTTCTGGGCTCTTATCTCAGAAAGGAGGCGCTGACATTGGGGAAGGTTCAGAGGACATTCACCAAAATGATTGTGGTAATGAAAGGTTTGCCATATGAGGTACAAATGATGGTTCTGGGGCTGTACTCCCTGGAATTCAGAGGAATGAGGGGGGAATCTCAGTGAAGCCTATCAAATGTTGAAAGGCCTTGATAGAGTGGATGTTGAGAAGATGTTTCCTATATTTGGGGGAGTCCAGGATCAGAGAGGACAGCCTCAGAATAGAGGGACAACCATTTAGAACAGAAATGAGGAGGAATTTCTTTAGCTAGAGAGTGGAGAAACTGTGGATTTCATGGCTGTGGAGGCTAAGTTATTGAGTGTATTTAAGGCAGAGATTGATAGATTTTTGTCAGTCAGGGCATGAAGGGTTAGTGGCAGAAGGTGGGAGATTGAGGCTGAGAGGGAAATGGATCAGCCATGACAAAATGGTGGAACAGGCTCGATGGGCCAAATGGCCTAATTCTGCTCCTATATCTTATGGTGTTATGGGTTGAACCTGAATATCTGGCACTGTGAGGCAGGAGCTCTACTGATCTCATCAGTCATCATGAACGACGAACTATGAACTCAAATTATTAACTATTCGGCTTCAATGGTGAAGAGTGAAGGCAGGTGAGTTAAACTGAGGGCCCATTCATCACTAACACTGTATGTAGCCTGTATAATCCCAGGATCCTTGATCATGATGTAAACCTTGTTCGAGAACAACCAGACAACCTGACTTTCCCAACAATAACAATGAATGCTAGAAACACACAGCGTGTCTGACAGCATCTGTGGAAAAGAAGACATTTCAGGTCAAAGACCTTTTTTGTTTTCCCTGTCTGGGAAAGAGAGAACATAAATTAGTTTGAAATTCCCAAGTGACTGGTGGGGGGGAAGAATAGGACAAAAGAAATCTGTCTGACAAGGTGAGGCAAGGGTTGCTTTAGGGGTAATAGATTACTGAATGGCTGTGGAAGCCAGGGGGTCTGCGACCGTAAGACCATAAGACAAAGGAACAGAATTTGGCCATTTGGCCCATTGTGTCTACTGTGCCATTCCATCAAGGCTGATTTATTACCCGCCTCAGTACCATTCTCCTGCCTTCTCCCCATAACCTTTAACACCCTGACTAATCAAGAACCTATCAACCTCTGCTTTAAATACACCCAACGACTTGGCCTCCACAGCTGTCCGGCAATGAATTCCACAGATTCACCACCCTCTGGCTAAAGAAATACCTCCTCATCTCTGTTCTAAGTAGATGCCCCACAATTGCGAGGTTGCGCCCTCTGGTCCTAAACTCCTCCACTATAGGAAACGTCCTCTTCAGATTTATCTATCACATGCTCAATGAAACACACAGTGAAGGGTGTGACCCAGCACTCCCAATGAATGCCCACCTCCAGCTTCGCTTTCTTATTGTTTTACGTAATGGAGCTCAAAGCAAGCTTGAGCAACAACATGGCATTTTCCAGTTGGAAGTGACACACACTTCCAGATCAGATTCTGGTTCTGCTATTTAAATTTACGTATACTTGGAACACTATATTCTGCGTTCTGTATTGCTTTTCCCTTGTACAGTATTATTTTGATGCACCTGTGTGATGAAATGATCTATATGTTGTCACGATGCGTGCTGGCAATATCAGAACCCAAGTGCAGAGGAAAGACAGACTCTAACGTAGAGATGGCAGCCAGATTTTATCCATAGTAATTCCAAAAGAACATCTGTGGCTCGGCTGAGCAACACCGCGAGAAGCAACATTCTCAAATGTAGGACCTTGTGATTAGCGCTAATGGGGCATCCGCTTAAATAATACAAGTAACACAAAATCCTTCAGCCTAGCAAAATAAGCTTAACAAGCTTAAACAGAAAGCATCAGGGGACCACACTACAAGGAGTGAGTTGCTCGAGAAGAACACAATGAACTCTAAACACTTAACAACTCTCATTGAACAACAATTAACCATTTCAGGTGCTGTAACAGCCCAAGAGCCCAACGCTCTCTGTCACCCTACGCAGGCCTGAAGAACATCACAAAACAAAGCTTTTCTTTTAACCTCAGTGCATGTGGCAATACTAAACCAATTTAACCATTTATATTTTGGTTGTCACATTTGCTCCACTAAATCATTCCTTTTGTTGTTTACACCTGTCTTTCACCTTTTCATACTCTTTCGTTTTCTTCATAAGTGCAAGAAATTTAAAAAATGCTGGAAATCCTGAATAACACACACACAATGCAGGAAGAACTGAGCAGGTCAGACAGCGTCTATGGGAAAGGAATTAAAGTGTTGACATTTTGGCCTGAGACCCTTCATCAGGACTTTTTTCTTCTCCTTCTGTAATTCCTATGACCTCTCTTTAACTCTCTGCCTATCAAAGTTTGATGGATGGTTCTCATTGTTAACTCTGGGTCTCTCACCACAGATGCTGTCCAACCAGCCGAGTATTTCCTTCAGTTTAAAAACATTTTCTTTTTCTGTTTCTTCAGGATTTGGTTTCGTTTTCTCCAAAGTAAATGGCTCCAACAACTGCTGTTCAATCCTCACCTCCAGTGTTCTCTGCGCGGAGTTTTAACTCTCGCTGAGACTGCTTGCGTTTCTTTCGGATACTCCACTTTCCTTCCACACCTCAATGATCTGCATGTTCGTGGGTGAACTGAACGCTGCAGGTGGTAGAATTTGGGGGGAGTTAAAGATCAAAGGCCAGCTTGCAACGTGACATGTGGCAATCTAATCTTTGTGACATGTCCATTGAAATGCTTCGTTTGAGCCAACGACCAACACAGTCCAAGGAGTGTGCTGGGACCAGCCTGCTTCCGGCACCAACACAGGCCTGTCCACAGCTCACTAACGCTAACCCTAACACTGAGAAAACCGGAATACCTGTAGGAAACCCACGTGGTCACAGTAAGAACACTCAAACTCCCCAGAGACAGCAGCTGGAATTGAACCCCGATCGCTAACCACGAGGCTACTGTGCCGTGAATTGATGGGAATGCAGGAAGGACCAAGTGGGGTCAGTGTAAAGTGGGTGTGGGATGATACGGAATTGATCTATGATCCCCTGAGTCATTTCACAGTGTCGTAATCTTTCTGATAAGTTGCCACAGGCACCCGATGCCTGGTGATTAGGAGAAGAACAGCAACGTTTTGCAAAATTTAATTGCATGAAAATAACGTTTTCCAGATTATTGTTTCTTCTCTTAGGAATAAACAAGCACAAAGTGATTGGCAATTTTAAAAACATGGGCATGCTTTAATTTCAATGTTCTTGACTTTTTTTGGCGCATAACTGTTATTATATTAATGAGTTGTATTGTTTTTGGACGTGCTGCTGCTTTTGACGCTAATCCATTCGAGTTCACACAACCTGCAATTGGTCTTCATACCAGCGACTGTCTTCTGGCCAAATGGTGTTTCCAGGGTAACCAGGCTCATACATGATACAAAAGCTTCTTCAACAAATATGTTAAGTGCGGAGTAGACCGCATAACCCTAGGTTTGGTTGGCGGTGTTAGTCTGGGGGAAGACACTCTCCAGCTCGTCAAACTTGTGCAATCTCGTTGTGTGGATACTGCATGATGTTTTCCACTGTTACAAAGCAGTATCGTGAAATAACAAACAGTACGCCATATGCAATTAAACGATTTAGCTTTATAATTCTTAATTTGACTAGAGGTTTAGTAAAGAAGATAAAAAGAAAAGGGCCCATTTTAATGAAGCCGTCTAATGTGCATGTTGGAGCTCACGGTTTTCCTGGCAGTTTGTTCTCCATTGATTTCCCCTGGGAGTCGTTGATTCAGGAGTCCATGTCCACTCAGTCCTGCAGTCTACAACCTATCCGTTCTGGCACCTTCTCTCTCCATCTTCTGCCGAACAAAAGCCCGCAAATTCCTCACTCTTGGGCACACAAGAAAGAAGAACCTTGCCTCCTTGGACACCACACATTCCAAAGCCCTCGTTATCTCCGGACATAACCCGAACACGCTGCAGCTACAGAGAAACCACTACATCAGCAGTGAAACATTTCCCATATATTATTATATTAATGAGTTGTATTGGTTTTGGACACACTATTGATTTTGACGCTAATGCGTTTGAGTTCATGCAACTTGCAATTGTGTTTCCAGGGTAACCAGGCTCATACATGACAACAAAAGCATCATTAACAAATATGTTAAGTGCAGGAGTAGACCATGAAGCTCTTCAGGCTGCCGCTGCCATTCATCATGATCATAGTTAATTTTCTACCTCAATTGTCTGCCATTATCCCCATATCCCTTCATTTCCTTAACATCTGGAAATCTATCTAATCCTGGAGAAACTCAGCAGGCCAGGCAGCCTCTATAGAGCGGAATAACAAGTCGATGTTTCAGGCCGAGACCCTCCATCAGGATCTAATGAAGGGTCTTGGCCCAAAGTGCAGTCTCTTTATTCCTCTCTGTTGTGTACGTAAATATTAAATAAAGGCACTCACACGGGAGATGGCTTTTAACTGGTGTATTTACATTGCGGCGAGGGAGACAGAGGGAACAATGCGCAAATGTAGACAACAGTGCACACGCAGACAACAGATCAGTACATAGTGCTAAGGGGAGGGGAGTCATTGCTCTAAAAAAAATAGATCCATGTATTACACATCTTCCCTCTTTAGATTAATGCAACATAAAACTGCATATGTACAGAACATCCAATTTCCCTTTCATTAACCCATATCCAAATAAACGTGCTTTCACAGTAGCAGTCTATCACTAACTTCACAATTCTAAAGATCCAGTCTTTTGGGTATTACACCGTCTCCTTCAGGTTAGTGCCTCCGGACCTATGGAGTGGCATTGGTATTGGTAAGTGTCTTGTCGATGATAACATTCTCCTTGCGCCTCCAGATCTGTGGAGTAGCACCGGGTTTGGTAGGTATCTTGTTGAAGACAACGTTGTTGGTTTCTGATGTCAAGATGTTGTCAGTGACGTCATCTCTGAGAAGTAAGTCCGGTGGCTGTAACGTGTCATGGTGGATGCAGTCGACGCAGATGTGTTCTTTGGTTGAACATCCAGTATCTGGTCCACATGACACCTCCTTGTCTCATCTCCAGCATCCACTGTGTACATCAGTGGTCCAGTACTTGGTGCTATCCTACTCGGTGTCCACTTGTCTTCTTTGTAATCATATGCTAGGATTTCCTGCCTGGTCTAAAAGCTCCTTGCTGCTTCACTTGGCAACTGGCTGAACTGCTTATTCTATATTTTCCTACGTGGATCTGGTTTCAGGAGGTCTATGCGAGATCTGAGATAATGCATGGACAGAGTTCCGATACACAAAGAGCAAGTTGTCCATCTTGTGCTGTAGAGAAATATGCTCCTTCTCCATTGCTTTAATGGATTTGTTGAATGCTCGGATAAACCTTTCAGCTATCCCAATCGTTGTTTGGGCGGTGAGGAGCTGACTTGAAATGTCCAATGCCGTTTTTCTTTGTAAACAGTTGGAGTTATTTTGACATGTATTGTGGTCTGTTGTCACTCGCAATTTGTTCAGGTAAGCCATTTCTGGTGAAGATAGTCCTCAGAGCAGAGACGGTCTTTGCTGAGGTGGTCGACTTCATTGGTATAACCTCATCCACAGCAATCAGGAACATGGAGTCCATGAATGGGCCAGCAAACTCACTATGTACTCTTCCAGTGTGTAGGTGGCCACTTCCAAAGGTGCAATGGCGCCTGTGGGGGTGCATCTTCCCGAACAGCTTTTTGCCAAGTCTTTGCTCTGTTTACCTATTCCCTTTACAAACACCTTCTCAGCCTCTGGCTTGTGCTACTGTTTGGGCTGCAGTTGCCCGTTGATGCCACATTGAGACCTTTGTCTGAGTGGCAGTCTAGTAGAATTTTTCTCAGGCATTTACATCTGAAAAGTGCTGGCCCTCCACTTTTCAAAACATAAAGCTCTGACTGTTGTGTTTGGCCTCCATACGCCATATTTACTTTCCGTTGCCTCTGGGAGACACTTTTTTGCCTGTGTAAGTCTTTAGCATCGCTGAAGTCTTCTCTAATGGTATCTTAGAAAACAGTTTGTTGTAGTCAGCCTCTGGAATTATGGACAAAGCTGATCCTGTATCCAGCTCCATTTTTGGTTTTACACTGAATACATCTGTTGTGATCCAGATGATGTTGCGATCTGCTGTGATCTGCTTCAGTTATACTGTGTAGCTCTAGGCATGACAGTTCACCTCTGTCAGACTCTGTGTTGTCTGATTCTGTTTTACATTCGGTAACTTTATGCATTGCTTAGTTTTGTGTTTGGGACTTTTCACTCGATTGTGCTTTTTGTCTGCCTTGCTCACTCTCTCCATGTGACCTTGTCTGTGACACTTCCTGCAGGTTTTTTCTTTGAACCAACAGTCATTTGCATGATGGGAAGACTTGCCACATTGGCTTTTGGTTTTTTGTGCTGTTCAGGGACATTTTGTGCATTTCAAATTATAATAGCTTTTTTTCTGCTGCATCCTTTACTGCAGAATCTAGCGGAATGCCCATTCTAAAATTAGCCATCTTTCTGCCAGTAGCCTCGTTTGAATACTTTGACTATGCAAGCCACATACAAGCCTGTTCCTTAATGCATCAGAAAGCCCATCTCTAAAGTTACAGTATTGGGAAAGTTTGCACAGCTCTGCAGTGTATTTAGAAAAACTTGTATCTTTTGACTGGTTCTTTTTGTAAAATCTAAATCTCTTAGCTATTGCCAACAGTTTAGGGCTCAAGTGATTTTGTAAAATTGTAACAGTTTCATCAAATGTCTTGCTTGCTGGCTTTTCAGGGGTTACTAGGTTGCTGAAGAGACTGTACATTCTTGGGTCCATTAAGCTAAGAAGTGTAAGGGCTTTCTTTTGCTCCTCCACATTGTTTGCATTACAATACAGTTAATCCGTCTCAATATATTCAGCCTTTATTAACACTATCAATTTTGTCAACTTTCCCGACTGAAGCCATTGCCACGTTATTCTCGCTTAAATTCAGCATGCCTTTCACTATTCCTGTGCGGTGCTCATGCCTTTGTTACTGTCTGTGACGACCTTCTCTGTACTAACTCTCGCTGTTTAGTCCCATAATAGGGCGGTAACTATCGGTGCAATTAACAATACTTTCTGACATTCAGGATCGTACTTGTAGCTAGCTTGTTGTGTCTGTGTACAACTACATATTAAATAATTGTGTTTATCGCTATCTGTGATATGAATAAACTCAGGACTCCCAAGCCGAAAGTTCCAAAGATTCACCACCAAGTGAAGTAAGTAATTCTCATCTCAGGTCTACATGGGCTTCTTTCCATTTTGAGACTTGGTTCTACAGTTCTCATCCAGGAGAGCTATTCTCCCCGCATCCAGGGTCGCATGCCATGTCAGAATTTTGAAAGTTTCAATGAGGTCCCTCTTTGTCTATGAAGGTTTTTGTATAAGAAGCACACTGTCCACACTGTAGAGCGTCAGCGCCTAGGACAGCCCCGCCACATTGTGAACACTGACCAGAATCTCCCAGAGCAATTTGCTGCAACGAGGCCTGGGTCCTGGTGCACGATTCAGACAATTTAAACACCGGCCTGGCAAGAGTGGGGGCTCCTCTGTTCCGCAATGCTAAGGTTATCAGACTGGCCCTGGCTGCTGTGCTTCATGCCTGCGGACTTGGTGGAAATTTGCCTCGCTAATAGCAGACATCCCACCCTGGAAAAACTCATTTCAGGGAGGTAGTACCACCGCCCCTTGCAACCCCATATCCCCCCCCACCCCCGGTTGACCTCCAAGGGTGTATGTAATACTTCGTTTAGTGATTTTGTCTAATCTGTAAACCAAGTTGGGTATATGCAGAAAATGCGACATTAAAATATGTGCTTATATCATATTATCATGGAGACGTTTTTTTATTCTGTTACAACTTTAAACAGGGAGTCTCCAGGGAGTTCAGCCTCATCACGTAGGACATCAATAGAGTAGCTCCTTAGCAGCTAGCCAGCTAGTTTAAATAACTTTAGCTATGCTAATAAACGAATGACACCTGTTAAACTCGCCTCAACATGCCTTTTACAGTCATTTAACCCACCATGGGCAATAGAAAAGTCACTGTTGCAAACAGAACAGTGAGCAACACTGTCATTATTTTTGACCCCTATTAGGCAGGGGTACAGTTTAGTGTAGTCTGGGGTGAAGTACGTTTTATATTTTCTTTCTTTGGAACACTCTGCCATGGTGCAGCAGGACACTAAAACTGAACTGACGGACAACGAAAGAGAGAGAGAGGTCGACTATAGAGCCCGCCACAGAGAAAACTGACAGGTCTACTTAGCACGATGAGAGACCAATCAGGATGCTCCCTCTTGCTCTTCCTCTCCCTCTCCCTCTCCATCTCCCTCTCCCACTCAAAAAAAAATCGATTTCTGGGATATTGTATATAATTTGCGGGCATCAGGGAGCCGCTATCAATAGAGGGAGACTCCCGGATCTTCCAGGAGAGGTGGGATGTCTGCAATATGAGGAACTGAATACCAAGGCTTTGGGTCTACTATGGGCTGCTCCGGGGATGTGGGTCTAAGGACTCAGCTGGGTTCAGAATGCTGTTGTTACTAGCTTCTACTGTTCGTATTTGTTTATTTTCTCTCTTTCTCTGTGCGCATTGGGGGTTAGTCTTTAATATTTTTAATTGGGTTCTTTCAGGTTCCTTGCTTTATGACCGCCTGTGAGGAAACAGCTCTCAAGGTTGTGTCACTGATACATTCTTTGATATTAAATGCACTTTGAATACGTTGTTGTAACTGAGGCTGAAATTGCGAGGGTTGGCACAGCAGATTGTATGGTTAGTGAGAAGCGCTCAGAATTATCAACAACACAGAGTGAAATCAATCAGTCCACTTGGTCTGTCCCGGAGTACTTTCACTCTCAAAGTTCAAAGTAAAGTTTATTATCAGAGTATATGTATGTCACCACATACAAACTTGCAATTCATTTTTCTACGGGCATACTCAGGAACTCCCTGGAATAGTCGCTATAACAGGATCGATAAAAGGTCAACCAGAAAACTGCAAATGCAAATGTAAATAAAGGCAACATAAAGAGTCCTAAAAATAAACTCATTGGTTGTGGGAACGTCTGGAAGGATGGGCAAGTGTGTGTCGTTATCTCCTGGGCTGTTCCAGCTTTTGAACAGATCTATTGTTGAGTCAAATTCACTGTCCCTTACTTTCAGATGGCAAGGAGCTGCCTGACTCTAAACAATCACAGAGTTGTAGAGACTGGGCAGAGCCAGGCCCATTTGGCCCTATGTGTCTGTGCTGGCCATCAACCATTTACACTAACTCCCCCTTTTTTTTTGTTCTCTCTACATTTTCATTGACTCTACCCAAATCCTGCCACTCACTTACACACCAGAGGCAATTTACAATGGCCAATCAGCCTTGCAACCATCTCCTTAACTTGTTTTTGGTATAGAGCAAAGAACAGTCCACCCCAGGAACAATTCCTTTGGCTCACTGTGTCTGTGCTGTACATAATGCTCAGTTAAACTGCACATCTGGCTGCAAGTGATCTAGTTCCCTCTGTTCCCTGCCTGGCCATACAGTATGTCTGTCCAAATGCCCCTTAGATGTTGCTGTTGTATCTTTCCCACCAGTTCCCCTGGCAGTGCATTTGAGGCAGTGTTAAAATAATTCTTTCTTTCTTATTATTCTTTCAACTTTCCCCTTTTTTTCTTAACCCATAATTTGCATATCCCAGGAATAAGACTGCCTATCCACCATATCTATGCCCTTCATAACTTTATATACTTTGATTAGGTTGTCCTCATCATTCCTGAAAGATCAATCCAAGTTTTGCAGCTTCTCCTTATACATAATATGGGTTGTTCTGCTGCAATGGGAAATCCTGTTTTATAGAAAGTCACCTTCTAGCAGAAAAAGCGGGCGTGGCCCTTAAGGCACACATTTTCCTGACTACAGCTCTGTAATGACCGATGACACAAAAGATTCTGAAGATGCTGGGAATGTTGAGCTAGACACCCAAAATCCCTTCATCAGGACTCAAGCCAGTCATCCGTGGAATGATCTTGTTACATCCCTTTTGTACTAGTCCTGATGAGGGGCGTCGGCCCTGATCATTGACTGTTATTACCGTCCATGGCTGCTGCCGGAGCTGTAGAGTTCCTCCAGATTGCAGATAATAAACAAAGCAGCCTGCAGAATGCAAATAGCGTTCCCTAATCTGTCAATCACATAATAACTAATTCTGACCTGGAACTACTCACGTTATAACAGAGCTGTCTGTACTCTGCAATCCAGGCTGTTCCACCCCAGACGTTCTCTTTTCTCCCAACACCAATGGGTGTGAAGAGCTTAAACCTGAAAGCACGTACCATCTGGCTCAAGGATAACTTCTGCCTTGCCGTTAAAAGACTGTTGAAGTGACCTCTTGTAGAGTCCACCATGTCATGGCTCACACCTTATTGTCTATCTGCACTACAGATCTGCACTACTCTGTAACCGTATTCAAAGGTTCTCTTCTGATCGATGATGATGATGATGATGGTGACTCAGGCCTGAGAGACTAGCGTAGGGCATTTTCATGCCTTACGAGGCGCGGAACGAAAGACCGTGTGGCGCGCCACTCCTCACACAGACATTTCGCAGTATTTTTCTTTTTATTTTATTGAGGTCGAGTTGCGAACTCAACATTCAACCCGGCACGGATGGGAAGTGTACTCGTGAATGGCCCGACTGGATTCAAACCCGGGAACCTCCGTTCCGGAGTCCAGCGCTGATGTCACTGCGCCACCAGCTGACCTATTATTATCAAAGTATGCTTACAGCTCTGAGATTCGTCTTCTCCAGATGGCTACAAAACAAAGAAAACCATGGAGGTCAATCAAAGAAAAACATCAACCTCTCCCGAGCACAATAAAACTTACAAATTGCAATGACCCCCCACTCAGAAAAACGAATCGTGTGAGCCACAAGAACCTCAAACCTCAACTTCCACCCTCCCGCACACAAAAAAATGTATAAATTGCACCCACTGCATGCAGAGAGACTGTTCCCATTGGTGGAGGCAGAAAAAGCATAAAGTACAAAATAAATTTATTATCGAAGTAGATGTATTTTATCATATACAGCTGTGAGATCTGTTTTCTTTTCCTCGTAAATCATAGAACCATAATAGAATCAATGAAAGGCTGCACCCAACAGGATGGACAAGCAACCAACGTGCAAAAGACAACAAACTGTGTAAATCAAAAGACAAAAAGTATAATAATAATAATGAATTCTTACTATAGCAATGTAGTTATAGGGTGATAATATAGTATAGGGTAGCAGTATAATAATAGTAATAAGTAAATAAGATAAATATTGAGGACATGAGATGAAGAATCCGTGAAAGTGAGTCCATAAATTATGGGAACAGTTCAGTGATGACGCATGTGAAGTTATCCCACTGGTTCAAGAGCCTGATGCTTGAAGAGAATAACTCTTCCTGAACCTGGTGGTGTGAGTGCTGAGGCTTCTGTGCCTTCTTCCTGATGACGTCAGTGAGAAGAGAGCATGGTGGGTGTCCCTGATGATGCTTTCCTGCTCATCTCTCCATGTAGATGTGCTCAGTGGTGGGGAAGCTTTACCCATGACGGACTGGGCCATATCCACTACTTTTTGTAGTAGTTTTCATTCAAGAGCATTGGTGTTTCCATACCAGGCCGTGATGCAACTAGCCAATATACTCTCCACCACAGATCTATAGAAGTTTGCCAACATCTTTACAAGGAAGTAGAGGAGCTGTAGTGCTTTGTCCAGGGCAGTTTTTCTGAAATGAATAGACCTTAGGAATTTAATATTTCTGACCCTTTCAGGACCAAGGGGCTGATTATTGACTTTAAGAGGAGGAAACCAGAGGTCTTGGGTGACATTGACTGGGAGGTGGTTGCTATGGCACCAGCTTTTCAATCTCTCTCCTGTGTGCTGATTTGTCACCACCTTTGATTTGGCCAACAGCAATAGCATCATCAACAAACTTAAATATGGCATTGGAGCTGTGCTTAGCTGCACAGTCATAAGTGTAAAGTGAGTAGAGAAGGGGGCTAAGCATGCAGCCTTGTTTTTGGAGATTATGGAGGAGATGTAGTTGCCAATCCAAGCTGACTGGGGTCTGCAAGTGAGGAAATCAAGGATCCAATTGTACAAAGGGGTATTGAGGCCAAGGTCTTGAAGTTTCTTGATTAATTTTGAGGGAATGATGGTATTGAATGCTGAGCTGTAGTAGATAAGGAGCATTCAGATGTATCTATCTTTGCTGTCCAGATGTTCCAGGGTTGAGTGAAGAGTCAATGAGATGGCATCAGCCTTGGATCTGTTGGAGCGTATCCAAGTTGCTTATTATATTTCATCAACAACCTCTCAAAACACTTCATCACAGTGGAACAAAGTGCTTCTAGACGATAATCACTGAGGCAGGTGAACCACATTCTTCCTGGCACTTAAGAATGAAATTGGCTGGGTAAGGAACCCAGAGTGATATGAAGAGATGATTTTATGTACAGGTGTAAAGTGAAGATAGATTAAATCATGGTGTTAAAATGGCTGCTGGGTAAGTACCTTAAAGGAACTTTTGGGGCCCCAGGGAGAGGGTGGCAGACTAGAACTATCTCTCTCATTGAGCTAAAGTGGCTGAATAGCCTCCATCAAAATCTGAGTCTTCATGTGATTCAGGGATTTTGTGGCATGGGCACAAGATCAAGGCTGCCATGTTACTGCAATAGTGAGGGAAATTGCTGCTCTGCTCTAGGTGGAAAATTAAACAGAGACTCTGTCTTTTCTGAGCTAAATCTCAAAGATCCCACAAGGATATTTCATAGGATTGTTCTCATGCATCCTTGCTGATATTCATCAACCAGAATAACAATAAAATGATTAATATTAATCTTGGCTTTATTCATCACATGTACATCGAAACGTACAGTGAAAAGCATTGCTTTGCGTCAATGACCAACACAGGCTGAGGTGAGCTGCTGCAAACGCCAGCATGCCTCCAGCACCAAGATAGCATGCCACAATTTATTAACCATAACCTGTACCCCTTTGAAATGTGGGAGGAAACCAGAGCACCTGGAGAAAAGCCACACAGTCACGGGGACAATATACCAACTCCTTACAGACCGCGGTGGGAATTGAACCCCCATCTTACAGATGCCCCATAAAGCATTATGCTAACCCACTATATTAATATGACACTCTGAAAGACTTACTTGGGAAATATCTTGTTGTTTGTGATGGTGAATTTTAGATTAGCACTCTAAGCGATAATACTTTGGTAATACTTACACAATGGAGGCTGTCAATTTGGCAATCTAAGTGTCCTTCTTAAGTGAGAGGCATTTTTGTTCTTTGAAAGTTATTACTGTATTAATCTAATATATGTCTAATAGTGTTTTTAAATAGTCACTATTTCAAAGTTGAAAGTAAAGTACACATATGTCACCATATCGTACCCTGAGATTAATTTTCTTGCAAGCATTAACAGGAAAATAAAGAAATACAATAGAACTGATGAAAACTGTACATAACAAAGACTGACAAGTATCTAATGTGCAAAAAAACACAAATTGTACCAAAAATAAATTTTAAAAAAGTAAATAATACTGAGAACATGAGTTGTAGAGTCCTTGAAGGTGAGTCTGTAGACTGTGGAGTTTACTGAAGGTTTTTTAGCAGACTTTTTTTGTTAGATTTTTACAAGACTTATTCTTACAGGATTTTCCTTTCACATATGTCAATGATATTTTTCTGTAAACAGTCAAAAAGCATTAAATGTATTCACAAAGCCTTAAACCTTAAGGGAAATATAGCACTTGTTCTGGTAGAGGACATGGAAGAAAATCACCCCAAGGAGTATGACGTGCTTGTGCTAAAGCCCACTGACTCTCAAACCATTGACGTAAGTTAGTTTAAAATCCTGGGTACACTTCCTCTATAAAGATGTCATGCTGTTCTTGTTCTTGTCCTTTGATGACCTTGCCAAGTTTGGGAACCCTATACAGTCGATGTTTTACAATCAGCTCTGGTGAAGGGAAGTTAGCCTTTTTGAGAATTTCTACAATTTCTGACATGCCATTTTTACCTGTGTCCAATTCACATCCTGAGATTCTTATTTCAAGAATGCCTGTACAACTGTCTAGACACAGTGTGAAAAGTGAAAACTCACCGTTTGTGCTTTTCCGTGCTTCTGATTATAATTACAGTATACTACTGAGTTATGCACACAACAGATTTATCAGCTGTGGTTTAGCCAGGGTGCTATCTTGACTCTGGGACAGGAAATTTAATTTCTCATTCATTCCTTCTGCAGTGGTAAAACCTAAGCTGACGCTCCAGAGCAGTACGAAAATTACCGTCTACTACATGGCTAGAGAGATGCTATCTTTTAACGGAAGTCTGACCCAGGTGGGTGGAGAATTATTCTCAGCATCTTGCCTCTATCTATTCCTAGAGCATTTTTTGACGGCTCAGAGCCCGCACTCGCTCATGTTTAGAAGAATGAGGGGTGATCTCATTGAAACCTAAATATTGAAAGGCCTAGTTAGAGTGGACGTGAGGAGGACGTTTCCTTTCTATGAGAGACAAGGACCTCTCTGGGAGAGTTTAGAATCAGAGGGCACAGCCTCAGAATAGAGGGGTGTCCCTTTAGAATTGAGATGGGGAAGAATTTCTTTAGTCAGAGGATTGTGAATCTGGAACTCAATGCCTCAAATGGCCGTGGAGACCAAGTCTTTGGATATATTTATAGCGGTGGGCGAAGGTTCTTAATTAGTCAGGGTGTCAAAAGTTATGGGGGGGGGAAGCAGGAGAATGGGTTTGAGAGGGAAAATAAATCAGCCACGATCAAATGGCAGAGCAGATACAATCGGCTGAGCAGTGTAATTCTGTTCCTATATCTTATGGTCTAAGTTCTCTCAAATGAGTGATACAGTTTGCTGGTTTATGGAAGGCACCACACTGCAACCCTTTGTGGCTTTAGTACAGTGAGGAAGATATTCTAGAAATGTACCTTAATTTTCTTTAGTGATTGTACTTATTTTATCTTTGGCATTTTAACTATTAATCTATTCTTCATTGTACACACTCCAGTAATAATAATTAAAGATAAGTACAAAAATATAACTTTAATAAATAAAACTTAGAGATCCTCAAACAGGTGTGACAGTAATTCATTCATATTCAGCCAATCTGTACACACAATAGATCAATGAAGGTTAAGCCTGAACAAAAGTAACTTAGTAAAGCCATGAGGCAATTCAGCATGGAAACAGGCCATTTGGTACAACTTGCTCATGCTAACCAGTTAGTCCCACTTCCCTTACCAAATCATGAGCCTGTAGCTGTACTAGTGCCTTTTAAATGTTGTAATTGTGACTGCTTCACTCAGTTTCTCAGGCAGCTCATTCCCATTAGACCATAAGACATAGGAGGAGAATTAGGCCATTCAGCCCATTGAGTCTGCTCCACCATTCCATCATGGCTGATCCTGGATCCCACTCAACTGTATCAACCTGCCTTCTTGCCATATCCTTTGATGCCCTGACCAATCAGAAAACTATCAACTTCCGCTTTAAATATATCCACGGATTTACTACTCTCTGGCTAAAAAAATTCCTCTTAACCTCTTCATGTATCTTCTGCATAAAGAATTTGCTCCTTAGATTGCCTGTAAGTCTTTCTCCTCCCATTTAAATCTATGTCCTACAGCTTTTGATTCTATTTCCCTGGGCAAAGGACTGTGTGCATCCACCCTACCTCTGCCACTCAAGCTCATAACTTTACACAACTCTATATGGTCAACATTGCAACACCCTGGTTCAGAGAAACGTTGTCTTGTTTCTATATATTATGTGGTTATATATGTTATATACAATTATATACTTAAATGACTCTAAATTTGACTTGACTTGAGCAGAGAGGGCACAGATTTCCACCAAAATCAAATGTAGCAGAAAAATATGAAAAGGAACCAGGAAAAAAGGGATAATGTTACTGACACTCACTCTGGCAGCTTCTCTATAAGGTCAATGGGTAAATAAAACCAAGGGTCCTTCAAATGAAGAACAATGACCTGCTTACCTGTTGTTCGGCCAGTGCTGGGGTTCTCAGTCTGACTGGGTGCCAACTCTTTTGCCTGAGCAGGGTGTAGGCATTTCTGTGGGCAGGTGCCCTGAAGAATGGCAGGTTTTCTGCTCAGTCTGACATCCACTTGGGGAGATTTGGATGCTCTCAGATGCTGGTCAGGATGAGCTTCTCCTTGCTGAACTACGAGCGACAGAATTTGAAACTGCCTCTTGGAAGCTGTGAGAGATTTACAGCCCAATTTCCTGAGGGACGTTTATTGCTGTCTGTTTTTTTTCTATTTGCTGTAAAGCTTTGAGCTCTAGTGATCTGCACTGTGACTCTTGTTCCTTGTTTGCTTATAATCATCTTCTGCGTCACTAATTAAGTTCTAGTTGGTCACGGAAATAAGCACAAACCAGGGTCTTATGCACTCTAGAAATAATCTACCTTAACTATTTAGTTACCGATTGTTTTCAACTGCACCCAGTTTCTATGTTTATTTTGCATAATAATGTAATGGCAATTACATATTGAAGTAATCTTATTAATTTGATAAATCTTGAATATTTTATAATTAATATTATTCATTTTTTACTTTCTTGTAATAAGACCACTTCCATATAGTTGCACCTTTTAACCTGGTGAAATTGAGTTTAAGTTGAAGTTTATTGTCATTCAGGCACACACATTTATACAGCTAAACAAAACAACATACACTGGGACCAAGGTACAAAACACAGTACATATTTCACATACAGTACAAAAAATAATATTAGAAGATAAAATGTAATCCAATAGATGTACAAGTTGGCATAAAATACATATACAACATAGTTAAATACATATCAGTGTAATGCTACTGGTGCTGAGGGAGAGATGACTTGAGAAAGGTCCTCAAAGATATGAATGTTAGTCTTCAGTTCACTTTTGGGATCTGTGCGTCATTGGCAAGATCAACGTTTATAGCCCATTCCCAATGGCCTGTCAGGTGGTGGAGGTGAGTCAACTTCTTGAACTTTCTGCATTCATTCTTGTGAAGATGCTCCCACAGTGTTTTTGGTGGGGTATTTAGACCAGGCGACAATGAAGTTTGTCCAGGTCAGGGTGAAGTGTGACATGAAGGTGAACCTGCAAGTGGTGATGTTCCCATGTGCCTACAGTCCTCGTTCTCCTTGGTAATATAAGACAAAGGGTTGAACAATGTTGTCAAAACAACCTGCATGGCATTTTGCTGTTGGTACACATTTCATTCACTGTGCTCCTATGGTAGAGGGAATGAGTGCTAAGGGGGTTTAATGTGATGCCAATTCATTGGGTTTCTTTGTCCTGGATAATGTAGATCTCCTTGAAAAGTGTTCATGCCTCAATCAGATTCAGATTCATTTATTTAGCAAATGTACATCAAAATATACAGTGGTTATTTGGTTATCATTTGGTTAACAACCAACACAACCTAGTGTTTGATGGCTCTGGGCCTGTACCCACTGTATTCAAGCCTGCTCCACTAGTTACTAACATGGCTGATCTTCCACTTCAAAGAGATTTTACTGCACTACCATGACATTCCCTTGTTCCCTTCATGCCTAGAACTTTGCCAGTCTCTGACTGAATGAGCAGAAGGACTGAGCTTGCATAGCTCTGCAAGGTGGAGTATTCCTAAGGTGAACGAAGAAATTTCTGCTCATCTCCTGACAAAACAGCCTAACTCATATTCTCAGACTATGTCCTTTGATCCTGAACTCCTCATCCAGGGAAACATTCTCCCTGTGTCGAGCATGTTAATCTTATTTATTTATTTTTATTTATTGAGATACAGCGTGACTGTGGGAGGAAAGCAGAGCACGTGGAGAAAACTCACTTGGTCACAGGAGGACATACAGACTCCTCACAGATGGCAATGGAATTGAACTCTGAACTCTGAACTCTGAACCTTGTGCTGTAATAATGTTGCACTAACCACTTCTCTACCATGGCACCCAATGAGATGTCGTCTCATTCCTCTGAACTCCAAAGAAAGCAACCCAGTCTCCTCAGTCTCTCCTCATGTGGCAAATCTGTCATCCCTGTACCAGTCCAGTGAACCGTTGTTGCATTTCCACTGGGATTAGTACACCCTTTCTCAAGTAAGGCAACTAAAACTGTTCCTGGTGTGGTCTCACCAAATCTCTCTACAATTGTAATAAATCTTCCCTCATCCTTTAATCAAATGCTCTTGCACTAAACAGTAAGACATTATTTTCCTTCTTCTTTTACCTATTCTCATTTGTCTAACACCTGGGTCTCCTCCTCCTTCCTTTTCGCCCATGGTCCAATTCCCTCTTTTATTAGATTCCTTCCCCTTCAGTCCTTAACTTTGTCTACCGACCTGTCTTCACCTATCACCTTCTAGCTATTGTTCTTCTCCCTGTCCCACCTTTTTATTGCGGCATCCCCCCCACCCTTTCCAGTTCAGGAGAAGGGTCACGGCTCAAAACGTCAACTACTTATTCATTTTCATAGATGCTGCCTGACCTGCTGAGTTCTTCCAGCATTTTGTGTGTGTTCATTTGGATTTCCCAGCATCTGCAGAATTTCTCATCTGTATCATTTTCCCTCCTACATCCAGATGTCGGCTTTCAATGATATCACGCAAGTACATCTTTGGACACTGGCCCAAACTCTCACCATGTTCCGATTATTCTGCTTTACTGCTTTAATGTGCACTGAAATGGATGATCTCATCTTTTATCTACACACTGTTTAATCTGCCATGTTCTTACTTAGTCATTCCTTTTATCTCCGGAAGTATCACTTCACAACCTCCTCTGTATTCACAATCCTACCCAGTGTGAAACTGATATCAAACTTGGAAATGTGACATCAGCCTAATCATTAAATTGTGAATAGCTGGAGACAAAACACCAATCCCAGTTAATCATATCCTGCCAATGTGAGAAGGAATTATTATTCCCACTGTTTGCTTAAAATATTTGCATTGCACCAATGCAATCAGAGCAAAATGGTCAGTCAAACTTAGACAGGGAGTAGTTTCTGTAGTGAGGAGACAATTCCCAAAATCAACATCACACTTGGGTATGTGATGAAAATCTGTGCCCTTCCAACCCTCCTCAGTCCATAAGAAAGGTCTTGACCTAAAACATTGGCTATACGTTTCTCTCCCCAGTTGCTGAGAACCTCCAGCAGCACTGACTTTGCTCCCCCAGAGGACATCTGATTTTGCTTTTTAGTTGCAGGTCCCCCCCCCCCGCCAACCCTCCCTCTGAATATCCTCTGCTTTACTTCATCCTACTGCCCACCCCGCATCTACCCAAACCACCAGCCACACGGCATCCAGCCCCGCCCTTCATCTTCTCAAATCCTCTTTGCTCTCAAGTCCACACATTTGCTCCATCCCTTTTGAACATCTCAGCAAGCAATTTAAGTTGCTAATGTCACTGCAAAATTCGTGCAATACGTTTCAGTTACCAGCTGTGTCTGTGACGACAGGCAGTGTTACCTCAGTCCTGGCCACCTCTGTTCGGTACAGATCTCCTGTATGGTCTTTGTGGAGTTTGAATGGTTTCCCTTTGGAACATTACAGCACAATACAGGCCCTGTGGCTCACAATGTTATGTAGACTTTTTGATCTACTTGAAGATCAATCCAACCCTTCCTTCCTACATAGCCCACCACTTTTTTTTATCATTCATGTGCCTATCTTAGAGTGTCACAAATGCCCTTAAGTATCTAATTCTTCCACCAACCCAGGATGTTTAATGCACTATCACTCTCTATGTTAACAAAAAACTTAGCTTGGTTTCACAGGGTGCTTCAGTTTCCCCCTATCTCTCTAAACCATGCTGGCTTTAGGTTAAATGGCCATTGTAAATGTCCTCAGATGGGAGGAGAGGGAAATGGTGGGGTGGACTAATGTTGAGGGTACAACAGGAAAATAAGATTAGTGAAGGTCGTTGATTGATGATGGAGAGATGAAGCACCTGTTTCAGATACATGAGAGGCATTGAGAAATCTCTTAGATTTGGGCATGCACGATAGTCCTGGAGAGCGATGTAGGAGAGAAGGATTGGATTGATCTTCAAGTAGGTTTAAAGGTTGGCCCAACATTGTGGGCCAAAGGGCCTGTACTGTTCTGTAAAGTTCTATGTTCTATGATCGTTTATTGTTTATTGAAATACAATGCCCTTGGTTTAAGTAATATTAAGGCCTTGCTGAAGCAGAGCAATGCTGGATTGCAACAATTTTCAGAGAGCTCTTTCATGAGCATAACCCTCTCTGCCATCGAGGACATTGTCAAGAAGCAGCTTCTCAGGAACTAAAGGTGGTCACCATCCAGGACACACCCTCTTTATGTTACCAACATTGAGGAGAAGTTGTTGGAGCCTGAAGACCCACAGTCAACAATTCAGGAGTGGCTTCTTCCCCTGCACCATCAGATCTCTGAAAGGTCCATGAATCCATGAACACCACCTCATTATTCCTGTTTCTTTACACTATTGACTTATAATTTTATACTTTTTTGTGATGTTATTTGCAGTTTTTTTGCAGCCACAGAACAGTAAATTACATGTTGTACAAGTCTCTGATAATGAATTTGATTTTGATTCCAATTCAGCACAATTTCAAATCACAACCCATGCATGGCTATGCTTTATTTATTCAAGGGGGACATACTTCAAGCCCAAAGGAAACTTTCAACCAGTTACGATTTGATTATTGTAGATCCAGAACTTTTTGCCAATATAATATTGACTTTAATGGTACTTGTCATCATTAAAGTATAAATCTCCCAGTAACTGGCAGTGAGGAAGAGTTGTCATGTAAATTGCCATGAACTGCTGTTATTACTCTTGCAAAATAGCAGCTCATCCTTAACCTCCCTGTTCTTTTAGAGGATGTGGCAAAATTGCACATTAAGATTGAATTATCCTCAATTTTGAAAGTCAAAGCTGATGCATAACAATCTTAATATCTATTAATGTTGCCATAATTGTTAAAGTTACGTCAATCAACATCTTCAGCCCGGAAAGGATTATGTCTAGGGCCAAACCATGGGTCAAGATTAAATCATTTAAATAAAATCCACTTATCCCTGAGGGAGAGAAACTTTTTGCTAAACTTTCACATGAGTTAGTATTTTTGTTTTTTATATCTTTTATTCTTAAATCTATGTTTATTTTATGTTTATGCCTGGTTTAAGACTGTTTAAAAATCTAGCTGTTGGAGGAATTCAGTGGGTTAGGCAGCATTCATTGAGGGAAATGGAAATGTTGACTATTTCCCTCCATGTATGCTGCTTGAACCATTGAGTTGCTGCAACAGCATCTTTTTCTGCTCAAGATTCAAATATATCATGTCTTATGAATTTGATTTGAAATCCATCTCTTGCATTTCCATTAAGACTATTTAATCCTCTTTCTTTTTGTTTCTGTTCTACTGTCAGATGGTGAGCATTGGTTTGAAAACTCATCAGGATGTGCTAAGCTGTCTCACCTCAGCTCCATTGCATGGGAGAATCCCACTCCATGTCTTCATTACCTCTGGACCTTCCCAGAACAATTAATTCCTGGCCACACTCCCTCTGACACTGTGGTGTCAAGAGAACAACCTCTCCCTTAATGTCGCAAAAACAAAGGAGCTGGTTGTGGATTAAAGGAGGAATGGAGATGGGCTAACCCCTATTGACATCAATGGATCTGGGGTTGAGAGGGTAAACAGCTTCAAGCTCCTTGGCATCCACATCACCGAGGACCTCACGTGGTCTGTGCACACCAGCTGTGTGGTGAAAAAGGCATAACAGCGCTTCTTTCACCTCAGACAGTTGAGGAAGTTTGGTATGGGCCTCCAGATGCTTATAACTTTCTACAGGGGCACAAATGAGATCAACCTGAATGGCTGTATCACCGCCTGGTATGGGAACTGTACCTCCCTTAATCGCAGGATTCTGCAGAGTGTGGTGCTGACAGCCCAACGTATCTGTAGTCGTAGACTTCGCATGATTCAGGACATTTATAAGGACAGGTATGTAGAAAGGACCTGTAGCATCACTGGGGACCCAAGCCATCCCAACCACAATCTATTCCAGCTGCTAACATCCGGGAAATGGTACCGCAGCATAAAAGCCAGGACCAACAGGTTCCGGGACAGCTTCTTCCACCAGGCCATCAGACTGATGAACTCACTCTGATTTGAGTTGTCTCTATATTACATTGACTGTTCTATTTATTATAAATTACTATGAATTACAATGATTGCACATTGCGCATTTAGGTAGAGACGTAACGTAAAGATTTTTGCTCCTCATGTATGTGAAGGATGTAAGAAATAAAGTCAATTCAATTCAATGGTGAATCCGTAGAATTCATTGCCACAGATATCTGTGGAGGCTGAGTCTTTCAGTATATTTAAAGTGGAGGTTAATTTGGAGTTACATCTGAACAATACCTTTGGGGCCTTCAATCCATGCTGCCAAGCAACCACTGATTTAATCCTGGCTTAATTACAGGACAATTTACAATGACTGATCAACCTACTTACTGGTGTCTTTGAACAGCGGGAGGAGACCAGTGCACCTGGAGGAAATCCAGGTGCAGACGGGAAAGAATGTTCAAACTTGCTTACAGAGGATTCCGGAATTGAACTCTGAACTCCAGCGCCTCCAGCTGTAATAGTGTCGCACTAACCACCAACTATGGCATCCCAATCTTGATTAGTAAAGGTCTCAAAGGTTATGGGGAAGAGGCAGGAGATTGGAGATGAGAGGGATAATAGATCAGCATGATTTATATTGTCTTCTGAGGTTGTTCATTGTGATGGAGAATGATTCATTTCAACTTGGTGTTGGTTCTGCAATACCTTATTAGCCCAACATGAAACTACAGACTCTTCCACAGATGCAGCAAAACGGTGGGCAAAGAGGTGGGGAACTGTTGATTACCACACAAAATATTGGAGGAGCTCAGTGGACTAGGCAGCAACTATGGAGGCAAATGGATAGTCAATGTTTCAAGTCAAGGTACTTTGGACAGAAGGGTAAAGGGGAGGCAGCGAGTATGACAAGGTGGAGGGAAGAGGTGGGGCAAGAACTGACAGGCTTCTCTGTATTCTAACCCACCATGCCTTTGAGTCCAGATGAAGGGTCTCGACTTGAAACATTGATGGTCCATTTCCCTCCATATGTTAGTCCTGGACTAGCTGAGCTCCTCCAGCTCCCTTGTTCCAGAGAACTTATGACATTAGCTGCTCATTCCTCTGATTAGACGGGGCTTAGGAGCATTCCCAATGGCATCCCAAATGCTCATCCTCCACCTTGAGCTGGAATATGGGAGTAATGTCGACGGGAGCTTGATGGTCGACGTAGACTGAATGGCTGAGAGGCCTGTATTACTCTATGCGTAGATGCGAATAAGTATATTGCATTTCTTCAAGTTCAGAATAGAGATTCTGGAGTCTCACATCAGGGAAACGTACCTCACCGAGTGATATAGAATGGCTGCATGAAAGCTTCACCAGACTGGTTCCAGAGATGGCTGATTGGCTGAATGGTTCAAATGGTTCTGTTTATTATCAGAGAACGTATACAATACACAACCTGAACTACTTTGCAGGCATTCCCAAAGAACAGAAGAATCTGGAAAGAATGAATGACAGAAAAACATTAGAACCCCAGAGCCCCCTCTCCCCCTCCCCGTGTAAGCCAGAGAAAAGCAACAATGTGTTAACATCCCCGCTCCCCCCACCCGTTTCAGCAAAAAAGCATCATCGCCCACCAACACCAATAGCAAAGCACCCAAAGAGAGACCATGATGGGCAGTCAACAAAAAATATTGTTTACCGGACAGTTCAACATTTCTCACCAACAAGGGACAGACAGAAGTCACCCATTTCACAATGAAAGGGCTGACTAACAGTCATTATTACAATATCACAGTCTGCTACGCCGCTTTTTATTCCAAGCTTTTATGGCTTGAGAATTGGCAGCGAACTCTCCCTACCAACGAGAGAGAGAGAATGCGATTGCTCAATTACAGAGACCTCTGCCCTAGCGAAATCCTGATGTTCCTTCTCCTGCAAAAACCTCAGGCAGCGACACTGGCCTGGAATCGGTTCTCCACAGGGACGTGCAGGGCTGCATCCCAGAGGAGCCATCTTCCAAGCCGTGCCTGTGGAGTGTTGGAAAACAGCCAGAGAGTTCCAGGAGCAGGGACTTATCTGCCATAAAAATAAACAGTTTGAGTGCCAGTGCAGATCACGACCTTGATAGAACCCCTGCCACGTTGAAAAGGAGAAAAAGAGACATTAAAGAGAGGAATGAGGTGAAAGTGAGTATTCTTTAGAGCTGAGATGAATATTTAAATTAAAAAGACATTTTGATTGGTACATGGATTGGAATGGTTTAGAGCAGGGTTTCCCAATTTAGTGACCACGGATCACTTGCTTAATGGTATTAGTCTGTGGTATAAAAAAGGTTGGGAACCTCTGGTTTGGAGGGATGTGGGTCAAATGTGAGCAACTGGGAGTAAGAAATAGGCAAAAGAAAATCTGCAGATGCTGGAACTTCAAGCAACGCACTCAAAGTGCTGGAGAAACACAGCAAGCCAGGCAGCGTCTACGGAAAAGAGTACAGTCGATGTTTTGGGCTGAGACCCTTCATCAGGACAGGAGAAAAAAGATGAGGAGTCGGAGTTAGAAGGTGGGAGGAGGGGAGGAAGAATCAGCCCACGGCTTCCTCTATTGTCGCGATGAGGCCACACTCAGGTTGGAGGAGCAACACCTTATATTCCATCTGGGTAGCCTCCATTGATTTCTCTCACATCTGGCAATGCCCTCCACCCCCAATTCACCATTCCCCATCACCTTTTCCCTCTCTCCCCTTATCTCCTTACCTTCCCATCACCTCCCTCTGGTGCTCTTCTCCTTTTTCTTTTCTTCATGGCCTTCTGTCCTCTTCCGTCAGGTTCCCCCTTCTCCAGGCATGTAACTCCTTCACAAAGCAACTTCCCAGCTCCTTACTTCACTCCTCCCCCTTTTACCTATCAGCTTGTGTTTCTCCCTCCCCTCCCCCCTCCTTCTAAGTTTGACTCCTCATCCTTTTTTCTCCATTTCTGATGAAAGGTCCAAAACATCAACGATACTCTTCCATAAATGCTCCCTGGCCTGCTGAGTTTCTCCAGCATTTTGTGTGTGTAACTGAAATAGGCAAACTGGACCACATGGACAATTTAAACTGAAGGGTTTGTCCCCATGCTGTTTGACTGTCCAATTCTAAGACTCTATGTTATCTCATTGGAACTGACAGAGACATAGGAAGATTCAACAGGCTAGAGTGGATGTTCTTGTTGAGAGTCCCAGTCCCAGATTAAGGGGTTAAACCATTTAGGACAGAAGTGTACTTCTATACAGTAGATGTGTAGTGGAGAATATATTAATGGGTATCTTCAATGTACAGGAAGGTGTTGTTTAGGCTCCATTTGAATGACTGTAAGGACCCCTCCCTTTATAAGCTATCTAGTCGATCGCTGGCCTGACTGCCGAAGAGGCCCAGCCCATTCACTCCCTGTTCTGGCAGGGTGACTGCCTTTAGATGTCATGTGCAATCTCCCTCAGTTTGCCATGCCATTGAAGCTGTGGAACCTGCTGTCTCTGCTTTAACTTTCATCCCTCCCCATCAATTTTCCCCAATGTATTTTCTGTTCTATGCTATTCAACTACCTTTCACAACCAGCCTTCATTACAGAGTACCGTTATCAATCGCCACCTTAACATGATATTCACTGGTTTCTGTCACACTCTTGGTGTCTTCTTCATGTTTGCTATGGGTGTGTTTCCATCATCTGTGGACATGTCTGGTGTGGCCGGCTGGTGTTCATCTCTTATGCTCTCTGTAATTACAAGGCCACTGGGTACACTTTATCCCCTGATCTGCCTGTGGGAGCAACACAAAGGTGAATTGTATGGTTTATATCAACACATGTCTTTCCCGTCTCAGCTATAGCTTCGGCTAAGCCATTCCTGATTGTTTGGTTCTAAAATACCTGAACTCTGAGGGTGGTAGGGTGCATGGGACCGTTGTCGAAACCCTAACGGTCGGCACATTTCCTCCATCACTTTCCCTGTGAAATGTGCTCCCTGATCCGAGTCCACCTGGTCTGGGATTCCCCACCTTGGTAGGATTTCATGAGGGAGAATCCATGCGGCGTGCTAGCAGCGCAGTCCTTTGCCGAGAAAGCCTCTACCCCCCCAGGTGAAGTGATCCAGAGTAGACAGTAGCTTCTCCCCCTGCTTTTCAGCAGGGGCCCCCTGAAGTCCATCTGGATGTTCTCCCAGTGTCCCCTCCAGAGTGGATGATTTGCCAGCTGTAGCTTTCTACCCTTGCCAGGGTTATGCTGGGCACAAATAATACAATGGCGGCAGAATTTCTCAACATCCCCGTCCATCCTTGGCCACCACAAGTGCTGCCAGCGTATCGTGATCCTGCTCTGCCTTCCCTGATGCAGCACCCCATGATATAACTTCAGTAGTATCTGCCTAATACATAGTGGGGCCACCACGACTCCTTCCTCCCCATTTGTCCAGCTTCCATCTGGTCCCTCCTTTGCTCCCTGTCACCTCCATCTCCTCCTCTGCCTCCACCTCATCATATAATTTAATTAAACTGGCCTCAGTCGTTTCTTCCTGCATACTTGCAATTTCAATTGCCCCTTGTTCATCTGCTACCTTCTTCGTACTGATATCTGCCCACTCATTTCATTTCTGCTCCTTACCATCTGTGTGGGCAGACTCACTGCTTCCAGCAGTTCTTGTATCAGGTGCCCGTACTGAATACCTGCCCCTGTTGAGGTTACAAATTGATACTGTGCCCATGCCACCAGATAACCACTCACCACCCTGAAGGCAGGTCGGCTGTCTGTGTTTATAAATACTCATTTGCGTTTACTGCAGCGCAGTTGCCTCTATCAGGGTCACCAGTTCCGCCACCTGAACTGAGCAACCCCTGGCAGTGCACCTGAAGCTAATTCTTCACCTGTTTCCTTCACCATGGCCCACTCAGTCCTGTCTATGTACCTTTGGAACCCATCTATAAAAATGTCCTCCGCTTCCTCCGGAAGAGAACACCTTCACACCGATATCTTCTTCCAGTTTTATTTCCATTTGGCACTTGTGCACCTCCCCCTCTGTTAGGAAGGTGCTTGTGGGCTTCATTCCGGTGTCCCTAGGCATCATTAATGACTTGTGCACAGTTGTCAGTGTGTCTGTGCTGGTTATGTTGTGTTCTCTGTGGTTGTACACATTCACTGCCCCTGGCTTGTCCATATGATTTCTCCCTTTCCTGAATCTTTAACAGGCCTTGCTTCCCTAAGGATATCAGTTCTAAGGATAGTAACCTCATTATTTGGACGGACCCAGAAATACACTGGAAGCTGTCCCTGGTGAGTTTGAGTATTTGTGATGCCCTTCTTTCTGCTTTCACTGTTTTTCCTCCTGTACCCATAATATAAAGAGCCTGTCGGGTTGTTGGCAAGGGTATGTCAGTTATCAGTATTGATGCCCCTGTGTCATCTAACATATTGCATTGCTGGCCCCCTAACATTGCTGTTGTGTACATCCCCAGGTCACCACTGCTGGAAGTGGTGGTCCATCTTCACCATCTGTTGACAGTCAGATTGGTTAGACTGGGCACTGATGGGGTGAGAGATTGCTGTGACTTTCACTTGTTTCTCTTTCCTCTTTTTTGGACACTGTCTCCAATCCATATCAACTCCTTCACCCTCCCATATCTCTGCCAGCAGTCCCGTGCTTCACGCCCTGGTTTCCGGCACACAACACAAGCCCTCTGTGATGTCACAGCAACTGCATCCACCATAGCCACTTTATGATTTCTCTTGTACTTTCTTTGGTCTACCTCACTGACCTGTGAAACTATCGCAGAGTAGGTCCGCTATCCCTAAATCTAAAACTTTCTGGTGGGCTGAATTCAGGCCTTCCTTCTTCAATCTCGGGAAGACTGGGTCATCCCTCCCTTTTGTGGAAGATTTCACTGGCCCAGCATGGGCTCGATATTTTATGTGTTATACCTCAAAGGACAATTCCATATTTGCAATGTTTTCTTTGAAACTATGCACAAACTTCACCCCTCCTGTTTCGCACCCACACGTCAGACATCTAAATTAACTTCAATCAACATTGTCTGGTCTGTGCTTCATGGCGTTTAGGAACCTATTGTTAATTTAAATTAAATCTACAATTTACATTCAGATTTGAAGATTGGTGGCTGGAGTCGTTTGCTGCGTGTAAATGTGCCAAACCCAAAAATCACTCTAACACTGGTGTGGAATCAGAAATGTCCTTGAATGGTGAATCCAGCAAAAAGTAATGGGTATGGTCCAGTTATCACAGATAAATCCCTCCCCACCACTGAGCACACCTACATGAAGCACTGTTGCAGGAAAGCACCATCCATCATCAGGGACCCTCAGCATCCAATACGTGCTCTCTTTTCACTTCTGCCCACCAGGAAGAAGGTTCAGGAACAGTTATTACCCCTCAACCATTAGACTCTTGAACCAACGGGGATAACTTCACTCAACTTCACTTGCCCCATCATTGAATGGTTCCCACAACTTATGCATTTACTTTCAAGGTCTCTGCATCCCATCTTTGCAATAATTATTGCTTGTTTATTTGTTATTATTATTTCTTCCTTTTTGTATTTGCAGTTTGTTGTCTTTTGCACACTGACCGAATGCTCAAGTTGGTGTGATCTTTCACTGATTCTATTATAGTTTTTTTCTATTATGGATTTACTGAGTATGCCTGCAAGAAAAAAAATCTCAGGGTTGTATGTGATGACATATATATATATATATACTTAGATAATATATTTACTTTAAACTTTTGAGGTTTGAAGAGAAATTTCCCCATTTAGCTGGTGGAGCAAGTTTGAAATTTTCTGTTCCAGAGGATGGTGGAGATTTTGTCATTGAGTTCATTTAAAACAGATATTAATAGATTGTTTGTGTATTAAAGAAGTCAAGGGATGATACTGGAAAATTATTCATAGTTATACAGCACAGAAACAGGCCCTTCAACCTGACTCATCCATGCTGGCCAAGGTGCCTATCTACTTAATCCCTTTTGTCTGTGTTTGGCCCATTTCCTCCTCAAGCTTTCCTATCCATGTACTTGTCTGAATTTTCTTGAACATTATCTGCCTCGACCGCCTCCTCTGGCCCATTGACCCACCACACTGTGTAGAAAAGTTGTCACACAGTTCCCCTTGTAATCTTACCTCTCGTGCTTTTATAAACATATATAAGACCATAAAATCATGAGGAGCAAAGATAAGATGAGACTAAGATGAGCCAAATGGCCTAATTCTGCTCCTATAGTGAAAAAAGAGCATGGCCTGGGTGGCGCCAGTTCCTGATTGCTTTCCCGCAATATTCCTATTTCCATCTCTCACCTTATTTCCTTACCTGTCCATCAGCTCCCTGTGATGTTCCTCCCCTTTCCTTATCTTCCATGGTCTTCTAGCTTCTCCTGTCAGATTCCCCTGTTTCAGCCCTTTATTTCCTTCACCTATCAGCTTCACAGTTCTTTGCTTCACTCCTCCCCATCTCCCAGTTTCATCTATTACCTACCACCTCATACTTCTTCCTCCCCTTCCCTCCACCTCCTTGCTCTAACTTCTCATCTTTTCTTTTCAGCTCTGATGAGGGGTTTTGACATGAAACATTGGCTGTTTTCTCTTTTCCATAGATGCTGCCTGGCCTGCTGGGTTCTTCCAGTATTTTGTGTGTGTTGCATAAATCAAAATACACTTGGCTGGAATCTGTGAGGAATTGCAACAGGTCAATGCAGAGCTGAGCAAAAGCAAACCAAACCTATGTTTGTCACTGTCCCAACCGTTAATTCCATATTTTCTCCTACTTCCCTTTGATTGTGCCACAGTTCTGACTGTTAGTTCCCCATTTTCTCCTAATTTCCTTTGAATGTGGCACATCTGGTTTTCAAGACTTGCAGTAAAAGAACCCTGGCTTTGCACCCACTAGTTGCCGGATCGTTAGTTTTGCCAGTATGGTAATCAATGTTTCCTGGCCGCTTAGGATTGTGTGTTCTAAGTTTTGCTCCAGGACCGAGATTTACCTGCACAACTCAGTCTGTCCGAGTCAAGATAAGTTTTCTAAGTTCAACTCCAGTACCGAGGTTTACCTGTGAAACTCTGTCTCTCCGTGCTAAGAAAAGTTCTGTCTGTCACTTCCCTTTCTACACTTCATGTCAAGATAAGTTCTGCCTGCCTCCTGCTTTCCTGCACTCTCTCCTGTTTGCCGTTCAACGCTCGTGCCCACGTCTGCATCCTTACTCAATCTCTGTGCCTGTGTCCTGCATTTGGGTTCGCCTCGATCGTTGCAACAAAGTTACTGGGACCATACTGCCTTGTCCTAATTGCACTCCAACGTTAGATTCCTTGTTCACAGAGGGGAGTGAGTGTGTTGCAATAACTCCACATGTACTGTGGGGAATCTACTTACTGACCCTATGCTGGGATAAACAAGGCTATTTTTCATTCCAATGAGCGGGCGCAGTCACGAAGCACAAAGATAAGGGGCTGCTTGCCGTGTTCTTAACTAATTGAGGTTAGATCAATCTGTCAGTAACTTGGCAGATCTGAGGCCACACTGTAGCAGAAACTTTTACTCAGCAGAGCATCGGCTGCGGGACCCGTGGGCTGCATCTGCTTGGAATCCATGGATTTCCAACGGGAGGGCGGAAACTTTGGCAGTTCTAGGAGAAACATTTTAATCTGATTGAATTTAATGTTTCAACCTTAAGTTTGCCTGTGTATTTCAATGTTTTTCAATAATTTTAAAGTAAAAAAAAAATACAATTATGAATGTCAAGCCACAGGTTTTTTAACTGCTGAGTCAGGAGCGTGAAGGTGTTCGAACATGGTCAACACTTCTTATGACTTCAGGTGGCCACTTTTGTCAGGAGATACAGATTGCAAAGATTAGCTTTATTTGTCACACGTACATTGAAGCATGAAAAGATACAGTGAAATGCATTTTTTGTGGTAAATGAAATCTGCAAAGATTGAGCTGGGCAACCGGTATGCGTTACCACGCTTCTGGTGCCAGTATGCCTACAACTCACTAACCCTAACCATATGTCTTTTGAGTATGAGAAAAAAAACGGAACTCCAGGATGAAACCCACATGGTTACG
Organism: Hypanus sabinus; assembly: GCF_030144855.1. Classification (NCBI taxonomy): domain Eukaryota; kingdom Metazoa; phylum Chordata; class Chondrichthyes; order Myliobatiformes; family Dasyatidae; genus Hypanus; species Hypanus sabinus. The sequence continues at coordinate 23,708,453 of NC_082707.1, forward strand.
GTGTGTACATATGAATTCCTTTCAGGTAGAGGCAGCAATTGAACTCTGGTGATCTCTGGTGCTATGAACCTGCCCTCTACATTATTGTGCCACCCTGGAGAGATGGAGAGCACTATGGACCAGAGGATAGTCATGTCCAGGCCACAGACCACCAAACCATACCCACGACAGTAGCAGTGCAAGAAGGCAGCTCAACATCACCTCTTCGAGGGCAATTGAAGACAGAATGCTAAATGCTGGTTCAGCTTGCAAAGACAATGTTCCTTGAATGAATATTATAAAAAACAGTGTCTGGGATGTTCTGCATTAATGATTGCATGTAACAAAGTGTAATTGTTTTAGACTCTTTAATTGCATTTTTCTTCATTTTTAAAGTATTTTCAGTGTTTTGTTGATTCTTAAAAATATTTGATTTTGAATGTCTTGTAGAATGTGCCAGATTTTGGATAAGAGTAAGAGAGGTAGAAAGAGGGAGAAGGAAGGGGAGCAAGGGAGAGAGAGGAGGAGAGGAAGAGAGAGAGAAAGAGAGGGGGGGGAGAGAGAGATAGGAAAAGGAAAGAATGTGTGAGAGGAGGGAAGGGAGAGAGAGAAAGAAAGAGGGAGATGGAGAGAGAGGGAGGGGAGGGAGATAAAGGCAGGGGAAGAGAGAGAAAGAGGGAGGGGAAGAGGGAGAGGGCGAGAGAGGTAGTGAGAGAGAGGGTGACAGAGATAGGAAGAGAGGGAGAGAGGGAAAGGAGAGAGAGAAAGAGGAAGAGGGATGGTGAGAGAGGGAGTGGGACTAGAAAGAGAGAGAGAGTGAGAGAAATAGAGAGTTTATTTGTGTGTGTATGTGTGTGAGAGAGAGAGAGAGACAGAGAGGTTGATACCAGCTCATGATTTATTGAATTTCATGTTTATTTTGCCTGAACAACTTCATTCCTTCCTGCTCTGTTTTGGCTCTTGCTTCATAATTTCACAATTTCATGGGGTCCAAGGTCATTGAAACTTTGCATCTATCTTTTTGCTGTTTTATCTAATCTAAATATTTCTGTCTGTAACCCCATTTATCTTGGAGCAAAAGTTATCAGAAGACTTATTCCAATGAATGATGTCCTTGATCCCTGTCTGTGATGCAAGTGTCAAGGTGAGATGAGGGAGAGCTGCATTTCTCTGACTGAAATTAATGTGATGAACTTGATGCATTATGTTTAGATAAATATTTCGTCACCCAAGTACTGATAAAAGGTGAAAGCAGCAATTTTTCTCTCCTGTCCTGGCATCGCCAGGCCACAGGCTACTCAGACTTCAGGCCTGCTTGTCGATTTTATAAGATTGTAGCTGCAATGGTTGTAATATCAACTTTGCACTCTTATCCACCCTTGGAAATCTTCCACCCCTTCTTATTAAGTATCTGTCTACACTGGCCCTAAAATGGTCAACATGAACAAGTCGGCTGAAGAGCCTGTTCCCATGCTCTGTAAGTCCATGATTTTGTGATTCTGCCTTTCCTGTTCCCCGAGGAAGACAGCTCCAAGGACTTACAAACATCTGAGAGAGAAATATTCCCCTCATATCTGTCTTAGATTCTCGCTCACATTAAAGGCTGATTTATACTTGTGCGTATGGGCTATGCCGCAGACTGCACCGTAACCCTGATTTTCACTTCTGCGTCACTCTACGCTGTAATGAGCATGCATTGATGTGCGCCAACACGCTAGTTGGCGGTAGGGTTTCTATGCCACTGTGTTGAATTTCTTTGTGAGAGACATGGATGAGGAAATGCATTTCAAACATTTTGGCATGTCGGCAGGTAAATTTGATGATTTGGTTCATCTATTTCACATCGGTGTACAGACATGGCGGAGGAGAAGCAACCGGAAATGCGTAGGAGGAAATGCAATGCTACCAAGCGGACCAATGACAGTTATTGCGGTCTATGTCGCCGTGACGCATGAGTAACTTTTCTGGAGAGGTTGACATCACCCTACAGTGTAGGTATGGCATAGGTACAACATAGGGTACGCATTACCTATGGCGTTGATATGACGCTCAAGTATAAATCAGCTTTAAGAGATATCCACCGCAGTTTCAGTCTGTCAACTCTTCTCATGCTTTTAAGCCGAGCAGATATAGTGCTCACATGTCAAATGTCACCTCATTAAAAAAAAACTTGTCCATACCTACATACCTAAGTGAATCTTCTCACAGTCATTGAGTCATACAGCACACAAAGAGACCCTTTAGCCCAAATAGTGCTTTTGTAACAGGAGTGTCAACTAGCATAAAGTCATCTTTGCTTGTTACAAAACATAGCCTTCAGACAATTTTTTTTTGCTTTCATCTTAGCTCACCTGAAAACTCCAGTGCTGATTCCTGGATGTGTTCTTGTGTCAGCTTACTCAGAGAACTAGAAACCACTGCGCCCTAAAGAAGATATTAGGCTGAATGGGAAAACACTATTGAAGGAATTCCAAATAGTCTACTAGAGAAGAAAGTTGAATGCACTGATACGAGGATGAAAGTTGGGAGCTTGTTCAGGTGCGGAATGCAAGGAGGCTGAAGGGTGGGTTTGAGTAAAGTTGTATAACTTAAGACATTTTCAGAGACTGATATAAGGTGGTGGTGCATCCAAAATACTGGGGGATAAGTCGAAGTCAGGAGCACTGCCAAAATTGAAGGAAATGACAAAAAGGACCCAAAGATCCAGGAATGGACCATAGTGTTTTACAGCCAAGAAAATATGGTGACATTTCCAGTGTTAGGGAAGCATAAAAGGCGGATGAGTCACGAAGTGTACTGGCAATATTGGAAGCCAAATACGGAGGAAAGGAAGACGCTCATGCAGAGGCGGCAATGAGAGTTTTTTCATAATAATTTCAACAGAACATCAGTGGCTCACCACGAGTTGTAACATTCTCAAAACTAGAACTGTCACTAATCGGGCAAGTAACGTGGAATCCCTGAGACTATCAAAATACACTTAATAATCTTAAGCAGAAAGCACCAGGAGACTGCATTATGAAGAATGAGTCACTCGAGTAAAAAACACAAGGAACTCAAAATGATTAACAACTCTCATTAAACCACAATTAGCCAAGCAACACGCACAAAATGCTAGAGGAACTCAGCAGGCCAGGCAGCAACACTGAGGTTTCTCGGTACTCTGAAAACGTCAGAGCCCAGTGTTCTCTGGCCTGAAGAGCTCATTAGAAAATGTGATTTCAAGACTTCTTTTTCAATTAATTGAGAAAACAAGGGCATTGTTGACATGCATTTTGCAGTCCTACCTGTTCATGTGGAACTACCCACTTGAAACATGGCAGTTCCTCTGGAGGAGTTGCTGTTGGTTTTGGTGTTCCAGGACTTAGATCCTGTGCCTTTGTGGGAACTGTGATGAAGTCCAAGTTAGAATGAGAAAGAAGAGGAGATCATAAATGATAGGGAATCAGTGACAGGCACATGGATAATAGAAAAATTAAGGCTTTTGTGTGAGGGAGGGGTGGGGGAAAAGGATCAGATAGATTTTAGAGTAGGTTTAAAGACTGTGGGCTGAAACACCTGTACTCTGCTGTTCTAGGTTCTATGTTAGACCAACACTAAGCAATGCTTGCTTCTGACAAGAGGGAGATATGCCATTCTGCATCCCAAGGATCATCAATGGTTGGCAACTTAACTGATCCAGCCACAGAAATAGCTGCAAGAACAGACGGAAGGATGGTTCACCTATGGCAAGACAGTAGTGGAATACTCCACCATGCAAAACATAGAAACATAGAAACCCTACAGCTCAATACAGGCCCTTCGGCCCACAATGCCGTGCTGAACATGTACTTACTTTAGAAATTACCTAGGGTTACCAATAACCCTCTATTTTTCTAAGCTCCATGTGCCTATCCAAGAGTCTCTTAAAATACCCTATCGTATCTGCCTCCTCCACCGTCACTAGCAGCCCATTCCACACACTCACCACTCTCTGAGTAAAAACCTTACCCCTGACATCTGCTCTGTACCTACTCCACAGCACCTTAAACCTGTGTCCTCTTGTGGCAACCATTTCTGCCCTGGGAAAAAAAACCTCTGACTATCGACATGATCAATGCCTCTCAACATCTTATACACATCTATTAGGTCATCTCTCATCCTCCATCGCTCCAAGGAGAAAAGGCTGAGTTCACTCAACCTATTCTCATGAGGCATGCTCCCCAATCCAGGCAACATCCCTGTAAATCTCCTTCACACACTTTCTACAGTTTTCACATCCTTCCTGTAGTGAGGTGACCAGAACTGAGCACAGTACTCCAAGTGAGGTCTGACCAGGGACCTATAGAGCAGTAACATTACCTATCAGCCTCTTCCATGGTTGATAAAAGCCAATACACCTTATGACTTCTTAACTACACAGTCAACCTGCGTAGCAGCTTTGAGAGTCCTATAGACTCTGACCCCAAGATCCCTCTGATCCTCCGCACTGCCAAGAGTCCTACCATTGATGCTATATTCTGCCATCATGTTTGACCTACCAAAATGAACCACCTCACACTTATCTGGGTTGAGCTTCATCTGCCACTTCTCAGCCCAGTGTTGCATCCTATTATGTCCCACTGTAACCTCTGACACCCCTCCCCACTATCCAGAGCACCCCCAATCTTTGTGTCTTCAGCAAATTTACTAACCCATCCCTCCACTTCCTCATCCAGGTCATATACAAAAATCACAAAGAGTAGGGGTCCCAGAACAGATCTCTGAGGAACACCGCTGATCACCAACCTCCATGCAGAATATGAGCCATCTACAATCACACTTTGCATTCTGTGGGCAAGCCAATTCTGGATCCACAAAGCGTGTCCCCTTGGATCCTATGCCTCCTTACTTTCTCAATAAGCCTTACATGGGGTACCTTATCAAATGTCTTGCTGAATTTCCACATTTACTATATCTACTGTTCTACCTTCATCAATGTGTTTAGTCACATCCTCAAAAAATTCTATCAGGCTTGTAAGGCACAATCTGCCTTTGACAAAGCCATGCTGACTAGTCCTAATCATATTATACCTCTCCAAATGTTCATAAATCCTGCCTCTCAGGATCTTCTCCAAACAGTACTCAAACAAGAGTATTTATTGTTAAGGGGGACAGCCACAGGGGTACCCGCTAGTATCTGATGCTTGTCCTTCCCTAGCCTGACTGTTGCCCACTTATCTGTCTCCCAAGGTCTTGGTGTGACTACTTGCCTCTTAATCCTCTATGTCAACACCTCACTAACGCTGATCAGACAAATGTCATCGAGCTACATCTCCAGCTCCCTAACTTGGTCATTAATGAGCTGCAGCTCGACACACCTGGCCAGGTGTGGCCATCCGGGAGGCTGGGAATCTCCCGGACATCCCACATTCGACGCCTAGTACAGAACATCGGCATCACAGATACACTTCCTATTCCTATTCTTCACAAGTAACTTACTTCAGCTCGACCCATTATCGCTGAAGCCCCTTTGAGCCAAAGCGCTCCTACTCTGACTCCCTCTACCCTGATGCCCGCTCCTCCGGTGCCTGTTCTATAAAGCTGTCTTCTTTTAAAATTATCCCTGCCAGTCTAACTTGCTGACATCCACGCGCCTGCACTGTTGTGCCTTGAACAAACCGCTGAAGGAAAAATGCTCTCTTTTAAAATTCTTCCCACCAGTCTAGCTCATTGACATCCACATGCCTGCACAGGTGTGCCAGACACCCATAAACCTTGGCATTATCCGGGGTACCGCACTCACCATCCAGGCCAAAGCAGCCTGCTTGTAAGGCTTGTCTTCACCAATGCATTCACTGTCCCTACCACCATGTCTGCAGTGTGCACCATTTACAAAGTGCACTTAAGTCACTCAGCACCCCCAAACCTGAATTCGCTGTCACCAAGAAAGACAAAGGCAACAGGCTGTGTACAGAATACTGCAGACTCCTCCCATTAATGCAAGGTGGTTTCATGGAAGGAGATTTTCAATACTCGTCCATGTTGGGTTTACATTCTGGAAGTTTCTACCCAAACACAGTGTGGGATAAGGTTCAAGTTTATTTATCACATCTATACCAAAACGTACAGTGGATGTGTCATTTGCCTTAACAACTAATACACCCATGAGTGAGCTGGGGGCAGCCTACAAGTGTCACCACACATTCCAGCGCCAACGTAGCATACCAACAATGCTAGGCAGAATAGCTCAGAACACAAGCAACAAAGCAACAACAGCAGGGGAAGCCCCTTTCTCTCTGTCTCTCTCTCTCTCTCTCTCTCTCTCTCTCTCTCACACACACACACACACACACACACACACACACACACACACACACACACACACACACACACACACACACACACACACACACACACACACACACTCCTTTAACCCTGTGACAAGGTGAGCAGTGTTTCCAGAAAGAGCTCATTTTGATTTTAACAAGAGCAATTAAGGACAGACATTGACACTGAACTTTCCAGCAATGCCTCCATCTTATAAATAAAGTTGTCATACTCCTTTGAATGAAAATCTACCCACACATTGACACTCTGTACTTGCCTCATTAATCACCTATTCTCAGTCATTTACATCTCCATTTTACTAACGTTTCAAGTTGGCTTGATCAAGTTGATGTTCAATCATATTTTTCTCAGTAAACAAATGTCACAAATTTCATTTCCTATTAAATTCCCCTTCATGTCAAAGCAAAACTCCGGGTTAAAACAGGCAGCCTACGCAATCCAGGTAATGTTTTTGAGATCTGTAGTGGACATCTGTGATAATCCAGAGCTAAAAAAGATCAATTACACATAGTTGATTCACTTGATTAGAACTCTACTGACTTTGGAACTTATTAGTTGACAAAGTAAACCAGCAAAGACATAGTTTTTGTGATGTTCCTGTGATATTTTTGTATTGATTTTTCTCCTGAATGCACCATGTCTGTAGTGATATATTTCACAGCAGTATGGGGAGGACAGGGCTAACATCAAACTTCACTGTTGCTGAGTAAATAAGTTACTGTTGAGCAATAATTTGAAGCAAGTCTATATTTCAGTTCCAATCATTTTCTTGGCCAATATATTTAATTACAAAGATGGGTTCAATATGTTCTTTGTTTATTTCCCAGCGTGAGTTTAACCAGATTGGGCATTGTGCCCTTTCTGGCTTATATTCAAGGTCTCCCTCTAAAGATCTATTTACTGCATTACTGGTTTTCACTCATTTTACCCATTGATGTTCGATTTGCTGATTGTATACCACTACTTCAGGGTTCTCTATATAGGCACCCATCTGAGACTTCGTTAGATTTTCATATCCATTCTTGGGTACAGAAGCAGAACGTTTGACTCAAGTTCAAGTTCAAGATCAATTTATTGTTTTTAACTGTACACAGGTTGGCCACCAAATGCAGCAACATTCCTCTGGACCGAGGCGAACAACTTACTTACTGCCCATTATGCCACTGGTGTTTAGAGCAGTAATGAAAGTCCTTCGTATCTGGTAGTGCTCAGTACTTCCTTCATCATGTTAGTAGCTTTCTCCTGGTTTGCATTATTGTCAGTCATGCAAGCCCCATATAGAGATTCAGGACTATCATCACACTCAGATATAGAAGGACTGTTCCCTGCTGTTTCTGTAACAATTTTGTTTTACCAGGCAGGGTCGTTAGCCTTGATTGGAACCCCAAAAACTGTAGGACCTGTGGGCCATTATTAATCTGGCCTCTACCCTTTGACCTTTTTGGCACGCTTGACCCTATCAACAGCCAAAGCACAAGGCCCTGACTCCAACCAGCATAGCTCTCTGGGTCACTGAGGCACGCAAGCCTCCAAACCCTAAGACAAGTTTGTGGTCCTCTTGGAGGTAGGTGAACAACACAGTACATACTATATAACTACACACACAACACATCAAATATTATCACAAAAAATTAACAAATAATAAGATGCATTTACTAGCATTTTGTGTGTGTTGCTCATCATTTCCAGCATCTACAGAAATTCTTGTGTTTATTGTGAGTTTTCTCTAGTGCTCTAATTTTATCTAGTATTTTATCCCTAGCTCAAAAATAGATTATATGGTTATTATTGTTCAAAGATAGAGTATCTTGTAGCCTCTAACCTGATGGCCTGAATATTGGTTTCTTTAAATTGCAGTAATTTCATCCCCTCCCTCTCTTCTTTTTTACCATTTCCCATTCTCATTTCCCTCTCACCTTTCTTCTCCTCACATGCCCATCACCTTCCTCTGGTTCCCCCTCCTCCTTCCTTTTCTTCCATGGTCCACTGTCTTCTTCCATCAGATTCCTTCTTCACCAGCCCTCTACCTCTTCCACCTATCACTTCCCAGCTCCTTACTTCATCTCCCCCTCTCCCTTCCTGTCCACCTTCCTCTCTTCTGGCTTCACCTCTTACCTGCCAGCCTCGTTCCCGTCTTATTCTAGCTCACCCCACCACCGCCCATCTTCTTTCAAATGCTAACGAAGTATCTCATCCTAAAAGGATGACTGTTTATTCCAGCTTTACAGCAATGATTGGATTTCAGTCAGTTTGTAGGGTGATGGGTTATTCTGAAAAATGTCTTATGTCAGTCTTGTGACTAAATCATAATGCTTTTATATGCAGTGAAAGGCCTTTGCTAGATCATTGCCACCATTTTCAATCAACCTATAACAACCCGAACCTGCCTCTATTCAAGGTATCCACCTTGAAGCTTGAGTTGTTTTGATGGCTGGTGTGTGTGTGTAATGTAATGTGTGGATGCAATGGGCTTTGGTGCCTTTCTTCTCTTTATCTTCACAAGTCGAATAAACAGAACGTTTTAAAAATCCTTAAAATATCTGTTGAGTGTAAAAATTGTAATTCTCTTGATTGAAGCCAAGGAACCAAGGCAACAGCCACCCGATGAGCACTTAACTCGATCTAATTAAAATGATCACCACGACTATCCAAGGGCAAAAATCGCATTTCAGAAAAATGTCTCTTGCTCTTTGTTTTATGTGTGAAGATATTTGGCCTTTGAGAGCTTTGGGAAGTTTAATCCTTCTGAAGAGTTGTACTAAATGTTTCAGATGTAACATTACAACAATTATTTAGAGGGTATTAACATCCAGTGTAATCATTCCATTTATTTACTTTTTGAATTCATTTATTGAGGTACAGCACAGAATAGGCCCTTCTGGTCCTTCAAGCCCAGCAACACCCAACTTAACCCTAGCCTAACTACAGGACAGTTTAAATGACCAATTAACCTAGGAACTGTGAGAGGAAAGTGAGGTACCTGGAGGAAACCCATGTGATAATGGGGAAAATATAGAAACTCCTTAAAGACTGTGGAGTCAAAGACCCATCTTCTGAAGGTTATCAAGCAGATTATGGACCACAATGAAAGGTCACTAACCTGAACCTTAACTCGCTCTTTCTCCACAGATGTTATTTGGTCAGCTAGGTTTTTCTTGCTTTCTGCTATTATTTCAGATTTTCAGTATCCAAAGTACTTTGGTTTAGTGATTTTTGTATTGCTCGGTCCATAGGCATTAGCTAAATGATTGTGGTTTATGCTTCCCGTTCACACACATTCCGTGAACAAGGTTGACAAGGTTCCTTTAACATATGCATCTGCCTGTCATTTTGCATAACCACTCCTTACTGCCAGCTCCTGATCCCTTGCTGTTGCATGCCAGAGAGCTTGTGGATGAAGAGCGCTGATCTGGCCAGAAACAAAGAGGTCGGTCCTGCATATTTGGTGGCTAATGAGACTTGTATTCCAACCATGTTAACCAGTACAAAATTGGATTTAAAATTCTAAGCTTTTGGATTTTGCTCTGATTACATTTGGGGGGGGGGGGGGAAGTAGCACCAAGGTACTTTCAAAGATAATTTTAGAGCAAGAAATAATAAATTTTATTTACAATTATTCAGGGAATGAAGCAGACATGCTTGCATGAAACTATACCTGGATAACTTTCAGATAAGGTCTGATAAGTGTGGAGTAACATTCACACACAAATTCCAGATAATGGCCATCTCCAATAAGAGAAAGGTTAAGCCAACAAGTTTCCCTGAAGTCTTCCTGATCCAAAATGACAAAGTAGAACATGGTAAGTGCAGCAAAATACCACTTTATGTGTTCATGCTGCAAAACAGGTAAAAAAATATTGTTTCAGGCTGCTAAGTTTTGATCCCCAGCTTAGCTGGCTGTCAAACTCATGGAAAACCAGAATGTTCTTAATGTCCATAGCTATCAAGAACATTTAGAAACTAATAATAATCTATGAAATGTGTTTTAAACTTTTATTAATTTTTGATAACAAATTAAAACACCTAAAACAAATAAATTAAATACAATATATAAACTAACTAATAACCTTGATGCATTTCTGGAAAATTGCCACAAGTTTACATTTCCTGCCACAAGATTACATTTCCTGCCGGAACTCTCAAGTGCAGTGAAGAAGTTCTGGCAAGGACCAGGCAGTAGTTACTGTGGGAATCCAGATCTCAGTGATATGTACACTGAGAAAGATTACAATTTGGTACCGAACTGCTTGCAATTTCCAGTGAATTCTGGCTCAGGAGTCCTCTCTCAACACTTGAATGTGCATTTGAAGTAGGGAAGGAAATGAGGCAATGGGGTAGTCGGCTTCAGTTCAATGAACCAGATTGCTTTCTTCTGTGTTGCGCGTGACACCAATAAGAGCTGAGAGCAGCAACATCGTCTCATGCTCTGCAGACCTCAGAGGGGTTCTGATCTTCACCATTTATTGCCTCACTTCTACTAAAGCACAAGATTCCTTTTTTCATACTCTTAATATGGATTTTACAACCCTCACACAATTACTCTATTTTACTGATACAATATGCATTAATTTATGATGATAACAACAGATGTGATGAACGCTTCCAAAATTGCTTTTACAGGACCCATTTTATTAGTTGGCTAGATTTCTTGAATGGGTCATCTGGTTGATAAAAACCTGAGGGCAGTCTAAGAAACAGGGCGGCAGGGTGGGGATGTGTCTGTCCCAAAGGTTGTGTAAAGTCACCCCTTCACTCCACTCGCCTGCAGGTCACCCTTAGGCAAGGTGTAGCGTCTGCTTAGCCCCCTGGTCAGAGTCATGTGAAGCCATGGGAGGAGGTGGTGGGATGGTCATATGAGCGGCTGGTGCATATCACAAGACCCGGTTATGTGACCACTGATGCCAGACAGACAATCTCTGGACAGTACTGATAATGGCTGGGTCACCCGTCTTGTGAAGGCAATGGCAAATCATTTTTATCAAAAAATTTGCCAAGCACAATCATAGTCAAGGAAAAACCATGATCTTCTACATTATATAACATATAATGCATGAACTATGTAGAGAAAAGAAATACCTGAATAATTGGGCATTTCTGACAGATTTGACCTGTATTTCATAGCTTTTCATACCTCTCTCTCTCTCTATCTCTAACTCGCTGTATCTGTATCTCTTTCTCTCTCTCTCTCTCTCCTTATGTGTCTGTCTCTATCCATGTTGCTGACTCTCCTTCTCTTTTCCTTCACTTCACTTTCTCTCCCTTTTAAAACATGCCACATACAATTTAATTTTAAATATCTTTGCAAATGGATACAAGTGAATGTAGGAAGCTGAATGAGGAGTTGGCCATTCTGACTATCAGTTTTCCTCTGCTCAATAAGCTCAGATCTGATCTTGCAGTATCACATTACTGCACCAATTACATATTACATACGTTTGCTTCCCTTAGTATCAATGTCTATTAATCTCTGAATAAAATATTGAGAGAGAACTCACTGTTTGTCCTTGTAAAAACTGTATTCACTTTAGAAGGGAGATGGGGGCTTGGTTAAAAGTCTCAGCAAAGGGAACACTGCTAGTGTACAAGATTAATTCTGAGCAAAACACACAAAATGCTGGAGGAACTCAGCAATTAGCATTTATGGAGGGAAATAAATGGCTGACATTTTGGAATGAACGTCAAAGTTGATTATTCTGTGCTATCTAGGCCTGTACTGTCTGGAGTTCAGAAGAATGAGGGGGAAGGATCTTATTGAAACTTGTCGAATATTGAATGGTCAAGATAGAGTGGACTGGACGAGGATGTTTCCATTAGTGAGGTAGCCTAGAAAGAGAGACCATAGCTTCAGAATAGAGGGATGTCTCTTTAGAGCAGAGATGAGGAGGAACTTCATTAGCTAGAAGGTGGTGAATTTGTGGAATTCATTGCCATGTCATTGGGTAAAGTGGAACTTGTAGGGAGAAGTCAGGAGAATGAGGTTGAGAGAGAAAATAAATCAGCCATGATCAAATAGCAGAGCAGACCTGATGGGCTGAATGGTCTTATGGATGGGACACTTCATTAGGGCTGGAAAGGAATTGGACAGAGACCAGAAGGACTTCCTAGTCCTGATGAACAGTCTCAGACTGTTTATTCCCTCCATAGATGCTGCCTAACTTGCTGAGCTCCTCTAACATTGTGTGTGTGTGTGTGTGTTGCTCAAGATTTCAAGCACCCAAAGAATCTCTTGTGTCTAGGATTAACTCAGCCTAGATCTTTAGACAAACACCTGAAACCCCATCTTAGGTGTTAATAAAGAAACATAGCCTGACTATTGAATTTGGTTTATCACTCGATACAGCGTCCTCCTTTGGCTTCCATTATTTCATAGCTGTTCTATGAACACGGGATACATTGCACAGTGAAAAACTTGTAGAGCAGTGTGATGGAAAGAGAGCTGTACTCATTGTAATGACTAGGAGATAAAACCCAATTTCACACCATGAGTGTTAGTTTCAAATGAAAGCCTCTCTATCGTTGAATAGGTTTAATTTTCACTTATTTTATTAACTTGGATTTGACAAAGGCATTACAAATTAAGAGTGCTCCTAAATAATCAGCAGTGTGGGGAGTGTTTTAACTGGTTGCTTCACCATCTGGTATGGGGTGGGGTTACTGCACAGGATTGAAGTAAGCTGCAGAGTGTTGTAAACTTAGCTCCATCATGGGCACTAGCCTGTGTAGTATCCGGGACATTTTCAAGGAGCGATGCCTCAGAAAGGTGGCATCCATCATTAAGGACCCCCATCACCCAGGACATGCCTTGTTCTCATTGCTACCATCAGGAGAAGGTACAGGAGTCTGAAGACACACTCACGATGATTCAGGAACAGCTTCTTCCCTTCTGCCATCAGATTTCTGAATGAACATTGAACCCATGAACACTACCTCAGCACATTTTTATTTTTACACTACCTATTTAGTATAACTATTTTATATATTTTACCGTAATTCACAGGATTTTTCCTATTATTATGTATTGCTTATGCTACAAATACAACAACTATCACTGCTGTGTTAACAAAGTCACTGGAGAGCGGTAGCTGGTAGATATGAAGTAGTCTCTTTATTCAACAAATGAGACACAGCAGGCATCATATTGGGACTCTTTCAGAGGAAAGGCCTGCTCGACCCAACACTACATAACATCTTATATGCCAAAGATCGATAGGTACAGTTAATGTCAGAGGAATGTATACAATATACATCCTGAAATTCTTTTTCTTCGCAAACATCCATGAAAACAGAGGAGTGCCCCAAAGAATGAATGACGGTTAAATGTTAGAACCAAGTAGACCCCCCTCAGCTCCCCCTCCCATGCACAAGCAGCAGCAAAGCAACAAGCCCCCACCACCAGCAAAAAAACAGCAGTGCCCCCCCCACTGAGAACTCAAGCATGCAGTAAAGCATCAATAAAGACACAGAGTTGCAGTACCCCAATGACTACTCCTTCACCTTGTAATTCGACATTCCACAGGATCTTTCTCTCTCTCTGTAATAAGGGAGAAAGGGGTGTCTCTGTTTCACAGCGAGAGGGGAGATGTAACAAGCAATTCGCTGATTTATGATGTTAAAGGTCTGTTGTGTTGCTTTTTCCGAACTCTGTGCCTAGAGAGCTCAGGTCTCTGGACACAAAGACCACAACAGCTAACCCGCTGCTCCCAATGTTCCGTGTTCTCCCGCACACCGCGCATCAGCCAGGGGCACCGGCCTGGAATCAGCCTGTCTCCAGAACTATGAAAATCCGGAATCCTGAAGGTATGCTAGTCTTCCAGGCCATGTCCCTGGGATATCGAAAAGCGGCTGGTTGTGAGGCCTTGAGAGTGGGTCCCATTGCTGCAAAGAACCGAAGTTAGCGTGTAGCTTCAGGTTAGAGTCTTCAAAGGAACCTCGAAAAGGAAAGAGATATCAGAAATAGAGCTGTTTCTGAAGATGCCAGCGAAGGAGTTATCATTAGCATCATCATCATCACTTCGCTCAGCCCCTCAAAGTTCAATTCTATATTTACAATGTATCTACAATGCTTTCTTGGAGCCACACATAACTCTCATACATCCTCCTCGTACCAACACTGCAGACAATGTAAATCAACATTATCTAATCCTTTAATCAACTGCTGTTTTCACAGCTGTGGAATCCTATTGTTCATTCCATATTCAGATCTGATTTGGTGGCTGAAGTTAGTTGCTGGGGTTATTTGCTTTATGTCTTAACCGCAAAAAATCCCAGACTGTTTCTCCTCTTGGTCCCCTTGGACAAAAATGAATTTGTAGCAGGAAAGGCCAACCTTAAGGAGGATCTACTCAAACAGAGCAGCAGAAATACCCTGCTATGGAATCCCTCAATTACTTTATGTGCATCCATATCTACCCTATTTTCCCTAAAAGCTAGCTACAGGATGCTCGGAGAGATTGTTCCAGAACTTTAAACAACAGTCTTTAAAAATGTATCTTTGTCAATCACATGCCTGTTGCTTCCTTCCCTGCTAGCCGTTTGCAGTTTAATCACTTTCTTCATCTTCACCCCTTCATTCTCCGATAGCTAAAACTCTCTGTTTCCGGGGGCACCAGTAAAGTAAATGTATCAGGCTGACAGGCCCTCTCGTCGATATACAGGAAGGGGCTGGGGTGATCACTAACTGAATGACTGCAAGGACTTGTCCCAGTGGCACCCTCTTCCGAGCTGTCCGGTAGATCGCTGGCCCAACTGCTGAGAGGGGTTCGGCTTATTTGTAGTCACTCCCCATTCAGGCTGGGGTGACTGCCTTCAGATGCCGTGTGCAGTTCCTTCTCTTTCTCAGTCTGCCATGCCATCGGAGCTGTGCAGCTTGATGTCCCTACCATAGCTCAGATCCCTTCCCATCGATTTTCCCCAATATCTTTTCTATTCTATGCCAGACAACTAGTCATCTATAAACCTTCAGCAACTAACCTTCATTACAGAGTAGCATTACCATTACACTAACATGCTGCTTGTGACTTCTGTAGCACTCTCTTGTATCCTGTGCCTTTCTGTTTACTGGGGGTCTGCTTCCATCAGCTGTAGGCAGCTCTTAGGTTCTCTGTAATTAGAATAGAATAGAATAGTACAGCACATTACAGGCCCTTCGGCCCACAATGTTGTGCCGACCCTCAAACCCTGCCTTCCATATAACCCCCACCTTAAATTCCTCCATTTACCTGTCTAGTAGTCTCTTAAACTTCACTAGTGTATCTGCCTCCACCACTGACTCAGGCAGTGCGTTACCCTGTTACTGGGTGCAGTTCATCTTCCATTCTGTCTGTGGGGGCAACAGAAAGGTTTAAGCTGAGTCCAATGTTTCCACTGGCTGCCTCGCCGAGTCTGTACACAGACTCAAATGTCACGTGTTAAAAGTAATATCTGGGAGCAAACCCTGCTTTTTCAGGAAACTCCTCCACCATGACTTGGTCACCTGGCTGTGGGAGGATTATCTCCTTTCTCTCTGATCGGCAACACGCTGCTGTTGTTTTGCTCGGACCCTCAATGTGCTACCCTGGTCCTTCATATCTCCATGTAATTTTACTGAATTGGCAGTTGTAGTTCCTTTCTGCACACTTGTAATTTCTGTTGCTTCGTGTTCTTCCACTGCCCTTCTCACACTGATGTCTGCCCGCTCGTTCCCTTTCTGCTCCTACCTATCCCCTTTCTGGTGAGCCTTTACTGTACTCACCTCAGGGAACTGCATTATTTCTAACCATTCCTGACAGTGCTTTGGACCTGCTGACACGATTCCCACACATCGCCCTGTCTCTCCTCCTTTCTTGGGACCGCTGTCTCTCTGTGAGCCACGTTTGCTGCTTTGCAGGTTGCACGTTCACTGTCCCTGCTTTTCTCAGTGTGTCTCTTCCCAGGATAGTACCTCCGTTGTGTGGGCACACCCGAAAATCTATAGGAAACTGCTCTCCCTCAATCTCAAGTACCTGGGGCTGACTTCTCTCTGCACTCCTGCACTGGTAATGTAAATCGCCTCTCTAGTCAATTATACCAGTGCCTAAGAAGAATAATGTGAGCTGCCTTAATGACTATTGCCCAATAGCACTCACTTCTACAGTGATGAAATGTTTTGAAAGGTTGGTCATGCCTCAGCAATGACCTGGACCCACTGCAATTTGCTTGTTGCATACAATAGATCAATGGCAGATACAATCTCAATGGCTTTCCATCCAGCTTTAGACCACCCGGACAACACAAGCACCTATGTCCGGATGCTGTTTATTGACTATAGCTCAGCACTTATTGCCATCGTTCCCACAATCCTGATTGAGAAGTTACAGAATCTGGGGCTTCTGTAGATCCCTCTGCATTTGGATTCTCTGCTCCCTAACTGGGAGACCACAATCTGTGCGGATTGGTGATAACATATCCTCCTCGCTGACGATCAACTCTGGTGCACCTCATTGTGCTTAGCCCACTGCTTTACTCTCTCTATACCCATTTCTGTGCGGCTAGGTATAGCTCAAATACCATCTATAACTCTGTTGATGATGCAACCATTACTGGTAGAATGTCAGATGGAGATGAGAGGATGTACAAGAGTGAGATATGCCAACTAGTAGAGTGGTATTGCAGAAACAACCTTGCACTCAATGTCAGTAAGATGAAGGAGCTGATTGTGGACTTCTGGAATGTAAGACAAAGGAACACATACTGATCTTCATAGAGGGATCAGAAGTGGAGAGAGTGAGCAGTTTCAAGTTTTTGAGTGTCTAGATCTATGAGTACCTAACCTGGTCCCAACATATCGATGAAGTTATAAAGAAGGTAAGACAGCGACTTTACTTCACTAGGAGTAAGAGTCTGGGCCTGTGGCTCAGAAGGGTAGGGATAGGAAGAGGATGGCAGCAGTGATGGGGAGCTCTATAGTCAGGGGTTCAGACAGGTGATTCTGTGGATGCAGGAAAGAAACACAGATGGTAGTTTGCCTCCCAGGTGCCAGAGTCTGAGACGTTTCTGATCACATTCAAGATATCCTGCAGTGGGAGGGAGAACAGCCAGAGGTTGTGGTACATATTGGTACCAACGACATAGTAGGAAAAGGGAGGAGGTCTTGAAAACAGACTGCAGGGAGTTAGGAAGGAAGTTGAGAAGCAGGACCACAAAGGTAGTAATCTTTGGATTACTGCCTGTGCCACGTGACAGTGAGTTTAGGAAGAGAGTGATGTGTAGGATAAATGCATGGCTGAGGCATTGGAGCAGGGGGCAGGGATTCAGATTTCTGGATTTCTCTTTTGGGGCAAGTGTGACCTGTACAAAAAGGACTGGTTGCACTTAAATCCCAGGGGGACCATTATCCTGGCGAATAGAATTGCTAAGGCAAATCTGGCAAATAAAAGAAATATTGGGGAGAGCTTAAACTAAAATTGCTGGGGGATGGGAACCAAACTGAAGAGACGGAGGAAGAGGTAGTTGGCTCACAAATAGAGAAAGCTTGGAGACGGTGCGAGAGGGAAGATAGGCAGGTGAGAGAGAAGGGATGGTTAGACTGATGGTTTGAGATGTGTCTATTTTAATGGGAGGAGTATCATGAACAAAGCGGATGAGCTTAGAGTGTGGATCAGTTCTTGGAGCTATGATGTTGTGGCCATTACAGAGACTTGAATGGTTCAGAGCTGGGCTGGTTACAGAGCTGATGCCAGGCTTTAGATATTTTAGAAAGGACAAGGAGGGAGGCAAAAGAGGTGGGGACATGGCACTGTTGATCAGAGATAGTATCACAGCTGCAGAAAATGATGCAATCGTGGAGGGATAGTCTACGGAGTCTCTCTGGGTGGAAATTAGGAACAAGAAGGGGTCAATAACTCTTCTGGGTGTTTATTATATGCCACCTAATAGTAACAGGGACATCGAGGAGCAGACAGGGAGACAGATTCTGGAAAGGTGTAATAATAACAGGGTTGTTGTGGTGAGAGATTTTAATTTCCTTATATTGATTGGCATCTCCCTAGAGCAAGGGGTTTAGATAGGATAGAGTTTGTTAGGTGTGTTCAGGAAGGTTTCTTGACACAATATGTAGATAAGCCTACAAGAGAAGAGGCTGTACTTGATCTGGTATTGGTAAATAAATCTGGTCAGGTGTCAGATCTCTCAGTGGGAGAGCATTTTGGAGATAGTGATCACAATTCTATCTCCTTTACTAAAGCATTGGAGAGGAACAGGAACACACAAGTTAGGAATGTGTGTAATTGGAGTAAAGGGAAATATGAGGCTATCAGGCATGAACTTGGAAGCATAAATTGGAAGCAAATGTTCTCAGGGAGATGAACAGAAGAAATGTGGCAAATGTTTAGGACACTCAAAGCTGCTGTGCAGGTTGACTCTGTGGTTAAGAAGGCATCAGGTGCATTGGCCTTCATCAATCATGGGATTGAGTTTAGGAGTCAAGAGGTAACATTGCAGCTATATAGAACCCTGGTCAGACCCCACTTGGAGTACTGTGCTCAGTTCTGGTTGCCTCACTACAGGAAGGATGTGGAAACCATAGAAAGGGTGCAGAGGAGATTTACAAGGATGTTGTCTGGATTGGGGAGCATGCCTTTTCTTCTTGGAGCGACAGTGAATGAGAGGTGACCTGATAGAGGTATATAAGATGATGAGAGGCATTGATCGTGTGGATAGTCAGAGACTTTTCCCCAGAGCTGAAATGGCTAGCACGAGAGGGCACAGTTTTAAGGTGCTTGGAAGTAGGTACAGAGGAGATGTCAGGGGTAAGTTTTTTATGCAGAGAGTGGTGAGTACATGGAATGGGCTGCCGATGACGATGGTGGAGGCGGATACGATAGTGTCTTCTAAAAATCTCCAAGATAGGTACACAGAGCTTAGAAAACTAGAGGGTATGGGTAACCCTAGGTAATTTCTAAGGTAAGGACATGTTTGGCATAGCTTTGTGGGCCGAAGGTCTTGTATTGTGCAGTATGTTTACTATGTTTCTATGATTTTGAAGAGATTTTGTATGTCAACAAATACACTTAAAAACTTCTATAGATGTACCGTGGAGAGCATTCTGACAGGTTCCATCACTGTCTGGTATGGGGGTGGG
Source organism: Hypanus sabinus (assembly GCF_030144855.1). Lineage (NCBI taxonomy): Eukaryota > Metazoa > Chordata > Chondrichthyes > Myliobatiformes > Dasyatidae > Hypanus > Hypanus sabinus. The sequence continues at coordinate 23,727,837 of NC_082707.1, forward strand.
GGGTGGTTCTACTGCACAGGACCGAAAGAAGCTGCAGAGGGTTGTAAATTTAGTTGGCTCCATCTTGGCTACTAGCCTACAAGTACCCAGGACATCTTCAAGGAGCAGTGTTTCAGAAAGGCAGCATCCACTATTAAGGACCTCCAGCACCCAGGGCATGCCCTTTTCTCGTTGTTACCATCAGGTAGGAGGTTCAGAAGCCTGAAGGCACACACTCAGAGATTCAGGAACAGCTTCTTCCCCTCTGCCATCCAATTCCTAAATGGACATTGAACCCGTGAACTCTACTTCACTTTTTTAATATATATTATTTCTGTTTTTTTTGCATGATTTTTAATCTATTCAATATACATATACTGTAATTGATTTACTTATTTATTATTATTATGATTTTCTTCTTCTTTATTGCATTAAACTGCTGCTGTTAAATTAACAGATTTTATGACACCTGCTGGTGATAATAAACCTGATTCAGGTTCTGACTAACATTTCGCTTTGCTGGCCCCCTAAAAAAAATTTTGTGTCGATCTGTGGGTGGCTACTACTGGCAACAGAGCCTGCCATTGGCTGTTTGTCTGACTTCACCAATTCTATGATCGGTCAGCAGCCAAACCAGAAAGACAGGGCTCTGCTGTGGATTCTCCCTGCTTCTCCCTGGGGGTAGAGGGCTAACGGGTGGTCGTAATCAAAGTCAAGGGCTCTCTTGGGTCATTAGGGTTCTCGATCTGACATTGCTGGACCTCAGTTGGTGCCATCTGATGTTTATACCTGGGTCAAACCTCTCCTGGAAATATTTCCATGCTGGTTCCCACACTATGCAAAATAAAAATGAAGGATACAAATTAAACAGTTTACACTAACAATCGCAGAGCATATATTCTGTAATCTGCCACTTATGTATGACTGAATTCATGATATCTGTTGTATTCCTCTGCATCTAACTGTTATGCCAAGGCTCTTGCACACTCTCAAACGCGTATGTTAAAATACAGTTCCTGGAATGACTATACTGTACATGCCCCCCACTGGCATCGTGGGCCTTCTACAACCACCCCTCACACCTGCCAGCCCCATCTGACCAAATTAGCACATAAGGCTTTTAGTTATAAACATACACGCACACACACAATACTACTTTTATAGCTACCAGTGCAGTTTTCCGCTGTGTTCATGATACCTCATGATCACGCAGCCACCAATGCAAATAGGGTCTAATTGTGAGTGCTACTTTAAAAATACTCACTCACTTAGACCACTGACATCACCGGCCACATGATGGGTCATATCGTAGATGAGCCATCAAATGATATGACATGAGCAAAGTTTCGGGGGTGACGCAGCTGATAGTATGAAGTAGTCACGTTGTTCGACAAAATGAGACACAACAGCATACTGACACCCTTTAGGAGGAAGAGGCCTGTTAGACCCAACACTACATGACATTTTATATTCTAAGATCAAAGGACAATTCTATATTCACAATGCATCTACAAAGCTTTCTTTGAACCACACATTACCCTCACGTCATATGCTAAAGATCAAAAGACAATTCTATATTTACAATGGATCTACAATTCTTTCTTTGAACCACACAGAATTCTCACACACCCCTCTCTGCAGTCACACTCCAAACAATGTTGACCAACTTTGTCTCATCCTTCCATCAACTGTTGTTTTCACAGCTCTAGAATAAGCTGCATTTTAAATTTAATCCATATTCAGATCTGAAGTCCGGTGGCTGAAGTTAGTTGGTGAAGTTATTCTAGCCCCCAAAACACCCAACACCACGACATATGCTGATTATATTAAACCTGATATTATCTTCCCAAAGCTCGTGTAACCTTTGAGAGCAGATTAAGGTCACAACATTCTGCTTTGTATCGTCTGATGTTTGCGCACTATTGTCATTAAATTAACTTCACTTTATAGCAGCACTGCTGAAGTGCAGACTGCCATCTCAGCTAATACCCACTCTTATTGTCACAATGGGTGCTGACAATATCGGAACCCAAGTATGGAGGAAAAGTCAGACTCTGAGGCAGAGACGGCAACAAGAAATAGTTCATGATAATTCCAAATGAACATTGACAGCTCAGCTGAGCGAACGTGCAAGAAGTAACATTCTCAAAACCAGGACCCTGTGATTAGTGTGATTGGGTGTTTGCTTAATTAATACCAGTAAGAGGTTTCCCCAAGCCTATCAAAATATATTTAACAATCTTAAACAGAGAGCACCAAGAGAACACATTACAAAGAACGAGTCGATCAATAAAAAACACCAAGGAACTCTAAACGATTGATGACTTTCGTTAAATAACAATTAACTAATTCAGGTGCTCTTAAAAACCTCAGAGCCAAATGCTGAGGTTATTACACTTATTCTACCACTACTGAATATAACTTTAGCAGCAAAACCCTCTTCCAGACACTATTTGGAGAAATAATCTACTTTCAGATTGGATATTGATTGTAAAATCAAGAAAATGAAACCAATCTATCCTTGACATTAAACTGCAATTCATCAGTGCTGTTACTGAGTGATTGCCTACTAATTGTCATCGTGGTTTTGCTGAAAGTGGCTTCACAGGTAGGCAGGATTGTGATGAAGGTGTTTGGCATGCTGGCCTTCATTACTCAGGGAACTGAGCACAAGAAATGGAACATTATGTTGCAGTTGATTTAAGTTTTGGGCTTGGAATAAGAGCCAGTTTGTTCATATCACTGACACTGAGTGTTCTAAGTACTTGCAGTTCATTCTGTCCGCCGAAGTGCACATATAATGTTGAGAGAATTGCTTGCTTACTTGTGTACAGTCTGGGAACTGCACACCAGTCTAGAGTGCATTCGGTACCATGTTAGAATGTATGGGTTCCTAGCTCTGGGCAAAGTCTTGAAAGAGGTTGGTGCTGGATCCCTTCCATTCTTTGACATTGCATGCAGGCTCTCAGACAAGTCTGCGATTTATCAAGCAGACAGCACATTGAAGGAACCCTCCCACCTAACAATATCATTCATTTGTTATCTGATCATCAGTGATCATGATCTTTCCAGGCAAACTTTTTGACAGAAGTCATTTGCCATTGCCCTCTTCTGAGCAGTGTCTTTACGAGATGGGTGATCTCTGTCATGATCAATACTCTTCAGAGATTGTGTCAGTGGTTGCATAACCAGACGTGATATATACCAGCTGCTCATATGACCATCCACCGCCTGCTCCCATGGCATCATGCGGCTTTGTTTTTTTTTGGGGGGGTGAGAGCTAAGCAGGTACTACATCCTACCCAAGGATGACCTGCAGGCTAATGGAGAGAAGTGCCTTACAACTTCTTTGGTAAAACTTATCTCCACCTTGACACCCAAATAGGAGACTAAAATTATGGGTGGAGTAAATGCAGTGTTGGGAGTTTTGATCTTATTCATTACTGATACCTTATATCATCATAAATTAAAACAGCATATCAGTAGATTAAGGCCATTATGTGAAAGTTGAAAAGTGAATAATTAAAAATAACACTGAACAGGTTTGAATAAAGCAATCTTGTGCATTAGTGACACAGCCTCCTTCTTTTGGCTGTCCTATCAAACCCGTCATCTCAAACCCCTCTGCCTCTTCTCCATTCATTTCCTAATAAGTATAAGACCATAAGACATAGGAGCAGAATTAGGCCATCTGGCCCATTGAGTCTGCTCCACCATTCAATTATGGCTGATCTGTTTGTTTTCTCCTCTTCAACCCCAGTTCATGGCCTTCTCCCCCTAAACTTTGATGCCATATCCAGAACCTATCAATCTCTGCCTTAAATGCACCCAACGAGCTGACCTCCACAGCTGCTTGTGGTAATAAATTCCATAAATTCGCCATCCTCTGGCTAAAGAAATTTCTCCGCATCTGTTTTAAACGGACACCCCTTTATCCTGAGGCTGTGCCCTCATGTCCTAGACTCCCCCACCATGGGAAACATATTTCCACATCTACTCTGTCTAGGCCTTTCAACATTCAAAAGGTTTCAATGAGATTCCCCCCCCCCACCCCATCCTTCTGAATTCCAATGAGTACAGACCTAGAGCCATCAAACTTTCCTTGAAAGATAAACCTTAAATTCCTGGAATCATCCCTGTGAACCTCCTCTGGACCCTGTCCAATGCCAGCACATCTTTTCTAAGATGAGGGGCCCCAAAACTGTTCACAATACTCAAGGTGAGGCCTCACCAGTGCCACCTAAAGCCTCACCATCACAGCCTTGCTCTTGTATTCTAGAACTCTTGAAATGAATGCTAACATGGCATTTGCCTTCCTCACCACACATTCAACTCAGGATGTTCTGCACAAGGACTCCCAAGTCCCTCTGCATCTCAGATTCCTGGATTTTCTCCCTGTTTAGAATATAGTCTGCACATTTATTTTTACTACCAAAGTGCATGACCATGCTTTTTCCAACATTGTATTTCACTTGCCACTTTCTCGCCCTGTCTCCTAATCTGTCCAAGTCCTTCTGCATCCTACCTGTTTTCTCAACACTACCTGCCCCTCCACCAATCTTAGTATCATCTGCAAACTTGGCAACAAAGCCGTCTATTCCATCATCTAAATCATTTATATACAGGATAAAAAGAAGTGGTCCCAACACTGATCACTGCAGAATATCACTAGACACTGGCAGCCAGTCAGAAAAGGATCAGTTTCTTCCCACTTGCCGCCTCCTACCAATCAGCAATGTTCTAACCATGTTAGTAACTTTCCTGTAATACCATGAGTTCTTAACTTGGTAAGCAGCCTCATGTGTGGCACCTTGTCAAAGGCCTTCTGAAAGTCCAAAATATACAACATCCACTACATCCCCTTTATCTATCCTACTTGTAATCTCCTCAAAGAATTCCAACAGGTTCATCGGGCAGGATTTTCTCTGAAGGAAACCATGTGCTGACTTTGTCCTATCTTGTCCTGTGACACCAAGTACTCCATCACCTCATCCTTAACAATTGACTCTAACATCTTCCCAACCACTGAGGTCAGGCTAACTGGTCTATAATTTCCTTTCTGCTGCCTTCCTCCTTTCTCAAAGAGTGGAGCACCATGCCAGAGTCCAATGATTTCTGAAGGGTCATTTTTAGTGTCTCTATCTCTAACACTACCTCTTTCAGAACCCTAGGATGCAGTTCGTCTGGTCCAGGTGACTTATGTACCTTTTGGTCTTTCTGCTTTTTGTACACCTTCTCTGTTGTAATAGTAACTGCACCCACTTCTCTTCCTTCACACACTACAACATCAGGCATGCTGCTAATGTTCTCCACAGTGAAGGCTGATGTAAAATGCTAATTTAGTTCATCAGCCATCTCCTTGTTCCCCATTATTATTTTTCTTGCCTCATTTTCTAGCGGTCCTATTTCCACCCTCATTTCTCTTTTATTTTCATACTTGATAAAAGCTTTTACTATCCACTTTGATATTATTTGCTAGCTTGCTTTCATATTTCATCTTTTCCCTTCTATTGGTTTTTTAGTTGCTCTCTGTAGGTTTTTAAAAACTCCTCAATCCTCTATCTTCCCACTAATATTTCCATTGTTGTATGCCCTTTCTTTTGCTTTTACAATGACTTGGACTTCCCTTGTCATCCATGGTTGTACCATTTTACCATTTGACTATTTCTTCACTTTTGGAATACCTATGTCCTGTACCTTCCTCATTTTTCCCAGAAATTCATGCCATTGCTGTTCCGCTGAAATCAGTGCCAGCAGCTCCTTCCAGTTTACTTTGGCCAACTCCTCTCTCATACCACTGTAATTTCCCTTACTCCACTGAAATACTGCTACACCAGACTTTACTTTCTCCCTATCAAATTTCAAGTTGAACTCAATCATATTGTGATCACTGGTTCCTAAGGGTTCTTTTACCTTAAGCTCCCTAATCGCCTCGGTCTCATTACATAACACCCAATCCAGTGTAGCTGATCAATGTCAAACTGCTCTAAGAAGTCATCTCTTAGGCATTCAACAAACTCACTCTTTTGAGATCCATTACAAACCCGGTTTTCCCAAACAACCTGCATGTTAAAATCTCCCATGACTACCGTAACATTGCCCTTTTGACTCGGCTTTTCTATTTCCTGTTGTAACCTGTGGTCCACATCCCAGCCACTGCCATCAATGTCCTTTTACCCCCTGCAGTTTCTTAACTCAGCCCACAACAACTCATCATCTTGTGATACTATGTCACATCTTTCTACTGATTCAATGGCATTCTTTACCAGTAGAGCCACACCACCCCCTCTCCCTACCTTCCTATCCCTCAAATATAATGTGTAACCTTGGACATTCAGCTTCCAACTACAGCCATGAACGTATGAAGTGTGATTACAGTCCTATGCATACAGCACACTCCATTACTTTAAGGCCACATTTGCACCCTTCCAGATGCTGGCAAATTTAAATTCCTGTCCGAATACCACTCCATACAACTCAGAAGACATTTAAATTGACAGTCAATTGCCTTGATTCACTTACTGAAAGATACGATAAATACTGGAATGGCTCCTGGAGGAGTAGGTCACAGTGGGGAAGTGATTTTCTTAGTAATGAAGTCATAAAGTCACAAAAAAGTACTGCACAGAAACAGACCATTTGGCCCATCGAGCCTATTCTGAGCCATTCAATCTGCCGATTCCTATCGACCTGCACCAGACCATAGCCCTCCATCCAAGTACCCATCCAAACTTCTCTTAAATGTTGAAATTGAGCTCACATGCACCACTTGCATTAGCAGCTTGCTGAGCACTCTCACGACCTCTAGTGAAGTTCTTGTCATGTTCCCCTTAAACTTTTCCCTTCCACCCTTCAACCATCTCTAGATGTAGTCCCACCCAACCTTAGTAGAAACAGCCTACTTTAATCTACCCTATCTATATCCTTCATACTTCTGTATATATCTATCAAATCTCCTCTCAATCTTCCACATTCCAAGGAATAAAGTCCTAACCTATTTCATCTTTCCTTATAACTCAGGTCCTCCAGTTCTAGCAATGTCCTGGTAAATTTTCTCTGCACTTTTTCCACTTTTTATCCAACGTGATGAGTGATCTTGGTCCAGGTTCACTCTGAGTTCTAAATACACGTGGATACATTTCAGTGTATTGATTTTTAAAGCATTTTAAAGGCTGATGACAGGATGTCATCAGGATATTAGCTGATAAATTATTTTTGCTAAGTTCCTTCAGAGAAAAAATGGACTTTGTACGAGCAATAGTCATTAGGCATTGCTTGGATTGTAATCCAGAGTTTTGATTCATCTGTGCTTTATACTTTAATGTCTTGCAAATCTGAGAGTACATCATAAAGAATCAATAGAGCTATTTTTTTTTCTTTGCAGTAGTAGATATTATAAAGTCCAGCTGTCCCTTCAAAATGTGGTCTAGAGAAATGGGTTGTGTTTTAACACCTACCTCAGAAAACCTGGGAAGAGTAAAAGCTGGAAATAGTCAGGAGGATCAGGTAACACCTGTGAAATCAGAAACACAGCTGATGTTTACTGTCTACCTAGTGTGTCTCATCACATTCTGAGATCCAGCCTTAGTGCTACGCTTTGCATTCACAGATATTTTTGACCTCACTATAACAGCAATGTTTCTCTTGCTCTGTATCTGAAAGCTGTCCTGGTCTGGACTTCTATGTCACCCTTAAGATAACATTCTTCTAGATTATTAGAACATAGAATATAGAAAAGGACAGCACAACACAGGCCCTTGAGCCCATAACATTGTGCTGACCTTTCTACATCAAGAAGTGATACACCACCACGGTCAGGAACAGTTATTACCCTATAGCCATCAAGGTCCTGAACCAAGCATTGCTAACTTAACTCATCCCAACACCGAACTGACTCCACAACCTGTAGACTCACATTCAAGGATCCTACAATTCATGTTTTCAGCATTATTTATTTAGATGTTTTTATTATTTGCATGATTCATTTTCTTTTACATGTTTGTAGTTTGTCATCTTTGTTACTCATAGTGTTTCATAAATTCTATTGTACTTCATTATATTCCTGTAAATGCCTGCAAGAAAATGAATCTCAATAGTGAAATACAGCATATGCACTTCGACAATAAACTTACTTTGAACTTTGAGTGTTGAAAACTACTTCAACCAATGAGTTGGAGGTTTGGATCGTAGCAAACACAGAATAAATTTTCTCTTTCAATATTTTTATTAGTTTCTGCATAAAGGAATACAGAGTACAAGAAGATATATATTGTAAGTCGAAAGAAAAATATAAAATAGTGAGAAGAAATTTTAAGTGGCAAAGGAATTGGAAATATCAGAGATCTCTCTCAATAATTTTTTTTCAGACTTTTACAGCAGTGTAGCAACCCAGTCACTCTGGAATAAAAACACCAACACTAAAAGCACGACTGCTCTACCATTTAAGAAGGAAGGCAGATCTTGGCAGATGCTGTAAATTAAATGATTGATCTCTTATTTTCTCAGAACTTCAGACAATAATTCATCCTGGGATGATGGGTTAGAATTCTCCTCTCCTCTACAATTAGAGCAAACAGATTAAAGGGACATAGACATAAAACAACATTGGTTGTAAGTAAATAGTATCAGTTCAACTTGTAGATCTTGAGGAGTTGCAACTTGATATCAATACTGGCGAGTAAACTTAACGTCACCATTTTTGACATAGTTGGGTGTATTGGTATGGTTTATTATTGTCGCAAGTACCACGAAAAAGCAGGAAGATTTTTGATGGGAGTTGGGGATTGGAGTACTGTGCAGGTCATAACAGAAGTGTTCCCATACAGGTCTGACAAAGTGCTTTAAGAAGCACGAAGATTTTCGACAGGAGCGATTGATTGGTGTACTGCGCAGAGACAACAGTGCACTCCCACCACAGGGGAAGCACTTCAAAAACCCAGTCTCTAGGAAAAAATACTGCCTAGCGAAACGATCATTATGGGAGAGGTCATCATTTGAGTAGTCTTTAGTCAGAGTAGTGAGGCTTTGGTTCAACAAGGCTTTGGCAAGAACAGGCGGTGGCAAGGTAAGTAGGTAATTTCCTTATTTATTTCTTATTTCTGTTTTCTTATTTAACCCTTGAGAGAATAGATGGCAAGTCTACAGAGCCAGTGTTCTGTTCTGGGTGTCAGGTGTTGGATTTCCAGGAGGCTTCCAGCCTCCCAGATGGCTGCATCTGCACCAGGTGCATCGAGATGCAGCTGCTTAGAGACTGTCAGCACGTACAACGAGCAGTCAACGTTTCGGGCCGAGAGCCTTCGTCAGGACTGGTCTCAGCCCGAAACATTGGCTGCTCATTTCCACGGATGTTGCCCGACCTACTGAGTTCCTCCAGCGTGTTGTGCGTGTTGATTTGACCACAGCATCTGCTGTTTCCTTAGAGGCAGTGTTAGGGAATTGGAGCTGCAGCTCGTTAACCTTTGACTTGTTAGGGAATGTGAAGCAGTGAGAGACAGGAACTACAGGGAGATGGTCACCCCAAGGTTACAGGAGACTGATAAATGGGTGAGGGAAGAGAGATAGTGGAGAGCACCCTTGTGGCTGTCCCTTCAACAACAATACTCCATTTTGAGTGCTGTTGTGGCCCTACTTGGGGGAAGCAACAGTGTCTGTGCCTCTGACCCTGAGTCTGGCTCTGCATTCAGAAGGGTAGGGAACTGAAGAGGATGGTAGCAGTAATAGGGGACGCAGAAGTCAGGCGGACAGATACTGTGGATGCAAAAAGGAAACATGGATGGTAGTTTGCCTCCCATGTGCCAGGGTCCCTGAAGTTTCTGAATGCATCTACAATATCCTGAAAAAGGAGGGTGAGCAGCCAGAAGTTGTGGTAGAAGTTGGTACCAACAACACAGGTAGAAAAAGGGAGGAGGTCCTGAAAAATGAATACAGGGAGTTAGGAAGGAAGCTGAGAAGCAGGACCTCAAGGGTAGTAATCTCAGGATTACTGCCTGTGCCACATGACAGTGAGGATAGGAATAGAATGAGATGGCAGATAATTGTGTGGCTGAAGAATTGAAGCAGGGGCTGGGATTCAGATTTCTGGATCATTGAGACCTCTTCTTGGACAGGTGGGACCTGCACAAAAGGGGTGGATTACACATGAATCTGAAGGGGACAAATATTCTTGTAGGCAGGTTTACTAGAGCTGTTGGGGGTGGTTTAAGCTAATATGGCAGGGGAATGGGAACGAGTAACATAGAGCTGAGGATGAGCCAGCAGGTTTACAAGTAGATAATGGATGTAAAATTAATGTAAGTAAGGACAAGCCAACAATCGAGTACAAATGTAGCAAAATTCAAAAGGGTAAAGAATGCAGTACTGAAGATGCTACATTTAAGTGTGTGTAGCACTCAGAATGAAGTGGATGAACTCGTGGCGCAATTAGAGATTGGACAGTATGACATCGTGCGTATCGCTCAGTTGTGGCTGAAAGAAAGCCATAGTTGGGAACTTAACATCAAAGGATATACTTTGTATCAATAATACATTGTGATAAAAGGAACAAAAGTGCAGACTATTTTCCAACTGGGGAGAAGGTTCAAACATCAGAGGTGCAGAGGGACTTGGGAGTCTTCGTGCAAGAAGGTCAATTCACAGGTTGAGTCCGTGGTAAAGAAGGCAAGTGCAATGTTAGCCCTTATTTCAAGGGGAATAGAATATAAAAGCAAGGAGATAATGCTGAGCCTTCATAAGGCAGGAGTCAGGCTGCACTTGGAGTATTGTCTACAGTCTTGGGTCGCAAATCTCAGAAAGGATGTGTCATCATTGAAAGAGAGTCCAGAGGGTTTCATGAAGATGATTTTGGGGATGAAGGGGTTAACATACGAGAAGCATTTGGCAGCTTTGGGTTTGTACTCACTGGAGTTTAGAAGGATGTGTGAGAACGTTATTGAAACCTACTGAATGTTGAAAGGACTAGAGAGGGTGGATGTGGAGAGGATGTTTCCTATGGTGGGGGTATCCAAAACTGGAGGGCACAGCCTCAAAACTGAGGGTTGACCTTTTAGAACGAGGTAAGGAAAATTTTTTTTTAGCCAGTGAGTAGTGAATCTGTAGAATGCTCTGCCACAGACTGCAGTGGAAGCCAAGTCCAGGTGTATACTTAAGGCAGAAGTTGATTGTTTCCTGATTGGTCAGGCCATCATATGATATGGTGAGAAGACAGGTTGTATGGGGTTGAGTGGGATCCGGGATCAGCCATGATGGAATGGCAGAGCAGACTCAATGGGCTGAATGGCCTAATTGTGCTCCTATGTCTTATAGTCCTATGGTGCTGTGGAGATACAGTGAAAAGCTTGTCTTGCTCATGTAGATCAAATCACACACAGTGCATTGAGTTAGAATAAGGTAAAACAATAACAATGTGAACAAAGCACAGCTGCTACAGCGAAAGTGTAATTCAGGTAAATAAAAAGGTGCAAGAACATAATTAGGTAGATTGTGAGGTTTCAAGTCCATCTAATCATAGGGAACTGGTAGTTTGTGCTTTCAGGCTTTTGTATCTTCTGCTCAGTGGGAGGGGGAGATGAGAAAATGTCTGGGGTGGGTGGGGTCTTTGATTATGCAGGTGGTTTTACTGAGGCAGTGAGAAGTGCAGACGAAGCCCATCGATGGGAGGTTGGATGTGTTGAGCTGTGTCCACAACCCACTTCGTTTTCCTGACCTGCACACGTATGTCAGGATGCTGTTCATTGACTATAGCTCGGCATTTAATACCATCATTCCCCAATCCTGATTGAGAAGTTGCAGAACCTGGGTCTCTGTCCCTCCCTCTGCAACTGGATCCTCAACTGCCTAACCAGAAGACCACAGTCTGTGCGGATTGGTGATAACATCCTCCTTGCTGATGATCAACACTGGTGAGCCTCAGGGGTGTGTACTTAGCCCTCTGCTCTACTCTCTATATACACATGACTGCGTGGCTAGGCACAGCTCAAGTACCATCTATAAATTTGCTGGTGATACAACCATTGTTGGTAGAATCTCAGGTGGTGACGAGAGGGCGTACAGGAGCGAGATATGCCAACTAGTGGAGTGGTGTTGCAGCAACAGCCTGGCACTCAATGTCACTAAGATGAAAGAGCTGATTATGGACTTCTGGAAGGGTAAGATGAAGGAACACATACCAATCCTCATAGAGAGATCAGAAGTGGAGAGAGTGAGCAGTTTCAAGTTCCTGGGGGTCAAGATCTCTGAGGATCTAACCTGGTCCCAACATATTGATGTAGTTATAAAGAAAGCAAGACAGCAGCTATACTTCATTAGGAGTTTGAAGAGATTTGGCATGTCAACAAATACACTTAAAAGCTTCTATTAATGTTCTGTGGAGAGCATTCTGACAGGCTGCATCACTGTATGGTATGGGGGGGGGGAAGTGTCTACTGCACAGGACTGAAAGAAGCTGCAGGAGATTGTAAATCTAGTCAGCTTCATCTTGGACACTAGCCTATAAAGTACCCAGGACATCTTCAGGGATCGGTGTCTCAGAAAGGCAGCAACTATTATTAAGGACCTCCAGCACCCAGGACATGCCCTTTTCTCGTTGTTACCATCAGTGAGGAGGTACAGAAGCCTGAAGACACACACTCAGCGATTCAGGAACAGCTTCTTCCCCTCTGCCATCCAATTCCTAAATGGACATTGAACCCATGAACACTACCTCACTTTTTTCTAATACACAGTATTTCAGATTTTTGCATGTTTTTAATCTATTCAATATACATATACTGTAATTTATTTATTTAATTACTTATTTATTATTATTATTTTTTTCTTCTATATTACGTATTGCATCAAACTGCTGCTGCTGAGTTAACAAATTTCACGTCAAATATCTGTGATAATAAACCTGATTCTGATTCTGATTCTTACATAGAAAACCTACAGCACAATACGAGCCCTTCAGCCCACAAAGTTGTGCGGAACATGTCCCTACCTTAGAAATTACCAGACTTACCCATAGCTCTCTATTTTTCTAAGCTCCATGTACCTATCCAAAAGTCTCTTAAAAGACCCTTCGTATCTGCCTCCACCACCGTTGCCGGCAGCCCATTTCATGCACTCACCACTCTGCATAAAAAAACTTTCCCTTGATGTCTCTTCTGTACCTACTCCCCAACACCTTAAACCGGTACCCTCTTGTGGCAGGCATTTCAGCCATGGGAAAAAGCCTCTGACTATCCAGATGAAGAATGCCTCTCATCATCTTATACACCTCTGACAGGTCACCTCTCATCCTCCGTCACTCCAAGGAGAAAAGGCCGAGTTCACTCAACCTGTTTTCATAAGGGATGCTCCCCAATCCAGGCATCATCTTTATAAATCTCCCCTGTACTCGTTCTATGGTTTCCACATCCTTCCTGTAGTGAGGCGACCAGAACTGAGCACAGTACTCCAAGTGGTCACGTGCTGAGCAATTGCCATAACAAGCCCTAATAAAACCAGTCATGCAATGAATATTCACTTCCCGGAGCCCCAGAGGCTTATTGCTCACCTCAGTTTTCCAGTACAGCAACATGGCCTTTCCAAAGGGTCAGAGTTGTTTGTGACAAAGTTAAGTTCTAACAAATGTTCCTTGCTCAGCTTCTTTTTGTAAACAAGAACCAGTCTTCAGTTCTTAATGTTAATTGCAAGAATTTAAAAGGACATCTGGGCTGGCTGCGATCGGATGTGGTTTGCAAAGTGAAATGACCACGAAACTCCTTGCCTGTATTAGCCAAATGCAAGACAATGGGGCTGTGTTAATTTTCCTGCTTTAAATCAGGTAACTACAGCTATGTAAATTGCACCATTGTCTCCAGAATCTTTGAGACTACCTGTGTAAATTACTTTGTTTCAGCAAGGGTATCTGGTAAACACCACATACAGATGATGTCTTTTAGTAGCGAAAGTGATTAAATATTAGAAAGTATTGAGGATTGTTAGAAATGACAGAAAGAACAAAATCCATTCCTCAGTCATTGGTTTCTGTGATGGACGACTCATCTGCAATTTGTTAGATTATTTTATTTCGTAAGAATTGTACCCACATTTGGAAATCCTTTGTAATTTTTAAATCTTTTTAAAATTAGAAATATTTTATAAATTAAAACCCTCTGTAAATATTAAAAATGTGTTTAGAACTATCTGTCTAAATTTAAATGCGTATTGTTAAAAACAAAATAAGAAGTGTTTAAACGACTTCTTTGCTGGAAGTACCACCTCCTTGGTAGGGAGGGGTGACCCACCACTCAAGCAGTGGGCATTGGTGGCTAGACCTCACCGCAGGGAAGTAAGCAAGTTTCTGAAGAGTAGGTGGATAATTTATAACCTCACCGTAGTGAGGGCAGCTGTAGATGTTTATATCAGAAAGGACAAAGTCTTCTTCTGAGTTTAGGGCTTTGTGTACCGGGGCCCTAATACCATCACGGAAGAATTCCAAGTAGCCACGAAAAGATTGCACACAATTTACGGAGACAGCACCCAAGGGCAGGATTGAACTCTGTTTACTGAAACTGTGAGGCAGCAGTAAGTGATCGACGTGGCTGATTAGTGTAACTTCTACTACCCCAGCTTGCACTGAATTCTCATAAACTGTGTTGCTGTGAAAACTTTGAACTGAAATCCCTGTAACGTAAGTTTTAAAAAGTGGAACTTAATGTCTCCCTTTACCAACTTCTGGAACAAACCTGGATAATTAGCCCGTGATACCATTTCACCCACAACACTTCAAAGCCTATCTATTTCCTCAACTCTCTGGGCGATCCCCATGCATAGCACAACAACCCAGTTCCAGACTTTGTTCTCCACATGAGACTTCTCAACATTTACAGGCGTACCTTCGAGTGAACTAACTGAAGTATTTTTAGCCAATTGATTTGACAAGGTATATTTATCAAAAATAACACCTACACAATCAGAGGTACCTCTAAAAGGACCACAACCTTGTCGTAGGGTTTGGAGGCGTGTGTGCTTCAATGACCTGGAGAGAGTTGCTGGCTGGAGTCAGGACTTTCTGCTTTGGCTCTTGGTAGGGTCACCCATACCAACCAGGTCACCGGTTTGGTTCTCTAGGTTTGGGGGTTCAGCCCAGGCCTAACAACTAACTGGTCAAAAAACAGTTGTTACAGAAACAGCAATGAAGAATCTTTCTATACAGAGACGGAGGACCTTCATTGCTGCCCTAACTGCCTGCGGTGTATTGGGCAGTAAGTAAGTAATATACTGAAGGTACATTGTTCAAGTTCATGGAATATATTCCACTAACTAAAACTATTGAAAAATTGGGTAGGAGGTTGTGTAACAGAGAATTATTAAACTTAGAAAACAAATTTATTCCCCGGAGCCTTTTGGAGATATGATTTGTTTTCCATTGGTTGGTCATTGAGTATGTCCTGCTGACCGTGCACTGTTCCCATTTCCTGTGTTGATTTTAGGCCAGATGTCCCATTCAAATGCATTAAAAGCATCTGTGTTCTTGTAACTGTTAGCCTTGCATTCCCTTGATACTCCCGTTCCGCGTTATTTATAATTACTCTGCAGATATGGGAAATGGTTGTACTTCTTTGCTGCTGAGCTCTGGTACTCCAGTTCAACGTGCGCTGTGATTGGCATCCGGGTGAGTGGGAGAGGGGGAGATCATCTGGCGTGGTACAGATGTGACCGAGCAAATGATGTCTGAATCACTGAGTGACATCCAGAAATATGCTCTCAATGACGAGCAGAGTATGAACCTGTCCTGGAGGCTTGTACAAATAAGTTTGGAACTCTATAATAAAAGATGGTGGGAAAATGGAGAAAGAAAAACAATCAATGCATTAGGTCCTTCAGGCCTGCTGAGTTCATCCGGCATGTTGTGTGTTCATCTCAAAGTTCCAGCATCTGTAGTTTTTACTTTGATCTTAGAATTTGTGATTTACTTGTTCTAGCCAAGAATCTACCCTGCTGATCACGGATACCACACCATTCCTTCGCATTACAAGAGGTCATAAAGTCATAGAGCACTACAGCACAGAAACAGGTCCTTTGGCCCATCTAGACCATGCCAAGTTATTATTCTGCCTTGTTCTTCTGACTCACCCCTGCATCATTGCCCTCCAAACCTCTCATGTCCATATCCAAGCTTCCTTTAACTGTTGATATCAAACCTGTATCGACTACTTTTGCTGGAATTTCGATTCATGCTCACACCACCTTCTGAGTGAAGAAGTTTCCCCTTTGACTCCCCATAAATATTTCACCTTTCACCCTTAACCAATGACCTCTTCTAGTCTCATATAATCTCAGTGGAAAAGAATCTGCTTGCGTTTACTTTATCTATACCTCACATAAATTTGTAAACCTCTGTCAAATTTCCACTTATTCTCCTGTGCTCTAGGGAATAATGTCCTAACCTATTCAACCTTTCCCTATAACTCAGGATATAAAATGTCGATCTTGGTTTCTGTTTTAACTGTATGTCTGTTATCAGTATTCATTTTAGTAGTTACATTACGGGGTTAAGGTATGGCAGAGGAGGACAGGTTAAATATGGGACCAGTAATTCAGAAACCTGTATGAATAATCCAGAAATCTGCATTTAAATCATGGAAGCCGTGAAATTTAAATTCAGTAAATATTCTGGAAACCAGTCTAGGCTAACATATTCCTAGTCGAAAATAATCCGGAAACAAACTAGTCAGAGAAACAGTGATTACAAAAGCCAGAGGGTTGCCATTAAAAATGTTCAGAAACATCTTTCAAGGGAGGGAATCTGTTTCCTTTACCTCTTCTGGTTTATATACAACTACAAATTAGACTCTAAAATGGCCTATCTATCCACTCACATGTAGGTGGGTTAATTGTGTCTCTCAAAAAAACAATGAGAATATCCGAACTTGTCACATGTACATTAGCTCAGATACTGACAAAGGAATAAATACAAAAAAAATCAGTATCTTTATTTTAAATGGTGCATATTCTGCTCAACAGTTGAATTGAATTCTCATCTAAAATCTTTACATATTAATGCCTCATTACTGATCCAACTCAGCTGTGTGATATGCAGGACATATGATTCCAATGTCAAAGCCAGACTGAGAATTCTGCCCTCATCGCGTTATGTGAAAGGTACAATTGCGTAGGCATCCATCAACTTTACTGAAAAGTACTCTATTGCCATTATGAGATCTTGCTATGCAGGAACTAACATTTTCTTACTTTGTAATATAGCTCATTGAAGTTCTGGGATAATGGAAGGCAGTAAATGAATAGAGACTTTTATTTATTAGAGCAAATGTAGAACTGAAGTATGCAAGTTCAGGTTTGTCATCTAACCATACATAGGATTCATCATCATCAGTATGTGCCATGTTGAATGACAGAGGCGATCTTGGTCCCATGGCCATGATTGTTCTTGGCAAGTTTTTCTACTGAAGTGGGTTCCCATTGTCTTCTCCTGGGCAGTGTCTTTACTAGTGTAGTGGTTAGCACAACGCTTTACACTACCAACGGCCTGGGTTCATTTCCCACCTCTGAGTTTGTATGTTCTCCCCGTGACTGCGTGAGATTCCTCCCACATTCCAAAGATGAACAGTTTTGTAGGGTAATTGGTCATTGTAAGTTGTCCCATGATTAGGACAGGATTAAGTCGGGGATTACTGGGTGGTGCTGCTCAAAGGGCAGGAAGGGCTTGTTCTGCGCTGTACCTCAATGGATAAATTAATTAGTAAATAAATAAAATGAGACAGTGACCTCAGTCATTATCATTTCTTCAGAGATTGTCTGCCTGGTGTCAGTGGTTGCATAACCAGGACCTGAGATATGTACCAGCTGCTCATACGACCATCTAACACCTGCTCCCGTGGCTTCACGTGACCCTGATTTGGGGGGTGGGGCACCTAACAAGAGTGACTTTCAGACCTGCGAAGGTAAGGATTGCTAAATACCTCTTTTGGTAGAGACATATCTCCACCCTGCCACTCAACAGACAACAATATAAATTATAGTATTTAAAATTGTTAGTTCTTTTACATAAGCTCTAAAGTACAATTTCCATATGGAAGGTAGTTTTGATTTTTTGAAAGATGAAAAGAATGGTAACGTTAATTTCATTAGTTTTTAAATTGTGTTTAATTAATCTGGAAGCACACACCTTGGCATGTATTGTAATTTCTGAATTTCTATAAAAACTGCTTCCCATATTTCACTCTGACCTCTTAAAACAAAAGGAGTTGTCTTCTAGCCTGAAATGAATTTTATTGGCAATTGATGGTTGGCCCAATCTTTGTGGGGCTCAGAGCTTGTGTCAGTGCTGTGTGGTTCTGTGCGCTGGTGAACGTTTATGTATAATTTACAGAGAGGTGTTTACTGATCAATAAACATTCATGTCAACAGCAGAATCTTCAGAATTAAGGAGCTTTTTTTAAAACTTATTTCAACAGTCACCAGGAGTTATATACTTTATATATATATAGACTTTTCAGTTTTATGCTTTGAGTCAATGTTTTCAAAAATCTTGTGTGTTTTTTCTGAAACCCTTTTCTCCAGCTGGACTCACTGCCCCCTTGGATGATAGGTTAGACCATAAGACCATAGGAGATGGTTAGACAGATTTTAGGCCATTCAGCAATCAGTGTGCTTTGCCTTTCAATCACGGCTGATTTATTAGTCCCTCTCAGATATATCCTTCTGCCTTCCCCCTGTAACCTTAAACACCCCTACTAATCAAGAACCTATCAACCTCCACTTAGAATGCACCCAATGACTTGGCCCCCACAACCATCAGTGGCAAGAAATTGCATAGACTTTCCACCTTCTGGCCAAAGAAATTGCTCTTCATGTCTGTTCCAAAGAGACATCTTTGCATTCTGATCCTCGACTCTCCCACTACTTGAAATATCCTCTCTATCTTTCCTCTATCCAGGCCTTTCAAAATTAGGGTACATTTCAATGAGCTCCTCCCTCATCTTTTTTAAGTTCCAGTGAGCACAGGCCCAGAACCATCAATTGCAGCAACAGTACAATACATTACAAACTTATTAACATAAACCAGTCTCATCTGAACCTCTGCTATGTCCTGAAATATTCATCACACATTTCCCTCTGACCCAGTCCAGTCATGCCTCACTTTAAAAATCTCCCATTCTTATTGCTAGATCTTCCACTACCTCCTCAATTTTCCATACCTTGCTATCATCATAATTTCCTCTCGATACATAACCCTCCTGAATCCTGACGTTCTTCCATGTCTACTCTCTCTGCATCCCCATTGACGTTCCTCCTTGAAGATACTTGTTAAAACCCAATTCATTGATTAAATGTTTAGCCATTTGTCCCAAACTGGACACAGTATTCCATATGAGACGTAGACAGTGACAGGTGAAGGAATAGTAGAGTTTCCTTGCCTTTGAACTCAGCCCTGGTCCCATCTGCTCGGCTGAGAGGCTTACTAAACCTGTCTTGCCACCTCATCGGTCCGTGTCATGACACCACCCCACCCCACCGTGTGTGCACTCTGTGGAGATTTGCACCATTTGGAGAAGAGAAGGAGAAAACGACAAAGGGAGGGAAGAGAAAAAGCAGCATTTCTTTTCACATTAGTGCCGGTGAAATCCTTCTCCAGATTTATCACATTACAGGGGAGCAGACCTGCTCCCAGTAACAAGTCACGAGGGCAAACAGCTGCGGCATAAGTCACTTAAATCACACGATAGGGAAGAGAGCATTGAATTAAAAACATTACAATCACATTGTGAGAACATTGAGAAACTCACTTCAGTTACCAAATACGATTAACCTTTGAAACACAGCTCATTACTGAGAGCACCTGGCCTTCTATTGATAATCAAACACTCATTACCCATCAGCCCCCACCAAAAAAAAAAACAACACGGATCTTTCTGCAAGAAATTCCACTCCTACCGCTTACTGAATTTGGAATCCCTTCCGGCTTGTTAATTAATATAGTTTCCTTTGCTGATATGTGGAATTGCCTGTCCTATTCCTCAGATCTCCCCATGACTCCTCATCTGCATTTGCAGCCCCTTTCATTCTCTGACCTGATTTAGAGTCATAGAGTCACAGAACACTGCAGAACAGAAAGAGGCCTTTTGGTCCATCTAGTCCATGCTGAACTATTAATCTGCCTAGTCCCATCGATTCGACTTGCAACTCCAGAACTAATTGAAAGAAAAGCACATGAGCTTGTCTATTTAGTTTCTCCCCCCACCCTTTTTTTTCATAAGGTACTCAATGAATGGAGGCTGAGCCAAGTCAAGATGGTGCTAAACAGCAACTCCTTCAGAAACAGCTCTATCTTTACCTTTGATATCTCTTTTATTCCTTTTCAAGGTTCTTTTGAAGACCCTGACCTGAAGTTACTCATTGACTTTGGTTCTTTGCGTGAATGGGAGCTGCTCTCAGGACCTCACTACTGGCTGCTTTTTGATATCCCAGGGATGTGGCCTTGAAGACTAGCGCACCTTCAGGGTTCCAGAATTTCATGGCTCTGGGGACATAGAAACATAGAAAAACTACAGCACAACCCAGGCCCTTCAGCCCACAAAGTTGTGCGGAACATGCCTCTACCTTAGAAATTACCAGGCTTACCTACAGCCCTCTATTTTTCTAAGCTCCATGCACCTATCCAAAAGTCTCTTAAAAGACCCTATCATAACTTCCTCCACCACTGTTGCCAGCAGCCCATTCTAGACACTCACCACTCTCTGAGTGAAAAACTTACCCCTGAAATCTCCTCTGTACCTACTCCTCATCACCTTAAACCTGTGTCCTCTTGTGGCAACCATTTCAGCCCTGGGAAAAAGCCTCTGACTATCCACATGACGGGTTGATTCTAGGCCGGTGCCCCTGACTGAAACATCACAGGAGAATAACAGAACATCGGGAGCAGCGGATTAGCTGCCGGGCATTGTGTCCAGAGATCCGTGCCTTTTTGGTGCCAACTCTCTCGGCGTAGAGCTCAGAAAAAGTGACGCAACAAACTTTTAACATCGTAGAGCAGCAAGTTGATTTTTATGTCTCCCCTCTCACTGTGAAATGGGGACATCTCGTTTTTACTTATTAAGGAGAGAGAGAGAGAGAGAGAGAGAGCATGTGGTTTCACAAATTATTGAGTGAATGAGTAGTCTTTGGGGTATTGTGTGTTTTATTGACGCTTGAGTGCTTGGTGGAGGGTGCTGATGCTTTATTGCTGGTGGGGTCTGTGGGGGGGGGGGGTCATTGCCTTACTGCTGCTTGTGCGTGGGAGGGGGGAGTTTTGGGGTTCTAACATTTTAACTGTCATTCATTCTTTGGGGCACTCCTCATAGGGAGTTCAGGGAGTTAGATGCGATGTTAAAGGGTAGCACCTCCAGGGTTGTGAGCTCAGGATGTCTAACCATGCCACGTGCTAGGGAGGCCAGAACTAGGAAGATTATATAGTTTATTATTTGGCTAAGGAGTTGGTGTTGGAGGAGGGCTTAAGATTCTTGGATCATGGGACTCTCTTCCAGGGAATGTGGGACCTGTACGGAAGGGACGTTTTGCACCTGAACCAGAGGGGACTAATATTGTAGTGGGAAGGTTTGTTAATGCTTCACAGTGAGGTTAAAACTAGAGTCGCAGGGGAATGGGAACCACAGAGCCGGAACAGTTAGTGGAGAGGTTGTGGAGGCAGATGTTAGTAAGACCTCAGACAAAGTTAGGAAACAAAAGGTTGAGAATGGCATGACAAAATCGAAAAGGCTGAATACAGGACTGAATGTGTTGTATCCGAATGCTCGTGATAAGGTTGATGAACTTGCAGCACAGTTGCAGATTAGCAGGTATGATGTTGTAAGCATCACTGAATCATAGCTGAATTGAATTGAACTGACTTTATTACTTACACCCTTCACATCCATGAGGAGTAAAAATCTTTATGTTATGTCTCTGTCTAAATGTGCAATGTGCAATTTATAGTGATTTGTAATAAATAGTATGTACAACAGGACAGTCAATATAACATAGAAATACAATTGTATCAGCATGAATTGATCAGTCTGATGGCCTGGTGGAAGAAGCTGTCCTGGAGCCTGTTGGTCCTGGCTTTTATGTTGTAGTACCATTTTTCAGAAGGTATCCGCTGGAACTGTTTGTGGTTGGGGTGACTGGGGTCCCCAATGATCCTTCAGGTCCTTTTTACACACCTGTCTTTGTAAATGTCCTGGATAGTGGGAAGTTCACAACTGCAGATGCGCTGGGCTGTCTGCACCACTCTCTGCAGAGCCCTGTGATTGAGGGAAGTACAGTTCCCATACCAGGCAGTGATGCAGCCAATCAGGATGCTCTCAATTGTGCCCCTACAGAAAGTTGTTAGGAACTAGGGGCCCTTAGCAAACTTCTTCAACCGTCTGAGGTGAAAGAGGTGCTGTTGTGTTTTCTTCACCACACAGCCAGTATGTACAGACCATGTGAGATCCTCGGTGGTGTGTATGCTGAGGAACTTTTCACACTCTGACCCCGGAACCATTGATGTCAATAGGGGTTAGCCTGTCTCCATTCCTCCAACCAGCTGCTTTGTGTTTGCAACATTGAGGGAGAGGTTGTCAGGGTGATGACTTTTTCTCGGTAGGCTGCCTCATTATTATTTGAGATTAGGCCAATCAGCGTACTGTCGTCAGCAAAGTTAATTAGCAGATTGAAGCTGTGCATGGCGACACAGTCATGGGTAAACAGAGAGTAAATGAGGGGGCTTAGGACACAGCCCTGAGGGGCACTTGCGTTGAGGGTCAGAAGGGCAGAGGTGAGGAAGCCCACTCTTACCACTATCTGACAGGAAGTCCAGAATCCAGCTGCACAAGGCAGGGAGAAAGCCGAGGTCTCGGAGCTTCATGTCGAGCCTGGAGGGAATTATGGAATCAGAGTAAGGTTTATTATCACTGGCATGTGTCGTGAAATTTGTTAACTTAGCAGCACCAGTTCAATGCAATACATAACACAGAAGAAGAAGAAAATAAAATAAAGTGATAATAATAATGAATAAATAAATCAATTACAGTATACATACATTGAATAGATTAAAAATAGTGTAAAAACAGAAACGATATATATTAAAAAGTGAGGTAATCATGAATGCTGAACTGTAGTCCAAGAAGATTATAGCTTGGAGCTAAATGTCCAAGGATGCATATTGTATCAAAAGGACAGGCAGGAAGGCAGGTGGGGTGATGTTGCACTGTTCGGTGAAATCATATCATTAGGAAGAAGTGACATAAGGTTAGAAGGTGTTGAATCATTGTGGATAGAACTAAGGAACTGCACAGGTAAAAAGACCCTAATGGGAATTGTATACAGAACCCCAAACAGTAGTAAGGATGTGGCCAACAAATTACAACGGCATATATAAAATACAAAAAACAATGTTATAATTGTCATGGGGGATTTTAATATGCAGGTATATTGGGAAAATTAGGTTGGTGCCGGATTTCAAGAGGGGAATTTTCTAGAATGTCTACAAGATGGTTTTTTAGAGCAACTTGAGTCCACTAGAGGATCAGCTGTTCAGAATTGGGTGTTGTGTAATGAACAAAAATTGATTAGAGAGCTTAAGGTAAAAGAGTACTTAGGGGAGTGTGATCACAATATGATCAAATTCATCCTGAAATCCGAGAAGGAGAAGCTAAAGTCAGATGTATCAGTATTACAGTGGGGTTGTAAGAATTACAGGTGCATGAGGGAGGAGCTGGCTTGAATTAATTGGAAAAGAACACTGGCAGGGATGGCAACAGAGCAGCAATGGCTGGAGTTTCTCAAAGCAATTTGGAAGGCACAGGATAGATACATCCCAAAGAGAGAGAAGTATTCTAAAGGCAAGAGACACGACTGTGGCTAACAAGAGAAGTCAAAGCCAACATAAAAGCCAAAGAGAGGGCATAGAAAAGAGCAAAAATTAGTGAGAAGTTAGAGGATTGGAAAGCCTTTAAAATCCAAGAGAAGGCAACTAAAAAATCATTGAGAGGGTAAAGATAGAGTATGAAACCAAGCCAGTTAATAATATTAAAGGGGATAACAAAATTTTCTTCAGATACATAAAGTATAAAAGTGAGGCTAGAATGGATAGGATGACTGGGAAATGATGCTGGAAAGGTAATAATGGGGTACAAGAAAATGGCGAACAGACTGAATAAGCTCCAATCTGCTAATTAAATTTGCTGATGACACTTCACTCTGGGAGACACTAGCAGTATGGTAGAAGTTCCAGGTGTCACAGGGCATGAAGTGTGTGGTTACCATAATTAGACGGAATTTTCTTGGAAACTGGAAGATCTGAAAGTAGGTGGAGGTACAGGTAGGTTTGAGGAAGTAGAGAGGCTACAGAAGAATTTATACAGATTAGGGGAATGGGCAAAGAAATGGCAGATGGAATACAGTGTTTGGAAGTGTATGGTCTTGGTAGAAGAAATAAAACTGTTAACTTTTTTCTAAATGGAGAGAAAATAACAAAAAAACCGAGGTGTAAAGAGACTTGGGTGTCCTTGTGCAGGATTCCCTAATTTGCAGGTTGAATGTGTGGTGAGGAAGGCAAATGTAACGTTAGCATTCATTGCAAGAGGACTGGAATATAAAGGCAAGGATGTAATGCTGAGACTCTATAAAGCATTGGTCAGACCTCACGGGAAGTATTGTGAGCAGGTTTGGCCCCCTTATCTTAGAATTTAGAGAGGGTTCAAAGGAAGTTCTTGAAAATAATTCCAGAATTAAATTGCTAGTCACGTGAAGATCGTTTGATGACTCTGGGCCTGTACTCATTAGAATTTAGAAGAATGAGGGATGACCTCATTGAAACCTGTCAAATGGTGAAAGGCCTTGGTGGAATCGATGTGGGGAGGATGTTTCCTGTGGTGGGTGAGTCTAAGACCAGAGGACACAGCCTCAGGATAAAGGGACATCCTTTTAGAATGGAGTTGACGAGGAATTTCTTTAACCAGAGGGTGGTGAATCTGAAGGAATTCTTTGCTGCAGGCAGCTGTAGACACCAAGACTTTATGTATATTTAAGGCAGAGGTTGATAGATTTTTGATTGGTCAGGGCATGAAGGGATACAGCAAGAAGCAGGAGATTGGGGCTGAGAGGAAAATGGATCAGCCATGATGAAATGGTGGAGCAGAAGCAATGGGCCAAATGGCCTAATTTTTCTCCTATATCTTTTTGGCCTATAGTACCTGACACCATCATTTCCTTTGCCTCATGGAAGGCCAACTCAGACTGCTTTGTCCATTGCCATTTCTTCCAAATCTGTGTTAGTGAGTTCAAGGGGTGGAGCACAGTGGCCAGGTTGAGCAGGAACCTGTTACAGTAATTGATAAATCCTAAAAAAGGATCACAACTTTGATATGTCCTTTGGCCTTGGGGTATCCACCACTGCTTGAATTTTCTCAGCAGACTTATGCATCAATGGTGTGACCACAGTAAATGATATTTGGTTTAAAGAATCCACACTTGTTACGTCATGCTCTGAGTCCATAATCATCTAATCTTTTTAACACTGTCTTGACATTTTGGAGAAGTTCATTGTCATCCTTACTGGTTACAATGATGCCATGCAGGTTACACTGAGAACCTGGGCAGTGTATTCTCTGTTCTCTACTTCTTTCCTTCCCATGCTCTATTTCAGTCCAAATCTGCACTTCCTGGGCACAATGTCGCCATCCTGATCAAGAGCCTTCAGACTTGATTAACTCCAATTCTCTCCCACATATTCTGCCTGATCTGCTGACAGTCTATATTTTCAAGGACTTTAAGATTAAGATTTGCTTTGTTAGTCACATGCACATCAAAGCTTCTAGTAAAATGCGACATTTGTGTCAAATCAAATCAGTGAGGATTATGCTGAGTATCACAACAGTTCCTTGCTAACGTAGCATGACATAATTCACTAGCGCGAACTCATACATCTTTGGAATGTGTAGCGCCCAGAGGAATCCCTTGCAATCATGGAGGGAACATAGACAGCGACGGGAATTGAACCCTGATCTTACAGTTGGCACTGTAAAACATATTGAGTCTCTGTGTTGCCTTTTGACTTATCTCTGTGTTATGAGAAATTCCAGCAACAATAAATTCAAAATGACCAAGTTAAATCCCTGTGTTAATCCTAATTATACTTCAGTGATAATATCTCTTGCTCTGTAGGAGTTTATGGAGCAGCCACTGTGCCATTTACAAGCAAGTTTTTATTGCTGCTTCAGCTGCCTGACAATAATCTTATTCTTTGAACATATGGGCCATTTGATGACGTGTGACCCTTGAGAAAGATTGTGCTAAGATGAAGACGGAAACTGCTTTAGTTTTCCCATTGCTGATTTGTAGCATCATGTGGCTGTCTTGATGATTATTACAGGCACTCTCCTGGTTACAAAAGCATTCTATATTCTTCTTCTTCTGCTTGGTACTGCGCCAGCACTGCCGGATGGCTGTTACAACATGCAGTCGGTGTGAACGGCATGAGAGTTAAATTGTAAAGTGAGCTTTTTTGACTAGATCCCTTAAATTGATTTGATTGAGTCTATCTTTAAAAATATTAATGTCAGAAATACTGCGCAGGTCTGGGGGCAGAAGGTTCCACTCTCTTGCTGATCTTGGGTAGAGGGAGAACTGGTAGCAAATCTTGTTGAATGAAGGGGTTTCCAGTGTGTGAGGTCCAGTTTTCCGTCGAGTTGAACAGACCCTGCGATGAATTTAGATGTTTGATGGAGTGATGCTGTGAACTTCTTTGAAAATGGAGATTAACCATACTTTAGTACGTCGGTTTTCAGGTGGTTCCTAGTGAAGGTTAGAGAGCACGTTGGTGACACTGGATTTCCTGCCGTAATCGTTTAGCACAAAGCAAGCAGAATGGTGTTGGATTTTTTCGATGAACTTCTCATTGTTGGTTTGATGGGGATCCCATATAGCCGCACAATACTCAAGCTTTGGACAGACAAGTGTCTTGTATGCCATGACCTTGACGGATTTGCTACGTGAGCGGAGGTTTCCTCACATGATACCCAGCATTTTGTTTGCTTTGGCTGTAAGCTGATTGATGAGGCATGCCCAACTAAGATCCTTGCTAATTTCAACTCCAGGATATGGGTGGTGGGTAACTGGTTCAAGAATCTTTCCTTTCATGTTATCTGTCGTGTTGATTGGTTTAACTTTGTGATTGACATGCATAGTATAACATTTAGATGAGTTGAAGGACATTTACCATTGAGACTCCCATTGACGTAATGAATCAATATCGTTTTGTAGCAGCTGAGCATCCTGGTAATTTTTTATCTCACGGTAGATTATGCGGTCATCTGCAAAGAGTCTGACCTTGGGCTTGACTATATTTGGCAAGTTGTTGATGTAAGTGAGAAAAGTAAGGGTCCCAACACTGTCCCCTGCGGCACTTTGGGTGTTACTGGTGATTCAGGGGACTCTGCCCCCTCGAGAAGCACACGTTGCTGTCTGTTTGTAAGGAACATGTTTAACCAATGTAGAAGGCTATTGTTAATGCCCCCATGTTTAAGCTTACGTAGCAATCTCTGGTGGGGGACCTGGTCAAATGCCTTGCTGTAGTTGAGTATGATCAAATCTGCTTGGCTTCTGTTGTCAAGGGTCTTTGCTAATTCGTTGATCAAGTTGCATATCACAAGATCTGCCCTGTTGGAGTCCATGTTGGTGGTGAGTAAGAACATTGTGTCTGTCTAAATGGTCCATGATGTGATGGTGAATAATATGCTCAAGAATTTTACAAGGGATAGAAGTGAGTGAAACCGGTCTGTAATTTTCCAGATTTGTGCACTTGCCCTTCTTATAAATTGGAATGACATTCGCCTTCAACCAATCATCTGGTAATGTCCCAATATCAATAGACTTCTGGAATATCTTCTGCAAAACAGGAGTTAGACTAGAAGCACAACTCTTCAGAATCATGGCTGGTGTTTGAGTAGGTCCTGGGGAGATTATATTGAGGGGGGAGAAAAAAGAAAGAGAACCAGACTAAAATAGTAGATAGGGATGGGTGTAAGGGGGGGTCAGGGGTCAGGGGTCAGGGCCTCTTTCTCTTTCCTCCCTCACTATAATCTCCCCCCAGCCCTACCTTTCTTTCTCTTTTATTTCCCATAATTCTCCACCTTCCCCCTAGCCCATTTCCCTCCAGCTTATCACTTCCCAGCTCTCTACTTCATCCCTCCCCCCACTTCGTATCCCCTCTCCACCATCCCATGTTACTTCACTCCTGATGAGGGGTTTCGGCCCAAAACGTCATCACTACCTCCTTCCATAGATGCTGCCTGGCCTGCTGAGTTCTGCCAGCATTTTGTGCTTTTATTTATTTCCAGCATCTGCAGATTCACAATATATTCCTGAGTACTGTTTGAAACCCAAACTTTTTCTAAGTTAGAAATGAACAAACCTAGTGCATGGGGGAGCATCACACTCACGTATGTTTGATGGCTCTGGGTCTGTACTCGCTGGATTTAAGAAGAATCAGGAGGGTCTCACTAAAACATCGAATATTGAAGGCTTGGACAGGGAGAGGATGATTTAAATAGGGGCGGTGGGGGGGGGGGGGTAGGTGTTTCCAGAGGGGCACAGCCTCAGAATAGGACATCCCTTTAGAACAGAGATGAAGAGGAAATTCTTTAGTCAGAGAGTGATAAATCTGTGGAATTTATTGTCACAGATGGATGCGGTGGCCAAGTTGTTGGGTGTACTTAAACTGGAGATTGATAAGTTCTTGATTAGTAAGAGTTTCAAAGGTGACGGGGAGAAGGCAGGAGGAAGGGTGTGGTAAACTATGTGTATACCTGTCTGGACACACCCCTCTGCTGACTGCTCCTGTGGCTCCTCTCACAGACCCCTGTATAAAGGCGA